>NC_064632.1:245407926-246760783 GCF_023864275.1 Schistocerca cancellata
CGCCAACCTATTCATGGGTCACTTAGAGGAAGCCTTCTTGGTTACCCAGGCCTGCCAACCCAAAGTTTGGTACAGATTTATTGATGACATTTTCATGATCTGGACTCACAGTGAAGAAGAACTCCAGAATTTCCTCTCCAACCTCAACTCCTTTGGTTCCATCAGATTCACCTGGTCGTACTCTAAATCCCATGCCACTTTCCTTGACGTTGACCTCCACCTGTCCAATGGCCAGCTTCACACGTCCGTCCACATCAAACCCACCAACAAGAAACAGTAACGCCATTATGACAGCTGCCACCCTTTCCACATCAAACGGTCCCTTCCCTACAGCCTAGGTCTTCGTGGCAAACGAATCTGCTCCAGTCCGGAATCCTTGAACCATTACACCAACAACCTGAAAACAGCTTTTGCATCCTGTAACTACCCTCCTGACCTGGTACAGAAGCAAATAACCAGAGCCACTTCCTCATCTCCTCAAACCCGGAACCTCCCACAGAAGAACCCCAAAAGTGCCCCACTTGTGACAGGATACTTTCCGGGACTGGATCAGATTCTGAATGTGGCTCTCCAGCAGGGATACGACTTCCTCAAATCCTGCCCTGAAATGAGATCCATCCTTCATGAAATCCTCCCCACTCCACCAAGAGTGTCTTTCCGCTGTCCACCTAACCTTCGTAACCTCTTAGTTCATCCCTATGAAATCCCCAAACCACCTTCCCTTCCCTCTGGCTCCTACCCCTGTAACCACCCCCGGTGTAAAACCTGTCCCATGCACCCTCCCACCACCACCTATTCCAGTCCTGTAACCCGGAAGGTGTACACGATCAAAGGCAGAGCCACGTGTGAAAGCACCCACGTGATCTACCAACTGACCTGCCTACACTGTGATGCATTCTATGTGGGAATGATCAGCAACAAACTGTCCATTCGCATGAATGGACACAGGCAGACAGTGTTTGTTGGTAATGAGGATCACCCTGTGGCTAAACATGCCTTGGTGCACGGCCAGCACATCTTGGCACAGTGTTACACCATCCGGGTTATCTGGATACTTCCCACTAACACCAACCTGTCAGAACTCCAGAGATGGGAACTTGCCCTTCAGCATATCCTCTCTTCTCGCTATCCGCCAGGCCTCAATCTCCGCTAATTTCTAATTTCAATTTGCTGCCGCTCATACCTCACCTGTCTTTCAACATCATCTTTGCCTCTGTACTTCCGCCCCGACTGACATCTCTGCCCAAACTCTTTGCCTTTACAAATGTCTGCTTGTGTCTGTGTATATGCCGGTGGATATGTGTGTGTGTGTGTGTGCGAGTGTATACCTGTCCTTTTTTCCCCCTAAGGTAAGTCTTTCCGCTCCCGGGATTGGAATGACTCCTTACCCTCTCCCTTAAAACCCAAAAACCCAAATCCTTTTGTCTTTCCCTCTCCTTCCCTCTTTCCTGACGAGGCAACCGTTGGTTGCGAAAGCTAGAATTTTGTGTGTATGTTTGTGTGTCTATCGACCTGCCAGCGCTTTTGTTTGGTAAGTCTCATCATCTTTCTTTATATATGGAAATGAGCATATGGCATCTTTGGCCGGGAGGCCCCTATTTGGGGAAGTTCAGTCGCCAAGTGCAAGTCTTATTTCATTCAACACAACACTGGGCAACTTGCACACTAGTGATGAGGATGAAATGATGATGAGGACAACACAACACCCACAAAACTGCTATCATAATAAGGTATCTTGAACAGGTTGACCTCCCTTAAAACCCACATCCTTTCGTCTTTCCCTCTCCTTCCCTCTTTCCTGATGAGGCAACAGTTTGTTTTGAGATATATTTTTCCTTCATGGAATGTTTCCTTCTTATATATATAAACAAAGATGATGTGACTTACCAAATGAAAGTGCTGGCAGGTCGACAGACACACAAACGAACACAAACATACACACAAAATTCAAGCTTTCGCAACAAACTGTTGCCTCATCAGGAAAGAGGGAAGGAGAGGGAAAGACGAAAGGATGTGGGTTTTAAGGGAGAGGGTAAGGAGTCATTCCAGTCCCGGGAGCGGAAAGACTTACATTAGGGGGAAAAAAGGACGGGTATACACACGCACACACACACATATCCATCCACACATATACAGGCACAAGCAGACATATTTAAAGACAAAGAGTTTGGGCAGAGATGTCAGTTGAGGCAGAAGTGCAGAGGCAAAGATGTTGTTGAATGACAGGTGAGGTATGAGTGGCGGCAACTTGAAATTAGCGGAGATTGAGGCCTGGTGGATAACGAGAAGAGAGGATATATTGAAGAGCAAGTTCCCATCTCCGGAGTTCGGATAGGTTGGTGTTAGTGGGAAGTATCCAGATAACCCGGACGGTGTAACACTGCGCCACGATGTGCTGGCCGTGCACCAAGGCATGTTTAGCCACAGGGTGATCCTCATTACCAACAAACACTGTCTGCCTGTGTCCATTCATGAGAATGGACAGTTTGTTGCTGGTCATTCCCACATAGAACGCTTCACAGTGTAGGCAGGTCAGTTGGTAGATCACATGGGTGCTTTCACACGTGGCTCTGCCTTTGATTGTGTACACCTTCCGCGGTTACAGGACTGGAGTAGGTGGTGGTGGGAGGGTGCATGGGACAGGTTTTACACCAGGGGCGGTTACAAGGGTAATATATATATATATATATATATATATATATATTTGTGTGTGTGTGTATCGCTTCTACTACCTTTACTGTAGACAGGTTTGAGACCTGTGCTTTTTTCCAAGAATTGGGTGTGATGTTTTTGTTTGACAGATCTATGATAGATTATAGTTAGAGTGGGTTTAACTCAGCCACAAATTTGTAGAATCTGACAGCGATTCCTTCAGGGTCTAGAGCTTCTCTCAATTTTAACAATTTCGGCTGTTTCTCAAAACCACGGACACAAATAATTATTTCATTCTTTTTTCAGTATTACAAGGATTAAATTGGGGCAGTTCTCCTGGGGTTTCCTTTGCAAAGAAACATTTGAAAATGGAGTTAAGCATTTTAGCTTTTGCTTCATTACCCTTAATTTCAGTTCCTGTGTCATTTGCTAGTTACTGGACACTTAACTTTGCTGTAATGAACAGCCTTTAAATATAACCAAAATTATTTTGGGTTCTGTGAAAGATCATTTGACAATACTCTGCTACCATAGTCACTGAAGGCACCATGCAAAGTTCTCTTAACAGCGTAACACATTTCATTCAGCATCTCTCTATCTTAGCCCTATGCTTTGTTTTATATCTATTATACAGTACTCTCTGTTCTTTTACAGTGACTATATACCATTTATGTTCCCTTCCATTATGGACTGTTCCACTGGCTACATATCTATCTAGTGCTTGGTCAACTATTCTTCTAAACTTGAGCCATAGTTCCTCTACATGCTCTTGCCCTGTGCTGAAAGTTTTAAGTTCCTCATTTAGATAGGACACTACAGATTTTTTTATCTAGTTTGCCAAACACATACATCTTTCTGCTTGTTTTAGTTGTCCTTTGTAATCATTGCTGCCACAACTGCTTCACTGTGACTGTTACCAGTTTCAGTGCCGACATCCTCAAAGGGGTCAGGTCTATTTGTTGCCATTAGATCCAATATGTTTTAACCACGAGTGGGGTTCCTATCAATCTGTTCTATGTAGTATTCAGAGAAATCATTTAGTAAAGATCCACAGGGTGTCTTATTATGCCCACCACTAATAAAACTGTATTTTTCTCAGTTAATTGTTGGATGATTAAATTCTCCACCCATGACTAAAGTATGATGGGGGAACTACATACAAGTGAACTGAGATTTTCCCTAAGGTTTTCACTTATTTCATGATATGAGTCTGGAGGGCGATAGAGGATCCAATTAGCATTTTATGCCCACCCCTGAGTCTTGCCCAAGTGCTCTCACATGCAGCTCCAATTTGTAGCTCTGTAGATTTGAGTTTCTTGTCTACTGTGACAAATACACCACCTCCAGTTCCCATTTGCCTATCCTTTCAATATACACTTATGTTTCTCCCAAAAATCTCACTGCTATCAATTTCAAGTTTCAACCAGCTTTCTATACCTAGTGTTACGTGAGCTTCACTGCTTTTCATGGGCACTTCAAACTCTGGCACTTTCTTGAGATTGCTTTGGCAGTTTACCATTAGAATTTTAATACTCTCGTCCGTGGGAGGCACTTCTCTCAATTTTACACTGATACTTCTGTGTTTGCTACATCTGTCATTATCTGGATTGGATGGAAAGACACCTAACCTCAAAAACCGTTGAGTGCATACCACACACAGTCAGCTACCTGAGTAGCTGCCTTTGATGTGTAGTGCAATCCTGATCCATTTAGGGGGACTCTACAGTTCTCATCAACCCTATGGCCCAAGTACAGAAAGACACAGCCTATCTTGGTGAGTCAATGTCAGTTTTCTACTGCAGAAATTAAACTGATTTGTCTGGAAGGCTGCAGACATCTACACACCACAGTGTCTGCAATGTGGGTTGGAGAGCTAGCCTTCTGTGCCTATTCATCAAACAGGTGTCTGCTTTAGTTACTATCACATAGAGCTGTGGTGTGAAAGGTGCAAATGGACAGTATGGGATTTGAGAGTAGTGCTACATTGGGGGGGGGGGCATTTTGGTTCATTAGCTGGGAACTGTTCAAATGGGGCCGTCCTACCAGTGCCTGACTATGCCACTGCTCATGTTGTTCTCAGCTTTGTGTAAACAGATATATACAGGATGAATAATCTGAAATGTGCACTACAAATATTGCAGAAATGGAAAGTGATATTGACATGCAGTTTTCACTGAATGAATCAGTAGTCAGGGGCGCATATTGTTAGCCAAATGCAGATTGTAATAATACTTAGAAAGTGTATTTTTTGTACATACATACACTTTTTTAAATGGAACAATGCAGACTGACATTAACAAACTAGAAGTAGATTAAATTAGAATGTCAGTGGTGTTTGTGCAGGATTCTAGTGCTAGTCATTTACGATATATCGTATTTTGGAAAGTTTCCACACCGACACTTGTTTGTGCCATTCACCCTGCATTGTTGCTCGGTATAATGTTGTTAGTTGCTCAGTACAATACTGTTATGTTTGCTTACAGTGTGCTTGTGTGTCCCTTGAGTGCATTGTGCAGTAGGTCATGAGTGGACAATGGGATTGACCAATGTAGAAAAAGCCAACATGCTCATGGTGTATGGAGAGTGTAGAAAGAACACAGTTTGTTCTTGCATGGTGTATGCTGCAAGATATCCCTGTATTCATCAATCATCTTGGTAATCATTTATGAACCTCTTCAACCAGTTATGTGAGAGTAGTAGTATAACACCCAGATAATGAAACAGAAGGAAACAACTGATGACATAAGAGGGGGAAATTAGTGTTCTTGCTGCTGTTGCAGTTGATCCATACTTTAACTCCTGTGTAACTGCACAAGAAAGGGGCATGATTCACGACATAGGTTCTACCCCTATCATCTCTCTCTCCATTACAAGCTCCATGGAAACAAGTATGGAAATCGTGTTACCTGGTGTACGTGGGCATTAACACAGGACGCCCAGATGTATCACATATTTTGTTTAGTGAAGAAGCCAATTTACCAATCATGGCCAGGTAAACTGCTGAAACATGCACTGTTGATCTGTTGAGAATCCCCATTTGTTTTGTCAGGTGAAACATCAACATTCACAGATGCTAGAAGGCGTTCCTCTTGAGACTAGGTGGAACCTGTGGTACCTACATGATGGCTGTCCAGCCCATAGTGCACAGAGTACTAAAGCATGTCTTCACAAATTGTTGCTAAATCGTGGACTGGATACAGAGGACCTGGACCTTGGCTGGCCCGTTCCCTGGCTTTGAAGCCTGTAGACTTTTTTCTGTGGGGAAACCTAAAAGACGTTGTTAATAAGGACACACCAACTATACTGATGATATGCAGTGGCATATTATTGCAGCCTGCTTGGCCATCTCTGCTGCCATGCTAGCACATATGTGGCAGCCATTCCAAACCAGACTGCAAGCGTGTATTGCCTCTGCTGCTGGTCATTTTTAACACAACCTGTGATGGTCATATTGGGCAGAATCCACTAGTGCATGCACTTGTGTTGTTATGTAGTGTGTGCAACCACAGGTGTTGGTGTGGAAACTTTTCAAAATACAAAACCTCATAAACGGCTGGAAACTTTTCCAAATACCGTACCTCGTAAATGGCTCACACTCGAATCCTGCAACAAACAGCATTGACATTCTAATTTACCCTGCTTTTAGTTTCTTAATGTCAACAGGCATCATTCTATTGGAGAAAGTGTTGTAACAATATTGTGAGAAGGAAATTTGCTAATCACCATATAGCAGAGATGCTGATGCGACTCTGTATCTCCGCTATATAGTGAGTAGCAACTTTCCTTTTCACAATATTGTTACATTCCATCCTGGATTTTCCATTGTTTGAAAAAGTGTTCTTCACACAAAAAACAAACTTTCTAAGTATTATTACAATCTGTTTATTGGCTAACAATATGAAGATCTGACTATCAATCCATTCAGTGAATACTGCACATCAATGGCACATTCCATTTATGCAATATTTGCGATGTAAATGTTAAGTGACAAATACTGTACACTCACTGAAGTACCAAAGAAATTGTTATAGGCATGCATACTCAAATACAGAGATATGTAAATAGGCAGAATACGGCGCATTGGTTGGTGATGCCTATATAAGACAACAAGTGTCTGGCGCAATTGTTAGATAGGTTATTGCTGCTACAATGGCAGGTTATCAAGATTTAAGTGAGTTTGAACACTGTGTTAAATAGTTGGTACATGAGCGATGGGACACAACATCTCCGAGGTAGCGATGAAGTGGGGATTTTCCTGTGCAACCATTTCACCAGTGTACTGTGAATATCAGGAATCCGGTAAAACATCAAATCTCCAGACATCGCTGTGACTGGAAAAAGATCCTGCGGGAATGGGTCCAATGACATCTGAAAAGAATTGTTCAATGTGTCAGAAGTGCAACCCTTCCACAAATTGCTGCAGATTTTAATGCTGGGCCATCAACAAGTGTCAGTGTGCAAACCATTCAATGAAACATCATTGATATGAGCTTTTGGAGCAGAAGGCCTACTCATGTTCCCTTAATCACTGCACGACACAAAGCCTTATGCCTCGCCTGCCCCGTCTACACCGTCAATGGACTATTGATGACTGGAAACATGTTGGCTGGTCGGACGAGTCTCGTTTCAAATGGTATCAAGCGGATGGATGTGTATGGATATGGAGACAACCTAATGAATCCATGAACCCTGCATGTCAGCAGGGGACTGTTCAATCTGGTGGAGGCTCTGTAATGGTGTGGTGTGTGTGTAGTTGGAGTGATATGGGACCCATGATAAGTCTATGACAGGTGACAAGAATGCAATCATCCTGTCCGATCACCTACATAGATTCATGCCCATTGTGCATTCCGACGAAATTGGGCAATCCCAGCAAGACAATATGACATCTCACATGTCCAGAGATTCTACAGAGTGGCTCCAGGAAAAGCTTCTGGTGGCCACCAAACTCTCCACACATGAACATTATTGAGCACGTCTGGGATGCCTCACAATGCGCTGTTTAGAGGAGATCTCCACCCCTCACACTCTTACGGATTTATAGACAGTCCTGCGTGATTCATGGTGTCAGTTCCCTCCCGCACTGCTTCAGACATTAGTTGAGTCCATGCCACATCATGCTGTGGGACTTCTGCATGCTTGGGAGGGGTGTCTTACACAAATTAGGCAGGTGTACCAGTCAGTTTCTTTGGCTCTTCATTGTATATGCATGCTACATCAGTGCTATGATATGCTGGTGTTCCCTGAACAGGGTAGCATTTTAAATTAATTCATTCATTAACATTTGAGCTATTCTATACAAATCAAAATTTCTAGATCTGAATGTCACATTAAGAGTTTAACTGAAGGAGTAAATTAAACAATTAAAAAGCCTTAACAAACAAAGTGATAAAACAAAAAATTAACATTCCAGGACACTCTTTTCTCAAAGAATTTCTTTTCATAATACTCCTTGTTGCCGCATACTGTTATCTGGGAATACTACACATTCTGAAAAAATTGAATTCTTCTTGCATTTACATATGAGCATGTCATACTCATAAAATAAAGTAAACTGAAATACCAGCTTCTTCAACAAAGAATAAACATGAATCCTATATTTTTCAAAATTATGACTTGCTCTTTCTATGTAAATGTAAATGTCACGTGACTAGGGCTTCCCGTCAAGAAGACTGGTCACCTGGTGCTAATCTTTTTAGTTGACGCCATTTCGGTGACTTGTGCGCCAATGGGATGTGATGATGATGAAGACAACACAACACACAGTCCCTGGGTGGATAAAATCTCCGACCCAGCCGGGAATTGAACCTGGGCCCCTTTGCATGGCATTCTGTCACGCTGACCACTCAGTTATTGAAGTGGATGCTTTTTCTAAGACAGTGCTAGAGCTGGTTTGCTCAACGGAGGTCAGCATTATGATATCACAAAGTTTATGCTAAAAATTTAGGAATACGTGATTTGCCCCTTAACCAGTACTTACCATCTTGCACCACTATAGGTAGGGTACCAAACTTGAACGAAAATATAGTTGGGAGGCCAGTATGCCCATGCAACATAATGCTTCTCCACACCATAACATCTGGACCACCAAAACGATCATGTCTAACAATGTTCCTGGGTGCATTATATACTCTCTTATGGCAAGAGGCAGGAACACACAGTGCACCCACGAACAATGTTGAACATGACCGTTCTGACAGTCCAGGTGTTGTGTGGCGAGGCATAATGTTGCATGGGCGTACTGACCTCCAAATATTTGAAAGCTGGTCATGTTTTTACGACACTGAACTCCTTCCCCGTGTGCATCTTTTTAGGGGTATATTTGGCCCTTACTTCATTTTTACAGATGACAGTGTGTGACCACACTGAAATTCGCAGGTGGAGAAGCACTTGGAATGAGAGATTATTCAGGTAATGGACTGGCCTGCTTGATCTGCCAAATTAAATCTTGTCAAGTATGTATAGGATGTATTGGAGAGATATATACAGCATGTCCACATGCATTAACAATTAACCAGCAGCTGTCAATTGAACTGGTAGGAAAAACGAAACACCCTTCCACAAGAACTGCTTACCAACCTTGTGGGCAGTGCAGGAGCATGTTGCACTGCTGTCCTTGGTGATCACACACCATATCTAGAACAATGTCCCACTTTTTGTAATATCCAGCGAACCATCATAAATTGCAAAGGCTTCAGTGAAATTATTGTCTTTGAATAAAAGTGTTATTTGTATTTATCTCACTGCATATTTCTTCTGTAGCAGTTCTTTCTATGTACAGCACAACTTTCATCAATGTATCTGACACATTGTATGAATGTTATTTCTGTTCTTGAGTTTTGCCCACCAGTGTATAATGCTTCAAAATGTATAAACAATAACACACAACTAATAACAGAAATTACCACAATTAAGCCCATACAAGAAACAAAAAACACAAGCAGACAGTCCTTGTTGTGCAAAATCTAAAATATTTATCTTATCAGACAGTCACGGCAGAAACTATGCAAATAAGTATGAAATCCAGGATAAGGTACTGCCATTACTACAGTGCTGCAGAACTGTAACTTTCTGCAACAACTAATGAAAAGAGATCATGCTGTTATTTGGGCAGGTGCAATACAATGTCACAAAAAATGAAGCCAACATTACTATTCATGCGTTAACAAGTATTTTGATGTATATTAAAACTAAAAGTGTTATAATTTCAGTTATGTTAATGTTCCTGAATATAGAGAATTACACACAGCATATAGGCTTCATCTGAATGATAAGGGCAAAGAACTGATGGAAAATAATACCCGAATATGAAGCAGTGAAAGAGAGAGTGTACTTAGATACTGTATCAGAGCAATTACAGTGAGAAGCTCCACACAGCGAACCTATATCAGCTACAGGCACACAACCTATAACTATAGAAGTTAGAAAGGCAGATTCATTGTTGGGTCATTCCAGGTAAAAATATGCAATAATTCAAGGATTTGTAATCCTCTACCTCAGATTTTCACGCAACTTTGCATATACTTATAACATAGAAACTTCTGAAAAATCTTTTTGGTCTCAGACTACACCTTTATTTTATATCTCATTTTAAATGTAGAGATATTACAAAAACAGGGCTTTGGAATAATGTCAATGCAGAATGGTACTTGTTTAAATAAATGCACATAACTCAAGTGTCTACGAAGCTTTTTATTTGGAATTTTTGTCTTAAGTTAAATAAGGCATATAATTAACAGATATCCAGTTATTGAAGCAGTAAAGTTACAATGAATTTTAAAAAAATGCTAATATCACATTTCTCCAAGCTGCTGAGAACATCATTTTCGTCTTATATACTCCACTTGATTGTAAGCTTTCTAATAGAATAAAAATTTTAATTGGTCTTCTGCTAATTGACACACACATCATCATCATCATCATTTAAGACTGATTATGCCTTTCAGCGTTCAGTCTGGAGCATAGCCCCCCTTATACAGTTCCTCCATTATCCTCTATTCAGTGCTAACTTTGGTGCCTCTTCTGATGTTAAACCTATTACTTCAAAATCATTCTTAACCGAATCCAGGTACCTTCTCCTCTGTCTGCCCCGACTCCTCCTACCCTCTACTGCTGAATCCATGAGTCTCTTGGGTAACCTTGCTTCTCCCATGCGTGTAACATGACCCCACCATCTAAGCCTGTTCGCCCTGACTGCTACATCTATAGAGTTCATTCCCAGTTTTTCTTTGATTTCTTCATTGTGGACACCCTCCTGCCATTGTTCCCATCTACTAGTACCTGCAATCATCCTAGCTACTTTCATATCCGTAACCTCAACCTTGTTGATAAGGTAGCCTGAATCCACCCAGCTTTCGCTCCCATACAACAAAGTTGGTCGAAAGATTGAACGGTGCACAGATAACTTAGTCTTGGTACTGACTTCCTTCTTGCAGAAGAGAGTAGATCGTAGCTGAGCGCTCACTGCATTAGCTTTGCTACACCTTGCTTCCAGTTCTTTCACTATGTTGCCATCCTGTGAGAATATGCATCCTAAGTACTTGAAACCGTCCACCTGTTCTAACTTTGTTCCTCCTATTTGGCACTCCATCCGTTTATATTTCTTTCCCACTGACATTACTTTCGTTTTGGAGATGCTAATCTTCATACCATAGTCCTTACATTTCTGATCTAGCTCTGAAATATTACTTTGCAAACTTTCAATCGAATCTGCCATCACAACTAAGTCATCCGCATATGCAAGACTGCTTATTTTGTGTTCACATATCTTAATCTCACCCAGCCAGTCTATTGTTTTCAACATATGATCCATAAATAATATGAACAACAGTGGCGACAGGTTGCAGCCTTGTCTTACCCCTGAAACTACTTTGAACCATGAACTCAATTTACCGTCAACTCTAACTGCTGCCTGACTATCCATGAAAAGACCTTTAATTGCTTGCAAAAGTTTGCCTCCTATTCCATAATCTTGTAGAACAGACAATAACTTCCTCCTAGGAACCCGGTCATATGCCTTTTCTAGATCTATAAAGCATAGATACAATTCCCTGTTCCACTCATAACACTTCTCCATTATATGCCGTAAGCTAAAGATCTGGGCCTGACAACCTCTAAGAGGCCTAAACCCACACTGATTTTCATCCAATTGGTCCTCAACTAATACTCGCACTTTCCTTTCAACAATACCTGAGAAGATTTTACCCACAACGCTGATTAAAGAGATACCTCTGTAGCTGTTACAATCTTTTCTGTTTCCATGTTTAAAGATTGGTGCGATTACTGCTTTTGTCCAGTCTGATGGAACCTGTCCCGACTCCCAGGCCATTTCAATTATCCTGTGTAGCCATTTAAGGCCTGACATTCCACTGTATTTGATAAGTTCTGACTTAATTTCATCCACCCCAGCCGCTTTATTGCACTGCAATCTATTGACCATTTTTTCCACTTCCTCAAATGTGATCCTATTTCCATCATGATTCCTGTCCCATTCTACACTGAAATCTGAAACATTACTGATCGTATTTTCACCTACATTGAGCAACTCTTCAAAATATTCCCTCCATCAGCCCAACCAGCAGTTTTCCTGACCTGTCCAAAATACTTGTCATTTCCTTCTTACCTCCCTTTCGAAGATTGCTAATTACACTCCAGAATGGTTTTCCAGCAGCTTGACCCATAGTCTCCAAAGTCTTCCCATGATTTCTTCTTGGATGCTGCAATTATCTGTTTGGCTTTGTTTCTTTCTTCAACATAACTTTCTCTGTCTACCTGAGTTCTAGTATGCAGCCATTGTTGATACGCCTTCTTTTTCCTTTTACAGGCTGCCTTGACTGTGTCATTCCACCAAGCTGTTTGCTTAATTCTACTTTTATACACTACTGTTCCAAGACATTCTTTAGCCACTTCTAGTACTGTGTCCCTGTACCTTGTCCATTCCTTTTCCAATGACTGTAATTGACTACATTCAACTAACTGGTACCTTTCTGAGATCGCTGTTATGTACTTGTGCCTGATTTCCTTATCCTGAAGTTTCTCCACTCTTATCCTCCTACATATGGACCTGACCTCCTGCACTTTCGGCCTCACAATCCCAATTTCACTGCAGATTAAATAATGATCAGTGTCATCAAAGAATCCCCTGAATACACGTGTGTCCCTCACAGCCTTCCTGAATTCCTGATCTGTTATTATATAGTCAATGACAGATCTGGTTCCCCTGCCTTCCCAAGTATACCGGTGAATGTTCTGACATTGACATTGACACACATATCTGAAATCAAATTACTTTTTGCTGTGATGGAAAAGGGTCATTTTAAGTAAATTCATCCACTCACTGTCTCAGATGCATATGTATCAAATTAGCATACTTAAGTATAAGTCAGTCTAGGCAGGCAAGTTAACTTTATGTGTGAAAATTTATTTCCTTTCTTTTGACTAATTCAGTAATTTTTTAAAGACTATAATATATATGATTTACGTGTTTAGCCAATCACCTGCTCACAGTGATAAAAACGTATTCTTAGACAGCAGTAGCTTGTTTGAAACCTTTATAGGCTTGAAAACAATGTAACAGTTGCTGGAATTTGTTGCTGAGAATAAATGGCATTCAAAAATTAAGTCTACTGGCCTCAGTTGCTCTTTGTCTTTCTGTGAGACAGGTCACATCTGTTTGTTCTGTGGCCCTATCATTCCACTTGTATAAAGTATGTTTTAAGTGAATTTGTGTTCAGTTAATTGCAATGGAAAATGTGAATTCATGCACTGCTGGAAAATTACTAAAAACACCTTGTCATTTGATAACCTATACCTTAGTAAAAACTCTACAAAAAGTAGAAGAGCTGAGTGAAGACCAATGAGATTTGATATTGCCGCAATTCGATATAAGCATTCCACAAGACTAAGAAAGTGCTACTATTGTGGACATCACAGATACTATTACTTAAAAGTTTTTGAAAGTCATCAAATAACTTCTTGTGATCCTTTCAAAAAACACAGACAAACAGTTAAAAAATCTTTTGAGGTCAGTTTGCTCGTCTTTGTCCTTAAGTGCTAAAAGGATCTATGTAAAATCAGGCCAAAAACTGCGCACAATGTATCATAAGATTTATGAACAAAAAACTGACATCAGTGATAGAAATGAAAGTGATGTAGATGACCTGGAGGTGACATTTCATGTAGCATTACTAAAAAGTCAAAGTATTGAGGATGCAAATAAAACTTTACATGATTTGGGGTGCTCTCCCTTAAAACTTCACTCCATTCCAAACCACAGCAAGGCTTCATATGGCAAAAAAAGAAGCTAGAAAAAGTGAAGCATGTTTTGGAACAAAAAGCGTGCCAGGTATTAGATTGCAGTGTTGAAGATTCTGACCATAGAGAAGAAAAATTTAATGATGAAATTGTTAAGAAAACCAAAGTTTTTGATTCCATTATACTGTTAATGAAAGAAAAAGTGCCTGTGTAAGAGTATCTGAAAAACTTCAAATTTTAACTTTAGCTTCACCCTCTTTGTCAAAAGAAAACGACGTCAGAATTCAAAGTTAGTGAGTATGTGGTTCAACAAGCAAGGAAACTGAAAACAGAAATGGTTATATTATCAATTTTTAAGCCAAAAGGGGGGAAGTTACTGCTTATGAGGTGGAAAAGATTGTCACTGATTTTTTACCAAAATGATGACTGTATTCGAACATTACCAGAAGCAAAATACAAAGTTAGCGTTCAGAAGAATGGGTATATGCAAAAAAAGACACATCCTTTGAAATGTAAAGAGAACTGTACTCTAGTTTTAAATGGGAGAATCCAAACAGTGACACTGTTCTTTCTAAATTTTGTTCACTGCCAGCACTCATTTAGTGTGCGTGTCTGTGTGGTATCCACCAAAATACTTTTGAATGCGGAACACATTGAAAAAACACACAAAGAACTTATAAAATTACTTGTATGTGACTCTGAGAACTATAACTGCATGAAACTTTCCTGGCAGATTAAAACTGTGTGCCCGACCGAGACTCGAACTCGGGACCTTTGCCTTTCGCGGGCAAGTGCTCTACCATCTGAGCTACCGAAGCACGACTCACGCCCGGTACTCACAGCTTTACTTCTGCCAGTATCCGTCTCCTACCTTCCAAACTTTACAGAAGCTCTCCTGTGAACCTTGCAGAACTAGCACTCCTGAAAGAAAGGATACTGCGGAGACATGGCTTAGCCACAAGCCTGGGGGATGTTTCCAGAATGAGATTTTCACTCTGCAGCGGAGTGTGTGCTGATATGAAACTTTCCTGGCAGATTAAAACTGTGTGCCCGACCGAGACTCGAACTCGGGACCTTTGCCTTTCGTGGGCAAGTGCTCTACCATCTGAGCTACCGAAGCACGACTCACGCCCGGTACTCACAGCTTTACTTCTGCCAGTTTCCGTCTCCTACCTTCCAAACTTTACAGAAGCTCTCCTGCTTCTGGAAATCACACTGAAAAAACACACAAAGAACTTATAAAATTACTTGTATGTGACTCTGAAAACTATGACTGCATGCTTAATCACTGTGATAATTGTCCCAGTGATGACAAACTGTCAAAAATTATTAAAGTACAAATTAGCTTACAAAGATGCTGATGATGAAACTGAGTTCAGCCAGTGGATAAATGCAGATCATTACGCAGAATCAGTAAAGCAGTCTGCAACTGTTGGTGAATGCACAGACTTGTTGGTAAAAAAAATTACACTTAGATATAAATGAGTGTTGTTTAAGTAAAAGCATTATGGAAACCCTTTTGTTCTTTAAATTAAATGTAATAGGCAAGGACCGGAGATGCAAAAGAACTGTGATGTACATGAGCACCAGACAAACCAGAAACTTACATATGACTCAAATCAGCACAGCACTATGCCAAAAAGGTACTTTTCACGTGGGAGTTAAGCTTTATAACAAACTTCCTGAAAACGTAAAAGCTATCACTGAGGTCAATACATTTGGAATATCTCTAAAGTCATATTTACAGCATCACTGCTTTTACTCCATTGAAGAATATTTAAATTTATGAAATGTGTTATATAAATACTTACATGTAAAGTGTATTATTGTAACCTTAAATATGTATGCCTTGTAATGACTTTCAGCCTGTACATTTATAACTTTGACTTGTCCAATGCCTTATGCATAAGCTGCTATGTAGACAACAGGACCAATAAAAAATACAAATACAAATGACACTCATTTATATCTAAGTGTCAGCCAAAATCATTGAAAAAATTGAAAGAAAATCTAATGCCGGATAAAGCAATTCTGTTAATGGACTTTGCTGAAAGCTACAATTTTATATTTCAGAATGAAAATCAGCATTACCACTCGACAAGAAGCATCTGTACAACCCATCCTTTGTGTGTTTATATGGTAAATGAAGAGAGTAAATTGGTAATAATGAACCACTGCTTTATAAGTGATAATATGGAACATGATGTAGGATTAGTAAATGCTGTCCAGAAACATATGGTTAAGTGGCTGACAGAGCATTACCCACAAGTGAAGAAAGTGCATTATTTCACTGATGGATGTGCTGCTCAATATAAAAATAGAAACAGCTTTAAAAATTTGTGTAAGCACAAAAATGATTTTTCTATTGATGCTGAGCATTCTTTTTGCTACTAGCCACGGTAAATCTGTGTGCGATGGTTCGGGAGGAACTATAAAATGTATATTGAGAAGACCAGTCTTCAACTAGCACATGATGCACAAATACTAACTGCATCTGGTGTTTACAATATCTGCAAAGTTAATATTGACAATTGTTTTTCTTCACTTCTTAGAGAAAGTCAATCCCAATTTCCTACACAAGAACCACACGAAGAGATTTTCGACAACCCACACGACACCTGGTACCAGGAATTTTCACCATTACAAACCACTTTCTTCTGATTTTTTACAGATTAGAAGAGTAACTTCTTCTGAAAAGCCTTCCTTGATTTTTTCATTCAATGAAAATGCCCCGCAATGGAGATGCATTCATCCTCAACAAAATGGCAGGTGGTAATTTGCCTTCACCAGAAATGTCTGTGATGGATAAGATGTTGAACTAATTTTTCTCCACCCACCTGGATCAGCAGTGTCATTCTTTTGGCCTGAGATGGAAGACTCTTGTTTTGTGTCTTTGGAAAACATTTTATATGCTGTTGGTGTACCTAAATCAACATCAGCAGCCAGAATGTTTTACTTTAATGAAAAAGATATGAAGTTACCAGAATATAATTTATCACAGTGGATTGAAAACAGACGCTCTTAAAGAAGTTTCATTGACAGTTTCAGGGATCTATCTCGGTTGTATTCAAAACAGGGGCCAGCAATACTGGTATTAGTAGATATCTACTTGCTACATTGATCACCTCAACTGTCACCTGCCAACCAAATGGTTCAATGCATACAGTTAAGACGATATCTAGTTGCAACCATCTCAATCAAAATGAGACAGCCAGGCTACAAATATAGTATCAGATGCTCTCTAGTGATTGGACATTTAATTATCAGTGCTGAAATATGTATAAGTGGGGTTTTATTTTTTTGAAGGCCTTTTCTTAAGCTGACCAAGTATACTTGGAATTTTAAGTTTCTGTCAAAATCATAAAAATGACATAACTTGGTGTTTAAGTTAAGGGGTTAATCTATAATGTGTAAGCAGATGATATAGATGTGTGTGTGTGTGTGTGTGTGGGGGGGGGGGGTGGTTTACACACACACACACACACACACATACATACACACACACACACACAAACACGCGCGCGCACAAAGGGAATCTAAGTGTACTATAAAGTGAGAGGCAGTAACAGTGTTTTGAGAGAGTTGATTGTAAATACTCAACATTTAAAATATTGATTTTAATCAACAAAGCATACATGGAACAAATACTTCAAACAAGAACAATATCAATGCCCTGTTACCCATACATCCAGGATAGCAACCACTTCACCACAATCATTATACATAATAACATAAATTAAATAATGTCTGAATTATAACCATATCATGGAAATATTAACAACTTTGGTAGAATTACTATAAATGATGTACTGACAGAAAATGTGAATCTGGTGGTGTATGATGAGGCCAATACATAACAGATAAAAATTAACAACTGATTATGATAAGAAACATCAGCATTTACCAATAGTGCATAAAAGTTACATAAAAATTGTTTTCTAGTTTTAAGGAATATATTAGTAGAGATACAGAGTTCCTTAAAATGTTACAATTCAAGTGCTTCATAAAATGAGATTTTTCCAACTTCATGAAGCAATCTACAATTTACATGCTGATATTAACAGAATTATTCCGTAACTAGTGACCTCACTCTTAACAGGACATTAAACTGCAATGGTGATAAAGGCAGTGGTGGTGACATAATAATAATAATAATAATAATAATAATAATAATAATAATAATAATAGTCACCCATACTCAGACTAAAAACAATCAGTAGTGTTGCATTATATTTAACATTCTAACATGCACTGTTAGATTTCTTTCACTGACGATTTTCGTGCCTGATAAGTGTTTATTGGATTTGTTACAATACTTGCAGATAGTGCTACAAAATTAACACTTGGATCATTATTCATCTGTTCCTCTCTGTTCATCAGTGAAATATTTTTTTATCAAATATGTAGAAAAATACATTTTTGTTAATCTACAAGGATGAAGGAAATTGCTGATACACAGCTTAAGAGAGATAAACAAAAAGAGTGAACTGCATTTTATTTGTAAGTCAACTCAGGCAAGAAGAAAAATGGGAAAAAGTGGCGTGGGGTGGGGTGGGGGGCAGAGAATATAAAACATGATTATCCTAAACAACAGAAAAGTGCACACACAAACACATGAAATGCAAAAATATACTGAACAGATAATTGCTAACCAATTCTGACTGTAATATGTAACTTAATTTTGTGATGGCCCAAGGACAAGCTGGCTCTTTTCACTCAACATGTGAGGAGCATCTGGATATGACAATTGGTTGTGCACTGCTTGCTTGTGACACTATCACAACTCTTAACCTCCCCCCACCCCACACACAATACCTTTTTCTTTTACAGTTGATGAAATGATAGCTGATCTGAATAATGCAAATATATGGAATAGTTAAACAGTTTTTTATTTTTGATGCTGGTAAATGGATCATAAGAAACAGAACACTGCACTGAGAATTTTGAATAACAGTCTTAATTAGATGGGGGGAAAAGCTTTAATACTTGGATCAAACACTTAATTTAAATTGATGACAAAGATCTACAGAAACTTCTATCTTAAGAGAAAACAATACACTACAGGTTGTAAATCACAAAATAAAAATAAAAAATGGTGGTTGGTATACTTTCAGGATGTCATCCACATCCTTTATATGTTGGTACCTGCAGCGAATCAATTACAACTGACATGACTGAATTCTAAACATGGATGGGGAAAGAAAACATTTATCAAGCCACGAGTCTCTAGTACAAAACGTGCATAAAATATCAGCCTTATTGCAAAATTGCAACCCAGACAATTTTTTCTTTTGATTTATAAAGCTGATCCCAACAAATAAAACTGGAATTGAATTTTACTAGATATTTTATTTATGCTGAGCTCTATTCCTTTCTCCAAAGCACATGGAGGGTAGATGAAATCTTCAATTTTTTTCCCTTCCTGACACGATAGTAGAAATATTAATACAGAACATTCAGAAACAAACATTATGCATGTAACGGTTACAAGAGAAACGTGAGGCAAATCCTCAACAAACAATGCTGTTCCTTCATACCATACCATTTACAAATCAGTGTGATTCACTGAGAAACATCACATCAGTACAAATCGGCCTTTAACCAGCAGATTTGTTTTCAGAATTATTTACTTTGCCGTTTATTAATTTTTTAACTATTGCAAATATTCCATTTTTCCATTTTTGATGCAACAAAAGGAGTAATTGATTTTATAAAGAAAATGTCTTAATGCAGCAAAATTTCTACACATTACATAAACAGAATGTTTGAAATGTAACTACAAAAATAGCTGAAAGATGCATTGGTGATAACAGTCTTCTGCAAAGGCCACATATACCAATATTTTAAACAAATTCTGGAAACAGGTATAGTCAACTTTGTCTTCTGCTTGCCCCTTACTACAATTATTCATTTGTTCAGCTTTTGTAACTGTGTTAACCAAGCACAGTCAGTAGCCACATTTCATAATCCCCAGACCCTCCCCTTTCAAGCACCTATGTTGTCAAAAGATGAATAGTGACTAAAGGTACTTCGTTTCATCATAATAAATAGCTGATGATATAGATTTTCAGAATAAATGTATGAAATATAATTTTTAATACAAATCAATTTTAAAAAACAGTTTCAAAGCAGGTACAGTTAATCTCATGTGGACTACATTTTTAGTTAAGTTTTTTTAATCATTGACAAAAAACTGACACAACCAATTGAAATAAATTATAATGCAAAAACAATGTTATAAATCAGTGTCAAGCACAATAAATGATGAAAAGTGGTCTGCATGCCATTAGTGTTGTTTAAACTATTATTTCTTTACCACAGCTTCAAGATTATAGGCTAGTTACAGTACATCCATGAAATCTATTCTCTTGTTCATTTACAGAACCTCATTTTTCTTTTCAACCAGAGAAATAAAATATAACTGATACATTAAAACAGTCAAATACAAATGTTTAGCAGTTGCAATAACATGATGGGGAGTAAATGCGATCTGCTATAAAAAATAATAATAGTAATAGTATTATCAGCCAGACAATAGCAACAGTGAAAACTGTAACACTGGTGGAGCATATGAAGAAAGTGGGGGTGGAGGGCACCCCCCCCCCCTTCCCCCTTTGTAACAATGTGCTAATGCTCAATAATGGAATGGCATACTTACGAAATACTTGATCTCTACAAAAAATGTTTAACAATTCCCATTCACAGGTAAATTTACAACCACAAAGTCAACATTAACAAAAGACACAAGTTGTATTAAAGGAATGAAACAGTATAACAACTAAATGAGAAAGACCAACATTTACACAACATAAAATACAGTTACTCTCAGGCATAAATAATATTGAGTTTATACACTGGGGCTGTGAGTGAATCCTTGCTATACTTAAATACAGCTTGAAAGACCTAACAGTCTGTAATACTGAAAACAAATATACAGCACACATACATATGAACTAATAAGCACTTTTCATACCAACCATAGAATGCTTTAGACTATAAATAATAATATTATTAATAATTACAAACACAGATGCACTATAATCTTCAGAAACTGATATTTGTGTGTGGTAAAATACATTAGGTCTTTGGTAGATAAATTCAATATATATAACACACATACACACACACACACACACACACACACACACACACACACACACACACACACACACATCATCATCATCATATAAAAGATATAACTAATTGTTATTTCTAATTTTTGTGGAATACTACACATTTTCCATTAGCTTCTGCATGTACAGACATTGTCTATTTCTCATAAAATACTGGCCCTATATTAAGAAAAAGTTTGCCATTTCTTTTCATTCAATAAACAGTCATCAAACTACCATTATTGCTATTAACAATGTTCCAGATAACATAGGAAAAGCTGATAATTGCACCAATAGAAAAAGATTGATATTACACCTGTACTTTTCTCTCAGCTCTGAGTGAAAGACATACATACTGAATAAGTACAGATCTAATAATACCATTGGTATGTTTCATAGCACAGTAATTCTGAAATCATTTAAACCACATGAAAAAGTGCTACATCCATCGCAAATGAAGCAAATATGAGCAATAATGAATGTTTCCACTGAGACTAAAACAGTCAAAATTTTCATGAACAATTTACTAGCACAGGAAGAAAAGAGAAAATAAATCTACACATAGCATATAATTTAGCCCCAACAATAGAGCAGTAAGCATTTTACATAAACTGAGAAATGAACACAATTTCCTTCACAATACTTGTACAAATTCATTACCCTCATTGCTACATTCCCATCTGCAGTTCTTCCTTTCCAATGGAGCAAAATATTGATTAATTTTGCACAGGAAAGTGAAAATTTTGCCAGACGTATATATATATGAGGAACAAGACATATCATAAATGCATATATTTATTTGCAATGGCATTTATCAACAAAAGTCTATAATTACATCTAATAAATTGGTGAAAAAGTCTTTGTCGGTATGTCATATTTTAACTGTAACACAAGTAAGCCCTATTTATACATACTTCACAGAACTACAATGTACAACATGACTAGTGAACTGAAAGCGCATACAAGTTACAATTCTGTTCAAGTGTTCTGCACAATAGTTTCAGTGACAGGGGAATACAATGTGTCGCTGGCTCCTAGTTCCTTACCAAGGATTATTCCAGAGTCTTTTTCTGAGGTCACCGGTGCAGGATGCATCGGGTCATCAGCAGTAATGGTAACACCAAATGATCCAGATGAAAAATCATTGTGCTTGCCTGCAAAATGTTTGAACCAAGTTTATTTCGCTACATACTGCAATGTAACAAATACAAATATGGGTAGTGTTTGTAATAAAGGAGACAATATTTAAATTATGTACTCATATGCCTGAGGCAACTGAAAAGCAATGCAAATTGAGTACATTTTAAATTCTAAAAATAAATGTAAAGCAGCCTGGACTGGTATTAAAAGGGAAATAATAATTTCAATAAAGGAAACAGTATTCCTATTGACTGATAATCTCAATGAACATTTTGGAAGTAGTGTCAGCACCACCACTCCATTCAATAATTCTACCTTACATGCAGAAGCCTTGCTCCTCATGCAAAACTGACTAGTGAGAAATTGATTTGGACTCCCTTTACTTTAAGTGGCATTTACAAACTGATAAACTACACAATTCAGAAATAGAGACTATTATGGACTCAGCAATTTCATCATAGTGTATAGCAAAGGAAATAAAAATGTCACTCCTCACTCTCAAACAGATGACTAGATAAAGGAATCTTCTCCAAATGTCTTAACCTCGAAGTTACATTACCTATGAATAAAAAAGGTGATAAGCTCCCAAATAACTAAAGACCCAATTCAATAATACCAATCACAACCAAGATAAAAGAAAATTACACAAATAAACAAAGATGTAGCTCATCTGAAAGTAACAAAATTTTAAATGAACAACATCTTTGATTCAGATCTCACTTACCTACTGTAAATGCAACAGAAGCTCTGGTAAATAATGTTTGTGAAGGGTATGAAACAAAGCTATTTATTTAAGTCTGCCCTCACCAATGGATAGTAAGAGAAGTTTTCCTGCATTAATACTGAAGAAAGGGGGCTGGGGCGGGGAGTCGGGGGGTGGGGGGGTTGGTCACTGGATAAAACTCCTGTGGCTACCACTGGTGGGCCAACGTCATTGATTAGAAAGGGATCATTGATTAGAAAGGGATTTTTCCCACTGTTAAGTAGTAGAAGAGTTATTGGTTTTACAAATTTCTACTGCTGCTATTTGTGGGGTCACATTAAAGGCTAGAAGCTAACTGGGCAGATCACAAAGGGGGAGAGGTCGTTTGTCCAAAATATTATTGTCCACAGAGGTGGCTTCCATGGCACTGTTTGTATTGTTCACACACCGCAGCCATGTTGTCACTTCCTCGATGGCACGGAGCCATAATGCTGGAAGGCTATAAGCATCCTCTGTGTGTTTCCCAATGTGTTATTTAATAGTCCTTCCAGTTTTGCCTATATACACTTTGCCGGAGCCAAATGTCATTCCATTCACGCTTGCTGTGTGGAGGCAATTGGATGCATCCTTTTTCCATCAAAGAAAGTCTTGTTACATGGCCACACAGTGAAGAAGAGTTTAATGGATTCCACAGTTTCTCAAATAGTATTCACCCCAAAATCAACTCTACCTTGGAGGTTGGGAATGAGGTCAGTCTCTCATTTCTAGATGTGTTGGTATAGACGATCTGGCAACACTCTACAATACAGAGTGTATAGAAAGCTTACTAACACAAACAAGTATTTAGATGCCACTTTGCACTACCACCCAGCACAGAAGCATGCAGTTCTCAACACACTGTCTTCATATGCCTTCCCTATCAGCGATGACAACAACTTGGAATCGGAATTGGGTTTTTAAAAGAAGACAACGAAGGCCAATGGCTATGACAGTTTGTCCATAGAAAGGGCTTTCAAGTAAAATATTAATGATGCTCATAGGTAGGACAAGGAAGGGCCTTCTTGCTCTGTTAAGTTGCTATATGTTTCTGGCGCACTGATCACATACATAGAATTTTAAGGAAACATTGTATTCAGACCACTTTCTTCAGTCAAAACAAAGTAAAAGACTTCTTTCTATGAAAATGGATGCACCTGATTGCCTCCACACTGTGGTATCTATGAAATGACATGTGCCTGTGGCAAAGTGTATATAGGGCGAAATGGGAAGGTCTGTTAAAGAACATATCAAGGAACACAAACGCCATACAGAGCTGACACCAAGTATGAAATCACCAGTAGTTGAACATCACAAGAACTATGCCTTGATGTTGATTTCAATAATGTACATGTGCTGGCTAAGGAAACCAACATTTATAGAAGAAAAGTCTGAGAAATGATTGACATTTCGAAGAACACTTCAACACTGGCGATAGGCTTCCAGCATCGTGGCTCCCCACCATCAAGGAAGCGATTATGTGGCCATGGCGTGTGAGCAATACAAACTACACTGTGGTAGCCAACTCTGTGGACCATAATATCTTGAATAAAAATTCCTTCTCTCATGTTCTACCAGTTTTGTTTCTAGTCAACGATGTGGGCCCACCAATAGCAGCAAGAGGAATTTTAACCAATAACTCTTCCCCAGTAAAAGCGTGGGAAAAATCCTTTTCTAACTGATGACATTGGCCCACCAATGGTAGCCACAGGAGTTTTAGCCAATAAACACCTTCTTCAGCATTAGCACAGGAAAACAACTCTTATTATCTAATGATGATGGCCCACCAATAGTAGCCCAAGGTCTTTTTACCTGATAATCCCCCTTCTCCAGAACAAGTGTAGGAAAACACCCCTTTACAAGAAAAGGCAACAATGGCCCCTGACAGTGCTCAATCTACAGTGGACCCACAAGATCCTGAAGAAGATCCTAGCAGATGAGTCGAAATGTCGATTGAAGGAATATGATGTGGCCTAACAACCCAGAAAATTTTAACTTCAAGGCTATCTATGCCTGAAACAATCATTGATTCAATCAAAGTATCTGACTGAGTGTCACATGACATGATGATCGAAAAGAATACTGTGGTACTGAAGACTGATCACTCCCTTTGAGCAATAGGTTATACAAATAAGCAGAGATCTGCAATACCCCCAATAAAAAAGAGAAATACCCTAAGGCTCTGTTCTTGGAACTTTCCTGTTCACTTTCTACAGTAATAACTTTTTGAATTATATACGATGTAAGAATGCAATGTAAGAATGTACTATATACTGACAATAAAGACAACTATAACTTCAGGGGAGAATTTACAGTGTACTCTATAAAAACGGACAATGAGGCAAATGACCAGCCACAGGTGTCAGGCCAATCACCTTCGCATAAACCAGACAAAAACAGGAGTAGTAATTTTTAATCTTAGGGCAACTAAAAACGAAAATAGTACAATTATTTGGACTCATTACAGACCAAAAACTCTCTTGGGAAGGACTCGTCAATTATCTGTGGAACGAGTTAGCCATGTACCTTTTTAATTCTATAAATCAAGAAACATTATGAGCAAACAGTTATTACTCCTCTTATACTTCACTTTCTTTGATTCCCATCTGCAGTATGGAATACAGCTTTGAGCTGATTCCCCAGGACATACACAACCTGAGAATCAGTGTGAAATGCACAGTAGAGGGCACCTCCCATTGTGGCAGTTATTAAGTCTTCTTTCCATTCTATTCACGCACGAAGCGCAAAAAGGACAATTGCTTAAACAGCTATGTGCATATTGTAATTCATCTAATTTGTCTTCACAATCCCTACACGAGCAAAATGTAAGAGGTGATTGTTTATTGTTAGATTCATCACTTAAAGTCAGTTCTTGAAAATTTCCTAATTAGGCTCTTACAGGACAGCTAAATTGCAAAATTTTATATTTCTGAATATTTAAAGCAACTTGACAATGTTGGCACTATTTGAAATCTTATCAATACCTGACTGAATATTTGTACAGCTGATTAAAGGATTAACTTTATTATGAAACTTCAACACCCGCAAAGACTCTCAATTTACATTTAACATTGTCCAAGATCATTAATATACAACTAAACTGCAAGGATCCCTATGCAATTCCCGGGGCACAGCTGAAGTTGATGATCCCCAAACAAGATTCACTGGGACTTCAGGAAGTAAGTTACCTATGTTGTCTCATGCTAAGACTCCATTCAACAAGAGAGGCACACTGTCAGAAGAGAGTACATGTTCTGGGCTTCCTGAGGAGACAGTTCTGTTGCAGTACAGATAACAGGTACATCAAAGTGTGTGAGTAACATTGTGCACAGAAAGGAAGTATACTCTGAAGCTGAAGTATGCGGACAGTAAAATTCTGTGTGCCAAACACCTAAACTGCACACAAATCCACTGTGAAATTGTTGTGGTATATGGACAAAATGCAACATTGCAACCAAACGTAGTGAAATGGTGCCAACGATTTGACCAAGGCTGCAATGTGATGCTGATAAGGAAGGAAGGTCTTCGACATCGATCACAGATGTTAATGTCCAGGCAATCTTTTCAGCAAGCTGAAAGAACATCTGAGTGGAAGATTTTCCAACAATGAGCCAGTTAACACAGTGATTCTCAAATGGCTCCGTGACTAAGGAGAGGATTTCTACCGTCGAGGAATAGCACGATTGTTTGAATGTTCTGACTGTTGTTTAAAGAAACTTGGTGATTATGCTGAGAATATAGAGACACACATCTATGTCACTTATAACTGTAGTGGAGCATTCAATTAAACTTACTTGGTCTGCCATAATAATGTGTAACTTACTTTTTAAAGTCTCTTGTAAAATGCCACTTCATCCCTACTAACAAATCCTCAATCCAGTCTCGAATTTCACTTGATAGTCCATATGATCTTACTGTCAATAATAGTCATAAGTGTGGAATTGAGTTAAATGCTTTTCGGACGTCAAAGAAACACTGTATCTACCTGACTGCCTTGATCCATAGCTTTCAGGATGTCATGTGAGAAAAACAAGAGTTTTCAGATGACTGATGTTTTTGGAATTCAGACTGGTTGGCATGCTGGAGGTAATTCAGTTTGAGATGCCTTGTTTCATTTGAGTTTAGAATGTGTTCTAAGACTCTATAATAAATGGATGTCAATAATATAGGATAGTAGTTTTGTGGACCACTTCTGCTGCCCCTTCTTAGTGTCGGGAACGATCTGTGGTTTCTACCAGTCAATGGGCACACGTTTTTGTTCAAGGGATCTGTGGTAAGGAGCTCACTGAACCACAAATTCAGTATAGAATCTGACAGGGATTCCATATCAATTGACGAACACACTGATGATGAATTCCTTAAGGTGTTTGAAAACACACCCAGACATTTACCTAAGTTCTAGGAGTTGGAAGCACACAGTGCAGAACAATGTGGTGTCCAACATCCAAGTAAACAGATCTGTAGTCATTTGTGACTGGAAATATCAATTTCCTTTGCAAAACCATCAACGACGATGGCTATCAGTGGGACAAGTAAAATATGGTCTTCCGACAAACAAAAAGAAGAAAGGGAGGGGGAAGGACGATCAGTGTAGTAACACCCCATGGACAACAATGACATTATGAAATTGAGCACAACCAAAGGTAGGGGAAAGTTGGGGAAGGAAATTCGTATGTTCTTTGATAACAACAACCCTACAACTTGCATTCAGCAATTTACGGAAACCATAAAAGCCCTAAATCTGGATTGCCAGATTGGATTTTGAACTTGTATGCTGCCAAATATGAGTTCAGTGTCTTGCCAAAGCACTTGATAGGAGGATGAAGAAGAAAAATACATCAAGCTTATGGCCTCCCTGCTGCATACAGGCTTACCACCATCAAGACTGGCAATACTACAGAGAAAGACCACAACTTGTGAAATTAAAGTTGTATTGGTACCCAGTGGTGATGAACTAGGGCTACGGAAGCCAGGCATATTTGGATAACTCTTACTTCTCACTGGACATACAGTGCTCACAGTTACAACATCTGTAGGGAGCAACATTTTAACATGATTTGGGTGACAATTGTAAATGGAAGTACTTTTGTGGTTGGTGTAGTGATAGGAGCAGATGTTTGTATGAAGGGCATTTAATGGCTGGAGATCAATATCTAGAAAGGCAGATCACTGAGTTGAAAAGGATCAGGTGCAGAAGATTCGAGAATAGGTGTTGAGGCTCTGGAGGAAAGATGAAAGGCTTTCCTTGCCACTGTTTCCGATCATGAAGACGCTGTCAGTGAATCAATACTAGACAAGAAAGACTCCTCTAGATGACCCATAAACATGATCCATGCAGATATGCATGGCAGTTCCATGGATTTGTTTGTAGGTTTGGTCTTTACATGAGAAATAATTTATATAGTTTTTCTTATACCTTATAGATACAATCATTGAAAACCATTTTTAATCATGACTGACTTTGAGCAAACACTACCTAGGTTAAAAAACAATATGTGGTATGACACTGCATATCATGGGCCATTATTCACCATACGCTGTTTCAAACTAAAGGTTTCTGAAGGTCGATGGACAACTTACGACCAAAAGCAGTCACAGTTAGGAATATGTTCTCTGATGGTCTTTACAAGTGGTGAGAGTTACTGTATAACACAATGCGGCAAAAAGAGTCACGACAGCAATATGCCCATCTACAGTTGGCGGTAGTATCATGCACACAAGGTATTAAAGGGCAGTGCACTAGTGGAGCTCTCATCTGTACTCGGTTGACTCATGTGAAAAAGTGTCAGATGTGATTATGGCCCACTAACAGGAATTAACAGACTTTGAATGCAGAATGGTAGTTGAAGCTAGACACATGTGGCATTCCATTTCAGAAATCATTTGGGAATGTACTATTCTGAGATCACAAGTGTCAAAAATACACTCCTGGAAATGGAAAAAAGAACACATTGACACCGGTGTGTCAGACCCACCATACTTGCTCCGGACACTGCGAGAGGGCTGTACAAGCAATGATCACACGCACGGCACAGCGGACACACCAGGAACCGCGGTGTTGGCCGTCGAATGGCGCTAGCTGTGCAGCATTTGTGCACCGCCGCCGTCAGTGTCAGCCAGTTTGCCGTGGCATACGGAGCTCCATCGCAGTCTTCAACACTGGTAGCATGCCGCGACAGCGTGGACGTGAACCGTATGTGCAGTTGACGGACTTTGAGCGAGGGCGTATAGTGGGCATGTGGGAGGCCGGGTGGACGTACCGCTGAATTGCTCAACACGTGGGGCGTGAGGTCTCCACAGAAACATCGATGTTGTCGCCAGTGGTCGGCGGAAGGTGCACGTGCCCGTCGACCTGGGACCGGACCGCAGCGACGCACGGATGCACGCCAAGACCGTAGGATCCTACGCAGTGCCGTAGGGGACCGCACCGCCACTTCCCAGCAAATTAGGGACACTGTTGCTCCTGGGGTATCGGCGAGGATCATTCGCAACCGTCTCCACGAAGCTGGGCTACGGTCCCGCACACCGTTAGGCCGTCTTCCGCTCGCGCCCCAACATCGTGCAGCCCGCCTCCAGTGGTGTCGCGACAGGCGTGAATGGAGGGACGAATGGAGACGTGTCGTCTTCAGCGATGAGAGTCGCTTCTGCCTTGGTGCCAATGATGGTCGTATGCGTGTTTGGCGCCGTGCAGGTGAGCGCCACAATCAGGACTGCATACGACCGAGGCACACAGGGCCAACACCCGGCATCATGGTGTGGGGAGCGATCTCCTACACTGGCCGTACACCACTGGTGATCATCGAGGGGACACTGAATAGTGCACGGTACATCCAAACCGTCATCGAACCCATCGTTCTACCATTCCTAGACCGGCAAGGGAACTTGCTGTTCCAACAGGTCAATGCACGTCCGCATGTATCCCGTGCCACCCAACGTGCTCTAGAAGGTGTAAGTCAACTACCCTGGCCAGCAAGATCTCCGGATCTGTCCCCCATTGAGCATGTTTGGGACTGGATGAAGCGTCGTCTCACGCGGTCTGCACGTCCAGCACGAATGCTGGTCCAACTGAGGCGCCAGGTGGAAATGGCATGGCAAGCCGTTCCACAGGACTACATCCAGCATCTCTACGATCGTCTCCATGGGAGAATAGCAGCCTGCATTGCTGTGAAAGGTGGATATACACTGTACTAGTGCCGACATTGTGCATGCTCTGTTGCCTGTGTCTATGTGCCTGTGGTTCTGTCAGTGTGATCATGTGATGTATCTGACCCCAGGAATGTGTCAATAAAGTTTCCCCTTCCTGGGACAATGAATTCACGGTGTTCTTATTTCAATTTCCAGGAGTGTATGTTGAGAATACCAGATTTCAGGCATTACCTCTCATCATGGACAACGCAGTGGCTGACAGCCCTCATTTAATGACCGTGAGCAGTGGCATTTGCTTGGAGTACATTAAATGTATTTGCAACTGCAAATGTGAACAACCATCAGCTGTAGAATGAAATTACAGCAATGAAAATTTGTACCTGACTGGGACATGACCATGATTTCCTGCTTACTGTGGGCCATCACCTTACCCTTTGGTTATCCGTGTACAACTCATGGCCGGACCCAAACTTCCATATGTCATCAGCCATGTACGTATAATCTGTACTTGTACATCCATTATGTATATTTCCATACAGGTGAGACATTTTACTTGAAAGTCACTTGCCTGGTGTCAGTGGATCAATACGATTGCAGTGCACGGGTTATTTTTATAATTTATTTTACACTTCTAATTCTGTAGGACCAAATTGAGGAGCAAACCTCCAGGGTCGTGGAATGTGACAGTACATGAAATTACAAAAGAAAAGTGATAACAGATAAAATAAAATGTTTATGAATCCTGAAAAGACATCAAGATATAAGTTTATTTAAACATAATCAACAATGTAACACAGGAATCAGCTTAAATTTTCATAGAACTCCTCGACAGAATAGAAAGAATGACCTACGAGGAAACCCTTCAGTTTTGATTTGCAAGTGTGTGGATTACTGCAAAGATTTTTGAATTCTTATGGTAGCTTATTGAAAATGGATGCAGCAGAACACTGCACACCTTTTTGCACAAGAGTCGAGAAAGTGTGATCCTAATGCAGATTGGATTTCTACCTAGTATTAATTGACTAAAAGCTGCTAATCTCAAGATTAAGCTGGACTGTTCAGAAGAAATGACAGTAAAGAATATATAAGTTGAGAGGACAACGTCAGAATACCCAGACTAGTAAACAGGGGTCGACAAGAGTTTCGCTAACTTACACTGCTTGTTGCCCAAACCACCCGTTTCTGAGCCAAAAATACCCTTTGAAAATGGGATGACTTACCCCAAAATATAATACCATATGTCATGAGCCAAAGAAAATAAGCAAAGTAGACTACTTTTGTGTCGAACTACCAATTTTTTCAGATACTGTTCTAATAGAAAAAATGGCAGCATAAGTCTTTGAATAAGGTCCTGAATGTGGGCTTTCCACGACAGTTTACTATCAATCTGAAGAGCTAGAAATTTGAACTGATCAGTTTCACTAATTATATGACCATTCTGTGAAGTTAAAACGTCAACTTCTGTTGAATTATTTATTAAAAAATGTAAAAACTGATTCTTACTGTGATTTAGCATTAGTTTATTTCCTACAGTCCATGGACTTATGTCTTGAACTGCACTATTTGAAACAGTGCCAAAGTTGCACTCACAAGCCTTTGCTACCAAGCTAATGTCATCAGCAAACAGAAATATTTTCGTATCACCTGTAATACAAGACGACATGTCATTTCTAAATATAAGGAACACAAGCGGTCTCAGCACTGATCCCTGGGGCACTACCCATTTAACCATGCCCCACTTGGATCCCATATCACAGCCATTCTCAGTACTATGAGGAATGACCTTTTGCTGTCTGTGAACCAACTGTGAGCCACTCTCCGTATTCCATAAGGGTCCAACTTCTGGAGAAATATTTTGTGACCAGCACAATCAAATCCCTCAGTTACACCAAACAAAAATGCCTAGTGTACAAAATCTTTTGTTTAATCCATCCAATACCTCACAGTGGAAAGAGAATATAAAATTTCCAGTTGTTAAATCAGTTCTGAAACTAAACTGTACATTCTATAGCAATTTATGTGAAATAAAATGATCAATTATCATTACACACACAACTTTAGAAAAACGCTGATGGCATTGCAATAGGTTTAAAACCGTCTACATTATACCTTTAACACTTTTTCTAAAGCAACATTACTAATGAGTACTTCAATTGTTCAGGAAACTGGCAATTCCTAAAGCAAAAAATTACAAATATGGCTAAGTACACGGCTAACATGTGCAGTACAGCACTTTAATATACTTCTAGATACTCCATCACATTCACAAGAGTCTTTAGACTTCAGTGATTTAATTATTGACTCGATCTCTCAGTTGTCAATATCACAGAGTAGTATTTCATGTATCAGTCTGAGAAAGGCAATTTCCAAGAAAGTTATATGATTCCCTGTAGAAACTAAGTTATTATTATATTTCCCCTGCAATGTTAAGAAAATGAATGTTAAATATTGTACATATATCTGACTCATCAATAACATTTTTACTATGTACTGGCTTTATATCCTCGACCTTGTGCTGCTGACCAGACACTTCCTTAATGACTGACCATATGGTTTAGTTTTATCCTGTGAATTAGCTATTCTTTTTGCATACCACATACTCTTTGCCTTCCTAATAACATTTTTAAGCACATTACAATACTGTTTGTAATAGGCTATTGTAGCTTGATTTTGACTTATTTCTAACATCTTGATACATGTCCCACTTGTTCTACATGATATCCTTATCCCACTGGTCAGCCACTCAGGCTGCCTTTTACTGCTAGTACCCCATTTAGAGCATTCTAAAGGAAAGAAACTTTCTAAGAGCATGCGAAATGTGTTAAGGAAAGCATTATATTTGTCATCCATGTTATCGGTACTTTAAACATTCTGCCACACTATTTGCTTAATGAGGTTTAAAAAACTCTCTACTATAGTTGGATTAGCTTTTCTACATAGACTGTAATTATCATTTGTTTGAGTACAAAAATCTTTCAGTGTTAAAATTTGTGCATCATGGTCTGAAGAGTCATTCACCCTTTTACTAACATATGCCCATATAATAACTAAGAATGAATAAAACCTTTGGACACATATGCATGTCCAAAGGAACAGGTACTGCAGTGACTACAGCATTTAGGAAATACATTAAATGTATTCGCAACTGTGAATAAAACAGGCACTGCAGTATTAACATACAAGTAACACAGTGTGAAATCACTGCAGAAATCAATGTGGGATGTATGACAAATATCCGTTAGAACAGAGTGGCAAAATGTAACATTAATGGGCTATGGCAGCAGACAACCGATGCAAGTGCCTTTGTTAACAGCACATCACCTGCAGTGCCTCTCCTGGTCTCATGACCATATCGGTTGGACCCTAGACGACTGGAAAACCATCGCCTGGTCAGATGAGTCCCTATTTCAGTTGGTAAGGGCTGATGGTGGGGTTTGTGTGTGGTGCAGAATCCACAAAGCTATGGGCCCAGGTTGTCAACAAGGCACTGTGCAAGCTGGTTATATAAGGGAGTGGGCTGTGTTAATGTGGAATGGTCTCGGTCCTTTGGTCCAACTAAACAGATCATTTACTGGGAATGGATCTGTTTGGCTACTTGGAGATCATTTGTAGCACACAACAATGGAATTTTTATGGATGACAATGCACCATGTCACCAGGGGCCACAACTGTTTGCGAGTAATTTGAAGAATATTCTGGACAATTTGAGTGAGTGGTTTGGCTACGCAGATTGCCTGACATCAATCCCATCACACATTTATGGGACTTAATCTGAAGGTCAATTCATGCACAAAATCCTGCACTGGCAATGCTTTTGTAATTATGGACAGCTATGGGGGCAGTATGTGACTTGTTAACTCCATGCTATGTTGAGTTGCTGCACTACACCAGGCAAAACAAGGTTTAACATGATATTAGGAGGTATCTCATAACTTCTGTCAACTCAGTATACATGATGATCTCCCTTCTCCATAGTCCCCCACTACCAAGTAATTGTAAATCAGAATATGGTGGTATAGAAGCATTTGGAAGGAAGTGGTGGGGTTGGGTATCACGAGGTTAGTGAGAAAGATATAGTGTTAAGACATTGCATCTACTGTGACAATCAAGGAACAAGGACTGTGGAGAGATTAATATCACAGAAGGAAGTGCAACTGAGAGCAATTAGCTGGAGATGGTGGTCAACAAAGATAGAGGATCTTTCTGTGGAAGCACAGTAACACCTGCCACTATGAGGCAATCACAAGGGACACCAGTAGAGTTGAGTTGCTGAAGTGGGATATAAGTGGTTGACTGGTTTTTGGTCGACTAGATGTTTTGAGGAGCTATTGAAGGTTATATTGTACTTGTGGGCCTGGAATGTAGTGGTCAGTTTTCTAAGCAAGGCGATGGAATGTTGGTGGGGACTCTCAGCCACTCAGCAATTATCATTCATGGTCACAGTCTTTGCCAAAGAAAGAATGATAAAAGTTAGGAATGCCTGAAAGTTCATAATCAGGTGTTTCTTAGCTCTGATATTAGAATTGCTGGGAATGAATTCGGAGGGAGATAAGTTGGAGATGTGGAATTCTTCAAATGTTTATCACAGTGTGGAGGAGTAAGGCTAAATTAAATTCACTGGATGAAATACAAGTCACCACCTTAAAAGAGAACACTGGTCACTTTGGAGTTCTGTAGATGGTGTAGAACTGATACCAGCCAGTGAACTGATCTTCCACTGCTAATATAAGTCGTGTTAGTGAAGTGGTGTGTTCAGTGGAGGAGGAAAATCTGGAAACACCTAAAATGCACAACACATTACCATGCCTAATACAACGTAGGAAACCCCATTGACAATCAAAGCAGCTTCCAGTCATCTCAGAATAGATCAAGTTCAAGCAACGATGATGCAGACCACAAAGGATTAATTATATTGAGATCCAGGGAATGTAGTGGCCAAGGGAGATACAATAATTCAACCTTGTGCTCACGAAATCTGTCCTGGATGATGCTGTTGGGCAACAAACACTGTATTAGGGGCATTCAATAAGTAATGCAACAATTTTTTTCTGAAAGCAGATTAGTTTTTATTCACGATTCCAATACACCATACTATTTGCCCTCTTTTAGCTACAAAATGCTGTTTTTCAACATCACCTCTGTTCAATGCAATGGCCTTACGGCACCTTACCGGGAGGGCCTGTATGCCTGCATGGGGTTATTCTTCTGGTTGATATCAGAGCCAATGTCTCACTGCATCAATAACCTCCCCACCACCTACATACTCCTTCCTGTGGAGTGAATCCGTCATTGAGCCAAGCAATTCCACAGATGGTCCTTCGTCTCTCTTTATGTTGTTCCATTAGACGGCGAGGAACACAGTGGGCAGACACCTCTGAGTACCCCAACTGGTGGATGAGTGTGTCAGCACCATTAACAGAGACATACAGCTGTGCAATCTGGTGTTTGACTTTGATCCATCAAATGAGTGTGTCTGCGCATTCCAATATTACAGGAGTCACAGCTGTGTGCAAACTGGCCGGCACACAGGAGATCAGACAGATTTGCACAATCTTGTTGCAATGATGATGGACACCTCGCCCAATAAACCACTGTGTTTTTGTTCACTGTCAGGTCTCCATAGACATTCTGCAAGCACCTATGAATATCTGCAATGTTCTTGTTTTCCGTCAACAGAAACTCAATGACAGCTCTTTGCTTGGAACACACTGCGGTTACAGACATAATTTTGAAGACTACATATAGTGCCACCATCCATCAGAACCAACCTCACCAAACTATAGGGGCTGAAATATGAATATTCGAAGACGTCCCATAACAAAGTCTGCACTTTTTCATCTGAAATTGGCCAAGAAAATAAAATATGTTGCATTACTTATTGAACACTGTCTGCCTCAATAGCTGAGGGGTCAGCGCGACGGAATGCCGTGCAAAGGGGTCGGGATTCGATTCCTTGCTGGGTCAGAGATTTTCTCCACTCAGGGGCTGGGTGTTGTGTTGTCCTCCTCCTCCTCTTCCTCTTCCTCTTCCTCCTCCTCCACCACCACCACTTCATCCCGATCAACACGCAAGTCACTGAAGTGGCATCAACTCAAAAGACATGCACCAAGCGACCAGTCTACCTGACAGGAGACCCTAGCCACACGACATTTCATTTCATTGAACACTCTTCGCACAATGTGTGAATCTGATCAGCCAAAATGACAACATAATCCTTGGCAGTAATGTGACCATGCAGAATAACAATGGAGCCCATGGAATAAGACAATAAGGCTGCCCAAACCGTCACCGATCCCCTGCTATGTTTTAATCTTGGGGGATAAAGTTGGTTAGAAGCTAAAAACAGTGTGAAATGACACTCACGCAACCAAATGATTTTCTGACATTAGTCCACAGTCCAAGTTTTATGGCTTCGGCATCACATTTTCCTATTATAGGCACTTGCATCACTGGTGGGTGGTGTAGGGATTCCAGCTCACCCTGCTATCCCTGTGTATGGAGCTCCCTTCACATTGTTCTGGCGCCAACAGTTTGCGAGTGTGACGTCCAATTCTGCAATGATTTTGCAGTTGTCATCCAGTTATTTTTCGGCGCAATCATCTTCAATATCTGTCATGATCTCTCACCAGAGATTGTGACTTAGCAGACAATGATTTTCCACTTTCCCTGTATGTTGTATACATCTTCGATGAAGTGCCTCTCTGAACGCCAAACACTTTGGGTATATCGGTTAGGGAAGCACTTACCATATGAGCGCCAGCAATTGGCCCATGCTCAAATTCACTTAGCTCTGATATAATGCACTGACAACTACACAAACACTGCTCTGAGAACAAATGACACTTGTAATGAACTCAGGCCATGCGTAGGTGCCTCTCATGGTCAAATACAACAGCGCAATCTTCAGTCTGCGATAGCATCGCCATTTACGCTCAAGAATGCACCTCTCACAATGTTTTCAACCCTTTTATAGGCTAGTCAACCGTATGGTGGTGCATCAGTTTGTATTGGCCAACATGTCTACAAAGGATGGTGCACCACTCACAGTCACGTAACAAGGCTTAAGAATGGTAGTCATAAACTAACTGACAGGAACCAGAGAAATGCATATCTTTTCAATCACTTACTAACCTGATGAAACTGGTGTTGTCACAAATGCATGCAATGGATATTTGAAGTTGGGTACCTCACAAACGGCCACTGCTCACAGGGGCAAACACAGATGCATGTCTTTAGTGGGCCACGTAACACAGGAACTGGACAACAGATGACTGGAGGCATGCAGCATTGTCTAGCAAGTAACAATTTTGCCTCCTTCCAAATGCTTCAAGGTGTCAAGTAGACCGACATCTCAACAAGACATTTAACCTGCTGCATGTTAAGGGTGTAGATAATGCCGGAAGCAATTCTGTGATATTTTGGGAGTATTTTTCCTCTGGCTTGGATCCAGTCATTGAGGTTACAGTGAACATGAAACAAGATGTTTACTTCAACATTCTCAGTGATCAGGTGTTACCTTTTCTTCCACATATTTGTGACGAGTACGCTGTGAACACTCCAGTCTTCCAAGATGACAACAGCCACCTTCAAAGAGCTGCACACTTGCTTTCTTAGTGCAAAAAAACACTGAAGCACACTACTGCATCACAACTGGCCCATTAAATCATCTAATTCTAATCCTGTAGAAAACATGTGGGACCATTTTGGAACAAGGAGTGCAACATAGTAATCAAAATCCCCAAAATTTGGTAGCTCTAGATCTTATCTTCAAAAAATGGTTTCTAGTGAATAAGGCATAGCTGAAGAAATTCATGCACTCTCTTCCTTGTAAAAAAAGTTGTGTGTTTTCTTACCTGGCTTTCATCATTAGTTGATAAGAAAAAATGATTCCACTGAAGAGAGTGTGTAAATGAAAATAACCTCTATTAGTCCAACATTATCAACACTAGGTGTGGGGTTAAAGAAGTGGCCTTTTCTGAGGACCAGTAGTTCCATAGGAATCACGTTTTGAAAAATATGTTGATCGCACTGAAAGTCTAAAAAGGGACTACAGGAGCAGTGTGTTTCATCAGTGGTGCATGATGTTTCTGTGGATATGGGTATGTCAGCAATTGCAAGTTGTGTGTGGGTGGGGCAGGGAGAGGGGATGAGAGTGATAGATTCTCTGTTGGACACAGGTATGCCCATGCAGAAATAAGGCACACATAGCTGAGAGATTCCTTAGATGCTGTTGGAAATTATGTTGGGGGATTAGCAGTCTCTACCACAGAAATTTGATGCAGGAAATTACTGTCACAGAGAAAAATTGTTTTGTGAAAGGAACAAAGCTGGTAAATTACTTTCTGAGTTTTGTTGATGTGTTTATGAAAGACTAGAATGGAAACTATTAGAATTGAAAAAAAAATAAAGGCCTTTACCAAAAGATGTGTAGAAAAAAGGTCAACCATACAAATTTTAATACCAAGTCCATTAGCAGGAACATTAAGATCCTGACAGGGTTTGGGCAAGAATATACGAGATTGGATTTTTTCTAGGGTGAAAGGAAGTATCCAGAACTGGTGAAGAATTGGCTGGTTGGATTCGTAGGAGGCAAAATCCTGCAACAGAGGAACTGAAAATGAAAAATCAAACATGAAAATAGAAACAGAAATATGATGTTTTATGAAGTTTCTAGAGAACCTCCAGATGTTGGTAACTTCCTGTCATGATATTTTGGTGCAAAATATTTCTGCCACCTTCAGGTTTGTGCTAATAACAGTATGCTCAGCAACTATATTTAAGATACTGCCGGCTTGTCATACTATTAAAAAAAATATGATGGCATTAACTTTTCCTGGAGCTTTTACACATACACAATATCCTGTCCAGCTGGCTACGAGAGATTTCCTGCACCATTACTTCCTAAGAAACAGCGAACTTATTGACACTGCATACCAGTCATTAGCTAAACTTCCTTTACTATCCAGGTATTGAAACATTAAACCTGAGATGGGGTCAACCTAATCAAAATCCTACCATCTCCCAATGCAGGAATCTGTCATTCACTCAACCTGCACAATATCCTACTCTATCCGTATGCCTACACATCTCACAATCCTGTACAACATTTCCTTGTCTTCACAGGCATTTCGTAACCTATAAAAGGTACAGCCATATGTAAAGCAGTCACATTATATATTCACATTATACATCAGCCTTGGCACACATCCCTACCAAACACAAGTCCTGGTTAACTGCATACAGGGTGAAGAAAAAAAATGGTGCAATTATTGGTCAGCAGGCAATTCCGCATCCCAGTTTAAGACAAAATAATATCTAGAAAAACATTGTCCTACCCATAGTTTTACTAGAAATTTGATTTTAAAAATGAGACTCTAGCAATGCTGTAATTGCATGCAGAGCGGCCAAGAACAACGATCATGAATTCTGCGCTGTGCTGGAGCTGGCCCACTAGCTCAGTGAGACGAGGCAATGCCATGGGGAACAGATATGCAGCCTTGCCAATGTTTGAGTAGGTTCGCACTAAACTTTTTTTTTTGTTTGTTTTTTTTTTTTTTTTTTTTTTTTTTTTTTTTTGTTTTGCAGTTAAGGCACCAAATTGTACCCAATTTATACTTCCACAATGCAGTGTCTTGGGCATTTCCTTCTGTTAATGTTACCTTTATTTAAACATTAAGACACAACATTAAATTCTTGCAGATGAAAATGACCACTTTCTTTCATGCATGACACAAATAAATCCAACAGAAAATGTTACTGGATACAGTAACACTGTCTGAATCCAATGAGGAACAAAAAACACAATAGGTAGGCTACATTAGATTGTACATTATGCTAAATACACTAATTCCATTCTGTGCATTTGACATTCAGGCTTATCTTCACAGAGCTGGTACATAACACTCATACAAGCATGTTCACTTTATAGATGATGTTTAAAGTGACCACCTGCTGGGTCACACTTTGCTGGATCCCCTGCAACACATCTGCATCCACCACTGCCGAAGCGCAGCATGTATGCGAGCTATTAGGTGATGCACATCTATTGGTGGAGTACTTTAAACTTGTTCCTTTAAGAGTGCTCACAAACAAACATCTGGGACTGTGAAGGCCAGAACATTTGACCACAATCAGCAATCAATTTCCATTTTAAATAGTTACACACATTCTTTCAAAAGTGTCACAGTTCATCATCACACTAAAACAATAGCTGTCGCTGAACACCAAGTGGAACGCTTTCTAATGCATTAGGCAAAGTATTGCAAAGAAATGTACAATACAAGGGTGCATCAACTTGTCCGGCAAAAGGTAAGGGCCCAAATGCACACCTCCCACTATCCCAGTACACAACTTTATGCCAAAAGTGTGCCTACAAGCTACATTCACAGGTGATGTGAGTTGTGTTCCGACCAATAACGGCTGCTGTGGAGGTTGAAAATATCTTCTCGAGTAAAGCTAGATTCATCAGTCCATATCATGTTATTTAACAATGTTCGTTATGTTCCACTTTGTGCAAAGGTGATTAACAAAATTGTATTCATTGAACGCAGTCTTCTAGCCACTGATTTTGAATGAACATGTAATGATACGGACGCAGTCCTACATCGTGCAACACTTCAACAACCAGTGTTCGAGATATTTGAAACTGCCTTGCAATGTCATAGGTACTTCGCTGAGGTGACTGTTGAAAGAATCATGTCTTATGTTTGTTGATTAAGTCTAGTCCTTGGACGACCTCTGTTGATTACTTGTGGATGAAGATTCCCGGTTTCCTGAAGGTGTTCCTCCAGGCAACGAAAAACATTCTTATCGGGATGGTGCCTTTGAGGGTACACTGCAGCAGCAGCAGCTGCTCGGTTATTGGATGCATCCAGCACCAAAAACATATCAATGTCTTCATTGAGAATACTGGATTTCTTGGCGAATCTCGATAAAATCTTCTCGGATTGGCAGCCAAGTCAATGCGTTGTTCTCCAGCAACCCAGTAACGTTTCAGCAAGTTTCTTACTTGCAATCTCCAGGCGAAGTATCAGGTCCATGTCTCATTTGGGTCTTTATAGCTGCTGGACCACGGTTTTCTCGGCACCAGTCAGGCCAATAAGGCACGAGCGTAATTGATGTGGCAGAGCATGGTGGGCAGGTCCCATGTCTCGTCTTAGTGCGGCCTGTTTATTCCATCAGCTGCCACCGTCCTGCTTCCACTGGTACACTCTCGTTGTATTCTTGCTTAAAACATAGCACCATGCGGGACACAATATTACCAAGAATACGCGCTGATGGAACCAGGACGGTAGCGGCTGATGGAATAAACAGGCCACACCAAGACGAGATGCTGGGACCTGCCGCCCGTTGCGCTCCCTTACCATGTGCCACAGACCCGGTTCTGCTTGCGCCTGATTGCCCCGACCAGCAACGAGGGTACAGAGAATCCCGGGTCAAGCGGCTATAAAGACCCAGACGACACGTGAACCTGACCCTGCACCTGAAGATGGCAAGTAAGAAACTTGCTGAAATGTTGCCGGAGAATGACACATTGACTTGCCTGTCAACCTGAGAAGATTTTATCAATGCTTCATTGTTTGTGTACTCAACGGGAAGCCGCCCTACAAGAACTTGACAGAAATAGTTATTGTTGTGCACTGAACAATTGGTAGACACATATATATAGTTTAATGGATATTACTGTCATATGATAGGCTATTGCCATGTGACAATATGAAGTCATGCTTATAAACAATGAGAACTAGGGAAAATAAGTTTAAAAATTAAAAGAGGAACATGACAAGGATTTGAACAATAGCTCCATGGTGGATGTGGGTTTGGTTTCCCAGCAGTCTACTCAGCAAGCTACAACAGCTGGTATGATAGTGCAGGGTGACACACATTCCTCTGTACATTCCGATGCACTGCACGATGTGACAGTGTTGCCAGCTCCTATTTTCATACATGAGTCTTTAAAATGTAACTGATCTGATTTGATAGAAAAACTTTTGTCTTGAATGTGGATGAGAAACTACACGCGGACTTCCAAGTGCACCATTTTTTCTTCACCCTGTGGATGGGAAGTGTTGTTTCCAGCATATTTTATGTTCTCCGCCATAAACCCACTCTTTTCTTCCACTAAAGTAATCAATATTGGAAAATACAATACAATATGGATAGACTCACCAAGCTGCGGTAGGAGAAAACACATAGAAAAGACTTCGATATGCACAAGTTCTCAGAGCCAGTGGCTCCTCCTCCTGGTAGAAGGGTTGAAGGGAAAGGAAGAGTGATGAAGAAAAAGAAATGGCAAGGTTTAGGAAATGGGGAGTTACAGAAAAGTCATCTAGAATGCCTGATCAGGGGAGACTTAATGGATGAGATGAGACTTACAGACTGATTATTGGTGCCTGATCTCTGACGAGAGCTGAATACTGATAACTTGAATGTGAAAGATATGGTAATAACGAAGACAGCTATTACTGATAAAACATTGTGCAAGAGTCAATAAGAGCAGAAAGCTAAGTGCATTATACATGGTATATTGTGGAAAGTGGTTGGTTGGTTGTGTGTGTGTGTGTGTGTGTGTGTGTGTGTGTGTGTGTGGGGGGGGGGGGGAGACAAGAAAATGAAAAATGATAATAAAAGGAAGCAAAGGAAAAAAAGTAGTTACTGATGCTGAGATCACAGAAATTAATGTAAATTTAGGCCACATCGGTGGTGAGAAAAAGCACATATTATAATGCTAGTTCCCACCAGCGGAGTTCTGAGAAACTGTTATCAGCATGGAGAATCCAGATGGTCAGTGTGGTGATGCAGGTACCTAGATCATGACTGTCATGTTGTAGAGAGTACTCTGCAACAGGATATTGTGTGTTGCCAGTATTCACCTTTTGTCTATGACCATACTAACTGATAACAAGGTGGTAGTTGTACAAATATAAGAGGCTGAGCAGTGTTTACATAACAGACGTGTCATTTCAGAGCTAGCTCTCCTTTTGTTACTATATGTTTTGACAGTTACAGGGCTGTATAAAGTGGTGATAGGAAGGTGCATCAGGCAAGTCTTACAAGGGGGTGGTCACAGGGATATGAGCCATATGGTATGCAGAAGGGAGTGCAGGGTCTGACCTGGATACTGTGGAGATTTGTGGGATGTGGGGGAGAGATGGTGGTGGGTGGGGGTGAAAAGCTATTATAGATGTTGTGGGGCAAAATGTCAGACAGAATGGACCTCATTTCAGGGCATGATTTTAGTAAGTCATAGCGTTGTATAAGTTGCCGATTAATACATCCAAGACCAGAATAGTACTGAGTAACAAGTGGTATACTTCCATATGTTGTTTTTTCAAGGAATCAGCACTACCAGGTTTGGATTTGATGACCCAAGAAATCTCTTTTAAACGAGGCTGGTGGGATAATTAATTACAGTGAAGGCAGAGCTGAGAATGCTGGTTTAGTGCTGCAAATCTGAAGAGTATGCATATGAATAAATGTGTTTGCCTTGAATCCCAAAGCTGTATGGCAGGGAATGCTTGGCATTAAATGGATGGCAACTGTCATGATGTAAGTACCCTTGTTTGTTTGTATATTTAATATGAACAGTAGTGTGTTGCAGACACTCTGTGAGGATGAGATCATCGTCATGGAAAGAGGTATGGGATTTGGCATAGGACCATGTGAAATTTAACTGGGAGAATGTATTTAGAGATTCCAAAAATTCCAACATGTCAGCCTCACCATGAGTCCATAGTGCAAAGAGGTCATCAATGTATCAAATCAAAACAGGATCTCAAGAAAGCCCCCTCAAAGCACAAAGGCTGGCATACGGAGGAGTTGTTCTAGTTGTTCTGGCAGCATCCTATATATATCTGTATGCCTAGCCCTCAAAGATAAAGCAACTGTTCATATGGATAAAGCTGATTAAGGCAAGTAGGAAGGCCGTCATAGGTTCAACATCAGGTGGGCTCCTGGTGGAGGTAATGTTCAGCATACAGACAGACCATGTACATGGGGAATGTTATTATAGAGGGAGGTGGCACCAATGGTGACAAACAACATCTGAAGTCTTTGCCTGTCCCTACCCTAAGGCACAAGCCTCTGTGATCATCCCCATTGTAAGACTTGCCCCCTGCACCTTCCTACCACCATCTGTATCTGCCCTGCAACTGGCAAAACATATAATATCAAATGTGAAATAACACATCATGTAGAAGCCGTTATGAAAACACTGTTCAGCCTTCTACATTTGGATGACTGCCACCCAGTTATCAGTATGAATGGTCATAGACAAGCAGTGTATACTGGCAACACACAATATCCTGTTGTAGAGCATGCTCTGGTCTTTTAATTTCTGTGATCTCAGCATTTCTTTTCAGTAACTATTACTTTCATTTGCTCCCTTTTATTTTCCAACCTCTCTATAACCCTCCCTTTCCCCTCCCCCACCCCTCACTTGGGTACCCCATACAATGCACTTAGGTTTCCGCTCTTTTTGACTTTCGTGTGTCTGGCACATAAGATGCGACCATCACTCTGCGCACTACTGTGGATCATGGCCGCCAGGGGGATACACTGCAGCTGAGTGACTGTACATGACAGCGGTGCAGGCACCAGTCAGCTACAAACTCACCAATGTTCCTACCTTACGACAAGATGACGGAAGAGTGGAAAGCATATGAGAAGTTTGTCTGGCAGCACTTTGCCGTACTCCATATTACGGACCCAGTTACTCTAAAATTGCTTTTCCTGTCAATGCTCTCATCCAATATGTGCCATCTCTTGTACAAAGTGGTTCGCCTCATGGAGGTGGCACACCTGAGCCTTGGCGAAATGTAAGCTCTATTAACAGCCTGCTTTCACTGATACTGCCACATTACTGCATCCAGTATGTAATTTAATCAGTGTTATAAACAATTACACCCATAAAATGGCAAGGACTCTGTAGGAAATGATGTTTTGTGACTCCAGTAGATAGGGAATCATATGCAGAGAGGAGATGATTAGAGATGCGGTCATTTGGACAGTTTCTACAATTTGGTGACCCTATTTTGGAGGACATTTTAAAATGCACTCCATCCTTCAAAGTTACCCAGGCCGTTGTGAGGTACAACACCAACAATCTGTCTTTGCTTCTCGTCCCGTGCAGTAACAATGTCATTTCTGTAACTCTCCCCATTTCCTAAACCTTGCCATTCCTTTTCCTTCAACCCTATTCTTTTCCCTCAAACTCTTCTGCCAGAAGAAGCAGCCCTTGGATGTGAAATGTTGCGTATTTCCATATTTTTTATATGTGTATTCTCCCCTGCCATGGCTTGGTGAGTAGATTTTTCATGTATCCGTATTATTTTTTTTTTGTCTACTGATATATCCCACATTGATCCTGTCTGAACCTTGTATTTACCTCCACACCCCTCTCCTTTATTTCTGTGTGTTATGTTTGTGTCACCATTTTGCTACTGTTCATTTTGCTACTGCCACTGACGCCATCTATCTCCCCCTCTCTCATACCTCCCATAACCTCCATACACACACTCCTTACACAGTGCTTACCTGATTCAAGCTGCCACATGCCTAGTCTACCCTCCTCAACCACTGCCCAAATTTCCATTAGTCGAGCAGGTGTGCGGGGTATTTTATACCCCAGAACATAATCTACAGCACACTATCTCAAACCTTGGAAAATGGTTTTTATTTTGTGAATACTGTTATTGAGCATTTTAATTCTTTATTTTTTTGTGAACCTGATAGATTATTTGAACTTTTTCAGGTAAACTTTAAATATTTCATGAAAAGTTAATACAAAGTGTTTCACTTGAGGTTTACTTGCTATATTTTTCAGTTTAGTCCCCTACATTTTAGGCCTCAGGAACATACGCCATTGCTTGTTATGGTGCCTACATTTTTGATCCATCTCCCTGTAATGACTAAGTTATGATTTATGATTAACATAGTCAGTTAATAGATCATAATCAAATGCAGTTTCACTAAAAGTCTCCCATGAGCACTTTTAAAGGTACAACACTTTGTCTGTCTTACAGCCTTTAAATGATTCTGTCGTCCTGAGTCTTCAAGCATCTTGGAAGCTGTAAGAGATGTGTGACGCTCAGCATCTACAATGCGACGGGCTTGTGACTGTTTCAATGTCTCTGTAGGGCTTAAGGCTTCCTAACATTCGGCACCCAGTACAGACGGACATAAGATTGTTCTGTTTGTTGGAACCATGTGCTAAATCAGAATTACATTTGTGAGGCTTCTAGTAATAGTTTTGAATATGGTTATTGGCTTTGCCATCCGATTTTGTTGTTGTATCTCCACCAAAAATTTCCAGCTATATCAGGTTATGTAGGAGCTCAAAATCATAAGCCACACACACAATAACATTGCATTTGCACTGCCAAGGAATAATCTGTAGGCACAAAGAGTAACCCACCATCGTTCCAGCGTCATCTACATAGCACGTGGGTATACAACAATTAAGAATATTAATAACACTCAAAAAGATATAACTTTCTAAAGTAGCCTATGGTTTTCCTCAGGGTTCAAGCTATCAGCATATCAAATATAATCGGAATTTGTTCAGTAGAGTCTGAAAATGTCAAAGAGTGAGTTATTTTTGCAATTAATAATACTGGTATTAGTACGGAAGTATGGATTAAACATGTTGAGAATTGAATAAGCTTTGTACTGATTATGTTGAATCATATTGCCTAGAACATATCAATCAATAAAAGCATTTTCATAAGTACGATAAGAGTAAAGAAATTTTTCAAAAAACATTTTTCCTTAATTTGCGTGATATTCTTCAAATCAATAAATATCTCATACTACGCACTTTGTAAAGCAGCGTATCTTCTTCATCAGGGTTCAAATAACCTCATGCAAAATTTCACGGATATCGGTTCAGCCGTTTAGTTGTGAAAATGTGATTGCAGTTACTTTCGCATTTATAATATTAGTATGGAAGTATGGACTGGCATGGATTAAACACATTGAGCATTGTATAATCAAACAATATAAGCTTTCCGCCAACATGGCGTTTGTCGAAAACATGCATGCACGCCGGCACACACACAACTTGCACACGACTGCAGCCTCTGGCAGCCTAAGCTGGCTTCAGCTGCCAGAGGCTGTAGTCATGTGGGTGTTAGTTGCGTTTGTGTGTGTGTGTGTGTGTGTGTGTGTTTTTCAACAAAGGCCTTGTTGGTTGAAAACTTATACTGTGTCACTCTTTATGTTGTGCCTATCTGTGACTCAGCATCCCCACTATATGGTGAGTAGCGACTTCCCTTCTCATAATATTAAGCATTGTATTCTAGCTGTTAACCCACAGATGTGTTTGCATATCAGTAAACCGAAATGAAATGAGCTTCATTGGCTGGGAGATGCTGGTTAGGATGTTCAGGAGTTTGGTGCAAGTCTTTATTTGATGCCACTTTGGTGACTTGCATGTCTATGAAGATAAAATGATGATGAGGAAGCCTGACACAGATGGAAATTGTGGAAATTGAACTCAGGAACCCATGAACGTGAAACAGCAATGCTAAATCCATGACCACAACTGTTCACACCAATTTGGATGGAACAAAGAAGTTATAAGGAACACACAATGCTCAGTGGCTAATGGGTCTGTGACTGATATTAATATGGAAATATGGATTAAACACAAAGAGGACTGTATAAACACTGTATTCTCTATGTTGAATTGTATTATATAGAATATATCAAACAATAAAAGCACTTTCACAAGCACGATGAAGGTCAAAAGTCGAAGAGAGAGAGCTTCTTCAAAGAGTAATTGTTGGTCCATATTTCACATTGTTGTTGTTGTTGTGGTCTTCAGTCCTGAGACTGGTTTGATGCAGCTCTCCATGTTACTCTATCCTGTGCAAGCCTCTTCATCTCCCAGTACCTACTGCAGCCTACATCCTTCTGAATCTGCTTAGTGTATTCATCTCTTGGTCTCCCTCTACGATTTTTACCCTCCACACTGCACTCCAGTACTAAATTGGTGATCCCTTGATGCCTCAGAACATGTCCTACCAACCAGTCCCTTCCTCTCGTCAAGTTGTGCCACAAACACCTCTTCTCCCCAAGTCTATTCAATACCTCCTCATTAGTTATGTGATCTACCCATCTAATCTTCAGCATCCTTCTGTAGCACCACATTTCGAAAGCTTCTATTCTCTTCTTGTCTAAACTATTTATCGTCCATGTTTCACTTCCATACATGGCTACACTCCATACAAATACTTTCAGAAACGACTTCCTGACACTTAAATCTATACTCGATGTTAACAAATTTCTCTTCTTTAGAAACGCTTTCCTTGCCATTGCCAGTCTACATTTTATATCCTCTCTAATTCGACCATCATCAGTTATTTTGCTCCCCAAATAGCAAAACTCCTTTACTACTTCAAATGTCTCATTTCCTAATCTAATTCCCGCAGCATCACCCGATTGCACTCCATTATCCTTGTTTTGCTTTTGTTGATGTTCATCTTATACCCTTCTTTCAAGACACTGTCCATTCTGTTCAACTGCTCTTCCAAGTCCTTTGCTGTCTGACAGAATTACAATGTCACAAAGTTTTTATTTCTTCTCCATGGGTTTTAATACCTACTCCGAACTTTTCTTTCATTTCCTTCACTGCTTGCTCAATATACAGATTGAATAGATCGTAGAGAGGCTACAACCCTGTCTCACTCCCTTCCCAACCACTGCTTCCCTTTCATGCCCCTCGACTCTTATAACTGTCATCTTATTTCTGTACAAATTGTAAATAGCCTTTCGCTTCCTGTATTTTACTCTAGCCACATTCAGAATTTGAAAGAGAGTATTCCAGTCAACATTGTCAAAAGCTTTCTCTAAGTCTACAAATGCTAGAAACGTAGGTTTGCCTTTCCTTAATCTTTCTTCTAAGATAAGTCGTAGGGTCAGTATTGCCTCACGTGTTCCAACATTTCTACGGAATCCAAATTGATCTTCCCCGAGGTCGGCTTCTACCAGTTTTTCCATTCGTCTGTAAAGAATTCGTGTTAGTATTTTGCAGCAGTGACTTATTAAACTGATAGTTCAGTAATTCTCACATCTGTCAACACCTGCTTTCTTTGGGATTGGAATTATTATATTCTTCTTGAAGTCTGAGGGAATTTCGCCTGTCTCATACATCTTGCTCACCAGATGGTAGAGTTTTGTCATGACTGGCTCTCCCAAGCCTGTCAGTAGTTCTACTGGAATATTGTCTACTCCCAGGGCCTTGTTTTGACTTAGGTCTTTCAGTGCTCTGTCAAACTCTTCACGCAGTATCATATCTCCCATTTCATCTTTATCTACCTCCTCTTCCATTTCCATAATACTGTCCTCAAGTACATCGCCCTTGTATAGACCCTCTATATACTCCTTCCACCTTTTTGCTTTCCCTTCTTTGCTTAGAACTGGGTTTCCATCTGAGCATACAAGTTGTTCTCTTTTCTCCAAAGGTCTCTTTAATTTTCCTGTAGGCAGTATCTATCTTACCCCTAGTGAGATAAGCCTCTACATCCTTACATTTGTCCTCTAGCCATCCCTGCTTAGCCATTTTGCACTTCCTGTCGATCTCATATTTGAGATGTTTGTATTCCTTTTGTCTGCTTCACTTGCTGCATTTTTGTATTTTCTCCTTTCATCAATTAAATTCAGTATCTCTTCTGTTACCCAAGGATTTCTACTAGCCCTCGTCTTTTTACCTACTTGCTCCTCTGCTGCCTTCACTATTTCATTCCTCAAAGCTACCCATTCTTCCTCTACTGTATTTCTTTCCCCCATTCCTGTCGATTGTTCCCTTATGCTCTCCCTGAAACTCTCTATAACCTCTGGTTCTTTCAGTTTATCCAGGTCCCATCTCCTTAAATTCCCACCTTTTTACAGTTTCTTCAGTTTTAATCTACAGTTCATAACCAATAAATTGTGGTCAGAGTCCACGTCTGCCCCTGGAAATGTCTTACAATTTAAAATCTGGTTCCTAAATCTCTGTCTTATCATTATATAATCTATCTGAAACCTGTCAGTATCTCCAGGGTTCTTCCATGTATACAACCTTCTTTCATGATTCTTGAACCAAGTGTTAGCTATGATTAAGTTATGCTCGGTGCAAAATTCTACCAGGCGGCTTCCTCTTTCATTTCTTACCCCCAATCCATATTCACCTACTACATTTCCTTCTCTTCCTTTTCCTACTCTCGAATTCCAGTCACCCATCACTATTAAATTTTCGTCTCCCTTCACTACCTGAATAATTTCTTCTATCTCATCATACATTTCCTGAACTTCTTCATCATCTGCAGAGCTAGTTGACATATAAACTTGTACTACTGTAGTAGGCGTGGTCTTCGTGTCTATCTTGGCCACAATAATGCGTTCACTATGCTGTTTGTAGTAGCTTACGCGCACTCCTATTTTTTTATTCATTATTAAACCTACTCCTACATTATCCCTATTTGATTTTGTATATATAATCCTGTATTCACCTGACCAAAAGTCTTCTTCCTCCTGCCACCAAACTTCACTAATTCCCACAATATCTGACTTTAACCTATCCATTTCCCTTTTTAAATTTTCTAACCTACCTGCCCGCTTAAGGGATCTGACATTCCACACTCCGATCCGTAGAATGCCAGTTTTCTTTCTTCTGATGACGGTCTCCCCGCCCGGAGATCCCAATGGGGGACTATCTTACCTACGCAATATTTTACCCAAGAGGACGCCATCATCATTTAATCATACAGTAAAGCTGCATGCCCTCAGGAAAAATTACGGCTGTAGTTTCCCCTTGCTTTCAGCCATATTTCACATTATATTCTTTAAATTAATAAACAGGTTGTACATATTTTTTGTTAGTTGGAAGGCCAATTCAAGTTTATTTTTTCTGGGTCCAAAATTACACATTACAAGACAGTTGATTAAGCCAGAAGCACTGTATGCAGCAGAAACACTAAAGATGAATTTCGAAGGCCAAATGGAGAAACTTAAGCTAAAGGAAAGAAAAATTTAAGGAAAATCATAGGACAAAAATTTCAAGACAATAAGAAAATTGAAAGACTTTCAGATACTATGCAAAAAAGGAGGATAAATTTTTATGGTTATCTTCTCAGAATGAATTCCAACAGATTAACTAAACAAATCTTTGACTTTTTCCGTAACCACAAAACGAAACCCAACTGGTTTAAGGAAACTGAGAAAGACATAGTAGAAAAGATTTCAGGAAATTCACTTATTGATTGAAGAGCTAAATTAATTACTAAAGATGAAAACATAAGGTTCCAAGACAAATCTACACAAAAGTCAAACCCTGCATCTCGGAAGAAGAGAGGAAAAGAAGATCAGAAAGAATGAAGAAATACTGGGCCCTAAGAAAAGAACATCATCCAAAGAAATGATTGATCCAGCTTACCCCAAAGAGGGTAAAATGGAAGAAGAAGAAGAAGAAGAAGAAGAAGAAGAAGAAGAATAAAACAGGTTGTACTACATACTCTTTAAAGCAGTCTTTGTTCTTCATCAATGTTCAAGCTATCTCCATATTAAATTTTATCAAAATCAGTTCAGCAGTTTAGCCATCAATTTCTTGTTTGCTGATTCTGGAGAAGTAGACAGACATTATTTTCTTATCTGAGAATTCCTGATACTTAATCAAGAATTCTGAAATGTCGCCAGGCAGACACTTTATTCCGGATCTTTTTGTTAGATGGGGCTTCATCAGTGCCACTGGTAAATTCTTCAAAAATTCTTGCATAATGTGGGCTTTATTGGATTTGAGTTATACAAAATCTATGTATTATTTCCTGCTACATTCATGAAAGAGTAAAAGACACAGAATAGCCATTGCCTCACTACGAACAAAAGGATATATGTATTACATAATTGATCCACAGTGCCAACACCCCCTTTGGTCATGTTGTGGTCCATTATTATTTCAGACTTGTTGTTTTATCATCAAGTTTTGGTAGTTCAAATATTGTGGACAACAGTATCAGGGATTTGTCTTTCTTTGGTACATATGACGTGAGAGTGATGTCTTTTTGAGTTCCGTAACTTGAAGACTCAACTTTTTGATTTTTGCTTGCCTGAAATTCAATAGGTATTTCTCTTTCATACTTTTTCAGTGTGCTGATACAAGTAAGCTGCTTCTTTAGGAGCAATGTTGTCAAAGGGCAACTGGTGTACCAATTGTCAAATTTGATGTTCCTCTTGCTACCTTCAGTGTCAAGAATTGGGAGCATATCATGTTGTTTGGCCTGTTTGAGGTCTGATATGGGCCATCCCCTTGTTTTTCATAATATATTTCCAAGTTACTTGCAAAAAAAGGTTTTTGAGTTGCACATAGCAAAGATCTTGATTTGATATTTTGCAGACTTATAACAAAAACAAATAATTTAAATGCATTTTTACTTATACATACATAGTGCAGTAAGACACTGATCTTTTACTTAAAAACTTTTTATCATAAAATGGATTCTAATGTAACATTGGGATGAAAAGTCAGCTTGTGTTATGAAATTTTGGTGGCAAACAACCAGGTACAGCAAGGAGTATTAGTTTTGAAATGGCTTTATAAATAATTTATTTAAAAAAAAATCAAAACTTCAATGTATTGTTAAAAATTATTCAAGAGATCTATTAGAGGTAAAAATCATTACACACTCAAAAGCTTTCATTTTGCTTCCTTTACTCTTATGCCTCAAGTATGCTTCTCAATTTGCATTCTGGGTGACTTGCCCCAACCCCTTTCCTACCTCCCCCAACTCTGCTGTCTCCTCCCGAAGAAGAATGATTTGAAAGCAAGAAATCCTATTTCTATCAACTGTACAGTGAACTGCCTTTTAGGAAGGTTATTAATTGGCCAGTTCCTCCATCTCTTGGTGAATTTAAAAAAAAAATTTAATGGAAAATCCTATTTACACAAACATTTGTTTTACTTTCAATGAACCAAAGAAACAAGACTTTGTTCCAACAATACGATATTCGTTACATGTCATCACGGTAAGGGGGTGAGCACGAAAGTTGCAAGATTGTAAAGGATGAGGCTCAGCTTTTTACAAACATCAGAGTACAGCAATAGATCTTAATGACAATGACGAAGAGGCTGAGATAATAGAACATGTCGGATGAGACTGTCCACAACCCTCTCCCTCCCCCACACCCTCATCATTTATTTTAATTTATTTATAGAAATGGGAATACAAACTATGAAAAACCTGCTAAAATGGACAAAACAATAAATACATTGTACTGGATTTTTTGTTGCTATTGTAGTCTTTTGCAGTTTCAGAAACTGAGGTGAACTGTGTGATGCACACACTGACTGTGGCCCTTCCAAATAATGACCTGAATATATATAAAAACGAAATCAGAATAACAGTTATAAAGAAACTGGAAAAGCAACTGGGGACAAACATTAAGTATGTAATGTAACTATAGCAAATAAATGAATTATGTTACTTCGATAGTGCACTAACTAAAGTAACCACAAAAGTCTAATGGGTACTGAAAAAAGTATTATGTTCATAAATAAAAGTAATTTAGCAATATACTATAGAAATCAAAAAGAATTTTATCAATATATTTATTGGAGGTATTGGAAGCTATGGCTGAGGAATGGACTGTGCAAAATGGACAGAAAATCCTAAGAAATTTTGGTCTTATGTCAAAGTGGTAGGTGGATCAAAACAAAATGTCCAGACACTCTGTGACCAAAATGGTACTGAAACAGAGGATGACAGACTAAAGGCTGAAATACTAAATGTCTTTTTCCAAAGCTGTTTCACAGAGGAAGACTGCACTGTAGTTCCTTCTCTAGATTGTCGCACAGATGACAAAATAGTAGATATCGAAATAGACGCAGACGGATAGAAAAACAATTAAAATCGCTCAAAAGAGGAAAGGCCTCTGGACCTGATGGGATGCCAGTTCGATTTTACACAGAGTATGTGAAGGAACTTGCCCCCCTTCTTGAAGCAGTGTACCGTAGGTCTCTAGAAGAGCATAGCGTTCCAAAGGATTGGAAAAGGGTACAGGCCATCCCCATTTTCAAGAAGGGACGTCGAACAGATGTGCAGAACTATAGACCTATATCTCTAACGTCGATCAGTTGTAGAATTTTGGAACACGTATTGTGTTAGAGTATAATGACTTTTCTGGAGACTAGAAATCTACTCTGTAGAAATCAGCATGGGTTTCGAAAAAGACGGTCATGTGAAACCCAGCTCGCGCTATTCGTCCACGAGACTCAGAGGGCAATAGACACGGGTTCCCAGGTAGATGCCATGTTTATTGACTTCCGCAAGGCGTTCGATACAGTTCCCCACAGTCGTTTAATGAACAAAGTAAGAGCATATGGACTATCAGACCAATTGTGTGATTGGATTGAACAGTTCCTAGACAACAGAATGCAGCATGTCATTATCAATGGAGAGAAGTCTTCCGAAGTAAGAGTGATTTCAGGTGTGCCGCAGGGGGATGTCGTAGGACCGTTGCTATTCACAATATACATAAATGACGTTGTGGATGACATTGGAAGTTCACTGAGGCTTTTTGCGGATGATTCTGTGGTATATCGAGAGGTTGTAACAATGGAAAATTGTACTGAAATGCAGAAGGATCTGCAGCGAATTGACGCATGGTGCAGGGAATGGCAATTGAATCTCAATGTAGACAAATGTAACGTGCTGCGAATACATAGAAAGATCGATCCCTTATCATTTAGCTACAATATAGCAGGTCAGCAACTGGAAGCAGTTGATTCCATGAATTATCTGGGAGTAGGCATTAGGAGTGATTTAAAATGGAATGATCATATAAAGTTGATCGTTGGTAAAGCAGATGCCAGACTGAGATTCATTGGAAGAATCATAAGGAAATGCAATCTGAAAACAAAGGAAGTAGGTTACAGTACGCTTTTTCGCCCATTGCTTGAATACTGCTCAGCAGTGTGGGATCCGTGCCAGATAGGGTTGATGGAAGAGATAGAGAAGATCCAACGGAGAGCAGCACACTTCGTTACAGGATCATTTAGTAATCGTGAAAGCATTACGGAGATGATAGATAAACTCCAGTGGAAGACTCTGCATGAGAGACGCTCAGTAGCTCGGTATGGGCTTTTGTTGAAGTTTCTAGAACATACCTTCACCAACGAGTCAAGCAGTATATTGCTCCCTCCTACGTATATCTCGCGAAGAGACCATGAGGGTAAAATCAGAGAGGTTAGATCCCACACAGAGGCATACCGACAATCCTTCTTTCCACGAACAATACAGGACTGGAATAGCAGGGAGAACCGATAGAGGTACTCAAGGTACCCTCCGCCACACACCGTCAGGAGGCTTGCGGAGTATGGATGTAGATGTAGATGTAGAAAGGAACCAATTAACAGGTGTAGAGAGATAAATATGGAGAAGTCACAAAAACATCATGTATTGAAAGAAAATGACCAAGTACTGGAAAATGAAAACATAAATACCACATATAAAAGTAAAAATTATATGGACGAGCATTCTCATAACTACTGCATAACATTTTTAAGGGAGAGAGAGAGAGAGAGAGAGAGAGAGAGAGAGAGAGAGAGAGAGAGAGAGAAACAACTTGTAATAAAATCAGGCTCAGAACATCTATCCTGAAAAGTACAAGAACTGTGCTATTACACCAGAAGAAACTGGTTGGCAAGAACAGAAAAGGATGGCTTAACTGGCCAACAACCAACAATTCTAATTTAAATACGCTACTGGCCATTAAAATTGCTACACCACGAAGATGACGTGCTACAGACGCGAAATTTAACCGACAGGAAGAAGATGCTGTGATATGCAAATGATTAAATTTTCAGAGCATTCACACAAGGTTGGAGCTGGTGGCAACACCTAAAACGTGCTGACATGAAGAAAGTTTCCAACCGATTTCTCATACATAAACAGCAGTTGATCGGCTTTGCCTCGTGAAACGTTGTGATGCCTCGTGTAAGGAGGAGAAATCGTACCATCACGTTTCCGACTTTGATAAAGGTCAAAATGGCTCTGAGCACTATGGGACTCAACTGCTGTGGTCATAAGTCCCCTAGAACTTAGAACTACTTAAACCTAACTAACCTAAGGACAGCACACAACACCCAGCCATCACGAGGCAGAGAAAATCCCTGACCCCGCCGGGAATCGAACCCGGGAACCCGGGCGTGGGAAGCGAGAACGCTACCGCACGACCACGAGATGCGGGCTTGATAAAGGTCAGATTGTAGCCTATCGCGATTGCGCTTTATTGTATCGCGACATTGCTGCTCGCATTGGTCGAGATCCAATGGCTGTTAGCAGAATATGGAATCGGTGGGTTCAGGAAGGTAATATGGAACACCGTGCTGGATCCCAACAACCTCGTCTCACTAGTAGTTGAGATGACAGACATCTTATCTGCATGGCTGTAACAGATCGTGCAGCCACGTCTCGATCCTTGAGTCAACAGATGGGGACTTTTGCAAGACGACAACCATCTGCACGAACAGTTCGACGCTGTTTGCAGCAGCATAGACTATCAGCTGTGAGACCAAGGCTGCGGTTACCCTTGACGCTGCAACACAGACAGGAGCGCCTGCGATGCTGTACTCAACAACGAACCTCAGTGAACGAATGGCAAAACGTCATTCTTTCAGATGAATCCAGATTCTGTTTACAGCATCATTCTGTTTACAGCATCATGATGGTCGCATCCGTGTTTGGCAACATCGCGGTGAATGCACATTGGAAGCGTGTATTCATCATCGCCATACTGGCGTATCACCCGGCGTGATGGTATGGGGTGCCATTGGTTACACGTCTCGGTCACCTCTTATTCGCATTGACAGCACTTTGATCAGTGGACGTTACATTTCAGATGTGTTTCGACCCGTGGCTCTACCCTTCATTCAATCCCTGCGAAACCCTACATTTCAGCAGGATAATGCACGAACGCATGTTGCAGGTCCTGTACAGGCCTTTCTGGATACAGAAAATGTTCGACTGCTGCCCTGGCCAGCACATTCTTCAGATTTCTCACCAATTGAAAACGTCCGGTCAATGGTGGCCGAGCAACTGGCTCGTCACAATACGCCAGTCACTACTCTTGATGAACTGTGGTATCGTGTTGAAGCTGCACGGGCAGCTGTACCTGTACACGCCATCCAAGCTCTGTTTGACTCAATGTCCAGGCATATCAAGGCCGTTATTACGGCCAGAGGTGGTTGTCCTGGGTACTGATTTCTCAGGATCTATGCACCCAAATTGTGTGAAAATGTAATCACATGTCAGTTCTAGTATAATATATTTGTCCAATGAACACCCGCGTATCATCTGCAATTCTTCTTGGTGTAGCAATTTTAATAGCCAGTAGAGTATTTGCATATTCGAATGCATATCACTTATTACAACATGTTTAATTTCTAGGTTTCAAACAACAATGTACAGGCTTTCTGTTAAAGCAAACAGAGAAAGAAAGTGCTATGTTCTGAAAATGTGTGGTTTAGTTTTTTTCCTCACAGTCAGTCTTAATTAGATAGAAAGCAATTTAAACCATTAGACAAATTGATTATCCCTATATATATTTTCCCCTCCTTATATATAATTTTAAGCAAAAATTGTAAACACAACAATTTGCCATTTTATTGTCTTTCTCACAGTCGGTTTTAACAGAAAACAGGAAAGTTGTGTTTCTGGCTTATCCGCTAATGATTATAATACTACTATGGAATCTGAATCATCTGAAAACTCTGTAATCCTATCTATTCACAGATTAAAACCGTGTCAAATGCTGGTATTGAAGCTACTACCCTCACAGATAAAGGCATCTGGAGCAATCTCTCTCATACCCCAAATACCAATGATTTCAACAGATTTGCCTATTCATTTTAGGCGACTTCAATTCCGAGTCGTGGTTTCGTTTGCGATAACAATGAATAAAGCTCAAGTTATGACAGAAAGGGAAAGAGATGTGTAGAGAGGAAGGAGAAACAGAGAAGGAGAGGGTGTAGTAGGAGATGGAAATAGAGGGGAATGGGGAGATGGCCTGCCAGGGGAGGGAGAAGGAGATGGGTGAGAGAGAGAGGGGGGTGGAGGTGGGGTGGGGGGGGATTAGTAGAAGATTAAGACATGTATCCCATTCCCATACACATTTAGCAAATGTGAAGCATGGCTGGGTTCGCTAATAAGTACATAAAACACATATTTATATACGTGCTGCAAAAAATGGTTATACTACTAAACTTGTTAATTTTGCTTTTATTTTCTCTAACCATCTGAGCACGATAATTTGCTTAGTTTGCCCTGCATGTTAAATCAATTCCCATTTAAAGAACGTTTATAAGATTTTTATAAAAAAAATATGAGAAATCCTGGGTGGAATATAAATAATGGAAGAAGTAAAGGTAACAATTCATTGTGCAGTGAGGTATTAAGAGGTTGATGAGCATATAAACAAGCCCTAAGATGCTAATAAGCTTACGGACAATGTCCTTCCGCAGAGAAAACTAGTACTGAAGGCATACACTACACCCTTTTTTTTTTTTTTAAAAAAAAACCTTCTATGCAGATTTGGTTGCATTTTTTATGAGATTCTTCTGCAATGAACCAATCATTTTAAATTGTACAGAAGTGAAAATGGTGGGTCTTTACAAGCTTCCTTACATCTTAGAGTTTTGACTGATTTTACTTGCACATTGCACTGCATATTTGCAAGCCATGGTTCTACGCTACATAGAAAGTCACAGTGATTGTATTGTATGAGGCATACATACACAAGAAGTTCTGATAATATGTACCCATATCCACAGTTGTATCTAATGACTGTTGTTGTTGTTGCTGCTTTCTGTGCACTGAAGCATTCCTGGCTGCTGAACGTAGTGCTGTGTTGTCAGAACTGGCACTTTGAGCTCTGGTCTGTCGGCCCATAACAGCTGTATTTGCAGATGAATATAGCCCTAAAATACACAAAATGTGCTACATAACACACAGGTTTTATTAAAATGAATATTCTGGGTAATCACAAAAAGGAGGAAGTTAGAAACATGTAACCAAACCATGGCTAATACAGAAAATGATAGAGAAAAATGAGATAAGATCTACAAAATTGAATCTCCATTAGCAGATGATATTACCAGTATCTATGTTGTCTGTGCTGCGGGCCTTAATGGCAGCTGCCAAACTCCCATCAGGTGTTGCCGACACTGTACCTGGATAACAAGGTCGGCCAATGCCTGAAGCAGTAGTGCAACTCACTGCTGGACCTCCTGCATATGGTGACCGAAACACAACTTCAGGTCCTCCTCCATAAATACGTTTAAAGAAATACCACAGTTCTTCTGATAGTTGAGCATAATCTGAAACTGAAGTGAAGTCAATTTTTAATACTACAGTAATGGAGAGTGCACACTGTTTTGCTGCTGGAACTGATGAAGTGCATTAAATACCTCAAAATTCTGAACTGGTAATACTATGCACATCATAGTCTTACCAGTGTTAGAAAACAAAATGGTTTAACACCTTGATTTACTGTTGATAACAGTTTTGGTCCAAAGATGCATACATAGAGTCAGACTCATGGAAAAAATTGTGGGCCAAAAGTACATACCACAATGAATGGGAATGAAAGTTAGACCAAAGTCAACACCACGAGTCTAACTCAAGAGACAAACACTTTTCAGTGGTAATCTTGGTTTAGTTCTTACCATTAAGCCACAGGAATTAGTCACAATTTGTTAAATTTACATTTTAAAGCAAGAATGTTGGTGGTTATGAAGAAAAATTTAACAACTTTTACATAATGTTAAGAGAGAGGCATTTACATGGAAGTAGTGACAAAGAATCCAGTAATAGCAACATCATTGTACAAAAAAGAAGGCATACAAAGTGACGACAGTTGTGAAAAAAAAAAAAAAAAAAATCAAGTACCTAAATAACTTGTTCCATGTATTTGCAAGAAACACACCAATCATTTGGAAATATACTGAGCTTCATGTCGTAAAATCTTCTTTAAGTAATTTAAGTGAACACCCAGGATTATTAGAATTATTTTCTATTACTCTTGATGACAAATTTTGGGAAATACTTGTTATGGAAACAAATCTCTTAGCAAATCATATAACAGACAATGAATGGAACAAAGGAAAGCGAACAACATTTAATACATTAGTAATTTTGACGAAATGAATGCAAATATGCACTGTGTGGTTTCACTGCCTGAGATTGCAGTCATGTGAGTGAGTTGCATTTGAGTGTGTGTGTGTGTGTGTGTGTGTGTGTGTGTGTGTGTGTGTGTGGCCTTGTTGGCTGAAGGCTTATTTTGTGACAGCCTTTTGTTGTTGTACCTATCTGCGACTCAGTATCTCGGCTATATGGCGAGTAGGAACTATCCTTGTCATAATATTGTTACATTCCGTCCTGGATTTTCCACTGTTTGTATCAGAATGAAGATTGATTTTAGAAATAAAAGTTGGACATTTTTTGAATGGCACTTGTACTAGGTTGCACATACTGTCGCATGCATACCAATTAATATGAAACACGATGAGGTTCATTTGTTGGGCCTGGTACAGAAAGAAAAATTTATTTTAGTGTCTACCTTAAGCGAATTTTATGTGTAAATCATTTTGTTAGTGAAATGTAAGTAAATACATCAATAAAATGATTTGAGCATGCAACTCACTTAAGGTACACACTAAAATAAAAGTATCTTCCTGTACAGTGTTATATATCATTACATAACCTCACTGGCCTACCCATCAAATGATCATCACTTAATGTCATACAAAAGTCACTGTAATGCAGCTGATGACGGCAGCATGCTGCCGAAATGCGTCCTGCTTTTAAACATTAGTAAAAAATCACACAATGGAAAATCCAGAATGGAATAACACAAAACCACTGTCTCTGGCTGCTAAGGCTAGACTGCGAGCAACTGTGCATGATGAGAGAAGCAATCTGGGTGGTGAGGGTAAGATGGAGGCTGGGGTGGCGAGGGGAAGGGATAACAGGGTAGGAGTGGGGATGGTAAAGTGCTGATTCGAGCATACAGGGATGAGGTGGAGAGAGGGTAGGGCAACTAAACGCAGTCTAGAGGTCAGGCGGAAGATGGGGGTGGGGGCAGAAAAGTAAAAAGCTTGTGGGTGTGTTGGTGAATTGGAGGGCTGTGGAGTGCTGGAATGGGAAAAGGGACAGGGATAAATGAGTGCAGTTCAGAAAAACTGATGTTGATAAAAAGGATCCAGATGGTACAGTCTGTGAATCAGTCAGTAAAATGAAGAACACTGTGTTGGGCAGCATGCTCAGCAACTGGATGGTCCAGATGCTTCTTGGTCACAGTTTGTTGGCGGCCATTAATGCGAACATACAGCTTGTTGGTTGTCATATCCATGTAAAATGCAGCACAGTGGTTGCAGTTTAGCTTGTAGATCACGTGACTGGTTTCACAGGTAGCCCTGCCTCTGATGGGATGGGTGATGCTTGTGATCAGACTGGAGTAGGTGGTGGTAGAAGGTTGTGTGGGACAGGTCTTGCATCTAGGTCTATTATAGAGACATGAGGCAAAGAGTTGGGAGCAGGAGTTGTGCAAGGATGGCCGAGAATATTGTGCAGATTCATGCACAGTTGCTTGCAGTCTGGCCCAGGCAGCCAGAGATAGTGGCTGCGTGCGCTCATGTGGGTAGCAATCCATCCTATTCATAATATTATCAAGTATTAGTACAATGTGACTGAAGCAGCAGAAATTATTTCATGAACCATGAACCATGGACCTTGCCGTTGGTGGGGAGGCTTGCGTGCCACAGCGATACAGATAGCCGTACTGTAGGTGCAACCACAACGGAGGGGTATCTGTTCAGAGGCCAGACAAACGTGTGGTTCCTGAAGAGGGGCAGCAGCCTTTTCAGTAGTTGCAGGGGCAACAGTCTGGATGATTGACTGAAATGGCCTTGTAACACTAAACAAAACGGCCTTGCTGTGCTGGTAATGCTGCAAGGGGAAGCTGTGGCCGTAATTTTTCCCGAGGGCATGCAGCTTAACTGTATGGTTAAATGATGATGGCGTCCTCTTGGGTAAAATATTCCGGAGGTAAAATAGTCCCCCATTCGGATCTCCGGGCGGGGATTACTTAAGAGGATGTCATTATCAGGAGAAAGAAAACTGGCGTTCTACGGGTCGGAGCATGGGATGTCAGATCCCTTAATCGGGCAGGTAGGTTAGAAAATTTAAAGAGAGAAATGGATAGGTTAAAGTTAGTGAACGCATTATTGTGGCCAAGACAGATACAAAGCCCACGCCTACTACAGTAGTACAAGTTTATATGCCAACTAGTTCTGCAGATGACGAAAAAATTGAAGAAATGTATGATGAAATAAAAGAAATTATTCAGATAGTGAAGGGAGACGAAAATTTAAGTCGTGGGTGACTGGAATTCGGCAGTAGGAAAAGGGAGAGAAGGAAATGTAGTAGGCGAATATGGATTGGGGGTAAGAAATGAAAGAGGAAGACGCCTGGTAGAATTTTGCACAGAGTACAACTTAATCATAGCTAACACTTGCTTCAAGAATCATAAAAGAAGGTTGTATACATGGAAGAAGCCTGAAGATACTGACAGGTTTCAGATAGATTATATAATGGTAAGACAGAGATTTAGGAACCAGGTTTTAAATTGTAAGACATTTCCAGGGGCAGATGTGGACTCTGACCACAATCTATTAGTTATGACCTGTAGATTAAAACTGAAGAAACTGCAAAAAGGTAGGAATTTAAGGAGATGGGACCTGGATAAACTGACTAAACCGGAGGTTGTTCAGTGTTTCAGGGAGAGCATAAGGGAAAAATTGACAGGAATTGGGGAAAGAAATACAGTAGAAGAAGAATGGGTAGCTTTGAGGGATGAAGTAGTGAAGGCAGCAGAGGATCACATAGGTAAAAAGACAAGGGCTAGTAGAAATCCTTGGGTAACAGAAGAGATACTGAATTTAATTGATGAAAGGAGAAAATACAAAAATGCAGCAAGTGAAGCAGGCAAAAACGAATACAAACGTCTCACAAATGAGAGCGACAGGAAGTGCAAAATGGCTAAGCAGGGATGGCTAGAGGACAAATGTAAGGATGTAGAGGCTGATCTCACTAGGGGTAAGATAGATACTGCCTACAGGAAAATTAAAGAGACCTTTGGGGAAAAGAGAACAATTTGTATGCTCAGATGGGAACCCAGTTCTAAGCAAAGAAGGGAAAGCAGAAAGGTGGAAGGAGTATATAGAGGGTCTATACAAGAGCGATGTACTTGAGGACAATCTTACGGAAATGGAAGAGGATGTAGATGAAGATGAAATGGGAGATATAATACTGCATGAAGAGTTTGACAGAGCACTGAAAGACCTGAGTCAAAACAAGGCCCCAGGAGTAGACAACATTCCATTAGAACTACTGACAGCCTTGGGAGAGCCAGTCATGACAAAACTCTACCATCTGGTGAGCAAGATGTATGAGACAGGCGAAATACCCTCAGACTTCAAGAAGAATATAATAATTCCAATCCCAAAGAAAGCAGATGTTGACAGATGTGAGAATTACTGAACTATCAGTTTAATAAGTCACGGCTGCAAAATACTAACACGAATTCTTTACAGACGAATAGAGAAACTAGTAGAAGCCGACCTCCTGGAAGATCAGTTTGGATTCCGTAGAAATATCGGAACACGTGAGGCAATACTGACCTTACGACTTATCTTAGAAGATAGATTAAGGAAAGGCAAACCTACGTTTCTAGCATTTGTAGACTTAGAGAAAGCTTCTGACAATGTTGACTGGAATACTCTCTTTCAAATTCTGAATGTGGCAGGGGCAAAATACAGGGAGCGAAAGGCTATTTACAATTTGTACAGAAACCAGATGGCAGTTATAAGAGTCGAGGGGCATGAAAGGAAAGCAGTGGTTGGGAAGGGAGTGAGACAGGGTTGTAGTCTCTCCCCGATGTTATTCAATCTGTATATTGAGCAAGCAGTGAAGGAAACAAAAGAAAAATTCGGAGAAGGTATTAAAATCCATGGAGAAGAAATAAAAACTTTGAGGTTCGCCAATGACATTGTAATCCTGTCAGAGACAGCAAAGGACTTGGAAGAGCAGTTGAACGGAATGGATAGTGTCTTGAAAGGAGGATATAAGATGAACATCAACAAAAGCAAAACGAGGATAATGGAATGTAGTCGAATTAAATCGGGTGATGCTGAGGGAATTAGATTAGGAAACGAGACACTTAAAGTAGTAAAGGAGTTTTGCTATTTGGGGAGCAAAATAACTGAAGATGGTCGAAGTAGAGAGGATATAAAATGTAGACTGACAATGGCAAGGAAAGTGTTTCTCAAGAAGAAAAATTTGTTAACATTGAGTATAGATTTAAGTGTCAGAAAGTCATTTCTGAAAGTATTTGTATGGAGTGTAGCTATGTATGGAAGTGAAACCTGGACGATAAATAGTATGAACAAGAAGAGAATAGAAGCTTTCGAAATGTGGTGCTACAGAAGAATGCTGAAGATTAGATGGGTAGATCACGTAACTAATGGTGAAGTATTGAATAGGACTGGGGAGAAGAGAAGTTTGTGGCACAACTTGACTAGAAGAAGGGATCGGTTGGTAGGACGTGTTGAGGCATCAAGGGATCACCAATTTGTTATTGGAGGGCAGCATGGTGGGTAAAAATCATAGAGGGAGACCAAGAGATGAATACACTAAGCAGATTCAGAAGGATGTAGGTTGCGGTAGGTACTGGGGGATGAAGAAGCTTGCACAGGATAGAATAGCATGGAGAGCTGCATCAAACCAGTCTCAGGACTGAAGACCACAACAACAAGAACAACAATACACCTTAGACCTCAAAAATGTCCATACACCACAGATAAATTTAAGTGCCTTGCTATGGCTATGCAGCTCAAAAGGGGTTTTCTCAGGTAGAGTTTGTGAGAGAAGAATGGTTAGGTTGGGTTGTTTGGGAGGAGACCAGACAGCGAGGTCATCAGTCTCTTCGGATTAGGGAAGGAAGTCTGCTGTGCCCTTTCAAAGGAACCATCCCGGCATTTACCTGGAGCGATTTAGGGAAATCACGGAAAACCTAAATCAGGATGCCCGGATGCGGGACTGAACCATTGTCCTACCAAATGCGAGTCCAGTATGCTAGCCATTGCGCCACCTCACTCAGTGAAGAATGGTTAGTGGAGGAAATGGAACGGGTGGAGAGGAGGGAGGTTTGGCAGGGAGAGAGAGGTAGCAAGGATACAGGATAGGATGGTGACACCCCCCCCCCCACCCCCATTTGATGAAGCAGAGGAAGTTGGATGTGGCACATGGAGTGAAACTGATAAAGTGCACTTGTAGGTGGGAGCAAGGATGGGACAGAGGGAAAACAGATATGAAAGTGTGGTAGAGAGAATAGTGTATGAAAACATTATGGATTGAAGGTGGAGGCATGGCGGCAGGGCAGATATGGGTATAGGACAAGGAATAGTGAAGATTCAGGCCAGGAGGACTGTGAGGTCAGAGGGTAAATTCTAAGGACAATTCCCATCTAAGAAATTCAAAGATAATATTGGGGGATTCCAGGTGGAAATGGTTGTGAAATGCAAGCATGAGCATGTTTAAGCTCAGCAGCATATTCTGTTATTGGGTGGTTTACCCTGCTCTAGGCCACCGTCTGCTGGTGGCCACATATTTGTGTGGTCAACTGGTTAGTGTTCATGCTCACATAATAGGCTGTGCAAGTTGATATATGACACGACTGCTTCTACAGATATGACCCATGTGGCACGGGGGTTAGACTGGTTGAGCCGCATAACTGTACTTTCGGAAAGGTGACAAGTGTTATGGGAAGAGTGTTCCTTCATTTCAGGAGAACTGAACCACTTCCGCCACCAGAGTTTTGACTACCTTTCATTGCGCACCCAGCACACACTATTCCAAGTCTTATATCAAGCATAACCTACCGTATTAGAGGCAGCAACACCCGTGGGAACAGTCATGCCACATACAAACTCTGCTTTAATTGTTATATAGTTTATTAAGTGGACACTTGAATGAGTGGACATCACTAAACTGTGGTGAAGGGCAATGTTTACCACCCATCCATTCTGCAATGAAGAGCATATCAGAATGTATTTCCCACTGTACAATTTGTGAGAGTTTCTTCCCATTCTGACAGGCATGTTAAGTATTATAAGCCTAGGCAGGCATACAACGATGAAAACATTGGTCTGGATTCATCATCATATCATTCTCCCTGTTGCAGGAATCCAAATACTGTTGTGAGCAATTTTGAAGAATTTAGTGGAGTATCATATAAGGATGCATGCAATGTGACACATGGAAGATTTCGTCAGTCTGGGGAGCATGCACTAATAACAGAAATGATTAATGCAACCATTCGTGATAAGAGGGAAATCTGGGTTCCAGTCCTGGTCTGACACAAATTTTCATGTGTCACTATCTATACCTAATACAATTAATGTAAAGGAATTTACAGTCGGGAAATAAATTTCATCTTCTTCAATTCAAGTAAGGAGTCCAGAAAGAGTGACTGTTCAAATGCCACTGCACTAGGTGAAATTAGTCTAATCTTATCTTCATGACTTTACGGGAGCAACACGTAGGGGGCTGCAGTTTATTCCCAGATCTGTCAGTTAATTCTGGTTTTTGAAACATAGTACACAGTCTTTCAGATGGTAGCTGACATCCGTCTTCTGCCAGTTCAAGTTTCTCAGCATATCCATGCCACTTTCTTATGCATCAAACAAACCATTCATGCTGCCCTTCACTGTATATATTGAGTTTAGCCCTACTTAGTGCAAGTCCCACACATTTTCGCAACATTCTCAGACGAGTCATGTGTTTTATAAGTAATCTACTTTGTTGAATGATTAGAATGATTGCATTTCCCTAGTATCCTGCTGATTAATGAAAGCCTTCCACCTGCTTTACATGTGATTGAGGTTAAGTAATCACTCCATTTAATATTACCACAAATTTTTACACTCTGATGTTTATACGAGTTAACTGATTCCATTTGTGACACCCTGATATCGTAGTCATGAGATGTGATATTTTTGCATTTTGTAAAGGGCATGACTATGTTTCCGAATATTTTAAGGAAGATGCCACTCTTTGCACCACTTATCAAGATCTGCACGAATAACTGTTTAGCTTCTTTCAGATATTACTTCTGCATCATTTGCAAAAGGTTTGAAATTACTATTAATATTTCTGTATGCTTCCGCTGCCAGAGTCAGTAGACATAATAGTTTCTCAGTAATATACCGCCTCATAATGTAAAAAACTAGTGCCATCACACTGTTGTCTGTGTGTGATATATTTCAGCTTTTGGCTGCAGGCATTATAGCTGAGCAAATACAGGATTTTGTCTTAAGTCTACGATGCAACGCATATACTGCTGACTCCAGATTTTTACTAATGTTTCTGATGAAGTGCATGAGTTTATTACACTGTTAACATTGAATGAAAATGCAACAGGGAATAACAATATTAATGTGCTAATAGTAAACTGCAGGAGCGTCTACAGAAAGGTCCCAGAACTGCTCTCATTAATAAACGGTTACAACGCCCATATAGTACTAGGGATAGAAAGTTGGCTGAAACCAGACGTAAACAGTAATGAAATCCTAAACTCAGATTGGAATGTATACCGCAGAGACAGGCTGGACAGTGAAGGGGGAGGCTTGTTTATAGCGATAAGAAGTGCAATAGTATCGAAGGAAATTGACGGAGATCCGAAATGTGAAATAATTTGGGTGAAGGTCACGGTTAAAGCAGGCTCAGACATGGTAATTGGATGTCTCTATAGGCCCCCTGGCTCAGCAGCTGTTGTGGCTGAGCACCTGAAGGATAATTTGGAAAATATTTCGAGTAGATTTCCCCACCATGTTATAGTTCTGGGTGGAGATTTTAATTTGCCGGATATAGACTGGGAGACTCAGACGTTCATAACGGGTGGCAGGGACAAAGAATCCAGTGAAATTTTTTTAAGTGCTTTATCTGAAAACTACCGTGAGCAGTTAAACAGAGAACCGACTCGTGGTGATAGACCTTCTGGTGACAAACACACCCAAACTATTTGAAACAGTTAACGCAGAACAGGGAATCAGCGATCATAAAGCGGTTACGGCATCGATGATTTCAGCCATAAATAGGAATATTAAAAAGGGTAGGAAGATTTTTCTGTTTAGAAAAAGTGACAAAAAGCAGATTTCAGAGTACCTGTTGGCTCAACACAAAAGTTTTGTCTCAAGTACAGATAGTGTTGAGGATCAGTGGACAAAGTTCAAAACCGTCGTACATAATGCATTAGATGAGTATGTGCCAAGCAAGATCGTAAGAGATGGAAAAGAGCCACCGTGGTACAACAACCAAGTTAGAAAACTTGCTGCGGAAACAAAGGGAACTTCACAGCAAACATAAACATAGCCAAAGCCTTGCAGACAAACAAAAATTACGCGAAGCGAAATGTAGTGTGAGGAGGGCTATGCGAGAGGCGTTCAATGAATTCGAAAGTAAAGTTCTATGTACTGACTTGGCAGAAAATCCTAAGAAATTTTGGTCTTATGTCAAAGCGGTAGGTGGATCAAAACAAAATGTCCAGACACTCTGTGACCAAAATGGTACTGAAACAGAGGATGACAGACTAAAGGCCGAAATACTAAATGTCTTTTTCCAAAGTTGTTTCACAGAGGAAGATTGCACTGTAGTTCCTTCTCTAGATTGTCGCACAGATGACAAAATGGTAGATATCGAAATAGACGACAGAGGGATAGAGAAACAATTAAAATCGCTCAAAAGAGGGAAGGTCTCTGCACCTGATGGGATACCAGTTCAATTTTACACAGAGTACGCGAAGGAACTTGCCCCCCTTCTTGCAGCGGTGTACCGTAGGTCTGTAGAAGAGCATAGCATTCCAAAGGATTGGAAAAGGGCACAGGTCATCCCCGTTTTCAAGAAGGGACGTCGAACAGATGTGCAGAACTATAGACCTATATCTCTAACGTCGATCAGTTGTAGAATTTTGGAACACGTATTGTGTTTGAGTATAATGACTTTTCTGGAGACTAAAAATCTACTTTGTAGGAATCAGCATGGGTTTTGAAAAAGACGGTCATGTGAAACCCAGCTCGCGCTATTCGTCCACGAGACTCAGAGGGCCATAGACACGCGTTCCCAGGTAGATGCTGTGTTTCTTGACTTCCTCAAGGCGTTTGATACAGTTCCCCACAGTCGTTTAATGAACAAAATAAGAGCATATGGACTATCAGACCAATTGTGTGATTGGATTGAAGAGTTCCTAGATAACAGGATGCAGCTTGTCATTCTCAATGGAGAGAAGTCTTCCGAAGTAAGAGTGATTTCAGGTGTGCCGCAGGGGAGTGTCACAGGACCGTTGCTATTCATAATATACATAAATGACGTTGTGGATGACATCGGAAGTTCACTGAGGCTTTTTGCAGATGATGCTGTGGTGTATCGAGAGGTTGTAACAATGGAAAATTGTACTGAAATGCATGAGGATCTGCAGCAAATTGACGCATGGTGCAGGGAATGGCAATCGAATCTCAATGTAGACAAGTGTAATGTGCTGCGAATAAACAGAAAGATAGATCCTTTTATCATTTAGCTACAAAATAGCAGGTCAGCAACTGGAAGCAGTTAATACCATAAATTATCTGGGAGTACGCATTAGAAGTGATTTAAATTGGAATAATCATATAATGTTATCGTCGGTAAAGCAGATGCCAGACTGAGATTCATTGGAAGAATCCTAAGGAAATGCAATCCGAAAACAAAGGAAGTAGGTTACAGTACGCTTGTTCGCCCACTGCTTGAATACTGCTCAGCAGTGTGGGATCCGTACCAGATAGGGTTGATAGAAGATATAGAGAAGATCCAACGGAGAGCAGCGCGCTTCGTTACAGGATCATTTAGTAATCGCGAAAGCGTTACGGAGATGATACATAAACTCCAGTGGAAGACACTGCAGGAGAGACGCTCAGTAGCTCGATACGGGCTTTTGTCAAAGTTTCGAGAACATACCTTCACCGAAGAGTCAAGCAGTATATTGCTCCCTCCTACGTATATCTCGCGAAGAGACCATGAGGATAAAATCAGAGAGATTAGATCCCACACAGAGGCATACCGACATTCCTTCTTTCCACGAACAATGCGAGACTGGAAGAGAAGGGAGAACCGACAGAGGTACTCAAGGTACCCTCCGCCACACACCGTCAGGTGGCTTGCGGAGTATGGATGTAGATGTAGATGTAGATGAATGTTAAGAAAACTGAAAATACTAACTGCAGTGAGGACACTGAAGGGGATAAAATTAAATTAAGATGCAATATGACTTGCAGTGTTAGTCAGTATAATGTTTGCTATGTTGTTATGAAACACAGGAAGCACACATCAGAACTCTACTATTACATTCACTGACTCATGAGAGAAGGGCTACAAATATTTCAGGATTAGTGCCATGCTTTTATATGTGTACTAGTCTAATTAATACTGAAGTTTACAGGACTTTTATTCCTTGAGACAAGAATTAGATGTGTACTACAATTTCACTATCTTGTATATACTTCATTTCTTAATCACTATAACTACTGATATGAATATAATAGAGAGAAACACTCCACGTGGGAAAAATACATTTAAAAACAAAGATGATGAGACTTACCAAACAAAAGCACTGGCAGGTCGATGACACACAAACAAACACAAACATACACACAAAATTCAAGCTTTCGCAACAAACAGTTGCTTCGTCAGGAAAGAGGGAAGGAGAGGGAAAGACGAAAGGATGTGGGTTTTAAGGGAGAGGGTAAGGAGTCATTCCAATCCCGGGAGTGGAAAGACTTACCTTAGGGGGAAAAAAGGACAGGTATACACTCGCGCACACACACACACATATCCATCCGCACATACAGACACAAGCAGACATTTGTAAAGGCAAAGAGTTTGGGCAGAGATGTCAGTCGAGGCAGAAGTACAGAGGCAAAGATGTTGTTGAAAGACAGGTGAGGTATGAGCGGCGGCAAATTGAAATTAGAAATTAGCGGAGATTTGAGGCCTGGCGGATAGCGAGAAGAGAGGATATGCTGAAAGGTAAGTTCCCATCTCCGGAGCTCTGACAGGTTGGTGTTAGTGGGAAGTATCCAGATAACCCGGATGGTGTAACACTGTGCCAAGATGTGCTGGCCGTGCACCAAGGCATGTTTAGCCACAGGGTGATCCTCGTTACCAACAAACACTCTCTGCCTGTGTCCATTCATGCTTATGGACAGTTTGTTGCTGGTCATTCCCACATAGAAGGCTTCACAGTGTAGGCAGGTCAGTTGGTAAATCATGTGGGTGCTTTCACACGTGGCTCTGCCTTTGATCGTGTACGCCTTTCAGGTTACAGGACTGGAGTAGGTGGTGGTGGTGGGAGGGTGCATGGGACAGGTTTTACACCGGGGGCGGTTACAAGGGTAGGAGCCAGAGGGTAGGGAAGGTGGTTTGGGGATTTCATAGGGATGAACTAAGAGGTTACGAAGGTTAGGTGGACGGCGGAAAGACACTCTTGGTGGAGTGGGGAGGATTTCGTGAAGGATGGATCTCATTTCAGGGCAGGATTTGAGGAAGTCATATCCCTGCTGGAGAGCCACATTCAGAGTCTGATCCAGTCCCGGAGAGTATCCTGTCACAAGTGGGGCACTTTTGGGGTTCTTCTGTGAGAGGTTCCGGGTTTGAGGAGATGAGGAAGTGGCTCTGGTTATTTGCTTATGTACCAGGTCGGGAGGGTAGTTGCGGGATGCGAAAGCTGTTTTCAGGTTGTTGGTGTAATGGTTCAAGGATTCCCGACTGGAGCAGATTCGTTTGCCACGAAGACCTAGGCTGTAGGGAAGGGACCGTTTGATGTGGAATGGGTGGCAGCTGTCATAATGGAGGTACTGTTGCTTGTTGGTGGGTTTGATGTGGACGGACGTGTGAAGCTGGCCATTGGACAGGTGGAGGTCAACGTCAAGGAAAGTGGCATGGGATTTAGAGTAGGACCAGGTGAATCTGATGGAACCAAAGGAGTTGACGTTGGAGAGGAAATTCTGGAGTTCTTCTTCACTGTGAGTCCAGATCATGAAAATGTCATCAATAAATCTGTACCAAACTTTGGGTTGGCAGGCCTGGGTAACCAAGAAGGCTTCCTCTAAGCGACCCATGAATAGGTTGGTGTACGAGGGGGCCATCCTGGTACCCATGGCTGTTCCCTTTAATTGTTGGTATGTCTGGCCTTCAAAAGTGAAGAAGTTGTGGGTCAGGATGAAGTTGGCTAAGGTAATGAGGAAAGAGGTTTTAGGTAGGGTGGCAGGTGATGGGCGAGAAAGGAAGTGCTCCATCGCAGCGAGGCCCTGGACATGCGGAATATTTGTGTATAAGGAGGTGGCATCTATGGTTACAAGGATGGTTTCCGGGGGTAACAGACTGGGTAGGGATTCCAGGCGTTCGAGAAAGTGGTTGGTGTCTTTGATGAAGGATGGGAGACTGCATGTAATGGGTTGAAGGTGTTGATCTACGTAGGCAGAGATGCATTCTGTGGGGGCTTGGTAACCAGCTACAATGGGACGGCTGGGTTGATTGGGTTTGTGAATTTTAGGAAGAAGGTAGAAGGTAGGGGTGCGGGGTGTTGGTGGGATTAGGAGATTGATGGAGTCAGGTGAAAGGTTTTGTAGGGGGCCTAAGTTTGTGAGGAATCCTTGACCTGCCAGCGCTTTTGTTTGGTAAGTCTCATCATCTTTGATTTTAGATGTATTTTTCACTATAACTACTGATACATAAAAAAGTTATGCTGTAATGACGTCACATTTAATTTGAAGTGTCAAAGTGTACTTACCCATCTTGACAACAGGCTGTCCATTCTTGGTCGTGACAATTGAACTGTTATCAATGGGACCAGGAGGCTCAGGTTCTTTGCCACGAACAAAATTTTGCCATTGCCGAAACCAGCTCATAGATATGGCATATATCACACTTGGTCCTTCGTCAGCCTATAAATATATCATTGGTAAAAGGTATATAACATTTTGTTTTAATTCATATCTTAACAATTTACACAATTAAAACATTGAATGCAATAATAGGCACGACAGTAAAACATTTGATGGCTTTTGGTAAAATTAATGACTGTGACAGCTTTCCTGCCATGGCAATATACGGTATGCCTATTGGGTTTGCAGCTGGTTCTTAAAATAAGATAGACATGATATTTTACAACAATAATGGAAATTCCTGGATGGAATAATACGTAAAATAATGGAAAGGCATGAAAAGTTCAAGAGGGTAGAGCATAATGAAGATACAGATTGAGAGAGAAGGAGGGAAAGGGAGAGGGAAGGAAAAAAAGAAGAGGAAGTTGGAGATGTGTGTGTGTGTGTGAGAGGGCGCGCGCGCACTAGAGAGAGAGAGAGAGAGAGAGAGAGAGAGAGAGAGAGAGAGAGCCCACATTGGGGGGGGGGGGGGAGATGGAGTTTTGGGAGAAGGCAGTACACAATCTGGATGGGGAATGAGTTGTGTGAACACGAAGAGAGAAGGGGAAAGGTAAGATGATGCACTGGGGGAAAAAAGGTTAGCACAGATTTAGGGAAAGGGCACTGTAAAAGAGCATGGCATATACTGGCGAGAGAATTCCCACCTGCACAGCTCAAAGAAACATATGCTGGAAGGGAGTACCCAAATGGTGCTTAGTGAAGCAGTTGTTGAAGTTGTTTGTGTCATAGTCTGCAGCAAGTTCGACAAGTGGATAGCCAAGTTTGCAGTTCATCACAGTTTGGCAGTGGCCATTCATGTGGACAGACAGTTGATTACGTAAGATGGTTACTCATCACGCCAACGTAGAATGTTGTCTAGTAACTGCTGCATAGCTGATACATGGGATATGGGTAGGAAATGCCTGTAACTATACCGTGGTAGGTGGTGGTGTTGGGTATATGGGACAGATCTTGCACCTGTGGCAACCACAAGGGAAATGACCCATGCTGTGCTGGATTGGTTGCAGGATTGGAATAAGGATGGACAAGGACATTCTGTAGGGTGGGTGGGACACAGAATACTACTCTGGGTGATGTGTGTAGGATACCACTCATCTTAGGGCATGAGGAGAGGTAGTCAAAGTCCTGGCAAAGTATATGGCTGAACTTTTCAAGACCAGGGTGATACTGGGTGCTACGTGATCAGTGGCTGGTTCAAGGACCTGTTGACACTGAGGTCATCAGAGACAGAGCACAACTCAGATTGCTGCTAGGAATGGGAAAGAAATTGGCCATTCCCTTCCAAAAGAATCATCCTGACATTTTCCTGGAACGATCTAGGGAAACCATGAAAACCTACATCTGGATGGCTGGAAGCAAATTTGAACAATCATCCTCCTGAATTCGAGTTTTGTGCTAACCATCTTGCTCGGTGGTGGCTGGTTCACAGGTTTACTGCTGTCAAAGAAAGAGATGGCATGGGAGATCTGTTTATGGATGAGATGTGTAGGATATTGTCTGTGAATAAGGGCTCTGTGTAGGTTACTGTTATATTTTGACAACTCCTGCTTCCCACTGCAGATGCAGCATCCTTGGGTGGCAAGGCTGTAAGGAAGATGCTTTTTGATATGGAATGGGTGACAGCAATCAAAGTGGAGATACTGTTGGTTGCTGGTGCTCTTAATGTGAACTGTCTTATTTATGGAGCTATCTAAGAGTTGGAGACAGGTATCTAGGAATGCGGTCCATTCGGTTGAGAAGGACCATATGAAGCAGAATTGGGACTAGGTGTTGAGGTTATAGAGGAAAAAGCAAAGGTTTTCCTTGGCATGAGTCCAGATCATGAAAATGACAAGGGCTTTTAGGCATTGACTGGATAGGAAGGGGTGCCATGTGAGAACCCATGGCAGTACCATGGATATGTTTTTAGATTTCACCCTCAAAAGTGAAATAACTGTAGGTCAGGGTATGGTTGGCTAGAAGAATTATGAAAGAGGTGATGGGTTCGTTATCAGGAATAATGGGAAAGGGACTGTTTTATGGCCACAAGGCCACTGGCATGGGGGATGTTGATGTATAAGGATGAATTCACGGTGACAAAGAAGGAGTCTAGTGGTAATGGGACAGGAACTGTAGAGAGGAGGTGAAGGAAATGAGCAGTGTCTTGAATGTAGGATGGGAGGTTACAGACTAAAGTTTGTAGGTTTTGGTCAGCAAAGGTAGAAATTCGTTCTGAGGGAGCAATGCACCCAGGCATAAAGGAATGTCAAGCACAGAGAAATGTGGGGTTGGGTTTGTGCAGTAGGTTGTCAACCTTTCTGTCAAAACTCTGCTCACTACATAAGCCACCGTACTTTCTAAAGGCCTCAGCTTTAGCCTAACAACTGGACTTGCAAAGGACCTTCTCTCCTTTACTCATTCTCTGAAGTGGAAACATTTCTTTGCCAAGCACCTCACTAACAACAGCCTTAACAAACTCTCACAAAGAACCAAACAAATAGTTCCAACCTCCCTCCAACCAGGATCCTCCTTCCCTTCTACCCAGTCATCAACTGATAATATTTCAGAAACTCTAACCTGGTCTCACCTTCCTTTCTTAAATTTCTATCAGTGAGTCCAACATCAATACTACAGAACACAGTTTTCTGTATAACCTGAAAACCAATCCAGACCATATCTTCCTTCCGGCAGACATAGTCTCCATCACAGTGATCCTGAATCATAGTGACTATGTGGCTGAGTGTGTCTGCCAACAGTCTGGCATGACCTCCAGCAGCTCTTCAAGACCTTAGGTCTATCCCAAAACCTGATATCTAAATCTCCCATGTCACACTACCAGTTCCCCAAACACCTAACTTTTACCTAAACCGCAAATTCCAGAATCCCAACCCCACAGGCCTCCCTACTGGTCATCCCATTACGGCTGAGAACAATGCACTTGAAGTGGGAGTTATTGAAATATACTGATAACCTTACCATTGCCTTTACTGACAGACAATATACTACCCAGCTCCTCCATAAACAGTTCTCTTGTACGATCTCTTAAAACAGTAAACCTGGCCAGCTGAACAGCACTCCTGGGATCACCAAATATCATCCTGGCCTTGAAAAGTCAACTACACCTTTCAAAAGGGCTTCAACTACCTCTCATTGTGCCCTGAGATGTTCAATGTCCTATCCAATTCTGCCCCCCACCCGACTTACAGGATATCCCTGACCATTCCAACCCTGCATCCCATGGGTAACTCCCTTGTTGTCAGCCAAGGTACAAGACCTGCCAAATAAACTCACCCACAACCTCCTACCACAGTTCAGTCACAGGCATTTCCTACCCAAGGCAGGGCCACATGTGAATGCAGCCATGTCATATATCAGCTACACATCATTTATTGCCTAGCATTCTATATGAGCATGACAAGTAAACAACTGACATAACCAACTGTCTACCCACATGAATGGCCACCGCCAAACTGTGGTGAACTGCGAACCTGACCCTCCAGTTGGCTAACACGCCACACATCACAACACAAAGAAAGTCAACAGCTGCTTCAGTACACAGGCCACTTGGATACTCCCTTCCAGCACAAGTTTCTCTGAATTGGTCAGATGGGAATTGGGAATTTTCCGCTAACCAGTTTCCTCACCGTAACTTTCACCTTGTTTCTTCTGTCCACACCATTCCTTCCCTATCCAGATCATGTACTGCCTTCTCCCAAAACTCTTCCCCCCTCCCTTCCTCCATGGTTGGTCTCTCTCATTTTCCACCTCTTTCCCTGCCTCTCCCACACCCTCTGTCTCCATCTTCATCTACACTTTCTTTTCCTTTTCTCCCTTCCTTCTGGATCTCTTATATGCTCTATCATTTGAAATCATTTCGTCTTGTTGTGCAGCCACTGGGTTATCTCTAAAAAGACATGAAAGACATGCCTCACTCTATTTGACTACCTCCCTCGTGTACTCTTGCCTATCCTGTCCCCACCTCACCTGCTCAGGTAACTGCTCTCAATAATCAGTAGTTAGTATTGCTGCAGCCACAAAAGTGTACGTTTGCATTTCTTTGTATGTGAATGTGTATATTTTTACTAGAAAAGACAACAGCTCAAAAGGTAGTGTGAATACAGTTTTCTGTTATGTTTTTATATCCTTATGCACCAGTACAACGTAGGTGAGTGGATGCCTTTTCCATACTTTATGTATTCTGACACGATATTTTGATGTTCCATCTGGCTGCCATCTCCAGATGCAAAGCTGAATAGCTGAGAAGTCAGAGCAGTTATCCCTATATGGGCAACACAATGCCTGTGGTATGTTTGCCACAAGCCATCAGTGCTGTCCCTTAACAGAGTGTAAATGCAGAACCACTAGTACTGGATGATGATAGGAGCAATATATTGCTATCAAGACAAGTGACAATAAACCTGATACTATAAAATGGGATACCACGTCTTGCTTTAACTTTTTTTAAATCTTCCATTTTTTGAAGGTACACACCTGGCATAAGGAAGAAAGTCAACTATTTTACCCTTGTAAAAAAAACCACACACACACACACACACACACACACACACACATTTAATATAGGCAACTCACATCCTGAAATAACTGATTCACATTCCCTACACTACATGGTTATATTCTCAGCAGTTGGTGTGGTCATTCTGCATCACTGCTTCTCTCCCTGGTCCCTATTCCCAGATTTTTAATGATTTCATGACAATTCAGCTTCAAATGGTACCTACTATATACAGCCTGAATAGTTCAAAGTAGTGAAAATTGGCATTTATACAGGAGGATATAACAAAAGTGAAGATTAAATCAATATAACAAAAGTGAAGATTAAATCAGAGGTCTGCTTAATTTCAAACATAAAATAGTTAAGAAAATGGAACATTGTTGCCTTAATGTAGTTACACTTGATGATTATAATGATGCTACTACCGGAATGTGGATCTTACTGTGCTGATGCCTGGAGTTTACTAGTGTAAGTATTTTGAAAATGTACAGAAAGGACGTGAAAGTAAAATTATTTACTAAGTACCTTTGCTGGATTTATACATCTTTATATGTGTGGAACATTTTGACAACATATAAAAACTAGCTACTTGATTAATGAGTCACAACTTGAGTTACATTTTACAAAAATATATGGTAGTTGCAATTATAGACCTCTGCACCCTGTGAAAAATCACCGGTTGATCAATGATCAACGTTTCATGCATGGCCAACACTACATAAGACTGTGACACTGGTGGAATGTAAATACTGCCTTCTCTTCATGCCATCATCATTTGAGTGCTGGCACTGACCACATAATGAACCAGTGCAATGTTCTATAGGGGGAGTGCAATACACCCTTCACTGCCAGAAGACAACAGCTAGCAATAAGGACTTACCACGACCAGGACGACCTTGTAAAACAACTAAAAGTGATGGTAAATACATAAGAATTACCAGTAAGAGAAATAGATTCAAAACAGCGCCCCAAATTCATGCAGAATTGGTAGAAATGAACATGACAATATCTGTTGCAACAGTAAAAAGGAGTCTGACTGAAGCCAGCTTGAAAGGATGTGTCACAGCAAGAAAACCCCTTCTAAGGCCCATAAATAAACAGAAGAAACTTGAATGGGCTAAAAAACATCGTAATTGGACATCAGAAGAGTGGACAAAGGTGTTATTCACTGATGAATCAAAGTTCGAGACTTTTGGAACCAGAAGGAGAATATTTGTTAGCCAATTTTGTAGGGGAATGGGTAGCCCAGCAGTGTGTCCTACCTACAGTTAACACGGCGGAGGTTCTATTATGGTTTGGGTATGTTTTGCTGGAGATAGAGTTGGCGACATTGTGAAAATAGAAGGATGTATGGATCAGGAGCAGTACCACCGCATACTTCAGTATCATTCGATACGAAGTGGATTTCACTTAATAGGGAAAGGGTTCACCTTACAACAGGATAATGACCCAAAACATTGGCAGCATACTGTACTGTATGAACTACACTGCATCAAAGGAAAAACAGAAAGTACTGAATGATATGGTATGGCCATCCCAAAGCTCCAATTGTAATTCCATTGAAACGGTCTGGGATGAAGTGGAGAGACGTATCAGGGACAATATACCCAAGTAAGGAACGTCTCTGGAATATTGTTCAGGATGTGTGGAGTCATATAGATTCACGTTACCTACAAAAACTGATTGACACATGCCTCGAGGAGGATACTTTGAAAAAAGTAAAATTAAAGATTGTGACTGTATTATACATGTGGAAGTTAATATAATTATATTTTGTGGTAAATAACGTTTGATTTGTGTTGCAAATCTGAAATAACAGGGTGCATTCAATTAATGAGTGGTAATGTATATGTAATAGTGAAATACTGTTTGCAAAAAGGAATTTAGTATTTATAGCTTCTGTGCTTATGATTACAAGACTCAAGATCAGAGAGGAAGGAATAGATCGACAGGGGGTGGGAGGGGATGGACATAGAAAGTGGGATGGAGGAGATGGGTGGAGAGAGGGGGCAAGACGGAACAGACATAGAAAGGGAGGAGGAGGTGACGGACAAAGAAAGGGGGAGAGAGGAGCAGGAGAAGATAGAAGGGGAGAGAGGGGAAGGGAGGAGATGAACAGAGGGAGAGAGGGGAAGGGAAGGGAGGAGGAGATGGAAAGAAGGAGAGAGAGGAAGGGAAGGGGGGAGGAGGATGAGGAGATGGACAGAGATGGGGGTGGGGTAGAGGACAGAGGAAGGGTGAGGAGGAGATAAACATAAACAGGGGTGAGAAGGAGATTAGGACGTACCTCCACATCCCATACACATAAGAAATGTGTGCTTTCTCTGTTCTTTCTTTTCCATTTAACCAGACTGATCGACAGTAACGCATGACCAGGAACAGCTAGTTATTATGTACACACTTAAATGATCATATACTTCCATTTGGCAACATATATTTTTTTTTTAAAAGTCCATTATATTCCAACAGTTTTATGACTGTAGCATCACCTGCTGATACAAGTCTCCTATACTAGCAAACTACATACAATGCCTATGACAATGCACATAAAATGCACTCTGATATAGTAAATATGATGATTCTTGAGACTGATTCAAACAAAAAGCAATTGCAACCTTCCATTAAGGAATCTTAACTTGAAGTTCTGGTGATGGACACTTGCTGTGTGATGAATCCCAAAGGTGAGTCACAACATATACATGCACACTGAAGTGACAAATGAAAATTTGCATCAAGGCCAGCATTCGAACCCAGGTCTATTGCTCAGTAGGCAGAAGCACTAACCACTATGACACCCTGGCACAGTGGCTTTGCACAACTGCACGGACTACCCTAGCACACCTCTATCCTCAATCCAAATTCCCATTCATGTCTCAGCCCACTTGGTATTCCTCCAAAACTGTAACAGAATTGCAGAGGCTCTCCAACTGTATTGCAACAGCACTCAGAACTGAACATAATAGGGGATCCCGCCTAAAACACAGGCATAGGTGCCTTAGTTTCATTTGATTATTTCACAATATCTACATGGCAGTGTGCTTGTAAGTAAGGAAAAATTTAACAGCATGGAGAATGTCTCAAGTGTCGTTTCCCTAGTACACAGCAGTTGCAGGCACTGTCCAGTGTGTTCCTGCTACCAATGCTACCAGTACATGAAACTTCAGCCTATTCTAAGCATTTTCTGCATACTAAAAATTATGCTTGAATTCAGGGACATGTTCCTGATCATCACAACTACATTAACATATAAAATCTGTGTACTGCCTTTCAGGAGACAGAAAGATTGTCCACAAACAACATGAATAGTAACAAGTTTCCTTTATTTTCGTAGTTTATATTACTGACATTCAGAATGTACCCAAATAACCATGTATAAATTATATTACGGTATTCGTTTTTGGAACAATCTTTTTTCATTATTATTAATACTTATGACAGTAACTGTATTCATGCCGTCAATTATACCAATTCCCATGCAATTTGTAGCTATGCTTTTCACACACAGATAAATGTTTACTTTCTTAATTTTCAATTTGAATTATTAACAATAAATGAAAAAATCTTTCTAAAGTTAGAATTACACTTATTATTACTACTAAATGATAAAATATATTTACATTGCTTTTGGATCTAGTTATTACAACAACAACAAGAAATTTTTATTGCTTTTCTTTTCTATTGTTGGAGTATATTCAAAGGAATGGTAAAACAAATGTTGATACACTGACTATGTACAAACATTTCATCATGGATGGTCTGGGACTAGCTTCTAGGTTAGGGATATTTTTATCAGTAGTATCCCATCTTTTTCAGTCATAATATTTTATGTTCCTGTTAACCAGTCGAAAAATAAAATACTGGGACTGAAGATAGCACATTACTAGTCAAAATATCCATAGCTAATATTCTTATCCTTTATTTTTCTATGACATTTTGTTCTCATAAAGCACTACTTAAAGATAGTATGTTTGTATATTGCTTTGCGTAACATTCTGTCTCTAGTACAGAAATCAGCATGTGACAAACTATAGTGTGTAAACTGTAAACATTTATTTGTAAACAATGCTCACAATCAGAAACAAATTTCTGTTTGTGGTGTTGAGATTTACTGCTTGCAGAATTTTCAAAAGATTAGTTAACTAGCCACAGATGCACTACCAATTTAATAACCCCCCCTCCCATTGTAGTAGTCCTCAGAGGGCATTTAGAAATTACTATTAAAATATTTGACTTACTTTTTTTCATAAAATAAAATACCTGATGCACAAATAATAGTGTATAAATCATAAAAATTTTGTTTGTAAATTTTATCAGTTTTATTAGAAATCAAAACATTTTACCCACATCCCTCAAAGCTCAATCAAATCATTAAAACATCCTCACTTGCCCAGTGCAAAAAAATCATTTAATACTAGGAATATGCATGTTTTTAACATGCTACTAGTGAGCCTAGTTTATTAAACAAATCATCCCTTTTTGTTCCTCCAAATGTGATAGAATTTTGGTGACACCAACAGTTTCATTAACCTTCCTACAGCATAACAACTACATGTGGTTCATTGTCAGTGGCTGTCAAGAAGACAGTCATCATATTTCAAACTACTGGAAAATAAGTGGGCCGCAGCCACATTCAGAAGGTGTGCAAGTGAGCCTTCCTGAAGAGCCACAGCTGGTAGCAGTGATCGTCAAATGTCTCCAGAGTGTTGCAGCACGAGGAACCCTGTCCTGTCAGGAAGCTGTGACTGACTGAGCACTCACTATTCCTGCACAGTTTTCCATGGCAGGGATGATGGAATCTACTTCTGCAGGTGTTCAAGTGCCCTATATCGAGTCACAGACAAATGAGCGAGATGCAGGCAGTTATTTTGGCAGAAATGCAGAGCTCTGCTAACAATATGTGAGGGATGTAAATGAAAGAACACTTATATTCAGTGCAAGCTAAAGGCAATGATATTTTGACAAACTTGCAGAATTATCAAGTAAGATAATACCCAAAGCTACACATCTAAACTGGAATCAACACCTTTTGGATTTTACAGTACCAAATACTTATCTACCCCACCTAAGAAAATCAACTAGTTTTCTAACTGCTGATAAAAAGTACCGTAATCCTGAAAGTGAATAGGTTTTCATTAGTCATAATTAGTTATAACTATACTTTACAGAAGTGGACTAAATTGCCTACTTAGATCTGTTAACCCTTTAGTGACCAGTGGGAACTATAGTTCCCACTTATTTGTTTTCACTGTAAGTTCAGTGGTAATCCGTGTTCCCACTTCTAACCTGTGCTACCATCTCTGTTAGTGTGTGCTAACTATGTGTAGATTGTCAACGGTTAGGCGAAAGCTGTTGTATTTCTACCTTATGAATCAATCAATGCAGAAGCGCAGTTCCCACATGAAAACGAGCCACTGTTTTGATCGCTACAGCGTTTTTTGGTTAGTGTGCTTTCCTTTTGCGTGTGAACTGACTTGTTTTGTATTTATCTACTTTTATATTTATTAGGGAGATAGTATTCGTGTATATTTGCTGGATTTGACTGAAAATTACATAAATATTACAAGGTAAGTTAGTGGAAGCAGAAGTGAAGTATTCTGCCCATTGGCTGTGGCAGAGTATTATAAAATAATGGGAGGAGTGGATGGATTCGATCAGCTGCGTGAACGGTATGCTGTAGGCCGTCGTTCATGGAAGTGGTGGCACAAACTGTTTTTCTTTCTTGTGGGTTTGGCAGTTGTCAATTCCTACGTTATGTGGAAGCTACAGAAGACCGAAGCAGACCAGCTAACATTTAGACTGCACTTGACAAGGCAGCTTATCTCTGGCTTCTCAAGCCGCAAGAGAAGAGGAAGGCCTGTTCATTTTCAAACACCAAAAAAAGGTGTGTCTGGAGTAACAGATGAAGTTTGTCTGGAGAAAGTTGGAACTCATTTCCCTACAAAAGGTACAAAAAACAGAAGATGCCGCCAATGTAGCACCAAGAACAAAGAAAAGAGAACAAAAATAATGTGTAGCAACTGTCATGTACCTTTGTGTGTAGCACCACACTTCTCTGAGTTCCATAGTACATCACCTTAGTGAACTCAAAGGACAGTATGAACTAATACAAATATAAATGTAATGTTTAACATGTTTTTCTATTAAAAAATAAAGGAAATACATTTTTTAAATTAGCAAGTGAAGTTACTCCACAGAGTTCGGCAGGAACAATAGTTCCCACTAATTTTCTTATGCTCGTAGGCTAAACTCTCACTTTCAAGATTTAAACTACGATCTTATGAACAGTTTCTTAGCCCAATAAAGTGTTCATAAAAAGTCTACAACTTCCGGAAATAATTTGGTCACTAAAGGGTTAATGTACAACTGATTCATTACATCCTTTCCAGTATGATGGGATTTACAGAAAACCACGTATGAGATGAGTGAGTCAAATGTGCTAGCTAGAACATATTATCATATTCCTGTGAAAATTATTTGATTTCCAACTTTAACTTACAAATATCAAGAACTATTTAAGAAATTTTAATATAATGTTTTGAGGATATAAATCTTGATAAATAATTATTATTGTAGTGATGCCTGACATTGCAGTACCTGAAAATCTTTGATGAGCTGCATGAATTCCTGGAGCTCTTGTTTTATACGCCTCTGTAAAACTTCTTGTTCTTCTTGGCATGTGGCACAAGCACGGAGGAAGTTGCATGCAGGACCACCACCAAACCTGGAATTAAAATATTTAAATTTGCTGAAACCAATAAACACCAAGAAAGTTAAAAAAAATTGTTGCAGCTTTATAACTTACAAGTACTGAGGGAGGCGGGTTGGGCAGACACGACAATTCAAATCTGAGTACACGAACAAACTTTTTTAAAATAACCATATGCAGGATGCACCGTTATGGAACTATAGACATAAAATGGCACCCAGATGAAAGTGTGGGCATTTAAACTAACTTGATACTCCTAATACCTGATGTGCTAAGAGCACAATTACTATAGTGTATGACATGTCAGACGGTGGCCCAATTTTGAGTCTCTTTCATGTATCTCTCTCTATAATCCCCTACTAGCCCATAGGATTTGGTCTTCTCCTGCCTCTTGCAGCGATTAGCTCTGGAAGTAAGTAAATGATTTCCACCAGACTGTAACATGGACATAAACCAGTGGCAATGTAATTGTATTGATTGTTTTTCACAAAAACATATTGTAAGGCCTGACAAGATAGAAAGTTTGTCTGTCTTCCTCTCTGCGCCATCACAAGTAGACAATAAGGCAAATCCCCCAACCCTTTGTTCATTTTCTCTTTGTTTGTTTGTGTTTGTGTGTGTGTGTGTGTGTGTATGTAGGAAGGGGCTTCCAAAATGACACAAGAGTACTGTCAAATTAGTTCAAGATAGTTGTTTCAGCTGAACAGTCAAACTTGGAAAACCTTTGAATTCCTTTCCACTGCTGTCTCCATTAGAAGCAGTTTTTCTGTAATTTTTAACAATAATATAGAGAGTATGGACTGCAACTCACCCCATAGAGGAGGCACTGAGTCACAGACAGGTGCAACGAAAAAGACTGCCAAAAAATTTAACATTTTAGCACACTTTTTCATTGTGCTTGTCTGCAACTAAGTGCCTCCTCTATATGGTGGGTGGTAATCTATCTTTTCCATACTGTTGTTGTTATTCCAACCTGTACTTTCCTGCAATTTTTACAGTATAAGGTCAATAATTAAATTTCCTACACTAGAAGTACAATAGCAATATTGATTTATCAAAGTAATGAACTACATTACAAAAGTACAATGGGTATTCAGAAAGTAGGGAACATTTCCATCTGATGCCGCTAGGTGCACGCCGATCGCATATATTTTGGTATCTGCATGTTTGGCAGCTCAGTCAGCATCCATCCGTGACAGCGGGAACATCCCTGCGTGTCTGGTTTTTTCGCTACTTGAATTTGAAATGTGCATTGCAATCGAAAATCCCACCAGTTGTGAGGTGCAGTCTGTGATACAGTTTTTGCTGACAAAAAATCTAAAACCTACAGAAATTTATCGTGAACTGTGTGAAGTGTATGGAAACAACGTAATGAGTGAATGTTCCGTCCAGAAATGGTACATTTGGTTTAAAAATGGCCGAACCAACATTCATGATGAAGAGAAGAGTGGACACCCGAGCATTGTGACTGACGATCTTGTCACTAAAGTTGATGAAATGATTCATGAAAACCATCGCTTCACAATAACGGAGCGTCTGCTTTTTTTCCACGTTTCCTGGACTTTGTTGTTTGAAATTGTCACTTGAGAGCTAGGCTACCACAAATTTTGTGCATGATGGGTGCTTACAGAGAACCATAAAGAACAGTGAATGGGGGCAAAGTTGACATTTCTGGAGACCTACCACAAACATGGTGATTCATTACTAAATCATATCGTAACCGGTGATGAGACTTGGGTGAAACATGTCATTTGCAAGACAAAATTACAGTCCATGGAGTGGGGGCACACATGGTCCCCCCAAAAACCAAGAAAATGTTTGTAAACCTTGTCAGCAAGGAAGTTGATGGCGACAGTGTTTTGGGGTAGGCAAGGTGTGCTGCTATTTGATTTTCTCAAATGTTGAGCAATCATAAATTCTGCCTGGTACTGTCAAACTTTGCACAGCCTTAGAAGAGCAGTTCAAAACAAACGCTGAGGAAAGTCAGTCATTCTTTCAGATGTATACAATAACATGTATTTCTTGTACTTCAGGTTGTTGTTGTTGTTTTTTTTAAATGCCATAACGTACCCAGCTTCCTGAATAGCCCTCGTAGCAGTACAAGATAGCTGAAATGTAATACTGTAAGGCACAATTTCATTATTGTACAGTTAGCAAGAATGAACTTTTATTACTTAAAATACACCTAACCTTCTTTTGTGTGGAATGTTATGAAAGTATCATTTATTAAAACCAGTTACCTGTGAAGTGTTGTGAAAGACCCATTTCCCTCACAACAGTCAACATCCTTGAAAAGCTGGTTGCAAGAATTTTTGAGGCAATTACAATCTTTTGCATCATACCAGGAATTACTGAGAGGGTGTTCCAATCATTTCTTTGGAAATATCAACTGTGTGGCAACATTGGAGGCAAAATTTTGAGTATTTACTGTTAAAATTTGAATTGAGAAAACAAGAATGTGTAAAATTTAATTTAAATATTCTTTTTCTTTCATCAGTATATTAATTTACAGTTGCTGTGTACCTGATATGTTAGAATAAAAGCTTAAAAATGTAAGGAAATGATATACTGCTACTTACAATAAAGGTGGTATGTTAAGTTGCCATTCCAGCCCAAGCTATCGGAGATGGTGATCTTGTATGTTTAAGGTGTGCTTGTTTTTGTGAATGAATGTGTGTCTGTTGCTTTTTCTGACAAAGGCTGTGGCCGGAAGCTAATGTGTAAGTGTCTTTTAGTTGTGTGTCTGCAACTTAACATATCATCTTTATGGTAGGTAGCAATCTATCTTTCCTTTACCTTGTTGACATTTCAAGCTGAAGTTTCCATTGCTAGAATAACTCTACACATTTGCAAATATTACAACATCTGAGCGTTAGATTTTATTATTAAAAATAACATTGTACATCCAAGAACCACATGTCAACTAGGTTATTGCAGGGATGTTGTATAGGACAATTTATTACAAAATTAATGGCATTATAGTACTTCTACCATAGTCAATTTAACAGTCAGTCTAAACCCAGTAAATATCATGCCTAATGTAATCTGCCAGGATAGGCATTTAAAATTCACCCAGACTTGATTGTTCAGTTTAAAGAATTATCTTTAACTAATTTAAACAGCAACTGTATTCTTTAGCGTAACAGGCATTAGCTAGGGTAAGACAGGTTACATGCAACAACTGCTATGCACTCACTGCTGACTGGCATGTTACTGACACAACTACAAAACAATGCCTGTCTAGACAATGGCAACCTGACAAGGTTTGCGTGATTCCATATCCCCTATCTTATTTTAACTCAGATAACTTTTTCCTCCTTTCTGCACTCTGTATATTATTGGCAATTTGCACATAACTATTTTAAATTTTCATACGAATGAAAAGGCACGTGTTGCATGCACACTACTGAGAAGATTTTACTGCTCTAGCCATCTGAAATTATTGTCTTAAATTTCCATTACCTTTTTAGGATAACAGAGAAAAACTGAACTGCCAGTTATGTGGCATGTTGGGCAGAGATACAAGACTTTTTTTAAATTTCCAATTGCACAGCATAAACACCAGCCATGCAGCAGGTGAATGGTATGCACAGTAAGTGACAGCAAATTTCCCGCATCACACACACTGTCACTGCTGAGTTCAAAAGGTCAGTGTATGCTGAGCTGCAGTCGCATAAACCTGGTCACCTAAGTTTATTCTCCTGCCAAGTGTGAATTTTGAAGCATTGTTTGCAGAAGGGAATACTCCAGCAGAAATTTGTTGAGGAACAAACCAAGTGTACAGATAAAATTAATGATAATATAAATAACTTTTGGTAATACATTTTTATACATGCTGTTTTATTTATAGCTCATCCAAGGTTAACATTGTTATACCTGGGCCGCTGAAACATGTCACTTCAAGGTCACTCCCCAAGTGCCGTAGAGTTGGTAGTATAACTAACAAACAAGTGAGGAACGGGAGGTGCTGCGTCTTCTGAACCAATAACAGCACCGAACAAAAGCCAGTTCCGGTGTCAATGCTACCACATTGCCGGCTTCCATGTAAACATTGTATGTCAGTGCACGAACGCCTGCTGTTGTGTTGTGTTACCGCCTCGACTACAGTTTTTGTTTGTTAAACAATGTCACCAAAATGATGTTGTTCACCAAGCGACAATCTGTTGCACCGTGAAGTGCCATTAAATAGTCAGGATTTTGAATTGCTACGGAGGATGCGTGAGTTTTACAAGCAGAAAAAGAATTTGTTTCTGTTCATGGGCATGCATCGATCCCCACCGATAAAGTTTAAGAGCATACCTCGAAAACTCTAGGCCTCAGTGAACGAAAATTTATAAGGAAACAGGTGCTACTTCAAGACTTACAAGACAGTGAAGTAAACAGTGTGGAAGGAACAGTGTGTTTTTAAGTACTCCAGGCAAGAAAAAAAAGCAGCCTTGTCCTGTTACAGATATTGATTCTTTCCAATCCAATGTAATTTGTCGGCACATATAGGGATACTATACAAGGAAAGAATACCCCACAATAGTGAAGTTGCTAATTTCTTTAAAAGAAAGTGAACTTTTCTCAGGGCAGAAAACTTCACTTAAGATGATATTAAAAAGTATGGGCTCCTGTTTTAAAAAGTTAGATGGATGAAAACTGTTACTAGAAAAAGCTCACGTCGTTGCAGCTCGTACCATTTTCTTACACAAAATTGTAGGAAAGGACATACACTCAGTCATATGGTTAGATGAAACCTGGCTCAACACTGGAGAATCAATTGAGAAATGCTGGGCAGATGATACTTCGAATAGCAGCACTCATCAGCCAACAGGAAGAGGATCACGACATCAGCCAACAGGAAGAGGATCACGATTAATTGTGGCCCATGCAGGATCTTCAAACGGCTTTGTGCCTGAAGGACTTCTAGTTTTTCGATCGTAAAAAACTGGCAACTATCATGAGGATATGGGCCACCCACAGCTTCTACAGTGGTTTAAAAATTTGTTGCTCCAGTTTAGTGCTCAGACAGTTTTTGTGATGGACAATGCACCATACCATTCCGTGATTTTAGATAAAACTCCCACCACAAGTGACCGTAAAGAAACTATGGTGCTGTGGTTGCAGGCGACAGACATTGCTGTGGACATGAACATGACAAAGCTGCTGTTATACTCGCTCGTGAAACAAAATAAGACTGTGATGCCTAAATACGTTTAGATGAAATTGCAAATGAACAGGGTCACTTGGTAATTAGGCTACTGCATTATCACTGTCATTTTAATCCAACTGAATTGGTTTGGAGTGAAGTCAAGGCACACATCAGAAGTAACAACAAGACTTTTACTATAACAAAAGTGGAAAGGCTGCTACGTGAAGGTCTTGCTACTGTAGACTCTGCGTCATGGAGGAAAAAAGTAGACCATGTTGCTAGACTAATAAGAGAAGCACAGACTATAGATGGAATTATAAATGAAAACAAACAATTAACGATTTCTCGTAATGATGATGATGATGACGACGACGAAGACAATGGTTTTGGCGCCAATTCCAATGACAGTGAAGGAGAACTGGATGGAATTGCACCACTGACATCGTAAATTGGCGAGTGTAAATGTATATAGAATTAATTCTTTTTCTCTCTGCAATCATGTAGGCTATGCATATTTTGCTTTATTTCTTTCTACGAGTGTGGATAGCGTGTTATTTGGGATGCTTAGATTACATTATTATATGACATTTTACATGCAACTATTACTGTAACAATTTGGAACGACTTTTTGTAGATACTGTCATTAACTTTGGGTGTTTTTATTTCCTGGTTTAATATACTATCAAACGCTTAGTCTCCATCTTCTCTCCATTGTTACAAAAACGTACTTTGTTGCACTTACGTATAAATGTTGATTGTAGCTTACATTTACAAAATGTACTTCGGAGTTGTGGGCGTGTGCGGTGGCAGGTATTGCAACCTCGCAATTGCAGTGTAGCCAACCACACACAAGCTGTCAAGTACATGTTTCACCAGCCCGGGTATAGATACATTGGATTATATTACATTTTGCCTGCTGTCCTTTAGGGGCATAAGAAATTTAAATCAGGAAAAACTGAACCCAGCTCTTCTTAATTACTGTTTCGCCATGTGGGATCTTCTACATTTTGACCTTTTAAGTTTTGTAATTTTGTAACAAGTAAGAATCCTGCAAGTTGCATTTTAGAGGTGCAAAACCATCAATTCATTAAGTACCATGCTCCCTGATCAGCTACGAACACTGCTTGATCTCATTATTCAATGCCTTTTTTTCCTTCTTCTTTTGCATCATCTTTCCTTTCCCTCCAGGGACAATTTTGAACACTTCTCATGTTATTCCTCTAGTCTAAAATAGGTTCTCATTTTTCAATCACTTGTTGATTCAAGAGTTCACAAAAATCTTGATTTTCTGGCTGCTAGGATTTGAAACAGAATATGCTAATTATGAACAAATAGCAGAAATTCTGCCAAACATGAAAATGTAAATACCGTATTTACTCGAATCTAAGCCGCACTTTTTTTCCGGTTTTCGTAATCCACAAAACCATCTGCGGCTTAGAGTCGAGTGCAAAGGGAGCGGAAATTATGAAAAATGTTGGTACGTGCCGCCACAACTAACTTCTGCCATCGAATATATGTAGCGCTACGCAGGCATGCTTTGTAGGCACAAAGATAAATATTGGCGCCAAAACCTCTGCGTCAGTAAATAAATAAATAAATAAATAAATAAATAAAAAAAAAAATAAAAATAAAAAATAAAAAAAAAAGGTGGAAGACCACGAGTTTCGACCACTGCATTTTCATACATAATCCAACGAAGTAAATACAAATTCCGTATTGTTCATTTTCGAATGTAGCACAATTTCAGTGTACTACGAAAATCTGACTGGCAAGACTGTTTGGGATGTTTGTCAATATGGCCAACTCTACGTTCTGAATTTTTATTTGAATCACATACAGTATTTTCTTCACCATAAGAATAATACGAATATACACATTTTGCCATGTATTCTTTCGTGTTTGCTGCTATCTCATTTAAATCCTATCTGCCTAATAAACTACGAAACTAGAGTGAGACAACAGCAAACGCGGAAGAATATACGTATCGTGTCATGTTTATATTCGTATTATTCTTATGCCTAATAGTGATACAGTCAGAAATGAAGCACGGCAAGTGACTAGATTTTTAAATCTAAGATGACTAATTTCTGTGCAGAATTTGATGTAATAAAGAAGCGGCCGCAAAGATTTTCAAACGGAGAAAAATTTTCGCCTAACTCTCGTTCAGAACATGTTCTATCACACGCAGTCTATTATTTGATTCTTGTTGATCATTATCAAAGAAAGCAGCAGTGTAAGTAACAACAAATAGCAGTCTCTTGCCATTGTTTCGCTAATGTGACGATTCCTCTCTCTTTTTTTTTTTTTAATTGTACGCGGCGGTAGCGCGCACAAAAACAAGCCATGCCGTGAGCCGCGACAGGCCGTAAACACGCACTATCAGAATGCGACAAACAATGCATGACACAATGCAGTAATGCATTTTCAGCTTAGAGTGACACGCAAACACCTATAACAAAGAAAACGACACTTATCAGATCAAAGCAAAATAAGCAATCGACTCAAACCAGACGAAGCACGTGAAAAAGGAAGGGTACCCGTATAAATACGGACGGAGCGCCTGACGCATGGCAATGGCTACGTGGTAAAGCTTAACTGCTAAGCTTACGACTCGAACTCAACTACTGTAGCTGTATCGTCATTCATTTGACCTAAATTGTGTCTCATATTACAATGGACCAACTTTGTTTCGATTTGGAGGTGCGGCTTAAAACTTTTCTCTCCCCTTGAATTTAGAGTCTCATATTTCAGGTGCGGCTTAGATTCGGGAATTTTTTTTTTTCCTTTATTTCGAGTCTCATTTTTCAGGTGCGGCTTAGATTCGAGTAAATACGGTAGCATCATTAACATAGTCATGGAAAATCTTGAATGGAACATAACTTTCTATACACTTCCCAAAAATCATAATTTTAATAAGCCTGTAGCCAGTTGCATGTGAATGGTTACTGTGTAAATTTCACCGAAATGACTTCCTTTCTCATTTACCAACAGTGACACCCTACTCCTCTTAACCAATCTGCCTGCTTTAAAGATGCGTGCCCCCTCCTCTGTGTCAGTGCTATGCCCCTTGTACTTACCTATACAAGTCCCTTAAAATCCAAGTGGCTTAACTCCACTTTCTCTTATTTTTGTAATAGGGTCGGAGCCTGGCCCAGCAAGTGGCAGTCTGTTAACAGTGTAGTGTAATTTGTTACTCACATACCAACTGCGCTGGTAGCAGTACAAGTCTCGTCTGTAAGTAGACACATCTATCTGTTGACTCCTGAAGTGGTGTATGTGGGAGTTACCTCAATGTGCCCACCATTGTTCTTTAATTTTTTTGCACCGTGTTCAGTGTAATTCATCCTGTGTTACACTGATAAAAACAACATCAGGGAAGTAATTATGTGGGATGACAACGGATCTCACGATGAATATTTTCTATAACATTCAGTCTTACAGTGTTGGTCAGTATTTTTTTTATTTTCTCATTATCTTGTGACTTTAAATAAAAATCAACAGTTTCTTGTGTGTGCATGCTTTTACCAATATAAAGTACAACATATTACATGTAACAGCTGACAACACAGAGGGAGAGGCAGCAAACAGACAGGTTAGGAAAGTGGAATCTCAGTTAACTCAGTCTGGTCCAGATAGTAGCATTAAGTGTCATACAATGGTATTTGACTGTGAGGGGGAGATAGAACAGAAGGAAAGAAAGTGACAGTAAAAGGAGAGAAGTGGTGGGAAGAGGTAAGTGAGGGACAAAGGCTAGTAGAGACAGACTAGGAGAACTGTGGGACTGCAGGATGTATTGTACAGACAATTCCCATTTATGTAGTTCAGAACAGCTGGTATTGCGGGTAACAATGCAAGGGGCACGGGTAATGAAACAGCCATTGAAATAAATCATTTTGTGTTTCGAAGAACATTCTGCCACTTGGTGGTCAACACTGCCCTTGGGTACATTTTGACAATGGTCATTCACCTGGGTGGACACCTAGTTGATGGCCATGCCCACAGAAAAGGCTGCACAAAGGTACAGCAGGAACTGGTGTAAGACATGACTGCTTTCACAGGACTGGAATATGATGTGCTGGATAGGTGCATAGAACATGTCTTGCACCTGGGTGTTCCACAGGGGTACAACCCATGTGGCAAGGGGTTGGGTGTAGGTGTGGCATATGGAACAGATGGGAAAGGTAGGAAGGAGGAAAACTTGGGAAAAGGTAGGAAGGAGGAAAACTTGGGAAAAGGTAGGAAGGAGGAAAACTTGGGGAAAGGTTGGAAGGATTGTGTGTGCAATGTTCCTCATTTCTGGGCGTGATTATAGATTGTCTCAGCCCTAGGAACATAGCCGGGTTGTTCCTGTTGTGGGTGATAGTAGGCGATGAAGGGAAGAAGGGTTCTCCTCTGTATTTTCATTCCCCAAACTCTGAAACTGTTTTCAACAGATCGGTTTACAGCTATTTCATGTGTATATTTTTCTATATTCATAGTTTATTTTCAATATCCAGTTTGCATATTTTCTTTTAATGTATACCTTCCACTGCCACACCCAATACTCTCTTACAGTGATTACCCATGCTTAAAACTCTCTGACATCATTTACATTCCTTTTCTGATATCTGCAGTGGCAGTGTCCCAAATAGACCACTGCCCCATCTACCTATATCATTTCATAAAAGCATTCCTATTCCTAGCTGCAGCTCAGTTATGCATCCCATTTCTACAGTTCTGCTGAACTCAGAATATCTCCCAATGGCCTAACCTCTAAAATTCCCTCTCTCTACAAATGCAGCCCTCCTTACACAATGACCTCCCAATCTTCAGATTTCTTCCATCCCTATCTCTCTCATACATTGTATGAGAGAAACCAATTTCCATGCCACAGGCATCCATGACACTTCTGTTCCCTTCATGACATGGAGTTACTGTACAAACCCTAGATACATACTCCCCACCTCCCAAATTACAATTCTTGGGCTCCAAGATTCGGAAGAGTGCGCCAGACATCAACTTTAAAAGTATGCCAGTTTAAAGATGTACTCCTGGGTTAGGGCATCACTGTCCAAAAACACACTCAAAACTCCTCTCCAACATCCCATCACAAAACCCAAATCCAAACAAACCCAAAACAATGTTGTCAACTTGTCTGCCAAAATCCTCAATCACATGGTACTTTCAGTCTTGTTGAAAGGCCGCACCTTCAGTCTCACATCCTAATTCAATCACACTGGTCTCAACATAGTTCTACTTTCCGTCTTCTAACCCCTGTAGTTGAAACAATTTTTGCCTCCAAACCCTCCAGCTAAAAGCCATCATCAACCCTTTCCTCTTCCAGCTCATACTTCTGCCCAAACATGACCCTCCCCAATCCATGATTTCTTTCCAGGAATTACTTGCCTTGAATCTGGCCATACTCTCCTTTCCTAGTTCCCCTTCCAAAAACACCATCCTCTTGATGGGAGAAAGAACAGACACTTATGGCCAAATATAGACCCTGATTTGACAATCCTTCCTATGGACAAACGATCCACCACTGTCATGATGAACCATAGTTATCACCCAACAGAAGGTATTTGCCACCTGTCGGGCTCTTCCTCCTGCAAGTCCTGATAAAGTGATACCATCCCAACAGTCCAGCATGTCTTCCAATCCCTAGTAAAATCCTTAGGCCCATACCAGAACCTTTCCCCTGAACCCTTCTCTTACTTCCTCTAATGCACCATCTGTAGGCCAGCCAAAATTCATAAGCCTAACCACCTCAATGCACCATTGCAGCTGGTATCTGTGTTCTTACAACCCAGCATGCCCCCTCTCTGATGGCTCCATCGAAATCTCTGTCCATATCAAGCCTGCTAATCATCAACAATACATCCACTTTGATATCTGTCAACTAGAAAGTCTCCCATACAATCTAGCCGCTTATGGACAATGCGTCAGCAGTAATTAACTTGCAAACCTAGATCTCCCATGTCATAACCATTACTGTTCATAGTCCTTCAACCACTCCTGCAAATCAATTGCAACAGAGAAACCCCATCATTACCCTGAATCACTCCAAATTCAAACAAATTAACCACTTCCTTCACCATGGCTTGGGCTACCTATGATCTTCCCGAAAATGAGGGACACCCAACCCACAATCCTTTCCATCTCTCCTAGAGTGGTAATAGAAGGGCGTGATTTATTTAGTAATATTTTGGGTGTGCCATGTTCATTGTTGAAGCAGGGATGAAAACTTTGCAAAACAATGGGTCTAGTTTGACATAATATATACAAAAATTATGACAGGCAAGCACTCAATATTAGGTAAATAGCAGGTGTTATGTACACACACTCAGGTTCACATTTTTGCCTATTTTCAACAGCTTGTAAGACAACATTCAAAAGATGAACATTTCAGAAATTTTGTCCATAAATGTTGTGAATTCACCAAGATAATTAATTTAGTATGAGGATCAGTGGCCACAAAGTTATCGACACAAAAATTATTATGGAATTGAAGAAATGTGGAAGAAATTTAAGCAGTTTCAATATTGTGAAAAGGAAAGTTGCCACTCACCATATAGCAGAGATGCTGAATCGACTCAGTATCTCCGCTATAAGGTGAGTGGCAACTTTCCTTTTCACAATATTGTTACATTCCATCCTGGTTTTTCCACTCTTTGAAATTTAAGTAGTTTGTTTGAAATAACTGCTGAAGAGTAAATAATGCATTACTTTCATTTTCATATCCAAACCTTCACTGTGGCATAGGAGATCTTTGTGGAACACTTTTAAATATTATTGAACCACTTGAAACATGAGTACTGACAGAACTAGTAATGTCTCATAAAAGTTAGTCGTGGTTTAGTAACAAAATTCAAGAAGCAGAAAGTATTACACAACAAGAGCAAAGGAGATCCTAAGATGGTGGATAAGCTAAGCCTAACTGGAATTACGCACATTATATTACCTGCATGCATTAAATAAAAAAAAAAAAAAAAAACATGTGTACCAATATATAAAAATATTAAGCCATATAAAAATAAAATAGAGACATTCATCAACTCTGACTGAAAGTACCTTATCTGTGGAACCATAATCTTTTCTAGGAACCACATTTCGTGTGTACTGAAATGTGGACACCTCATTCCATCAAAGACAACATCATCAACCATATATGAAATAACTTATTAGTGTAATAAACTCACGTCTCATACAGGTACTCCCATACTGGCTGTGATAATATGGTACACAGCTGGTGCATATCCGCAGCTTTGGAAGGCTGCACTCTGCCATGAGCACAAAGAAAGTCAGAGTTGTCAATAGGGCCTGGCTCTGAAAATGTGTTAAATTTGTTGACCCATTGCTTGGAGACATAGAAATCTAGAGATGGTTCATTGGATGAGAGTTCAATGAGTTCAACAGCTCGCTGGCGTTTCTTTCCAATCTCATCACATGATTTCCTATTTATGAAAGGAAAAAAGAAAAAAAAGGAAGTAGTAAAACTGCTTTTAATTTAATCTTCAAATAGCCTTAAAATGTACGTACAAAATGGAAAAAGTAAAACTAGTTTTAATTTAATCATTTAATTGCTTTAAATTGTATGCAAAAAATAAATAAATAAAAGCTGTTTATAAAGCCATAAGGTGGTAACACCATTTAACAGAAACTGTTTCGAAGCTTCGAGTTCCACACTGATTAATATTCACTAATATCCCATTCTTGGTAAATCCTACAAATGGCATAGTATTATATTTGCTTATGAGAAACTAACCTCCTGGTTGTTATAAGTATATAAGTCCTGGGGCTAACCCAAATAGAAACACCCTCGAGAGTAAAAATATGATTCTAATGATGAACAACTAACAAATGTAAATGCATGAAAGAATTACCCGAAGAAATTGTTAGGAATTAATTCTTGCACTTAGGGCAGGAAAGAACTATTTTATGGGTGAAAAATTTAGTGCCAAAACCAAACATCAGTTTTAGGGCAGACTTACTTGTAGAAGAGAACATATGCCTCACAGTTCTGGACTGTTTCAGGAGACACTTGTGTAACATACTGGTCATCAAATTCAAACCACTGCTCACTGATACAGTTCAGGGAGTAACAGGTGTAGTGACCACCACCAGCTGTTCCATGGTGGCAAATCACGGACATCAAGTCGTAACTAGTGACTTGTGAGACACAATCTGGAACACGAAAGAAATATGTCAGATCACTAATTTATATTATAAGCCATTATGTATGAACAGTAAAGTTATTTTCACCGGTTTCCAGTCACGACGACACAAATCTACTAATGCACTAACAAATACACATTAATCAATTTTGTTTCTTAATCAGTAAGTTGACTTCTTCAAATCTAAACACAATGGTAACAAAAATGGTGATGGTGAAGGGTAATAAATAATTTAACCCCATTACACTAAAGTGTTTGTGTTTCTATATACAAACCAGCAAAATTCAATTAACAGGTCACTAAATAATCTTTTCCCCACCTCATCAATAATAACTCACCACGACAGCATGCACACAATTTACTGAATGATGTGTACAAACTGTGCAGCTTTCTACAATGGCTTTATCATGGAAAAACTGTATGTAAGATAACCAAAATTATTATTATTATTTTTTTGGTTCCTTATACTGCCCATCCAACTCAGAAGATACAGTTGCTGAAAGGTTCAAGGAAAATTTAAGTGTCATTTCGAACAGATACCCTAATCTTAAATTATAGCTGGTGGTGACTGCAGTCCACTACAGACAAGCTGGTGAGAATACAGATTTAAAGCCAAGCCAGTGGTATGCAGAAAAAAATCATCCAAAATTGTACCCAGAAAATTATTTTGAGCATTTAGTTCATAAGCCCACATGAATTGTAAATGGTTGTGATAACATACTAGACCTCTTAGTCATAAAAAATCATGAGAAAATAGAGCTCATCATGAGGTTCCAGAGGTTAGTGACTACAAGGCTGTTGTAGTGAGACTGAATACTGTAACATCCAAATCTGCCAAACAACTCAAAATACAATTATTTCAAATAGGAAATAAAAATTTGCTTGACCACTTTCTAAGGGTCAGTCTCCACCTCTTCCAAACTATGTAAGTTTAGACCAGATGTGCCTTAAACTCAAAGAAATACACCACCTGACAAAAAAAGTAAAGCACGGATAAGGGGAGGAGAAAATGAGATGAAACTGTACTGGTTTAGAGGGTACGTGTTGTTATTTCAGCAATAACAATATTGATTTAAGTTTATAGAGAACTCTGCAATATAGAGCCCACTTATCAGTATGATGTTGCACCTCCTTGGCCTACACGGAAGCACCGATGCAGTTGGGAAGGGTGTCAGAAAGCCGTTGTTTCTTCTTGAGGCAAACTTGCCCACAACTGTTGTAACTGGTCCTCGACAGCCTGGCTGCTAGGACTTGGACAAAGTTGGTGACTGAGCTGGTACCACAAATGTTTTATTGGGGAGAGGTCTGTGGGTCTTACTGGCCACAGGGTACGTATAACATCACGCCGACAGTTCATAGGGATAAGTGCTTTTTGAAAAGAATGGCACCATGAACAGTTGTACAGGAGATAACACATGAGAATGCAGGATATTTGCGACATACTGTTGTACTGTCAGAAGTCTCTCAATCACTAACAGTTGTGAGCTGAAGTTATATTCGATGGCTCTGCACATCGTGACACCAAAAGCATCAATGCTGTGCCTTACCAAAACATTGGAATAACGCGACCTCTCCCAGTGTCACCAGATACTCGCTGATGATTGTTATCCAGGATAGTGCAGAACTGCAACTCATCACTCAGCATCATGTGAAGCCATTCATCAGCTTCCAAGTCGTGGCACCTCTCCAAACACGGCCATTTGTGTTGTGATTTTAATGGCAGTCAACACATGGGACAGTAACTCCCTAGTCCAGCAACTGCTAGGCTCTCACCAATGGCGCAGGATGACAAGAAATGGTCAGGGAGTTTTTTGTTTGATGTCTGATGCAAGACTTACAAAAAATCAAAAGACATTCATAGCACTTGTCGACCTAGAAAAAGCATCCGACGCTGTAAAATGATGCAAGATATTTGAAATTGTCACGAAAAAAGAAGTAAGCTGCAGGCAAAGACTGACCAGATGAATCCATAATAGGGACATGTAAGACACTGACTCATTGATGTTACATTATTGATATGATTTTCATAAAAATACATTAAATTTAAGGAAGTTGTAGTTGTTGGAGATATGTTAATACAAGCATTTAGCCTGGTTCTCATAGGCTAATGTCAAAACCCATCGTAAATAGCAAAAAGTGTTGAAATACGTTAATAAAATTTTCTCTGACTTCCAGCCGTGTCAGGTGGTTAAAATCCCACGAGCTTTCAACCGAGCTGATTTTAACCACCTGAAGCGGCTGGAAGCCCGAGAAACTTTTATTAATTCATATCGCTGCGAAACCATGCATTCATACTTGAAATATGTTAGATACAAAAATTCTAATATGCCAACAAAAAAAAAAAAAAAAAAAAAAAAAAAAAAAAAAGGAAAAGCCATTGAGAAAAAGTCATCATTGTAATCATATTAATTTAAAATGTTATGTAAATTTTAACACAAATCTTCAAGTAAAATCATTCATATTATGAAACTGTAATTACATCTTACGCCTTAACAGCAGAGTAAACAGTTTGTGTAATGTTAAAAAGATTAAAAAGTCTGAGCGTAGGAATGCAGCTGAGTTGAGTTTGGTTTGAGGTGAGTAAATGAAGATCTTTAATCATTGAAACCACATCAGAATGTGAAAACGTTTCATAATCCCCTCAGGACTTCTACAGTGAACATTATATTTAACCTTTAGGTGATGAGGTGTTTTTTCCCATGTAAGTATGATACACATGTCACCATGTACTTTTTGGGAATAGAAATGAATAAACTTCTCAAATTATTCATACAATTCAGAGTTTCTCGGCCAGCATTTGCAATATTGTTGCTATTTGATTTGTGGGCATAATGCCGTGGTCCTAGAACTATGCATTGGACCAAGGCCTTATGACCACAAATCAAATATCAGCAACATTGCTCAATTTATTATTTATTTCTACATCTGTATTTAGGTATCGCGTGGTAAATATCCATACCAGTGAATCAAGAGGAAAACAATTACACGGGGTAGATACACAGTAGAACATATATTTACCAGTGTTACTTAAAGGATTAACATCTTCATCACCACCAATTCATCCAGATGAGTAAGTAATATATCTAAAAACAAAGATGATTTGACTTACCAAACGAAAGCGCTGGCACGTCGATAGAGACACAAACAAACACAAACATACACACAAAATTCTAGCTTTCGCAACCAACAGTGGCCTCGTTAGGAAAGAGGGAAGGAGAGGGAAAGACGAAAGGATTTGGGTTTTAAGGGAGAGGGTAAGGAGTCACTCCAATCCCGGGAGCAGAAAGACTTACCTTAGGGGGAAAAACGGACGGTTGTACACTCGCGCGCACACACACACATATCCATCTACACATATACAGGCACAAGCAGACATATACAGAGGCAAAGAGTTTGGGCAGAGATGTGAGTTGACGCAGAAGTGCAGAGGCAAAGATGTTGTTGAATGACAGGTGAGGTATGAGTGGCGGCAACTTGAAATTAGCGGAGATTGAGGCCTGGTGGATAACGGTTGAAGAGCAAGTTCCCATCTCCGGAGTTCGGATAGGTTGGTGTTAGTGGGAAGTATCCAGATAACCCGGATGGTGTAACACTGTGCCAAGATGTGCTGGCCGTGCACCAAGGCATGTTTAGCCACAGTGTGATCCTCATTACCAACATACATTGTCTGCCTGTGTCCATTCATGCGAATGGACAGTTTGTTGCTGGTCATTCCCACATAGAATGCGTCACAGTGTAGGCAGGTCAGTTGGTAGATCATGTGGGTGCTTTCACACGTGGCTCTGCCTTTGATCGTGTACACCTTCCGGGTTACAGGACTGGAGTAGGTGGTGGTGGGAGGGTGCATGGGACAGGTTTTACACCGGGGGCGGTTACAAGGGTAGGAGCCAGAGGGTAGGGAAGGTGGTCTGGTACCCATGGCTGTTCCCTTTAATTGATGTTAATATTGTATCTATGTAAACTACACTTAGCATAGAGAAAGTAAAATAGTGTTTACAACATTTTGAGCAGATATTTAAATGAACTATCTGAAGATTTAGAAACATTACTTTTTGAGATAAGTATTTTGTGTATTTTTATTAGCACAGTTATGTGGAAAGAACTGCAGAGAAAAACAAGGTATGTGTGAAACCGTCACATAGTCTATAAACAGATGAAATTCTGTTTGAAGGAATTAAGAGAATACAGCTGATTTGTATTAACAAGCTTTACATTATTTGTATGAAAATGTATGACAGGACTATTTCAAACATCACAGATTACCACAATGGTAACGAGTTTTGCCTTCAAATATCCTAAACAGCAGCATCACTCCAGTGCCAAGCAAACACAACAACCTGCAATGAACTCCAATACTTCAATCAGGGTTGAGAACTATGCACCTCATTCATGAAGACAAAGCCGACAATCAAGTTTTCTTACATGGAGTAAACTGTATCTAAAGCTGATGTTTACTGACTAGACTATACAGGGTGGGGCAAATAAAAGTGACCTTAACAACTACAAGTGGAGCATTTGCCCACACAACTGTCTTGATATGCTGCTCTCTTGTGACAGGTGTTGGGTTGATTTTGCAGGACTCTGAAGCATTTTCTGGTGTGTGCGCATGTTTTGGAATGCTCTTCGTTGGCACTTTGACACCATTAAACTTCTCGGCAAATAACTGGCCACACCGTTTACAAGACTTTGATGTCACATAGGTTTCCATAACGAACACCTGCTGCTTCACTGTGAGTACTATCATCCCTTTTGCACTGCTCACACACAATGACACAGCCCGCACTACACTCTGAACAAGTGTGGATCAGAGGATCACATGGTGGCCATACACATGGTGTACACACACACACACACACACACACACACACACACACACACACACACACACACACACACACACAAAAATCATATCCACTCTTCGAGGCAACTTTTATTCGCCCCACGTCATATATGTAGAACATCAATTACATTTAATTATTATAAATATAAAAAAAGATATACCTTTATGTAGGTAGGGTCTCATGTCAAGTCCTTCCAGAGGGAAAGATACATAACTTCCAATTTTGGAGCTGTACATTAACTCGTGCCGAAATCGCTTCAGATGGATGCAGAGAACTTCTGGCAACTCCAGAACTTTGGAGTATTTGACACCATTTCGAAGTAAATTGCACTTTTCACAGCTGGTAAAACAAAACAAAAACATAAAAAGAATATCCTGCTAATACTTCTACAACAGCTTTCATTTTACATTTTAATGAAATTTCTGCACAATTCTTTTTTTTAGTGTACTGCATATTTTGTTGTCCTTTTCTTTTGTTGTTATCATTAGATACCCTACCACTTAGCACTACTTTTTGTACAACTGTGATCAAACTCACAGAAACCAGGCAAATGTCGCAAGAGGACTTTTTCAGCTTTATCTGTATTTTCTACATGACTTTCCATGGCAGTAGCATAACATTACCAACATTCTGAATTGACCTTTCTTTATCCAGTACTAATGAATCCAATTATTATCATATTTCAGAGTCAAAGAATTACAGAAAACTTCTCTTCATGCCACATCATATATTTTCTGAAATCTGATGTCTATTGTAACAAAGAAAGAAAACTTCAATATATTTCAAACACTTAGCGATACTTGCTTAAGCCTGCAATTACATCACTAATATATTACACCAAAATACAAATATACATTTATTTTTTGAGAAGAAAACAATATCAATTTACAGTATATGAGAGATATAATTCTTTTAATACTCATGGTCCACCTTTACTTGGCCTCTGCGAGATAGTTGGAAGTAACCTGTCTTCGTGCCACTCCGAAATGTTTACCTTCATTGCCAACCTTAGTTATGTAGCAGTATTTCACCAAAACAATAAGTAGCTGTTGTCAATACAGCACTGACATGTGTGTGGCATTGTCCTTAATGACAGTCAATATTATGTACAGAAATTGTCCTTAGTGACTGTCAATATTATTTACAGAAATCAGTGAAGAGACTGTACTTTATCTTTCTAGTGAAGTGACTCACCGTTGTCTTTTGTGTCACTTCTGTGACGTTACATCTGCATTTATTTTATATGCTATAATCTGGCTGCTGCGGAAGCAGGAGGCAGGGCTAGAGTCAGTAGCCAATAAGCTACGAGATGACTGCAGTCTTCTGCTCCTGGCATCCTTCACCTAGGACCCGACTAAAAGTGTGCGATCAGTACAAATCTTTTGGGACCTTGTGAGGATACAGAATTTCCACGTGGTTAAATTTGGGATTTTTCCCTTCAAACTCAGAAGTGCAAAGTTTTCTGTATACTTATCATTGTATATACAAGGGCGTGCTGAAAAGTAATACCTCCGAAATTTTTATACTTTCCTCAATAATGGATCAGGCATTAATTGTCAGTCAACTTTATTGCTTTGCTGATGCAGGTTGCAGCCCTCTGTTGCTAAAGGTTCCAAACTGTACATTGTAATGTTGCCATGTGTAACTTAACTAAGCTGGTGTGCAAGAGTCCCTCAGAAAACTGACAGCATGAATTCGAGGAGTTCGGTCACACACGGAATACCCTCCCCTTCAGAATGACAATGCCAGACTACATGTGAGCACTGTGACATTTGCAACAATTGAACGCCTTGGGTTCACTATCATGGATCACTCTCCATACAGTCCTGCCTTGGCTCCTTCCAATTTTCATCCGTTTCCAAAACTTAAAGAACACTTTTGACAGGTTTGAGTGATGAAGTGCTGCAAGGAGAGGTGAGTTTGTGGCTCTGTCAACAAAGTCAAACATTCTACAGTGATGGTATCAACAAACTGGTCTCTCGCTGGGAAAAACATGTTCATCGCCAGGTTGACTATGTTGAGAAATAATCAGGCAGACATGAAGAATAAAGGTGTAGAATGTTAACGAAATGTGTTACATTTAAAAAACTTTAAGAGTTTTCACATAAGAGATAAAGAGGAATTACTTTCCAGTACAACCTCATAATAAGTAATTGTGACATTTTTCAATGTTGTACTAAAGCATATGTATTAAATAGCACACAAGTCTACATTTTTTGTTCATGGTATGCTATGTCAGATAAAGATATTTGCTTGTGGTTTATTGTTATTGTTTTGATGTACTCCTTGGGCAGTGCACATCAGTTTGAGATCATTAGCAGACGTCAGAAGTATGCCATGGACTTTCCAACACTTTATGGACACTGAAGGGGCTCCTTGGAAAAGGTGACAACGACAATTGCCGAGCAAGGAGAAAACTATAAGCAAGTTGAAAAGAAAAGTAAGTTCATTTTAATCTGAAATATCGATACAAAAAGCATGTTGTATATGGTCTAGCAATAAATGTACACTGTTGTACTATCCAGTGGAAATTTGTTTGGAGTAACTGAATGAAAAGTAAAAAATACACTGAAAAGGAACACACCTCAATAATAATATTTTTTACAATTCAGTCACCCAGAACCTTCTAATGTGGCAACCCTGGTGGGAAAAACTAATCTGGAATGAAAGAAAATCAAACTGAGAATTATAGTAGGAGACAAAAAAGTTTAGTACAAGGATTTACAATACTTTTGCATCTGGACTTCGATAAGTTCACCAAGGCTAAATATGTTTGGAGGACAATTAGCGAGAACAGTCAAATTCACAGAGTGTGGGTGCACTTTAATAAAGTGAGCAATGATAGGCAACTGCACACAATAAAAGAAACTCTGCCAACTTCAAGTGGGGAGAAAAAGAGACAACCCACTGTTGAACTTTATGTCTCACTTGAAGTGAATTAAATGATTTTTAAATAATTATTATTATCTACAAAGAAGAAATATAAGTCTATCATTCCTGACAACATAAGTCAACAAGTTGTCATCAGGTGAATCAACAAGAAGCCAAATGAGCCATTAAATGTCATTTGACACCTTTTGACAGCAAATATTACATGTAGAAATGATTTCAACATACTGAAGAAAATTAAAATTTTCTCAAGCTAAAATTCAACCAAAATTTTCCATGATGTAAGTAATTATACAGATTCACATATATTAAAATTCTATCAGGCACAAGCTCAACCTATAAAGAGAACAGTTCAAGAATGAGACAGTAGAATGCACCACTGCCGTGCTCTGTTACATTAATATCAGCTAGCAACATGCATTCTATTATGGGCCACTCCTGCAGAACACAGCCACGTGGCACAGTAAGCAGACAACACAATATCTACGTGTGATGAGATGAGGCACACAACATCAGAAACTGCAACCACAGGCATGACGCAATAGCAGATCGCAGACACAGTCGGTGGTTTGCAGAGTACATCTCAACAGAAGGCAAACAGAAAAGTCCAGTGGGTCCTGTTCTTTTAGGATTTCATATACTGTGAAGTGAGTTTTTAATTACAATTGATTTTGTCAGATAATTAAGTGAACTGGTTCAGGGAATGTTTAATTATGAAGCCAGTTGTCAAAAACTGTTCAATGAAGAAAGAAAACTGACTAAGGGAAGTTACTTCATAACAAGAATAAAATGAAATAGTTTATTAAAAACTGAATGCTGTGGTTGGGTGTCTATAATTTTTAATGGGATGTTAATTTCACATAGTGTAAGTAGGAAAAGTAACTGCTTAACCTGACCTAGCAAAAGAACTCAGTATTAAGCAAGAGATGTAACAGACTAATTAGCCCTCTTTGTAGTTTAGTGCTGTGGTGTACCATGTTGATCCTGTGGAATGACATGTTGCACTTCTAACCATTTAGGTCATCAAATGACATTTGTGAAACTGGAAACATTGTTTAGGTAGTTAAGTGTGAAACATACTTCTGTGCATATTCTAGTTTGTCGTAAGTGCCGATGTATGTAGAAGATGATGGTTCAGAACATCAACAAGGTGTGATGGCCAGTGAGCATCTCCACATGCTGGGGATGGGTGCTTATGCTTTGGCATTTCGGCTTGGTGGCACCTTGGAAGTTGCAGACCAAAGAGCACGGGAGATAATGTCATTGCCAGAACAAATGAAGGTTACATATTTGTGAAAACTACCTTACTGTAAAGTGAAATCAGCGTGTCAAAACAAGACACGACCTAAGAGAGATCTGTTTCATTCACATTTGTAAATGAAGTTGTACAGTGCAAAAACAATGCACTTATAATACAGAAGAGTTATTGTAAACATGAGTATTTCATTTCAGTAGCTTGAATAGATCGGAGCTCTTTCAGCACAAACACCTGCGAAAAGCTGAAGAAGTCCGTTGTCAAGAAGGCATGACATGGTCTAATGGCACTGCACAGCAAGTCCAGTACAGCAAATAATATCAAGAAGGGTGACCTCAAGATATTTGTAAGGTGCAAGTTGATACACAGATCAGCTGGGTGGCAGAAATGTGTATGGAATGGAATACCACATACTAAAACCCCATTAATACAAATTTATTTGGCCCCCTAATGTAGAATGCAAATTGGAGGTGATAAAGGAACAGAGCTTTAATAGTAAGAAAAATTATTTTCACGATTTTTGACGAAAATAAGAGAAGAAGATACACTGCTTGGGGTAATCAAAGTCAATAACTGAGAAGGTATTAGCAGGCACATGTAGTATTGTTGTCTGAATTAATTTGAATATGTAGGAAGAAATAATTTTCCTTTGGTTAAAACCAAAGGAGGGTTAATTGTTTATAAAGATTTGGAGAAAGATGTTAGTTGACCATAGCAGTGAGGTGCTTAAGTAACTTTGGCAAATAAATCACTCCATCAACAGGCCATGAGTGGCCTACCGGGACCATCTGTCCGCCGTATCATCCTCAGTGGAGGATGCAGATAGGAGGGGCGTGGGGTCAGCACACTGCTCTCCCGGTCTTCATGATGGCATTCTTGACCGAAGCCGCTACTATTCGGTCGAGTAGCTTCTCAATTGGCATCATGAGGCTGAGCGCACCCCGAAAAATGACAACAGCACATGGCGGCCTGGATGGTCATCCATCCAAGTGCCGACCACGCCCGACAGCGCTTAACTTCAATGATCACACGGGAACCAGTGTATCCACTGCGGCAAGGCCATTGCCCTTGGCAAATAAATAGAGAAGAATTTCATCAGTGACCAGGAAGAGTTCTGTGTTGTTGTTGTTTTTTTGAGACCACAATTGTAGCAGAGATTTCCAATGGCATCCCTATGACAACCAACAAACACAACAGCACAGCTTCACTTTGCAGTGCAGTGGCCATTCAGCAACAACTATGCAGCAGCACATTTCTACATTACTTAGCCCACATGTGGGGCAAAGGCAGCACCTTGCAGCTAGCTGTTGCCTAATTGGGTGAGCTGTAAACAGCACTGACACTAAATTCTTTTTTATTAGCAATTTATTCTGTGAAGAGTATAAAAGTGTGATGTTTTGTGGGTGCGCGCGTGTGTGTGTTTCTGTTTGTGCGTGCGCGCGCACCCCACCTCGCAACTACACACACACACACACACACACACACACACACACACACACAAAGTTATCTAATAGTGTTGAAGACTAATGGGAAGCATTGTCAAATGATGAAACAGAAATCCAAGGGGAAGCGCTAAATTTTACGAACAACCATCACATTATCTCTACACAAGAAGTTACAAATGAAGATAATACCACCAATTCCTTGGACAATCTAACAACAGCAGGAATTTCATAAGTTATGGGAGGCACGAGAAAACACCCAGTGAGAACTTAATAAGAAAATGACTATCAATATTCGAGTGCTTTAATATAGGAAAACTAGGTAATAACATGAACTTATCAAACAATTTCCAAACTTCAAATCTGATGGGGAGGTATACCCAACTTATTTTTTGCGAATATTTTCAATATCATTGCCTATAAAACGACAAGATTACATGAAAACAGATTCTGCATTTAGTTACTTGGTGGAAATGCTTATGAGTGGAAGTACTAAAGAATATAGTTGTTTTAGATTTTATGGAAATGGGAATATGAGGCTAAGTGAATATTTGAAAGAAGCATTGCACTATGAATATATTTTGCATAAGCTATTATGCAGATTGCTGTTCATCATAAGAAGAAAATTGTTTAGTGGTGTCCTACATTTAGTGTCAAGTACACAACATTATGTGGACAAAACGTATTTGCTAACAATAAGTGTACCATTTAATGCAACGGTAAGAGGTAAAGACATAAGATTTATTAATTGTCCAGACCAAAGTAGTGGCTTGCAGATTTCATCTTGGAGGCATCATGAATAATTGCAAATTTGGCGTATCTCACACACACCAAAAATAGAGCTGGAAGGACTTTTAACTATTTCAAAGTTATTTAGTAAAAGTTATACTACTATGAATGAGAAGTTTGGAAGGTAGGAGACGAGGTACTGGCAGAATTGAAGCTGTGAGGACAGGTCGTGGGTCGTTCTTGGGTAGCTCAGATGGTAGAGCACTTGCCCACGAAAGAAAAAGGTCCCGAGTTCAAGTCTTGGTCTGGCACACAGTTTTAATCTGCCAGGAAGTTTTTTATACAATTATATTTATGTTAATTAGTTAAATGAGGTAACATTAGCCGTACTTTCTTAATCATTTGTTGGTAAATGAAAAGGTTGCAGTTAAAAAGTTAAGCTGTTTATGGGGTGTGGTGTGGTGTATGGGATTCTGTTTGTAGGACATGTAATTAAGCAGTAATGTTACCAAGAACATTACAAAAAAATTTAATATGTGTCACTTTCCAATTTCCAGAAAAAGTACAGACACATTGAAAAATGCTTATATCACATTGCTCCATCCTGGTGAGAACTTATAATTGGTCTTAAGTAATTCCCACGACAGTATGCATTGTAATAAAATAAAATTGTTAATGGGTTTTCTATGAATGGGCACACAAATAAATCTGAAATCACAATACTCTTTTACAATTTTATTTTTTACAAACGTAAATGCTGCAACTGAAGGTTGTCATTTGGATTGCATTACTTTAGAGAAAAATAACAATAACAATAATAACAGAAAGTATCTTATTTTCAACACATCACTGTCATATTCCCCTAGATGTCACAGAAAGGATGTATCTTTATTGGGAAAAAATTAATAACTGTTCTTGACTTATGGGAATATACGAAATCAACTTAAGCTGTTGTGGCACAAACAATGATATTTAAATATTTAAAATACTTTCTGACAGCTGATACAATTTTTTTTATCAAAACTTTGAAATTATTTTAAAAAAAGAAGAAGCACCCTGAGTTTTGATAGATACTGGATGTTCATTTAGCATATATCACATCACTGTTCAGAAGATCATTCAAATCAGACTATGTCAACTGACAACCTGCAGTAAGGCTGCCTCGTGAAAGTGCAGAACCAAAAGTTATGGATTTAACTGAAACATTTCCGTTACATGGGTTAACTTTATTTAGGGTCTCAAATTAGCATATCTAAACAACAGTTATCCTAGCCACACTAATGTTAATTTAGAATGTACACGTTCAGCAGTGATGATCCCTGAAACTATTAATGAAACTTCTTAAGAACGTCTCTGATTTTAATCCACTGTGACAAATTATATGTTAACTTAACATCTTTTTCATTAAAGTAATACATTCTGCCTAATGATGTTGATTTAGGTCCACCAACAGCACATAAAATGTGACTCTTCAAGCTTTCCCGGCGGATATGTCGTAAATAGTCTTCACGGGTTTGCCGCGGGGGCAAACCTGTGAAGACTATTTGCAGCACATAGAATGTTTTCTAAAGGCACGAAAGTAGCATCTTCCCTCTCATTCCAGAAGACTGACATTGCTGGTCCAGGTGGGTGGTGAAAAAGTAGTTCAACATCTCCTCCTTCATCAGACACATTTCTGATGAAGGCAAAGTACTACCTGTCACCATAAACAACTGCTACAAAGAATTTTGTTGAGGACGTTGTGGGGCATTTTCATTGAATGAAAAAATCAAGGTAGGCTTTTCAGAAGAAGTTACTCTTCTAATCTCTAAAGAATCACAAGAAAGTGGTCTGTAATGGTGAAAATTCCTGGTAGCAGTTATTGTGCGGGTTGTCAAAGTTCTCTTCTCGAGGTTCTTTTCTAGTAAGTCTACACTGACTTTCTCTAAAAAGTGGAAAAAAATATGTCAATATTAACTTTGCAGATATTGTAAACACCAGATGCAGTTAGTATTTGTGCATCATGTGCTAGTTGAAGACTGGTCTTCTCAATATACATTTTATAGTTCATCCCGAACCATCGCACACGGATTTACTGCGGCTAGTAGCAAAACTGAATGCTCAGCATTAATAGAAAAATCGTTTTTGTGCTTACACAATTTTTAAAGCTTTTTCTTTCTATTCTTATATTGATCAAAACATCCATCAGTGAAATAATGCACTTTCTTCACCTGTGGGTAATGCTCTGCCAGCCACCTAACCATATCTTTCTGGACAGCATTTACTAATCCTACATCATGTTCCATATCATCACTTGTTCACTATTACCAATTTACGTTCTTCATTTACCACATGAACATACACAGGATGGATTGTACAGCTGCTTCTTGTCCAGTGGTAACCCTGAATTTCATCCTGAATTACAAAACTGTAGCTTTCAGCAAAGTCCCTTTTGATTTTCTTTCCATTTTTACAATGATTTTCACTGGCACTTCGATATAAATGAGTGTGGTTTATGTGCCTGTAATTTTGTTACCAACAAGTCTGTGCATTCACCAACAATTGCAGGCTGCTTTACTGTTTCTGCCCAATGATCTGTGTTTATCCACTGGCTGAACTCAATTTCATAATCGGCATCTCTGTAAGCTAATTTCTACTTTAATAATTTTGACAGTTTGTCACCACTGGGACAATTATCACAGTGATTAAGTATGCAGTCGTAGTTTTCAGAGTCACATACAAGAAATTTTATAAGTTCTTTGTGTGTTTCACACACACACAGAATGAGTGCTGGTAGCGAACAAAATTTAGATTCTCCCATTTAAAACATGAGTACAGTTCTCTTAAGTTGCGAAGGATGAGTCTTTTTTTTGCATATATCCATTCTTCTGAATCCTAACTTTGTCTTTTGCTCCTGGTAATGCTCGAGTATATTCATCATTTTGGTAAAAATCAGTGATAATCTTTACCACCTCGTCTGCAATAATTTCCCCCTTTTTGGTTTAAGATCAAATACCCATTTCTGTTTTCAGTTCCCTTGCTTGTCGAACAACATACTCATCAACTTTGAGTTCTGACATTGCTTTCTTTTGACAAAGAGGGTGGAACTAAAGTTAAAATTTGATTTTTTTCAGGTACTCTTACACTAGGAACTTTTTCTTTAATTAACAATATAATGGAATCCAAATTTTTGGCTTTCTTAAAAATTTCATCATCAATTTTTTTTTCTTTTTTTTTTTTTTTCCTATGGTCAGTATCTTCCAATACTGCAATCTAATGCCTGGTGCACACTTCTTTCCAAAACATGCTTCACTTTTTCTAGCTTCTTTTTGCCATATGAAGCCTTGCTGTAATTCAGAATGGAGTGAAGTTTTCAGGAAGAGCACACCAAACTATGTAGGCTAAAGTTTTACTTGCATCCTCAATACTTTGACTTTTTGGTACTGATTCGTGACATGTCACCTCCGTGTTATCTGCATCATCTCAACTTCTGTCACTGATGTTAGTTGTATGTTCACAAATCTTGTGACACTCTGCGCACAGTTTTTGGCATTGTTTTACATAGATTCTTTTAGTACTTTTTTAGACAAAGACAAGCCAACTGACTTCAAAAATTTTTATCCGTTTGTCTGTGTTTTTTGAAAGGATCACAACCTGTTCTTTAATGGCTTTCAAAAACTTTTAAGTAATACGAGGGTTGAATGAAAAATAATGCCTTCACCTTCGTTAATTGGGTTTGGATGGGAATATTTTAATAAATCAAATGCAATCCTTAGAATGTGATCTTTAATTACCAATATTTACTTTTCCACATAATCACCAGGCAGTTTGATACATTTCTGCCAACGATGAACAAGTTTTCTGAAGCCATCACTGAAGAAGTCGACACACTGCTTCCGCCACCACAATCTCGCAGTTCTCTCAACGTCTTCATCAGAAGCATAATTATGTCCCCACAGATCATCTTTCATTATCGGGAACAGATGGAAGTCAGACAGTGCTAAATCTGGACTGTATGGAGGATGCCGTACAGTGATGAGATTCAGTCTCTGCTGAAGTTCTGTTGTGGTGGCACATGAAGTGTATGGTTTAGCATTGTCATGCTGCACGAAAACATTTCCATTTTCCTTTCAGATCCTTGTTAGCCGTTGTTTTAGAGTTCACAGTGTTGTGATGTAACGCTCTGAATTTATTGCTGTTCCACAACCAAGGAAATCAACATAGATAACACAATCTGCGTCGCAGAACACTGTGGCCATGATTTTTCCAGCTGAGGCATGCATCTTGAATTTCTTTTCCTCAGCAAGTCTTTGTATCGATATTCCATACACTGAACCCACTGCACCCACGCTTTCGTCCCCATCACAATTGAATGGAGAATGGCTTCACCTTCATTCTCGAAATGCAAGAGGAGTTCCTGTCAAATTTCCAGTCTGTGCACTTTCATTTCAGGAGTCAGCATCTGGGGTACCCATCATGCACAGATCTTCTGATAGCCAAGCAAAGCAATAATGTGACCCACACGTTCTTGTGAAATGCCGATTGTGCTTGCAATTTCTCTACTGAGTGATATGATGATTGTCCTGAATCAATCCATCAACATTTTGCTTGTGAAACTTGGTGGTTGCTGTCACAGGACGTCCAACTCTTAGTTTGTTACGCTGGTCAGATGTTCCCACCTCAACATCTTTAAATTTACACACCCAACAACGCACAGTACTCACATCAACACAATCACCATAAACTGCTTTCATTCTCTGATGAATCTCTTTAGGGGTGATACCTTCTGCTGTCAAGAATTCAATGACTGCACATTGCTTAAATCGCGTTCGCCGACCGCACAAGGACTCACATCAGGTGAATAGAGGGACTGTGGAACAACAGGGTCATCTTTTGATTCCCTGAAGTGGTCACGTGATGTGGGACACAGTCACCATTCAGCATCCACTTGTCTGCAATGTTTGGTCTCCTGAGCCTTTCAAGGACATCTTTGAAAAATACTTGGTTGACAATCTGTCCTAAAGAAACAATTCTTTATGCATGATGAAGCAAATCAGCATTTTTCTGATTTTTCATTTTCTCATTCAAGCTATTCTTCACCTTCTTGCCAAGAATTCATTCCTGTATTCACAAGAATAAACAATTCGTGGCCATTGGCAATCCTCTCAGGATCAACACACACATTTCTTCGATTCTCCTTCTGCTCAGTTGTGTGGTTTTTCAGTGTCGTTTTGGCACAGCCAAAATTTTGATGTACGGTGAAACTTTTTAAGTTAAACAGGTCACCCACCATCCTTATTGTTAAATGTTGGTCTCATATAACAAGAGCACTAACACATTCAATGTGTTCACAGACTTTTGAAGCTGAAGTTCTCTTGAGCGAGGCTCACCTTCAGTGTTTTCTCGGCCATCCAAAAGTGATTTGTGAAAGCTAAAAACTTGTGATCTTGATAAGAAATGTTCTCCATAGGGTTGTTTCAACTTTTCAAAGGTTACACTTGCACATTCCCACAATTTAACACAAAACTTGGTGACATAACATTGCTGTTAACTGTTCATAACACACTACAAGAATATAACTTCAATGATGGCACTCTCAAAAATAACATGATTGCTGTACAGACCCAAAACTTGGACTGAGCATTTGGAAGGGACAAACACACTGATCTACACAAGTAGAGCAACACAGTGTTGCCAGATCACTTGCAGTGTTTGTTTGTTTGTTTTATTGTAGGGTGCAAAAATAACTAGGATCATATGCGCCATGTCAAAACAATAGAAAACAAAGACAGAGACAGAGACGAGTTAAAAATGACAACATCAATCCCAATCAACATAAGAGAAGACAGCTAAAAACAGAAACTTGGAGAAAGGTCTATAAAATACACCACAAAGAAATGGAGGTCCAGAATTAAAATTTAAATGGCCTTTGCCATATTGTTACGATGGATAAAAAGTAAAACGCGGTCGACAGCCCACGTGTAGTTTGCTAAAATGGCCGAGAACTCTGACAACAAACCCAACCGGGAACGTAAACGGTTAAAAAATGGGCATTCTGTCCAAAAATGGCAGACAGTTTTAACTTGGGCGCAATGTATACAAAGTGGTGAGTGCCACTTAACAAATGACGGCTAAAATGGCTATGTCCAAAATGCAACCCAGTTAAAAATGACTTCCTCACGGTGGGAGGGCCGAGAGGAGGTCGTCCAAACCGCTGGGAGAGGTTTAATAACCTGGAGCTTATTCCCATGAAGGGAGGACCAGTGGCGATGTCGAAGTGAGACCACCTCCTAACAGACGGCAACACAGAGATCATTGGAGGGAATATAAAAATTGTGGGATGAGGTACGAGAACTGCAGCCTTGGCAGCAGCCTCGTTTCCTGTCAGATCGACATGACTAGGAACCCACATAAACTGCACAGTGGCTCCATCAAGAGCGAGCAAGTGACAGTTTTCCCGGACCCGCTGCATTAAGGGATTGGCAGTGTACAGTGCACAGAGGCTTTGAAGGGTGTTGAGAGAGCCTGAGCAGATGACACAATTGAAAAGCCTGTGGTGCCGGATGTACTCCACGCCTGATACAGGGCAAAGAGCACTGCTATAAATACTTGGCAGTGTGTCGGAAGCTGATCCGAAAAACGTTGGCCCCAATGAAGGGGGTACACCCGACACCACGGTCAGTCTGAGAGCCATAAGTGTACACAAAGGTAGAGACATGAAGTTCCATGAGAAGGTCGTGAAACTGAAGTTGATGAAGCGAAGTCGGAGTAGTGTCCTTAGGAAGCAAATGGAGGCCAAGGTGAACACGGGCTGCCACAGAGAAGCCAAGGTGGTGAAGGGTTCACACCCACTGGGAAAGTTGCAGGGAGCGAGAAGTTAAGCTGCTCGATTAAGAGCAGGAGCTAACCGAGAAGAGGGACAAAGCCCCATACTGGAAATCATAGGTGTCATCGAAGAAGAAGGCATAGGACGGATGGCCACGCATGGCAGACAAACGGCATGCATACCTGCTGAGGAGAAAGTCACGGCAGTAGGACAGAGGTAGTTCAGCAGCTTCTGCATACAGACTCTCAACCAGGCTAGTGTAAAAGGTGCCAGTGGCCAAACAGATGCCACAATGAGGGATAATTCTGAGATGGCGTAAAAGAGACGGACATACAGATGCATAAAAAAAGCACCCAAAGTCTAGTTTCGAACGGACAAGGGATCAGTACAAACAGAGGAGGTAAGACGTGGGAGGACCAAGAGTGTTTCCTATTGAGCATGAGCCCCAGCAATTTCATAGTTTCAACAAATGGACGAGGAACAGGTCCATGATGTAAAGATGGTGGGAGAAACCAACTGCACCGCCAAAAATCCATACAAATGATTTTGTCAGTGGAAAAACAAAAGCCATTGTTGATGCTCCAGGAGTAAAGAGGATCGAGACATCACTGAAGACACTGCTCAATGAGAGAGGTCCATGAAGAACTGTAATAGATGGCAAAATCGTCAAAAAAAAGGGAGCAGGAGATGCCCAGTGGGAGACGGCCATTATAGGATCAATGGTGATAGCAAAGAGGACAATGCTCAGGACAGAACCATGAGGCACACAATTTTCCTTGATAAAGGTGCCCGACAAAGCAACACCCACATAGACCTTGCAAACTCGGTCTGTTAAAAGTTGCTCATGTAAACATGGCAAGCAGCCATGGAAACCCCACGTGTAAAGAGTATGGAGGATACAAGTCCTCCAACAGGTGTCATAGGCTTTCTCCAAATCGAAAAACACAGCCAGAGTCTGTGATTTCCGCAGAAAACCATTCATGATACAGGTGAACAAAGTGATGAGACGGTCAACTGGAGGACGGTGTGCTCAAAATCCACTGTGTGCAGGGGTTAGTAAACTGCAAGACTTGAGCCACCATACCAGTCGGGCATGGATCACATGTTCCATCACCTGGCAAACACAGCTGGTGAGAGAGATCGGGAAGTAGCCAGAAGTACGGTGTTTGTCCTTACCGGGCTTTGGTTTCGGTATGAGAGAGGCTTCATGCCAGCGTCTGGAAAACAAGCCCTCTGCCCAGATGTGATTGTATGTATTAAGCAGAAAGTGCTTGTCTGCAAGAGAAAGGTGCTGCAGCTCCTGAATGTGAACAGCATCTGGTCCTGGGGTGGAGGATAGGGATGAACTGAGAGCAAGATCTAGCTCCCTCATAGTAAAGGTAGTATTGTAGCACTCATAATTCTGAGAAGAGAAGGATACTGTCCAAGCCTCCTCTGCTCATTTCGGATGGAGGAAAGCAGAGCGATAGTAGAAAGAGCTCAAAATTTCCACAAAATGATGGCCCAAGGTGTTGGAGATTGCAGTAGGGTCCAGAATGCTACTGTCAGGCCGAAAATTGGGGAATGGATCTTGGTCCCAGAGAGCCAATGGAGGTTTGCCCACACAACAGAGGAAGGAGCGGAACTGATAAAAGAACTAGTGAATCAAATCCAACTAGCTTTTTCGCTAACCCAAATAAAGCAACGACACTGTGCACGCATCCATTTATGATGAATGCAGTTTGCCATCGTAGGATGATGGTTAAGAAACGCGGAGAGCGCGTCTCTACGTGCAATAGCGTCACGGCATTCTTTGGACCACCATGGGACCGGGACATTGCGTGGTGAAGAGGAAGTGCGGGGAATGGAACGTTCTGTACTGGTAAGGATAATGTTTGTAATATAGTCCATCTGGTCATACAACTGGGGAAATCGTGTTCATCAAAGGTCGCCCGGGAGGCGTAAAGCTGCCAGTCAGCCTTAGTAAGCTGCCATTTGGGTGTGCACACAGCTGGGGTAGGAGTCAGCAAAGAGAGAGCACATGGGAAATAGTCACTCAAGTACATGTCAGAAAGAACAGACCACGCGAGACAATGGGCAAGCTGGGCTGTGCAAAAGGAGGGTCCAAATGGGAATAGATGTGGGAAGAGACGGGAAGGAATGTGGGTGGTCCTGTGTTAAGGCAGAAGAGGTTAAGTTGATTAAGGTCAGCCAAGATGGCACCTCTCTGATAGGTTCTGGGAGAACCTCAAAGGAGATGGCGCACGTTGAAGTCACCGAGAAGCAGAAATGTGAGAGGCAGCTGCCCAATAAGCTGGAGGAAGTCTGCCCTGGTAACACTGAATGATGGAGGGATATAAATGGTACAAAGGGAAAATGTCAGGTGAGGAAGGAAAAGGTGAACTGCAACAGCTTGACAATGGGTAGTCATGGAGATGGGTTGACTATGAACATCATCCTGTATAAGCAGCATGACTCCCCCATGAGATGGAATGCCAACCACAGGGAAAGGTCAAAATGGATCGGGAAGAAAAGCAAAAGCTCGAAGCAGTCATGATGATGCAATTTTGTTTCCTGAAGGCAGAGTACAAGGGGATGTCATTCTAAAAGCAGCTGTAAATCCTCTTTGTTGGATTGAAGGCTGTGAGCGATCCACTGGAGCAGGGTCATGATGAGGAAAAAATGAAGTGGTGTCACCTCAGCGGTTGCTGAGTGCCAGCCTGTGAAGACTTGCTGCTACAGGGCACAGAGGCAGGAGGATCCTGCTCCATGAGGTCCACAGAAGCATTGGCTTTCTTGAGCGGTTGGTCTGTGGAGTCAAAAAAGTCAAAAAAAGGTTGGTGGTGCCTACTGGTGACAAAGATGCCAGCTGGGTGAAGGTATCACGTGGTAACACCATTGAAGAAGATCTCTGAGTCGGTGAAGGAGAAGACTGTTTGCCTTTGTTGGATTTCTTTGGGCCTTTTCGGTTAGCTGAGAAAGACACAGGTGCTGATTGGCTGGAAGGATGTAAGAAGTCTTCACGGGAGTGCTCCTTCTGTCCTTTCCAGCCTGCCAGTTGTGTAGCTGGTGACTTAGCCCCTTGAGGTGAGAGTGTGATGGCTTGTTGCACAGCTGGACTAGGGGATGGAAATGCTACCTTGACACTGGGTGATTTCAAAACCTCAGAGCTGAATTTGAAGTTGCATGTCTGCGTGGCCGTGTTCTTCGTGGAGCGAGACGTAACAATTACAATACTATAAGTGCCAGATGGCAGAAAGCAGGGTTTGCAACTAGCCAATAACTTGCAAGTGAGCTGGTAAGGAGCTTTTTCTTTTACCCAGATCTCCTGGACAGCCCGCTCATCAAGATACACAGCACAATTTCGAGAGGAGGTGGCGTGGTCGCCACTGCAGTTGATACAGCAGGGAGAAGGGGTGGACAGTTGCCCTCGTGCGCATCCCTACCACAGGTTACACATGATAAATCCCAATATCTTCTTCATATGTCAATGGGAAGGTGCGAATCCATCATCTTCCAAACAGCTCCCTGACACCTGAATTATGAAACAAGGACAAGCTGATGGCGGCTTTATTATGCTCTGGGGAAAATCCACGTGGGCATCTTTGGGTCCAGTGGAGCACATGCAAGGCACCATGATGGCTAAGGGGTATTGTACATTGGTTGCAGACTACCTACAGCCCTTCATTATGACCATGTTTCCCTAAAACAGTGACATTTTTCATCATGATAATGCGCCAGGTCACAAGGCCAGAGTGTGATGTAATGGTTCAAGGAACACTGCAGTGAGTTCCAATTGATGTGCTGCCCCCCCCCCCCCCCCCCAACTTGCTGTATCTGGGTCTGAAAAAAAAAAATCTGGGATGTGACTGAATGTGGTGTCAGCGAAATTTATAGGAATGAGGTGACTTGTGAGTGCAGATGTGGTGTAGGCTCCCTCCACAGACCTACCATGACCTCTTTGCTTCCATGCCACAATGCGTCGTCTTGTTATCTGTGCCAAAGGTGGACATACCAGTTATTATGTAGGTAGTCATAATGTTCCGGCTGATCAGTATAAAAAACTAGAGTCATCATTTAACCCTGCTGTTATCTTTGGGTCAATAAGATCCAAAAAGGAATTCATTTTTCCATAACTTTTTAATATTTAAATGGTATTGTTCTAAACTTTATGACTGTTTTTCTAAACATTCTAAATACCATAAAGCTCAAATTTAAAAAAAAAAAGTTATTTTTCTCCCCCGGCTAAAATTTAATTTATTACATTTGTGTTCCTCGGGTCAGTATGACCCACGGGGCTTCAAAATTCACAGAATGTACAAATATCATAATCAAGTTTTAATTCTACATGTCTAAAGTCAGGGTGTATACGTGGACGAGGGAAAAAAAAGTCTCGCATTTTTCCCGGAATTCCCAGTTAACAGTGCACTTCCTCCCAGATGAAAATACACTTTTTCCATGTTAAGTGAGAGTATACTTTTCCTCAGAACTGTAAAACTTATCAGTATTTTGAATGGTTATTGTTTTATACACTGGCGTAGAATCTCCCGGCACTTTCGAAAACGAAACTCAGGGAACAAAACACATTTTGGGAAGATGTCTGATGTGCAGCAACATGTACACTGCTTAAGGAAATTTACTTTGAAAGTAATGCTTTTCAAACTGCCATTCGCAATATTTTCCAGCGACCTGTTAGAAATAAGATGGTTTCAGCAGTTGCCAGAGAGCACCAGATAACAAGCATCTTACATAATGTCATAAAAGAACCAAGACATTAGAGGATACTCCAAGAGCATGAAAATTTTGTGAACCATACAAAAATGCATAATTTGGCTTAAAGTGCACATTCATATGTCCAGATGTGGATGTAAATATTCTTGAAGTACCAGTACTGTATTATCTCGTTTGGTTCTTTATTATGGCACAAAGTGTATGGTACTTTATTATGGCACAATGCCATACGTTCTAGAAGAACATGCACCTGAAATGCAGCGAATAGTTGAAACTAGCCAGTAGTGTGGAATTAAACACTCCATTTCAAATAAATTGGCTGGTTCAGCGGAAAAGATTAATAAAAGCCAAATTTCTTTAGCAAATCAACAAAAATAACTTCATTGTCATGCAATGCAATTAATGCTTGACTGTCAGAAAGGGGAAATAAAATAAAATCTGAAACCAATAACATATTTTAGCCTTCCATAATTATGTAATTCACTTGATAGCTCCCGGTCACAGAAATTTGTTTTTTCATTTGATATGAAAGAGCAATAAACGAAAAGGAAACAGCAAAATCACTAAACGTAAACACGGGTCACGTGAGAGTACCCACCACCCCATTACAACTTAAGATTGCTCTGTAGATCTGCCCCGGATCTACGATATTTCTGAACTGGGGCAATACTAGATAGTGGCGCCCTCCCTCCCCCTCGAGCATTTGAGGTAGGATGCCAAAAATTTAAAAAAATAGACTTTTCAAAAAATATGTCCATTTTGTAGTGCACATCTTTCTGAAGAGTCCGATACACAAAATATGTGTGTCTGAGGAAATGTAAGACATTCGGTCTTAAATATGCCAAAGTGCAGTGCGACGCCTCTTCACACAGCATTCTTCTATCGCACGTCACTGTATTTCGTTCTGTGAAACTCAGACGTGTAACATTTTGTAAAGGGTGCCATCAAACTATATTCAGGGCAGTGAAATTAAAATTTCCTGTGGTGCCTCTCCTGCTCCCAGTCGGCTTGTCTGACAACCTGCCCCTGTTTAAAAAAAAAAAAAAAAACTCACAATAAATACTGGGTGGGATTATTTGTAACCAGGAGAACAGGAACTCTTCAGGAAATTTGCACTCTTTATTGCCTGTTGGCTAATAACTTGATGTTTTGTGTGACTTAAACTTAAATGTAGGATACATAAAACCAGTAAAGAAAATAGACAAGCAGGACAGTACACATTTCTTCATTTCTTAAGTCCTTGCATTGCTTTTCTCACTAAGCTTAGTACAGCTTTACATGGCGTGCTTTCCTTTTGGGAAAGAATCTATTAGCTCATCAAAGTTCGTCAAACATTTTGCCACATGGAAAACCCAAATGTTGTCGTCTAATACTGAAAAAGCTATTAAATACGAATAGTACCCAAGACTGGCATGGTTTCTCGATCTGATTACATGTATTTTGTCACTGTCTGCTAGATACCATGAAAAAGGTCTACCTAATATTGCAGCAATTGCAACACACACCGAATAAACAACACTGTTTTGGCACAAATGGTCATTTTTATAACAGGACAGAATATAATAACGAAGTACCAACATCAAATACCTATTAGGCCTACTACAAGCAAAAAGATTCATGTTAGGAAATAGTTTCACATTTCATTCATACGTACTAGCTTCTGAACCATGATATCGAAAAGAAGTAGTACGAAATTTTTATATAAATTTGGAATTGTAATATTCTTCCATAATTTGTGTGATGTCCCCATTTTGTCTCCTTCCTAGTTCTAACAAACAATATTGTCGTTACTAATTCTGTAACTATTCCTGCTAAGGTTAAAACTTATTCTCCGTTTAGTTTTACTAACCCTGCCACAATCACCATTTTAGTTATCCTCCATTTATTCTCCGATTAGGCGTTATTACGCGTTCGTACAACACGTTTTCCGCACTACTCCCAGAACAGAACTTGAGCAGCTGCTAGCCGGGGACTGTACAACTAGCCCTTACCAGTGTAGCATTCTGGCAAAAAATTTTATGCCAAAATTTCATTTTCTTGGATACACTGAGAAGATAATACATAATCTTTCTTACCTGTTATTCAACAGGGATGCATTTCAAAATCATATGACTAATTAATAGACCAACGTGCGCTGGATGCTAGGAGGTTTCTGAAACAAAGCCCCCCCCCCCCCCCCCCCGCCCCAGAAATTGCCAGCCAGGGCAGATACCCTGGTTTGCCCCCCGCCCTTATATCCAGGCCTGTTGCGCCATTCACGATTCTGAGAAGAGAAGAATATAAACTGAACCTCCTCCACGTGTTTCTGATGGAGGAAGGCAGAGTATTAGTGTGCAGAGCTCGAAATCTCCGCAAAATAGCAGCACAAGATGTTGGAGTTAACAACAAGGTCCACAATGACATCATATGCTAAGTTCAGGCTGGAAATTTGGGAATGGACCATGGTCCCAGACAGCAGTCGAAGGTTGGCCCACACGACAGAAGAGGAAGTGGAACTGTTAAAGGAACTTGTAAATAAAATCCAGCTACCTTCTTTGCTATCCCGAAGACTGCGATGACACTTCGCACGCAACTGTTTATAATGACAGGAGTTACGGTAAAGGTGAAGCGCGAGAAATGGAATGTTCTGCGGCAGTAAGAATAACTTTTAAGGTATTCTACCTGCTCATCACAACTGGGGAAATTTGGTTGTTGAAGGTTGCCAGGGAGGAATTCATAGCCTTCTTTGGTCTTTGGTGGAAGCACTACTCTATCAAATGTGAGAAAAATAGTGCGTATAGGAACTGAGGATGCATCAACCTTTTTCATCACCTGATGGACTGCAGTGACACACTGATCACAGTAGTAAGTTTGGATTTCTCCCTCAGTCAGACCATCAAGTAGCCTAGTGTAAATAACGCCACATTAAGATACCAGTGTTCGATAGGCCTCAACACAAACTGGACAGCCATGGAGAAGCGTCGCTGCGAGCAGTTGTTGGGCTTGAGGGTCACAATTAGTCTCCAAAAGCAAAGTGCTGTTGCATAAAAGAGAGCAGGATTTCACAGCACCTGCAATTGCATCAACACCTTTCTGAATAATAAACAGATTAATTAGTAAAGCACTGACCGTCTTTAGTACATGATATCATGAGGAACCAACGTGCAGCTGGCAGTCTTTTAAATCTTTAGCCTCATTCCATTTATGTTTGGTAGACGTAGACTGAGATGCAAGTCAATTCCCGGGGGTGGGGAGTGAGGGGTGGGAGATGGGGGGTGGAGGCAGTGGCCGAGGGCCAACAAAAATGGCGGGTGTGGGGTAGGAGGACGGGCCAATGGACCGCCGGGAAGAGCAGTGAGGGTGGGCAAACAAGGAGGGGATGCAGGCTAACGAGGACAAACGGCGAGGGGACGAACCGAACGGCGAGGGGACGAACAAAGAGTGGGGTGGGGGAGGACGAACAGGGAGTGGGGCAGGAGAATACAAACAGGGAGGGGGAAGGCAACAGGGTGGGGGCGGGAGAAGAAAAACCAGGAGGGGAGGGGGAAGGCAACAGGGTGGGGGCGGGAGAAGAAAAACCAGGAGGGGAGAGGGAAAGACAACCAGCGAGGGGGCAGGAGAAAACAAACAGGGAGTGGGCGTGGAGGAGATGGGCAGATACAGGAAGAGTAAGAGGCAGACGGGTGGGGGGGGGGGGGGGGGGGGACTAGAGATCGGAGGTGATGGAGATTTGCGCACTGTGTGTCAAGCACATTACAATAGTTTAGTTGAACTTTGTAGCTAGTTTTCAGTTTCACATTAGATTGACTGTGTCAGATGAATGTAATGAGTGAGTAACAGACCGGATGCTAATTTGGGCTCAGTTGTGTGTTCATAAAATTGAAGCTTTCCTGATCAGAGCACTGGAGGTCACAGAGGTGGTTCAGTCTTGGTACTATGTAGCCAGACAGCACACAGTTATGACGGTACGAACGAACACCCAAGAACATGTTGAGCGAGTGTGGTGAAAAAAATTGCATGAAAATTTGAAGCAATTTGTGAATTTCTGTTATGAATTAAATACTTAAAACTTTTTGCTAACATTATTTCACCAAGAACTTACTCACGAAATTTATTTATCTGGGATGGAATATTTATTCCCCTTACAACTGTTTTGAAGACTAAACATTAAGTGATAAATATGTAAATGGAAATCTACAGAAAAAAGATTATTTAATTGGTATTCTACAGAACTCAAATATTTTTCATCAGAAATGATTTCACATCTTTCCATTTACTACACTCTTTAAATGTTAGGTTTGTTGGATAGCATAATTAATGCTGTAAACTAAAATTATTGGTATGAAAGTAATGTTAACCAGATTATCAGACAGGTACTTTTCATGATTTTTTTGTAAATAGTTATAAATGAATTTTTACATTTATTTTGGCTTTGGTAGTTTAATAGTTTCTTATTATTATTTCTTTCCTTTCTCAGACGTTATGTCTGGTTAAAAATGGAAAGTGACACGGACCTCGATCAAGCGTGACTTCCTTTTAACTGTACGGTATGTGTTACATTGCATTTAGGAACTTTCGGGTAATTGAACATGTATCAATAATTACAGATTTCTGTAGTTGAATATATACGCTTGGATGTAGCTGTATTGCGTTGATGTACTGGTGGATATTGTGTGGTATGACTCCTGTAGTTGATAGTATAATTGGTATAATGTCAACTTTATCCTGATGCCACATGTTGTTGACTTCCTCAGCCAGTTGGATGTATTTTTCAATTTTTTCTCCTGTTATCTTCTGTATATTTGTTGTATTGGGTATGGATATTTCGATTAGTTGTGTTAATTTCTTCTTTTTATTGGTGAGTATGATGTCAGGTTTGTTATGTGGTGTTATTTTATCTGTTATAATGGTTCTGTTCCAGTATAATTTGTATTCATCATTCTCCAGTACATTTTGTGGTGCATACTTGTATGTGGGAATGTGTTGTTGTATTAGTTTATGTTGTATGGCAAGTTGTTGATGTATTATTTTTGCTGCATTGTCATGTCTTCTGGTGTATTCTATATTTGCTAGTATTGTTCATCCACTTGTGATGTGATCTATTGTTTCTATTTGTTGTTTGTAAAGTCTGCATTTATCTGTTGTGGTATTGGGATCTTTAATAATATGCTTGCTGTAATATCTGGTGTTTATGGTTTGATCCTGTATTGCAATCATGAATCCTTCCGTCTCACTGTATATATTGCCTTTTCTTAGCCATGTGTTGGATGCGTCTTGATCAATGTGCAGCTGTGTTACATGATACGGGTGTTTTCTTTTTCCAATTTACTTTCTTCGTATCTGTTGATATTATGTGATCTAAAGGGTTGTAGAAGTGGTTATGAAATTGCAATGGTGTAGCCAATGGATTTATATGAGTGATTGCTTGTGTATTTTGCTAGTTTCTGCTCATTCTATAAAGAATTTTCTTAAACTGTCTACCTGTCCATAGTGTAGGTTTTTTATTTTGTTAACTCCCCTTCCTCCTTCCTTTCTGCTTAATGTGAATCTTTCTGTTGCTGAATGTATGTGATGTATTCTATATTTGTGGCATTGTGATCGTGTAAGTGTATTGAGTGCTTCTAGGTCTATGTTACTCCATTTCATTACTCCAAATGAGTAGGTCAATATTGGTATAGCATAAGTATTTATAGCTTTTGTCTTGTTTCTTGCTGTCAATTCTGTTTTCAGTATTTTTGTTAGTCTTTGTCTATATTTTTCTTTTAGTTCTTCTTTAATATTTGTATTATCTATTCCTATTTTTTGTCTGTATCCTAGAAATTTATAAGCATCTGTTTTTTCCATCACTTCTATGCAGTCGCTGTGGTTACCCAATATGTAATCTTTTTGTTTAGTGTGTTTTCCCTTGACTATGCTATTTTTCTTATATTTGTCTGTTCCAAAATCCATATTTATATCACTGCTGAATACTTCTGTTATCTTTAGTAATTGGTTGAGTTGTTGATTTGTTGCTGCCAGTAGTTTTAGATCATCCATGTATAGCAAATGTGTGATTTTGTGTGGGTATGTTCCAGTAATATTGTATCCATAATTTGTATTATTTAGCATGTTGGATAGTGGGTTCAGAGCAAGGCAGAACCAGAAAGGACTTAATGAGTCTCCTTGGTATATTCCACGCTTAATCTGTATTGGCTGTGATGTGATATCATTTGAATTTGTTTGGATATTAAGTGTGGTTTTCCAATTTTTCATTACTATGTTTAGGAACTGTATCAATTTAGGATCTACTCTGTATATTTCCAATATTTGTAGTAACTATGAGTGGGGTACACTATCAAAAGCTTTTTGGTAATCAATGTATGCGTAGTGTAGCGACCTTCGTTTAGTTTTAGCTTGATATGTCTCCTCTGCATCTACTATCAGTTGCTCTTTACATCCTCTTGCTCCTCTGCAGCAGCCTTTTTGTTATTCATTTACAATTTTGTTCTGTGTTGTATGTGTCATTAATTTCTGTGTAATGATTGAAGTTAATATTTTGTATATTGCTGGTAGGCATGTTATGGGGCGATATTTAGCTGGGTTTGCTGTGTCTGCTTGATCTTTAGGTTTCAGATAAGCTGTTCCTTGTGTAAGTGTATCAGGGACTGTGTATGGGTCTGCAATGTAACTGTTAAATAATTTGGTTAGATGTGAATGTGTTGAGGTGAACTTCTTTAGCCAGAAATTTGCTATTTTATCTCTTCCAGATGCTTTCCAATTGTGTGTAGAATTAATTGCTCGGGTGACTTCATGTTGCAAAATTATAACTTCAGGCATTTGTGGTACCATCTTGTATGTGTCTGTTTCTGCTTGTATCCACCATGCATGTCTAATATGTTGTACTGGGTTTGACCATATGTTGCTCCAGAAGTGTTCCATGTCTGTTATGTTTGGTGGATTATCTATTTTAAAGTGTGTGTTATCTATTGTCTGATAAAATTTCTTTTGGTTTGTGCTGAATGTTTGGTTTTGTTTCCTTCTATTTTCACTTTTTTTGTATCTTCTAAGTCATTTGGCCAATGCTTGTAATTTCTGCTTCTTTTCATCTAATTGCTTTATCGCTTCTTGTTGTGAGATTTTACCTAACCTTTTTCATTTTTTGTCTGATATTTCATTTCTTATAAATTTTGTTAGCTGTCTGATGTCTTTTCTCAGTTTTTCTATTCTGATCTGTAGCCTGTGTTGCCATGCTGGTTTTGTGGGTTTCATCTGTGTGTTGGTTGGTTCTGATCTCCGCCTACTGTGTATATTTAGTGTAGTGTGTGCTCCTATATAAACCAGTAGTTGTAACTCTTCCATAGTTGTATTTTCATTTACTTTGTTGTGTATGATTGTGTTGATAGTTGTTATTATTGTTTCGACTTGTGGGTTATTTGGTGGTCGGTGCAAGAATGGTCTAATGTCTGTATTTGTGTCTTTGTATTCTACATATGTCAGCTGAAATTTTTCTTCTGTATCTAACATGTGTGTCACTTCGTGTTCTATTTGTGCTTGTTCTGGTGGCTGTCTTAAGATTTCGTTTTCCTCTGATTGTTTAACTGATGCGTGTTTTTCTTTGTTTGTGTGCTCTGGGATGTTTGAGTCCATTACTGTATTTTCTTCTTCTTCTGATTGCACATTATTTTGCTCCAGTATCTGTTGTACTTGTTGTTTGATCTTTTCTAATTCTGACTGGGGTATCCTGTTATTTTTTATTATTACACGGATCTGATCAGCTAGTTATCGTTCTGTTAAAAATTTTAATTCTGGGTATCTAGTAATAAATGTTGTGTATACTTGTGATTTGTATCCAGTTGTGTTGGTTACTAAGTTTGTTGCTTGGTGATAACAGAACATGAGGTGTCGGTTAACTTCATCTGACCATTTCATCCTCTGTCTTTGTTTTCCTTCTAGGGTGGTTGCAGGAAGCATATCCTGCAAAACACCTCTATTTGGATTTAAATCATTTTCCAGTTGGCTAGCAGTGTTGTTACCATTGTGGACAGACATGGCGTTCAAGCGTCGTCCCCAACCATGACAGCACTTGTCCGAGGCTTCATTAGTTCTGTCCTGAACCAACTAATCACACTAAAAGGGGGGTTAGCCCTATTAGTGGTTTGTTCTTTTCGTCGCCTTTTACGACTGGCAGAAAATACCGGAGGCCTATTCTTTTCCTGGGTTATTATTATTATTATTATTATTATTATTGTCATTTGTTCCTTCTAAACACTACAGACTTTTTTCACTTATTTATTTATTTTTATTTCAATGTTCTTATCTGCCAGGCAGCTGTGTCCTGTTTAAAAATTTTGCTATCGGTTTCATTCATACAATAATTTGGTAGGGGGTGACAGCAGTCCCTTAAACATAATAAATTGTTACACATGTGATTGAAGATATATTTTAAGCTGCAATTGTAACAGGCCGATGTTACATCAGGCAAGGGATGCAAAAAGGTGTTCTGAGAGCCTGGTCAATTCACTCTATGTTTGGTAGTCACGAGAGCAACATCTCTTGTACATAATTGTAACAAAAGTGCGCAGTGCACATGGAACTTTTACTTCAATCACAGCTATTACTTCAGATATTTAACAGTTCTTATTTTTAAAAACACAGGAGAATGTAATAAGTTGACAATGATAACAGTGAAAACAACAATTAATCTTGTTCATTAGATGTGCCAATTTGTAGATTTATACAGTAGGCAATTTAGTGTCTCTCTAGCCCTAATACAGGCGCATGCTACATAGCTAAAATTTTAGCAGTTAGTTTACCATCCAACACAACCAAACTTTTGCTCTGGATTACATCAAAGAACCAAATTGTCCCGCAAACTATTAGGTATAGATTCTCATCAGATCACTTTGGCAAAAATAAATAATAATCTACAATACGTAGAATTGAAGCAATCAGATAATATACATAAATCACTCGCATGCTACCCTCTTTTGAAATTATCATAAAGTAGGTGGTAGAAGCTACATGATTTTAAATCAACAAAACTAAAAGCACAATGTTAGATTTGGTAAGTTGCTGCTTTAATAGTTCGGAAGTGAAGCATTATTTAATACTACTTCTACAATATAAAAATCCAAATACACTGAAATTTAGCTTGCTGAATAATACTACTTGGTACACTGAGATATAAAAAACAATGAACTTACTAAAATGCTTTGACATTTGCTATATTGTCAGCAAAATTCAGCGTCCGCAGTAGTTTGCAAAAACATACAGCAGAAAACTACTATCTTAGGGCAGATGACACTATCAACTGTCTATCCAGGGTCCAACAACAACATATTATTCAAACAAAATCAAGTGAAGGGGAATAACAAAAAAATGTAAAATGTGACATGTTGACTTGCAGCATCAACAATTAAATGGAGAAGATTAATAATATCTGTCAGTTGCAAATATTAAGTAAATTTTACTAGCAAAAACATTACTCTGAAGTGACTTTTTGTACGAGTGTGAATTCTATATATAAATGGGAATAAACTTTGACGTACCTGTACATATTATCTCCTTTAAGTTCATCTGCACTGAAGAATGCAGCAAGACAGTCATGCAAACTGATTGTGGGACCCCAAAACCAGCTTCGTACCCATTCCCAGATCCAGGATACCCAACCCTTTGAGGAAAAAAAGAAATCACAACTTTACATATGATGCCAATGTGGAACAGTGCCACTGAATTCATTAAACTCTGCAACCACCATTCTACTTACATTATTAATTCTTTAAATTCTATTTTCTTTAGGAATTACAATGATATATAGAAATACACGTCCCTCTTCTTAACTTACACACAAACATGTATTTCATACCAGTGTTCACAAGTCACATATTGACAGAAAATATGAGGCAGAAATACAAGCTGTATTGAAACATAAAATAAAGAAAGGTAGAAAGAAAAGACTGGTGATAAATACTGTGCAGAGCCTGTTAAAATTCCAGAATCAGGAAGTTTCCTGTTAAAATTACCAATATTCTTGAAAAACAGCACTGTACCTCAAACTCGCTTTTTTGTAACCTTAAAAATTCCCTACTATAACATTTTAGAATCACTCTCTTCTAGAAACAGTGCTAAACCATACTGGATCAACTGGATGAAGTATTTCACCAGGGATTCAACTATCTGTTGGCATGAACACACTACCTACCACCGTCTAATGCTCAACCACTCTCCGAAACACTGTCTGTCTCCACCTGCATAGCAACACCGATAACCTTTCCTCTTTCCTATCATATAGTTAATAACAGAGAAGCTGACCTCAATGAAAATCCTGCTGTACGAGCAAGGCAATCAATAATGGCAAGACCTACAACATTATAAGGAGAAAAATCAGTGCCTTATTTCACTCAGTATAAATCTGGTTGTCCTTTTCTCCAATGTTTTCACCACATGTATTTAACTTTTCCTTTCCCCTCATTTCTAGATTTTAAGAAACACCGGTACATTATTTATTATTTTATAACTTCACATGTTTTATATTTCTTCCTGCTGATTACTTTATTGGCACTTAATTCATTTTAAAGATCACCACCACATTTCACATTTTGTCTTGTGATACTATTCCTTCACAGGAAGTTGTCCTCCCGTTTGGTAGAGAGATTCTATATTTCTTAGTCCTTTTGGCTTAAAACCCATTCACTTGAGACATAATGGGATGCACCAGCAGGTGACATCACCATTAAACAGTAGTGTTTTCAAAATTAATGGCATGTCGAATTACATCACTTCTGTCATCCCAGTACTGCACTGAGACAGTGAGGTTGTGAGATATCAACTGTGTTATAAAAGGTTTGAATATACATTCAGAATTAAGGAACTGGCAATGCAAGTTTATAAATCGACAAAGCAAACTTCATAATGGTTGTTCTTGAAAAGTTTTGCACAGTAACTTCCTGAAAACTGAAATAACATGGAAAGTTCCATCCAAACATTTACAGACATCGACATTTATTTGTTAGCAAAAATATATACAAACAAAAAAAGTAGCAAATATTTATAAGGCAATACACTTAGAGGCTGCTTACTATATTCACTGTTTTTTTCTTTTGAAGTACCAATTAACTATTTTTCTCCTTCAATAGAGGTGAACTGCGCTGTTGAAATAGGTCATTTAATGAAGACTGTTTCATCAATTCATGTTCTTATTTATACACAGTTAGACTTTTTCTCCTATTGTAAAACTGAAATCATTTTACCCATTTAGATATTTGGCCCCCATTGGGGAATAACAATCAAGGGGGAAACAAATATCCAAGTCATCTTGTAACATTGGCATTGCTCACAGAAATGCAAAGTCACAATATTCACTATGATGAGTGACCACAATGAAAATAGGTTAACTTCCAATGTCAGCAGACAATGACACCATCAATGTGAATGTCTAAACTTACCTCCTGAAAAACCTTGGCCTAGATGTTCTGTTTTGTACCATCAAGTGTGAATTACCTTTATACTGTAACAAGATCTTTGGAATTCTGTTGTCCATTCATTCAATAGCTTCTTTTCATTTTACTTGTACTGTTCTGTTTTTTCACATACTACTATTTATTTTTCATCAAATAACCTTCCACAGACTTTAAAAATCTCATATTACCAGCTACTAATTTTCTCTTGTCTGATCAGATAGGTGGTAACTGACATTTCTAAGGATAGCTGATAAAACTAAAAGTACTTCCAAATGTTTAAGAAAATTACTTTTGCCAGCATAAGTAGTTATGGGTCCATAATCATCTTCAGGTAACAATATTCATGTTTATGTCACTCTTCCGTGAGATTCGAAATATTTTCAGCCATTTTCAACATGCAGCATATAGCACTCAAATGCACCATATAAGCACAGACCTCATCATTGTCATTAATGTCACCTGTCATCATGGCAAATGTGAATTAAGTGTAAACAGTGTGGCAAGGGAATGAAATCAATAAAGGTTTGAAAACCAAATGCACATGATGGGAAGAATAAACTCGGTCCTCACTGAACCACATATTTCAAAGCTATATTCTGTATGCAAACATTGCCATTTATACTAAAAATGTTTTAGAAAAACCACGTCTATATGAATAAAGTCATTAAATCATGGGCCATGGCATCAAACTAGGTACAACTGAAAAAGCTTTTCCACATAATTTGTAACAGGCTGCAGATTTTTCAGCTATCTTTAAAAGGAAATAAGTGTCATGCAAAATAAGCAATGAGACATTATTTTAATGTAGGTGTATAAGATAAGGTGCAAAGGCATTTCTGGAAAGTAGTCATGTTTGTGACAAGAAACAAACTGACATTTCTTGTTGAAAATGGGTATCACATAAAATGTGTGATGAGCAGTAGATGATTAAATCTATATGTAGCAAACAAATGATTTGGAAACTTCTGCTTATCCTCACGCTCCTTACAACTCTCAGAAGAAACATGTGATTGTACAATCCAGCAATTACAATGCCACTTCTCAGTCACATCGTGGAACCCAAGAAGTTAATAATTTTGTTGCAGTTTTGTCTCAATAATCTTTTGTTCTATCTTGCTAAGCTTTTGTGTTCAATACCCAGTCGTTCCAGCCAGCTACACACGCCATCATACGTGTACCGAACTGACTGAAGTCCAAGATGTTGCATAGTCCAGCATAAATTGAATAACCAATCAGGACATGTGGGAGAGAAGTCATGCAAATGCCTCTTGCATCTATTTACAGAGAGATGCTTCTGAAGCTGCCTCTCCTGTGCTGTAGCTCTCCTCCCGGGCAGATGGCTTAGGCTATTTAACCCTGCAACAACTATAACATGTGCCTGTTCCTGCCTCAGTCTCTTTCTATTATTCTGCAGTAGCCCTGAAATACCACAGTTCTTTTTGACATCCTGTAACTTCCAGCCAGCCACCTCATTGCCCTTGCAACTGGTACATGGGATATTCTTCCTTGAGGATCCTTTGTAACCCATATTTGAAACAACAACCAGGCATTTTCTTGGATTTTATGAGGTTCACTAATCCTGAAAATCCACTTCTTCCACTCTGTCCACACCCCACTCAAGTTGTCCTGTACATGATCCTAGTCTTCATAAAAGATGCGTTGTTCTCCTGCCGGCATGCTTAGTGACCGGCTCATTCTTCCAAACCTCCCCCCCCCCCCCCCCAAAAAAAAAAAAAAAACGAGGAACAAACCTTTCTGAAAGCTAAGAATAATTTTTTTTTTTTACTGTGAATTTAGCTTCCTGAATCTAAATGTTCAGCAGCCATTCTGTTTTGAGGTAAAATATAAGACTCATTTTAAATTCATCTGAAAATTTTAAAATTTCCACAGCTATAGTGGTGTGCAGGTAAGAAGGTGGGTGGTGGGACAGCGCAAAGTAACAAAAAATGGTGGATCAGGTCAAATTCTCACCAATAGTGTCATTTCCCTGTTTCACATGTTGCTGAATGAACTCTGAAGTGTTCTTTATGGCTGATCGATCACAAAAGCACCAAGTGTTACACTAAGAGGCAAGACCTATAGTGGTCTGAGAGCATGTAATTTCTCCAAAAGAGTCCACAGCAGACTACTTGTCACATGGTGCTTGCCAATGGCCAGGTGAAAATAGCTGAGGCCTGTGGTGTGAAACAGAGAACTGTGTAGTGTATATTTAGTGAAGCAAACACATGTATCAAAACCTATGGGTCTGCATCTTTTAAATCCTGGGGAAGCGACACTGTCTTAGAAAAAAGCGTGTGAGATGGATGATTTCCGTAAGCACGATGTTTTAAGAACATTTTACAATGTACATCTTTCGATAGGCAAATAGCGAACAAAGAACTAATTTTAGTAGTAGTCAACGAACAGGTTTAAGAATATTAAAGGACATGGTCGTGTGAGAGCCATAGGAAAAAAATGCGTTTTTCAGTTTTGTTAACATATGTCCTCACAGTAATCAGGTCCTTGTTGTGTGAAAATGGCGTATATCTTTTCTCATTGCAAGAATAAGCTGCTGCATATCTCCAAGTTGTGAGCTTAATTTAAAGACAGATAAATGTATTGGCTCTTACGTTCTTCTGTCTCGAGTCAGTGCATCTCTATTTTCGGATCAGCAAAACGTATGGGCACTTACGTTCTTCTGACTGCTTACTTCATGAAGTAAATTTGGAAATACGTTTTTATTCAGCAGATACCATTATCTGCTTGTTTTATATAATACAATTTTGCTGCATCTGTACACTATTTTCCTGTGTGCTGAAAGAGTATTACATGTTGTCTACCAGATAATAACGAAGCTTGCGACGCCAAGTAGAAACTTAGCATCACGCCTCCCTCCTGAATCATTCGTCTGCTCATCAGTTCTCGAAACACTTTAAATACGAGGTTTCAAGCCATTGTATTTCCCTTGCAAGAATCAATAAGCGGAGAAACACTAAACAATGAGTGCCCTTTGTGAACATTGTCAACGCAGTCACGTTGCTGTCATTGTCATGTCAAATTTTGTTTAGTTTCATGTGGTATTCACTGTGAAGAGGTTGTTGTTAGTGTGCGTTCTCTGTTACATAAAAAATGACTTCACGAGGAAGGAAAATGGTTGAGCTAGTGATGCAAAATTACCGCAGTGAAAGTAATTCTACATCCTATGAAGGTAAGATGAATTACTATTAATTTTATCTATGAGATAATTATCCACGGAGATACAGATTGTTAGTTTGATTGACTTGATTCCCATTCATTGTTTGTATACCATATTGTAGAAATTACAGAAGCACAAGAAAAGAATGGTGAAACCTCATCTGCAATACAAAACTGTTCCGAAGTGAAACGACTGCAAGAGTTAACTGAAGAAGATTGCAATGATTTCAAAGTGCTTAGTTCGGGATCATCAGATGATTATATACCCGAAAACAGCACGGATTCATCATCATCATCATCATCATCATCATTACCACCACCACCACCACCACCACCACCACCATTACCATCACCATCTCAGAGGCCAAAGAAAAGGAGAGCTGCAGTTCAACAGAAACTGCAACTATCTTTAGAAAACCTCGGTAAGCAAAATGATAATCCGTGGATCTTGTTTAACATTTCAAATACTAATTTCTTAGTCACAAATTATTTGACAAACAAAACACATATACTGAGACTTTCGTTTGAATATGATTGTGTGTACGCATTTTCTTAGTGGTCCTTAATTACATTCTGATTTATTTCTTCTCCTAACTGTGATGTTACTAAAATAATAACACATGTGCATTTCAACAGAGCTAGGGCCAAATTTATTGTCTTTGGGCGAAGTGGTACATTTTGTCGTAGTTATCGCATGTCATAATTTTTAAAATACAATGGAACTGTAAGATTCATAGTTGATTAATTTGGTATATTATTCTAGATAAGGCACTAACATCAGTAATATCATTTTCTCCTTTCCAGGCAATGTCACAAAGGAGATACAATACGGAAATCCACGTTCACCGACAAATCAGCTATTCAGTCCTGATTGTTCAATTTGTGTGAGCAAAGGTTTTGTAATGTTAATGAACATGCAACAGGAAGAAGTTAATACAGTGACCGTTGAGTTTTATGATCAAGAACATGGGCAATCTGACAGAGGAAATGAAGTTGGTAAGGAAAATAAAGCGAGAAAAAGAAGCAAGACACTGGCAAGTGGAAAAAGAACATAAGAAAAATGAATAGGCAGTCAGGAAAGGCGTACAAATCAACTGTTAATAAAGAAGTACCAGCCAGAACATTTAAGTACAAGGATTGTTCCAAATGCCCGAGAAAGTGTAGCGAGAACATCAGTGAGACTGAAGGGAGACAGATGTTCCAAGGATTCTGGATGATGAAAGATTTAGAAAAGCAGGAACAGTATTTAGCTCCACTTAATAAGGTGGTACCTAAAGCAAGGTCACGTTCTGCAGGTGCGCAGTCTCGAAGAAATGTCACAAAGAAGTACATTCTCCTGAAAAATGGTAGTGAAGTTCAAGTGTGTCTAGGGTTTTTCCTTAGCATTTTTAATACATCAGAAACATTTGTGCGATATATAAAGAAGAAAAGCAACAGCAGCAACATGATTCTGTCTGCTGACAAGAGGGGTCATCATCATCCAGGTATCACGAGATCCGACGAGGCAAGGGAGAGAATAAGGAACCATATAAAATCATTTCCTACCATTCCATCACATTACTGCCGACAGAGCACTGTGCAACAGTTCTTACCAGGAGATTTGAATATACGAGGTGCATTCAAGTTCTAAGGCCTCCGATTTTTTTTCTCCAGACTGGAAAGAGATAGAAACATGTGCATTGTTTTAAAATGAGGCCGCGTTCATTGTCAATATGTCCCAGAGATGGCAGCACCGTACATCAGATGGAATTTTACTGTCAGTGGCGAGAATGAGAACTGTTTTAAATACTTAAAATGGCGACGCTTTCCTTACTTGAACAGCGTGCAATCATTCGTTTTCTGAATTTGCGTGGTGTGAAACCAATTGAAATCATCGACAGTTTAAGGAGACATGTGGTGATGGAGTTCTGGATGTGTTGAAAGTGCGTTCGTGGGTGCGACAGTTTAATGAAGGCAGAACATCGTGTGACAACAAACCGAAACAACCTCGGGCTCGCACAAGCCGGTCTGACGACATGATCGAGAAAGTGGAGAGAATTGTTTTGGGGGATCGCCGAATGACTGTTGAACAGATCGCCTCCAGAGTTGGCATTTCTGTGGGTTCTGTGCACACAATCCTGCATGACGACCTGAAGATGCGAAAAGTGTCATCCAGGTGGGTGCCACGAATGCTGACGGACGACCACATGGCTGCCCGTGTGGCATGTTGCCAAGCAATGTTGATGCGCAACGACAGCATGAATGGGACTTTCTTTTCGTCGGTTGTGCCAATGGATGAGACGTGAATGCCATTTTTCAATCCAGAAACAAAGCGCCAGTCAGCTCAATGGAAGCACACAGATTCACCGCCACCAAAAAAATTTCGGGTAACTGCCAGTGCTGAAAAAATGATGGTGTCCATGTTCTGGGACAGCGAGGGCGTAATCCTTACCCATTGCGTTCCAAAGGGCACTACGGTAACAGGTGCATCCTACGAAAATGTTTTGAAGAACACATTCCTTCCTGCACTGCAACAAAAAAGTCGGGGAAGGGCTGCACATGTGCTGTTTCACCAAGACAACGCACCCGCACATCGAGCTAACGTTACGCAACAGTTTCTTCGTGATAACAACTTTGAAGTGATTCCTCATGCTCCCTACTCAACTGACCTGGCTCCTAGTGACTTTTGGCTTTTTCCAACAATGAAAGACACTCTCCGTGGCCGCACATTCACCAGCCGTGCTGCTATTGCCTCAGCGATTTTCCAGTGGTCAAAACAGACTCCTAAAGAAACCTTCGCCGCTGCCATGGAATCATGGCATCAGCGTTGTGAAAAATGTGTACGTCTGCAGGGCGATTACGTCAAGAAGTAATGCCAGTCTCATCGATTTCGGGTGAGTAGTTAATTAGAAAAAAAAATCGGAGGCCTTAGAACTTGAATGCACCTCGTACAAATAATGCACAAACTATATAAGAAACATTGCGAAGAGGAACAGGTTACTGCTGAAAAATATTGGCTTTACAGAGAAATATTCAATACAGAGTTTAACTTAGGCTTTCATCTACCAAGAAAAGATGTATGTGACCACTGCTATCACTTTCAAAATCTCTCTGAAGAAAATCAAGAGGCAGAGAAAGACCAGTACTCTCAACACCTAAAGAGAAAGGAGGCTGCTAGGATACTAAAAAATGAATTGAAAGAGTGGGCCAAAGCAGGAAAATGTCATTTACTGGAGTTTGACCTAGAAGCTGTGACATACTATCCACACATAGCAGCTAAAGTCATTTTTTACAAAAGAAGACTGGCGGTATACAACCTCACAGTATACAATACTGTTACCAGGAAAGCTAGAAATTACATGTGGCATGAAGGTGTGGCTAAACGTGGCTCAATTAAAGTAGCATCATGTGTATTTCAAGAACTCCAGAGGATTGCAGATGGATGTCCAGTTGTTTTGTTCTCAGACACTTGGGTGGACAGAACCGAAATGTCAACATGAGTACCATGTTCCTTCATGCTTGTCCAAACACTGAACATCCTGGTGATACAGCAGTGCTTCTTTTAGCCTGGCCACTCTTTAATGGAGTGTGATTCAGTCCATGCCTGTAAAGAGAGGGCTGCAAAAAATGTTAATGTTTATGACCCTTTGGGGTGGTATACTGTTGTTAAAACTGCTACAAAACAAAGACTGTATGAAGTCATTGAGATGGACCAGAAGGACTTTTTGGATTTTGGTGCTATGCAGAAGGAAAAGTTTAAGAATACTAAAATTGACAGTGAAGGAAACCAACTACAATGGCTTAAAGTGACACAACTTCAATATCGCAAAAGTGATGTTAATCACATCTTTTTCAAGCATTCTCATAATCAACCATTCAGAAGTTTGCTGGTTTCCAGAAAATCCCGAAATTCCGATACAATCTTTCAGTTGGAACCGAAATACCATGGAGCGCTGAAACTTCAGGAAGAGAAGGTAAAAGACCTCCTGGATCTATGCCGCAGTGGCATTATCAGGGAACAGTACCATGCATTTTACAAAAGTCTTCAAGAAGAAATAGCTGGAGATTCATACCGTGGTGGCAACAGTTGTGATGAAGTTAGCTAGAAAGTCAAAATTCATTACTGATGTAGGCACAAATTCCGTTCAAACGTTTTTATTTTTACTGTATCCTATCTGTTTTAATGAGTAAATTACCTTTGTAAGTTATATTTTGGCAAACCAAATGCATATCTCCAAAGTGTAAAACCTCTATGTAGATTTATTCGCTTAGGATCATAAAGACATATCTCCTTAGCACCATATTAAAAATTAATAGTGGTAGTCCACTAAGAACCATTTTTATAAATATATTATCATCTGACAGATTTTTAAGTGTATGTATGTGTAGTGTAGAAATTTTTCAATAAAGTTTGTATTAGTCACTGAAAAACAAAATGTCCTCCTTAAAATAACGATATTTTAAGAAGTACATTTCGTTTTTCAGTGTAAAGTAGCTAAAATGGAGTTACATTCCTCTGATCCTCACACGACAACATGGTCTTCCGATATCATAAGATGAATACTGGAAGAAAATTCCTCAGGGAGAGGAATTATACTGCAGCTCCAAGATCAAAGTGCTGGAAAATGGACAGTGGTCTGAAAGTTCTACTAGCAAAGTCACATTATTATCATACATGCAGGGTCAACAGACACTGGGTTTACTCCTCCAAGTAAACTAATATTTAAAGGCTTCACAGTTGATTTATGAGGATTACCACAGTGAGATAACATACAGTGTATTTCTTAAGAGTTAAACAAGTGGACGAGAGCTCCTTTATTTATTCCATTTTGTGACATGATTGGATTATCTTCGATGTTTAAAAATAAAACTGAACCCTCTGTTCCAGTAAAAAAGAAATTTTGTTTAAAATTTTGTTTATCTGTGATTCTTTTCGATTAATAAATATTAATGTATGTAATACGACCATTTTATTCTACATTGATTATGGGCCCAGAAATGCTAAAAAAAAGAAAACAGAAAAGTGAGTTAGTATCAATGATCCAATCTAAAACTCACAAACATAGCAAAGGCGAGATATTTGGCTAAAACAACTGAATATTTTTGCACAACACATTTGGAAAACTTAATTGGTGCCGATCGGTGTTTGTGAATTTCATGGGAAAGAAAATGTTTTCTTTTAAAAATGTTCAGACATTTGTAAAATATAAGAGAGAATGATGAATAGACACAGCATTGAGAAACTAAATGGAGTTAATTATGCATCCTGGTTGCATCAAATGAAAATGATTCTGATAAGATTCTAATTTGTAGGCTGTAACTGAACATGCCAAGACAGAACCTGGTGAAGCTGCTTTAGTTGTTGTTGAAGAGGCATATATAACACGTCAACGAAAAGCGCTAGCAGAAACTGTAGTTTCCGTATAGGACAAGCAGCAAATGCATACACAAAATTTGAGAAATCCAAAAACAGTGTGGGAAGAACCTCAAAAATGATATGCCCCAGAGGATAGCAAATTCTGCACTGTGCAACTAAGACAAAAATTATATTCACCACAAATGAAGAACTGAATCTATGGAAAATTATCTAGGACAGAAACAAAACTGTGGTAGATATAGTGAAAATTGGTGATGAATCTGAGGATCACGATTGTAACATTCTTCTTATTTTGGATGGCATTTTATTTTCTAAATTTTACATTTTATTGGGATGCAGCAGCTTAATCACTCCCTTAATCAGCACTGCAGAATGCAACAGCATCAAATGAGATGCTGTTTCCCATGGAGATTTCAGTAACAGATGGACCATATGGTGCAGTAGTGGATCACTGGAATGAGAAGAGGTAGTTAGCGATGAGAAGGAATCGTGCCTCGTGATCCATATGTGGGGGAACCGCATACATTCACACTCGTAACTGAGGATTTACTTTATTAAATAATAGTTATCATAGTCCACTCTTTTGACACATCAAATACTTGGAGGAGCCTATGTGTCATCAGAGTTTTAATAAGACACTCATACTCTGCAGTAAACTAGTTAAATCAATAATGAAACTAATATTATTAAACTACCAATAACGAACAAATAATTATGAAGCATGCAAAAGATTCGGCTGCATGCCAATCTCACCAGTCGGTGACAGGATGTACTCAGAGCCAGCTCATTTGTGATAGTTTATGAGTGGGTGTAATTCAAGTCTGTTCTCTGTACTAGTCGTCTAAGCCATGCTCTCGGCTGTCAGCAACTTTATGTGAAAAATTGTTTCAGTTACTTCACTGTAACCTGTTTTATGATGTTCGCTAATAAATGCCTCTTTTTGGTATCATGGAACATATTTCAAGTTGATTAGCTACCAACACTTCCACTTATCACAGGTTGCCTGCTTTCATCTTCTAAAGAATTCAATCTGCTACAAGAACTGATTCGATGGACATCAAAAATGAGAGATTTACAGAAAAGGAGTAGCAGGTAATCCTACATGTCAATTAATTAAGGTAGTCTAGGAAAGGATTAACGTAACTTGCGTAGTCTCGAGAGGGAAGCCGTGATCAGTGGTACCGTATTTTGCCTATACTGCTTTCTACAGACTCAGGCCTAAATTGAAAAACTTTCATGGAGGTATAATTTTGTAGGAAAATTCTGGTAGAAAGTAAATACTTTCTGAGTAAAGGAGACCTTTAATAACTAGGCAACCTTTCTTTCTTTCTGTTTTGTGCATGCCTGTCAACGACTCAATGCTTCTGGTCTTTGGTGAGTCATCTCCTTTACTACAAAAGTATTTATAAACTTTTATGGAGGTTTGGTGCAACAATGGCATCTTGCAGAATCTAGTAATGACTATTTTACGAGGACTTCCAGATGAATGGGAAGCTTTAGTTACAGTTTTGTTTAATTGTGATATTAAGGTACTGAAAATGCCATTTACAGAATAAGATGACATAGAAAAGGAACAAATGAAGAAAGAAACAACATGGGAAGGTACTTCTGTTTGCTGCCGCAAAGCTGATCACGTATTCAGAAATCATCCTGAGAAGGTGAAATTTGAACGAGAGCGAAGATATGAGGTACTGTTAGTATGAGTGCTTCCTGTGTCACAGTTACGCTGAATAGTGACAGCAGGATAGTGGGTTCCGGGGCAATTCATAACATGGTTCTCAATGAAAATTATTTTTGAGCTGTTGATAAAAATATTTTAGTTGAAATCATAATTTCAGCTGATGGCATAAAAGCAGAAACCATGGGGAAAGGTGCAGTAAGTGCAAAGATAATTAACAATAAAGGTTTGGCTAAGGAATTTTAAGCTTAAAATAAAGTGTAAATGTGGAACTGATTTTTGCTGGAAAAAAAAATTAGTTTTAATTTTGGCAATCACATGCAAATCTGGTGCTGTGAATGCAAGAAAGATGAACAGAAATGTTCTAACACAATTTGTTCAACCCAAGCACTGGAGATGTCAAAAAGATGATGCATCTGTAAAACAACGTGATCAACAGTTGCTCGCAGCAGTTCAGATCAGGTAAGGATGAACATGTCCCTGGCAAATGCATTCTTCTAGATACCCTCCAGAGCCAAAAGTCGCATGGATTCAGATCAGTTGATGTTGCAGGCCATGCATGTGGAAGTACTTCTGGAGATTTGAAGTATGCATTAAGCAGATCTTTCACTAGGTGAATGATGTGGTGTCACCGCCAGACACCACACTTGCTAGGTGGTAGCTTTAAATCGGCCGCGGTCCATTAGTACATGTCGGACCCGCGTGTCACCACTGTCAGTAATTGCAGACCGAGCGCCACCACACGGCAGGTCTAGAGAGATGTACTAGGACTCGTCCCAGTTGTACGACGACTTTGCTAGCTACTACACTGACAAAGCCTTTCTCTCATTTGCCGAGAGATAGTTAGAATAGCCTTCAGCTAAGTCCATGGCTACGACCTAGCAAGGTGCCATTAACCATTTCTAGAGAGAGTCTCACTTGCATCATCAAGAATGCTGTATACAAATGATGGATTAAAGTTAAGTATTCCAGCAGCTACATACTTTTCTTATAGCATTCATTACGTATCCTGTTTCAGACCTAAAGCAAGCCTGTGTGTGTAAACGCGTGCCTTTCGGTTACCCGTCACTGTGGACTGGCTGTCTTGTCAGTCCACAACAAATGACACGAGATGTTGCCCCATCTTTCGAAAACAGTAGTTTCCACACAGTTGCGCTATTCCAGAGCAGGAATCGCATGCTGTACAAGGGTGTTTTGATAACATGCAAATGTTGTGATACACCTAACAGGCACTCTGGGTGCATTCTCTTCAAAGAAGAGCAGACCGAGAATGAAGGTGCTTGTGAATCCAATCGCACAGTCACATACAACAATTGCAATGGCTCTTTATACATAACATGCAGTTTGACAATACATAAAATTTGTTAGTTCTGTGTATTCAGTGCACCTTGTAGTATTAAATGTGCCTCATGAGTCCACAGAACATTGTCCAGCTGCACCTCGTCAACTTCAATGCGTGCCAGAAACCAAAGAGAAAATTCAGAACACCGCTACGCATCATGAGGTTTCAGTTGGTGCACCATCGGGATCTTGTATACTGTACTTACTCGAATCTAAGCTGCACACTTTTTCCGGTTTTTGTAATCCAAAAAAAACGGCCTGCAGCTTAGAATCGAGTGCAAAGTAAGCGGAAGTTCTGAAAAATGTTGGTAGGTGCCGCCACAACTAACTTCTGCCATCGAATATATGTAGCGCTACGCAGGCATGCTTTGCAGGCACAAAGATAAATACTGGCGCCAAAACCTCTGCTTCAGTATATAAATTAAAAAAGGTGGAAGACGAGCTTTTTTTCTCCGCCCTGAGTTTCGACCACTGCATTTTCATACACTATCCAACGAAGTAAATACAAATTCCGTATTGTTCATCATCAAATGTAGTAGCATTTCAATGTACTACAAAAATCCGATTGGCAAGACTGTTTGGAATGTTTGTTAATATGGCCAACTGTACGATTCTCTTCACCATAAGAATAATACAGGGTGTCTACGTGGACAAGGAAAAAAAATTCCCGGATTTTTCCCGGATAAAAACACACTTTCTCCCGGATGACAGTATATTTTCCCCTATCACTCCTTTGATTGGTTATGGTTTTGTACATGGGTGTACAATTTCCCGGCATTTTAGAAAACGAAACTCACAGAAAAAGACACGTTTTGGAAATATCTTTGATGTGCAGCAACATGTATGCTGCGTATTTTCGTATTACGAAAACATACATTAGAAAATCCACCAAACACCGCATGTTACTTTCCGAACCATTGAAACCGAGATTCGATGCGCTTTTGTAAGCCGTTCGTAACTCATGTCACGTGACCTCGCCAGCCGATGACAGAGGATATTCAGAGCATAGGACACGTGATGTAGTCAGCCAATAGCAACATCAGTGTTAAGTAGCGAGCCAAACAGGGAAAGTTAATAGTTTAAATTAATATACATAGTGTTGTTACAAGAAAAGCAAAGCTTTCACATAAAATATTGGTCTCAAGCTGCAAGAGAAGCTAAGCTTTCGCATATACTGTTGATCTTTTTTGCGCGTGTTACACTTTAAGAGATATCATACAAATGTGCCTGTAAAATTTTTAATAATGACATAAATGTCTGATCTTCAGGGTTCGAGGGTTCGAAATGTTTCTAAAATGGCTCGTCATCAGACACCTGATTTTTAAATGAGAGTCAAACGCTTTGTGATTTAATAAATTCACGGTCCATTCTTGTACGTAGCTCAACTTACGTAAAAGGATATTTACTTTGAAAGTAACGCTTTTCAAACTACCAATCGTAATATTTTCTGCGACCTGTTACAAATAGGTTCGTTTCAGCAGTTGCCAGAGAGCTCAGGTAACAGGCGACACCGCGCTTGGGTAGGTATCATGATGTAGGAAGCCCGTATGTACGTACGTGTAAAAGATCATCAATGAAAGATGATACTGCAAGAGCATCGGAATTTCGTGAACCATATTAAAATGTGCACATTTAAAGTGCATACTTAAAGGCACACTCGTATGTCCAGATTCCCAATGAAGTACCGTAGACCCCGACCTGATATTAAGCTTTTAAGTGTGGTTTCCAGGATAAATTTTCTTGGAGCACCAGTACTGTATTATATCATGTTTGGTTCTTTATTATGGCATAATGCCATACATGCTAGAAAATGAAAACGTGCACTTGAAATGCAGCAAACAGTTGAAACTACCCTGTACTGTGGAATTAAACATTTCGTTTCAGATACATTCACTGCCTCTGCGGAAAAGATTAGCAAAAGTCAAATTTCTTTAGCAAACAGACAAAAATAACTTCACTGTTCCGCAAGGCGATTAATGCTTGACTGTCAGAAAGGTGGAAATAAAATAAAATCTGAAACTAATGACATATTTCGGCCTTTAGTAATTATGTGAATGTGTTTTAATTCACTTGATAACTCCCGGGCACGGATACCCGTTTTGTTTTCATTTGACGTGAGAGTAAACGAAGGGGAAACAGCAAAATCACTGAACGTAAACACGGGTCACGTGGAGACTACCCACTATAGCTCAGATTGCTCTGCGCATCAGCCCCGGATCTACGACATTTGCGAACCGGGTCAATACTAAAAAAAAAATCGAATTTTCAAAATATGTTCATCTTGTAGCGCACATCTTTCTGAAAAGTCTGAAACATAAAACGTATGTATTTGAGGAAATGTAAGACATATTATTTGGTCTTAAGTATGCCCAAGTGCAGTTCCATGCCTCTTCATAAAGCATTTTTCTACTGCACTTCCAAACTATATTCAGGAGAGTGGAAACTGAAATGTCCTGTGGTGCCTCTCCTGCTCCCAGTCGGCCGGTTTGGCAGCCTGCCTCTCTTAAAAAAAAAATCTCGCAATTAATAGCAGGCCGGATTATTTGTAATCGAGAGAACAAGAACTCTTCGGAAAATCTGAACTCTTCATTGCCCATTAGTTAATAACTTGCTTTTTTGTGTGTCCTAAAATTAAATATAGGATATATAAAATCAGTACTGACAAGAGATAAGCAAGAAATTACACATTTCTTCAAACCTTAGATCCTAGCATTTTTTTCTCTCTAATCTTGCTACAGCTTTACATGGCGTGTTTTCCTTTCTGTGAAAGAATCTTTTACCTCATCAAAGTTTGTCAAACGTTTTGCTACATGGAAAATCGAAATGTAGTTATCTAATACTGAAAAAGCTGTTAATACAAATAATACCCAAGACTGGTGTGGTTTCTTGATCTGATTACGTCTATTTTGTCACTGTCTGCTAGATAAAACAAAATAGGCCTTTCTAATACGGCAGTACTTTTATAACACACCAAATAAACGAGACTGTTTTGGCACAAATGGTCATTTTTATAACACGACAGAATATAATCCAATAAGTATCAATATCAAATGCCTATTAGGCCTACTACAAGCAAAAAGCTTTATGTTAGGAAGTAGTTTCACGTTTCATTCATATGCACCAGCTTCTCTAGCATGACATCGAAAACTAGTATTACGAAATTTTTATATAAATTTGTAATCGTCTTATTCTTCCATAATTTGTGTGATGTCCTCGTTTCTTCTCCGTCCTCGTTCTAACAAACAATCCTGTCATCACCAATTCTGTAGCTATTGCTGCCACTGTCAAAATTTGTTCGCCGATTAACTTCACTAACCCTGCCAGAATCACTGGTTTAGTTCCCCCGCAAGTATTCTCCAGTTAGGCGTTCTTACGTGTTCGTACAACACGTTTTCCGCGTTACTTCCATAATAGAACTTAAGCGACTGGTAGCCGGGGACTGTACTACTGGTCCTTACTAGTGTAGCGATCTGGCCAAACATTTTCTGTCAAAACTTCATTTTCTTGGACACACCGAGAAGATAATACATAATCTTTCTCACCTGTTATTCCTGTCAGTCGTTTATTTCCATTCTGATAGTATGAATCTATTGATTTCGCTAGCAATTATAACAACGCTGATCATTCCCACACCCAATCAGCCACATAATCAGACAGCGATTGCCATTCATCCATTCGGCTTTACTCCACTCAGCTTGTATAGCCCCGTCCCCCTTTGCCTATGGAAAGTTTATGTCTAGATGCGACCAGGATTCTCCTGACAGAGACATCACGTACACTATGCATGCATTCAAAAGTCAGCTTATGATTCATTCAGAAATCAACTTAAAATGTGTTCAAATACCAACAGAGAAGCGTTTCAAAATCATATGACTAATTGATAGGCAAATGTGCGCTGGATGCTAGGTGCTTTGTGAAACAAGTTTTTTTTCCCCTCAATAATATGAATTAAGCGCCCCCTTTTCCCAGAAGTATCTAGCTGCTTGCTACGACTGCTTGCACAGCCAACAGCCACATTCCTGTTGACAGAAGCGGGAGAATCTACTACTCAAACGTGACTCTACTGCGCATGCGCATGAGCCCGCGCGTTAACTGCTAAAACAAATCGAATGTAAACAGTTGCGACTTCACGCTCATTGGGGGCAATTTGTTGTTATGAAGCACTGCATAGTCTTCCTAAAGCCTTTGACACATTTTCAGTCGGCAGACGCTTGCATGAGCACTTGTGTCGTCGTCGTATATGGCGCATTTCCTTTGCAATTTAAGTTATTTTCGTTTTTTTCTCTCGTTTATGTTTTATTGTTGAAGTATTATTCTGCAGTAGCGGGATACAGTAATATCCTTTGTTAGCGTGTCGGTTCTTACTAGTCAAAATTACAAAAATTTAACTGAAAACTAAAACAATGAAAAATTCCCGGAATTCTAAAAATATCCCGGGTTTTTCCCGGTTTTCTCCCGGATGAAAAAAATCCCGGGTTTTTCCCGGATCTCCCGGTTGTCCCGGGTCGTAGACACCCTGTAATATGAATATAAACATTTTGTCATGTATTCTTTTATGTTTGCTGCTATCTAATTTAAATCCTGTCTGCCTAATAAACTATGAAACTAGAGTGAGACAACAGCAAACGTGGAAGAATACACATATCATGTCATGTTTATATTCATATTATTCTTATGCCTAATAGTGATACAGTCAGAAATGAAGCACGGCAATTGACTAGATTTTTAAATCTAAGTTGACAAATTTCTGTGCAGAATGTAACGTACTAAAGAGGCGTCTGCAAAGATTTTCAAACGGAGAAAAATTTTCGCTAAACTCTTGTTCAGAACATCTATCATACGCAATCTATTATTTGGTTCTTGTTGATCATTATCAAAGAAAGCAGCAGTGTGAGTAACAACAAATAGCAGTCTCTAGCCATTGCTTCGCCAATAAGACTATTCCTCTTTTTTTTTTTTTTTTTTTTTTTTTTTTTTAAATTGTAAGCGGCGGTAGCGCGCACAAAAGCAAGCCATGCCGCAAGCGGCGAAAGGTCGTAAACACTCATTATCGGAGTGCAACAAACAATGCATGACACAGTACAGCAATGCATTTTCAGCTTAGAGTGATGTAAACACCTATAACAAAGAGAACGGCACTTATCTGATCAAAGAAAAATAAGCAATCAATTCAAACCAGACGAAGCATGTGAAAAAGGAAGGGTACCCGTATAAATATGGACGGAGCACCTGACGCATAGCAATGGCTACCTGGTAAAGCTTAACTGCTAAGCTTACGACTCGAACGAAACTACTGTAGCTGTATCGTAATTCATTTGACCTAAATTATGTCTCATATTACAATGGACCAACATTGTTTTGATTTGGAGATGCGGCCTAAAACTTTTCTCTCCCCTTGAATTTCGAGTCTCAAATTTCAGGTGCGGCTTAGATTCGGGAAATTTTTTTTCCTTGATTTCGCGTCTCATTTTTCAGGTGCGGCTAAGATTCGAGTGCGGCTTAGATTCGAGTAAATACGGTAGGTAGCAGTTTAATGTAGACTGCAAACTTTACATGCTGTTGACCATGGGATGGACAATTCTTGACACACTGCACGAGCACTAGCACTAGTGCTATCCAGGGCACTTGCTGCTTTGTCAGTTACAGCAACATCAACCTTGTTAATTATTTCCACCGGGATAGGATGCCTCCCTCTACCAGATGCCACACCCAGCTCACCAGCATTTTCAAATTTCATTACCATCATCATTAAACCATGTAATGACATCAGGTCTCTCTTCAGACCTTTCAGTCAGTGACACTATTAATGCAGCACTGTAATTACTGCAGTTCACATAAAACAGTTTCATTAACAGCAAACTGTCTCTCTTCTCAATAGCCATACTGTTTTTTCCACAATATGGCTTGTCAAATGACAGCATGGATGTCATACCATCACAAAAATAGTGTACAGCACCAGATTTGCACCTTCTGGCCAAAACTTGAACAATTTTTTCCTCCAATCTAAACCAAATCAGTTTTGCATTAATGCATTAGCATATCTACCAAGTTTCGCCACAGTATGATAATTACATCCCACACTAGACCTCTGTAACAGCTGTGGGTTAATTATACCCCAACCGAGTATATGATCAACAGACAGCATTATTTCAAAATACATTAATGTCACTGTAGGGCAACATGAATACATTGTTTATATTTTCACTTAGACATATTTGAGTGTTATTACTTACTGATCAATGGGAGTTTTCCTGCATAGTTCCACATATATTCTTTATGTACCTGGTTTGGCTGGTCCAGGTACACTTTTGCAAAGAGAGTGTCATTTGTAATTTTTGTAGAGTCATGTTGCTATTAAAATCCATTCACATTGCTGTCATCTTCGCTTGGGCACAAAATTTTCACTAGCACAGTCTAAATGATTTCAGTGTGTGTGTATGCGTGTGTCGTTGCTGTCTGGTTCGGAAGTGGTGGCAGACAATTCTGCTGTCTATAAAATCGGGAGGGTATTGTACATTTAAGTGGCTACAGTATTGCAGTTGCTTTCTATACAGTTTTACACAGAGAACACCACCACTGATGCAGTTTCATCTCATAAAGAGGAGTTGCTTGTAAGGATGAAAACCACATTATTTCTGTAGTTGCACACACATTATTAAAATCAGGAAAACAAAAACAGTTTGGAACCATGAAAATAGCAAGACATTGGCTGGCTAAAATGTCAAATTAAAGTGTAAGTAGAATATTCTTGACCAGGTGCACAGCCTATCCACTGGAATGGGCAAACTTATTAACATTATTACTAGGCGTGCTCAACTGCTTGCGGCCCAGTCAGCTGACAGCACTGCGGACATCGCAAAGTGTTTTCCCTCTCTGCCCATGCAGAACGCTTCACTCAGTGGCCTTCTTATGTGCGCCCCGCTATACTTCGTGGGCAATTTTCCCGAGGTAACATGCAAGAGAAAGCCTAACAGAGCACTGGCTAAAACACACAGAATTTTATTAGTCTACTATGTAATTAAAAAAGAACAACTTGCACAGTTTTTTTAAAGTTATCTGATTCCTATATAAAACAAAGCTACATGTTCCTGAAATCTTGGAATATTTTCTCATGATGAGCAACAAAAAGGTCTGTGATCCAATACAGAAGGAAGGACAGCATCAGCCACAAATTTTAAGGTTTCTATTGCAGATCAATTTTTGCTACTGTGTATCCATCTTCAATGCAATTACATCCAAGTCATGATGAATCATCATAAATAAAGTCGCACATGGTACCACTTGACATTACAGAGTACAAACAATTAAATTCAGACACAACCAATGCTGCCCATCCTCCTGTCTTGAATCTCATTAATACAGTCATGCAGCATGCTGTTACTGACAGGCATGACCTCACCTGGTCTCCTGTGTAGACATCAGAACAAGCTGAGAGTCCTCCTTTCTGTGGAGTTAAGGAGCCTTGATGTAACATGTGAATGTGGTCTCTGCTTGGAATCGGCAATGATAGGTCTTGGAAAGTCTCAACACGTGTTGATATCTGTCAGAAACCCAGGTCACACCATTATACACACAGACAAAAACACTAAGTACACAAATGACATACCACCTTCATGTACCAACCCTATCGCATGTAAGGCACTGCACAGAACTCAGCAGCTTTCCATCAAATACATCAGAAATGATACTCCGGTGCTTAACGGGGTGTTTCTTGCGTGACGCTCCAGGCCCGGGAGCAGAAGACGGCAAACAGGAAGGTCCACGATTGCAAGCTGCTGAAGTAGGTTTGCACAGACGAGACCCACGTTCAGAAGGAGATGGAGATCTGGATCTGTGAATACTGTAGAGCCTTGAATTAAAAAACAAATACTACTTCACAACTACTCTTTGAACAAAGTGCAAGTTTCTTTTAAAAAAATGAATATATGCTCCCTTCACGCTTCAATTATGTTATATCAAAGTACGAGCTTTCTATCACTATCATGTTATGAGATGCACAAATTATACACTACTCTTAATAAGTTTTGAAACATCATGCTGCCTATTACAATGTAGAAGGTGGGAGTGTCCACTCAAGTTATTGGTTAGAATACAGAATAGTATGCTCAAATAACGATTAATTATGTCACTTTCAATATTGTACAGATAATTATTGTATAAATAAATACACAATGATACGGCACAGTTTTATATAAACTGACTTTACCTGTCCAAGCTTTCCATTAGACATGCCTGGTGGTGCCAGCAGCCAGCACGACTGTGTGTGGGTAAGTAGTTTACAGTTCTGTTCAGTTGCAGTTCAACATGCCATGAAAGGATGTGGTACATATAGCGAAAGTAACTGAAAATGGCTGCAAACTGCCAGATTCCTAATGATTTACAGGTAAAGATAATCACTCTGCACCAAGAAGGCAATACTGCCCAATAAATATCAAAGAGATTAAAGATTTTCATCAGTGGAGTTGTTAAGACCGTACACTGGTATCGAGATATAGGCACCTATGATGATCGTCAATTTTCAGGAGCATCCAGGAAAATATCAAACACCAGGAAAAGTATTTGGTAGTGACCAATAAACATAATAGATTCGAAACTGCCCAAGAATTGACTGCTGAACTAAACACAACTTGGGATACACCAGTGAGTGAGTCAACAGTGAAACTGCAATTGGCAGCATCCAGGGTTATCTAGCAGCAAGGAAACCATCATTGTGCCCTCTTAACAAGAAAAAAAAAAGGATTCAATGGGCTACAGCACATCCGATAGCAGTGAATTGGGAAACAGCCTTATTCACTGATGAACCCAAGTTTGAAATATCTGGAAGCAAACACCGACAATTCATATGCCATTTACTCCATGGATGCTTGAACCCTCAGTGCATGATTCTAAGTGTGAAGCATGGAAGAGGTTCTGCGATTGTAAGGGGATCTTTCAGATGCAATAAAATTGATTTGGTTGAAGTAGATGGAAAAATGAACAAAAAGGATTATTACGCCATTCTACAGAAATGAGCCACGACATCTGGCTTGCGTCTGATTGAAAAAAGGTTCGTTTTGCAGCAAGATGACAACCCAAAACATACATCCCATTTTGTCAAAACTGTGTGAAGTCTACAGAGGTTCGGAAAATTTTAAAAAATGTGGAATGGCCTCCCCTGTCCCCTGATTGTGATCCAATTGAGTTATTGTGGGACAAGGTGCACAGGAAGATTTGAAAATGGGGAATCATGAATGTGACACACCTGTGAGAGGAGCAGTAGCAAGAAGAGAGACTAATTCCAACTGAAACCTGGCAAACTTGACCTGTCACATGCCGAGAATATGCAAGGCAGTGATTAAAACAAAGGCTGGCTATTTTGAGGAATCTTAATATTTTATAGCTGCATTTACCCTAGTATGGTTTGTGCTTAATAAACATTTACAAGATAATAAAATGCAATTTTATAATATATTCCCTTTCCATTGTCCATAATCGCTTTGTGTTTCCAAGCTATGGTGGGGTAGTGTACATACACTGACAAAAAAGAACTTACATTCCTCATTTTATTAAGGAACTATCAGCTATGGCATTTTATGACACAACAATTTCGATACACCAGGAGCATCTGGGTATCATCCAGCTTTGAGCTCACTCAAAGCTGCCAAAAATTCATGAAGGCAGGTCAAAACAGGATCCAAGATACTCTGACTCACCCAGTATTACTAGGATTAAAGTCAGGTGACCTGGGGAACTAAACATACCTCCGTAATAAGATCCTGAAAAAATGTATTCAGAAAGCAACAGTATTGACAGTGTCAATGAAACAGAATGTACCAGCCAGAATTTTAATCATATAAACAAAGCAATTTTCTGACTACTGAGGACTGGTGCTGGAGATAAAATGTGAGTAACAAGTTTTATACGCTCAGAAGCACAAATTGCTATATTATTGTGGGTCTTTTAGTATCACACAGATAACTGATACATATTATCCAAAATACTTAGGTCCATAAATGCTTTCTCTTAGTGAAATGTCAAGCAATCAGCAAGAAATTGAAGGTAAAATCCTTTTGAATTACTTCATTGAAAGATGTTGGATTAGTCTATAATATATTCCTAAAAAATCTTCCGAAGAAGACACATTATGTACCATTCTGTAGGAGCTTTGAAACAATCCATAGACCTTGAGAGAAAGTAATTTGATATCACATGAAGATAAGTTTTAGGAACAGTCAGAACTGAAATTTTCTCAAAATCTTGAGTGACCGTTACAAAAACTAACATGCCGAATTACTGGTTAAATTGAAGACAAAGTGGCCCTGAGGACCAGAAGGTGTAAATTTTTATTATAACAACCACAGTAGTTGCTATTAATCAGCATAAATGCGTGGGGTAATGGACAGTAATGCAAGTTTGTTTTGAATGATTAAAGATAACAGTCGCATACAAAGTTTTTATTTGGTTTTAATAATGTACCTCACAGGAGGTTATTCTGTCATCAACAAAAGAAACATTTAACAATCAAGCACCGCTATCCGGTGATTGATGATATTGGTCAAAGGGTAACTAACTTTACTAGAGAGTGATTTCTATACACTCAGTGACCAGTCTTACATATTCTGAGATACCTGTTGAAACCCATACCCAAGAACAACCAGATTACTATAAAGATTAATTTAACTTTATAAAACAAATACAGATATGAAATAACAAACTTTCTCATAAAAACGTGAAATTTCATTCAGCAGGGCATTTATTGGAATTTTTCTGGATGTCTAGCACCAAATACTTATAAATGAGATATAATACATCACACGCAAAAACTGCTGATAGAAAGTCATACCTGTTTTTGCTTGATGATCTTTCCCCTTCGTCACTTAATGAAGACCTCTCACTCACACCTGAATCACATGTTTCATATTCAGCTTCAGATTGGCTAGAGTTTCCACCGCCTCCACTTCCTCTACCGCCAGTATGTTCATCATCCTCATCAGAAATGTCTTCAAAGGAATTTCGCCTAATGTGCTGATTGTCATCTGTTTCAAACAAAACAGTAATTAGCACCTGGAAAAATTATTCTGCATCTATGACACACAAACACCATTTTAAATGTTGAACAGTAGCTACCAATTTAAGACTGGTTTAATACTGGCACTCATGGATAATAATAATAAAAAGAAGATAATACTCTAACAAAGAATTTAAGAGTTGCTGTTGACTTTTACAAAGTATTGCTACAGGAGGAGTTGGTTGCTTGGTTGGGAGTTAAGGGGCTAAACAATAAGGGCATCAGTCCCTAGATTATGGATTACTCCCTTTGAAGTTAGTAAAACAGCTAGAAATCTGATTGAAATATGATAATATTCAGTAGGGGTAAAAATGAGGCACCGAGAACAATATTCATGCCAGAGATGGGAAATAATTGCACAGCTGACAAAGTTACACAGTCCAATCACATTAATGTGAACACCGACTATATTTGATGTCAACATGAAATAACCATTCACAGACAGCACATGGAAACACAAGTGTGGAGGGTATATAAAGTATGTCTGGGGGTGGGGGGGGACACAAGACAGTGTTGTTGTCATTGTGGTGTGGAAATGGAGTGATTTATTTGATGTTCAAAAAGCATGATCATTGGCTTTTGGACCAAGGACAGAAACACACATTTCTGAGAATTTTCAGAAGCTATCATTGTCCTTTGCATAATCTACAAGCAACTTGTAGAAAATCAACAGCTGTGATTTAGTCACTGTAGCAAATTTTCTACCTAACATACTGTGTTACATCTAGTTTTCCTTAAAAAGGAGTAGCCATATACACTCCTGGAAATGGAAAAAAGAACACATTGACACCGGTGTGTCAGACCCACCATACTTGCTCCGGACACTGCGAGAGGGCTGTACAAGCAATGATCACACGCACGGCACAGCGGACACACCAGGAACCGCGGTGTTGGCCGTCGAATGGCGCTAGCTGCGCAGCATTTGTGCACCGCCGCCATCAGTGTCAGCCAGTTTGCCGTGGCATACGGAGCTCCATCGCAGTCTTTAACACTGGTAGCATGCCGCGACAGCGTGGACGTGAACCGTATGTGCAGTTGACGGACTTTGAGCGAGGGCGTATAGTGGGCATGCGGGAGGCCAGGTGGCCGTACCGCCAAAATGCTCAACACGTGGGGCGTGAGGTCTCCACAGTACATCGATGCTGTCGCCAGTGGTCGGCGGAAGGTGCACGTGCCCGTCGACCTGGGACCGGACCGCAGCGACGCACGGATGCACGCCAAGACCGTAGGATCCTACGCAGTGCCGTAGGGGACCGCACCGCCACTTCCCAGCAAATTAGGGACACTGTTGCTCCTGGGGTATCGGCGAGGACCATTCGCAACCGTCTCCATGAAGCTGGGCTACGGTCCCGCACACCGTTAGGCCGTCTTCCGCTCACGCCCCAACATTGTGCAGCCCGCCTCCAGTGGTGTCGCGACAGGCGTGAATGGAGGGACGAATGGAGACGTGTCGTCTTCAGCGATGAGAGTCGCTTCTGCCTTGGTGCCAATGATGGTCGTATGCGTGTTTGGCGCCATGCAGGTGAGCGCCACAATCAGGACTGCATACGACCGAGGCACACAGGGCCAACACCCGGCATCATGGTGTGGGGAGCGATCTCCTACACTGGCCGTACACCACTGGTGATCGTCGAGGGGACACTGAATAGTGCACGGTACATCCAAACCGTCATCGAACCCATCGTTCTACCATTCCTAGACCGGCAAGGGAACTTGCTGTTCCAACAGGACAATGCACGTCCGCATGTATCCCGTGCCACCCAACGTGCTCTAGAAGGTGTAAGTCAACTACCCTGGCCAGCAAGATCTCCGGATCTGTCCCCCATTGAGCATGTTTGGGACTGGATGAAGCGTCGTCTCACGCGGTCTGCACGTCCAGCACGAACGCTGGTCCAACTGAGGCGCCAGGTGGAAATGGCATGGCAAGCCGTTCCACAGGACTACATCCAGCATTGCTGCGAAAGGTGGATATACACTGTACTAGTGCCGACATTGTGCATGCTCTGTTGCCTGTGTCTATGTGCCTGTGGTTCTGTCAGTGTGATCATGTGATGTAACTGACCCCAGGAATGTGTCAATAAAGTTTCCCCTTCCTGGGACAATGAATTCACGGTGTTCTTATTTCAATTTCTAGGAGTGTATATTATCTGCATTTATCATAAATTAACTCTGTTTTCAAGTTTACTAAAAACTACATTCCTGGAAATTGAAATAAGAACACCGTGAATTCATTGTCCCAGGAAGGGGAAACTTTATTGACACATTCCTGGGGTCAGATACATCACATGATCACACTGACAGAACCACAGGCACATAGACACAGGCAACAGAGCATGCACAATGTCGGCACTAGTACAGTGTATATCCACCTTTCGCAGCAATGCAGGCTGCTATTCTCCCATGGAGACGATCGTAGAGATGCTGGATGTAGTCCTGTGGAACGGCTTGCCATGCCATTTCCACCTGGTGCCTCAGTTGGACCAGCGTTCGTGCTGGACGTGCAGACCGCGTGAGACGACGCTTCATCCAGTCCCAAACATGCTCAATGGGGGACAGATCCGGAGATCTTGCTGGCCAGGGTAGTTGACTTACACCTTCTAGAGCACGTTGGGTGGCACGGGATACATGCGGACGTGCATTGTCCTGTTGGAACAGCAAGTTCCCTTGCCGGTCTAGGAATGGTAGAACGATGGGTTCGATGATGGTTTGGATGTACCGTGCACTATTCAGTGTCCCCTCGATGATCACCAGTGGTGTACGGCCAGTGTAGGAGATCGCTCCCCACACCATGATGCCGGGTGTTGGCCCTGTGTGCCTCGGTCGTATGCAGTCCTGATTGTGGAGCTCACCTGCACGGCGCCAAACACACATACGACCATCATTGGCACCAAGGCAGAAGCGACTCTCATCGCTGAAGACGACACGTCTCCATTCGTCCCTCCATTCACGCCTGTCGCGACACCACTGGAGGCGGGCTGCACAATGTTGGGGCGTGAGCGGAAGACGGCCTAACGGTGTGCGGGACCGTAGCCCAGCTTCATGGAGACAGTTGCGAATGGTCCTCGCCGATACCCCAGGAGCAACAGCGTCCCTAATTTGCTGGGAAGTGGCGGTGCGGTCCCCTACGGCACTGCGTAGGATCCTACGGTCTTGGCGTGCATCCGTGCGTCGCTGCGGTCCGGTCCCAGGTCGACGGGCACGTGCACCTTCCGCCGACCACTGGCGACAACATCGATGTACTGTGGAGACCTCACGCCCCACGTGTTGAGCAATTCGGCGGTACGTCCACCCGGCCTCCCGCATGCCCACTATACGCCCTCGCTCAAAGTCCGTCAACTGCACATACGGTTCACGTCCACGCTGTCGCGGCATGCTACCAGTGTTAAAGACTGCGCTGGAGCTCCGTATGCCACGGCAAACTGGCTGACACTGACGGAGGCGGTGCACAAATGCTGCGCAGCTAGCGCCATTCGACGGCCAACACCGCGGTTCCTGGTGTGTCCGCTGTGCCGTGCGTGTGATCATTGCTTGTACAGCCCTCTCGCAGTGTCCGGAGCAAGTATGGTGGGTCTGACACACCGGTGTCAATGTGTTCTTTTTTCCATTTCCAGGAGTGTATAATGAACATCAAAACATTTTAGGAAACTAGCAGTTCTTACCACAGGTTTGTGTGTTGACTTAACGGAAATCTCATTTTGTGTATTTGCTTCAATTCTTATAGTGAATTAGCAACGTTTTAGCTCATTAAATTAAAAGATAATCAGTAGGATTAATTTAAATTTATTTGTTCAAAGCACCAACCAAAATGCAGCTCCACTGTGAATGCTGTTCTCTAAAACAGGATGAGTTGGTTGATGTAAGCAGCTAGAAATTGCCCTGACTACTGTCAACGATTGGCAGCTAATGCAAATCGGTGTGCTGGAAGAGCTCTGGAGAGTTGTGTACCTATGATACCTGTAGCAGAGGCACCTCAAGCACTATCCTCTCCCGTGGATCCTGTCTCCTCTGCAGAAAGTACACGATCTGTCATTACTAACCTACATGTACAGGGTGGACGTGGATCATGGAAGACTCAGCATGTGGTACCGATCCTGCTAACCATCAAGTTTGAGGTACTGTCTTTCAGTGAAATTGAAACAGTCCGTGGGATTCACTTCACCTATTTTCAGGACATCTGTTTTGTCCAGTGTCAGGAAGAGGCAAACATAAAAGGGTAGGGGTCTATTAAACTTCGGCAATTCAAACATGTGGAGAATGATGGTTCCCCTTAGAGAAATGGCAGCAAGGGACAGGAAAGGACACCACGTGCACTCAGTGTGTATGTCTGGGGGCCTCATTTAACAAGTTGAAGAAGATATTCCAGCAGATATTAAGGGGACACGGTACAACCAACTGCAGATTGTGGCGCAGGTTGGAACAAATAGTGCCTGTCGTCTGGGCTCTGGTGTCATTCTTGGGTCATTCCAGTGACTAGCAGAGAAAGTTGAGAAGACCAGCATTGCACATGAAGTTTCAATGAAACTTAAAATTTGCAGCACTGTCCCCAGAACTGATTATAGCCCTTTGGTTCTGAGTCGAGTGGAAGAACTGAACTAGACATTTTGAAGGTTCTGTGCAAGACAGGCTGCGGCTTCCTGGACTTGCGCCACAGGTCTGAAATAGGTCAGGTATGCACTGCATACCAGAGGCTGCCACTCAGATAGCTGACTGTGTGTAAAATGCACACAAGTGTTTTAAATGCCTCTCACAGGTGGCAGTATTAAAATCCTTATGGTAAACTACCCAAGCATTCATAACAAGGTGCCACAGTTTGAAGCGTTCATGAAAAGCAGTGAAGATCACATAATACTATGTACAGAAAGCCGGTTGAAACCTGAAACAGATAGCAGTGAGAGTTTTGGAAGAAATTTAAATGTATATCGAAAGGTTGGGTAAATGGGAAATGGTAAAGGTGTACTTGTCACAGTAGACAAGAAACTCAAATCCACCGAGGTAGAAATTGGAGTTGCATGTGAGAGTGCGTGGGCAAGACTCAGGGGTGGGGATAAAATGATAATGGGATCCTTCTATCGCCCACCATACTCATCTCCTGAAGTGACTGACAACTTTAGGGAAAACCTCAGTTCACTTGCATGAGTTCCTCAATCACACTATAATCATACTAACTAACTTTGTGTTCTGCCTTACAGCAGATCTCGTCATGGGGGAAGCCTCATCAGAGAGATCCACCGTATGATTGTCTAGGGAAGTGATTCCAGTGGTGGTTTCCCATTGCCTTCCACTGATGATGATGAAATGATAATGAGGACAACACAACACCCAGTCCCTGAGCGGAGAAAATCTCTGACACAGCCGGGATCGAACCCGGACCCCTTGGCATGACAGACCGCCGCACTGACCACTCAGCTATCGGTGCGGACCTATAATCACAGGTGGAGACTTAAATCATCCTACAATTAATTGAGAAAATTACAGTTTTATTAGTGGTGGGCATGACAAGACATCCTGTGAACCTTTACTAAATGATTTCTCTGAAAACTACCTTGAGTAGATAGATAGGAACCCCACTCATGATGGAAATATATTGGATCTAATGGAACGAATAGACCTGACCTCTTTGAGGACGTCCACATCAAAACTGGTATCAGTGACCACGAAGCAGTTGACGTAACAATGATTACAAAGGACAACTAAAACAAGCAGGAAGACATGTGGGTTCAGCAAACTAGATAAAAAATCTGTAGTGTCATAACTCAATGTGGAACTTGAAACTTTCAGCACAGGGCAGGGGCATGTAGTGGAACTACTGCGCAAGTATGCGTGGACATACTGAGTGGCAACAGGATGACTTTTTAGATGAGTCAAGTTTTATGCTCCATTGGACAGATGGCTGTTGGTGTGTAAGGTGTGAAATATCTGACAGCAAACACCCTGCAACAATAGTCGAAAGTGTACAGGCCGGAGGGCACTCGCTAGGTGATCTTGCCATTCTGGACAGCACCGTTGATCAACGAAAGTATACATCTATCCTTAGTTACCACGTCCAGCCTTAAATGCAGTTCGTTTTTCCTCGGTATGATGACATCTACCAGCAGTAAAATGCATTGTGTCACATACCCAGTGTACGTGTGTGGTTTCAAAAGCACCAGGATGAGTTTACTGTACTCCTCAGGCCACCCCCACCTGATGGTGTGTGGGGTACTTTAAGTATCACTGACTTATTCATTCTTACCTGCTTCCAGTAATTTGTCATAAACAGTGTAGTTGTACAGCAATGGATTTCTTTTCCCAGGTATGTGTAGTATGTTACAGTTATTTAGGTTGAGGGTCAACTGCCAGAACACGTACCATTCATAAGTCCTCTGTAGTTCATTCTGCAAATCGATACTGTCTTCTGGTATTGCTACTTTCTTGAAGACAACCAATGCGTCTGTGGACTGTCTTAAAGAGTTTCTGAAATTTTCTACAAGATGTAAACAACAAAGGTCCATCACAATTCCTTAGGGTAGTCTGGAAATTACCCTTAACATCTATCAAGTTTTTCCTGTTAAGAGCAACTTGTCGAGTTCTATCTGCAATGAAGTCTTTCATCTGGTCATCCGGTACAATACTCAATAAGCTCGTTTGTTTTTCAGTAAATGGCAGAGCCAGGTGGTGTCAAACGCTTTCCTGAAGTCCGGGAATAAGGCATTGACCTGAGTGCCATTGTCTACAGTGCTATGGATCTCGTGGAGGAACACAGTGAGCCACGTTTCGTAAGATCTCTGTCTGTGGAATCTTTGCTGATTTTTATAGACGAGATTTCCGTCCTGCACAACTGATATAATTCTTGAGCATAAAAAATGTTCTATAATTCCACAACAGATTGATATCAACAACATACGCCAATGATTATGTGCATTTGTCCAACGAACCTTCTTGAAAATGGGAATGACCTCTGCTTTTTTCCAGTCACTAGGTAACATTCACTGCTCTAGCAAACTACAATCAATAACTTGGAGACTGCTTGTTGAGCCAATATAAATTGTATTGGATTTGAAGGATGCTTGATTAATCAAAATTAGGGCTCTGTTAATGGATATCAGCTCCAGTGTAAAGACATTACACTTTCCTGACAACAAATGTTACTGAGCAGCTGGAGATGCAAACGAATATCCCATCCTCTGGACAGTTTTAGAGCTGCAAGTGTAAGTGATCTTTGCATTATTATATTCTCGAAGAACACAGAGAAATAGATACCTACGGTTCCTTGAAATAATCAGTACTAACTCATGGCTACTAACAAAGTAGGAATCACACTGGAGGGGGTGAGAGGCAGAGGGAGGAGAGAGAGGGAGGAAGAGGGGTGAGGGGAGAGGGATGAGGGGAGAGGGGAGAGGAGGGAGAGGGGTGAGGAGGGAGAGGGGTGAGGAGGGAGAGGGGTGAGGAGGGAGAGGGGTGAGGAGGGAGAGGGGTGAGGAGGGAGAGGGGTGAGGAGGGAGAGGGGTGAGGAGGGAGAGGGGTGAGGAGGGAGAGGGGTGAGGAGGGAGAGGGGTGAGGAGGGAGAGGGGTGAGGAGGGAGAGGGGTGAGGAGGGAGAGGGGTGAGGAGGGAGAGGGGTGAGGAGGGAGAGGGGTGAGGAGGGAGAGGGGTGAGGAGGGAGAGGGGTGAGGAGGGAGAGGGGAGAGGAGGGAGAGGGGAGAGGAGGGAGAGGGGTGAGGAGGGAGAGGGGTGAGGAGGGAGAGGGGTGAGGGGAGAGGAGGGAGAGGGGTGAGGGGAGAGGAGGGAGAGGGGTGAGGGGTGAGGAGGGAGAGGGGTGAGGGGAGAGGAGGGAGAGGGGTGAGGGGAGAGGAGGGAGAGGAGTGAGGGGAGGGGAGAGGAGTGAGGGGAGGGGAGAGGAGGGAGAGGGGTGAGGGGAGGGGAGAGGAGTGAGGGGAGGGGAGAGGAGTGAGGGGAGGGGAGAGGAGTGAGGGGAGGGGAGAGGAGTGAGGGGAGGGGAGAGGAGTGAGGGGAGGGGAGAGGAGTGAGGGGAGGGGAGAGGAGTGAGAGGGGAGAGAGGGGTGAGGGGAGAGAGGGGTGAGGGGAGAGAGGGGTGAGGGGAGAGAGGGGTGAGGGGAGAGAGGGGTGAGGGGAGAGAGGGGTGAGGGGAGAGAGGGGTGAGGGGAGAGAGGGGTGAGGGGAGAGAGGGGTGAGGGGAGAGAGGGGTGAGGGGAGAGAGGGGTGAGGGGAGAGAGGGGTGAGGGGAGAGAGTGGTGAGGGGAGAGAGTGGTGAGGGGAGAGAGGGGTGAGGGGAGAGAGTGGTGAGGGGAGAGAGGGGTGAGGGGAGAGAGGGGTGAGGGGAGAGAGGGGTGAGGGGAGAGAGGGGTGAGGGGAGAGAGGGGTGAGGGGAGAGAGGGGTGAGGGGAGAGAGGGGTGAGGGGAGAGTGGGGTGAGGGGAGAGTGGGGTGAGGGGAGAGGGGATGGTGCAGGGGGAGAAGGGGGGGTGAGGGGGAAGGAAGGGGAGTGGGGGAAGGAAGGGGAGTGGGGGAAGGGGAAGAAGGTGGAGTGGGGAGAGGGGGAAGGGAAGAGATGGGAGTGGGAGGGGAGGAGAGATGAGGGGGAGGGAGAGGGAGGGAGCATGGGGTTAATGTCCCCTGTAAGAAAAATAAATTCTGTAAGACATATGATTTGGAAATTATCCTATAGTGATTGTACAAGCGAGCAAGTGTTTGTACCACCAGAACTGAGGAGATAAGATTCTCACTTCGGTAAGGAGACTGTCTACTGGCCTAGTCTGGACGGCTCCAGGGTCCACTCTTACTCCACAAAGATGCACCATCTCCAGTAATTTCATAGCTGATGCTGTCACTGATCTGTAAACCTAGCAATCACAGTTCAGAGCCTGGTCAATATGGAGTACAGTAACATGATTTCATCCCAAGAGGTGAGTGAGAGAAAGCAGAGAGTGTGAAGTTTTCACATGCGGCTAGTCTTTATTGACTAAGATGGGGTAATCATATCAGCCTTTCCTCAAAGACAAATCCTAAAAATTGAGACTATCCAACTACGTCCAAGTGCTGGGTACCTAAGTACAGTTCTGGGTTGGGGTGAACCTTAGTACAATGACAGAAATGCACAAGCCACATTTTCGCAAGAGAAAATTGTAAGCCAATGCAAAAGTCTTTGACATACAGCACAGGGATAACCAACGGTCCAACCGAGGTCACTAGCCCATTGATGGAAATAAGGAAGAGTGAAACAACTCCCATTGAGAGTTGAGCAACATAAGTATCGCTACAGAAAAGGGCATGGTATGTTATAGTCTAACATCCAATTGGTATCATGGATTTCAGAAAGATAATTAGCTTGTACTGGAAAAGGAAGTTAATCAATCAGCTGTGGCTTCGTTGAGGAACCCTTTCTGCAAGTCACTTTACTTGATTTAGAAAAACCTTGAAACACTAACATCATACTAGGGATCTGAGCCCTGCAAATCTTGCTTGGTGTTAGCATTACAATGACCACAACTGGGAAACATGGACAATGAATAAAAGGGAACACTAACATTATATAATCCATAAAAAATTACCGATTTAAACCTCCAAGGCTGGGTTCCTTGGAATGAAACCACGTGACCACCTCCGATTTTCCTGGGGTTGCAAGGTGTGGAATTGTGCGCACTCAACTCCACAAGGGCAAAGAGAAGCCACTTACTGTGATGTGACTAAATCCAAAAGTTTCCACAACGAGCCCTAATCTAATAGCTTCCACCAGGGCGGGTGGCTTACAGGATTTATCATAATAATGTGTGAAGATGGGCTCTCAAATCTACTGCCAAGAATTTTATAAAAGGCAGAAGCACAAATGATGCACCACTAATGAATGAGCCAGATGGGGCAGTAAGGGGTAGATGTCCATAAAGCTACAAACATTCTCAATTGGGTGACAAATCCAGCGGCCTTGCACGCCAAGGTAAGGTTTGGCAAGTACAAATACAAGCATTAGAAATTCTCATTGTGTGTGTGTGTGTGTGTGTGTGTGTGTGTGTGTGTGTGTGTGTGTGGTGGGGGGGGGGGGGGGAATTACCTTGCTGAAATGTTAAGCCCGGGATGACTTGCCACGAAGAGCAACAAAATTGGGTGCAGAATGCTGTGAATTTACCACTATTCTGTAGGGTTGTGTGGATGACAACCAAAAGGATCCTGTTATGAAAAGAAACAGCACCCCAAACAATCACTCCTGGTTGTCAGACCATATGGCCCAACAGTCAGGTTGGTATCCCACCACTGCCCCAGGTGTCACCTGTGTCTAGGGGTAGCAAATCTTGGTGCCAATCGGGTGAGCCAATTGGAGCTGCTCTCTGGTGGCAGACAGTGAAAGCTTGCATTCTCCTTTAGGACAAGGAACTGTGATTCATTCAGCACAAAATTTAAAATTGTTAATTATGAAGTTTTTAATCTCGTGTAAGTTGTCGCAATGTGTCTAAGTGCCTAAGCCACTTCTGAGTTTTTAGGACCTATAGCTTACTTTACAAAAAAGCCCTCAAAAATATACCCCACAACTTAAAACAAACTTAAGTTTATATTCCTCCCAAACCAACAGTCCTTATCATCTTAGCTGACTAATTCTAAACGTTTCTGGCTGTAGAGGACAGCACAGATACATTGGTCTGAACCCTGTGTTTATCGCTGATGTCTGCCCAAACATCATGGACACTGGTTACCTTCAATAACCTGGAGCTGAATTTGATCTTTAAGTAGTGGAGATTTACATACTTCTCTCCAGAAGTTCAACGAGCAGCTATATGTTTTCTATGTGACATCCATTTCAGCAGATTGAATCTTCCAATAGCACGAAGACTGTTGTAACTATATTTCACAATCCTCAAGATGGAGGAGTATACATTAATGTACTGGACTGGAATGGAGAATCAGTTAACAGCTGTCGGCCTTTGTGGCATAAGCTAGTTAGCTTGATGACCTATTATTAGAGCAAGATATACACAATACCAAAGTTTATGTATTTTTTACAAGTGTTTAAAATATTTTGAAAATAGTAGTCCACAGTCTCAGTAGTAGTGAAGCAAAAAAGTTTTTTGTTAAAGATGTTTCGCATGATGGAATAGCCTATGCTGTGTGCAGGAATTCGTATTATTGATGTTAGGACTAATTTGGTACAATGGTATGGTGGCCAAGTAAGTGGTCCTGACAGTCGGGATACCAGTTACTTTGGAATAAGGCTGGGCATCTCGAACATATTCTGAGTCGTGGTCACCTTTACGCTCATACGGCAAAGACTACCAAATCCACCGGTTAGTCCCTCAGCCGTTAGGGGTAAAACCCAATGGGACTCGGGGCAAGTAAGGCTAGCAACCTGCTTCCCTGGTACTTTAAATATGATGCTGGCAACAATCAGAGCAAAATGCCTCGGACCTTTGGAGGTGACGGAGTCCCACCTCTAACTGACAAATCAGGGACTCCTAAGATACGACTTGGCAAACAAATGGTAATGAGATGGGGAGCTATTAATATCAATGGGGGCTACTCTGGGAAGAAGGTAGAGCTGGCAGAGGCTGCAAGTAAGATGGGGCTGGACGTTTTAGCTGTTAGTGACATTCGGGTAAGGGGTGAGAAAGAAGAGGAAGTGGGAGAATACAAGGTCTACCTGTCAGGTGTCAAAGCAGGAATAGCACAATGAGGTGTAGGGCTTTACATCAGGAAAGAAATGGAACCCAGCGTAGTTGCAATAAGGTATGTAAACGAACGACTGATGTGGATAGATTTGACAGTGTCTAGCAAGAAAATTAGGATTGTGTCAGTATATTCGCTTTGTGAAGGGACAGATCAAGATAAGATGGATAGTTTTTATGAGGCACTCAGTGATGTAGTTGTTAGAGTAAAGGACAAGGACAGTGTTCTGCTCATGGGTGATTTTAACGCCAGGATTGGAAATCGAACAGAACGGTATGAAAACGTTATGGGTAAATTTGGAGAGGATATGGAGGCCAACAGGAACGGGAAACAACTCTTGGATTTCTGTGCCAGTATGGGCTTAGTAATCACAAACTCCTTTTTTAAACATAAGAACATTCACCGGTATACTTGGGAAGGCAGGGGAACCAGATCTGTCATTGACTATATAATAACAGATCAGGAATTCAGGAAGGCTGTGAGGGACACACGTGTATTCAGGGGATTCTTTGATGACACTGATCATTATTTAATCTGCAGTGAAATTGGGATTGCGAGGCCGAAAGTGCAGGAGGTCAGGTCCATATGTAGGAGGATAAGAGTGGAGAAACTTCAGGATAAGGAAATCAGGCACAAGTACATAACAGCGATCTCAGAAAGGTACCAGTTAGTTGAATGTAGTCAACTACAGTCATTGGAAAAGGAATGGACAAGGTACAGGGACACAGTACTAGAAGTGGCTAAAGAATGTCTTGGAACAGTAGTGTGTAAAAGTAGGATGAAGCAAACAGCTTGGTGGAATGATACAGTCAAGGCAGCCTGTACAGGAAAAAGAAGGCGTATCAAAAATGGCTACATACCAGAACCCAGGTAGACAGAGAAAGTTATGTTGAAGAAAGAAACAAAGCCAAACAGATAATTGCAGCATCCAAGAAGAAATCGTGGGAAGACTTTGGAAACAGGTTGGAGACTATGGGTCAAGCTGCTGGAAAACCATTCTGGAGTGTAATTAGCAGTCTTCGAAAGGGAGGTAAGAAGGAAATGACAAGTATTTTGGACAGGTCAGGAAAACTGATGGTGAATCCTGTGGATGCCTTGGCCAGATGGAGGGAATATTTTGAAGAGTTGCTCAATGTAGGTGAAAATGCGATCAGTAATGTTTCAGATTTCGAGGTAGAATGGGATAGGAATGATGATGGAAATAGGATCACATTTGAGGAAGTGGAAAAAATGGTCAGTAGATTGCAGTGCAATAAAGCGGCTGGGGTGGATGAAATTAAGTCGGAACTCATCAAATACAGTGGAATGTCAGGCCTTAAATGGCTACACAGGATAATTGAAATGGCCTGGGAGTCGGGACAGGTTCCATCAGACTGGACAAAAGCAGTAATCACACCAATCTTTAAACATGGAAACAGAAAAGATTGTAACAACTACAGAGGTATCTCTTTAATCAGCGTTGTGGGTAAAATCTTCTCAGGTATTGTTGAAAGGAAAGTGCGAGTATTAGTTGAGGAGCAATTGGATGAAAATCAGTGTGGGTTTAGGCCTCTTAGAGGTTGTCAGGACCAGATCTTTAGCTTACGGCAAATAATGGAGAAGTGTTATGAGTGGAACAGGGAATTGTATCTATGCTTTATAGATCTAGAAAAGGCATATGACCGGGTTCCTAGGAGGAAGTTATTGTCTATTCTACGAGATTATGGAATAGGAGGCAAACTTTTGCAAGCAATTAAAGGTCTTTACATGGATAGTCAGGCAGCAGTTAGAGTTGACGGTAAATTGAGTTCATGGTTCAGAGTAGTTTCAGGGGTAAGACAAGGCTGCAACCTGTCTCCACTGTTGTTCATATTATTTATGGATCATATGTTGAAAACAATAGTCTGGCTGGGTGAGATTAAGATATGTGAACACAAAATAAGCAGTCTTGCATATGCGGATGACTTAGTTGTGATGGCAGATTCGATTGAAAGTTTGCAAAGTAATATTTCAGAGCTAGATCAGAAATGTAAGGACTATGGTATGAAGATTAGCATCTCCAAAACGAAAGTAATGTCAGTGGGAAAAAAATATAAATGGATTGAGTGCCCAAATAGGAAGAACAAAGTTAGAACAGGTGGACGGTTTTAAGTACTTAGGATGCATATTCTCACAGGATGGCAACATAGTGAAAGAACTGGAAGCGAGGTGTAGCAAAGCTAATGCAGTGAGCGCTCAGCTACGATCTACTCTTTTCTGCAAGAAGGAAGTCAGTACCGAGACTAAGTTATCTGTGCACCGTTCAATCTTTCGACCAACTTTGTTGTATGGGAGCGAAAGCTGGGTGGATTCAGGTTACCTTATCAACAAGGTTGAGGTTACGGATATGAAAGTAGCTAGGATGATTGCAGGTACTAGTAGATGGGAACAAGGGCAGGAGGGTGTCCACAATGAGGAAATCAAAGAAAAACTGGGAATGAACTCTATAGATGTAGCAGTCAGGGCAAACAGGCTTAGATGGAGGGGTCATGTTACACGCATGGGAGAAGCAAGGTTACCCAAGAGACTCATGGATTCAGCAGTAGAGGGTAGGAGGAGTCGGGGCAGACCGAGGAGAAGGTACCTGGATTCGGTTAAGATTGATTTTGAAGTAATAGGTTTAACATCAGACGAGGCACCAATGTTAGCACTGAATAGGGGATCATGGAGGAACTGTATAAGGGGGGCTATGCTCCAGACTGAACACTGAAAGGCATAATCAGTCTTAAATGATGATGATGATGATGATGATGATGATGATGATGATGATGAATGGTATGAGTTCATAATAAAAATCATTGGTGTTATCTGATTGCCATTAGTGTTTTGCCGATAAATAAGAAACAAATGAGAATTGTCACTCCCAATGACTGTGAGAGTAAAAAGTAAAGTAAATTGTCAAAGCACATTTTTAATGCAGAAAACTATGATAAAATAGGTGATAGTATGTTTCTTTGATACAGTTTGTAAACTAGAAATGAGATATTTAAATTACACTTGGGGGAAATGAGTAATTCTATTGTCAGATTCTTCAAATAATTTTTTTTTTAATTTTATTATTTTGGTTTTTGGGAAAAATAATGTTGTGACAACATAATTCTTTGCATGATTTTCTGGGATAGCAAGGTTTGAGACATTCGTAATTATAAGTCAGGGAGAATGATCTTGAAATGCAGTCTCTAGTGAGGCCAAGCAGGTTAAAGAGAAACCTGTATTTCTCACTTCCCAAATGATTTTCACTCTCCTATAGTAAAGAAAAAAAGTGTTGAAGTATTGTCAATTTTTACAAAAATTTTGGTTATCATTCCTGTATTTTAGACAACTTAGCGATATTAAGCTTTTATTACTGTCCTATGTTGCAATGCACAAACTGCAACTACAATTTTTCAATTTTCAAATTTAAGTTTTATTAACGTAAACAAATGCTCTATAATCAAAACACACAAACAATACACAGAGGTCTTCTGTACGTTTTCGCTACCTGCCACCAGAAAGTGCTAAGAGCTACAAAACCGAGTCCAACCGAGCGTAGTCGATCAGCTCACCCGATCGGCACCAAGATTTGCTGTCCCTAGACACAAGTCCCGGGACTTTCCAGACATGTCTTTGCTGATCAGTTCAAAGTGGAACTCATCACTGAAGACAGTTCTACTCCAGTCAACGAGACCCCAGGCCGAAGACGTGTATAGAGGCACCATGTGTAGCTGTGGGATACCAACCAGAGTATCACCAACCGTATGGCCCCAAAAACCAACAGGGATGGTCTGGGGTGCCATTTTTTTTTTTATAGCAGAACTCCTTTAGTTATCGTCTGTGACACGCTTACAGCACAGCGGTACATTGACAATATTCGACACCACTTTTGTTGCCCTCCATAGGAAGCCATCCTGGGCTTACATTTCAGCAAGGTAATGCCCACCTGCACACAGCGAGAGTTTCTACTGCTTGTCTTCGTGCTTGCCAAACCCCTAACCTGGCCAGCAAGATCGCTGGATCTCTTCCCAATTGAGCACTGGAGCATTAAGGGCGCCGCGCTCCAAGCTCAATTTGTGAAGCTCTTTTTCTTAAATAGATCATGCAAGGGATCTAAAACTGGTATAATTTGTTTGTCTGTACATGTACATCTCGTCTTCCCGTGTCCATCCCATTTCAATAACTTCTTACTGGCGCAGATACCGCAACTACTTCCAACACCTTGATGCAGAGGACCCAGATGCAACACCTGCCCTATGCACAACCTATTCCAGTCATGTCCGAGCATATCATATAGCAATACTGCTGTAATTTCTGCACGGCCTTTTATGTGGATATGACCAGGAATCAGCTGTCTACCCCAATGAAAGGCAACCACCAAACTGTGGGTTGGAGCAGAGTTGATGACCTGCTGCTGAGCACAATATGCTTGATTTTAATGCCTGCTTCACAGACCATGCTGTCTGGATACCTCCCCAACTGTGTAGATATGATTTATGCTCTCAACACATCCTTCAATCCCGTAATCCACTTGGGGCCTCAATCTCTGCTATTCCTTGTCCCACATCCCCCTCCATCTCTGCCTCCACCCATCCCATTTGTTCTACACTCTCACTCTACTCTCTAGTCTCCCTCCTCCTCTGTTCTATCCGAAAATTATTGTATAAGTAATTGATACGGGGCAGTTTATTTGTTATGTAAAACTTCGCAATTCCTCAGTGAGGATCTGTGTAGTATAAAAATTACCAGCATTATTTTCCAGTATTAAACTACAAGTGCTTGCTATATATAAATATTCTTATTTTTTATGTATTTTTAAATTGACACTCACTTTTAATGAATGTGACAATTATGACTTTGGAAAATGGAGATTTATGACGACTTACATTTAGATTACCTGCACCTACACGCTTACTCCAAAAACCATTATATGATGCATGGGAGAATTTACCTTGTACAACTAACAGCCATACCCCTTCCTGTTTCACTTGCAAATCAAATAGGTGAAAAATGACTGTTTGCACACCTCCGTACAAGACCTAATTTCTCTTATCTTTTCTTCATGGTCCTTACGAGAAAAGTAGACTGGTGGCAGCACAACAGTTCTGCAATCAGCCACAAATTCCAGTTCTCTAAATATTCTCAATAGTGTATCACAAAAAGATCACCTTTCCTCCAGGGATTCCCATTTGAGTTCACAAAACATTTCTGTAACATCCATGTGTTTATCAAGCCTACTGGTAACAAATCTAGCAGCATACCACCAGTGTTTGAAGTCTTCCTTTAATCCGGCCTGGTGGGGTTCCCAAACACTCTAGCAGTACTCAAGAATGGGTCACACAAGTGTTGTACACATGGCCGCATTTACAGATGAGCTAATCTTGTCTAGAATTCCCACCATACAGTGAAGTTCACCATTCAGCTTCTCTACTACAAGCCTTAGATGCTCGTTCCACCTCCACTCTGCAATATTACACTCCGATATTAAATTGATGTGACTGTGTTGAGCAGCACACCAATAATACTGTATTTGAAAATTACAGGATTGTTTTTCCTACTCATCTGCATTAACTTACATTCTTCTACATTCAGAGCAAGCTGTCATTCATTACATCAAATAGAAATGCTGTGTAAGTTATGCCATATCATCCTAAAGGCACTTATCGACGACGCTTTCCCATGCACTACAGCGTCATCAGTAAACAGTCCCAGATTGTTGTTCACCCAATCCGTCAGATCGTTTACGCATATAGACAATACGAGCAGTAATTTCACACTTTCTTGCAGCATTCTTGATGATACCCTTGTCTCTGACAAACACTCGCCATGCAGGACACTATACAGGAGTCTCTTACTTAAGAAATCTTCAAGCTACTCCCATATCTGAGAAACTTCTATATTCTTTGACCTTTGTTAACAGTCTGCTATGGGACACTGTGTCAAACACTTTTCGTGTGTGTGTTAGCAAGCACAGTTTACAACCCCATAGAGGCAATTAAGAGCAGAATCAACAAAAAATGATAAACTAGAGCAAAATACCAGCTGTACTGCAAACATCACACAGCCACATAAATATTAGTATGTGATAAAAAGAAAATAAATGAACCCTCTGATGGTGGTGGAACTTTACTAAAACATTTATGAGTGTTAAAACAGGAATTAGTGTTTGCTCAAGGTAGAACCATAGCTGACACAATATCCACAAGTGTAAGAGTGAGTGTGAGTGTGTGTGTGTGTGTGTGTGTGTGTGTGTGAGAGAGAGAGAGAGAGAGAGAGAGAGAGAGAGAGAGAGAGAGAGAGAGAGAGAGAGAGAGAGGGAGGGAGGGAGGGAGGGAGGGAGGGAGGGAGGGAGGGGAGGGAGGGGGGGGAGCAGTACCTCTATCTCTAGACTGAAAAAGTTTTCTGCCATCTTAACCAATGGTGTGTATGTCTAGTGTAAGCAAGTGATGTTTTAAGTCTTATTGATATTTTAACTCCTTCAATTACTTTTACTCCTTAAACTTAACAATTTCATACCACACATCAGTGCCAAAATCCCAAGGTAAAATTTATTGCTCAACAAGTGCTGGAGACTACACCACTGTCTACAACACTCATTCTGAAGTTTCAAATGGTATTATCGTTACAAGCAAACCCAATGTTTAAAGGTTTTTTTTTTTTTTTTTTAAGAATATTTGCTTACCATGTGGGGGAACTGGTTTCTCAGGATAAATATCCACTACTGGCTCCTTCAATTCTTCATGCAGCTGGTCCATGAAACATCGCAAGAATTCCTGGGTATCATGTTGCTGATAGCCACGAAACATTGGGTGTACCTGAATATGGCAAATTCAAAATGTAAGTTTGTAACTTTTAGATTCTTTGAAGCAATTTTTTATTACTTATAAAAAACATAAATAAACTCGAACTGGAGTAATAAGTTCTCTAAACAGTGATATTTGAAGGGTACTTCATTCTCCCGTGAGGAAATAAAATTTTTTGCAATAATTTTGAGCAAGCAACTTTCTTTATATATAAATTTTTTCCTTCTTTTCTATAACTTTATATCAGAAAAACATCATTTCCTCACGTCTGCTTTCTTCTTGCCACAAATAGCTCTATATGCCTTGACCAGTATTACCTCTGGAATATTATTATCCGCTACCTGTGTTTCTGATCATCTCATGCCCTATAGAGACAGTTACATAAATATTCTACTGCTTGAAGAATTTTCTCTCTGCTTGCATTACTGTACCGCCTGTCACCTTAACCTACTGAGTAAGTGTCTAGCCAATGCAAGCTCTTTTTTGAACAAGTCTGTAGCTGCTCAAGTGTTTTATTGACACAAATTTTCTACGTCAATGGAAAGGAGATAGTCAAGACAGAAAGACACTATCCATCCTGCTACATCTTCTCCATAACTTAGAAGGCATACGTTACATGTATCACCAACAGCATTGTAGGGAGGCAGTGGCAATGATTTTCATCAGGCAAAGACTAAACAAGCTTCAAAAGCGGATATAATACAACTGATAATTTTCTGTTGATGTAGTTACAGAACAGAGCAACAAGCATAAATTGTCATGTTACCTGGTAGTTATGGACTCTGAGAAAATATTTGTCCCAGTTATAATTGAAACTGTATAAACAGCTTTTGAGAAACAAGGCAATGACTAAATCTGGACAGTTAAAGTCAATGCTTGAATTAATATTAAACCAAATAAACAAAAGAACAGAAATAACCAGGAGTGCTTTTGGTAAAATAAACAGTTTTCAAAATGAAGGATCCAATGTGTCTAAAATAAGCAAGCAATTGAGACATTCATTGGGATTTCATAGGGAACACAGGTAACAAAAATGCACCAGAGAACAGACTGGAAGATAAGAAGTAATTACAACTCTAATGAAACAGAAATCAAAATGAGTGGGACATGTGGCCAGATGAATGGATGGTACATGGACAAAGTGGGCTCTTTGCTGGATTTCAAGAGATAACAAAAGATGATAAGCAAACAGAAGGTACATTGATGACATCTGGAAAGTGCAAGAGTAACGTGGATGTGTACAGATGCAGACTATTACGTATTATGAATTGTGGAGCAGACCTTTTTCCAGCTGTGGATGCCAAGTAACAGATGATTATCTGTCACAATTTTTGCTGATATGTTTCAGACTGTCCTAAGAGGAGGCAAGCAGTTAGCTGTATGGTATACAGGGTCCTTGCTAATTAACATAACACGAGACTACAGTGCTGGCTTTAGACCTTATATCAGAAAAAAAATGAGAGTTGGAACTTAAATAGTGGCAACTGTTTATTCACAACCAATACAAAAGAGTTACATGTTTGCACCTGTTACTGTCCTTCAAAGTAGTCACCAGTGTTGTGTAGAACCCCGTTGCCAGCGATGTGGAAGGCGTAGTATACCATTAGAAGAGCCTGTCCTGTTGAAGGTGCGAATGGAGCAGTCTACTTCCTGTCGAATCTCTGGAACAGTTCTGAAGTGAATGCCACGAAGTTGTTACTTCATCTTCAGAATCAAATCAAAGTCACAAGGACTTCAGTTCAGGGAGTACGGTGGATGGTACAGTATTTCCCAGTCCATTGACTGAACAGAGGAGCCACAGCCTTGCGCTGTATTCACCCGCGCATTGTCATGCAAAATGATAGGTGGGTTGAGCAGAAAGTGTCGCCGCTTCTTTCGCAAAGCATTACGGGTTGCCGCAAAAGTCGAAAGTGCTTCAGTGCCCCAGTATGGTGAAAGTTATGGTGATTCTCGTGTACAACTTTGATGGTGTTATTCTAATGCATTACGTTCCTCCATGGCAGACCGTGAATGCACAGTATTACTGTTCGTTTTTGGAGCATCACCTGTGACCAGCTTTGCAAAAGCAGCAGCAACACTTTCTGCACTGGCAACGGGTTCTACACAACGCTGGTGACTACTTTGAAGGACAGTAACAAGTGCAAACACGTAACTCTTTTGTATTGGTTGTAAATAAATAGTTGCCACTATTTAAGTTCCATCCCTCGTACAATTTAACTGTTGTGGGCCTTCATGACCTGTTTAGGCGGAGTTTAGTTTAGTTTATCAGAAAAAATACAAAAACATACTCTTCTTTGAATCAATACTGAATCTGCTTATTGTATAAAATATAAAGAACAAAACAGCTGCTGAGAAGTAACAGTGACACAAGGTTATGGGAACATCCTGCAAGTAATACTGTGTTTAAGAAACTATATGGTGCATTATCTGTGGACTAAGCAATTTTGTGTTACCATCAGTAGCTTGAAGAAAATTCTCCATAGAAATGAAATGGATGTCATATGGTTCACGATATTCTGAAAACACAACTGTTCATCACGTTCATTGATTACCAACAGAATGAAATATTCTGAAAACACAACTGTTCATCACGTTCATTGATTACCAACAGAATGAAAAGAGTCCCAAAACAGAATTTTGACAGAAAACAGTCAGTGAAAGCTATACACATCAAAAAAAGTTTTGCATCACCCCGTTCCCAGAACTCCTGAAGACAGACGTTGAATGTGGATATTGTATCACAGACACAGTCCCTTTGACTGTTCAGAGATGTCACTAAACCTGCCCAAAGATGCAGACAACCATGCATGAGCAGCACCTATTAGATGGAGGGGGTCTGACAGCCGATCACTTCCAGTCATTCCGCCAGGAAGAAGGTACACGACTCGTATTGTCTGTCATTCAAGCATGCCTAGATGGTCAATACCACGGTTTGTTGTGTCTGCATTGTTACTTTGTGCCAGGAAGAACTCTCGACAAGGGAAGTGTCCAGGCGTCTCGGAGTGAACCAAAGTGATGTTGTTCAGACATGGAGGAGATACAGAGAGACAGGAACTGTCAATGACGACTCGCTCAGGCCACCCAAGGGTTACTACTGCAATGGATGACCGCTACCTATGGATTATGACACGGAGGAACCCTGACAGCAACACCATCATGTTGAATAATGCTTTTCATGCAGCCACAGGAAGTCGTGTTACGACTCAAACTGTGCGCAAGAGGCTGCATGATGCACAACATCACTCTCGACGTCCATGATGAGGTCCATCTTTGCAACAAGGACACCATGCAGCGTGGTACAGATGGGCCCAACAACATGCTGAATGGACCGCTCAGCGTTGACATCATGTTCTCTTCACGGAAGAGTGTCGCATATGCGTTCAACCATGTAATCGTTGGAGAAGTGTTTGGAGGCAACCCAGTCAGTTTGAACACCTTACACACACAGTCCAGCAAGTGCAGCAAGGTTGAGGTTCCCTGTTGTTTTGTGGTGGCATTATGTAGGGCCGACGTACACTGTTGGTGGTCATGGAAGGTGCCGTAACAGTTGTACGACACGTGAATGCCATCCTCTGGTGGTCATGGAAGGTGCCGTAACAGTTGTACGACACGTGAATGCCATCCTCCAACCATATTGGCAGTATACTGGCGAGGCATTCGTCTTCATGGGTGACAATTCGCGCCTCCATCGTGCACTTCTTGTGAATGACTTCCTTCAGGATAACAACGTCGCCCAACTAGAGTGGGAAGCATGTTCTCCAAACCTACCCTATCAAATGTGCCTGGAATAGATTGAAAAGGGCTGTTTATGGACGATGTGACCCACCAACCACTCTGATGGATCTACACTGAATCGCTGTTGAGGAGTGGGACATTCAGGACCAACAGTGCCTTGATGAACTTGTGGATAGTATGCCACAGCGAATACAGGCATGCATCAACGCAAGAGGACGTTCTACTGGGTATTAGAGGTACCGGTGTGTACAGCAATCTGGACCACCATTTCTGAAGGTCGTGCTGTATGGTGGTACAACATGCAATGTGTGGTTTTCGTGGGCAATGAAAAGGGCAGAAACGATGTTTATGTTGATCTCTATTCCAATTTTCTGCACAGGTTCCAAAACTCTCAGAACCGAGGTGATGGAAAACCTTTTCTGAAGCCTGTATATAAGTTTAAAATCTGCAGTGGGCCACTGCAGAAGTCTTCCATCACTTGACTTGCAAAGAAATGAACAGAAATACAAAACAATTAACCAGAGAGAGGAAAACTATAATTTGAACAATAATTTTTGGCAAAAATTAAGCTTGCCATAGGATAAACACAAAAAAAATTAGGATCAAAGTGAAAGAAAAAGTTAATCCGCTATAGAAGGAATAATATCATCTACACTGCATAACGTGAGATTCTCTGCCTCCACAACTGAGTGGTCAGTGCAGCGGAATGACACATAAGGGGAATAGATTTGCGTCCCAGCTGGGTCGGAGATTTTCTCCACTTGGGGACTGGGTGCTGTGTTGTCTCCATTATCATTCTATCCTCATCAACACACAAGTTGCCAAAGTGGCATCAGTTAAAAGGAGTTGTAACCACACGGGTGTGGTATGTAGCCTAGCCACGTGCATCAGTATCAATAAGAGATTAACAAAAAAGAGGCACACTGATGTATTTTGTTCACTAGTTGAACAAGCTGAGAAAATACTAAATTCTGAATAGGAAATGGGCATTCAACACTAATTTTCAAAGTGCAAATCTGAACTGCAATTGCAGGTGGCTGTGTAGGCAGTTTAATTTGTTGATGCAACATAGCAGAAGGTTCAGATGTTTTGTGCAACACAGGTAACTATTTTGTATAAATCAAATAGGACAAAGGAACAGGTACAGATTTCAAATCGTAACTGACAGGAGAGGAAGCTAAGTGCCAAATAGTCCTATTAATGACCACTACTCAAGTGAGAAGGAGAACGCCAACGCTGCAACATGGAACCTAAACAGATGTATGTAGAGGCAACAGTTCCCAGCCTTGTCCTGTCAGTATAAATTAAAATCTTCAAATTACTCCAATTAAAATTATGACGGAAAACACGTTACCTTATTAGTTAGGGTAATTTTCTATTCAATGTTAATTTGAGAATGCTCTTAACTACCAAAGACTGTCTTGAAATGGTCCCAGGTGCAATAAAAATAGGAGAACAGGCGTGATTGGTGTTGTAAACAGGGAACTATCTACACTCCTTTGGTAACTGATAAATCAATTACTTCTCAAAATCAGAGGACATCGTCAAAAGATTGTAGTTTAAGGTTTTGCCTTACTTTTCATCTGTTTCCCCCCTATCCTTTTCATTTCTATTTCTTTCCATTGCAATTTATGTAATTTATATCTATTTGCATAATCTAAGCTCTGTTGTCAATTTACTGGTCTATAATAATATTCCAAACATTTCTTCTGAATTAGAATCTCACCCACTGATATCTGATATTTGATTTCGATTCTCTTGTGTTTCTTATATGGCTCTTTCACCATGCCATTAATATTTTTTTACCTGCTTCTGTTTTAGATTGTGCACCCTTCTAGTCTCAAGTGGGAACAAAGTCAGTAACTACAAAAGTGTGAACTCTTGATTTCACTTAGGCATCCTACCTTTTTGTTCCAATGGAAATTTTAAGCAAGCACGAAATGCTCAACATTTCTATTGATATGACTCAGCATTTAAAGAGAGATCTCATAAATACACCTTGAAGAACAGAATAAAATTGAATGAATCTCCAACTGAATTTCAATCAGTAATAAATGAATACTAACGTTTCTGATCCCATACAGAATGGCAGAAGGTACAACATATCCTGGACGGCGAGAATGCCACATCTCCTGGATTAACCTGTGGTACGATCGTGAAAGACCAGGCTTCTTATCACCAGAACCTGTCGTGCCTGTGCGACTTGTCACAAAGGCCCCACAGTCCAAGAAGAACTGTGTCAGCGGTGGTGTGTTCGACAGAGCTTGCAATGCAGCATTCATGTAACATGTGTTGCCGATATTCTGCAGGCCTGTGAGTCCTGTGGAATCCACAATTTCAATATTAGCAATGATGTAGAAGTTTTCTTGATAACTGAATGCAACCAAAACTTTGGCATTTTGCTTTAAAACTGGCTGCATATAGCTTCAATGATTATGAAAAGGCTACATTGTTAATCACCATAAACATGACACACTAAGTTGCAGACAGCTACAATCGTGCGCACGCACGCGCACACACATTCACACACGCGTGCCCCCCCCCCCCCCCCCCCCAAACAAAAAACCACTATTTCCGTCAGCTTGAGGTAAAGCTGCAGGAATAACGGTCGTTTTTTGTGTGTGTGTGTGTGTGTGTGTGTGTGTGTGTGTTTTCCTTTGTTTTCTGAAGAAGGCTTTGGCTGGGAGCTTAGTGTGTAACAGCCTTTTTGTTTCGACTGTTTGTAGGTCATCGTGTCATCTTTTAGGTGAGTAGCAATTAATCCTTTTCATAATTGTTGATATTCCAATCAGGACTTTCCAGTGTTTGATTGCATATAGTTTTAATAATTGAAGAACATGTTACCGAAATCATATTTTCAAACATGAGGTTATTTACTGGAGCATTTTGGTGTCATATGACAAACTGATAAGTACTATCATCAGTTTCATATTAATCGAAAAGCTAATGACATTAATTTGCAGACATTAAACAAACCAAAGAGTACAGGGTTATTACAAATGATTGAAGCGATTTCACAGCTCTACAATAACTTTATTATTTGAGATATTTTCACAATGCTTTGCACACACATACAAAAACTCAAAAAGTTTTTTTAGGCATTCACAAATGTTCGATATGTGCCCCTTTAGTGATTCGGCAGACATCAAGCCGATAATCAAGTTCCTCCCACACTCGGCGCAGCATGTCCCCATCAATGAGTTCGAAAGCATCGTTGATGCGAGCTCGCAGTTCTGGCACGTTTCTTGGTAAAGGAGGTTTAAACACTGAATCTTTCACATAACCCCACAGAAAGAAATCGCATGGGGTTAAGTCGGGAGAGTGTGGAGGCCATGACATGAATTGCTGATCATGATCTCCACCACGACCGATCCATTGGTTTTCCAATCTCCTGTTTAAGAAATGCCGAACATCATGATGGAAATGCGGTGGAGCACCATCCTGTTGAAAGATGAAGTCGGCGCTGTCGGTCTCCAGTTGTGGCATGAGCCAATTTTCCAGCATGTCCAGATACCCGTGTCCTGTAACGTTTTTTTCGCAGAAGAAAAAGGGGCCGTAAACTTTAAACCGTGAGATTGCACAAAACACGTTAACTTTTGGTGAATTGCGAATTTGCTGCACGAATGCGTGAGGATTCTCTACCGCCCAGATTCGCACACTGTATCTGTTCACTTCACCATTAACAAAAAATGTTGCTTCATTACTGAAAACAAGTTTCGCACTGAACGCATCTTCTTCCATGAGCTGTTGCAACCGCGCCGAAAATTCAAAGCGTTTGACTTTGTCATCGGGTGTCAGGGCTTGTAGCAATTGTAAACAGTAAGGCTTCTGCTTTAGCCTTTTCCGTAAGATTTTCCAAACCGTCGGCTGTGGTACGTTTAGCTCCCTGCTTGCTTTATTCGTTGACTTCCGCGGGCTACGCGTGAAACTTGCCCGCACGCGTTCAACCGTTTCTTCGCTCACTGCAGGCCGACCCATTGATTTCCCCTTACAGAGGCATCCAGAAGCTTTAAACTGCGCATACCATCACCGAATGGAGTTAGCAGTTGGTGGATCTTTGTTGAACTTCGTCCTGAAGTGTCGTTGCACTGTTATGACTGACTGATGTGAGTGCATTTCAAGCACGACATACGCTTTCTCGGCTCCTGTCGCCATTTTGTCTCACTGCGCTCTCGAGCGCTCTGGCAGCAGAAACCTGGAGTGCGGCTTCAGTCGAACAAAACTTTATGAGTTTTTTTACGTATCTGTAGTGTGTCGTGACCATATGTCAATGAATGGAGCTACAGTGAATTTATGAAATCGCTTCAATCATTTGTAATAGCCCTGTATATTCTTTACAAATCATACACAATGAAAACTAAAACTACACCAAATGATAAAATGCAATATAATGCTCGTAAGAAGGCTATGCGGAGCCCATCGTGTCCCAGGTCACCACTCTGGATAAGAAGAAATTACTCACAAATGAAATGGAAAACAAAATTGAGAATGTAAAGGAAAAGTAAGCATTACTATCTGCTGGCATTACCTGTCTTTAACCCAAGATCATAGCCAACTGTTTTTGCTTTAGAAGCACTATAAATGGTAACTACTGAAAGACACAACTAGCCAGCAGTGATGTAAAAGACACAGAAATGGAATTTTGCTTTCTTGCCATGGTAACTTGTATAACATAAAGTAGCAATTGTTAGTCATACAAGCTCAGATATAAGTAGCAAAGAAATAACACATTAGTACTTTGAATTTATTTTGTTGCAATAATAAAAGTTGGTCTCGTGGCAAAGCATGTGCCTGAAAACTGAAAGGTCACGGGATCAAATACCGGGCAGACTACAGATTTTTTTCACTTCCCAATGATGAGATTAGCCAGATTCCATGTTAAACTATAGGTCCCATTTCTCCAGTTGTATAACTGTAGGTTGTGATATGAAAAAGTGGCATTCAAATAAAAGACTTGCACTGTGGCATTGAGCATTACAAAATTATTATATTATTACGTTTTTTGTAAAATCAAGTATCACTGCTGAAGAACTATTTTCATATCATGTAAGACCAATCACTGCAGTCCATGGACAAAGATATGATTGTGTTTTATAGCAACATATACAGTGTAACCCTGCTTTTATGTTCCCAAAATTAACGTTTTCCCGCCATTTATGTCATTTTTTTTATCGGTCCCAACAATGTTCCTATGCCCACAATGTTAATTTGCACCCAATTTTGCATCAACATATTTTTCATTTTCCTACAATTTATGTATTACGAAAAAATGTTTGTGGAGAAAAAATGACACTGGTATGATGTTGGCCGTCCAGTAGTATTTACAAATATTATGTGGTTATGTTTCTTGACACCACAGCACTCTACTTAGTGGATTTGAACTGGTAAACATGTAAAATATGGAACAATTCATGCCATATCTCCTGCTGCTGCCAAGCTCTACTTGGTGTGGTGGGTGATGGGAGTAACTAGGTTCGTTCGAATGAAGATATCGTGGCCAATCACAATCATTTCCAAACTGCCTCTCCTGCGCAAACGCAGTTTCGTGATTGTGGTGATCATCGTGACACCTTTGTCGAACCATATTTAGTGTTTTTTGGTGTATGGCCACTAGGTGCACTAGTTTACATCGTCATTCACTTTGCAATGCTCAATTTTTTTTAGTTTAAACACAGTGCAGGTTATGTATTTCATTCATGCTGAGGAAAACTTGTTTCGAGAATTTATTCCCTTGTCAAGTGCCGTATTTACGTATGTATTTTTTGTGATGTTACACAAACAAACAAACGATGCGAGTGACAGTTAGCGTGTATGTGTGGTTTTCTGCATAACTGATGAGGCACAGTGCACACACACATATCCATCCACACATATACAGACACAAGCAGACAATGTGCACGAGTGTATACCTGTCCTTTTGCCCCCTAAGGTAAGTCTTTCCACTCCCGGGATTGGAGTGACTCCTTACCCTCTCCCTTAAAACCCACATCCTTTCGTCTTTCCCTCTCCTTCCCTCTTTCCTGATGAAGCAACTGTTGGTTACGAAAGCTTGAATTTTGTGTTTGTTTGTGTGTCTATCAACATACCAACACTTTCGTTTGGTAAGTTACATCATCTTTGTTTTTAGATATATTTTTCCCACGTGGAATGTTTCCCTCTATTATATTCACTACAGTATAAGAGACACAGAACAACACACATTGAAACACCACACAAAATGCTTATGTACATATTTGCACTTGACAACAGGAAAAATTTCTTGAAACATGTCCTGCTAAGCATGAAGAAATACGTAACTAGTGCAGTATTTGGTTATTTAAATAATGAATGACAGTTGCTGGCTTTCAAAAACATCGATTATGACATATGAAATTGAGTCAAACGTTCCTACTTCCCAGACAGTTAACAGTTCCAGTTACATCAGCAGCTTTTATTAGATGATAAACCTTCATTAGATAATAAATAAGTCCCTGACAAGTCATTTGATGCCTGTTATGTACCTATATCATACATAATGTGCAAGGGGGTATCCTATACGCAACTTTTACAGCATAAAACGTTATTTCCCAAATTTTAGATTTTCCTGAGTTTTATTCCTTTAAGTCCCTTGAACAGTGTAAAAGCAGGGTTTCACTGTATGTAAAACAAGGGAAAGGAACCACTCACCTACAGCAGGTCAATGCATGGAGCACAGAAACACGTATCAGAAAACAGCATTCACACACACAACCACACAGACTCCCAAATGTACACTCCCTGCAATGGCTACAGGAGTGTACGTTTGGGTGTCTGTGTGGTTGTGTCTGTGAATGTGTGCACTTTTTTTGCTAGAAAAAGGGCTATTGCTTGAAAGCTAGTGTGAATGCTGTTCTCTGTTAGGTGTTTCTGTGCTCCATGCATCAATCCGCTACAGATAAGTAGTGCCCTTTCCCTTATTTTACATACTGCTCCATCCAGACATTTCCGCTGCTGTTATACAGAAACATATATGTAGCATATATCACTCTTTATAAAGCATTTACTATCATCTGTGTAGAGTTACATGTATCTCACCCCTGGGTTTGCCTTCATCCTCCTGGTTGCTGATATCACTATCACTGCTCTCAGCCGACTCTCCTCCGCCAAAGTGACCTCCTGTTATCGATCCAGCAGGTGAAGGAACTGATGGTGCATTGTACACCTGAGGAACTTTGCAATTCAGTGCTGACCCTGTATCTGGCAGTTCAAGTAACACTTCTGTTTCACACAGGTAGCACCATACACGCAACGTTGATAAATTAAGGTGTACACAGTGGCTACGATTGCTCTGAAACCAATTACATAATGTAATAAACAAAAAGATACTTTCATTTTCAAACTGTAGTGCTCATAGAACACAATGATGTTTACCTAGCATGATGTTGCAACAGCAGAACTATTTACACACAACACACTAAGAATATTACACAAGACTTCTTATGAATTATAGAGAATCTTATGAAGGGAAAGCAAAATTGTTAACAATATTACAAAAACAGATGTGACAACAAATTCAATATGTTGCAAAGGAAATAGTTATGTGACAACGTAAAGACAACAAAGTAAGAATTGAGCGAAATACATAGAACTCAAATGACAAAAATTTTATATGTTAATGGAAGGGGGATCACTCCTGTCAGTTGCAGTGCGATGTTAAGCGAAATCAATGGTGATGAGTGAAAATGTGTACCAGACCAGGATTTGAACCCGGAATCTCCTGCTTACTAGGCAGGTGCGGTAACCACTGAGCCACCCGGGACACAGTGTTATTGCAACTACACGGACTATCTCAGTACATCTCATGGCTGATCCACACTCCCACTGAGCACCACCTATCCGCAGTCCCTGTCCATTATGCTCCCATTCGCTACTCAGAGATTGCCACAGGTGGTCGAGCGTCTTTCGAGCATTTGCAATGAAGAAAGCGCACCCATTGCCCAGCCAGGCTTATCAATTATATGAATGTGTGGTATCTGTTTCTTCGAAAGAACACACACCACACAGATACCGCAGCTATCAAACACGATATGTAAAGGCTGTGTCCCAGATGGCGCAATGGTTGCTGCACCTGCATACAAGCAGGAGGTCCCAGTTCGAATCCCGATCTGGTGCGCATTTTCTTTCATCATCACCGATTCCACTTAATGTCTCACTGCAGCTGACAGCAGTGAGCCCCCTTCCATTTACACATAGTGTTTCACAGCTATCAGATCTACGTTTTACCACCTTGGAAAAGGCAAGCTGTAACCATGAAAGTGTGATGATGTTAGTCCTTGACATGTGATTTTATGTTTCCCCGGAGTAGGAAAACCTAGAATATTTCTTGGGTATTCAGTCAGAAATGAGAACAAGAAGTCAGTTTGCCGAAATCAGTGAATGATATTTTATATTGGATAAACTTATGTTGCTAATTTCTTGTGTCCAAAGTTTTATGTTTATCATGCCTTTAATCAACGAAATATAAGACTTCAAAGTTAAAACTTCATTTGCTGTGTGATTTTTAAGATAGTTTTCTTCAATTTATGTAGCATTTTTAGCCCATGTTAGAAATTTTAACGGCTGTTCGGGGAGGGGGGGGGGGGGCACTTGAAACACATTGTTTTGAAGCTTTAAAAGAAAATGGTATTTGTAAATCAGGTGTTGAATAAATACTATTTTCACTTTCTGACAAATTTGTAGATTACTGGAAAATAGTAGGTGAAGGAAATTTTGTATTCCACATGCTTGTGCAACTGAGCTATTGCATTTCAAGTTTTGTGTTCAGCATGTGTTTACGAGATATAAAAATCCAAAGTTTACATGTTTTTCATGCTACAATTTTCGTGCCCAACTATGATACAAATTAACTAGCACTGTTGGTCCACATTGGATAACCAAATACACTTTTTTCGGTGAACTTTCTAACGGGCCTAGTTTGGAGAATTTTATAGAACACAGTTCTTTGCAAAATCAGTATTGAAAAGTGGTAAATAAACAAGACTTTACATTTGAGAACCTCGTGTTGTTATGTTACTACATGTCAGGTTTCACATTCATCATACCTTTAGTTCCTGAAATATAAGAAGCCAAACTTTGAAATATTTTGGGCAATTTTGTCCAAAATTTTCTGCCTGAATGTGGCTTGTAAAAAATTTTCATTATTATTCTTAAGAGAAAGCTTACAGTTCTAGAAGATGGCCAAATTTTATTTCTTTCAATAAAATATCGCCCAAGATATAACAGCTCAAAGTCACCTGAAATTCACACTTGTTCTGTGCAAAGTCACACATATAGTGTGGCTATACCTCAAACAGTATTGCTTCGATTAGCGTTTAATGTTACCAATGTTCATTGGGGACGTGTGCAAATGTTCACACAAAATTTTGTTGAAATCCATGATGCTCGAGCAGGAAGTTAACATGGAATGACCCCAGTTTCAGCTGAAGAGGCACAGGGGAGCTTTCGACCGAAATGGCGCCCGGTCTCAAAAACAGCTCAAGAAAACAGATAAAATACATACAGTGCCCTCAAACGTTTAGAAAGCTGTTCCTGGAATTCTTTCAATGCTACAACGGACTGTTAAAAATCCTCGTTTCCCTTAACGCTAGTGAGCTTAGCGAAATGGATGGTGTTCCTTGTCACAAGTTCTCTTTTCCACAATGCAATTTTCTTTGTACACACATATAATTTTGCTATGAAATCAGAAATAAGTGGCATCTTACCCCTGCAATGTCTTACTGACAGAATCTGCAGTCAACTCTGTTTAAAATGCGAGGCCTGCAATTCAGTCCAGATCTAATTTTCGCTCCTCCTCTTCTTTTTCCTTCAGAAATTCTACAATAGTGGATCTTAAATTGAAAACTCATTCCAGGGATAACCTCTGACTTGAACGAAAAAATTCTGCAGTGATACGTAATGTCTCCGTACTCTTTGTTCAATTCCATCAAAAACTGTTGCAACTGAAGATGTAATTGTGTGCATGACTTCGGGAAATGGAATGGGTTATTCACATCAATTCCATCTTATTTTCCATGCCTGTATATTTAGTACCAAGTTCTCTTTGATTTACAGAACTTTGAATCCCATACAAATAGTCTGTTGAACGTTGTAATTTTGAACTCTTTACATTGCCAACTAAATCTGCACGGTGTTGTAATGTCACTCCATAACAAATATGTAGTATCCACCAATTATGCGACTAGACTACATAACATATACTGAGATTTCTTGCTAAATGAAATGTATTATATAAAGAAGAACTGAGCAATGCCGAGATGCATCGAGCAGTGCCAAGACAGGCCGGATCTCAGCTCATATACATACAGCACATTATACACACATGAAGGTTTGTGCACCGTAGCTGACTGTTTCGACCCTTCTCCATCGATTTATTTGTTTCTTCCCTTTCTTTAGGTTGAAAACTACCATTTATTTTGTATATAACTATAGTTAATTTTCCATAATCCAAGCTCCACCACTTATTCATGAACTTCCAAAAGCAATATTCATGTCGACAGCTAAAGGATCAGTCAGTTATGTTCTTTCTAGGAATTCAGTTTCATAACTTATATGAGTAACAATTATCATTCCTACAATACTACTTGTCCCCATTCAAGTTCCTGGAGGTACCTCTCTCTTAGTTGATCACACAGTTTTAATTCACCAATTAGTTTTAAAAGAACACACACTATACTGCAGAGAAAGAATTTCACTCTAGAAACACTCCTCTGTTTGAGGCTAAGGCTTTCTTAACAATATCCACTCTCACTCCCTAATAATTTTCACCCACTGAGGTATGAATCATATAAGTACGATTTTGACAGAACTGAAGCATGGAGGCAGGTCTTTCTAATTCAGCCTGTAACAGAAATGCCTGTTAAAGGTATGGGTTCAGGTTCAAAGCCCAGTCTGCCAGAATTTTTAACTTTTCACATATATTTAACAGTGCATATTTCGCTGCAAAGTGAAACCGTCAATTCACATCATTACCAAAATATGTACATCATTATACACAAACAAAAGATAAAATATCAAGCTTAAAATTGTCATATTCTTGAAACTAACAGATTTATACCTATAAGATACCACTTAGTAATACACTATTCAATTTTAAATAGGAAGTTATGAAAAAAACTAAAAATGCTAACGGTTATGATTATTTATATTTTCAAATGATGATGAGAACCACAAACACATTAGAGGGTATAATTCAAGGTAATCACACCAAGACAAATTTAAACACTCATTATAAGTCATGATGGGTAATTAATATAAAACAGCAAATATATTGGTGGGGGAGGGAAAAATTAAGTACATGTGAAAAGTCAATGTCGATTTTGATCCAATGATGGAATACCCCACCTGGGGGATAGTAGATGTCCTGATAATGGTTTCAACATTGTGCACCAAGAGAAAGCATAGTGGCACAGCTAACAGATCATCCACCGTGTCTACCATTCATAAGAAATGCTCACAGCCAAAAGAATCAGCGAGTAGAATATGTGTGATGCAAGCAAGAAACCCTGCCAAGGAGACGAACTCATGCTTCCTACAGCCAACTGAACAAGTTTGAAAGGGTTCAAATAATGGCCTTTCGAGTGGTGGGATGATCCATTCACAGAATTGCCACACAAGTTGGATGTGCTGCATCAGTTGTGCAACAATGCTGCTATCAGCGGTCATGTCAAAATTTTCACACCCATACATTATGTTCTAGACATTCACGCACCACAAACGCCTCCTAGGATTGTGATACAGTAAGGGCAGCAGTGGCAGATCGTACAGCAACCACAGTACAGAGAAGAGCACTTGTTAGCGTAGATGTGTCAATACGAACTGTTGCGAACCGGTTATTACCAGTGGGACTATGCGCGCACACACCTCTAGCCTGTCTTCCACTCAGGTCACAGCATTGACTTGCACAGCTTCACTGGTGCTGTCAGAAGATCACCTGTAAGATGGAATAACACACTATGTTCTTCAGCAATGAAAGCAGATTCTGGCTGCATGCAGGTGATGGTTGTTTGCACATACAATGTGGACCTGGAGAGTGCTGTCTCATAGAGTGCATTCGTCCAAGAGACACTGGCCCCATCACAGGCACTATGGATGGCGTGCAATAAGCTACAACTCTTGCTCACCTCTGGCAGTCCTGAAGGGGACACTAACCAGTGGTTGGTATGTGCAAAATATTTTTACACCCATTATTTTGCCATTCTTGCAACAGGAAGACAATGTCTTGTTCCGACGGATAATGCTCACTCACACACTACCCGTGAAACACAATATGTTCTGGATGACATACAGCAACTTCAATGGGCAGCACAATCCCCACATTTGGCTTCAATCGAGCACACGTTGGATTTGATGGGATGAGAAGTGACGTGTGTGACCTGACAACCAACAACACTTACAGAGCTACGTGAACAGGTCGAGCAGGCATGGTGTAACATATCCCACGACAGTATTAGCCATCAGTACGATCGACTGGATGCCAGTGTCAGTGCCTGTACTGCAACCCATTGAGGCTACACCACGTACTAATTTGGGTGTTTCAGTGTAGGTCAATACCTGGTACCTAAGAACCGCCTTTCATGTACTCCATACACGCTGCTGCAACAATAAATCTTGAGAGAATTGGAACTTCTAAAAGGGTGCACCCATTTTTTTCCGGCAGTGTATAATTACCACGTGCAGATATTAATAGTGACCACAACTTACTTATGGCAGAAATAGAAACAAGAATGAAAAAACTGAAAAAGGTGACAATGGTGAAGAAGTGGGATCTAGAGAAGATAAGGTCCAACAAAGAACAAATTACAGAAATGCTGTCTCGGGACTTTCTAAACACATTACGAGACAAAGAAGCACCTGATAATGCCAACGAGTACTGGAATATGCTGAAAGAAGGAATCATTAAAGCAGGACAGCAAAATATAGGATATGTAAAAGGGAAAAGGTCAAAAAAACCATGGTCACACAAGAAATGATTTCCAAGATGGAGGAGAGAAGAAAATTGAAAAACAAGAACACTGAAGATGCAAGAAAGATATACCGAAGGTTAAATAACGAACTGCGAAGAGAAACAGAGCAGGCTAGGAAAAAATGGCTAAAAGAGGAATGTGATGAAATTGAAGAACTGGACAGGAAGGGAAGATACGACTTACTATACAACAGAGTAAAGACTATGACATGGGAACAAAACAGAGCAGGAAGTGCTACTATGGAAATTTTGAGTAAAGACGAAGAGGTAGTGTACAAAGATCATGACGATGTCCTCCAGAGATGGGAAGAATATATAAAAGAGCTATATGACACAAATAGCAAACCAGAAACTCTGGAACTTGAATCACACAACAGTGTAAGTGATGAAGAGAAAGGACCGACCATCATAATGGAAGAAGTAAAGTCTGCCATTGCTGCAATGAAAAATGGCAAAGCAGTAGGTACAGATACAATACCGGGAGAAATACTAAAATGCTTGAACCACAATGGAATAAGAGAAATATTGAGGTTATGTAATAAAATATATGACAGTGGTGAATGGCCTGAGGACTTTTTGACAACAGTAATGATTCCATTACCGAAAAAACAAGGAACCAAGAAATGCAGCGAGCACAGGACAATCAGCATCATTTCACATGCAGCCAAAGTGATGTTAAGAATAATTAATAAAAGACTTGAAAAAGTAATAGAGGAGAATCTCGGCGAGGAGCAGTTTGGCTTTAGACGGAATACTGGCACCAGAGATGCAATAGGGCTCCTACGAATCTTGGGAGAAAGGTTTATTGAAAAAGGAAGAGACCTATATATATGTGCTTCATCGATTTAGAAAAGGCATTTGACAATGTGGTTTGGGACAAGCTGGCAACTATTATGAGGGAAAAGAGAGTGGACTGGAAAACCAGAAGACTTATAAACTCATTATACCTTAAAAAGTTTCAGTTACAGTGAGAGGAGAAAGTACAAACTGGATCAGACTAGGGAAAGGAGTAAGGCAAGGATGCTGTTTATCACCTACTCTTTTCAACCTGTACTTGGAAAATATGATTGACCAATGCTCATTAGATGACAAAGGAGTAGAAATTGGAGGAAGAAGAGTAGGGTGCTTGAGATTTGCTGATGACATGGTCCTTCTAGCCACAGGGGAAAAAGAATTACAGGATTTGGTGGACACCATTGCAAGTAACGGAAAAAAATATGGAATGAAAATTAACACAAATAAAACAAAAGTATTGGCAATAAGAGGAAATAAGGAAATAAAAATTGTGCTGAATGGAGAAACACTAGAACAGGTGCAAAATTTTAAGTATCTTGGAAGCAGAACGTACAGAAATTAAAACAAGGATAGCAATGGCAAAAGAGGCGTTTTATAAGAAAAGGAGAATCTTCTGCAGCGGTCTGGACAGAGAACTCAGAAAGAGACTCATAAAATGTCTTGTATGGAGTGTTCTTCTATATGGCGCTGAAACATGGACTATGAGGAAAAAAGACAGAGAAAGGCTGGAGGCTTTGGAGATCTGGACATGGCGGAAGATGGAAAGAATAAGTTGGATGGACAGAGTAAAAAATGAAGAGGTACTGAGAAGAGTGGGAGAGAAAAGACAGTTACTAGATGTAATAAAGAGAAGAAAAAGAAATTGGATTGGGCATATATTAAGAAAGAATGACGGACTGATAAAAACAGTTTTAGAAGGTTATGTAGAAGGGAAAAGGAAGCGAGGAAGGAAGAGATTCCAGATACTGGATGACATGATGGATGGTACAACATACAGCAGCCTTAATAAGGAAGCAATGGATCGCAGAAAATGGAGAGGCAAAGGACCTGCTAATATAGCAGATAACTGATGATGAACTGATGATGATGATACACTGGAAAATTAGTTGTAGTTCAAAAAGAAAAGAGTGCTAGCTGAACAATGTACAGAAAAGAAAGAAGATGCATGAGGGCAACACTACACCCGCAATATTGTATGCAATGCATCTGATACAGAGGACTGTTTGATATGAGTTGTCGACTTGGACCAGTGACATAGTAAACACGTGACAAGTGCTGTAAACAATATGGTGACTATATGTCACGGAAATTTTTTTTTAAATTGGGCAGAGTACAGATTAATTTGTCACCACAACCAGGTTTTTATTTGTATCACATTCATTGCCTTCACCAACCCACAAATAAACTGTTGCCTAACTTAGATCTCTGACAAAGCTACATATCAGTTGTGTCATCATAACCATTTTTTTTTAATTCGTTGGCATCATCAACTACTAACAAAACTATGAACATATGCAGTGGAATGACACAACAGCAGCCATTAACATTACGTCACTAAAGCCGTTGACTCGTATCGAACATCTCTCTTGACCCCAATGAATCAAGTTTATACCCTCTGTAAGTTCCAACAATGATAAAGTTGTTCCCATGTACATACATACAGCAGAGTTGGTACAATACTCACTTTGTTATGCGCAGTACTGTGATCATTATGTACTTCTCCGCAGCCAATCTGTAAGCAGCCTCGGTGGACACAAAGCCACAGGTTTGGTCCACGAGACTCACAAAGTGAACATTTGCTGATCTGTGAACAATCAAGAGTGAACACTAAATTATATAAAGAAATTTTAAATAAAACAACCAGAATACTGTGATCACTCCTTGTTTCAACAGAATGTTTACTATCAGTCACAATCATATGTACAGGATCTCAGCATAAAACTGCGAGTACTCATTGCAGTATTTAATTTCTGTGTAGTAATCATCAGGGAGGGCAGTGTAGAAATATGACAGTAACTAACAAGGATGTAATGGAGATCAGGAGGGCAATGAAAGATGGCCCTGTTACCTCACAAATTGCTATTTCCATACAATTTCTGGGTTGTATTTTCTACAATTCTGTCAATACAGAAAATTCTACTTTGACTTATTAGCATCACTCTCTACCTGAAAACCTGAAAATCATCCCCACCAATTACAACACTAACATGAGTTCTTTTTTATTTCTGTATCACTGTTTTGGTCCTAGATGAATAAACACTAAGACTATTAATTCTGTTGTTAACTTCTCATTATTTAGTTCTTTTTTCTTCCTGTCTTTGGCTGGTTTTTCCTAACTTTCACTATGACGACGCAGTGATCTCCACAACATTATTCCCCCCCCCCCTTTTTTCGTGAGTCCTCTAAAAATTTTCTAGAGGGAAACATTATCTGTAGTAGGCTGTAATGTTCTTTATTAATTGTGTGATCAGCAAAATCAGCTGACAGCACAATTAATAAAGAATATTACAGATTACTAAGTAGCATGCTTTTCTTTACAAAATTACTCCCTTTGTTTGTTGAAAAGCACCCAGAGTCTTAATACTTTAAAACAGATTTTTTTTAATTCCATATCTCTCTTTCAACGAGAAAGTTACAATGTGAAATTTATTTTCATTACTACCAGAGGCAGATCATAAAGTATTTATTAGCTCACAGTTGATCAAATTTCAGAATTCATGAAGAATCTCCACTGATAGTTTGACTGAAATCAACTGAAAAGCAATTAGTATCATTATATTAAGCAATAAGAAGCTTTTAAATACAAAATTCTTTTATGTACCAAAAACAGACTAACTTATAATTTGCATTTTCCCCTAAAACAAAATTTTCCATTCAGACACTCCATTTGGTTTAATGAGAGTTCAGCACACATCACAAAATCCAGTTAATCAGATATGAATACTGCTGAAGGGTACAGATGCTGGCCATTGTTTAAAAACAAAAAACAATGGTACAAATAATAAAAGCGAAGTGTAAATTGTTATAAATAGAGTTAAATGAAAATGTTAAACCTATAGTCTCATAATAAAGAAGAATGGTCAATATTTACACTGAAATAAAATGATCTGCTTCTGCATCTTATTACTGCCTTACTTCTGTCCAACTTAACATGTTACAATAGTGTACTGATGATATCATCTGCACAGTCACATCAAAGAGCCTAGAGTAATTACTGATACACATAAAGAAACCTTGTTAAAGAAGCAATGTTATGCTACCAGGAAATATACATTTATAAGGTGTGGAGATGGGGTGGGAGCAACGTGTAGAATTTAAGTAGTCTCTTTATGCATGAGCTACATATGCCATTTGTAAGCAACAGAATAACATTAATTCGCCAAACATTTGAGAAAATTTTGGCATTTCAAATATTTTCTTTCATAAAATAGATATTCAAAAATCATGACAGCAAAGTGATTACTGGTACAACAATGTATTTTCATTAAGCAAAGTAAAGCTTTCATACCAACAGCAAAAAATATATTTATCAGTAAATCAGGAGAACAAACACAATTTCCTTAGTTTAAGGTAGTCACTGTTTATAATACAAATAAATAAATAAATAAATGAAAACATACACTGTGGTCCCTTACGGGCTTCTTACCTCCTTCGCTTTCTCAATATCTGCGTGAGTAACATCGACGCTGGCCAAGTGAGGGCACTTCAGTGGTCGTCCAGACATTGCACTGTAAAAATAAGAACTTCTTTATTTAAAAATGAAATTTCATTCCGGAAATCTGACACCTCAAAAACCAACTATGTATAAAACATTCTTTCTTTTTTTGCCACATCAAATCTGCATAAAATTTTGAGTTTTGCACAAAATCTCCCATTGTATTTGTCAGAAACAACTGACTGCTATAGCTGCTGTTGTATTGACCATGTATAGCCTACAAACAGCTTGTGACAGGTCACCATACATCATCCACAACTGAGAATACTGTGGCTGCAGCTTCTCATGCTGACAAACCTCGCACACAATTTTGCCCCATAGAGGAAAGTGAAATGAGCCTGAAGTTTGCCTCCACATCATCTTTGGTTCACTTGCCACGCCAAGACAATGGGATATTGCAAGTCCAGATTTTATACATACACACTCTAAAATATTTTGGGCAAATGCCAGAATAGTTCCTTCAACATGGGCACAGTTGACTACATGTCTTATCCTTGTTAAACACATATGTATCCATTATGTAAATTGAAGGTGGAGGAGGGGAAAGGAACTATTGAGGCCAGCTGACATTGGGATTTTATGCAGAATCAGAGGCGATGAGTGCAAAAGTGTGCTGGACCAGGATTCGAACCCAGGATCCCCTGCTTACTAGGCAGTTGCATTAACCACTGCACCATTCAGACAGAGTGTTTATCCCAAATGCATGGACTATCTCGGCACCTCTCTTGGCCGACCCACATCCCCACCCATTGGCATGTATCCAAGACACCACACATTCATATAACTGATTTGCCTCAATGGGCAATGAATCCACCTACCTCAGTGTGGACGCACAAGTACATTCAATCTCCTGTGAGAATCTCAAAGAAGTGAGCATAATGAACACGGGCGTTGACTGCGATAGGTGGTGCTGGGTGGGAATGTGGGTCAGCCGAGAGGCGCTTAACGCAACTGACTAGTAAGCAGGTTTGAATCCCGACCCTACACATATTTTCCCTCATTACCACTGATTCCACATAAGTCCCAATGCAGCCGACATCAATAGTTGCTTCTCTTTTATTTCTCCTCCCCTCCACTTTCAATTTACATAATGTGTGTCACAACTATAGTATATGTATATATTTATATCCCTGACGTGATTTTCCCTCGCATAAAGCAGACAAATCTAATATCAAACTTACTGGAAGATTAAAACTGTGTGCAGGACCTAGACTCGAACTTGGGGCCTTTGCCTTTCGCGGGCAAGTGCTCTACCATTTGAGCTACCCAAGCATGACTCAAGACCCGTCCTCACAGCTTTACTTCCGCCAGTATCTTGTCTCCTACCTCCCAAACCTCACAGAAGCTCTCCTGCATGGTAGAGCACTTGCCCACAAAAGGCAGAGGTCCCAAGTTCGAGTCTCAGTCCAGCACACAGTTTTAATCTTCCAGGAAGTTTCCTATCAGCTGTAGAGTGAAAATTTCATTCTGGAAAATCTAATACCATTTAAAAACGATTTAGCAAATATATTACCATCCTAAAGTAGTATAAATTTTAAAATATTCACAACTTTTAGGGATTGTGCTTTCTCCATCCATCTTTCCAGCCTTCTAATTGTTTGCAGTGACATTACATTTGTGCAGCGCATTTGGAATGCATTATGTTTGGAGATGGCTTTTTATCACCTGTGGTGGTGCTCTCTAAGGTTGAATTTCTATGTTTAGGAGTTTTATTTGAGTGATTTTGTGAGGCATCTGACATAGTGCTGTTTTATTATTATTTTATTATTTATTTTATGGCCTTCATTGGACCACTCTAGTCAAAAATACAAAGTTGTAAACAAGTTGTTACACAGGGATACAATTTGGCTCAACAATAACTTAATATGATATTTAGGTAATATAATTATTAGAGTCTATTCTTATATGAAAGGTGTTTTGCTCTTCTGTCTGCCCAATATTTCTTCATTCTTTCAGATATTTTCTTTCTTTCTTCATCTGAGACCACTCTTCCTGTACTCCTTTTATTGATTTTCATTTGTAGTCTGGTTTGCGGGTCTTGCAGTATTCTGGTTTTCTCTGTCTTGTTTTTTAGGTCATCTACTGTAATTTGGAGTTCTTTTATATCTTCCTTAATTTCACTGACCCATTTAATGTCGCTCTTGCTATTCCAAAATTTTTTATTATTTTTTTACTAATTCTGTTTTGTGGAGTTCTCATCACATGTCCAAAGAATGAGATGCGTTGGTGGATCAGTTAGCATAATATCTGTTTTTTCAAATGATATTCTATTTCTCTGCTATTTCTTGTAGTGATTTCACTTGTTGCCTGGCTTCTTGAACGGTTTTGGCTAGGAGAGCAAGATCATCAGCGAATCCCAAGCAGTTTAAGCTAATATCATCTTTTGCACTTCCAATTCTTATCATCTTTGGATTGTCCTTGTACCATTCTCTCATTATGTATTCCACTGCACAGTTGAACAGTAATGGTGATAGGCAGTCACCTTGTCTTAAGCCTGTTTTTATGAGGAATGGTTCCGAAATTTCTCCTCTAAACTTCACTTTTAATTTGGTGTTGGTTAGAGTGAGTTGTATTATTTTAATTAGTTTTGGACGGAGCCCTAGATTTCTTAAGATTTTTAATACTGAAGGTCTGTGGAGACAGTCATATGCCTTCTTAAAATCTACAAATGTTATTGCCAGAGGTTTGTTCCGTTTCTTGTAGTATGCCATAATCAATTTTAAACGATATTATCTGCTCTGCACAGCTTCTCCATGGTCTGAAACCTCCCTGATAGTCCCCTAACTCCTGTTCTAATTGCTTCTTGATTCTTCCATATAGGATCTTAGATAGAATTTTGTATGTGCAATCTAGGAGAGAGATTCCTCTGTAGTTGTCTGGGTTGCTCTTATCTCCTTTTTTGTGTAGTGGGTGGATGATAGCTTTGGTCCAATGTTCAGGGAATCATTCTGTTACCCACATCTTTGTTAGAGCCATGTCTTGACTGTGTCACTTGCATATTTCCACATTTCAACAAAAACCTGATCTTCTCCACATGCCTTATAATTTTTTTGTTCTTTAAGAATTCTTTCTACTTCTTGGAAAGTTGGAGGGTCTAGTTTGTTAGGTTTGGTTTTTATTGGGGTATTTATGTTGATTTGTAACGGTTCTTTGGGTTCCTCGCAATTCAGAAGTTTGTTAAATGCTTTTGCCATGATTTCTGCATTTTCCTTGTTACTGTGTGTCATTCTTCCATCTTCATCTTTCAGTATTAGTGTAGGGGCCTCATATTGTTGTAGTTGTTTCCCAAAGATTTTATAGTAGTTCCTGGAGTTGGTTTTATGATAATTACCTTCTACAGAGTTTATAATATCTTTATGGAATCCTCTCTTGATTCTTCTAATATTTTGTGTGAATTTTTTCTTTCATTTTTTAGGCTGATGGCATTTTCTTCAGTTTTATGTGTTTGAAACTTTAACCATGCTTGGTGTCTATCTTCGTGGAATTTGTCACATTCTGATGTCCACCATGCATGTTTCCCTTGTGGGTTCAGGGGAGCTAGATTCTCTGCTTCTTTTTTAAGATTAGGCACTAGTTGTTCTAGATCATCTGTTAACTTGATGGTTTGTGTTATTTGTTGGTATTTATTATTTGTAATTAGCTGATTTGAGTCAAACCTCCTTTTTATTTTATTAGTTTTTCCAGTCCTCTTCTTTAACGGAGTGAATTTGATTTTAATTTTAACTATATAAGAGTCTGAGCCTGTGTCTACTCCTCTCAGTACTTTAACATTGTGGATCTCCTTAAGAAAATTTTTCTCCATACAAACATGGTCCAGCTGCCACTCCCCCTTCCTCCAGTCTGGATGTTTCCATGTTTTAAGTTTACTTGGCTTCCTCTTAAAGTATGTTGATTTAGATATAAGGTTGTGTTTTCTGCACAGTTCTACAAGTCTTTGACCGTTTTTGTTCGTAAATGTATGTGGACTCCATTTTTCAATTATATCTTTATATTTCCTTTCTTTTCCCAACTGAGCATTGAACCCTCCCAATAAGATTTTTACATTCTTTTTATTTACTCTGCTCACAGTTTGTTCTAGAAGGTCCCAAAATTTATCTACCTCGTCCTTCGTTTTTGCTAGACAATTTTTTTCATTTGCTGGGGCATGAGCATTTATTATTGTGTAGGTTTTATTCATTGTTTTAAAGCTTAGAGTCGCAATTCTTGGTGATACTGAATCTATTATTTTTATGTTTAGGGTCATTCCATATCAAATCACCCAATAAAAAATAAATTTTACACCCACCTCCTTAGATTTTCATGAAATTTGGCTCAAATGGTTCTAATACCATCCTGACAACACCTGCAATTTTTTTTTGCTGTATCTCTTACAGTTTTTTTTAAATAAATTTTTAAAGTTTTTATGTTTTGCGTTTTCTGAACCTTCGTAAATGGTCAGTTTAATTTGTATTCAAAACTTTAAATTTGCTTATCTTAAAAACTCTTTTAGATAACATGATGAATTTTTGCAGCAAGTTTATTTATTATACATATTTGAAGATAAAAATGATGCTATTAAAATATATTAATATTTTCTATGAAAAAAAATATATATATATATATGTATTTTTTTCTTTTTTTTTTTTTACGGATGTTTTGTTTTATAAGAATTGCAATATCTCAAGTCTCAGACCTGATAGAATGCTCAAATTTGTTTTAATTTACTCTTAAACATATAGGCTACTTGATAAAACAAAAATAATGATGGCTTTTTAACATGTTTATTAATTATAGTAGATTACATTAGAATTATGTACAAAGATAGTTTACTTACGACACTTATGTATAACCCAACTGATTGCTTGAAACATTGAATTTTTTGAGTAATTTTGTCTTTTTAATAGACATTAATGCTGATTCAAACTGTTTTTCCACTTCATCCGAGAGCTTTCAGTTCTTTTGATACAGTCTTTTTTGAAGTAATACATTCTCCCAGTGCCGCTTGATTGAGGTGCGTCTACTACACAGACTATGTGCTCCAAAGGCACTATGCAGGAATCTTCTCTTTCAGGCCAATAAAATGATGCAGCGGGTCCTGAAGGATGTAGAAATAGAATTTCTGCATCTTCTTCATCATTGAATATTGTTTTTACCAGTCCAAAGTACCAGTTACCATCATAATTTGCAGCCACATAGCAATTTATGGATGGTTCAACACGAACCCAATCAGAAGAAGAATGGAAAGAAAAGACTAAGGAGGGTTTTACACTATCTGTAGTCCTTCTAATTTCAAGGTTGTTTGTTGGAAGTGGTTTGAAGTTATGAAAACTTCTAGTTCCAGGAATGGTTCGGGTTGCTGAAAAACGTTTTTCTAGTTTTAACCGTAGCAAATCAGCTTCTTTTTTGTCAATAAAGTGAAAATGAATGTTTTCAATATTTTTTTCACAAAACTTATACACATCGATTGCTGTCATTATTTGTTCTTTGTCTGAAAGCTGTAGACTGGCTTTCCTTAAAATTCTTTTAATAGTTCCTCCTAGGCCATCACAAATTGACTTCCCATGACTTGTTGCAAAAAAAGAGTGTTGGGCCTTCAAATTAAAGTCTCTCAAGTGTTCAGTCAAATTTTTAAAATTGTTTCTGTTTTTGTACTGCCCAGCACAACCATCTGTAAAGTAGTGAACTGAGTCAATGTCAGTATGATGTAATGACAGCCACTTTGTAATTTCTTTTTGTACAAAGTTAACAAAACCAGTGTCATGTTCTTGGTCATCACTAATAAAACAGTGGTTGGAAACAAAAACATTGTTTTCCTCATTTCTTAGAAAAACTCCAACTGGGTGTAGAGTACAACCACCTCTATTCCAGTGGTAACTTTGGATCTCGTTCTGTATAACAAAGGAATAATTTTCACTGAAATCCATCACAATAATTGCTGTCTTGGGTGGTGGGTCTTCTTTCAATCTTTTAAACGCTGCTGATTGGGATTTTGCTATAAAAGAGTGTGGGGTGAGCTTTTCCAATGACCTAACCAATAAAGAAATGTAGTCTTCAACACTGATAGACTGTTTGATAATTTCTGCCCTGTCTGTGTTAACCCACTGACTGATTACAATTTCTTCTTCTAAATCATAATCTTTACTTAGTTTTTCAGTTAAGCACTCTGTTAGCGCAGTATTTGCAGGACAGCTGTTGCAATGATGTAGCATGCAGTTTTGGTTTTCTGTGTTGCACACAAGCATCTTAATTAGGTCTTTATAAGATTCTTCAATTTTCACAGCATCCAGTAATAGTTTAACATTCTGGTGGATACTGCATACACATACAGTGTGTGTGCCTGCAGCACCAGCAAGGATACACCATTTAGGTCTCAAGAAACAAAATTTTGAAAATCCTACTTCTACCTCGGGATTCTCCCATTTGAAAGAATAATAGAGTTCTCTCAAGTTACACAAAATGGGTCTTTTTTGCATGTACACATTTTTTTGAACACTTACTTTGTCTTTTGTTCCAGGTAGCACTCTGGAACTTTCATCCTTTTCATAAAAATCTGTTACAAGTCTTACTGTATTTTCAGAAAGAGTTTTATCTTTTTTTGGACCAGGAGTTTCCAAAATACCCTTTTCAGATTTTAGTTTTCTAGCTTGTCGCACCATGTACTCACATTAAATTCTTTCATCACTTTATTTCGTGTCCAAGAATCTGGAGTCAAGGTCAGAATCTGGATTTTTCTAGACCTCCCAACAGATGAAATCTTCTCTTTCATAAGAGAAATCATTACATCAAAATCCTTTGCTTTCTCAACCACACTTTTATCTTCTTAGTCATCATCAGAACTTGGTGCATCATATTTTAATGCTTTTGAAACCGCCTTTTTTGCAGTCTTTTCAATACTGCTAACCTTCCTTTTAAAATAAGACCCTTTACTTTGTTCTGACAAGCCATGAAGCTTTATCGGTGTTAAACCTAAATAATCAAGAGCAATGTTTGTTTGTACGAGGGATTCATTTCTGGATTCCAATGATTCTAATTCAACCATGACTTCATCATCTGTTTCACTTTCATTGACTTCAACTCTTAATTTTTCCTCACAAAAGTTACGGCATGTTGAGCAAAGCTTTTGTCCAGGTTTTATGCTAATATTTTTTGTCAGTAATTGTTTAGAAAGATCCAAGCCTACACTTCTCAACGATTTTTTGATGGGCTTTTTGTGTTTTTTTAGTGGGTCTACATATGTTGTTTGATACTTTTCAAAAACATTTAAAAAGTAGTAGCTGTGGTGTGAACATATATTCTTAAATTCACACAGATTAATTCCAGATCGTAAGTGGATAAAATCTTTTTCTTCCTCACTCAATTCTGATACCGGTTGTAACTTTTTTGAAGGTGTGTAGGTTGTTTGGAAACAGTCAGATTTTTTAAATAACCCTACACTACAGGTTTGAATATCTGGCATACTGATTTCACTTTTGGTCTGATTACTGTTCTGGTTACTTTTACAGGATATTGGAAAAGAATCTCTGTAAACTAAGCAACCGTACTTACTGAGAGTTCGAATAAACTTAATAAAATACTATCCAAGCACTATTTAACACTGTAATAATTTTTTACTTCAAAACACAGGAGTAACAATACAAAATCCAAGTGTACATTGTTACTCCAAGAAGACAAAAACTTATTTTCGGTGTCTAAGTCACTTGGCATTTTTTATTTTTAAAATATAATTAATATTATTTTAAAAATTAGATAACTATTAAACAGGTTAAAAAGCCAACATAATTTTTCTTTTATCTAATAGCCTATACAATTAAGAGTATTTTAAAACAAATTTGAGCTTTCTATCAGGTCTGAGACTCTAGATATTGCAGTTTTTGTAAAACTAAACATCCGTTAGCTAAAAAAATAAAATAAAAAACTTATAAATTTTTTTTCATTTGGAAGAATTTAATATATCTTTATGGTAATTTTTTTTAACATTTAGATATAATATACAAACTTATTTCAAAATTTCATACTGATATCTTGAGTATTCTTTAATATACAAATTTTTTTAGTTGTGAGGACACGTTTAAGTTACAATTTCCGACTGCTGAAACAAAGCCAAATCTAAAAACTTTAAAAATTTATAAAAAAAAAACTATAAGAGATAGAGCAAAAAATTTTTACAAGTGCTTTCAGGATGATAAAAGAAGTAATTGTACCAAGTTTCATCAAAATCTGACATGGTTGGTGTCAAGGCCTGGGTGACTTGACATGGAATGACCCTTTACTAAAAACCCTGTTCCAAACTGGGGACATTGTTTCATTGCCCTCGGTCCTGGTTTCCCATTATAAATTCTGTATCCTTGTGATTCGGATGGGTCCTCTGTGGTGTTTCTCATTTCTTGGATCCCTGTTATTAAAATTCTTTGTTTATTTAGTTCATCTGTGAGCTCCTTGAGTTTTCCGGTCTGAAGTAGTGAGTTTATGTTGTGTGTTGCTATATAATTTATTTGCTCGTGTTTAATCTTCTTTTTGTGTTTTAGTGTGCATTTTGATGGTTGCAAACGCTCCGATTCGTTGCTTTCTTCTGGTTGACTACCCACCGAATCCGATGAAGCCTTTTCCTGCCTTTTTGAGCAAGACAGTGGAATTCTTTTCCTTAAAGACCTTTCCATTTTTGACTTTCGAAGGCTGTCAACCTTAGTTGGAGCAAGCTCCAATTTACAACTACAGTTGTTAACTGCAGAGGGTGTGTTTGGTCCGCGAGAGCTATTTTATTTCACTCAAGTCCGCCGGTAAACCGGTGAGGACTTCCCTATCCGCCACCTGGGACGTGCCACGTAGGAGTATTGCCTCTCCTTCTACTATGACAGCATAGTAGGTTCATGTAGTGCTGTATGTTACTTTGTGCTCTGGGAGTTTTTGTGAGTTATTTTAATGCCTTTAGTTACTGGCAACTGATTTTTTTTCAGCTTTGGATTTGTTAGTTCATCCTGTTGTTAGCAGCAGGAAATTAATTTTTTTGTATTTCATTTGTTACAAGTTATGGTTTTTATGATGAAATTAAGACCGATGCATTAGTTGCCGCTATGGGTGACTATATAGCCATTATAATCAAATTTCAGCTGTGACAAGGAATGTGTGAAGTGTAAATAGTGAGGTGAATTAATGAAATTGAGCAAAGTTGCTTTGTTATAAATGTGGTGTCGTGACAGTATCTCGAGGTCGATTAAGAGGGATTCCTTGCTTGAGAAACCTAGGCCAGTCATATGGGATAGTGTTTCTTTACTTATTATTGGTGCTTTCACTTGCTGATTGTGTTTTGTGCCCACGGGATCGGCATATGCAATAGGTCTGTGTTAGACTGGTTTCTTGTAGGAAGGTCTGTTCCGAGTTTATAAAGTATAGTGGATCATTGGGTGAGGGAGGAGGGAGGGGGAGGAGGTGGGGGTAGTCTGAAAACTGACAAATCTGCACATGGTGTCTGTTGATCCACTGTGGACGCAGGACAGTGGCTGATGAAATATTTAACAAAGAAATTCGCCAAACAGCTATGCAAACTGAGAAGTTATTTTACGTAATTTTCACTACGAGTTTCGGAAATTCAATATGTCATCTTCAGGTCCCGTACACGCCTCTCAAAAATATCAATATTGGCATACTAGGGCCATCTGTTTCTGGGTATTACGAATTCTCAAGCACTTACTTTGAAGACTTGACTACAATAATATTATAGCTTTGTGACCACTACGGACATGACAGTCATTACCTGTCACCGTAATGAGCACCTGTGGATTGGCAACAATATGTGAACTGTTGAATACATGCACTTCTCACCAATATGATCTTACAACATTCTCTCATAGATGTGTTTGCATTCATTAGAGATGCCAGATACAGCTAACTAACACTGTGTTATGTTAAATACAGAAACAGCTACGTCTTTCTGTGTTGAAGTATTATTATCATGAAAATTGGGTCTTTTCCTTGTCTACAAAACCAAGCAAATTTTTTACCTTCACAGTGAAAGGAGAAGCCTGTAATCTAAAGTATCAACTAATAGATTTGCAACTGTTTCACATAATAATCCTACAGCTCCAACTGAAGTCTCAGATGTTCCCTTCACTTCCATCACAACTGCAATTCACATGATGCTCATCATTAATGAGCATCTTTTAATTTTGTATCTACAGTTTCACAGAAAACAGTTCCTTTTATGGTCTCCACATAAACCAGGGCATCTGATACCACCCATTGGCTTCAACCAATGACATATCAAGTTCCAAGACGCAACACAAACACGATTTCAAGATGGCAACAATTAACCTCAAACACTTCCACAGTGCAAAAATATAATCATCAAGTAAAAAAATTGTAAAAATTCTTTATAACAAATATTCAAGCAACAGAACTACAACATGAAAGTAGGGGTTTTGGGTGGGACAAACTAAAATCTAATACAACAACTGTGAAGCCACACAAACAGTAAAATACACAAAACTCTCAACAACAGAAACATGATACAGGGCTGGCAAACATCAGTATAGAAGTCCTAAAAATAATTTCAGTACACACCAAGCCAAAAATCACGAACACTAACAAAACTGGGTATCAGCAACCGGAGTTGAGCTATACAGCACAATGTGAAACACTGACACCAATATAGAAAGCCTAAAAGAAACTGCACTACACACCAAGTGAAAAAAACAGGGAAAGTAACAAGACACAATAACAACACAATGAGTTGAGCTTTATAGCTTGACTTGAAGGACCAATATCACCACAAAAATCCTAAACCACACCACACGACAAAATGATGAAAGCAAGACAGTTACACATAGTGAAAAATCACAAAAACCTAAAGGTTATATCAGGTACTACATGATTTGAACCATGACCTCTCAGATTTGGATGCATTTTTTTTTTTCAGGTAATGTACCCACTAACACTAGTTTAAATTTGAAATTTCAAATTTTTCTGATCTCTGGTTTTTGAGTTTCAAGGGTTTAAAAATAAAAAAACCTCTGTTTTTGATCAATCGATGATTGTTTTAAAATGCTGTAGCTCAAATACTATACAACCTAGAGAGCTCAAAATTGCACCATTGTTTTCCTCTAAAAATTCCCTTCAATTTGATATGTAACATGACTATGCTACCTAAGTCTGAAAATTTTAAACTATTCCAAAAAAACATTTTTTGAAATTTCCAAAATACGTAACCTCGCATTTCTTTATAAAAATTATATGTGTTGTCCAGTCTAACAGACTACATGCATGCAAAATTTCGAGATGGGATCTCAATGAGTTCTTGTATAAAATAATATTTTACTACCGCAATACACAATAGTGACGTGAAAAGCAGACTATTTCTAGGCTATGAATACTAAGGTAGGCCTATGTAATTCTAACAAATTATTTTGTTAGCCTTTTTATGCAACATTACCCTCTTATTGTTTGTTAATTCATTAAATGATATAGGGTCATTCCATCTCAAATCAACTAACAGTCTGAACCTTGATATCTCAGATTTGGATGAATTTATTTCAGGTAATGTACCTACTAACACTAGTAAACTAGTGTAAGTGGGTACATTACCTGAAATTTGAATTTCAAATTTTTCTGACCTTTGGTTTTTGAGTTCTAAGGGTTTAAAAAAAAAAACAAAAAAAAAAAAACACCATTTTTGATCAGTCGATGATTGTTTTAAAATGCTGTAGCTCAAAAACTATACAACCTAGAGAGCTCAAACTTGCACCATTGTTTTCCTATATAAATTCCCTTCTTCTTCTTCTTTCGATTTCGGCCATCTTTGGACCACGTTCAACAATTCACTTGCCCGGCTTTTTGATTTTTTTTTCTCTCTTCCCAATATTTCCTCATCATTTTCGAGTGGTTCCTCCTCCGCTCTTCCGACCATTTCCTGTTATTATTCTTTAGTTTCGTTTCTTCTGGAAAACACTTAATTTCATTCACTATTTGTCTAAACTTTTCCCTGTCCCTGATTGACTCACGGGTGACATTAAAATAGGCCAAATCCTTTTTCACCATCTGTATCCATTTATTGTTGGTTTTTTCGTTCCTGTTACTATGTTCAAACACTTTTCTTGTTAGTCTGTTTCCATCCATCCTCGACAGGTGACCATAAAACGTTAGTCTGCGTTTACGCATTGCCTCACTCACTTTCTCAATAGTTTTGTATATTTCCTTATTACTCTTTAGCTTGTACTCTTCTCCAATCTTTCTCGGTCCTAATATTTTTCTCAAAATTTTCCTTTCTTTCTTTTCCATGTTTTCTATTTCCCCCTTTTTGTTAAGAGTTAGGCACTCCGATGCATACAGGCATTCTGGTCTAATGACAGTTTTATAGTGTCTTAATTTAGCTTGAATCGAAATGTTTTTTTTTTTGTTATATTCAATTTGATATGTAACATGAATATGCTACCTAAATTTGAAAATTTTAAACTATTCCAAAAAAACACTTTTTGAAATCTCCAAAATACGTACCCTCGGATTTTTTTTATAAAAAATTGTATGTGTTGTCCAGTCTAACTGACTACATGCATGCAAAATTTAAAGATGGGGTCTCAATGGGTTCTTGTATAAAATAATATTTTACTACCACAATACACACTAGTGAGGTGAACAGCAGACTATTTCTATGCTATGAATACTAAAATAGGCCTATGTAATTCTAACAAACTTAAATTATTATGTTAGCCTTTTTATGCAACACTACCCTCTTCTTGTTTGTTAATTCATTAAATGATATTTTAATGCAAGATAAAATATATAAAAAAATAATAACTTAAGAATCTTACGATTTTGTATGACATTCACTTTTTATTATAAAAAAAAGTGAGATTTTCATATAGGGTCAAGGCTCTAGTTTTGGCCACTACCCCACTTATGGCCACCGTGATGTAACGGGGAAGCTACACTGCTTCCTTTCATTATATATTATAAATGGGAGGGAAAACTAAAACATCTGCAGTATGTCTTCATATCAGATTGCCTGAAACATAATGCAGTCACTTTCTATGTATTCCAGAAAAAACGGCTAGAAATCATGAACCAAAACTTGCCTTCTGCACTTAAAATGATTACTTACTTTTCTGATGGCAGCGCAGCACAATATAAAAATAAGAAAAACTTCCTTAGCATGTGTTTGCATAAAACTGATTTTGAAGTTGAGGCAGAGTGGAAGTTCTGTGCAATATCCCATGGCAAGAACGCATGCGATGGCCTTGGCGGAACTGTTAAGTGGCTAGCTGCTAAAGCCAGCATGCAAAGGCAATATGACCAACAAATCTTAACACCCAAATCACTTCATGTATTTGCCATGGAAAACATAAAAAACTTTGACTTTGATTATTGCACAACAGAGGACTATGAACTGACCAAGGCATACTTACTTCCTCAGTTTAGTGACTCAAAAGCAATTGTGGGAACACAAAAGTTTCACTCATATAAACCCTGCACAGAGAGTAAAATTACTATCAAGCCTTATGATTTTAGTCTGGACGTGTCTCTTGAATATGTGACAACACTGAACCAAATAAAACCGTCACATATGGAAAATATTACTGCTGGTTTTTTGACAGTAGCATATGACGACTCTTGGTGGCTAGGATGCACTGAAGAAAAATACCATGACATGTACCGAATAAATTTTTTACACCCAAAGGGTCCAGCCCAGTCTTTTTACTATCCACAACCAATAGATATATTAGATGTCCCAGGAAATACTCTTTTACAAACAGTGAATCCAACAATAGCTACGGGAAGAACCTACACTTTAAGTGCTAAAGAAATGAAGTTGTCTTCTCTTGCTTTCGAAAAATATCTTAAAAGATCATAAAAGAAGCACGTTTAAATTATGTTACACCTACCCTCACGAAACACTAAGTAGTATAGATACCATGTGTATTAACTTTGTAAATACCAATTGGTATTAGAAATACAGTTCTATCCATGCAGATATCAACACGTTAATCTTTTTCCCAAATGAAATTACTTATATGCCAATTTCTAACATAAGGAACTTGTTGTAAATGATTAAAAATAACACTGGAAAACCAAGAAAAAGTAAATCTCTACCATTTACAACTAAGGATGAAGGTGAGTGGCTTTATTCAAAATTTTAACTTGCAACACGTATATTACCAATTAAAATGTGTTCACTTCCTTCTGATGCATAGTTAAAAGAATCATGAACATTAAATTAAAACAACACTATCAATGACATCAGTCGAACTGTTCATTAAGTAAAAATGTACATTGTAGGCCTACCAATCACTTACAATCCAACACAATTACCAACATCTAACATCATAATGAGAAATTAATACAAATTTCAATATACAAGAAACACACAATTATGCACACAAAACTACACACCAAAATACTACAATTAAAAACCATACTTACCAATACAAGTCAGCCAAAACATAAATCTCAATCTAGAAAAACAATTTGTCATCAACACAATCTCTCACACAGCAAGACAAGACTTCTCAAACCGGGAACCATCCACATAGAATACCACACATCGTCCAGTGACAACGCCACATATACTGGTCTCTGGTTCAAGACCTAGCAGCTGTGGTCAATCTTACACATTCTCCACAAACTCAACATTTCAATGTAGGAATTTAATCATGCTCAGAATGTCATTCCCCACTGTGAAATGCAGGGATGTGAATTTTGTTGTCACATCCGTATCAACAGCAGAAGTATAAAACTAAATCTCCAACCATAAACAACACCTTGCACCTGTAATCCCAGAGCCAAAAATCTATTGCCTATAACTGCAAACACCAAAACAGTTCACTAACAAGGTGAAATAAACTCTGCCTAATGTATTCTCATAAACAACACTCAAGGATTCCAATAGCACTAACACCACTCTCAAACAATTTAGTAACAAATATCCCACACTAATGCGCACCATTACACATACTCTAACATGCTCTCTGCAAAAAAGATATTTTATAAATGTAATATAGGGTCGACAGAAGCGTCCGATACTATGCCTTGGCTTTGACCTGTGACGTACACAGCGACATCACAAGTAAAAGCAGATGAATGGTACTGAACACCCGCGAGTTCTGCTAAAAAGAGAACTGAGGCCTGTCACAGGCTCATGATACAGAAAGATGTAATATGCTTTCCAATCTTCAATCTAATCTAAACCAGCAAGGGATTCATCAGCAGCATTTCGAGCAGTGAATACAACAGGTGAGGAATCTGCATAACACAGCAACGACAGTTGTGTTTCTTATTTTACTGCAGCATTGGCTGATCAGAGAGAAAAAGGAAAAAACTTCTGAATTTGTCTATATTAAGAGTAATCAGAGCCAATAGACTACACGTGGGACAGAAACTCTTCACCGAGGCAAGGAGAACCTAAACAGTTTACGAGGAAGCAATGGAAATTAAGAAAGTAGCATATTTCAGTAAAGACTTGGGTGAAAGTACAACCTAATATGTGCCAATAGAGAAAGTGAGACTATTATGATTTTAATGCCTAATGTGTACTATTCCCTTCCAATAGTATAGCTTCTCATGCAAAAAATATTGTGACAAAATTAGATGTTTTACCTATTTACAACATATGAGGTACACACATTCATTTGTACACCTCAAAAAGGGTGAGTGGAGGAGCGGAAAGGAATTAAAATTTCTTTCTGAATACCATAAAACATTGAAATTCACCATAGGCTACATGTCACTCAATCATGATCACAATAAAACTAAAAACATACTTCCCGTATTGGTATATGGACATGTGTGTGTGTTTTGATCTATGGGTTGTGTGAGTTACCAATTAGTCTTGCACCAAGAATAATAAATCAGTTTCTGCTATGGTCCATAAACCAGAGAGAGAGAGAGAGAGAGAGAGACTAATATTACAGTACAAACAAGTACGCTACTGCGCAATGTCATGACCACTAACAACACCAAAAATACGGTAAACGTTGAAAATTATAATTGATCTGCGCTTTCGAACAAACTAGGTAGGAGCTATGAACCTGAAATCACGAATCAACCTACCAGGGATCCGCTGAAACTGTATCGTCAATGGGAAGCTAAATTCTCCCTAGCCTTGTCAAGCTACTACTCAGCTGTTCACATATTTTATATGTTTCATTAACACTAACCTACTTTATGGCAAGACAACTTATAGAGTCCGTTGTTTTGATTTTTTTTGGCAATCGTTACAAGAAGCAAAGAAAAACGATTAACTGTTTATATATGTGACAATTGCATATTGGTTACGAAGCTCACACATTTCAAGCCTAATAAACAAATTCTATGTTCTGTATCACCGCAATAACGGCTACTAAATGTATTCGAATAACTGTTAAGTCATTGCCGTGTATACCTTCAGTTTTTCGTAACTCGCCTAGACACAATTTTTAAACGATTAAAGACGGTATTCGGTTGGTGCTACAGCAGCAATATACCACATCACTGCAATACACATCTCACATTTAGATCAGTCAATAGTTTTTCCTCTTCGCTGTCATCATCTCATTACTGTTACGAAGCACGCACGATTTTACCACAAACTATGTGAGACCACAAATCAATGCCCATCGACGAATAACGTTTGACACATTCACTACACACAACAATTAATTTCAATACTGTATCATCACAAAACCACAGGCAACAAATATGACAAAGAGTACAAACGGAAGATAAAATAAATGTCAGGGCTGCAAGGAATAATTCATATCTTTAATTGAGACATATATTAAACTCATCGAAAAGCTGCAAGAGAACATATTTTCTTATTTTAAACCACTTCGAACATTTTCTAAGTAAGCAATCCCTACCCATGAAGATGCTACTATGACATCCATACTAAATTCAAATCTTTATTAGCATTTCAGCATTTTTGATACAATGGCTTCCCAAATTATAGAGTGAAATCAAGTTTTGACATTTGAATTTTTTATTTATTTTTATTCAATTATTTATCCATCTTTAAGCATTTACATGCAATCGATGTCGTCATGAGTAATGTACAATTTACATATTAAGAAATATAACTATTGTGAGGTATCACACAAAGCTAAAGTATACATTTTAAAAGATCATAAATAATAAAGGAATACATTTGATACATAAAGATATCCCAGATAACGGATTGTGCATTTTAAAGAATGTGCATAATAAAAGAATACATTTGTTACATAAGGATTTCTCCACATGTTTAACAGTTAAATGTGGAACTACAGTGACAAAAAAAGCTAGGAAGAGGTACAAACAGAGTTGCAAGTTGTTTAGTAAGTCAGGTCTATTTTTGAAGAGTTTTCAAATTCTTTAACACTGTAAAAAGCTTTGTCTTTCAGCCATTTTTTAGTCTTACTTTTAAATATATTAAGAGAGACACAATGTGCCTGCACAGGGTTGCGAAAAAGACAGTCGTGTGAAACCCAGCTCGCGCTATTCGTCCACGAGACTCAGAGGGCCATATACACGGGTTCACAGGTAGATGCTGTGTTTCTTGAATTCCGCAAGGCGTTCGATACAGTTCCCCACAGTCATATAATGAACAAAGGAAGAGCATATGGACTATCAGACCAATTGTGTGACTGGATTGAAGAGTTCCTAGATAACAGAACGCAACATGTCATTCTCAATGGAGAGAAGTCTTCCGAAGTAAGAGTGATTTCAGATGTGCCGCAGGGGAGTGTCATAGGACCGTTGCTATTCACAATATACATAAATGACCTTGTGGATGACATCGGAAGTTCACTGAGGCTTTTTGCAGATGATGCCGTGGTGTATCGAGAGGTTGTAACAATGGAAAACTGTACTGAAATAGCGGCGAATTGACGCATGGTGCAGGGAATGGCAATTCTATCTCAATGTAGAAAAGTGTAATGTGCTGCGAATACATAGAAAGATAGATCCCTTATCATTTAGCTACAAAATAGCAGGTCAGCAACTGGAAGCAGTTAATTCCATAAATTATCTGGGAGTATGCATTAGGAGTGATTTACAATAGAATGACCATATAAAATTAATCGTTGGTAAAGCAGATGCCAGACTGAGATTCATTGGAAGAATCCTAAGGAAATGCAATCCGAAAACAAAGGAAGTAGGTTACAGTACGCTTGTTCGCCCACTGCTTGAATACTGCTCAGCAGTGTGGGATCCGTGCCAGATAGGGTTGATAGAGGAGATGGAGAGGAACCAACGGAGAGCAGCGCGCTTCGTTACAGGATCATTTAGTAATCGCGAAAGCGTTACGGAGATGATAGATAAACTTCAGTGGAAGACTGCAGGAGAGACGCTCAGTAGCTCGGTACGGGCTTTTGTTAAAGTTTCGAGAACATACCTTCACCGAAGAGTCAAGCAGTATATTGCTCCCTCCTACGTATATCTCGAGAAGAGACTAAGAGGATAAAATCAGAGAGATTAGAGCCCACACAGAGGCATACCAACAATCCTTCTTTCGACGAACAATACGAGACTGGAATAGAAGGGAGATCCGATAGAGGTCCTCAGGGTACCATCCGCCACACACCGTCAGGTGGCTTGCAGAGTATGGATGTAGATGTAAATGTAGATGTAATGTGTTGAAGAGCCTTATTCCCATGTATTCATAACTGTCTTGTGTTTTCTTGAGTCGAGTTGTTGGTATGAATGGACTGCCTAAGGTTGTAACTGTTAAAGTTTTCTGTTATGTACAAAAGGCAGCTGTATATAAAAAGAGAAGGGACTGTCATTATCTGTAATTCTTTGAAGTATGACCTACATGATATGTTATTTTTGGTAATCCCAGAGATGCTCCTGATGACTTTCTTCTGCCAAATAAAAATTTTCCTGGACCATGGAGAAATACCCCATAAAAGAATACCACAGCTAATATGGCAATGAAAGAATGCATAATAGGAATTAATCAGCAGGATTTCAGAAACAAAGGTGCATAATTTTTTTATGTAGATAGATAACTCGCGAAAGCTTTCGAGATATGTTGTCTATGTGACCCTGCCAGGTTAATTTCGTATCTAAGTATATGCCAAGAAGTTTGGTAGAAGTGTACTCAATATCAGCATTGGATAAGCTAAAGGATATATTTACAGTTTTTTCATCATTAATAGCTAACTTATTGGCTTAATGTCAGTGTTAATTCGACAGATGGAATGTCTCTAAAAACGATTATCCTGATCATTATGAAGAAGCCAATTGTATCATTTAGCCCTTATACTGAATTTGGTCCACTGGTAATTTTTGAACCACATTATTCCAAATTGTCATAAAATTCTGGATTTAGAAATAATATAAATGATGAAAATGATATGATTCTTGAGTTTCTCCCGGCGTATTTGGTAATCAAAATATCCACGGGTGTGCTGCAGGTCTATAGTGTCCAACGGGCACAATATTTCGGCGATCATACATGTCGCCATCATCAGGTGAACTGACGGACTGAGCTCCTGTGAACGTGCCGGCACGGAGATCCGTACGCTATGGCTGCTCAGAGGGAACTGGGTTCGGTCGCGGCGGCGGCAGATTTAAATACCATTCGCCCGCGGCGCGCTCCCTCCGCCGTCCGCGCCCCGCGCCACGGTCGCGCGGTGGAACAGATTGCGACGTCGTCTGAGATGACGTCGGTGTGATGGCTCTGTCCGCCGTGGTCGTCACAGCTATACGTTTGCTAGATTTACTCATGATTAACCCAATCGCTGGTTCCCAAGCCTTGCTAAGATTATAGCCACAGTCACGGTTTATGAGGTCGTCATTGGTGCGAATTTCGATGGCCTCTCTAACAACACTGTCCCAGTATCTCGACGTCTGTACCAGAATCCTCGTGCGGTCATACTCCATGGCGTGATTTTCCGACAAACAATGTTCAGCGACCGCCGACTTGCTCGGATACATCGGTCGAGTGCGCCTCTGGTGTTCACGGCATCGATCCTCGACGGTACGCATCGTCTGACCAATATACGACTTGCCACATTGACACGGAATCTGGTACACGCCGGCCTTCCTCAAACCGAGGTCATCTTTGGCGCTCCCCACCAGTGCACGAGTTTTATTTGGAGGACAAAACACAGTTCCGACCTGGTGTTTCTTCAGAATGCGGGCGATTTTCCCCGAGAGTGCGCCTGTGTATGGAATAAATGCAGTGCCTACCTCCTCCCTCGTGACTTCATCCATCTCAACAGGTTGTGCTGCAGTGGTTGGGCGGAGAGCACGTTGAATCTGCCACTCTGAGTACCCATTTTTTCGAAATACAGTTCTCAGGTGTTCCAATTCCTGGGGTAGACTCTCTGCGTCAGAGATAGTGCGCGCCCTATGTACTAGAGTTTTAAGTACCCCTTTCCTCTGTGAAGGGTGGTGGCAGCTGTCTGCGTGCAAATACAGATCAGTGTGGTCTTCTCGTCAAACTTCTGACTAATCAATTCTAGTGAATCTCGAAGGGGTACCCTCGTAAACAAGGAAACGACGTCAAAACTCACCATAATATCTGACTCATCCAACCTGAAGCTATCAAGGCGTTTAACAAAATCCACGGAATTACGGATGTGATGAGGGCATTTACCCACATAAGGACTTAATATTCCCGTCATGAGGGTGACGCTAAGAAATTGTTACCCCAAGGTCCGGTACTGCCTAGACTATATGGACTCCCAAAGGTTCACAAACAGGGGGTACCATTACGCCCCTTTGTCAGCAACATCAGGGCACCTACATACTGTATTTGTTGGCCAAATACCTGACAGGAATATTAAGTCCTTATGTGGGTAAATGCCCTCATCACATCCGTAATTCCGTGGATTTTGTTAAACGCCTTGATAGCTTCAGGTTGGATGAGTCAGATATCATGGTGAGTTTTGACGTCGTTTCCTTGTTTACGAGGGTACCCCTTCGAGAGTCACTAGAATTGATTAGTCAGAAGTTTGACGAGAAGACCACTGAACTTTTTAGGCATGTCTTGACTTCCGCGTATTCTCCTTTTAATGGAGAATACTACGAACAAACGGAGGGAGTCGCCATGGGTAGCCCACTCTCACCAGTGGTAGAGAATTTGTACATGGAGAACTTCGAGGAGGAAGCCCTGTCATCTATATGGAAACCTACTTGCTTTTTCCGTTACGTGGACGACACGTTCGTCATCTGGCCACATGGTATCGATAAACTCCTTGACTTCCTTACACATCTAAACTCCATACACCCCAACATCAAATTCACTATGAAACGGAGGGGAAATCACCTTTCCTTGACGTCTTGGTCAAGAGAAGGGCTGACGGCACCCTAGGTCATGGCGTGTATCAGAAGACAACGCACACTGATCTGTATTTGCACGCAGACAGCTGCCACCACCCTTCACAGAGGAACGGGGTACTTAAAACTCTAGTACATAGGGCGCGCACTATCTCTGACGCAGAGAGTCTACCCCAGGAATTGGAACACCTGAGAACTGTATTTCGAAAAAATGGGTACTCAGAGTGGCAGATTCAACGTGCTCTCCGCCCAACCACTGCAGCACAACCTGTTGAGATGGATGAAGTCACGAGGGAGGAGGTAGGCACTGCATTTATTCCATACACGGGCGCACTCTCGGGGAAAATCGCCCGCATTCTGAAGAAACACCCGGTCGGAACTGTGTTTTGTCCTCCAAATAAAACTCGTGCACTGGTGGGGAGCGCCAAAGATGACCTCGGTTTGAGGAAGGCCGGCGTGTACCAGATTCCGTGTCAATGTGACAAGTCGTATATTGGTCAGACGATGCGTACCGTCGAGGATCGATGCCGTGAACACCAGAGGCACACTCGACCGATGTATCCGAGCAAGTCGGCGGTCGCTGAACATTGTTTGTCGGAAAATCACGCCATGGAGTATGACCGCACGAGGATTCTGGTACAGACGTCGAGATACTGGGACAGCGTTGTTAGAGAGGCCATCGAAATTCGCACCAATGACGACCTCATAAACCGTGACTGTGGCTATAATCTTAGCAAGGTTTGGGAACCAGCGATTGGGTTAATCAAGAGTAAATCTAGCAAACGTATAGTTGTGACGACCACGGCGGACAGAGCCATCACACCGACGTCATCTCAGACGCCGTCACAATCTGTTCCACCGCGCGACCGTGGCGCGGGGCGCGGACGGCGGAGGGAGCGCGCCGCGGGCGGAGTGTATTTAAATCGGCCGCCGCCGCGACCGAACCCAGTTCCCTCTGAGCAGCCATAGCGTACGGATCTCCGTGCCGGCACGTTCACAGGAGCTCAGTCCGTCAGTTCACCTGATGATGGCGACATGTATGATCGCCGAAATATTGTGCCCGTTGGACACTATAGACCGGCAGCACACCTGTGGATATTTTGATGAAAATGATAGTTTAATTGATTTCATTGGTGATACTGTAACAGGTATTTTAGAAACGAATTAATAAATTTTAATTTTTGTAAGTGAACAAGACTGAGAGCTTTCAGGTATATTCTTTTCCAGTGATGAGAAACGTAAAAATAATTTAAATATTCCCAATAAACATGTAGAAATTAACATTGATACTGATGATGGCTGACTACATGCAAATAATAATCAAGTGTGCATAAATTTTAATATAATTACAACTAATGGAACATATGATGGGACACCTAATAAAAAATTAATTGATAAAAATGTGGGAAAACTATTTTATTTTTAATCATACACAAAGGAAATAATATTTTATACAGAAGAGGACATCCTATTATTTGATCGCAAGTTTTATTATATTTAACTTCGTCCCATGCTGACAAAATTTCATGGACACTTAACAAGGAGTAAAACGATGGAAGTACTATACCCACTTAATATTTTGGTGTATTACAAAGAAGTAATGTGGAAAGGAGATTTAACTGTAACTCTGACTTGGAGTTCGAGTTCAAATGACGTTTGTTTTGATGTGACGATTATAAAGATTCTGGAGCTGGAATAAAAGGTACTTTACCAAAAGAAGGTAAAATCGTAGTTGATAATATAAAAATTCGAATGGCAGTAGTTAAATGTGAACAAAACTATGGGTTTGAACAACGAGGAATTACGTTACAGACTAATGAGGTAGCAGGAATAACTGGAAAGAAATTTTTCTAAATAGATATTATAAATTCCCCCCCCCCCATGAACCATAGATCTTGGCATTGGTGGGGAAGCTTGCGTGCCTCACCAATACAGATATCCATACTGTAGGTGCAACCACAAGGAGGGGTATCTGTTGAGAGGCCAGCCAAACATGTGATTCCTGAAAAGGGGCAGCAGCCTTTCCAGTAATTGCAGGGGCAACAGTCTGGATGATTGACTGATCTGGCCTTGTAACACTAACCAAAACGGCCTTGTTATGCTGGTACTGCAAACGGCTGAAAGCAAGGGGAAACTATAGCCATAATTTTTCCCGAGGACATGCAGCTTTACTGTATGGTTAACAGATGATGGCGTCCTCTTGAGTAAAATATTCTGGAGGTAAAATAGTCCCCCATTCGGATCTCCAGGCAGAGACTACTGAAGAGGATGTCATTATCAGGAGAAAGAAAACTGGCGTTCTATGGATCGGAGTGTGGAATTTCAGATTCCTTAATTGGGCAGGTAGGTTAGAAAATTTACAAAAGGAAACGGATAGGTTAAAGTTAGATATAGTGGGAATTAGCGAAGTTCAGTGGCAGGAGGAACAAGACTTTTGGTCAGGTGAATACAGGGTTATAAATACAAAATCAAATAGGGGTAATACAGGAGTAGGTTTAATAATGAATAAAAAATAGGAGTACGGTTAGGCTACTACAAACAGCATAGTGAACGCATTATTGTGGCCAAAATAGACACGAAGCCCATGCCTACTACAGTAGTACAAGTTTATATGCCAACTAACTCTGCAGATGACGAAGAAATTGATGAAATGTATAATGAGATAAATGAAATTATTCAGGTAGTGTAGGGAGACGAAAATTTAATAGTCATGGGTGACTGGAATTCAAGAGTAGGAAAAGGGAGAGAAGGAAACACAGTAGGTGAATATGGCTTGGGGCTAATAAATGAAAGAGGAAGCCGCGTGATAGAATTTTGCGCAGAGCATAACTTAATCATAGCTAACACTTGGTTTAAGAATCATGAAAGAAGGTTGTATAGATGGAAGAACCCTGGAGATATTAGTAGGTATCAGATAGATTATATAGTGGTAAGACAGAGATTTAGGAACCAGGTTTTAAATTGTAAGACATTTCCAGGGGCAGATGTGGACTCTAACCACAATCTATTGGTTATGAACTGTAGATTAAAACTGAAGAAACTGCGAAAAGGTGGGAATTTAAGGGGGCGGGACCAGGATAAACTGACTAAACCAGAGGTTGTACAAAGTTTCAGGGAGAGCATAGGGGAACAATTGACAAGAATGGGGGAAAGAAATACAGTAGAAGAAGAATGGGTAGCTTTGAGAAATGAAGTAGTGAAGGCAGCTGAGGATCAAGTAGGTAAAAAGACGAAAGCTAGTAGAAATCTAGGGTGACAGAAGAAATATTGAATGTAATTGATGAAAGGAGAAAATATAAATATGCAGTAACTGAAGCAGGCAAAAAGAAATACAAACGTCTCAAAAATGAGATCGATAGGAAATGCAAAACGGCTAAGCAGAAATGGCTAGAGAACAAATGTAAGGATGTAGAGGCTTATCTCACTAGGGGTAAGACAGATACTGCCTACAGGAAAATTAAAGAGACCTTTGGAGAAAAGAGAGCCACTTGTGTGAATATCAAGAGCTCAAATGGAAACCCAGTTCTAAGCAAAGAAGGGAAAGCAGAAAGGTGGAAGGAGTATATAGAGGGTGTATACAAGGGTGATGTTCTTGATGACAATATTATGGAAATGGAAGAGGATGTAGATGCAGATGAAATGGGAGATATGATACTGCGTGAAGAGTTTGACAGAGCACTGAAAAACCTAAGTCGAAACAAGGCCCTGAGAGTAAGCAACATTCCATTAGAACTACTGACAGCCTTGGGAGAGCCAGTCCTAACAAAACTCTACCATCTGATGAGCAAAATGTATGAGACAGGCGAAATACCCTCAGACTTCAAGAAGAATATAATAATTCCAATCCCAAAGAAAGCAGGTGTTGACAGATGTGAAAATTACCGAACTATCAGTTTAATAAGTCACAGCTGCAAAATACTAAAGCGAATTCTTTACAGACAAATGGAAAAACTGGTAGAAGTCGACCTCAGGGAAGATCAGCTTGGATTTCGTAGAAATATTGGAACACATGAGGCAATAATGACCCTACAGCTTATCTTAGAAGCTAGATTTAGAAAAGGCAAACCAACGTTTCTAGCATCTGTAGACTTAGATAAAGCTTTTGACAATGTTGACTGGAATACACTCTTTCAAATTCTGAAGGTGGCAGGGGTAAAATACAGGGAGCGAAAGGCTATTTACAATTTGTACAGAAACCAGATGGCAGTTACAAGAGTCGAGGGACATGAAAGGGAAGCAGTGGTTGGGAAGGGAGTGAGAATGGGTTGTAACCTCTCCCTGAGGTTATTCAATCTCTATATTGAACAAGCAATAAATGAAACAAAAGAAAAATTCGGAGTAGGTAAAAATCTATGGAGAAGAAATAAAAACTTTAAGGTTTGCCGATGACATTGTAATTCTGTCAGAGACAGCAACGGACTTGGAAGAGCAGTTGAACAGAATGGATGGTGTCTTGAAAGGAGGATATAAATGAACACCAACAAAAGCAAAACGAGGATAGTGAAATGTAGTCGAGTTAACCCGGGTGATGCTGAGGGAATTAGATTAGGAAATGAGACACTTAAAGTAGTAAAGGAGTTTTGCTATTTGGGGAGGAAAACAACTGCTGATGGTCGAAGTAGAGAGGATATAAAATGTAGATTGGCAATGGCAAGGAAAGCGTTTCTAAAGAAGAGAAATTTGTTAACATCGAGTATAGATTTAAATGTCAGGAAGTCGTTTCTAAGAGTATTGGTATGGAGTGTAGCCATGTATGGAAGTGAAACAAGCAATAAATGAAAGAGATTAGAAGCTTTCGAAATGTGGTGCTACAGAAGAATGCTGAAGATTAGATGGGTAGATCACATAACTAATGATGAGGTATTGAATAGAGTTGGGGAGAAGATGAGTTTGTGGCACAACTTGACTAGAAGAAGGGATTGGTTGGTAGGACATGTTCTGAGGTATCAAGGTATCACCAATTTAGTATTGGAGGGCAGCATGGAGAGTAAAAATCGTACAGGGAGACCAAGAGATGAATACACTAAACAGATTCAGAAGGATGTAGGCTGCAGTACGTACTGAGAGATTAAGCAGGTTGCAGAGGGTAGAGTAGCATGGGGAGCTGCATCAAACCAGTCTCAGGACTGAAGACTACAAAAACAACAAAGTAATTGTAAATTAATCAGTTCAGCATTATGTGATCACCTTAAACTATCTACACTATATTTGAAAAGTGGCAGAAATGAAATATTTATAAAGAAATGTGGATATAGAGCTACCAGATAATTATTAGGAAGCTTATGATTCATTGTGTGTATTCAAATTAATTACATAATTAAGTGGAGATGTTTGTAAAAGCATACAATTTTATAACAAATTATCGTACTTATGTCACAAAAATGACACATAAAAATATTATATAGTGAAGTTATATCCTAGTTTTCATGCTAATATACCAGCTCATAGGCTAGTGTCCATAACTGCATGTGGAAAAGGAATATCATATATGATGCACAACACAAAGTACTACCTCAGAATTTTTAATTTTTTGTAACATTCAACATTTTGAAAATTACCATCTTTTATTAGTTTTTTATTATATTTTTCAACTTGATTGTCAAAAAATGGACTTTTTAAATTTTTATAAACCAGTCAATATCCAGATTATTAAAAAGATCTACAGTCTCTTCAACTGTATAAATTTTTAGTTTTTGAGTCCATTTATAACAGAAAAACTGAATTAGAAAAAATATTTTTTATGTTTCCCTAATGAATAAATTTACATTATTATATCAGAGCTTCTTTCTACCTTTCTGTAATCAATAAATTTAAATTATTGTAACTAGTAATTTTTTCTATGTAAAAAGCTTGACAGCATAAACAATACAAAATTGTTTAAGAAAATTAATGAGCTGGAAGTAAATGTTTTCTATAACATGATTGCAGGTGACTTTTTGAAAACTAGAAATGAAAAAAGTTATATAGAGGTCAATAATGATTTAAAATTATTTTGCCAAAAAAGATATTAGTATTTGATTCAGTACCTCAGTTCACAGTACTGAGTTTTTAATTTGAAAATTTTCGATCTTTATACATTCTTTTTATTTTTTACTTGTAATTTTAGTGATTTTTCTTTGGAAAGTGTTTTGAAAAATGACTTGAACATTTGAAATTGATAGTGAAAACGCTTGGGAAATAGTAAAAGTACATGACATATGATGACAATTTTTGAAACCCGGTGAAAAATTCGAAAATTGAATAAAATGCTTAAAAAACGTTGATTGCTCGTTGTTCATACCGAGTTCAGTTTTTTGTTATTAAACTATGACTTTTTTGGCAAAAACATGGTTTCTAGTGATATTTTGATAATTTTTGACTGTCTTTGTGGTTTTCCTTTGATTTTTAAAAATTACCTTAATTATGCTAGAAGTAGCAATATAAATCTACTCTCCTAGCAAATAAAAGTTTGATAGACTGAAAAAATAACAATCTTCATAAGTGCAATACTACATCTGCTACTTAACACATACCCTCAAGCTATATTTTGCTATGGTGTAAAACTGAGTAAAGTAAATCAAGTTTAATGACACTGTAGATTCTGACCCTAACATGTGAAATGCTTGTTCTGTAGCAGCTAGTAGCTATAAAGTACGCAAGAGGAACATACAAGTCTGTTTCAGAGTCTTTCACCTGGTGTTCATTGGTACACGTAGCACTACAAGTAAATCTTTCAAGCCAGCTCTGTAATACACTGAGATTACCTCTAAGGGACTGTATATTGATATGAATGTTGGTGGTCAAAGGTAGTTTAATTAAAGTGTTTTAATGATGGTATTTTAGTTTGTATGTCCATTTATTTTCACTAGACATTCTTCACTATGACTTGTTCCATAACTAAGTCCTTCCAATGTATAAAGAAAAGAGCAATAACACGAAAAGATGAGTATGTAATTAGACACGCCAAAGCTACAGAAACCAATAGCACAATAGCTGAGACATTACTGGGATCCAACTCAACTGGACTTCGAGTGCAGTGTTTTAAGCAAGTGAAATCTCATTCTGAAGTTGTTGTAATCAACCGGCACCAACATAACAGCTACAAGCTAAGTATACATTATGAAATATCAGCATGGACTAACTTAGGAAACAGAAATAGATTATATACATCTATTATCAGGATCAGGTACAAACAAATGGAGTTCAAGATGGCGTCTACTTTACACACAGTGTGCAAAAGAACAAAAAGCCATATGCAGAAGATGTGTTCTTTATTCAATTAAATCAAAATTCACAAGCTCGATCACTAAGGATCGGATGCTAAATGGGATTTGAATAGGTATATGTGGAGAGATAATGGTAATTCATTAATAATTCCTTGAATGATTGGAAAAATTGATTGGAAAGAAAAGTTGAAAGGAATTATAAGGTAATTTATGAATCTACACATAATGCTGAACCAATATCAACAGACCTTCAATGACAATACATTCAAGGTCAATAAAAATAATTTGTATTACACATGGTTTCACATTAATTCCATTGTGTTTAGTCATGATTGTGACAGTGTTGATGCGGGATCACTCCTCTGGATATCATGTGAATTCTCCTAGTCTGCTCTGAACCTCTTGATGCAGGATCTCGGTGTCAAGAGAAATGATGAGCAGATAGGAATGGACGTCTTAAATGTGCAAATAAATTTTGCGTTTCTAAAAACTCTTTATAACACTTTTTATTGTACAGTTGAAATACACGTTTTTTAAAAATCCAAGCACACATCCATATGCTACCACTTGTTGAAACAAAAGGGTGAAGGTACAGGAATTAATAAACTGAAGAGCGTACTTCTTATTTTGTTTCATAGAGATCAGAACATTATCCTCGCCACAAAACAACTCGTTAATTTGTCTTATCCATTCAGTTTACATATAGCTTATATATAAAATAATATGATTCAACAAAATTGTCCCCCACTGTGCTCTGACGTTTTACAGAGGTGCACAGTGTCTGAGCTTATTTCCCTTTTTGAGGATTCATGATCCTAGCCAGTATGGGTGCAGCCTTTATTTTCAGCCACTGGAGTTATCCTGAATGGTTATAAATTTATATGGGCACATCAGCTTCTTTTAACACATACAAAGTGCTTGGTGTAACAGCATAGTCCCATTGTTGTCAGCAACTACACAGTGGTTAGCTTGCAAAGCATGCATGTGCAGTGCAACGTCCTTTATCATTCCAGTTCGCAGTCACGTGTTCAATACGAGGCCAGAGCGCCTGTGTCGTGCGTTTACAGTAGCTTTCACTGCACAAATTCGTGAAGCTCGTGTTTACCGGTGTGATCCTTCATGAAATCTTCGATGCGGTGACAATTGGTTTCCATAGCAGTTTCCCGAGGAATTTATTTCACTCTCGCTTATTCAGTGGTGAGACCAGCCGTTAATCTGATATCTGTCGACCAGGTAAGTTCCTTGCCGCTTTTATGACATTGCCGAGCACAGAAAATTCATGTTACACCAAGTGTTGCCATTTTTAGTTTGTCACTTGCACACCCACGTATTGTTTTAACACACATACACTTAACACATTGCAGTGAGGTGTCGTATGTTTTTACGCTTTGTTTTTGAATGTCTTTCATACAGTAGCATTATATAAAGTTTCAGTAGTGTCCTTTCCACATACTTTAGATATAAAATAATAAAATAGAAATAGAATTACAAAATACACTTATCCTATTCATTTGCTGACATGCCATTATAGTCGCTCATATACATTATAGTCTGTAAAATATTCTCTGCCCTCTTTATACATAGTGTCATTCCTTGTGATTTTTTTTCATTTTCGTTACATTATTGATACACAATTATATGAGTATACATTTTACGCGCATTTGGTTATATATTCTTCATATAACATTCATTCAATAATATATTCTGTTTTCATTTATGGTATAAATAGATATACATTTCATTTCAATTTACAGCAACTTGTGGGAGCACATTTATCAATTCAAAATAATTCAAGAAGTAAACAATGGTGGCTACAATAGATATGACGCGCCGCTCAGATAACTACACATGGCCTTGCCTCTCTGGCATTCTCCAGGACGGATCTACACTCTACAGGGTTGAGAAATTCCACGGAAAGGTATTTATGTGCTCAGTTGCTTCTCATTAATAGACTTCACTCTGATCCCAAGAACAAAATAGTTTGCTGTTTATAAACACAACTCCAATTTGATGATACCAGTTGTATGAAATATGTATTCAGTGTTTAAAAGTGCAGCTCAGTATTTACTTGTTATGTTCATTGTATAAAGGATAACCATTTCAAGTGCTGAGGTTTGCAGAGCTGTATCGTCAATATGATATATTACGTCTAATGATCGTAAAACAATGTTTACATAAGCAACAAAAGTGCTTAAAAATTTCAATGTAATTCAGGTGTTTGACGATTTCATGGGTAGTCAACGCTCACAGTAGTTAGGTTTCTACCCCCTGATTAATTGGTAGTACTCAGCCTTAGCTTAGCATTGTGGTATGTGACATACAGCAACTGCTTTCTTCTTCGCATACTTTAACACTATCACATTCATAGGTATCGTAAACTTGTAATTACATTTACTTGCGGTGCGATCCTTTCTTATGTTTATATGGTACCTAACACTCTGCAAGCATTTATCTTTCATCACTCATCTCAATGCATAATTCCCCGGTTGAAACAACTTGATACTAACTTAGATGGTGTATAGCGGCTCAATGGCTACAAATACCCTTTTCGTATATTCAGCCACGGAGTCATTCACTTCAGTGTGCAGTCGTGCTATCACAAAACTTACTTTATGTCATGTGTGCGCCTCTACTAACCTTGTAAATCTGAAAGATAAAGTGTATTAGAGGCGTGGTGCGACCTCTTATTCAGTTTGCCACTTATACTGAACTTGCTTGTTTACCTGCAGCAAGACTTTTTCTGTCCATCAAGTATAATTAGTGCATGCACTTTCAACTCTTAAATTTGTAAATATTGTGCATATATAGATATAATGTGCATAGTAGCTTAAGTAAATATCTTGTAGTTCAGCGCCCTTTCCTGTGTATATAATCCCGTAACTTATCTTTGTGTGTGTGTGTGTGTGTGTGTGTGTGTGGCATATGAAGATAGTCGTAATTATAGTATAGACTCTTTCTTAATTTTCTATGTCCCTGTTTATTCAGTAAGCTTTATAAATGCTAATGAGGGCCGTAGCTCATCAGTTTTTTTTTGTTTTGGCCGTTCCAATACTTCCAGCTGTGCCTGTCTGCTGTGGTGTGCACGCACTTGCGGTTTGTTGAATAGCTTGCTCCCAAATGCAAATGTGCTGCGTCACTCTGATCCCACTGGCGTCATGGAGACTCGTGTTTTGCTCTGCATGCAACTGTGTATTTCACAAATTCATTTATTTGTTTACAGCTGGGCTACACGCAAGGTGAAGCATTGTATTTAGAGCATCATTGTCTCTAGACACCACTCATCTTATCGTTCACACATTTGACATATAAGAAAAAAACACAAACAAAAATTTTCCTTAACAACTAACAATGTAAATAGTAGAATGTGACTTTCCAGCATCCTGAATCTAATATTATTATACATATATACAACGTCTGGGGTATACAGCCCTTCCTCAATATATAAAAATTCTCAAGTTTTTGTGTGGGTAAAGGCCCTTGTCTTTATCCATGTTCATGTGTACTAATCTGTATGCTCCATGGTAGGCGATCTTAGTAATTATGTATGGTCTGGTACATAGTAGTTGCTACTTATGGTTCAGCTTTCCAATTCTTGTGGATTTGGGATGTGTCCTAAGTTTTCTGTTCTTGAAGTTAGTGACCTATGCATTAAAGGTGTTTTTGAAGCAGCTGCTTTTATTATACCTAGTATACAGCTCATAACTGTGTCTTTATATCACACTCCTGAAAGTAATGTAGAACAATTTATAGAACGTTTAGAAAAACTTGTGATCAGTGTACAAAAATATACTAAATACAAAATTTTAATCTTTGGGGATCTAAACATAGACATTAGGAAAATGACAGCCAGAAATGTTAATTTAGTAAACATGTTAAGATCCTATAATCTCTTTTGTGCTAATGAAAGTCCTACAAGGCACTCCTCCTGTCTTGACAATCTAATAACAAATGTATACAAATGTGATTTTGAGCTAGGCTTATTTAATGTCGATTACCTGTCAGACCATAGAGGTATATGGGTGAAACTAATTACTAAAAAACCAAAAGAAGACGAGGAACAAACTCAGTGTGTCAGACTATCTACAGATACAAATATTAGCAAGTATAGAGAAGAACTTAAGTCTATAGATTGGAATACTGTTATACATTGCTCCAGAAATGTTGATGAAGCCTTCAGCACATTCCTCAAAATCATTTCTGAAATCTTCCACACATGCTGTCCACTGGTTAAAAAACAAAAAAACAAAAAAGTTAGGAAACCTAGCCACTCAACTTTACAGAAGTGGTTTTCACCCCAATTACAAAAACTGAGGCTATTGGTAATTACTTGTCATGATAAGGTCAAAAAGGGAGCAGTAGATAAAGAAACTTACAAAAACCTGAAAAGAAAATATAGATCTGAAATTAAAATAGCCAAGTGTAAGGCAAATGGTGATTTCATTAAAAAATCACACAATAAATGTAAGGCTGCATGGAAAGTAATAAAAGCAGAGCTAGGTATGGATATAAACTACAAAGATAACACAAATGCTGCTAACGTCACTGCTGATGATTTCAATCACTTTTTTGTCAACTCTGCCAATCTCAGCCTTCCAACCCACAGCAACCAGAATTCCAATTCAACACATACACCTATTTCTCACCCCATATCTGGCAGAAATTTTCAACAAAACATTACAAACATAGTGTCAGCTTGTAAATGGAGAGAAGTACAAGTAACTGATATAATTAAAGCAACCTCTAAATTAGGATACTCTAGATCTGAAGATGTGTATGGCCTGTCAAACTATGTAATGAAAAAAGTTGTAGATCTCATAATATACCCTCTTTGCATACTGATAAACTGGATGCTCTCGAGTGGACACTTTCCAGAATGTCTCAAAAAAACAGTTGTCATACCATTATACAAAAAGGGTGACAAGTCCTGTATCAATAATTATAGACCAATTTCACTTGTGCCTATTCTCTCAAAAATAATAGAACATTGCATAATGCAGCAAATATGCATACACCTATCAGACAATAATATATTAAATGATTCTCAGTATGGATTCAGGTCAAACTTATCAACAGTCAAAGCAGTTGAAAACCTTATCTCTTTTGTACTAAGTGCATTTGAGTCAGAATTATCTGCTGAAGCCATTCTAATTGACTTGAGTAAGGCTTTCGACTCAGTTAACCACAAATTATTATTAGATAAACTGTGTTGCTATGGAATCAAACGCTTGGAACTCTCACTAATTGCATCATACCTCAGCAATAGAAAACAAATAGTAAAGCATAATGACCAACAGTCACAGACTTTAAGTATAAAACGAGGTGTTCCTCAGGGCTCAGTGCTTGGCCCTCTACTATTTATATTGTTTGTAAATGACTTTCCGAACAACTTACCCTGTAAATCTATCCTCTATGCTGATGACACAACATTAGCTAATTCTGGAAAGGATATAAACATATTGAAGGAGGAAAGTGAAGAGTGTCTCAAAATATCTAATATCTAGTTTAAAGATAATGACTTATCTATGAACCATGAAAAGACTGTCAAGATAATCTTCAGTTTATCAAACAGTAACATGGAGTTATCATCTGTTAAACTACTAGGAATACACATTGACTCAAAATTAACTTGGGACACACATACAGATTATGTATGTCGAAAGCTATCACGAGTTATCTACCTACTAGCCAAAGTACACACATGTGTTACACAAGATTTATTGCTTCAGTCATACTATGCCTTCTTTCATTGCCATCTACAATATGGCATTCTTTTATGGGGTAACTCTCCAGGAGCCAAAAAAATTTTCACTTGGCAGAAGAAAGCAATTAGACGTTTGTACAGAATCACTGACAACAAGACCTCATGTAGACCTTATTTTAGAGACTTAAAAATTTTCACAGTCCCATCTCTTTACATATATTGTTGCCTATTAAACGTAAAAGAAAACTTAAACCACTACACTATAAGGAAATTAGTTCATCAACACAATACTCGACAAACAAATATGATTGATATACCCACAACCAGGCTTAAGAAAACCCAATCTAGCTATGAATACATAGGCATAAAATTATTCACCACTTTACCCATACAGGCTCAATTGGTTTCAATGGATATTTTCAAAAGTAAAACCAAAGTGTGGATGAAGAAAAATACTTTCTACAGTGTAGAAGAATTTCAGAATAGTTGTAAAGATGATCTAATTTATTGATAAACTAAGGCTTACTGTTATGTATAGTTATGGATGTAGAGGCAGCTAGCTATAAGCTAATAGGGTACAACAATATTTTTTTTTTTCATGTAATATTTTTGTTATATGAAACATAATGTACAAATAGCTATAATACTTCTGACAATATTGATTGCATGTTAATGCTGATAAATTATGGCTTACTGTTATGTATGGATCTAGGTGTTGAGGCTGTTGTAAGCTAATAGTTTACAACATTGCTATATTTTTACTATGTAATATTTTGGTATGTAAAACACAATGTACAAATAGCTGTAACTCTTCTGACGACATCGATTGCATGTTAGTGCTGAAAGATGTATAAAATAAATAAATAAATAAATAAAAGTAACCCCTTTTGTCCTACATAAAATTGTGTTGTGCATTTCAGTTTTCTGTCATAAACTCCTTTCCTATATTTAGCCAAGGTATCAAGGTTGATTACTGCTTGTCATCCTCCAGTGATTATTCAGGTATCAGTATCTTCGGCAAAGGTTTCTCCCACTTGTTTGCAATTGAATATCTTCTCATTTGGTGTAAATCCAGTTTATGGATGGGGAAGGTGGTTAACAACTTATAAGAAAGGAGTGACATATTCAATCCACTTGGTATGTTTATGAAGTATATAGGATCTCACAAACCTGTTGGATTCCTTAAACACCATTTCTATGGGGGATGCTTCAGGATGGAATTTGGATACTAAAATATGTTGGATTTGGTAGGAATCTACAACTCTTTCCATTTACATTCAACAAAATATGAGGCATTATCTGTTAACATGACTTCTGGTTTTCCTACTCTTGCAAAATAATCCTCTTTGATTCATCTTATAATTGAACTGGCTGTAATGTTCTGTACAGCATACAGTTTTACATATTTTGTGAATATATCATACACACCTACTATATACTTTACTCCTCCCTTACCTCTGGGATAGGGTCCAGCCACATCCAATGATGCCTTTTCTAGAGGTTTTTTTTAGCGACAATGGGATGTAGTTCAATCTGTTTGGAGATGTTTGATTGTTTTGCTTTCTGGCAGACAATAGGCTTTCTTACCACCCGTAGTAATCTTCGTCTAAGGTTGGGGAGATAACAATGTTTACCTATTTAGTCAGTACATTTTGCAGTTCCATAATGACCCCAAGAATTGTGTCTGTATAAGATAAAATCATCTAAATAGTCCTCTGACAAACACATGTGCCATTGTTCTTGTTTGGGACGGATCCTATGGAACAGAACACCTTTGTGAATGGTGAAAAACCTTCTTAACTTTTCATTGCCATTTTGCATAAGTTTCGCTCTTACCTTAACCAGTCTGACTCCAATGTGTGTCTTCCAGCTGTAATTGCTCCATGTGTTTACACATGTGGACATAGTATGGTTGGAGTGTTTTGTCTTCTGTCAACATAGCTCTTATTTCACCATCCTGCTCTGAAAGATCGTTAAATTCCTCTAAGCTTTGTAGTAATCGAGAAAGAGCATCAGCTATTATGTTTTGGTTTTCCTTCATATACACTATTTCAAAATCGAATGCTTAAAGATACATACACCACCTGGCTAGCTGTCGCTATAGCAATTTACAAGTTAACAAAAGCGATACGGACTGACGGTCATAGTATATTTTTGTGTGTTTACCCCAAAGCAAATATTCAAACTTTTTAAAGGACTAAATTACAGACAAACCCTCCAACTCCGTAACTGAATATGAAAGTTCAGTTTCAGGTAAGGTGTGGCTGGTGAAGCTAATTAATTTAGTGATGAGTTTTGCCTCTTCTTCTGCCATTTGAAAAAGGCATGCACCCAGACCTTGAGAAGACACATTGGTACTTCAACAAAAATCCTTCTTCATGTCTGGTTGAGATAATATATTAGCATTTAATAAGGCATGCTTGATGTTCTCTAAATCGGTTTGACATTGCTTGTCCCATAACCAAGGTCTGTGTTTCTCGAGAAGATTGAGTAAAGCATCACTGTTCATAAGTTGATTAGGGATGAATTTCCTGAAAAATGACAGTAGGCCTGAATATGCCATTAAATGCCTATTGTTTTGAGAAACACGACAGTTCTTAATGACTTCATGTTTTTTATTATCTGGCAGTATGCCTTTTGTAGAGTTTACGTGTTCTAAAAATTTTACTTTTCCTTGTCCGAAATTAGATTTCTTGAGATCTGCTGTTACTTCCTGTTCAGAAGTGCGGCTCAATACTTCTTCAATTAATCTTAAGTGTTCTACCCAATTGGGCATGGTGACTAAAAGGTCGTCCATGTATACTGTTACCTTACTCAAAAGTTTGAGCACTAGCACATTGTCCAGTGCATAGATAATTACACCTGCACTTACGTTCAATCCAAACTGTAATACTTGAAATTCGAAGCACCTGCCCCCACATCTAAAGGTGCGATACTTCCGACTTTCTTCATGTAGTTTTATTTGCCAATATGAAGACCAGAGATCGATTATAGTAAGAAATTTAGGATCATGGAATTTCATAAGCTGTTCTTCTAAATTACATGCACGTGTTTGGACTGGTACAATTATCTTATTAATGTTATGTGCATCGAGGACTAAGCACACTTTGCCGTTTGGCTTACTCATCGCCAAAACAGGACTACAATAAGGGAAAAAATGATGGTTGTATTATGCCCCACTCAAGATACTGTTAATCTCTTTTCTTACTGCCTCCCTTTTAGTCCAAGGTACAGGGTATAAAATAGAACAAAAAGTTTGGTGAGGATATCCTTCCATTTTGTACACAAAATCCTTATTGATACCTGGTCTTTTTTCAAATATATGTGCACTATGTGCTCAAAAGTATCTGAACACCTAGCTGAAAATGACTTACAAGTTCGTGGCGCCCTCCATCGGTAATGCTGGAATTCAGTATGGTGTTGGACCACCCTTAGCCTCGATGACAACTTCCACTCTCGCATGCATACATTCAGTTCAGGTGCTGGAAGGTTTCTTGGGGAATGGCAGACTACTCATCAAGGAGTGTTGCAATGAGGAGAGATATCGATATTAGTCGGTGAGGCCTGGCACGAGGACGGCGTTCCAAAACACCCCAAAGGTGTTCTTTAGGATTCAGGACAGGACTCGGTGCAGGCCAGTGCATTACAGAGAAGTTATTGTCGTGTAATCACTCCACCTCAGGTCGTGCGTTCTGAACAGGTTCTCGATCGTGTTGAAAGATGCAATCGCCATCCCCAAATTGCTCTCCAACAGTGAGAAGCAAGAAGGTGCTTAAAATATCAGTGTAGGCCTGTGCTGTGTTAGCGCCACGCAAAACAACAAGGCGTGCAAGCCCCCTCCATGAAAAAGACCACCACACCATAACACCACCGCCTCCGAATTTTACTGTTGGCACTACACACGCTGGCAGATGACGTTCAATGGGCGTTCGCCATACCTACACCCTGCCATCGGATCGCCACATTGTGTACCGTGATTCGTCAGTCCACACAAATTTTTCCACTGTTCAATCGTCCAATGTTTATGCTCCTTACACCAAGCGCAGCGTCGTTCGGCATTTACTGGCGTGATGTGTGGCTTATGAGCAGTCGCTTGACCATGAAATCCAAGTTTCCTCACCTCCCGTCTAACTGTCATAAAACTTACAGTGGATCGTGATGCAGTTTGGAATTCCTGTGTTATAGTCTGGATAGATGTAAGCCTATTACACATTAAGACCCTCTTCAACTGTCAGCAGTGTCTGTCAGTCAACAGACGTGGTCAGCTTACACGCTTTTGTGCTCTATGTGTCCCTTCACGTTTCCACTTCACTATCACATCGGAAAGAGTGAACATTGGGATGTTTAGGTATGTGTAACTCTTGCATACAGGTCTACGACCCGAGTGACACCCAGTCACGTGACCACATTCGAAGTCCGTGAGTTCCGCAGAGTGCCCCATTCTGCTCTCTCATGATGTCTATGACTACTGAGGTCGCTGATATCGAGTACCTGACAGTAGGTGGCAGCACAATTCACGTAATATGAAAAATTGTATATAAGTAAGTATTAGTTCCCTACAATCTGCTAGCTGTTCTTGAGACAAGCACTTTGATTCACTTACCTTTGTGTTTATTGTGTCCACGTTTACCTCTTCTGTTGTCAACTGTTCATTATTGTATGTGTTGACAAACATAACTATGGGAATTACCAATTGAACCTCAAAGTCGTAAGTTCAGTTCTACATCTGTCCCTGATTTGGTCTATTGCAAATTGGTTATTTACAGTGAAATGACATTAGCCAATGCCTACATCGATTTACACTTGGTAAGTCCTAAACGTACCCACACCAATTAAACAATCAACTATTAATTTCGCTAATATCAAAAAATTGCATCGTACAGAAAACTGTCCTAATTGGATGGGAATTAAAGCTTGCATTTTGACTCCTTTCTATTTTTGACCAGTTGCAGTTTGTACCTTGCAATTTTGCACTGACAGTGTGTGTATAAGCACGCTTCCTCAGTTCTTGAAAGAATCCCTGTGGCATCAACTTAGTCATAGCACCTGTGTCAAGCACAATGAGTATATCAAGGTCGAATATTTCGCCTTTAATGGTAATCTGTACGTTGCCCATTGTCAAGTTTTCCTGTATACCGTCGTTGTTTTGATACAGATCATCTTTCACATCACCATCTTGATCGTATCTGGTAAAGCAAGTGTTAATCAAGCTCCTGCCCCCACTCTCCTCCCAGGTCACAGAACGGGGGCCTACCATGAACGGTTCAAGTTTTCTGGCGTCGCTGTGGCATCGTTCTCTGGGTTAGAAGAAACTTCTGCTATATGGACTGTTGGTGTTTGATTACGTCAATTGGTATCATGTGACGCTCTCGACTGAAATTATTTTGCCTTTGCATGTTATTTGGTATATGTGCGTTACTTTTCTGGCCGAATTCCGCTGTCTGTGGATTTTTCGGCTGTCTGATATTGTTTGTATATGCCAAGCGATCGGCTGTTTATTCAAAATGGTTCAAATGGCTCTGAGCAGTATGGGACTTAACTGCTGAGCTCATCAGTCCCCTAGAACTTAGAACTACTTAAACCTAACTAACCTAAGGACATCACACACACCCATGCCCGAGGCAGGATGCGAACCTACGACCGTAGCGGTCGCGCGGTTCCGGACTGTAGCGCCTAGAACCGCACGGTCACTAGGGTCGGCGGCTGATTATTTCCAGTAGCTTGTGTTTGTACATATTGTACAGGCTGGCCATACTCTACTTGCCCATTGTAGCTGTTTTTGTTAAACTTTTGCCCATTTCTTTTATACCCGCCCTTGAATTTATGGCTTTTGCCATTGTCATTGTGATTACTGTTACCATTCCCATAGGTCTGTGTGGAGTAAGATTGCCATCCGTGTTGTATTGCAAATCCGTTGTTCACTTGTTGTTCGATAAATCTCTGTGGCGCTATCTGCGAATTAACAGGCTTGGGTTGTACTGGACTCTCTTCGTATATCAAATCTATTGAGTCCAGTACATATAGAAAGCATTCAGAGTCATGTTCTGGGATGGTAATGAGTTTTTCCCTAATGTGAGCAGGAAAATAGCTCTTTAAAATTTTCAGCACGCCTCATTGAAATACCAGGTCGTCCAGTATCTGGTTTTATTCAAATATTTTTCAAAATAACTCCTTAAACCTCTATCTTTGCTATTGAATGGAGCTGGGTTGAATACTTCACGTCGGAGTAAGACCACAGACCAATATTTATCCAGAAAGGCTCTCTTAAATTTTTCATAGAAGTGGCAACGTTCCGCCATGTCCATAGCCCATACTTCGCTATTTTCCTATGGCGGGCTAGCCACGCATTCTGCGTAACCAGTGAAACTATGTAACTTCTGTAAAATCATGGGTTTGTTTCTTGTGAAATGTTGTTTTGGATTGTCAGTAGTTTTAGCAATACTGCCTCGTAACCTTTCCTCTGCTTCCTTTAAACCTGAATCTATTTTAGCAGAAACTGACTTCCTTTCTCCTTTAGAGCTTCTTCTACTGTATCTACTTAAATTTTACACTCTGACACTACTTTTTCAGGAAGGGCGCAGCCTTTATCCAGCATCCCAGCTTCAGCTTTTTCCGTTATTTTCTTTGCATCTGCTCATATCTTATCTCTCTGTTTTTTGGCAAATTTTGACTCTAAACTTTACTGCTCTACTCTGAGACTTTGGTACGTTTTTGCACACGTCTTGCAGCTCGCTGACTGTGTTCGTCACATTTCTTACCGACGCATCCACTTGGGATTGCGTCTCCTGAATTTGAGAATATGGTTCACTAAGTTTTTGTAACTCACCTGCAAGTTGTTCCTGTTTGCCAACTACAGATGATACTTTTTCTGTTAATGTATTTATATTGCGGGATGAGTCGGTAATTATTTCTTGTTTTTGTTGTTTACCTAGCTCTGTCAATTTCTGGACAATTCGTCAGATCAATGTGTATAGTTTTGCTCACCTCACTGAACTGTTGACTAATATTATTCTTGAAATTGTTAAATGCCTGATTTTGCTTTGTAAACTGTTGTCCTATATTTTCCTGATGTTTTGTGAACTGTTGTGTCATAACTTTAACCCGAACGCAGCGCAAGTGTTGTCGTTTCCGCAAATCAGCGCTACACGCTTGTTGCGTCACAGATAATCGCATCGGAATTTCATTGTTGGAAACTCGCGCAGGCGTCTGGTACAACCTTGGGTCGGTTGTTGCTTTACCTTCAGCGAGAGAAGATTTGGAAGGTCAGCACAATGTTGGAGAAAGATGATCCCTCGTATATGACAAGGTAAACGTTACTTTTGAATTATTTACCTATGCAGTGCAGTAATGATAACCTATTAGAGATTCTCGTTGAAGTATGTATCTTTATCTTAGTATTGTAGTTTACCAAATAAATTGTATTTTAAAAATAGTTAAATGGTATATTGTATTTTTGTTGCCATATAGCAACGCTAGGTCATAAAGGGCTTTTCCCTGTTGTTGACTTTTTGGTACGCTATTACATATTTTACGGTGTTTTGAATAGTTTTATTTAGAACTGAAGCTTGATTACAATAGATGAATAACTTTCTCTCTGTTTTCACGTTATTTTAGTCCTAGTTAACTGAAAAAAGCCTCTGATTACTTAGAGGAAATTATGGATGAAGATGACGAACCAACAGCATTGTATTGATAACCCCCTGACACCAAAGATGGAGCTGTTAGTGGAGAAGATGACGAGCAAGATGAATAAGGTGGGTTACCACATAATGTGTGCCATGGACAGTTAAAAGGCAATTGTGAAATAGTTATGAAAAGTGGCAGTCGTATTGAGAATATTGAAGAAGCAGAAACTGGAATAGATGACAAAATTTTGGCTGAAGTTTTAGAATGTTCTCAACAAACTGTGACTAATAACGAAGATATTATGAACAAACGATCATGCAAGCCTTTAGTGAAGTTACAACATGTTCAGTCAGTGAGGTCTACATGTACAATTCCATCATTCAACAAAAACACAGACTTAAAATGGGTGAAAGACGAATCTTAACCATTTACTGCAGTATTTCCTCCTGCTAATTATCAGGATTGGTTTGGAATGCCACCCAACGAACAGTTTGAGAAATTTTTCGATGACTCTCTGTTACAACATATTTGTGATGAGTCAGGAAAGTATGCAATATTTCTTGGGAAGCCTAATCCAAACATTAATGTGGAAGAGTTGAAAGTCTTCATTGGCATTTTACTTGTAACTGGATACAACTATCACCCACGTGTACGATCATTTTGGAGCAATGATGGTGATCTAAAGAATGAAATGGTCAAAAAACTATGTGAAGAAACCGCTTTCAACAGATACTGCAGGTTCTTCACTTTGAGGACAGTCAGAAAAAAGAAAGTGAGGGGAATAAATAAAATGTGGAAATTACGTGCCATTACAGACCACCTGAAAGCAAATATGCGAAAACATTTCCATTCCGAGCAGAATCTTTCATATAATGAAAGTATGGTAGCGTACTTCGGACGTCATGGCTGTAAGCAGTTTATAAAGGGAAAACCACTGCGATTTGGATACAATGTTTGGTCTTTATGTACACAAGCAGGTTACCTAATAAATTTCTAAATATATCAGGGTAAAAATCCATGACCAGTTCAATAGTACGAAGAAAGATTTGGAAAATCGGCAGCTCCACTTATGACTATGATTGATGAGTTTGAAATAGATGTCCAGCAGCTCCCTTTCCCATTCTATTTTGATAATTTCTTTACTGGATTTCCATTGTTAGCGGACCTGAAATCTCGTGGGTTCTCTGGAACAGGAACTATCTGTTAGAACAGATTTCCGAAAAACTGCCCACTTGAAAGCAAAGCAGTCCTAAAGAAAAGGTCAAGAGGATATGTTACCTCTATCAAAATGGAGGATACTAATATAATTGTCACCAAATGTTTATATAATGCTGTTGTAAATGTTGCATCGACATCATGTGGAAAGAACCCCATTTCATTGGTGCAGAGTTATTCCAGAGAACACAAAAAGAAAATCAGTGATAGCTGGTCCTGTGTTATCAAAGAATACAACAGAGGCATGGACCGAATGGAGCTGAATGTAAACCTTTATCGAATCGGGAATAGTGGTAAAAAATTGTGGAGTTGCATCTTTACATGGTTGGTTTATAAGTGCCTGCATATTGCATGGCAGCTACATAAAATTGCCCATCCTACCATCTACTACTGCAATCACTATGTCGAAAAATCCAAAGGCCCAGCATGCATGCGTGCATTACAAGATACACCTTATGAAAATCTACGTTATGATGGACTTAACCATTGGCCAGTTACAATTAAAAAGAAAAGGAGATGTGCTGGTGAAAACTGGTCCACAATCGGTCAAACTGCATGCATGCTCGAAGTGTGAAACTGACAATGCATAAATGTTTTCAAAATTACTATTTAAAAATGTACTAAACACGTGTAAAATAATACTATTGTATTGTCATATTTCATGCAAATAATGAAATTTATCATGTCTGTACCCAATAAATGCTAGTATGGAATGAAAAATGAGTTTGAGTATTAATTTCCTCTGTATGACCCAGCAATGCCATATGGCATTGTTGGGAGAAAGTGAGAAGTGCGAAAAAAAAAGTATTGATAGTTTTTGGTTACAGGCATCTCTCTAGTTATGGTTACGAACATTTTTCGTATTTTTTTTGAAAAAATTAATTTGGGACATAATGGGTTAAGCTGTTTTGTTACACTTCCCTGAAATTTATGTTTTATGTAAACTGTTGAGTTATTTGTTTCATGAATTGTATCAAATTGTGTGTCTCACTAGTATTTACATTGCTTTTACGAACTGTTTCTTGTTCTTGCGGTCGCAATGTCGTAAGCAAGTAATCAAAAGATTTTTCGCTCTTGCACCATTCAATTTCACTAATTGAAAATATGTTTCCTGGTGATAACTGAACAACTGTCTCATCGACAGTCATAAAAGTGAAATCCTGATTAGTTATATAACCCGTGTCGTCGGTTATTGATTGTTATTTTGGTTGCCATCAGCCGGTTCATGAGTTGCCGCATAACTTCAACTGTTGCTCGGTTTTCCGACATCTTGGCATATTGGATTTTGTAATGGATTTCAACAATGGCAATTTCCTTTGACTCCTTTGTGAACAGTTTTTAACAAAATTTTGTATAATTTTTTTTGCAAAAATGAAATTTTTGTATGTATCGGTACTCCTCAATTAAAGTAGGTTTAGCTGCATAGTCACAAATGAGGCTGATTATTATCTGACACAGTCTTACAGAATTTAAATGACTTATCTTGCACTTTAATGATGAATTTGTAAAATTTCCGTCTTTTCTGTAGAAATGCACTTTCTGTATAGGATATTAATTGGAAGGAGAAGAGATTATCTATCGTCAGAGAGATGGTGCCAAGTGGGGCCATATAAGCATACAGCGTAGCAGTTTTCTACCTTTACTGCTGAAATCAGCCAGCATTTGCGTCTCGTCTCTTTTGATGGCAGAATTTAATTTTAATTTGCTTCTTCAGTGTTTTATGATTCCCCATCTCGCAGACATGTAACAGATACAATGAAAGTTTCATTAGTTCTTTACAACAGTAATATGAATAATTTGTCTCAAAAATTTTTATCTCAACAATTGAAAGGTTTGTTCACATTTCGCTTGGCACCGTTCTTTAAACAGTCGCCATTGAGTAGGTATATGTGGGGAGGTAATGGAAGCTGATTAATAATTGCTTGAATATTTGGAAAAGTTGATCGGAAAGAATAGTTGAAAGAAATTTGAAGGTATTTTATGAATCTATACACAATCATGGCTGACCTTTAACTGATACCAATATCAACAGACCTTCAATATCAATACATTCAAGGTCAATAAATATAATTTGTATTACATGTGGCTTCACATTAATTCCATTGTGTTTAGTCATTATTGTGACAGTGTCGATGCAGGATTGCTCTTCTGGATTTCATTTGGATTCTTTTTATCTGCTCCGAGCCTCTTGATGTAGGATCTCAGTGTAGAGTCAAATGATGAACAGATAGGATTGGATGTCTTAAATGTCCAAATAAATGTTGCTTTCCTAATAACTCTTTATAACACTTTTAATGTAGAGTTGAAATGCAAATTTTTAACAATGATGGTATAATGGATCTAAGCATACACCTATATGCTACCACTTGTCAAAACAAAAGGGTGATGATACAGGAATTAATAAATTGAAGAGTGTATTTCTTATTTTGTTTCATACAGATCAAAACATTATCCTTGCCACAAAATACGTCATTAATTATCTTTGTCGGTGTCTATAATCCATTTAGTTTACATATAGCTTACATATAAGAAAAGAAAAAAACGAAAAACTAATGTGATTCAACACAGATTCCACTATGATATTTTGATAAGGAGTGACTTTGTGAAATGCACGAATCAATATTGATAATTTGAATAACATTAAGGTACAAGATAACAGACTAGAGAAGCTAAATGTAATGTTTTATATAAAAAACTAATAAGACAAGTAGGAGTCCACTTTTTTTGCAATTTAAACCTACAACAATGATCAAAGCTAAGACACCACACAAACATTTAAACAAATTTTGAAGCACTTATGCTGACAACATGAAAAGAAACACTCTGTTTAAAGTTTAATATAAGAGAAAACATGAAAAAATGTTTGTTTTGTTTTGCTTTAGGGCACAAAAACGACTTGAGTCACACACGCCCAAGTCAAAACTATAGACCATGAAGACAGAGAGAAGTTAAAAAACAACTATACATCAATCCCAAGTGACGTTAGAGAAGAAAACAGGGGCATGGAGAAAGGGCTAAAAAAGACTCGAAAGAAGTGAATAAATAAGTGAACTTTTATGACTGTATGATGTATGCATGAGTGACCTATATATATAACAAATTTACAATGCATAGATTTACATTTTCCAAATCAGTTGACAGAATTGTTAATATCCTTCCTCTGAAGACTTCTGATAATTGGTGATTGATTACTGTAGTGGGTTATAATAGTGGGAAGAGCTTAGAAAAAAATGGAGTGGATATTGTATTACATTACTTGTATTCCACGCATTCCACAGAGAGTGATCTCTGAGATGTGAAAAAAAGTGAAAGACGTTCACTGAAATTCATTTAAGAGCAAAGTAATGAAAGGCTCTATCATTAAAAAGGACTGCAGCGGCAAGCATAATTTAAAAATATCCTCAAACAATAAATTTGAGAGTTTCTCTCATGATACTCTTCAATGGAGTAGAAGGCATTGCCCAACAAAATGTTCTAGAATTCAGTCTAAGGTGTGCCACATTATGTACATGACATTTAATGAGTTCTGGTAGATTTTCTTTCCTAAGTCTAAACACTTGATGTCTTTGTGGATGTTGATTTTGGACCTATTCTTACATTCAAGTTTCTTATTATTATTTTGGAGAAAAAATATTGGCAACAACACTGGATATTAATGAATAGAAGTATATCTTGTGAAGCAGTTCTCAAAAGGCTAGGTGCTTTGAAGATGTCTGCAGAGTGTTCTAGAAATGACTCCACGTATAATTCTGTATTCTGAAAATTCTCTGTAAGTTGAATTTCACCAAAAAGATTATGCTGTAATTATCTCATTAGTAAATTAAAATATGGCGAACAAACTTGTTTCATTATTTTTAAATTACCTATAGAATAATAATATAAACTGCATATGTAGCTGAACTAAAGCAATCCTTCAATTCTAGGCAGTAGATTTTCCAGCTACGATTATCATGTATCTGTAGAGTAAAAAATTTAACACTTTTTTGTATTTCATTGTTTGAGAAATCCATTTTTGTTTCTTAGTTTTGACCATGAGGAGTGTTGAACAGTACATACTGACTCTTCTATAATATGATGATAAAGTATTTTCCTTGAACCAAATCGTTGAAATATTGTGACAACATGATGCCATGACTCAGGTGATAACTTGAGAAGATTTCATCAATGCATGTGCTTCGATTATTTGATTTCTGAATCATATGATGTGATTGTATATTTGAAAATTTCCTTTTTAATGTAAATATTTGTAATTATAAGAGAGAAAACCTTTCAAAACTTTGTTTTAAATAAAGGCAGAAAGAAATAGTATATTTCAAGAGGTTAGCAGGCTACTTTAATCCTACAGAGTATTAGAGATTTTGAAAGACGTTTTTTCAAGCAGGATGCACACAGAATTGGTGTATGGATATATTAAGATATAAGAAGATGACAGAAATCGACTGATACTAAAGATGTAAATCACCAAGAGGGACGTATTAGAGAAGTACATGGAACAGCAGTGTGAACATATGAACATACATCATGACACGAAGGACAGTATAACCAATGATCATGTCCTCATCACCACGTTATGTGCAGAAGGTTTGTCAATCAGAGAAGTTTCTCAGACATGAGCAGCAGAGTCAAAGTGATGTGGTGCGACATAGAACTGGTTCCAGTTGTCAGGTAATGCTGAGGACTTACGTGACACCTGTTGTCCACATTCTACAGGTGCACAAAATGATCGATAACTACGACTTTCGAGTGAGAGGTTCAGAGGACTGAGAGCACCAGAACTGAATTCGGCTTTGGAGGAGGGTACAGGTTAGCGTACATCACATCAAACTGTTAGGAGATGATAGCAAGATGCGTATCTCCATTCATGATGAACATTGAGGGCCTCATGTTGTGCACAACAACATCATATTAGAGATGGGCAAAAAAATCATGTAGAATGGATGCCCCATGATTGGTATTGGGTGCTCTTTATGGACGAAACTCGGATCTCTTTGTATCCCGGTAATCACAGACATGTCTGAAGACAACTCAGTAATACTGTCACAGAAGAAACTCTGTCACATTGGCACTGTGGTGTAGCAGTTGTTATACTAGACTGTTGCATCAAGAGTTGTGAGTTCAAAAATCACCTCAACTAAAAAATTTTAATTTCTATATTCGGTTCGAGGACATTCTAAAAGTATCCACAAATACCAAGAATCATGGTACTGGAACACTCTGTAACTGTATGTGCTCTGGCCAGAGGCAGTTCGCTCTGCGCTCTTGTATGGGCAAGTGCTGAATAAACCTTCGTTAAGTGAAGTTAGTGTTTGTCATTCATCTAATTACACCTTCTTCTATGTGACATTATTCTGGTGGAGGCACCGGGTCTAGGAGCTTATGATAAAGCATATTAAAAATGGTTCAAATGGCTCTGAGCACTATGGGACTTAACATCTGAGGTCATCAGTCCCCTAGACTTAGAACTGCTTAAACCTAACTAACCTAAGGACATCACACATATCCATGCCCGAGGCACAATTCGAACCTGTGACCGTAGCAGCATCGCGGTTCCGGACTGAAGCGCCTAGAACCGCTCGAGCGCACATTATCGACGACACAGTGGCCCCCATCAGGCCACGACAGAGCCACCGTTTACGTGGCGAGAAACCCAAGTTCGAGCCATATCCAACAGGATGACTTGCCAAGTGGGCACTACGTCTTCAAGAGTATGACATTACCATAGTGTACAAAAGTGGAAGAAAACACAAAGATGCCGACAGTCTCTCAAGAAACCCTGTGGAAGACCATCAAGACTTTGATGTAGATAATGACTGTCTCACTGCACTCCAGGATCTCTCTGTTGAGCAGAAGGACGCCAAGATATCTCAAATTATGCTTGCCTTAAATCAGTCATAGAATGTGAAAGGACAATTTAAGGTAGATAATGGATTACTTTGCAAGAGAAACTTTGATCCGTTTGGAAAGAGGTGCCTATCAGTGATTCCTAAACACATGCATTTAGATCTTCTACAGAGATTCCATGACACACCTGAGGCCAGACATTTAGGATTTATTAAGACATACGATAGGATCCGCAAGGGATTTTTCTGGCCAGGTTTATTTAGGAATGTCCGTTGCACTGTCGAGAGTGTCAGAGGGGAAAGGCAGTTCTTCAGAAACCATCTGCCCGACTCATAGCAATTCCACCAGCCAAAATGTGTTTCCAGCATGTTGGGATTGGCCTCCTCGGATGATTACCAACTTCTGCTAGTGGCAAAAGATGGACTATTGTTTGCACTGATTATCTGACACGCTTTGCTATTACAAAAGCCGTCAAAACAGTCGAAGCACTCGAGGTAGCTAAATTCATCGTGGAAGACATTGTATTAAAACACGGTGACCCAAGATCGTTAATTACAGATCGAGGGAAAGTTTTTCAATCGAAAATTGTGACCGAGATACACCATCGGTGCAACATTACTGATCACGGATGACTGCCTAACATTCACAAACTAACGGGCTTACTGAACGCCTTAATAAGACCTCGGCCGACATGCTATCAAGTTCATCAACATTGAGCAGAGCAACTGGGATAAGGTGCTACCTTTCGTGATGTTTGCCTACAACACTGCCAAATAAGACACCATAGGATTTACGCCATTTTTCCTGGTGCATTGGCGTGAAGTGACTACGACTATGGACACTGTGTTCCCGTTACATCCTGATGATGTGGACGACGAGTACATCGGCCAGGTGTTAACCAGAGCTGAGGAAGCTCTGCAGTTAGCTCGAGTCCACACGCTGCAGGCTCAAGAAAACGATCGCCGAAGGTATGACGCGAGCCACCACTCTGTTGTCTACCAGCCTGGTGACCTCGTCTGCATCTTCACTCCTGTTCAGAAGGTTGGACTCTCTGAGAAGCTCCTCAGGCGCTACTTTGGACCTTATAAGTTTGTCAGACAGTTGTCTGATGTTGAAAATTTCGACCCTGACACAAGACGATGAAAGATCAGAGATACGGTCCACATCCTTCAAATTAAGCCCCATAAGGATCCTGCAACCCAGGGTAAATTCGAAGCCCCATCGACATGGCAACAAGCGGAAAGGTGACAAAGAACGTAGCGACAAAGGAAGTTCTAAGAAGATCACCGCCAGGGCGAACATCAGTCATCGGGAGTCGGAGTATGCAGGACCGATGACCCGTTCCCGGAGTAGGAGAACGCAACACCGAGACGCTGTTCTCTTAAGGAGGGACAGTCAGATGACAGTGTGTAAGGATATGGCACATCAACATGCGACACCACTCCTACATGCTTCTTTCACTACTGTGTTGGCTGTTTCATTTCCCTGTATCCCGACACATCCAGGTACCCAGCAAAATATCATCTCCTTACCTCGGTGTGGGATCTGCTATACGCTGTCATCGAGGATCTAAATCAACTGGTTTACTGGATACTGAGTAAATCACAACAGACAAGAAACTTTGTACTGTGATGCCTTTGAATCCACTGCAGTTCAATCATAATGCTGTTTAAATTTGCACCATAATTTGTAAATTGTTTCAGAAGCCATACTTTGATTGATTGATTGATTGATTTTTATTGTTGTAGAGACCTCAGTGATCATCTGAGGCATTACAAAAGTCAATATTACATAGTATAAATGTTACACAAATAATTACAAATGCAAGAAAAATATTACACAATATAAATATTACACAAATAGTTATGGTACCTTCACACAAAAACAAAACAGAGAAACTTCTGCTACAAATTGATATTGCATAGTAAATTTAGCCAATTACAGACTTACTCATATATAGAGGCATATAAAAACTGATCACAAAAACCCTATCTGAGAAAACAGCTGAGCAACTGGGTGCAGCCGGCCGGTGTGGCCGAGCAGTTTTAGGCGCTTCAGTCTGGAACAGTGCGAGCGCTATGGTTGCAGGTTCGAATCCTGCCTTGGGCATGGATGTGTGTGATGTCCTTAGGTTAGTTAGATTTAAGTAGTTCTAAGTTCTAGGGGACTTATGAACTCAGATGTTAAGTCCCATAGTAATCAGAGCCATTTGAACCAATTTTGAACTGGGTGCATACTCTTGCTGGCCTCCATTTATACAATAAAACCTTGGCACATACTTAAAATTGAAGAAACTAATTTTTTTAAAAAATGTAATGTGCAGTACAAATTTTCTTGTTCTGCACCAAACATAAAATCACTTTGGGATTAAGAAGATGCCAAGGCAGCAATTTGTTCCATTCCAGACTGCGTATTTGGAGGTCTGATATATATGATGGTTATAATTAAACTTTTAGTAGTTGAGAGGGCCCCCACAACAAGTGAGCGATATTGGGACCATGATACTTTGTGGAAACGTGTAAGGACACACAGAAGAGAAATAATGAATAAATCATTGAAAGACACACATTTTAATTTCCACACAGTAGGGTAACATTTACTAATTGTGTACCACATTAATGTTCCAGATTACAAACGTTGCTCAATGTGATGATCATGTGCTTTTGCAACAGTCTGGAATTGCACTAGAGATTGCTCTACTTCTGCCTGAAACAACTATGGAACACGGAATGTTCAGCTGTCATGACACAGCTCGTGCAGTGCTTTAAGATTGAACATTGTGCACAGTGTACTCAGCCATGGCAGCAATAGTGACTTCTCCAACAATTTGTGGTGGAATGGGCCAACAGCATGTCCCAGAAGCAATTCTCAAATTGCCAGTCAAGTCAAACTACCGAACTGTGTTCTTCAACTCTGGTGTGGAAAGAGGGCCTCTCTGTATATCTTTAATGCATTGATACTCACAAAGAGCAGCAGCTCTACTGCTGTTGTTTTTACAAAACAGATTTATGAGTGAAGCCCTGCTTACCTTGTCCAGACCCTTGTTGACTGTCTGCAACTGCAATGCATACTGATGCTCATGTTTCAACCCTACGTCACCGTTTCAGTACCAGTGCCTAATGGCAAGTCATGACACTAAAACTACTAACAATGCAAATCCTGCGGTGCACAGTCTGAACATCATTCCTATACAGCTGGGTACCCGTCAGGTAAGTAGTTTTCCATCTACACTTGTTCAAGTACAAAAAGTTTAATTATAACCACCCTGTATCCAGACCTGTGATGTAGTTGGTAGCGCAGATGCCAAAGGGCTTGACCGCATGGGGCCAATTCCTTAACAGCTGTTCAAAGCTGGGATGAACCGCTGCATTAAATGCCAGTCACTGAGGCAATGCTAAGATTTCCAGGGCCTGTAAAGTCAGGAGGAGGTTTCACTGAATTGTTAGTAGTTGTTCACATGGACTGAACTGGGCTGGACAGATAGACTCCAGCTGATTTCTGAATTACCTCACGTCAGACAGTGTCTAACATCTTGAGGTAGGAAACATGTGCTGATCCATAAACCACAGCATTGTAATCTAACCGTGATCTGACGTATGCCCTATAACACTGTGGAATCGGTACCTGTCACCTCCATATGTCTTTCTGCTAAGCCATTTCAAAATATTCAATAATTTGATGCTATCTGTACACAGCTTTTTGAGGTCTAGGGGCCAGGTTAATTTTGCAACAAATAGTGGTCTCATAAAGTTCAAACTGTCCTTAAAATTTAAAATACTGTCCCCCGTCGTGAGCTCTGGTTGGTCGAAACTTTGATGAGCATGATTAAAACTGACCCAGGTAGTTTTCTCTAGTGAAAATCTAAAACCAGATTTATTGGCCCTGGTTACCAGCCTCCTTATGGTCAGCTGTAGTTTCCTCATTGTCACTGTAAAATCAGAGGAAAAGTAGAAGATCTCAAAGTCATCCAGAAACAGAGGACTTTTGGGAGAGATTCTTACTGTAGAGGAAATATTAATATCTATGACAAACAGAGTGACAGTGAGTACGCTGCCTTGGGGGTTCCCATTCTCCTGAACAAAGCAATCATATAAGGTCTCAGAATTGAGATGGCAAAAGTGCCTATCCCCAATGAAGGCTCCAATAAGAACCGTCCCCATTCATGAAGTTGGCAATGGATGTTGTACCTCCCAAGTGGTGGTGTGTGCCTTTTCAAGGTCAAAAAAATGCATCAACTAACATCTGAATCACCAACTACTGTAGAAATAACTTGACAAGGTTGGAACGGTAGTACCTGAAACCGCACTGGGAACAGTACGGATGACCTCGGGATCCGAAGGGTCAGACAAAGCAGTGGTTGACCATGTGCTAGAGGATCTTACCCATGCAGATAGTAAGGGCTACACACTGTTAACTCTTATGATTGGTACAATCCTTACCTGGTTTCCTTAAGGAAATAATATTGCCCCCTTCTGAGTGGTGGGATACTGTCCATCACATCAGATCTGACTGAAATAAAACAGGAGCTTGTCTTGGGTTTCACAGCACATGCAACAGAGCCTGGCATAATGAATCTGATCTAGTCGTGATATGGAAAAGCTGATTCCAATTACCACATAGAGAATGTATGTGTGTAGGTCTCCTAATTGCATGAGAAGAAGTGTAGTCATCTCCACAGGGCTATGAAATGTCAAACTCAGGAGTTTGTCCAGATAATGCAGTGGCAGTAAAGTGTTCAGGTACAACCTCAGCCACATCTCTGGGCTCGTCCACCAAGATCCCATTACTCAACAACGTCATATGGGGAGGTGTACCACTCTTGCCTGAATTATCCTCATTGATTCCCAAACCTGTGTAGTGTTATTGGACCAATTAACTGAAGATTCAAATTCCTTCCATAAGTTTCTCTTCCATTCTTTTACCACTCACCTTAATTGTGATCTTGGAATCCTCAAGGTACAAATATTTTCTGCAGCTGGATGGTGTTTGAAGTTCCTTAAAGCTGTGCACCTGGCTCCAATTGCCAAGTGCCGTTCTTTGTTCCACTGATGAACAGACCATTGTCTGAGGTGGCTCTTGGACTGGGGAATAGTATTGGTGGCAACTCAATGGATCACACAAGTGATATGATCCACCATCTCCATGGCAACCAATTTGCCCTTTGGAGCAGCCATCTTTGTGGTCTCCTGTTGATCACCAACCTAGTCAGCAGGTGGATCCATACTGGAATGTGGCCACAGGAATGTGTGTCTGTGGCCAGTTCCCACTGAACAGACTGTAAAAACTACAGATCATAAAAAAGGTCAATTGCTGCAGGTGAACCTGTAGCTGTAGTTAAGTGTGTCACCCAACCAATTAAAGGTAGGTTCTCCCTGAATGGTCGAGGCCTCCAATAATTTGACCCCCAGGGCATGTGACAGGCGAGCCTCGTAGCACATTGTGTGCAGTGAAATCACCGAGGGAGAATGGGCAGGGAAGTGCCTTTAAAAGCTCTGTCAGTGGATCTGTATTCAGCGGATCTTAGGGGGAAGGTATAAAGAACATACTGATCTTAGCAGGCAAGAGAAATTCCACTGCAACTGCTTTTATAGCCATGGTAAGAGGGACAGGAGAGGAGTGGTATCTGTCATCAATGAAAACAGTCACTCCACAGACTGTTTCACCATAGCAGCCATTCATTCCATCAGCGCATAGCACACCTTGAGGCTACAGTTATTCTAATTTTTTTCATCAATAAAAAATAGAGGCATGTGCCTTCCTTGCTGTCCACGCTGTGAAGTCAAGGCCCTACTTGCAGTAATATTGTCCTTCGTTTAGGGATGGCAGACTGTTAATGCAGGTGTGTCAATGACTTTAAAATGAGTTCTTTACAAGCAAATGCAGAACAGTCTCTCCTGGACCAGAAGCTGCATTTCTTCCACATGTGATAAGTAGTCATTTAAGTTCCACTGCAATAGAGATGTCCCTGTAGGATTCATTGATCAGTAATGTTTGTCCTTGCCCTTCTGTCTTGTACTCAAGTCAGTGAAGGATTTTTTTTTATAGTGATAGGAGACTGTGTCATGAACGACATACTAAAAATGCCTACCTGTGGGGTATGAGAATTGGGACGGGGGGGGGGGGGGGGGGGGGGGCATTTATATGTCACTTTTTTATGTTTTTCTTGAATAGCTCAAAAACCGTAGCTTCTATCGAAAATGTTTCACAGTACAAAATTAAAGTACATTAAATTTTCTACAAAAAAGGTACATTTCATCTTTTCTCTAGAACTAATAGTTTCCACATTACAGGGGATGGAAAAATCGCAAATTATTAATAGTAGTTTTTTAATGTTATAAAATTTATTTTTAATGACCACTAAACTTAGGAAAACAGAAAATTTACATTAGTTATTACAAAATAACATCTTATATTTAAAGGGTATATTTCAAAAATCAACATTTGTATCATCATCATCTTGCTGTTTGAGTAAGGGTGCATCATTCGTACACATTCCATGGCACATGCCACAAACCGTGGAATGTGTGATGTCCTCTTTTCAGCATTCACATTGTGTGCTGACAACAACACAGTCCCCAGACTTTTCTGTCAATCTGTCCTTCACTGCCTTTATATGAGATAATGTCCTTGAAACTTATTCCTCAGGGCATCCACCTTTTCTAGGTATAGGTGCTGAGCCTGTAAAGAACTTTTTTTAACAATCCTGTTGATATCTTGCATCTGCAGTGTGTCGATCTCCAGCAGAGTACACTGGCCTTTGGGTGGTATCTCCCCATTCATCCTTCCTCTCCTCTGCATGTACTGTTATTGCATAATCGTAACTGAGGATCAAACACTGTAAACATTTCACCATAATTTTTGGGGTGGCTTCCACACAAAACAGAAAGCTAGTTTTAAAATCAAATTTCACTCCAGTTGAATGCAAATGTTTGACTCTAGCTGATGTTGAAGGTTGTTCCTCCGAAATAGCTTCTCTTAGAAATCTTTTAATTGACTTGGCTCCGGTACACTCTTTTCTGTAAAATGCATGAACAAAATGTTTTTTTTGTTCATGAAACTATCAGCTTTCCTATCTTTTCTCAAATAAATGGCATTTAGCGATCCACGTATTCCTTTCTCACCGACATTGCATGGGTCACTTGAGGGGTGGCAGGTAAATATCCAACGGTTCATACTTCGTTATGTCATTATGAAAAGACACTTAAATTTTCTGTGTGTTCTTTCATACCTTCGCCATTTACAAGAGCCGGAAAATTATTTTTTGCGGTCAGCCAGAAAGCAATGGAGAACATACTGACCATAATTTCCAGTCTGCAAATCCACATTCCTCTTTGTGCTCACTGATAGAAAATGTTCTTACTTGCTATTTATTCAGCAGGATCAGGAACTATGACGATAAATAAAAGCTTTTGGGTTTTAACTGTTTGATGTATTGTGTAAAAGTTCAACGCACAAAGTTTAATACTATTCGTATTGGAAACAGCACTATTAACAGTTCAGAGGTAACCTCTGTAGGCAGTACCAAGTAAAATGGTCTATCGATCTGATTCCTAATCACCAAAAGTTAATTGCTAGCATTAAAAATGGAAAATAATCTTGCCACTTGCCACATGGTTTCACCAACATAACAAGTGGCACATAAAAGGTTACTTCCATGAAATCTAAGTGATCCAGGATGGTGTACAGCTCTTGTGAGTTCACTTCCTACTTTAACTGCAAGTCGGCCTGTCTCCAGCTCATGGTCGTGTTCTCGCTTCCCGAGCATGGGTCCCGGGTTCGATTCCCGGCAGGGTCAGGGATTTTCACCTGCCTAGAGATGACTGGGTGTTTGTGTTGTCATCATCATTTCATCATCCTTCATGAAAGTGGCAAGACTGAGCTGAGCAAAGGTTGGGAATTTGTACGGGTGCTGATAACAATGCAGTTGAGTGCCCCACAAACCAAATATCATCATCAAGTCTGCCTAGCTCTGACATCATCCAAGTCACTATGCACACAGACATTTGACTGATATGAAGATTGATCTCTCTTCCCAACTGCCTCTCTTGCCACATTTATATATGGACGCAGTGGTCTGCCAAGCAGAACATCTGCTATCAACCATCCTTGGCAGAGGTAGCAGGATCTACATGGTGCCTTTCTTGGACACACATTAATTAATAGCTCTGTTGTTTAAAAATTTACAGTCTTCTTAATTTTTATATACACAGAGTTAAGTTTGCTTTAGTTATTGAAAAACTTTTAGCTCTACTGCATTTAAACTTTGCCGGCTAGACTTCTTGAACAAAACTGACTGTAGAAAATGACCAGTAAACTGATTCTTTATTACTGCTTGTAACCCCTGTTATTTACAATAGTCTTTAAACTCTGTACAGCTGTATTACTGCTTGAATGTAATCCAAGTGCCATAATTAGAACTTTCTATTAAAAATACAAATGGTACTTAATGTATAATGAATAAGGACTTTTTTATACCAAATTTGGTTTTTAGTAAATAACTTGAAAACTAATAGAGGTAGCTTATTGGTGTCACATATTTAATGTTTTTACATCAAACTGAGTCTAAATACCAATTCATCTTTTTTAGTGTAATATTTAATGCCTTCAGTTTTAAAAATGCCACTTTTGAGCAAAATATTGTTCTTATCAATTTGAGACTTGTAACTTCTAATTGTGATATACATTTGCATATGCCGAATAATTTTTAGCTTTGTAGTCATGTTATTCAGTACCACTTATTTTTTTCTTAAAATCATACATTTTGCCTAACGTATTCACTTTATCATTCTGAGACTTTACGATGTTAGCATTTATATAGCTAGGCATACACTGACGAAGTTTGGAAAAGTTATTTTAATTTCACTCTTTGATTATGGTGCAATCCTTTGTTTGTTAAGCACAGGCATGTTATGACAACATGGCACTGGTAGTAGTGGACTGGGGTAAGCCCCGGCACACTCGTTCACTTCTGTACATCTTACAACGATATAGCACTGGTTTCACTTCACACTGAGAACATCTCTCATACAGATTAAACATTTCTCAGTGACTATTTATTCATATTTTACATAAAAATTCTCTTAATTGTGGCAAATAAGTGCTCACTTCATAAACTGGAAGTCGCTCCACTATTTAAACATGAGCACAGTGAAGTTACTTTGCCTGCTCACATACGAGAACTGGACAGGAAATGCTGGATAGTGTGTAGTCAACTATTCTGTGTGTAAACTGAAGAGTGAGTAGTTCTCGTGGTTGGGAACTGACCTCTGTGACAACAGTAATAGAGGATGACTAACAATCAATTTTCCTACTAGCAGTGTAAGGCAGTGTGCAGAGATTTATGTAGATTCTCTTTGTATGTGTAGCTTTATTATTAGCTAATACCTGTATTCCACCTGGCATTAAAGCATTTTGTGGAAAATAAACACTCTCCAGGTGTGTTTGTGCACTTTGTCATCAATAATTTGCAAAATGTGCTACGAAAGGGTCAGTATGATTGTGGAACAGTGTGCAGTTGTTTCCAGTGACATAGCGTGTAGAGAGAGAGAGTGGGGACTCACTTGCTCGACCTTCGTTTCACACACACACAAAAACGAGTCAAGTAAGTGACCTCAAGCGGGTGACCTGCCTTCCTTCACACTTCTACCTTCCACCCCACTCCCTCCCACTGCCACCAATCAGTTCACTAGAACACAATTTATCCCTCAATATGGCTCTGCTGTACTTAGATATGGCACAACAATTTAATATTTGGTCTTAACCCACTTCATTTAACAAACATTATTTTTATACCACAGCAGAATATCGTCAAATGATCTTTCACACAACCCAAATGAATTCATATGTAAAAGCCATTAGTGGCATCACAGTTAGTGCCCAGTCTCGTGAATAAGACAGTAATTAAAACTGAGGGTAGCAAAGCATGTTCCTTCACTAAGGAAAACACGGAGGAATTACCTCAGTTTAATTCTCTTGCCACTTGACAGATGAATGAAATGGATGTTAGTGTTGTATCACATATTGATTCCACCCCACTCGTGTCACACAGTTGGTAAAGGAAACACAAGTTTCCATCAGATACCGATAATGATCATATGGAATCTGGTAGACCCAATGGAGCATGCCCACTCAGCCTTGCCTCCAGCAGCTCCGTACCACAAGCAGCTTCTGTTGTCGTGATGTAGGACAGCCAGTGGCAGCCATACAGCCACTCACACTTGGACCCTCTTCACTACATGAAGCTACACAGATGCTGCCTAGCTGCGGCTCTGACACCATTGTTCGTTCTTTGGTTCCAAGAGCTTCGTCCTTTTTGCTATTGTATTAACTGGACTCTATTTCTTGCTGCATTATTTGTAATGAGTTTTTGTACATTTGGAAAGATACAAGTTACGTAAATCTTCTGTTAACTGTATTAACTTGTTTGCTAATTATTTCTGCTCCTGTCCAGTTTTCCTATGGCAACAGTTGCCACACCACTCTGTAGGCCTCCTCTCCTTACTGTTGTGTGTAAAGTTGAACATGACATACCTGGTGACGAGCAGTCATTCTTGTGTGTAGCAGCCTTCAAGTTGACTGCTTCCTGTTCTGTCACCTTTTTGATTGGTTTTTGCTGTTACCGATTGTCTTCTGTGACCTCAGTATTTGCCTTGCTTTTGCTCTTTATGTTATAGGTTCCATGGTTGCTGCTTTTGCACCCCTTCCCTGTGTTTGTCTTGTAATTTTGTGCTATGCTTAGTCACTACGGTTACTAAGCCACACTCACTCAGTTTCAGAGTCAACAAATGGCGCAACTGATTGCAATGACGAATCGCTTCTTAGTGATGCAAATGAATTCACACAAGATGCCGGACACAATGGCAGCTCCACCACCTGCATATGTACTGCCATTTCTTGAGATCGACAAGGCGAAGGAAGACTGGACAAAGTACCTTGCACAGTTCAACACATACATCACAGTGCATCACACACAAAGTACTGACAAGCATTCTTATTTCCTGGGCATGGCGGGAGTGACTGTGTATTGCTTGTGTGTGAAATTTTTTCCCTCCACTTTGTGCCCTGAGCTGGTACAATACGAGAACCTACTGAAGGCGCTCACAAAGTGTTATAAGGACAGAATATTAGTGGTTGATGTCCTTTACAAGTTCTTTAGGTAGCATAAGCAAGAAGGACAGACATACTGCCCGTGGGTGACTGAATTGCAAGGTCTTATAGACAGTGTAGATTCAAATTTGACTGTGGCAAAAACAACAGCAATGCACTAATTTGTGATGCCATCAAGCACAATGTCAGTGACTCTCAAATTCAGGAACAGATTCTTAAATACTCAGACCCTTCCCTGCAATTGATTCTACAGATCCCAAACTATCGAGATTCCTGCAAAAGCACAGCAGACAGGTTTGAGGTAGTGCCTGTTTTTTCAGTAGACAGACACAGCAAACAGGCCTCGCAGTCAGCTCGCAAACAGCGGCCCGGTTGGCCACAGCCACAGTGCTAATGTAAACATGTGTTGTTTCCAGCAGAAGGTGTGAAGTCGTGCCCTCGCTGTGTTACGGCACACAATTGTTGATCTTGCTCCCTCGTGTGAAGCGGCTTGCTTTTTTTGTGGCGGATGTGGACAAGTACAGTCTGTGTGCTTACAGAAGCAAAAGGCACCCTTTCCTGTTACTCCTTCATGCAGATCTAAGTACAAACAGTGTGCAGTGCGATTCCAAAGTCCCACAGTGACATTGGTGCAAAACAACAGCATAGTAGCCATTCAGGAAAGGCTCCCACCACATTTGCAGTGCTGCACGAAGATTACAAACTTTTTGTCTCTCTTACTATTTCTGGACAATGGTCTGTTAGTGACTTGAAATTGTTGCTTCAATGACATTGCTCAAATGAAGCATTTATTTGGAAAACCTAAGTTTTGCACAAAGCACAATACTGATGGCATATATGCCAAGACGTTCATGTCTCTGGCACTTGTAGCCCTCCTGCAACTTTCCGAAGTTTGACAAAAACAGTGGCATTTATAATGCTTACCTCCTGAGACAGTGTAATATTTTTGGCCGACGCTTTGTTTGGGTTAAGCTTTCAGGGTAATGTACTTTCTGTTCCTTGGGTCAGTATTCCTAAGTTATGTGCAGACTTTCAGGATCTGTTTTCTAAGGGTTTTGGCAAAGCCAATAATTTTGTTGCCCATGTCACAATGAAGGACAATGGACAGTCAAGTTTTATTGTCCTGTCCCTTAGGCTCTTCGAGAACAGGTGGCTCAGGAGTTTACTGCTCGAATGTAGTGGTGTGGACATGTTGGGAATGTGGATCTCACGGGGAGCGTGCAAGGGATAAGTCCCTGCAGACGCACTATCCTCTGTGCCCACGGTGGCTCAGATGGATAGAGCGTCTGCCATGTAAGCAGGAGATCCCGGGTTCAAGTCCCGGTCGGGGCACACATTTTCAACATGTCCCCAATGAAGTACATCAACGCCTGTTTACAGCTAGGGTGTCCATTTAATTATCATTTCATTTCTAGCAAAGCTGCATGGTCATCCACGGTAACTGTTCTTTCGGGAACAGATACTACCGTCATATATACTTAGGAAATGTCATTAATAGATATGGTGTTAACCCATTGCAATCACATTTGCCTGCTATCTGTGACCTACCACCCCATGCAATGTGCAGGAATTAGTCTGTGTTAGGGAAGCTCACGTACATCCAATGTATTCCTAGTACCAATCAAACTGCAGCTGCCTTGCATCACTTGCACAAGAAGAATGTTCCTTTTGTTTGGTCACAAGAGAACTGCGTCAGTCTGCTTTCCACAAGTCGGAAGATGCCTTGCTTAGTGATTGATGATTTATTCATTTTGATCCACCCAAACCTGTGGTCTTGGCTGTGGCTGCTTCATCTTAAAGCATCAGTGCAGTTATGTCACACACATTTGGTGGTGTTGGTAGGCCAATTGCCTTTACTTCGAAGCTGTTGAACAAAGGTCAATGTAATTATTTGCAAATTGGGAAGGAGGCTTTCACTATTGCCTTGAAGTGTCACCAAGTTTCAGCAGTATCTTTTTGGCAGAAACCTTTACTTGGTGACTAACCAATCTACAATCTTTGTTTAGCCCTTCTCATTCAGTCCCAACTTGCGCAGCGGAGAATCTGCAGTGGTGGGCTCTTCTTTTGTCAAATTACCTCTGTGAATTGTGTATTGGCTAACTTGTAAGCATACCAACAAAGATGCTCTTTCTCATCCCCTGGTGGCTCAGATTCTGGATTTGATGAGGCTCTGCTTCTTGTAGCTGAACTGATGCACAAGACACTGATGCTTTGCATTGCTTTCTGCTTACTTGCTGGAATACTTGCCCAGGCCACAGCAGCTGATCCTGATTTGCAGATTCTGTTGCCCTACATCTGCACTGGTGGGCCACATTCAACCATCGCCACATCACTGCAGTTCACCAGCATTGTCGTTTTGCTTCACACCAATAATGACCACTCATATGTTGTGGCTGTCCACCCTGAAGTGCTTCGTTTACTACACCAAGGTCACTGCAGACTCGTTCGCACCAAGCAGTTGGCGCGAAATCAGATGGTCTAGAAGTGCAAATTGAACAGTTGAATATCAGTGTCAAGCCTATGCTGAACATCAGTCAGCCCTGCCATATCAATTCTTTGTATGGCCCAAACCTCAGGCACGTTTGCATTTTGATTTGAAATGTCCTTACTGGTACATACATTGGCTTGTTGTTGATGCTTTCAGCAAATTTCCCTTCACATTTCCTGTGCACTCTACTATGGCTCATTCACAATACAGTCCTTGTTGTTGATCTTTTGCCTTGAGGGATTGCCTGACGTGATTGTGACTGACAATGGACCTCAATTTGTTGCCACCGAGTAACAGTTTGCGCTGTCTTGGCTCTTGTCCAGGTTAACCATTTCTGTTCCTATCCAGATTTCCTACAATCACAGTTGCCACACCACTCTGTAGTCCACCTCTGTTTATCATTGTGTACAAAGTTGCACAAAGCAATTAGTGTCTTTGGCACTGAGAAACAGCTGAAATATTTACAACTGAACAATGCTATATGGCCCAATGGAAACCCTATCAGATTATATACTGAGTTTGTAGTTGAGCTAGTCCCTCTTCTAACTGTAATCTATTGTAGAGCACTATCAAAATACTGCACCCAGTAGTTTGAAGACAGCACAGGTCACACGTGTCTACAAGAAGAATAGAAGTGATCCACAAAACTACTGTCCAATATCCTTTACATCAATTTGTTCTGGAATCTTTGAACATATTCTGAGCTCCAGCATAATGCCAACCAGCCATGCCAACCAGCATGGATTAAAAAAAAAATTCAATCATGTGAAACTCATACTTTTCTCACATGACGTACTGAAAGCTTTGGATCAGGGCAGACAGGTAAATGATGTATGTCTTCATTTACAAAAAGGATTTGACTCAGTACCACATCTATATTTTCAAAAGTATGATCATATGGGTATCAAGTAAAATTTGTGGCTGAGTTTAGGATTTTTTGATAGGGAGGATGCAGCATGCTATCTTGGAGGGAGAGTCATTGTCAAGACTTAGAAGTAAATTTGGGTATGCCCCAAGAAAGTGTGTTGGGACCCTTGCTGTTCATGTCTGTTTATGAGTTTGCAGACAATATTAATAATAAGCTCAAGACTTTTTGGAGATGATGCAGTTATCCGTAATGAAGTACTGCCTGAAAGAAGCTGCATAAATATTCAGTCTGATCTTGATAAGATTCCAAAATGGTGCAAAGATTGGCAACTTGATATAAATGTTCAGAAATGTAAAGTTGTGCACTTGTGCAATGAAACACTGTAGCAGCCTGTAACTATAATATCAATGAGTCACAGCTGGAATCAGCCAAGTCGCACACATAACTGGGTGTAACGCTCTGTAGGGATCTGAAATGGAATTATCACAATAGCTCAATTGTGGGTAAAGCAAGTGGGGTAGACATCAGTTTATTGGATGATTACTAGAATACTGGGGAAATACAATCAGTCTACAAAGGAGATTGCTTACAAATCACCCTTGTGTCCCATTCTAGAATATTGTTCAACTGCATGGGATCCATACCAAATAGCACTAACAGGGGACACTTAACGCACACAAAAAAAGGGCAGCACAAATGGTCATAGGTTTGTTTGACCCATGGTAGAGTGTCACACATATGCTGAAGAGACGGAATTTTCAGGCTATTGAAGATGGGTATAAATTATTCTGAGAAAGCCTACTTATGAAGTTTCAAGAACCAGCTTTAAACAATGACTCTCAGAATATACTACCATCCCCTACACATCGCTTACATAGAAATCAGAATGGCAGGATAACATTAATTACAGCTGGCACAGAGACATTTAAAAAATCATTCTTCCCATGTGTGAATGGAAGGGGAGAAACCCTAATAAATGGTGCAATGGAACATACCCTTTGCCATGAACTTCACAGTGGTTTGCAGAATATAGCTGTAGGTGTAAAATTAGTCTTGTGTGTTTCTTCCACTTTAAATCATTCTGTACATGTACCCCAAGATATTTAATGAATGTGACTGCTTTCAGTGCTTGTTCAGCAATTGTGTACTCATAATAACGGATTTTTTTACCTATTTATGTGGAATACATTCCAATTGTTTATATTTGGGGTCAACTGCCAATCCCTGCACCAAAAATCCACCCTCTGGATATCTTTCTGCACGTTGGGCAACCATTCTCCAGTATAACACCATCCACCGACAGCCTTATGTAGATTCCAACGTTATCCACTATGTCGTTTACATATACTGTGAACAGTAGAAGTCTTATAGTACTCCCTTGGAGTGTGCCTGAAATTAATTTTACATCTAAAGATTTCTCTCCCATATGATGTACTGTGTCCTAGTGGCAGGAACTCTTCAATCCTATCACAAAGCTGATCTGATACTATGTACAGCTGTCTTCTTCATTAGGCGGCAGTGTGAAACTGTTTTGAACTTTTGAACACCTTGTGTTCTCTGCCTTGTGGCTCTCCACCCTGAAGTGCTTCATTTACTACACCAAGGTCACTGCAGAGTCATTCGCACCAAGCAGTTGGCATGATGTCAGATGGTCTAGAAGCACAAATTGAACAGGTGAATCTCAGTGTCAAGCCTATGCTTGCTGAATGTGTGTGTGTGTGTGTGTGTGTGTGTGTGTGTGTGTGTGTGTGTGTGTGTGAGAGAGAGAGAGAGAGAGAGAGAGAGAGAGAGAGAGAGAGAGAGAGAGAGAGAGAGAGAGAGAGAGAGAGAGGGGGGGGGGGGGGGTTTGTTGGACAAAAGCCAACATTCCGACAGTCTTTTCGTTGTGCCTTTCTGCAACTCAGCACCTCTGCTATATTGTGAGTAGTTACATCACCAAAATCCACACACACTGCTCTAGAGTCTTAGTATATTTTCAGCTTCCATTTCGCCGCTGCGTTATCCAAATGTTACCTTTATAAAAGGTAACATTTTGGATGACTTGTCTTGGCACTTATTTTTTCCAAATCACTTTTCTTTCCCATCGGAAAAATCTTGGTGAAATTTTCCACAATACACATGTTCCAGCAGATGGTGCCACAGCTATGATATGTATTATTATGTGACACTGCTGCCTATTATGTTTCAATGCCTGTCAATTTGTGGACACTTCTTGTGCTCAGAGGATGACCTTGTCTAATGATTACATAATGGTTCAATGGCTACAGTCTCAATAACTTACAATGGAGGTTATTGATCATGTGTCTGCACCACTCCCCTTGTCCTAAGTAGAGTGTACCCTTCATACAAGTGAATATAGTGTTCTAGAGCAAAGACATCTGTGTTCATATCTCTATGTTTGATTGTCTTCAATTATAGAGTTGCCTGTCACAACTTTGTATACATAAAGATACATGCAAACACTACAAAGGAATGTACACAGTTGTATGTAAACAAATATGTATGGCAATTTTTATGGATCGTATGACCATGGGCCAATGGAGTTACATGGTAGGAGTAACTATACATTTTACTTTTGTTATAGTTTTTTTCTGTGTTTGGCTGTAGAAGTCTGGTTAAAGATTTTGTTATTTGTGGGTGCGCAAAGTAAAAAGCTAACACTTTATAGTTGGAATATGTAAACATTGTAGTTATTTTGTTTTTTAATGTAAGAGACAACAGAACATCCTTTTTCTCACAAATGACTACAATTTAGTATCCCAGATACCTATATCAAATATTGTTGTGGATAAAATACAGGGTGTACATAAAGTCTGGGAACACTTTCAATTATTTATTGCACAAGAACCAAACATTATACAGATATCATACATGAATCACTTTGAAGAGAAACTCTTAAAGTTGTTTTTCATGTATACCGCCACTGTGTAATTTGCTGATAGTCAGCACTAGTCGCAAACATGGCTAGTTCAGGTGCGGAGTGAGCTTTCTGTCTGTTGGAGTTCGACAAAAACAAGTGTACTACAGCTGTTCAACAGATGTTTAGAACCAAGTGCAGTAAGAAGCCACCAACAAGGAAGGCCATTTACCAATGGCACAACAAATTTGTTATGACGGGTTGCTTGTGCCCGACAAAGAGAAGTGGATGTCCCAGTGTGAGTGAAGTGAATGTGGAGCACATATGAGAGACATTGCAGCAATGGCTGATGCCTCAAATACAATCGGACTCCCCATCTTTCGGTAGGATGGGGCTCCACTCCATTTTCATCGTGAAGTTCATGGATACTTGAACATGGAGCTGCCACATTGATGGATCGGTCATGCTACAGAAGGAGACAGCTGTTTCATGAAATAGCCTCCCCCATCACCAGATCTCACTCCGTGTGACTTTTTTCTGTGGGGACACATTAAAGCTCTGGTGTATGTACCGCCTCTACCACATGATATAGCAGAGCTCTGGGAGGGAATACGGGAAGCGATTGCCATAATCGATGATGTCATGCTGGGATGGGTATGGCAAGAATTCGATTACCGTATTGACACCTGCCGAGTCACTCATGGTTCACATATCGAATATTTGTACGTAAAAACTTTCAGAGTTTCTCTTCAAAATGCAGTTTGTATGACATCTGTACAATGTTTAGTTCTTGAGCAATAATTGAAAGTGTTCCCGGACTTTATGTACACCCTGTATTATGAAAAAGCCTGCCAAAAAGAATTGCCTGCCCGAACATTCCTGAGATTGAACAAATTAAGATCATCAAGAAAAGGTACATACATACGTACATGTACACACACACACACACACACACACACACACAGAATAGATACTATTTTTCAACCTTCATCTTTTATGGATAATTCCTATTCAACAGTCTCACCAACTAAATGTGTATTTCTGAAGTACAAGAATTTGTACTTAACAACCATGTGTTTTTGAATATTTCATTGATGTTCTGATTTTTTATCTTAGTTACTTTTGTTAAAGTCAGTAGTTTAAAAATAATGCAAACAATCTACAGAAATAATGCACCAATACAAAATCAGAGGTAAGGGGAAAAAATTAACTTGAAAATTTCTTTGATGGTATAAATATATACTTTCATTAGTGATTTGTTTCATCTTTCTAATACATATTATGAATATTTTATTTGTTCACCACTACGCTCAACAAGAAATACAAACAACTTCACTAGATGATTTTACAACTCATATTTGTAAAAGCGAAGTGCATGTTTGGTAGGCTGTCAAGAACGCACATTTGTTGTCTTCCTTTATGGTAACATTCACAAATAATTTAGTACTCAGTTGACGAAATTATGTCTGCTACAAAAACTCTCAGATTTCATATGAAGAAATCAATCTTACTTCTTCACTCTCATATTATTGTTCTCCAAGCAGTTTGTATGTCATGTAAGCAGCCTCCTCTGCTTCCTTTGCACAATAACAATACAAAAACTGGGGCAGTTTTCATTTACATGAACATGGCATTGTAAATATTTAGTTATCACAGTGAAGCTGCTAAAGCTTTTCTTTCCGAGTACTTTCCAATTACAAATCTTGCTACAAACGTCTCAATCACATTTGAGGTAAATGAACTGGTAATGAAAAATTCACAAGTTTTTATGTGACGTAGCATGTGAAAGTTGCTGGATTTGGACGGGTTACTCCTGTAACTGAAATATCAGATCTGAAGATGGTTCTGAATGAACCGAAACCGGTCATATGAATAATAAAAAAATTTTTTGCAATCAAGACGGATTTTAAGTAACATTATAAATTCACAAGCAGTCACATTAATTAACTCATATTATTTCACAATTAACTGTATGACATGTGTATTTTCAACTTAGAGTTCTTCTGACTTTGAATTTTTTCTAGTGAACCAAAATCCATTTCATGAGCATTATTCAAAATGCTCAGATACATGAGCTCATTAAGATGTGAAGATAAATTTAAAATACTTGTATAACTCACAGAACAATTATTGAGTTTGAGTATAACAAGTTGTTTACAATTGAGAACATAATTTATACCTTCATCTGTAATATCATTTCTAGAAATATTCAGATGTTTCAGTCTTGGCAACTGTGGTAAGTACTGCATTCCCTCATCAGTAATATTACAACCTTTGACATTAAGTTGCTGCAGTTTATGACACCTACAGATGAACTTCAAGCCTTCATCTGTCAAACTTTTGCACATGGCTACACACAATCTCTGAAGGTTACGACAACTCTGAGACAGAATTTCTGCACAACTATCGTCAAGTCTGCTGTTTGTCAAGTCAATCTCAACAATTCTTGGATAATGTATTCGCCGAAAAGTCCATTTTATAGCAGAAGGCGATATATGAGATGCATTTGGTATTTGTAAAATTTGCAGTTCTGGTAAGAGCACAATATTTTGGAAACACTCCTCGGTCAACTGTGAACAGTCATAAAACCTTAGTTTTATTAGCTTCTGACAAATTTTGATTGGTGTAAGAGAAGTAGCAGTAAATCCAAACCCATAACCATCTAGCACAAGTCCTTTCAACTGACTCCCCTTTTTTGCAATAAAATACAGTATGCTATCATCTCTTACTTCAATTCCATCCAGTCGCAAATACTCTAATGACTTACAGCCATCTGCTAAATGGCGCATTAAAGTTGAACCAGTATAGAATGTATGCAACAATGATAAATACCGAACTTTATCAAACTTACTTAGTATGTAACCAAAATCTTCTGAATCAATATCCATGCTTCTTAATGTCAGGTATTCAATATTCGGCAGAGAAGCCAACAACATTTTCAGCATAACCACTGTTACTGGTCTTGTATCATAAAACTGAAGGCTTTTTATTTTTGGGCAACATTCACACAGTGTTTCAATAACGGAATGTTCAACATTAGCTACCAAAATAACTGAATGCAAGTATGGGGCAGCTCTTAGAACTGTTACAATTTTTTTAACAGATGTACTCCTTTCAGGAAAAAATGCAAGGTTCTGCCAGAGATTTGGATGTCTGGCCAGAGACCTCCAGCGCGAGTTCACATGCTGTATGTTCAGCACCAGATCTTCCACTGAGCATCGTGAAAATATTTCCAGTAGTATCTCATTTGGCACATCATCCAAACTGATTGACATTATAAATGGAATTGTTAGGACCTGTATGAAGAAAACATGAACAATTTATTTATACACTTCCTTTATTTATTCTCAGTCAAATACAACAAAGTAATTGATTGCAAATTTTGTAACTAAAACACACAGACACACACTAACCTTTATTTTAAATATCTGCCAATATTCTGCAACCCTCCAGAGTTACCATCTTGAAGAATTTTGTTTACATGCAAAGAGACATGGGATTATGGATTTATACACTTTATCAGCACCAATTAGCCCATGTCTCTAAAATGTTTTATGAGAATTCTTGTTTGAAATATGTCATTGAGATTCTGAAAAAAAGAAAAGACACACACTATTAAGAATACAAACTTAACTTGTACGGTTGGTACTCCACAGCTTGTAAGTATTTGTTAAAAGACATCTTGCTGTACACCATGAGCTCCACATAACAATATTTTTACATGCAGCTCACAGTGTACAGCAAGATGTCTTAACACCAACTGAACAATTGCAGCAACACATCAAAATTTCAAACGGAAATGAGAGCCAAAGCCCATGCATTATTAGATTATGAATTCAATGTGGCATAAATTAAAGCAATGCATTACGTATCTTGTTTGCAACCTGGCATTTTATTCACTGGAACAATTCAAAATGTGTCTGCAAATATATGTCTGCTTGTGTCTGTATATGTGTGGATGGATATGTGTGTGTGTGCGAGTGTATACCCGTCCTTTTTTCCCCATAAGGTAAGTCTTTCCGCTCCCGGGACTGGAATGACTCCTTACCCTCTCCCTTAAAACCCACATCCTTTCGTCTTTCCCTCTCCTTCCCTCTTTCCTGATGAGGCAACAGTTTGAATTCAATGTGGCATAAATTAAAGCAATGCATTACGTATCTTGTTTGCAACCTGGCATTTTATTCACTGGAACAATTCAAAATGTGTCTGCAAATATATGTCTGCTTGTGTCTGTATATGTGTGGATGGATATGTGTGTGTGTGCGAGTGTATACCCGTCCTTTTTTCCCCATAAGGTAAGTCTTTCCGCTCCCGGGACTGGAATGACTCCTTACCCTCTCCCTTAAAACCCACATCCTTTCGTCTTTCCCTCTCCTTCCCTCTTTCCTGATGAGGCAACAGTTTGTTGCGAAAGCTTGAATTTTGTGTGTATGTTTGTGTTCGTTTGTGTGTCTGTCGACCTGCCAGCACTTTCATTTGGTAAGTCACATCATCTTTGTTTTTAGGTATATATATATATATATATATATATATATATATATATATATATATATATATATATATATATATATATATATAGAAGGAAACATTCCACGAAGGAAAAATATACCTTAAAACAAAGATGATGTGACTTACCAAATGAAAGTGCTGGCAGGTCAACAGACACACAAACGAACACAAACATACACACAAAATTCAAGCTTTCACAACAAACTGTTGCCTCATCAGGAAAGAGGGAAGGAGAGGGAAAGACGAAAGGATGTGGGTTTTAAGGGAGAGGGTAAGGAGTCATTCCAGTCCCGGGAGCAGAAAGACTTACCTTAGGGGGAAAAAAGGACGGGTATACACTCGCGCGCACACACACACATATCCATCCACACATATACAGACACAAGCAGACATATTTAAAGACCGTCTTTAAATATGTCTGCTTGTGTCTGTATATGTGTGGATGGATATGTGTGTGTGTGCGCGCGAGTGTATACCCGTCCTTTTTTCCCCCTAAGGTAAGTCTTTCCGCTCCCGGGACTGGAATGACTCCTTACCCTCTCCCTTAAAACCCACATCCTTTCGTCTTTCCCTCTCCTTCCCTCTTTCCTGATGAGGCAACAGTTTGTTGCGAAAGCTTGAATTTTGGGTGTATGTTTGTGTGTCTGTCGACCTGCCAGCACTTTCATTTGGTAAGTCACATCATCTTTGTTTTTAGGTATATATATTTTGCCAATGTGAAATTAATTTGGCTGTGTGTGTGGGGGGGAGGGGGGGGGGGTTGGATGCTTAAAGAGACCGTACTACTAGGCCATCAGTCCCATTGTCTTTGAACAGACAGGTCTATACGACTGTAGAGCACGACGGAGCCTACCACGCAAAACCCAGGGGAAGAAAACCCCAAGGTCTACCACTGTCGGCAAAGCTGAGGTAAAGGGGGAAAAAGAAGAAAGGGAGACAGAGGAAGCAAGGTAAGCAAGGTGTCCCAGCTAGGGAGCAGCCGGGAGCCCCTGAAAGCAGAGCGAAATGAGGGGACATACAGCTCCCAGCCCCTGCCACTTACCACAGGTACTCTATTTCGAGACTGCCTTTGAAGGACTGACAACATGGACAGGGCAAGAGAAGCACAGAGGACCTCCACAAATTCGTAGCCTCCTTTATCACCCGCACTTTGTTTTGTTAAGTCAGAGTGAGCCATTCCATATTGCAAGTACCTAAAACTTGATCTAATACTGATCGGAGGTCTGTTTCCAGAATACCAATCCCAAGAGCCAGTTTACTGGTAACCAGTTTGGCCAGGCTACCAGTGAATTCATTCCCTGGAATCACGACATGGCCCAGGGTCCAGACGAAGGGCCCTGAGCATTCACACTGTTCAAGGGCATACAGGAAATTCTGGATAGCAATGACCAGGGGATGGTGAGGGTAGCACTGGTCGAGAGCTTGCAAACTGCTCAAGGAGTCACTGCAGATGCGAAAGGATCCACCAATGCAGGAATGGATATACAGCATCTGGCAAGGAGAGCAGTATCTTCCGCATGAGTACAAGCAAAGCCTACATGACCAGCAACCGTCGAGCCATCAGTGTAGATAACTTCTGATCCATGGGATGCCCCAAGGATAGAGAAAAATTGGCAGTGGAGGGTCTTGGGATGGATTGGGTCTTTCAGACCTTGTGATAGGTCAAGACGAAGCTGTGGTTGAGGGATGCACGACAGAGGTGTATGGGACTGGATCCACAGGAGAGGTGGAAGAGGAAACAACTGAAGTTTAGACAGGATACACCAGATGCGGATTGTGACAAACTCTTGATCGGCACCGCCATTGCAGGAGATGGATTACCATGTTTGGAAAGAAGAGGCAGTAGTTCGGATGCTTAAAGCAGCTGTGAATTTGTATAGCACAATTGACAAGCTGCTGTTGGCACCTGATCTGCAATGGAGGGACCCTAGCCTCCATGAGTAAGCTGCTCACAGGGCTAGTTCGAAAGGCTCCTGTCGCAAGCTGAACCCCACAGTGGTGTATCAGATTCAGTATCTGCAATACTCAGGGCAATGCCAAACAGTATGCTAGACACCCTTAATCTAAGTGGGATTGTGTCAGGGCTTTGTAAAGCTGCAGAAGGGTAGTGCGATCTGAAACATAGCTGGTGTTACTCACACAGCGAAGTGTATTAAGGTGCAGCCAGCACTTTTGCTTAAGCTGGAGGAAATGGGGAATCCACATCAACTGAAAAATGAAGACCAGTCCTAAGAAGTGATAAATCTCCACTCTGGAAGGGAATGAAGGCCAAGGTGAACACAAGCAACCAAACAAAGCCAAGGTGGCAATGGGTTCACACCCATCGGGAAAGTGGCACATAGTATGAAGTTAAGCTGCTGGAGCAACAGCCGTAAGCGAACTCCAGGAGGTAACAGGATCAAAGGAGTCATCAAAGAAGGATACATAGGATGGGTTGCCAGGCATGGCAAATAAACAGCATGCATATTTACTGAGGAGACCATCACATTGGTATGACAGTGGTAGTAGCGCAGTTTCTGCTTAAAGACTCTCAACCGGGATAGTGTGAAAAGCGCCAGTGCCCGAACGGATGCTACGGTGGTGGATGGTATTGAGACTGCGTAAGAGGGAAGAATGTGCAGGCCATTAACAAAACACCCATAATCTAGTTTCTAATGGACAAGGGACCAGAACAAACGGAGGAGAGGGTCTGATCCATTCCCCAGGAAGTACTGCTGAGGACATGTAGGACATTGAGGGACCATGTACAGCAGGTGGCCAGGTAAGACATGGGAGGATCAAGAAACTTTCCTATCAAGCATGAGCCCCACGAATTTTGTAGTTTCAATGAATGGACGAGCAACAGGTTCAAGACGTAAAGACAGCGGAAGAAATCCATTGCACCGCCAGAAATTCATACAAACCATTTCGTCAGGGGAAAAGTGAAACCCATTGTCAATCAGACACTTAAAGTAGTAAAGGAGTTTTGCTATTTGGGGAGCACAATAAGTGATGATGGTCAAAGTAGAAAGGATATAAAATGTAGACTGGCAATGGCAAGGAAAGCATTTCTGAAGAAGAGAAATTTGTTAACATCGAGTATAGATTTACATGTCAGGAAGTTGTTTCTGAAAGTATTTGTATGGAGTGTAGCCATGTATGACAGTGAAACACGGACAATAAATAGTTTGGACAAGAAGAGAATAGAAGCTTTTGAAATGTGGTGCTGCAGGAGAATGCTGAAGATTAGATGGGTAGAGATCACATAACTAATGAGGAGGTATTGAATAGGATTGGGGAGAAGAGAAGTTTGTGGCACAACTTCGACTAGAAGAAGGGATCGGTTGGTAGGACACGTTCTGAGGCATCAAGGGATCACCAATTTAGTATTGGAGGGCAGTGTGGAGGGTAAAAATCGTAGACGGAGACCAAGAGATGAATACACTAAGCAGATTCAGAAATCTGTAGGTTGCAGTAGGTACTGGGAGATGATGAAGCTCGCACAGGATAGAGTAACATGGAAAGCTGCATCAAACCAGTCTCAGGACTGAAGACCACAACAACAACAACAACAACAACAACAACAACAGTAAAAACAATCCAGACAATGTGGAAGATGCCACTCAAGGAGACAAGTCCTTGGCGAACTGTAATAGATCACATCATCGACAAAACAGGAGCCAGAGATGCCCGGAGGGGAACAGGCCATAATTGGGTTAATGGTGATAGCAAATAGCACAACACTAAGGACTGAATCCCGAGCCACACTGTTTTCCTGGATAAAGGTCTTCAACAAGGCAGAACTAACATATATCTTGAAAACTCTTGTCTATTAAAAATTGCTGAAGGAAATGGGTCAGTTGGCTTTGAAAGTCCCATGTTTAGAGAGTACAGAGGACACCCGTCCTCCAGCATGTGTGAATTCAGAGCATAATCAAACACCCTCATAGTAAAAGCGGCATTGTAGCACTCACGATTCTGAGAAGATAGGGGTATCAGCTGAGCCACCTCCACTCATTTCCCATGGAGGAAAGCAAGTTGATAGGGTGTGGAGTTCAAAATCTCTGCAAAATAGTGGCCTAAAGTGTTGGATAGAGTCTACTGTGACATAATCTGCTACAGTCAGGCCAGAAAACTGGGAATGGACCTTGGACCACATAACAGTAGGAGGAGTGGAACTGTTAACAGACCTAGTAGAAGAAATCCAGCTAGCTGTTTTGCTATCCTGAAGAACACAACAATAATGCGCATGCAACTGTTTATAATGAATACAGTTTGCTTTCGTAGGATGACTGTTAAAAATGTGGAGAGCACATTTCTGCATGTGAACTGCATCACAACATGCCTCAGTCCACCAAGGAACTGGAACACACCACGGTAAAGATGAAGTGCGAGGAACGGATAATTCTGCAGCGGTAATGATAACATTGGTAAGATATTCTACCTGGTCATCACAACTGGGGAAATGATGTTCGTCGAAGGTCGCCTCTAGTCAGCCTTAGTAAGCCACCATTTGGGAGTCCACGTAGGTGGCGTAGGAGTCAGCTAACAGATAGCACATAGGAAATGTTGCTTGAGTATGTGTCACGGAGAATGGACCACTCGAGATGATGGGCAAAATGGGCAATGCAGAAAGGGAGATCAAAGAAGGAATAGATGTGTTTGGAGTCTAAAAGGAATGTGGGTGCTCCAGTGTTGAGGCACATGAGGTTGAGTTGATTGACAAGGTCAGTCAAGAGGGCACCTCTCTGACAGGTGCATTAAAGTCACCGAGCAGCAAAAAGGGGTGAGGGAGTCGCCTAACATGCTGGAGAAAGTCCACCCTGGTGACACCAAATGACAGAGGGACGTAAATGGTACAAAAGGAAAAGGTGAAGTGAGGAAGGAAAATGTGGACTGGAACAGCTTGCATCGAGGTGTTCAGGGAAAACATCATCCCGGATGAGCAACATGACTGCCCCATGAGACGGAATGCCATCCTTGGGTGAAGGTCAAAGCAGTTGTGAGGACGCAGTTTAGTTTCCTGGAGGCAGAGAACAAGTGGACACTGCAATTCCAAGAGCAGCCATAATTCCTCCTTGTTGGATCTAAGGCGGCAGATATTCCATTAGAGGAGAGTCATGATGAGGAAAGGAAAGGAAGGAAAAATGAAGGGGTGCCACATCGGCAGCTGCCGAATGGCAGCCTTTCAAGAATCTGCTACAAGGCACAGAGGCTGAAGGATCCTGCTCCATGAGATCTAAAGGGGCATCAGCACTCTCCCTTGGTTGGTCTGTGGAGTGCAGGGCAGATAAATGGTTGGTGGTGCGCATCGGCGACACAGAGGTCAGCCGGGTGAGGGTCTCACACGGTGACACCATTAAACAGGATCTCCGAGTTAGTAAAGGAGAAGACCGCTTGACACATGTTTGATTTCTTGGAGCCTTTGCGATTGGCAGATGACTATTCAGATGTTTGTTGGCTGGAGGGACACAAAAAGTCTCCACTAGCGTATTCCTTCTGTCCTTTCCTGCCTGCCAGTTGTGTCGCAGGTGATTTTGCCGCGCGAGGCAAAAATTTGGTGGGCTGTTGTACAGCTGGAGGAGGAGGAGGAGACGGGGATGCTACCACGACACTGGGCAATTTTGCAACTGTGGTGCCAAATTTGAGATAGCATGTCTGCTTAGCCATCTCCTTCATGTAGCAAGATGTAGCAAGAACGGTACTGTAAGTGCCAGATGGTAAGATGCAGAGTTTCCAACAAGCCAACAGCTTGTGAGTGACAGGGTAAGGCAGTTTTCCATCCATCTGTATCTCCTGGATGGCCTGCTCATCAAGATACACAGGACAATTTTGGCTGGAGGCTGCATGGTTGCCACTGCAATTGATGCAGTGGGGAGAAGGAGGTGGACGATCGTCCCTACCACAGGTTACACATTTTGCCGGGATCTCTGCCTCAGTCAAACGATTGAGCAGCCTAGTGTAATACCACATGAAGAATTCAGCATTCAATAAGCCTCGGCACAAACAGGATAGCCGTAGAAGAGCAAAGCTGCAAGCAGTTGTGCTTGAGAATCAGAAGTTGGCTCCAAAAGCAAAGTGCCATTGTGTAAATGAGAGCAGCATTTCACAGGGCCAGCAACCGCATCAATACCTTTCTGAATAATAAATGGATTTACCATAGCAAAGGACTGACTATATTCAGTACATAAAACAATGAGAAACCATGGTGCAGCTGGAGGGTCTTTGAATTGTTACCCTCATTCTGTTTACATTTAGTCCACACAGACTGAGAAGATGATGTTTGGCTCATCACGAGAAAATCCCCACAATTGCCAGCATCTCTGATGGCGCGCTCCTTCCAACTGGGGGTCCCACTCAGAAAGGGACTCACCCGCCTTAGGTAATTGTTCACATCTCTCACGTCTCACCTCCTGAACACCTAACAGAGGGACCAACTGGCAATTTGAGAAGGTAACAGGCAATCACCCCTCCCTGGGCTTGGCCTGTAACAAGGGGTACATGTGAACCCTACCTGTTTACCCAGGGCTGGGAATTACACGTTACCCAGTCACCTGTTATGCGTCAGTTGTGTAGGCTGGTATTCAGGAGCGCACAGAAAGGAATAAGGAAAAAAAGAACCTCAAACGCCGAAGCGGAGAAAGGACAGCAGAGGGGAAATGAAGAAAGAAAAAAGAACGAAAAACCAGTGGAGAGTTTGCTGGTGTCAGGCTATTGAATATGCAGAACATTCCCAAAAACATCCCAGAAATGTTTCCCAAAGGAGGGGAAAAAGAATAACATGAGGATAGACATACAGCGCAGAAGAGAAAAGATGCTGCAAGGGCTGCAGCCCTGTGGTAGCCAAGTACGGACCTGCCAAAGAGCGGCAAGCCCCCTGGGGGGTGGTAAGGATGTGGTGGTGCCACATTGTCTCATAAGCTTTACACAGGTTGTTGATGCCGGGTAAAAGCTGTCTGGATTGACTTCAGGTGGACTAAATAATTGCAAAAAGAGTTGCCTCAGTGAAGACCACCCTGGGTCAAAACCATAGGCCCCCTGGATTCAAGGATCCAATACAGCCTTTGACTCCCCATGCATTCAAGTAACTTGCAGAGGACACTGGTTAAACTGATGAATGATAGCCGTCCATCTGAAGAGACAGTTTACCCGATTTCAAAACTGGAACAATGACATTTTCTCGTCACTGAGAAGGGAATTCCCCTCACTCCAGAGACATTTAAGAAGGGCAAATATATGATGTTGGCTCACCACCAATAACTGTTGAAGCATTTGGTCATGCATCCAGTCCAGTACAGGATCTGTGTCTGAGCAGAGAGCAAGGATGCTGGTGAATTCCTACTCACTATATGGGGCATTAAAAGGCAGCATGCAGCAGAGAATGAAAGGTAGTTGTTCCAGACTGTGATTGAGAAGATGGAACATGGACAGATAGTGGACCAACATTGAGGCTTGGATGAAATTCCCAGCAAAATGCTAAGTGATAGAGTACGAGCTGGTGAGGATAACACCACTTAGGGGCATTCCAGGGACACCAGTACAACAGCAGCCAAAAATGCCTCTGACCTTTGCCCAATCCCGCAAAGAGGAAGAATGTGGCCCTATGACAGCAACATATTGTTTCCAAAAAATTCGTTTCTGGCATTTAAGAAGATAACGGGTCCTAGCACGGTGCCATCTGAAGATCAGGAGATGGTTGAGAGATGGTAGCATTCGAGGGTAATAACCACAGAAATTATGAGAGTCCACCAAAGGAAAGTATTCACTGGGTAGAACCCAAGAAAGAAGGAATATCTTCAAAGCAGGTGCCAAAAGGATCACTTTGGTTAAACTCTGTATGGACTCATCAATGCTGCTGTGTGGTGGAGGGATTAGGATGGCAGCTGAAGGAACAGCATCCTAGTCCGCATTATTAAGGGCTGACTTTGGAGGGCATCCAGGCAAGTGATGCTAAAGAAACGACAAGATGACTAGAAAGTGATTGCTGTCCCACAGTCAAGAATTGCCCACTGAATCAAGGCTCCAGCATTGAGGAGACAGATCAAGCCCTGCCCCGGTCGGTGGTCACAGTTCCACTCCTTGGAGGGTTATGGGAGTTAAAACCTCCAAGGAGAAGGAAAGGGGGGGGGGGGGGGCAGAAGCTGTCAAAGGTGGCCAAGAAAGAGCAGGAAGCATACATAGGAGGCTGGTCTGGGGGCGGTGGAAGGAGGGTGGGGGGGCGGAGATAAAGATTGCATACAGTTATCGCAGAATCCAAATAGGTCTGAATGGCCACCACTTCCATCATAGTATGAAGCAGAACCCAGGCACTAATGGTGTCTGTGCAGACCAAATTACAAACACCTCTGGAGGCTTGTGAAGGGCTGGCCTGGTTCGGCTAAAGGCTTGGAAACCACAAAGAGTCATCAAATCAGTATCCACAAAATGAGATTCCTGCGAATACAACACAAGCTACAGAGTAGAAAGAAAGAAGAGACTGCAGTTCTGGAAGGTGGCAATAGTAGCCACTACAGTTCCACTGAAGGGGAGTAGTACAAGAGGCTGGATGGTCGTCAAACAAGCCAGAAGCCAAAACCTTTCATTGTGCCAAGCCAGTGTCAGTCACCGGTAAGGATGGAGTGACAGCCATGAATGTAATATCAGACCCTGATTGAGAGGGAGGGGGCGACACCCCCTGGGTAGTTGGGAAGAGGGGGTGGGGGGGGGGCAGGTTGGAGGCCTAGTACTGAGATTTACACCACCACCACCACCACCACCACCACCACCACCTCCTCCTCCTCCTCCTCCTCCTCCTCCTGAGGGCGAGAGAAAATCACAGCAATATCAGAATCCAAAACAGAACAAGTGCCTTGAGGGCCACAGAGTGCAGGTCCTGCATCTGACAAAGTAAAAGGGTTCTTGAGGTGCCTGGAGGGGGGGGGGGAGGAATGGGTTCTAGAGGAAGCCCCATCCCCAGCAGGTGTCAGAAGAGGGTTTCTTCTCCAGCAGAGGAGAAAGAGTGGTTCCATAAGGGGAGGGACCATGAATAATCAGGGATGAGGAAACGGAAGGGGGACAGGCTGGAGTTGAGGAGAAGGAGGAAGGGGGGGGGGGGAGGAGGAGGAGGAGGAGGAGGAGGAGGAAACAGCAGCAAAGGTAGACATTAAAGATACCAGGTAGAGAGAGCCAAATTTCAGCTGGGCCTCTGAGTACAACAGATGGCCAAGAATTTTGAATTCCTTAACAGGGTTGCCACAAGTTTCCCAAAGTGAAATTTCCTGATTTACAGACAAGCTCTAGCATTTTTCCCTGACATTTTAGATCTCAAGGGTAAGTTGAGACGTAAGTTGACAATCTGTCTTTGCAGCTACGGTACAAGATGCAATAGTACAAACGAGGAAATATCTGTACAAACTTGCAAGCAGATGGCATTACCTGATGTAAGCAAAAATCTTAAGTACTAACATCAACAACTTTTGTAACAAATTGTTTTTAGATGGAGAAAGCAAATGATATGGTATACGTGTTTCATTAAGACCAGCGATATTATTTTATTTCAACAAAACGAAGCACATTTGGTGGAAAAATACGCATTTCCTTGGAGTCGCAGGACAGATTTAAAATACCTTCACTGATTTCAAAAATTAGCTCAGAAACAAGTAGGCATCTTGAAAGAATTGTATAAGATGGGGAAGAATTACGTAAACCAACACTGCAGGTGAGCGCCAATAATAGTGTAGACCACCAATGACTGACAATTTTCTTCTTACAGCCCATACTTTCCTACATATAATCTACTTTTGAAGTGCTAAAATGTACTACAACAAATAAAACACTACACTGTACAGTGTACTTGCTGTGAGACAGTCGCAATCGCTGAAATCCATCGCCCATAGCCTCTAGCCTGTTGAGGAGCCTGCAGTCCTGGGTCCATGGATATATCACGAAAATCCGCTGCATTACGCAATATGCAAACAGACCTGGCCTGCAGGCAGATCGGTGAGACTAGATCCGACAGGCAGGTCCTGCACATTAGTGGGAACTGAATAGTTTCAGATCGGCAGGCCTGATCCATTACAGATAACTGCAGAAACGACCTCCGGTTTTGGCCCATTGCAGAAATCCATTCATGTGACCAGCTTTTCACGAGTCACAAACATCATGTTGATGTAATGAATCCATTGTGATCAGTCCATGCAACAGATAACTTGTTCAAACACTCTGACAATCAATAATAATGAGGACAGGTAGCAACTCACTGTAAAGATGATTGCTGAGCCATAGACAAGCGTGTAGAAAATTCAATCACACTCTCACGACTAAATTTTCAGTCACAGCTTTTGTCAGGAAACAAAAGCGCACATGCGCACCTGCACGCGCACACACAAAATCACTCAAACCCTACTGAGGTACACATGACCACTGTATCCGGCTGTTGTGTCTACGGTCTCTGAGAATCAGATCCAAACAAACCACTCCTCACACCTCCCTGCCTCTTGTTGCCAGCTGCTAGGCTAGTGGCAAGAAGTGGTGGCAGCACTGACTGCAAGCTGAGGGGAGGGGTAGGAAGGGGGAGAAGCAGTAGGAATGAGGGAGTAGGGAAGTGATGCACATACCTCAGCTGCACCCAGCCAGCAACTATGCATGACACCTCAGTAAACAAACCACATTTACACATGCCGGTGGAACACCGACACTTTGGCATACTACAAATTGCTTCCCGAGGAGTAGCCATCACTGCTTACATTTATTGTCAAGAACTTAGATGCCTTGCAGATGCAATCCAAGAACAAAGACCAGGAAGACTCTAGGATAATGCCCTCCTGCATTCTGGTACGCTGACAAAAGACATGATACTAAGTTATTTTGTAACCACCTTATTCATGTGATCATACACCATCGGACTTTCACCTTTTCCACTCTGCCTAACACATTTCGAGGAACTTCCTCTCTGGATGACAATGCACTAAGAACATAGTTTGACGAGTTCTCCACCTCAAAACCATGTGATTTCTAAATTCATGGAATCAAAAAGTTACCCAGCATTGGCAAACTTGTAAACAGTGAAAGAGAATATAATGTAAGGTAACAAAAGTCATGGGATACCTACTAGTATCGTGTTGAATCTCCTTTTGTCCAGTGTAGCTCCGTAGTGCAGCATCTCTATGGGGTCAATCCATACCAAGTAGTCCAGCACTGGTTGCTTGACCATCTCAGAAAAATTTTATATTTGCTGGGTGAATTCCCCAATGTTTAGTAGTAAAAATATTCATTGTTTTTATTTTGAAATGGCGGCTATATTTGTTCCAGGTCGCATGTGTTTTTTTGTATTTGCAAGCATCTACATTTTTTGCAATTATTCAGAAGTGGATTTCCTAAGCCTTTCAGAGATAAAATGCATTTAGTTCAACACACTCTGAGCTACAAATTAACATCATCACTTAGCCGAATGTATTCTTTAATATATTTTTAATAGTTCACAGTTATCAGCCACAAATTAAAAAAACTCAATTTTTTAACAGTAGTCTTCCAAAGAAAGATTAATTTCTCAGCTTTAATATTTTTTCTGCTATTACACTGTATAGTATAGTTACTTTTTATAGAGTATCAATGGTGAGCAGCTTACACTCGAGAAATTACACTATTTTTAAAAACGGATTTTTTAAATTTTTTCTATTTTGTGGCCTGCAATATCCTTGTTGGGGGACCAGATAAAAATCTGAAAATTTCACAGTTAATAGACCTTTATGATATCAAACTTCAGTAAAAATTACAACTTTCAGATTCAATTAGAAGTGATGGAAAAAAAAAGATTACAAACACTAGTCAAAATGCGTTTTTTAACATCTGCGATATCTGGTAGGCTAATTAAATAAAGTATACCAATTGCATAATGTAACACACCACATTACACTAGCTAATGATTATTTGTCAAAACAATGCTGTGGTAATTGTTTCAGCAGGCTAACAATTGCATTGTTTGATGAGTTCTCCACCTCAAAACCATGTGATTTCTAAATTCATGGAATCAAAAACGAGGATAATGGAATGTAGTCGAATTAAGTCTGGTGGTGCTGAGGGAATTAGATTAGGAAATGAGACACAAAGTAGTAAAGGAGTTTTGCTATTTGGGGAGCAAAATAACTGATGAAGTAGAGAAGATATAAAATGTAGACAGGCAATGGCAAGGAAAGCGTTTCTGAAGAAGAGACATTTGTTAACATCGAGTATGGATTTAAGTGTCAGGAAGTCATTTCTGAAAGTATTTGCACGGAGTGTAGCCATGTATGTAAGTGAAACATGGTCGATAAATAGTTTAGACAAGAAGAGAATAGAAGCTTTCGAAATGTGGTGCTACAGAAGGATGCTGAAGATTAGATGGGTAGATCACATAACTAATGAGGAGGTATTGAATATAATTGGGGAGAAGAGGAGTTTGTGGCACAACTTGACGAGAAGAAGGGACTGGTTGGTAGGACATGTTCTGAGGCATCAAGGGATCACAAATTTAGCATTGGAGGGCAGTGTGGAGGGTAAAAATCAGAGGGAGACCAAGAGATGAATACACTAAGCAGATTCAGAAGGGTGTAGGTTGCAGTAGGTACTGGAAGATGAAGAAACTTGCACAGGATAGGGTAGCATGGAGAGCTGCACCAAACCAGTCTTAGGACTGAAGACCACAACAACAAACAACAACAATTGCATCTGCAAGCCTATACAAGTCTGATTGTTGTCTTCCCCCCAACAATTGTCTACTCACACTTATTTAGCTAGAAGTTTTTGGAGTGTGCAGTTGAAAAATGGTGTCTGTTGGTGTCATTATTAATTAAGCTTGTCATAAATGTGTGTATGGAGTGTATTCTAAAGACATTACTTTAATTGAAGGAGAACTGGTGTTGTTTTACTTACTTACGAGTTGGCCCAGAGGTCAAATCAACATGAAAGTACCATGAAATGAAATACTTAAAAAAATGTCGTCATCATTTCGGTCAGTCTTGCATGGAACCTTTTGAGAAACATAAGAAACCTATAACAAAAGGTCTGTGAGAAATAACATTTGATCATTATTCTAAAAATAAAAGCCCTTTTGTCAATCTCATACCAGGAAAAATCATTCTGTCCAACATGTTAGAAAGATATTTGTAATTCACAAGAGAAAGGATAGTGAAACGTCAGATACAGAATTTTGTGACTTATCAGCAACCATTAACAAAGTAGATACAAGTTGTGAAATCCTGGGTATATCGCCTGTTAGTAAAATTAGAAAACTGCGTTAAGATAATAGACCAAGTGCCTTGAATACAAAAATTGAGAAATGGCAGCTACACTTGAAAAGAATTTGGAAGTTTCATTTCAAAATACAATTTGTACTAAAACAGATTGAAGCTCTAAAACTTCACCAACTGAATATGATGATTTGATAGAAAAACTAAAACTAAATGCAGTACTTCAAACAAATAGGATAAAATTAAGATTATTAGTTTACTGCAGAATTCTTGGAGTCAAGCAAAAGTTAGTGATGAATTTAATGTGTCAGAATGTCTTGTTAAGTTAACAAGGCAATTAGTAAAAGAACAGGGAATTTTACCAGCATTACAAAAGAAAAGTGCATCTAATTTGGTAGATGAAAACACAATCAATAAAGTTATTAAGTATTATGACGATGACAATAACAGCCGTTTGATGTCTGGCAAAAAAGACTGTTTCTATGAAAGAAAATGGTTCTAAGATTCAAAGACAAAAAAGGTTAATATTGTGTAATTTAAATGAACTATTCACTGAATTTAAAAAAGAAAATCCTGACATTAAAATTGGAAGATCAAAGTTTGGCATGTTGAGACCAAGATGGTGTATTGTTGCAGGGGCATCTGGCACCCATAATGTGTGTGTTTGTGTACCATCAGAATATAAAGTTGATGATAGATGGGGTCAATCTTAGAGTTGACTATAAAGACCTTTTGGAAGTTATGGTACGCAAAATTGACAGTTACAATTGTATGATCAAAGGAAAATGTGAAGATTGTCCAGGCAAATAAGCCTTACTTGATATGTTTGAAGAATGCAAAGAAAACAATTTGATGCCTGACAATATAAAATACAAACAATGGGTGACAAGACAGAACTGAAATGGTGGCAGCCATAAAATCACGAGAAGAGTTTTTTGAAGGGTTGGTGACTAACCTTGAAAATCTGAAAATGCATTATTTTAGTGCAAAAGCTCAAAGTAAATTTTTGAAAGACAAAAAGCAAATCTTGGCAGCCAATGAATGCTTAGTTCTTGCTGACTTTTCGGAAAATTATTCCTTTGTTGTTCAAGATGAAGTACAAGGGCACCACTGAGTAAACAAGCAGGCCACAGTTAACACAAAGATGAAGATAAACTAATGAGCCACAGCTTTTGTGTCATAAGTGACTACCTTGAACACAACACTACAGCAGTGCATATTTTTCAACTACAATTAACAAACGACATTAAACAGCACCACCCTTCCATAAAAAACTGATTTACTTTTTGGTTGGGGCAGCAAGTCAACATATTAAAAAAAAAAAAAACATCTCCTTTCATAAAGAAGATTTTGAGTTTGATGTAGAATGGCATTTGTTTTTGCTTCATGCCATGGGAAGAATGCTTGTAATGCTGTTGGAGGTACAACAAAGTGAGCTGTCACAAAAGCAAGTCTGCAGCGGACCGATGACAATCATATTATAACACCTCAAGAAATGTTTGAATTCTGTAAAAAACATATCAAAGGAATCACCTATGTTTTGTACAATATGAGGAAATACAAGAAGTTTATGACAGGGTCTTGAAGGAAAGGTACAACATTTGTCAAAAGATTAAAGGCACTATCTTTTCATTGTTTTGTACCCTATTCACACAACTTACTGAAGTGTAAGATCACCAACTTCGCCTGATAGTGAACTTCATTAGTGTGGAAAACAAAAAATCGAGAAGGATCAAGTTTGGATGCTACTTAAAAATGTACTAAGGAAGCTGTCTCCCATGGAATTTACAACTGTGACTGGGCGAACTTATAATCTAACACCCAAACTGAGTGAACAAATTTCTCAAACGTTCAATGAGCGATGTACTAAAAACAAATAACAACAGAACAATATAATGTAATTAGTAGGCTCATTTGCAATAAAAAAGTAAGTAATCATAGATATGATTAAATTATATATTGTAACCGATATACTTTATTCCATTAGCCTAGATATCACAGATGTTAAAAAACGTATTTTTGACTTGTGTTTGTAATGTTTTTTCTATAACTTCCAATTGAATCTCAAAGTTGAAATTTATAAACTGAAGTTTCATATCATAAAGGTCTATTAACTGTGAAATTTTCAGATTTTTATCTGGTACCCCAACAAAGATATTGCAGGCCACAAAATGGAAAAATTTTAAAAAATACACTTTTTAAAAGAGTATTTTTTTAAGTGTAAGCTGCTCACCATTGATACTCTATAAAAAGTATACAGTGTAATAGCAGAAAAAATATTAAAGCTGAGAAATTAATCTTTCTTTGGAAAACTACTGTTCAAACATTGAGTTTTCTTAATTTGTGGCTGATAACTGAACTATTAAAAATATATTAAAAAATACATTCGGCTAAGTGATGATGTTAATTTGTAGTCCAGAGTGTGATGAACTTAGTGCATTTTATCTGAAAGGCTTAGGACAATCCACTACTGAATAATTGTAAAAATGCAGATACTTGCAAATGCGAAAAAACGCATGCAGCCTGGAACAAATATAGCCATCATTTCAAAATAATAAACAATAATTTTTTTGTGTTGCTTGAGGCTTTCCCGACGGACTTGTTGTATATGTGGTTCTCAGGCAAGACGTCTGATGTCATAGTGAAAACTCCACAATATTTCATCAGTGCAACTAGCCGACATCTTCAGGTGTCATGAACACACTGCTAAGGCATGACTAGAGCCCCCTATTTATGCCAGTCTTGGGCAGGAAGTGCGCGTGCGTGGAGGCACCAAATTCGATGGCCAATAGTAACAATATCAACCAATAGCTTGAAGTACAGCAACGCCACCTGCAAGATGAAGCTTCCAGCTATCGGTTGATATTGTCGCTACTGGCCATCGAATTTGGCACCTCCATGCATGCGCACTTCCTGCCTAAGACTGGCATAAATAGGGGGCTCTAGTCATGCCTTAGCAGAGTGTTCATCGCACCTGAAGATGTCTGCCAGTTGTGCTGATGAAATATTGTGGAGTTTTCACTATGACATCCGACGTCTCGCCCGAGAGCCATATATACAATAAATTTTTTTTAAAAATATTTTTGTGGCTACTAAACATTGGTGAATTCACCCAGCAAATTTAAAAATTTTCTGAGATGGTCAAGCAACCAATTATTTTTTTCTTGGATCACTTGGTATGGATTGACCCTATGTGGAAAGGACTCTCAGGTTGTTGCAAGTCCCCCACAGGTATACTGAGCCATGTTGATGTTGCCCCTAGAGCTGTCCGTAAGTCAAAGTAAAGTATTGACAGTGCAGGATTTGTGCATGAATTGATCTCTTTTTGTATCCAATAAATGTTCATTGGGATTCATTTTGGGCAATCTAGATGGCTAAATCATTTGCTTGAATTGCGCCCAGAATGTACTTTAAACCAGTTGCGAACAATTGTGGCCCACTGCCATGGCACATTATTCTTTGGGAACATGAAGTCCATGAATGGTTGCAAATGGCCCCCAAGTAGCCAAACACGACCATTTCCAGTCAATGACCAGTTCAGTTAGACCAGAGGACCCAGTCCATTCCACGTAAACACAGCAACCACCAGCTTGCACAGTGTCTTGTTGACAACTTTGATCCATGGCCTGTGAGGTCTGTGCCACATTGTAACCCTATTAGCTCTTACCAACTGAAATCTGGACTCATCTCATCAGGCCACTTTTTCCAGTCATCTGGGGTCCAACTGATATTGTCAAAAGCCTTGGAGAGACAGTGTCAGCAATATCACGCCTGTTGCAAAGGCACTCATGTTGGTTGTTTGCTGCTATAGCTCATTAACACCAAATTTTGCCCCTCTGTCCTAACAGATATGTTCATCGTATTTCCCATATGGATCTCTGCAGTTATGTCAGGCAGTGTCACTTGCGTGTTAGCACTGACAACTATGTAAATGCCATTGCTCTTTGGTCATTAAGGGAAGACTGTCAGCCACGGGTTGCCTGTGGTGAGAGTTGATGCCTAAAATTTGGTATTCTCAGCAAATTCTTGACACTGTGGAACTATGAATATTTAATTTCCTAACAATTTCTGATATGAAATGTCCCATATGTCTAACTCCACCTACCATTCCACATTCAAAGTCTTAATTCCCATTGTGCAGCCATAATCACGTCAGAACCCTTTTCGCATGAATCATTTGAGAACAAATGACAGTTCCGCCAATGCAGTGCCCTTTTATATCTTGTGAACATGATGCTACCGCCATCTGTATATGTGCATATTGCTGTCCCATAACTTGTCACCTCAGTGTATATTGTATTAGTTAAATTTAGTAGTTTTTATTCATCAGTAACCATACTCCCCAGCACGAATGGGCTCACAGAAGTGCAAGTGCCCCTTCAATGAACAACGGCAAAAAGAATTTCGATTCATCAGATTAGATCTTTGGACTCAACTGAGATGAGACATGTGTCTTCCTAGTTCCTCATTAAGTCACAGTCTCTTTGAGATATAGAACTTCATTTATACGGTGAAAAACATAAAAGAGAAGTCTCTGTAGCAGCATTAGTGCAACATTGAAATCAGTCTTTAAATCTGAGAAACTTTGTGGTCATAAATCTGCATGTGTATGTACAAAATCTTGAATGTGTTAACTCCTCATGCTTCAGATACACTATGTGAACAAAAGTATCAGGACACTTGGCTGAAAATGACTTACAAGTTCTTGGCACCCTTCATCGGTAATGCTGGAATTCAATATGGTGTTGGCCCACCCTTAGCCTAGATGACAGCTTCTACTCCCACAGGCATAGGTTCAATCAGGTGCTGGAAGGTTCCTTGGGGAGTGACAGCTCATTCTTCATGGAGTGCTAAACTGAGGAGAGGTATCAATGTTGGTTGGTAAGGCCTGGCATGAAGACGGCATACCAAAACATCCCAAAGGTGTTCTATAAGATTCAGGTCAGGCCTCTGTGCAGGTCAGGGATGTTACTATCGTGTAACCACTCTGCCACAGGCCATGCATTATGAGCAGTGCTTGATCATGCTGAAAGATGCAGTTGCCTTCCCCAAATTGCTCTTCACCAGTGGGAAGCGAGATGATGATTAAAAGATCAATGTAGGCCTGTGCTGTGATAGTGCCACACAAAACAACAAGGGGTGCAAGCCCCCTTTCATGAAAAAATACGACCACACCATAACACCACTGACTCCAAATTTCACTTTTGGCACTACACACACTGGCAGAAGATGTTCCCCGGGCATTCGTCATACCCACACCCTGCCATGGGATCGCCACATTGTGTACCATGACTTGTCACTCCACCCAACATTTTTCCACTGTTCAGTCGTCGTTTGGCATTTACCGGTGTGATGTGTGGCTTATGAGCAGCCGTTTGAGCATGAAATCCAAGTTTTCTCACCTCCCGCCTAAATGTCACAGTGCTTGCAATGGATCCTAATGTAGTTTGGAATACCTGTGTGATGGTCTGGATAGATGTCTGCCCTATTACACATTACGACCCTCTTCAACTGTCGGCAGTCTGTCAGTCAACAGACAAGGTCGGCCTTTATGCTTTTTTGCTGTATGTGTCCCTTCAAGTTTCCACATAGTCACTAACACACTGAAAACAGTAGACCTAGGGATGTTTAGGAGTGTGGAAATCTTACATACAGACATATGACCTAAGTGACATGCAATCACCTGATCACTTTTGAAGTCCGTGAGTTCCACAGAATGCCCCATTCTGCTCCCTCACAATGTCTAAGGACTACAGAAGTCGCTGATGTGGAGTACCTGGCAGCACAAGGCACCTAATATGTGTTTTTAGGGGTGTCCACATACTTTTGATCGCAGTGTATGCTGTGATGTGATTTGAAAATTTTGACATTTATTTCACTTTTGACATACATACAAACACAAAGATTGTGATGTTTCCTCTCCTTGTTAGCCATTTCAATTACAAAACTGGTGTAAAAATAGGAATATTACCAATTAAAATCATTGCCTGTGGATGCACCTACTACTGTAGAGACTATTTAACAGATGCCTCAGAAATTGTTTAGAAGAAAAAGTTGCTGGACTGTGTGTTGATAATACTAACTGCAGACTTGGAAGTGCTAAAAGGAAAGGTCAGGACAATGCTTTTACAAATTATAAGTGCAACTTTGCCATGGACTGACAGGGGTTGGGTGCGCTGCTCATATATTGCATAATACTGTTTGAACAGCTACAGATTTTGATGTAGATGTAGAAATAGTAGTTTCCAAAATATTTCTATACTTCAAATTATACACTGAGAGCTGAAACTCTAAAGGGCTTTTGCAACTTTCTGGATTTTGAGTTATGTTGAAACAAGGAGGCTAGTACAGTTGTCTGCTGTTGAACGAGTCATTGAAGTGTTTAAACCACTAAAATCATACTTTCAATCCAAAAAGGAATGCCTAGTGTTCCTTTAAAACTTCTTTCACAACTTTTCTGAAGTATGGTTCACAGGCAAACATCATTTCATGAATCACTGAAAAAAGTTGGAAGACAAACAGTCACTATTTGAAGTGACTAATCATATAAGTAAGTCAAAAACTACCTTGGAGTCCAAACTTAAAGACCAATTTCTTCCCTCGGGTTAGAATAATTGTTGAAAAGCTTGAAACAGAGGAGGGTCTGCTTCCAGCAGAGGTAAAAAAGGTTCCATGGTGCTGCACTATATTCCTATGAAACTGGGGTATCTCACTTTAAAAAATGGATGGAAGAAAGTTTCAAAGACTGAACAAATGCCTTTTGAGATGACACTGAAAGAACTACTACAGTTATCAGAACTGTGTCATGGATTCAGTATACAGAAAGTGAAACTTATGATTAGTACATCTTTATCAAACAGTTTGTACCCATGAACAAAATCTGTGAATGCACTGTGAACAACATTTTGCCAGTTCAAAGATGGACTGAAATTATTTCCCATTTCGGCCAGAATCATGTGCCATTTTCAAATTTACTCAAGTTAGTGGACTATCTATGCTGCTACTGAAAGGGTATTTTCCCCACATGAATAATGCATGGACCACTGACAACACACATAGCTGTGCAAAATATGAAAGCAATATTAGTGACTGGGGTGAACTATAATGAAACCTATATTGATTTTTTTTCCACATGCTGTTTAAAAATGTAGAGAAGCTGAAGAACTCACAGCATTGATAAATGCAGTTTGGTAACAAATTACAATGATATTTTGTATTTAATATATTTAATTAAGATTTTTTGTGCTATCATAACCTGTAATTTGTCTCAAATTTGGGTCTAGAAAATATTGACACCTTACTATATCCCATGCTGTCTATTTTGTTACCTGCAGTGAACTGTAACATCAACATCAGTGCTGTACCTGAATGACAAATATTTTTCTTTCTGTCTTATAAAATACCTTTATTCCTTGAGTAACCCTTTTTTTGTAGCCTTTGGTCTAATCTGGATTGCTTTTTGGATAAAACTGTTTCCAAATGAGGTGAGGATGTTCGTCATGAGCACTGTTTACATCATTCCAGTTCATGTCATTGAGTTACCTAGAATAATTCCTTGCTTACTAATTATCCCCCTGAACTCAGAGTTAGTAGATTCTGTATCCTGATCAATATTACCATTTAAATGGTGAACTGTGTGTCATAGGTTGGCTGGGTGGTTTAAAAGAAGGGGCGGGTGGGGGTGGGGGGGCAAACTGCTACATCATCAGTCTCTTGTCCCAATTAAAATAATTCCACAAGGATGAGAGTAAAATAATTGAGACATAAGAAACACATCTGGAGGAAAGGAGAAAACCACAACAATGACAGAAGGGCAACGAACACTAAAATGCACAAAATTGGAGAAGTAAACCACAGAGAGATGCAAGAAACATGAAGAAGAGAGCAAAACAAGAGAGCATATTACCATGGCTGGCTGACCATGAAAATAAAAAGAAGCCAGCCACTCTGCAACACACTAAATCTCCACCCTAAAAGCACTAAGGTGGAGGACACACAGGGACAAATGGCATGCATGAAAACTTATACAGAATGATAAAACCCACCATCACATATAAAACGTAAAATTAAATTAGCCAGTGAGGCGATGTCAGCTAAAATTAATGAAAACGAGTCCAGTAACTGAAGAGTCCATCGCAGGGCAGCCACAGAAGGACAGCTCACCAAGATATGGGCCACTGTCAGCCGGGTGCTACACCGACATTGAGGTGGGTCATCATGGCACAGGAGGTAGCCGCGTGTCACCCAAGCATGGCCAATGCAGAGCCGACAGAACAACAGAGACCCTGCAAGAGGCCTGCGTGGAGGTCTTCCACACACTCGTAGATCCAACTGAGAGTAGTGTACTTCATTACAGGATCATCGCGAAAGTGTTACGGAGATGATTGATCGGAGGAAGACCTTGCAAGAGAAATGCTCAGTAGCTCCGTACAGGCTTTTGTTGAAGTTTCAAGGACATATCTTCACTGAGGAGTCAAGCGGAATATTGCTCCCTTCTACGTATATCTCGAAGGAGACCATGAAGATAAAATCAGACAGATTAGAGCCCACACAGAGGCATACCGACAATCTTTCTTTCCACGAACAATATGAGACGGGAATAGAAGGGAGAACTGACAGAGGTACTCAAGGTACCCTCCGCCACACACCATCAGGTGGCTTGCAGAGTATGGATGTAGATGTAGAATGGCACGCAGCTTGTTGCACGTACTGAGGTTATGCCATTCCATCTCCCAAAGCCGCAAAACCTTGCGGCGTAATACTGAACGCATGTCAGTTTCACAAAAGCCAATCCCCATAGGTGGTTTCTGTGTACCCTGTTCAGCCAGCCTATGAGCAACTTCATTGCTTGGGATGCAGACATGACCAGGGTCCACACAAACACCACTGAGCGACTGGACCATTCCAGGGCACAGATGAATGGTCGCTACCAAAGGATGACGTGGGTAGCACAGGTGGATAGCGTGTAGGCTGTTCAAGGAGTCAGTATGCAGGAGAATTGACTTATCTGGGAGTAAGCGCATGTGCTCAAGAGCATGAGATATGGCCGCCAGCTCTGCAGTGAAAACACTGCAGCCATCTGGCAAGGAATGCTGTTCTGTGTGTCCTCTATGAACATAGGCAAAGCCAACGTGACCATCAGCTGTCGAGCCATCAGTGTAAACCACTTCATGGCCCCAGTACATGTCCAGGAAGGACAGTGACAGCGAAGAGTCGCAGGGTTAACTGAGTCATTAGGGGCATGTGAAATGTCCAGGCAAAGCTGTGGCTTAGGTGTGAGGTATTCACGAATGAACCTCAAGTATAGGTAGTAAAGGCAAGGACTCCAGTTCGGAGAGAAGGGATCGCTCACGAACTGCAATTGTAAGCCCTGATCTGGGCTGCCAATGCGAGAGATGAACTGCCATGGGTGGGAAAAGGAGACGGTAATTTGGATGTGCAGGAGAACTACAAACGTGTGCAACATAACTGGAGAGCAATTGCGCATGCCTAACCTGCAATGGAGGTACTCCGGCCTCCACCAGACGCTGGTCACCAGACTCATCCTAAAAGCTCCTGTCACTAGGCGAACACCACAGTGGTGCACTGGGTCAAGTAAACGCAACGCTGAGGGCGCCACCGAACCATAAACCACACTCCCATAGTCAAGACAGGATTGAATAAGGGCTCTGTAGAGCTGCAGCGGCGTAGAGCGATCTGCACCCCAGTTGGTGTTGCTCAGGCAGCGGAGGGCATTGAGGTGGTGCCAGCACTTCCGCTTCAGCTGACTGAGGTGAGAAACCAAGTCAATCGGGTGTCGAAAACCAGTTCTAAGAATCAATATGTCTCCACTAGGGGATCATCTAAGGTAAATTTCTGGTTCTGGATGAATGGTACAACGCCAACAGAAGTGCATAACACACAACTTTGCGGCCAAAAACTGGAAACTGTGGGCTAGAGCCCATGACTGTGGGTTGCTCCCTGTAGACGCCACTCTGCAACATCAGTACTGGTGGAGCAGTACGAAATACAGAAGTCGTTAGCATACACAGAACGTGAGACAGACAGCCCTACAGCTGCTGCTAGAGCATTAACGGCCACTAGAAATAGAGATACACTCAATATGGAGCCCTGCGGGACCCCATTCTCCTGACTATGGAGGGAAATATGGGAGGCATCAACTTGGACATGGAAAGCACAAAGTGACAGGACATTTTAGATAAAAATCAGGAGTGGGCCTCTGAGATCCCACTTGTATAATGTGGCAAGAATATGATGTCGCCAGGTGGTGTCATACGCTTTTCGTAAATCAAACAAGATGGCAACCAGATATTAGCATCTGGAAATAGCTGTTCAGATGACGGACTCTAGGGACACAAGATTATCGGTGGTAGAGTGACCCTGACACAGAGCCAGTAGGCCACGTGACTCCAGGAACCAACCCAACTGCTAACACACCATATGTTCCAGCAGCTTACAAAGAATCTTGGTGTGGCTGATGGGCCGATAGCTGTCCACATCTAGTGGGTTTTTACTGGGTTTCAGCACCAGAATGATGGTGCTCTCCCACCATTGCGATAGAAAGACGCCATCGCACCAGATCTGGTTGAAGATGATGAGTAGATGCCGCTTGTAGTCAGATGAGAGCTGTTTAATCATCTGACTGTGGATCTGATCTGGCCCAGGGGCTGTGTCAGAGCAATGTGCAAGGGTGCTGAGGAGTTCCTACTCAGTAAATGGGGGCATTACAGTGTTACAGGGTTCACTGTGGCATGTAACAAACAAGAGAACTTTCCTTTCCATCTGCTGTTTGAGGGCGCGAAAGGCTGGGGGTAGTTCTCTGATGCAGAGGCTTGAGCATAGTGCTCAGCAAAGTGCTCAGCAATCGTGTTTGCATCGGTAGATAACACGCCATTGATGTTAATGCCATTGACACCTGTTGGGGTCTGGTACCCAAAAAGATGTCTGATCTTCGTCCAGACTTGGGAAGGTGACATGGCATCCAACGGTCGAGACGCTCTCCCAACACTCCTGCTTCTGTCTTTTGGTAAGCTGGTGAACACAGGCACGGAGCTGCTTAAAGGCTATGAGGTGCTCCATGGAAGGGTGCCACTTATGCCATTGCTGAGCTCACCGACGCTCCTTAATTGCCTCAGCGACTTCCGGCAACCACCAAGGGACCGCCTTTCACTGGGGAACCCGAAAGAGTGAGGGATCGCGTTTTCCACCACAGTAATCAATATTGTAGTCACCTGCTAAACCGTCACATCGATGTTACCGTGTGGGGGAGAGTCAACGGTGACCACAGAGGTGAAAGTTCCCCATTCTGCCTCATTTAAAGCCCATCCGGGTAGGCGTCCATGTGCCTGACGCTAGAGCAGTGACAGGACGATGGGGTAGTGGTCATTACCACACGGGTCATCATTTGCTCTCCAGTTTATAGATGGGAGAAGTCCTGGGCTACAGACGGATAAATCAATGGCTGAGTAACTACCACGAGCCACAGTGAAATGTGTGGCAGTCCCAGTATTTAAGAGGCAGAGGTCGAACTGAGACAGGTAAGTTTCGACATATCTGCCTTTGTCAGTAAGCACGGTGCCACCCCAGAAGGGGATATGCATGTTAAAATCTCCCCAAAGTAAGAAAGGTTTAGGGAGTTGATCAATCAGTGCAGCTAATACATTCATGGGTACTGCACCATCTGGAGGAAGATGTACATTGCAGACAGTTATTTCCTGTGTCGTCCTTATTCTGACAGCCACACCTTCAAGACGGGTTTGAAGGGCCACAGTTTCACTACAGACTGAGTTTAGGACATAAACGCAAACTCCACCCGACACTCGATTATAGTCACTACAGTTCCTGTAATATCCCTTATAGCCATGAGGAGAGCGGTCCGCATTGCCGGGAACCAGGTTCCCTGGAGGGCAACACAGAAAGCAGGTGTGAAGCTTAACAGTTGCCATAGCTCAGCCAGGCGGTGGAAAAAACTGCCACAATTCCACTGGAGGACGATGTCATTGTGATCCTGGAAGGCATGGAACATTCAATGAGGTAGTTTACACCTCAGAGTCACCTGCTGCCACCGACTCATTGCCAGAGCAGTCTATATCTATTGTGTCTGTGAGTTCATCGCAATCTAGGTCCTCAATGGACGCCAGAATCTCCACCTCATCCACAGACGCAAAGCTTGTAGGTAGCGGTGGTGTGGGTGCCACTGCAATTTCATTGGTCTTAGGGATCTTCTTTTTGGACTTCTCTCGCTGCTCCTTGGGTTTCTCTTGCTGGGAGGGTTTCACCGATTCAGTCTCCGGGACTTAAGATGATCATGAAGCCCTACGACCAGCTGCTTTTGGGCACTTCAGCAACTGGCGGGTGTCATCTTTCCCATTAGCAGAAACCTGGGAAGGGAGTGACCCAAGGCACCCCTTTCTAGTGAAAGGAACCAAAGAAGACTTACACTTCACTAGCTGAGAAGTGGGGACTGGTGTCCCTGATGGTTGGGGGGCAGTGCTCCCGAGGTAGGTGATGCGGGAGCAACAGGGGGGGGGGGGGAAGTGCCCCTCACCATCAAGGGAATAGGTGTAGCCTTCTGGCTCTGAGAGCCGACTGGAATTCGCGGAACTGATGGGGGCTAGAACTGTTCTCATAGCGGTGGTATATAAGGAGGTCGTAGCCACAGGATGTAGGCACTCAACTTCCTCTTAGCCTCATTGTAGGTCAGTCAGTCCAGGGTCTTCTATTCCATGATTTTCCTCTCTTTCTGTAAAATCCTGCAGTCTGGTGAGCAAGGTGAATGATGCTCTCCACAGTTGACACAGATGGGAGGCGGGGCACATGGATTATTGCGATGTGATGGATGTGCACAATCTCGACATATGGCGTTTGAAGTACAGCGGGAAGACATATGGCCGAAGTTCCAGCACTTAAAGCACCACATCGGGACAGGGATATACGGCTTGAAATCACAACATTAGTCCATCACCTTGACCTTCTCGGGTAAGGTGTCACCCTTGAAGGCCAAGATGAAGGCACTGGTGGCAATCTGATTATCCCTCGGACCCAGATGGACACGCTGCACAAAATGAACACCTTGCCACTCTAAATGGGTGCGTAGCTCGTCGTTGGACTGCAAAAGAAGGTCCCTCTGGAAGATAATACCTTGGACCATATGTAAGCTCCTATGTGGCATGTTGGTGACAGAAACATCCCCCAACTTGTTACAAGTGAATAAAGTCCTTGACTGGGCAGAGGATGATGTTTTGATCAAGATTGACCTAGATCTCACTTTGGACAAGCCCTCCACCTCCCCAAACTTGTCCTCTAAATGCTCAACAAGAAAATGAGGCTTCATAGTCATGAAAGATTCCCCATCAGCTCTCGAACATACAAGGTACCAGGGCGAATAAGATCCGCTGCCATCCTTAGCCTGATGTTCCTCCCATGGTGCGTCCAGGGAGGTGAACGATTTGGGGTCATATTTCTGTGCGTTGAATTGAGCTTGTGAACACTTAGCGACTGCAGGTGTTTCACCACCAGCAGGAGATATGGACTACACTTGATCACGTGTCATCCGCCATTATGTGCCACCCACCCCAACCAGGGGCCCTTCCAATGGGCACCACCCAGCTGCAGCAAGGGCCACCTGGCACGATGGCCATTGCCAAGAGTCCCGTTGCCCCAGGGTGACAGCCATCTACTCCTTGGCATACTTGGGGAGTTAATGGTGCACGCATCAGCAGAGTGATCCCTGTGCATTCAGGGGCTACAACCAACAGGGTACATGGCGGCCCCACTACAACGGACTGGCTACCGTGCTGGATATCAGGTGCAAACAAGCTAAGACGGTGTGTATACGTGGACGAGGGAGAAAAATTCCCGGATTTTTCCCGTTAAAAATACGCTTTCTCCTGTATGAAAATACATTTTTTCCATGTTAAGTGACACTATACTTTTCCTCATAACTGTAAAACTTATGAATTCTTTCAATGGTTATGGTTTTATACACCGACGTAGAATTGCCCGGCACTTTAGAAAATGAAACTCAGGAGAAAAAAAACGCGTTTTAGAATGATGTCTTACATGTAGCAACATGTACACTATTTTCGTAGTACGAAAGTATAAATTTGAGTTCCACCAAACAGCCCATGTTACTTTCTGAAGCACTGAAATCTGGCTTTTGTAAGCCAGTCGCAGCTCGTGTCAAGTGACCCTGTCAGCCGATGACAGCTGATATTTCGAGCATAGGACATGTGATGTAGTCAGCCAATAGCTGTTAAGTAGCGTGATCATACAAATAGGAAAATGGTGCTAAAAAAAAAAAAAAAAAAAAAAAAAAAAAAAAAAAAAAAAAAAAAAAAAAAAAAAAAAAAAAAACGCTTTCACGTATAATATTGGTCTCCAAGATGCAAGAGAAGATAGAGAAGATAACCTTTCACACATAATGTTCATCTTTTTTTTGCGCATGTTACACTTTAAGGTACATCAAACAAATGTGCTAGTAAAATTTTTAACGACATAAATGTCTGATCATCTTGGCTCGAAATTATTCTAAATGGTTGTCCTCAAAGAGCTGACTTTTGAATGAGAGTCAAATGCTCTGTGTTCAAGAAATTCATCATACATTCTCACACAGAGTTCATCTTGTGTAAAAGGAAATTTAGTTTGAAAGTAACACTTTTCAAACAACCATATTTTCCTGCAATCTGTTAGAAATAGGTTCATTTCAGCAGTTACCAGAGTGCCAGATAACAGGCATCACTGCGCTTGTGCAGCTACGATGACACAAGAAGCCCATATGTTTGTACATGTAAAACATTAAAAGATCTTGCATTATGTCATAAAAGAAACAAGACATCAGAGGATACTCAAAGAGCATGGTAATTCTGAGAACCATATTAAAATGCATAATTCGGCTTAAAGTGCACATTCGTATGTCCAGATTCGGATGTAAATTTTCTTGGAGTACCATTACTGTATTATCTCATGTTTGGTTCTTTATTATGGCATTATGCCATACGTGCTGGAAGATGAAAACATGCAACTGAAATGCAGCAAACATTTGAAACTAGCCAACAGAGGGGAATTAAACACTTCTTTTAAAATAAATTAACTATCTCAACAGAAAAGGTTAATTAAAGCCAAATTTCTTTAACAAACCGTCAAAAATAACTTCATTGTTCTGCAAGCCGATTAATGCTCGACTGTCAGAAAGGTGGAAATAAAACAAAATCTGAAACGAACAACGTATTGTAGCCTTCCGTAATTATGTGAATGTATTTTAATTCACTTGATACCTCCCAGTCCCAGAAATCCATTGTGTTTTCATTTGACGTGAGAATAATAAACAAAGAGGGAACAGCAAAATCATTTAACATAAACATGGGTCACGTGGAGACTACCACCTACCCACTACAACTCCGACCACTCTGTGCATCAGGTCCAGATCTACGATACTTCCGAACCAGGGCTCCCCCTCTCAAGTATTTGAGGTCGGACACCAAAAATTAAAAAAAAAACAAAAAAATCGACTTTTCAAAAATATCTTCATTTTGCAGCACAAATCTTTCTGAAGAGTCCGATACATAAAACATATATGTTTGAGGGAACATAAGACATGTTATTTGGTCGTAAGTGTGCCAAAGTGCAGTGCCACGCCTCTTCACACATCATTCTTCCATCGCACGTCTCTGTATTTCGCACTGTGCAATTCAAACGTGTAATATTTTGTAATGGGTGCTATCAACCTATATTCAGGACACTGGAAATTAAAATGTCCTGTGGTGCCTCTCCTGCTCCCAGTTGGCTGGTTTGATATCCTGCCCCTCTTTTTCTTTTCTTTTTTTTTTTTTTTTTTTAAAAAAGACCTCTGAATTAACACTGGAAGGGATTATTTGTAACCAGCAGAACAAGAACTCTTCAGAAAATTTGCAGTTTTTACTGCCTATTAGCTAAAAACGTGCTTTTTGTGTGATGTAAAATTAAATATGGGATGCATAAAACCAGTAAAGACAAGAGACAAGCAAGACAGTACACATTTCTTCAATCCTTAAGTCCTAGCCTTTTTTTTTTTATTTCTTTCTAAACTTGCCACAGCTTTATATGGCATACTTTCCTTTCTGGGAAAGAATCTATTACCTCATCGAAGTTCGTCAACTATTTGCTACATGAAAAAATGAAATAATGTTGTCTAATACTAGAAAAGCTGTTAATACAAATAGTCCCCAAGACAGGTGAGGTTTCTCGATCTGATGATTACATGTATTTTGTCACTGCTAGATAAAACGAAATAGGCCTGCCTAATATTGCAGAAATTGTTACACACACCAAATAAACTTGACTGCTTTGGCACAAATGGTCATTTTTATAACACAACAGAATATCAATATCAAACACCTATGAGGCCAACTACAGGCTAAAAGTTTTATGTTAGGAAATAGCTTCACATTTCATTCATACTCTCTAGCTTCTAAAGCATGAGATCGAAAAGTAGTAGTATGCAATTTCTATATAAATCTGGAATCATCATATTCTTCCATAATTTGTGAGAGTCCCCGTTTATTCTCCTTCCTCGTTCTAATAAACAATATTGTTATCACTTATTCTGTAACTATTCCTGCCAGTGTCATTACTTATTCTCTGGTTAACTTCACTAATCCTGCCACAATTACCGGTTTAGTTATCCCAAGTTTACTCTCCAGTTAGGAGTTATTACGTGTTCATACAAAGCGTTTTCCGTGCTACTCCCAGAACAGAATTTTAGCCGCTGCTAGCCGGAGACTGTGTAACTGGCCCTTAGTACTGCAGCAGTCTGGCCAAAAATTTTGTTTCAAAATTTAATTTTCTTGGATACACGGAGAAGATAATATGTAATCTTTGTTATCTGTTATTCCTGTTCATTGTTTATTTCCACTCTTGCAGTCTAAATCTATGGATTTTGCTAGTAGTTGTAACAACACTGGTCCACATAAACAGCAATTGTCATTCACCCGTTTGCCTTATTCAGCACAGCTTGTATAGCCCCATCCCCTTTTGTCTGCAGGAAAGTTTATTTTTAGATGTGATGGGGATTCCCCTGGCAGAGACATCACGTACACTACGCACTCATTCAAAAATCAACTTACTATTCATTCAGAAATCAACTTAGAATTTGTTCAAAAATCAACAGGGATGCATTTCAAAATCGTATGAATAATTGATAGACCAACGTGCGCTGGATGCTAGGTGCTTTGTGAAACAAGATCTTTTCCTCAATACTATGAATCTGGCGCCCTCCCCCTCCCCCCCCCCCCCCACTGAAATTGCCACCCGGGGCAGATACCCCAGTTTGCCCCCGCCCCCTAGCTCTGGGCCTGTTGCACATACATGAACCTGCCAGCTTCGGCGCACCAGTAACATTTTTCCGGACCGCATCTAGCTGCCTACAGCTATTGCTTATACAGCTAAGTGCCACACTTCTGCAGCCAGAAGTGGGAGAAGGTACTACTCATATGCAACTCAACTGCGTATGCACATGAGCTCGCTTGCATCCGCTCATACGAATCCATAATCCTAGTTTACATGACGACACAAGGTTGCAAGCAACTGTGCAACCAGCCACTGCGCAAGCGCACTGCATGTTTGCACAACTCATCAGTGAAACTAAAACCTAGTTTCACTTTCCGGGGGACACCACCTGGATGAAGCATTGTCCGTGTGGGTGGAGAGGCTTGCGTATCCGCGGGAAGCTGAGGGTTATGCCGAAGGTAGAGGACCTACTGACGGCGAGGCCTCAGCCAATGGATCAGACTAAGAGTGTCCCACAACATCCCATCTTCCCTATCCACTCCTAGTCCTACCCTATTCCTTGACCCAACCCAAGCCGTGATGCGATCCGTGCTGAGGGGTGCGTGGCACATGGGAAGATGTGTCACAAACTAAGCCTCAGGGATACCGGGTGACCTCCCTGAGTAATTAGCCTTACACCGTGCGGGGTATTCGTGGTGTGGACCTTCTAGATCCCCAAATCCCGTGGGACCAATATGGACACGATTATAGAAAATAAAGAAAAAGAAACTGAGGGGCAAATTGAGACCTCAGATACCCAAACATCGGGGACAGAACCGATGGAAGGAATTTCCACTACTGAATCAGGGTCTAGACCTGAGCCAGAAGTGGGAAGCGTAACCGAGAAGCTAGACCAGATTAAGATCAAAGGCTTGTCTGGGGCCCAGAGGAGGAAGCTACTCAGGGAACAGAGGAAAAAGGAAGGGAAAGAATGGCTTCCTAAAAACAAGTGGAGGGAAGTAAAGGGACTAGAACCTAAGAATCCCAGGAAAAAACTGTCTCAGGTTGAAGGGCACACACAGACCCCCACAATGTCAAATACAGGTAGTAAGTGGTTAAGGGAGGAATCAAAGACTCCCTCCTCCCTGGATAAGTGAGTCCAGAAAAAACCGAGGCAAGAAATAGGGAAACAGACCTATAATACTGTAGTCTCAGTTTTTAGGATGGCAGTTATCCAAGAAGGTTATCCACTGGTGGCCATCACCTCGCAGCAGGAGAAACTATTTCAGATGGCCCTCTTTGAAAAGATTGGGGGACACTGGCCCAGGTCCCAACTTCAGGAGGGTCTGTCTAGATCATGGTGCACTCATTTTCGTCTGTGAGGGGGTGCACACAGTAGAGTGACTCAAGGACAAGGTGCCCATGATATCCCCATGGGGAGATGCGAAGCTGCTGGTCAAGATGGCAGCGGAGCTTCTTAAGACCACAAAGATATCATTATGGGTACATAAGATTGTTAAGGAAGTCTCTCCCAAGACTCTGTTCGGGGAAAATAGGGGCCCAGAACCCAAAAGTCTCGACAGAAGACTGGAGAGTGGTTAACCAGAAGGTTGCTCTGGAAGGACAAACCCTGGTGGTAGAGGTTGGTGAGAAGTCCCTGAAGGTGATGCAGGAGCAGGACCTGAAACTGTTTTTAGGGTTCTCGCAGGTCACTGTCAGGGTTCTTAAAGACCTCAAAGAAGGCAGTAAAATGAAGCCTGGAGGTGCTGCAGATTAATCTGCAGCACAGTAAAGGGGCCTCTGCTGCCCTGAGCCGCTGCCTGGGGAGACAGGAAGTGGACGTGGCCCTTATACAAAAGCCCTATTTATACAAAGGGGGTGTGTCGGGCCTCTGAGGCACTGGAGGTAAGCTGATCTATGCTAGGAATCTAAGAAACTCATTTCTTTCATGCCAATGATGGATTACTGCTCTAGGGCCTTAGTGACCATTAAAATGCAGCAATGTGAGGAAGGTATCACGAGGGAAATCATTTTGGCCTCAGCATACCTTCCTTACGAAGACAGCTCTCCTCCTCCCTTGGAGGTGAGGAGACTGGTAGAGACTTTCCATCGGCAAGGTGATCAACTGCTGGTGGAATGCGACGACAATACCCACTGTGGTGTCACCGCCAGACACCACACTTGCTAGGTGGTAGCTTTAAATCGGCCGCGGTCCATTAGTACATGTCGGACCCGCGTGTCGCCACTGTCAGTAATTGCAGACCGAGTGCCACCAGGTCTAGAGAGATGTACTAGCACTCGCCCCAGTTGTACGACGACTTTGCTAGCGACTACACTGACGAAGCCTTTCTCTCATTTGCCGAGAGATAGTTAGAATAGCCTTCAGCTAAGTCCATGGCTACGACCTAGCAAGGTGCCATTAACCATTTCTAGAGACAGTCTCACTTGTATCATCCAGAATGCTGTATACAAATGATGGATTAAAGTTAAGTATTCCAGCAGCTACGTACTTTTCTTTATAGCATTCCTTACGTATCCTGTTTCAGACTTAAGCAAGCCTACGTGAATTAAACGCGTGCCTTTCGGTTACCCGTCACTGTGGACTGGCTGTCTTGTCAGTCCACTACACCCACAACCTAGTGTGGGGCAGCAAGGACACCAGCAGTAAAGGTGAGTACCTTCTTGAATTTCTTTTAGCTAACAACTTAGAGGTCCTGAATAGGGGCAATGAACCTACATTCAGGAATAGCAGAAGGGAAGAAGTAATTGACATAACATTTGGTTCCATCACGATGAGTAGCTATGCCAAACAATGACATGTGGTGTTGGAGCCATTCTCATGGGACCACATGTACATTAAATTCAAGGTTGAAAAGGGAATCGGACATACCATGACCAATAGGAATCCCAGGAAAACAGGCTGGGAGACATATAGGAGGGACCTTGACTTAGGCTTATCGGAAATTAAAACCTCGATAAGGAAGCCAGTAGAATTTGAGGAAGTGGCCATAGTGACCTCATATCAGGGCAACTGCACAATCACCAGGAAGTGCACAAACGGGAATGTTCCTTGGTGGAATAACAAACTAGAAATGCAAAGAAAACAGGTATGGAGACTGTTTAATACTGTGAGATGTAAAGGACAATGGCTAAATATTGTGAGGCCCTTGTCAATTACAATCTTGCAATAAGACAAGCAAAGGAGGCATCCTGGAAGGCATTCTGTGAGGAAGTGGAGGACACAGCTGCACAAGCCAGACTTCACAAGATTCTCACTAGAGTACCAACCAATCCAGGAGGTACGTTAAAGGAAGGAGGATGGGGAATATACAAAGACAGCACATGAGACGCTGGAATTGCTCCTCAAAACTCACTTTCCTCAATACGCTCTGCCGGACGACACAGACCAATATGTGACCCCAGAGAGACAATGGTTCTCAATCACTTGAAGAGGGGACTGAGAATCGGCCAAGGAGTGTGTGAACTTCAACAAAATCCAGTGGGTGATGGGAACATTCCAACCGTTCAAGTCACCTGGCCCAGATGGAATTTTTCCAGCACTCCTGCAACAGGCAGGAGGAAAGCTTATAAGAGTCCTATGCAGGCTATTCAGGGTTAGCCTAGCAGTAGGAATCGTTCCCAATGCTTGGAGGGCAGTGAAGGTTGTCTTCATTCCAAGGCCAGGGAGAACTGATCAACCAAGGCCAAGGATATGAGACCAATCAGTCTGCCCTCCACCATTCTCAAAACATTGGAAAAACTGGTTAATGTATATGTTAGGGAGAGGAAGCTAAGTAGGGTCCCTCTACACCCGAACCAACACGCATACCAACCAGGTAAATCATGAGAGACAGCTCTCCACTGACTCCTTGGGAAGGTGGAAAAAGCACTTCACTGCCAAGGAATAGCCCTCTGCATCTTCCTGGATATCAAGGGGGCCTTCAGTAACACGACCTTCGATTCCATGGTAAGGGCAGCAGAGGTACATGACCCGGGGGAACACTATATGTAGGTGGACCAGGGCCATGCTTAGTGGAAGGAACATAGTGGCTACCATGATGAATGAAAAGATGGTAATTAAGACCACTAGAGGCTGCCCACAAGGAGGAGTTTTGTCTCCTCAGTTGTGGAATTAATGGTGAACAAACTCACTGAGGAACTAATTCCAGACAATACTTCTGCCAAGGATACGCAAATGACCTTGTCATAGCAATACTTGGCAAATTCACTGACACAGTCAGGAATATGGCACAAGGAAGGATGGACATTGTGCAAAAATGGTGCATTAAACAGGATCTGAGAATTAATCCTAAGAAGACGGTTGTGGTGCCATTTACGAAGAGACATATTCAGCGTGCAAGTTGGAATCTAAAGCTCTTCGATGAAACTACCTGTGGAGCGAATATTGAAAGATCTAGAGGCAACCTTGAATGAGAAGCTAACTTGGACCACTCATATTAAGAGCATCTGCTCCAACGGAAAAAGTACTTTAGTGAGTACTAGGAGGGCTTGTGGCAAAAACTGGGACCTAAGACCCAGGGGTATGCACTGGATATACACCACAGTGGTTAGACCTAGAATTTCATATTAGCCATAATGGGCAGAATTAGCAGCACACCAACCGCTGGAATGGAAGCCATGCTGGATATGCCTCCACTTCACCTTTGAGTCAAGATGGAGACAGCAGCTGGGGCACACAGACGTAAAACTGGCCAAAACTGGGTCTCATTCGGATATCCAGACTCACACACTAACATAGTGAGTGAGGTAAATATAGGTACAGCTGCCGACTATATAATAACTCCCAACTGCTTCGACAAGCCTTACATAATAATAATTGGAAGTAGGGAGCAGTGGGAGAAAACAGTTCGACACCGTACGGGGGACAACATTTGGTTCACCGATGGGTCGAAAACAGACCAAGGCGTTGGGGCAGGGTTGTACGGGGTTCAGCCAAGACTGGAGAGCATCAGCTCTCTAGGGAAACTGGCCTGTATATTCCAAGCTGAAATTACTGCAATCAGGGCATGTGTGGAGGAGAATAGGCATAGGTGCTACAATGACCGTAGCATCTACATCTATTCAGACAGCCAGGCACCCCTGAAATCATTGGGGGAAGCAACAGGGTGAACCTAGTGAGGGTCCCTGGCCACTCAGGGATCTGTGGCAATGAACAAGCCAATAGATTGGCTAGGATGGGGGGCAACAACTCCATTTATTGGACCGGAACCTGTCCTGACAATCACCAAGGCTATGATCTAATTAGAACTATAGAACTGGCTTAGGAAACGGCACGTAGGATATTGGACCAAGGTCCATAAACAAAAAAATGGTAAGGTAATGATACCCAAGCCATGTTTTAAAAGAAGCTCTGTAATCCTGGGATTGAACAGGAAAGAGATCAAACTCATGACTGGACTAATGACTGGCCATGGCAATTTCAAAACACACCTACACACAATGGGTATAAGGGAAGAGGACCATAATGTAGGATCTGTGATGAGGGTGAAGAAACTGCATCACACCTAATCTTCAAATGCATGGCACTGGAGAGTAAAAGATACAGAATCTTTTGGAAAACTAGACCTGAAGAAATTGTGTCTAACAAAGGACTGGTAAAGGGCACTGGTTGGCTTTAATAGATATACAGGGACTGATACCGCACAATAAACCTAGTTTCGGTGCGGGCAGTGGCGGGTCAGAGCTAAGATGTTTTAGCCCCCCCCCCTTCCCAAATTGGCTCGTTCTTCAGGAAAATTGTGAAAAATGGAGGTGAAACCCTACAGGGGACCATCACATAAAGGCTGAAACATGTGAGACTCCTTTTAGTCACCTTACGACAGGCAGGAATACCTCGGCCCTATTGTAACCCCCAGACCTGCAGGGGGAAAACTGTGTCTCATAGTCAGCGGCCAATGACTATTGTCATTCATCGGACCTTTATATAAAGATATTATAAAAGGTGTGCTGAGCAGTCAGCTACCTTAGTTGGAAAATTTATGAAAGGAATTTAGTTGAATGATAATGTTACCAATGTAAATAATATTTTACTGGAACAGTTTTTTAAGAAAATTTCCAGCAACAACAATTTCTGCCAAATAGTTGCTAAATAGGCCAATATAGTTTTTAAATGATTGCTGGACAGATTAAAAGGTCTTCCAGCTGCTCAGTATCCATGTACTACTAAAAAGGATTTGTTATAAAATTCTACTTCAGTACATGTGGTCATATGCTGCTCTACATAAAATTCATTAATGTCTATGTTCTTAAACGAATAACACTTCCTGACTAATGTAGCAACCTTACCAATCATTAAATTAGTAACATTTTAATTTCTATATTGAAACTAACGAGTCAGTTTCTATAATACTGCCAAGCTTGAAACAATTCAGTATCTGTATGCAGTAACCCCAGAAATAATACAGAGCAGTTTCCAAGTACACTAAAGTATATAATTTCTCATTTGTAAAACTGCAGCCACCACAGGATTTTAATTTTTGGAAATATAGTTACAAATATTAGGCCTGAAACAACAAAACACACACATTTGTCCAACATTCTCAGGGCACATTGTATATCATACGCAAACAGTAAACAACAGGACAGTTATCATATCTAGAAGTATATAATTAATGTAGAGAAATCAATATCAGACCATGATGGAATATGGTTAAAACTACAGACAAAAAAATTTCACACAGAAATGTGAAAAACTCCATTAGAAATGAGTCAAATGTTAATGCTTTCAAATCAACAAGTAGTCCAACTTCCAGTCCATCTGTGTCTATATTAATGAAGAGTGACATATTTATAAATCTGCTTTTCGTATATTTAATAAATATTGTCTTCAACTATTTAATGGACACAAGTGAAACTTAAATGGTTGTGGAAGTACACACAACTGGTTTCAATTCATCCTCTGTAGCTTAGAAATTTTAATGATCTTTTACAGCAGATCAAAGGAGAGTTTAACAAAGCTGACTACTTTCAGATAAAGAAACGATACAAATTGGCCATTATAAAATAAAACTACATCATGGACCATTTATACATATGATTTTTACCAGTGGAAAAATTCTCCTATTAGAGCACAAAAAAAGGAAATTATGCTGCTGTTTAAAAGACTGACTGAAAAGTGGGGTACAAGTTGTCTCATTCCACCTCCTTCAGCACCTTTAAAAGTTTTCCCCAAAAATTTTGGCATGTGAACATATTCGCACTCTTAAACATGAAACTCACCCCTAAATGTAACTCAGTCACATCCAGTAGGCCATTGCTGAAAGTTGCTGACACCCTTCCACTTCCACATGCCCATTCTCACTCATTCCGCTCATCTCATTTTCATTATCTTTTTGTGTCTAACTGTTACTGGCTCCTGTTTCAAAGCCACAGTCGCCTTGTTCTGTCCTACCACTACCACCTCCTTTCGCTATCACTGCCTCTCTATGTTCTCTCTTACTGCTAATATCTAATTCATTCCTTCCCACTTCTGCCGTCCCTTCATGGTCACTACATCTCTCTTCCTGGTTGTCATTTTCATAGCCTGTCTCATTAGCACTGGCTTTCAACCACATCCACTTTCTCCTTCTCTTTATTCCTCTCCCACAGCCACTGTATATTATCTTCCAGTACTTACTACTCCCCCCCCCCCTTACCCACTGTCTCCTCCTTTCTCAACATAAAAAAGTGTAAATACGTTCACAAGTCAAAATTTTTGGTAAAATTTCTAAAGGTGCTGAGGTAGGTAGAATAAGGTAGCTGGTAATCCACTTTTCAGAATGAGATTTTCACTCTGCAGCGGAGAGTGTGCTGATATGAACCTTCCTGGAAGATTAAAACTGTGTGCCGGACCGAGACTCGAACTCGGGACCTTTGCCTTTCGCGGGCAAGCGCTCGCCCGAGTCTCGGTCCAGCACACAGTTTTAATCTACCAGGAAGGTTCGTGGCGATGGGGCATGAGTCGTGCTTGGGTAGCTCAGACGGTAGAGCACTTACCCACGAAAGGCAAAGGTCCTGAGTTCAAGTCTCAGTCTGGCACACAGTTTAAATCTGCCAGGAAGTTTCACATCAGTGCACACACTGCTGCAAAGTGAAAACCTCATTCTGGATAATGAAGATACTTTACAGTACATTATCTCCTATCATACATTGTCATAATTTAGAAGATAATCCTAAAGTCTTTATGATGGTACTGCTTTACTTCAGAATTAAGCAGTACTAATACATCCCTGTCAGTCACATTTAAAAAAGAAGTAAAATTTTTCTGAAATGTAAATGCTGACCGTTACACTTTTCACAGAGAATTTACAGGATGAAAAACAGAATAGTTTACCAAGAACATAAAAGAAATTAGAAATATAATTTTTTCCTAAAATTATTCTTGTAACATTATGAGTCCAGTTTCTTTCACAAAGTCACAGACATTTATAATGGAAGCTGAGAAAACGAGTGACCAACATCTGAGATCAGAACATCTTGTGCTAGAAAGAGGGAGAACTTTATGTAATATGAAGGAATAGCTCTAATGGGGACAAAAATGTGCTGTAAGCAGTACCGCAGAATTTTTCAGTATGTCACCAAGAAGACAAAAACCATAATCTAACACAAAACATTAAAAATTGCAAGAACAAGCAAAGGACAATTAGGAGCATTAAGATGCATAAATGAATAAACTTGGCAAGGCAAATGATATCAACCTATGAGATGACAGCACCAAAGGTATAGCTAATGTGAAATTAAATTCATTTACTATTAAATTCAATGAATTCTTCCTTACAGTAGATGCAAGCAAGGAGACAAAATATTTCTGTCAAAAAGCAGATGTAATAAACTTACTTAGACAGGTAATGCATACTCCACCACTTGACATCAGATACTTCAATCTCTCAGGTGATACTGATTACAACTGTAACTCAAGGTAGGGCACTATCAAGCTAGTTTAGTATTTTGGCCAACATACAATCACCACCAATGAGGTTACTACTTTTTAGTGACCTAAAAATGTTTGTGGTCTCTCTAAATAATTCAGGACTAAAGGAGGACACTCACTGAATAGCAGACGCATTAAGCATTGAGTCATTCAAGAAGTACACAAAGAGGATAAAAATTCTGCTAGCTTTCAGAAGAATTTTTTTAATGAGCAAGAGTTATACAAGGAACAGTGAATGAGTGGTTCCAGCCTTATCTGAAAAACTGGTGCAAAAGGTGTAGTTCACACATCTGCTGCTGATAAATTTTTAGTGATACAATTGTCAGACAAGAAACAAACATAGGTGTTCTTCAGACTAGGGTAGTGGAGCCAATTCTGTTCTTAATATACAGGGTCAGTCACATAAGATTTAAGTCCCTTTTTATTTCCTGAACAGTTCCAGTAATCAAAATGTTTTCTGCAATTGATAGTACACTGATGGGGGCCCACAACATTTTGTATGGATAATGAAAATATTTTTTTTTTTATCTTATACTTTTCATAACTGCATTCAACAGCTCTTGGTAAGATAATTACAGTGATACAGCACTTGTTAGTATTGACATTGAAACCTTCTGCAAAAGAGTCTGAGAAATGAACTAAAACTGGAAAGCAATGCAGCCAGTCAGTTATGCTGTGTAAACAACACCAAGCACAGCTCTCATCAGTCTCCATTGCTACGGCTAACGCAGCAAGACAGTGTGCTATGAAGATAAAACCTCATTTCCTGTACGACACAGATACAGGGTCAGCTATGATTTGTGTATATGGAACTACAGCAAATACTTGTTTCTGACACATCAAATGGGGCTTAGGAAAACTATTCCATATCTGCATTCATAACTGAATTTTGTGGAAACAACTATTGTTGCATCATGCAATTTTCCAGTACCATTTCAACAGCATTTGTTTGACATTCACCATACAAAAGTAGCTTGTTTAATTTCTTCTCATTGGTGTATATTTCTGCATTCAAGAAATGTTAAAGTAAAAATGACCAACTGATAGACAACACAGTTCCTGCTAGTTCTAAAGTAAATACCATTAACAACTCAAAAGACTTTATACAACAACATCTGGCGGTTTACAATGCAATAGTTGATTTCGGCCGACCTGTTTTTCAATGTTAGAATATTTATCACAATCTATTGAGAAGAGCTTAAGCCTCAAAATTAACAAGAATGAGATCACTGTACTTGTCTTTGCTTTGGGATGCTGAAAAAAAACCATAACATTCCATTAAAAAAAAAAATCATACTTGCTCCGGTATTCAACCTATACGAGAGTTAAAATTCTTTGTTACACACCATACCAGAGTACATGTCCCTTAGTGTGTTATCATTTGCCGAAAAACTCACTTCGGTATCTAAAACCGCTCATGAAATAAAAGGGGTGTTACATCTTATGTGACTCACTCTGTATATCAATGATTTTCCAGACAGTATAAGGCATGATCTCTTTGCTGATGACAGCAACATCTCCAGTCACTGATAAAACACCAGAGCTCCTATTTGAGGAAACACATGAAACCCTCAAGGCTGTTGAGAATTTGGCATGGTATACTACATTAACATTGAACATAAAGAAAATGAATCTTATACACATCAGCATAAAGGGGGACAACAATTCTGTAACATTAAGCACAGATGATAAATCTGTAGCTTGTGGAACAAACACAAAGTTTTTCAGATTGGAGATTGAAAAGCAAGTGATGTGGGATGAACACACAATACTACTGCCAAAAAGAATTTCAGCAGCATGTTATGATCTTAGGGTTTCAATATCAGTTTGTAACAGCCAATGTCTTGTGTGGTGACAACTCAATTCATAGTTGTGTGTTTCTTTTCTGGGGATCAAACGGACAAAATATGGATAAATTTTAAACTGCAGAAAAGGGTCACAAGAATAATAATTAGAAGTTGTAGTCGGGCTCATTGTAAAGAGTTATTTAAAAAAAACTGGGCATTCTTACTGCACCAAATGAGTACAACTACCAATCTGTAGTGCATGTCAAGGACAACATTACCAGGTATTTCACTAACAATTCTATACATTTTCATGGAACAAGAGGGAGTTTGCACTTACAATTACTACAGGAAAAACAAGAAAAAAACTCAAAACAGCATTTTTATCAACAAACGAAACCAAAAAATAAATTTCCATAGGAAATAAAGATTACTAAAATAGGCCTATATCAATTCAAAAAGAGTAGCTACAACATTCGTCATAAGTAATTCATACTACACAATTAACACTAAGAGGGCTTAGAGTAGAGGGTAATAATGAAAGGGGATACCACTACCCTGCAACATTTCAATACACAATCCTGATTTACAGCTTTCATGAGGAAATCCTGTGTCAAGTCCACAATATTAATGTCTTGCCATTCTCTTGAGTTCAACATCACACTCATAATGTGGGATACCAACTCAGCACTTCAGATGGTCTGAGGAGCATAGTTGAATGAGCGCAGGTGTGGAGTCAGCTTTCTAAACAGACTGGAGTTAGTGCAAGGGGAACAGCGCGATCTTTACGGTCCAGGAGTCACCGGCAGATGTTACTGTGCGTGACGATGAACGAAACCACAGGCCTACCGAATGAGGCACTGCAGCTTTTAAGAGACTGACTTCGTATTTGGAAGGATGGAGTTGTTCTGTCTTGTCATCCAGAATTGGGTTTAATGGGATTTTCAATAAATCACAGCTGAATCCTTAATGAAGGCCTTGGGTGCTACCTGTCCTATCTTTGCACAGCATGTTATGTATTTTGTGTGTTGTATATTTTGAGCAAGCGATTTGCAATGTATTACCATAAAAATTCCTATATACTTATGAGATGGTCCTTGGATGATTAACGCTAAAACATATAACAATCGAACAACATTATATTTTGGCAGACAAGTTCAATTATGTATTACGTACATTAAACTTTGTATTAAACATTCTGCCATTTTTTGTTTCTCTTTTTTTTACTGCAAGTATGTTATTCGACTACTGTATCTTCTGGAAACATTTACCTAGTGAAAATTTTGGAAATCATGGGGACTGTGCAGATACTGTTCTGGTTACATTGAATGCTTCGGGAAAACTGGTCATGCAAATAACCAGAGACTCTGCTGCAGACTGTACCGTTTGTGGTCCAATCACAGGAGGGGCGATGCATCACTCTCACCCTTGCATGAGCCCTCCATACGGTTGAATGACTCTTATAGCTCTGCATTTAAATGTTCTTCATAACACTGGTATTCCTTAACTATGGACTTCTCTACTAATTCAAACATTCCCCCTTCCCCATGACTACTCTCAAGCAGGTCTGACTTTGTCTTTTTAATCCTCTGACTACCACTAACTCTGTCTTGGCACGTTTACTTCTGTCTTGTCAGTGTATTCCTGAATGCCTTGAGTTGTCTGCAGACTTTTGTCTAGTCTCCACAGAAGTGAAGCTGTGTGAAACGTGTAGACAAACTAGTACACTTTCAGCATCTCTTGAACTTGTTGCCCGATCTATTTCATAAACAACATTCAAATATCATACAAATCTGGCTTAAGAAATCGTTTCACACAGTTGGGGATTTCACACAGTTGGGGATTTCACAAGCTGTAGATAGAAAACCTTACATTATGAATTCCTGAAGAAATATGTCTCCTTGCACAACACACTTCCATACACCAGTGTCAACAATATCAGTTTCTTATCAGAAACAAAAATCTATACTTACAAAACAGAAAAAGCTTAACTTGAAACATACAACTACATGTCCACGTTTCAAGTGTGTATTTTTACGCAAATTTTTCAAATATAGATGGTCACTGTTGCTAATCAAAAACACCTAATCTCATTTTTAATGCTTTTTTCTATTGCGGTTACTAAAATAAGTTAGCTCTTTCTTACAAGTAAAGGAAAGAATGGCCTCTTCAACACTTCGACTGCTTCGGTTATATCAACATAAGGTCATGAAATGCACGAGCTCAGACTGCATTAGTTTTCGACACACAGCTATGACGACTCAATTTCACGTACGAACCTGGCAATCGGCTGCTTTTACATGCCTAAACATCAGTCAAAACGATTTGACTTCTTACGTTTACATGCCGAAGATTAATGGACAATTTTTTGCGCCAATCAAACCAAATACCATGTGGCTTGCCTATTTTCTTATATATTTAATTCTTTCTCTTGTCTAATAATACAAATTTATGCAATTTTGGCATATTCCACTACACGTGATTTCCTGAAATATACAAGTTACTGAACGTGCAGTTTTCTAACAACGTTCTTCTCAATATTACCTTCATTTCAACTGAGGCGTTACTTGAAACGGTAGCTTTTCCCTAACTACGTAAATACCAACGAAGGCTTCTTTTATTTCAATACCCAAAAGAATATACCAACAATTAACCTTAACTAATGGTAATTCTTTCAAAGCTTAATACAAAAGCAGTACTTACACAAAATATGCACATTTACTAATAAACTTTTAAAAATAATCCAAATTTCTGGTGGATCCAAACATGTGAAAACTTATCTCTTTGCGGCTGTATTTCCATTTTTTAGTCGTATAATCTCTAACGATCAAACATGCTTTATCCAGATCACGGACAGTATTAAGAAAATTGTGTTTCTTACCACCCGTACTTAGGAGATTGCGACCTCTTGAGGCATCTCAGAGCCCAAAATCTAATTAACTGAACACCCTTAGGCGTTCACGAATGGACGCTATTAACAAAACAACATGCTTCACTTCTTTTCAAAATCCACAGCTGTCGGCTGGCATATAACCAAAACATTCGACTGACATTTCCTGCAAACGTCAAAGCGCTAAAGATATACGTCATAAACTCTCAGACATACTTTAAATTCCCGTCAGAGATGCGCAGTAGATACCAAAGTTAGCCTAGTTTACACGACGACACTTGCAGGAAACTGCGCTATCGGCCACTGCGCATGCGTGCCGCACTTTTGCGCTGCTAGTCGGTGAAACTAAACTCTTCCGGCGTGTTCCAACTTTGGCGACAGTAGTTGTATGAGTTTTGAGGTTATGTGGGTTCATAGAGTGTAGACAAACTGAAATATGCAGTGAGGAACGAAGAATAATGTTCGCTTTTTGGATATCTATACTTTGCATTGGTGCTTGTGGGATTTCAGTGATGATGATTACAAAAATAAGCAATATATTGCTGTCCCTGAGACCTTCACGTGCAATCAGAACACAGAAAGTTTGACAATATCTGAGCTGCAGGGCAAAATTTATTGAATTAGAAGCACATATACAACTGAATTAAGAAAAATACAAGCAAATGTAATTCTAGCTGTGGAATATTGTTGACAGGAGGGAAGGCTACACAAATCAAGACTCTGTATTCTTTATTCAATATTCACCTATTTAAAACGTCGCAGCAGTGCTTTCCATTCACATATGTTTGAATTTCGAAGTATTGCCACTGTACAGATCTATCTTCAAGAGAGTAGTCTGCAAACCATTCTCTTCTTAATGCGGCCTGTTCGAATAATCACTGCTGATAATGTTAATAATTATTAGTGTTAATGGAAAAGTGTCATCACCAACTAAATCCGCATCTTATACTATGCCGAGTGTTCTCGATTGTAATGCACGCAATGTGCTATGTAATTTCAGTTCTGGAGAAGTGCTTCATGCATTACAGTATCTTTTTTCCTTATCGCAAAATTAACTCTATTTAGAAGAAACGTGAACAGTTCTGGTGACATTCTAAGATAATTAAAAGAACTTCTTGGGTCTTCCATTACAAATTATTTCAGCAAGAGTGCTGACCAACCGAGCTGATGTCTTTTCTTCATCCAGTCACGAATAGAAACACGTTTCTTATTTTTTTATTATGCAGCAATTCCATGCAACAGGCTTTAACTCCATCACAACTCGTGCGACGTGCAGCTGCCAAAACTTTCATTTCAGACACGACTCAGAAACCCGCAAAACGACGAAACTGAAGTGTGTACTGGTTTCTCCGTGTCGACAGTCAAATATGAAACCATTTGCGTGCAACTCATTCCACGCAACGAGTGGCGCAACCCAATATCGTCGTGTAAACTAGGCTTAACATGACAGTCGCAACACACTGCTGTAAATGTTGTTACCGTTTGACAGCTGGAGCGACACTAGCGCTGAAAGGGGCGAGAAAGGAGAACGTTAGATGCGTCGTAAGCACAATGTTTGTTTTGCGTCCCTTTCGTACGTGATTTACGAAATATTTGAATTATTTTTTTGCCGCAAGAGATTGTCTAATATCAGAAGACATAGAAGTTTCTAAAAATTATTCTAAAATAAGCGCGAGTTGGGATAAAAATCGTGAATCCAGTGGCAAACAACAACACATTCATGAAGAAACACTTGCTACGTTAGAACTGCAGCTTACCACTTTGATATCAAAAGAATATAAACACACAGACTGACACGTAAGAAGCACGAACATGTACCTCTACGTGCAAAAGACACCGCCCCATTTATTGTTCCGCAGGCATACTGCGGTTTAGTCATTGTCACCTGTAGATACATTAAATATAATGTGGCAACAGGTTCTTCTTATGTGTGAAGTGTTGCGACTGTCATGTTAAACCTCGTTTACACGACGATACTGGGTTGTGCCACTCGTTGCGTGGAATGAGTTGCACGCAAATGGTTTCATATTTGACTGTCGACATGGCGAAACCAGTACACACTTCAGTTTCGTCGTTTTGTGGGTTCCTGAGTCGTGTCTGACATGAAAGTTTTGGCAGCTGCACGTCGCACGAGTTGTGATGGAGTTAAAGCCTGTTGCGCAGAATTGCTGCATAAGAAAAAGATTAGAAAAGTGTTTCGATTCGTGACTGGATGAAGAAAAGATGTCAGCTCGGTTGCTCAGCACTCTTGCTGAAATAATTTGTAATTCTAAGTGGGACAAGCAACTGCCAAATAGTGGGAGAAATATGCTGTGCGTATAAACCCCAAGTCCCCAAAACTAATAACGCCACCGTAAGTGCTGTCGTATGTTAAATTTGCCATTAGAGACATTTCATCCAATGCAGTATTCACTTGTTTATTAGTATCTGAGAAATGCTATACCTTATGCTTTAAAAGGTGGAAATATTGCTACTTATCCCACATTTTATTTGTATACCTCTCACATACCTCTGTAATGTACGCACCGATGGAAGCAGTAAACATTCTGGCAAACTCTGTATGCCCAAGTGCTGTAATATAATAGATTTAGAGTAAATAGCTTATTCTCGTTCGTCTTCCCATCTTGCAATCCTATAATTTTCAAAATTTGTTTGTCCTTCTTCACTTGATCCTTTTGATACAGTTTCTGTTGCTGTCTGTACTTAAAATGACAGGCACTTTCCTTGTCCCGTAATAGTTGTGCACGAAGTCTAGCGATCTACATACTCCAACGCTTCACACGCTTTGCCAAGAGACCAATAACTGCACTTAATCTAACCACTTCATCGTGAAACAGGTCTGTGTTGACGATTCAGATGAATCTGGCACTGATATATGGAGAGTTGAACTGCCTGCTTCTGTGCCATAGGACTGTTTTACAGCTTTAGACGGATTGTCGAACCTTTGTGACAGTTTCCTTTTCATCATCACTTGAGGTGGCATATTTGAGACGTTGAACAACGTGGGTAGTGCAGTCACAACATTTTATTACTGTCAACTTGTTCGGTTCTAAGTAGCGAACAAAACTTAACGTTATTATAAAGGTAAACAGGGTCTTTTTTCATAAGATCATCTCGTCTGATATTCACCACCTCTTCGTCATATTGTGTAGGCTGCGGTTCTTTACTGGTGTCTTGATTTTCTTCGTCAGCTGGTGGCCACATGTGCACCGGTTTAACTCTCTCATTGGAAACTGTTTGTCGCTTCCCGTCATCATTTATCTGCAGCGTATGTTCATCTCTCGTGAGTACTTTATATGGCCCAGTACATGGCGGCTGAGGAGGTGTTCGTACAGCGTCTGTCCTCAGCCACACATAAGGGCAATCGCTAAGCTGCTTGTGAACAAATGGCGTGTTGGGGCCATGTCCAGAGCTAGGTGTCGGTCATAGCTGTGCCATGTGGCTGTGGACTTGTTGTAAGATGTAAGGCATGTTGCCCACTGTCGCTTCTGTCGGTTCAACGAAAAATTCTGCCAGCAGCCTGAGGTTCTCTCCATAAACCAGTTCAGCCATGGATGCTCCTGGGTCTGATTTTCAGGCAGTTTGGAGACCTAGCAGCACCACTGGCAACGCTGAAGTCCAGCTGTCCTTACGGCACATCAATGCTGTCTTTAATGTACCGTGCCACTGCTCAACCGTGCCATAGCTCGCTGAGTGATGGTGCTGTGATGGTGGAATCCACAAAGCTTGAATAATTGTTGGAATAAAGTGGATTCAAATTGTATTCCTTGATCGGTTGTCACGTATAGTGGACATCCAAAATGGGAGATTCAAGAAGCCAAAAATACTTGAGCTACTGTCTGTGCTGAAATGTCCGGTAGTGGAGAAGCTTCTGCCCATCTTGTATAGGGCCCACAATGTCCAAATGAACGTGGGAGAACCTCTTTGATACTGGGGAAAAATCTCCAACTGCTTTATGTACATGCCATCCAATCTTGTTCCTTTGGCACAGCATGCATGTTGTTACCCAACCGTGACAATCCTTCCTTATACTCGACCAGACAATACGTTCTGTGAGTAGTTTGATAGTTGCTCTGCTACCCAGATGACTGAGTCCATATATGCTGTCGAAGACCTCTTTCGGTAGTTGCCTTTGGATGAAAGGCCTGGGTTTGTTTGTAGCTATGTCGCACCATATCTTCACATTCGCGCCTGCCGGCTGGATCAATTTTAACTGAAGTCCGATTGTTACGTTCTGTAAGTACTGTTGGAGTTGTGCGTCATTAGCTTGTGCTGAGGCTAATTTATCGTAGTCTGTGGTTTGTGAAATAACCGAGACCCGCAACAGGAAATCTGCGACTATGTTTTCGTCTCCCTTGATATGCTTGATATCTGTCATAAATTGACTGATGTATTCTAAGAGGCGAAATTGACGTGGAGAAAAGTTATCCTGTGACTTACTGAATGCAAAGGTTGTTGGTTTATTGTCGGTGTATACAGTAAATCCTCTTGCCTCTACATACGAGAGAAAGTACCAGATAGCTTCATATATCGCTAATAGTTCTCTATCATATGTGCTCCATTTCCTTTATGGGTCTGTCAGTTTTCGTGAGAAAAAACCCAAAGGCTGCCATTTGTCATTTACTTTCTGGTGCAGTACGGCTCCCAACGCGTCTTGGCTGGCGTCGACTATTATTGACAGAGGTACTTTTGGTACAGGTTGAGTAATGAGTACTACTCTTCGTAAGTCGGCCTTCATGTGTTGAAATGCTCTCTCCATGTCCACATTCCATTGCAACGTTGTTTGCCATTTGCATTTTTACCTGCTAGAGCGTCTGTCAAGGGCGCTTGTACTAAAGTGCGCATCATTTATGACGGCGGCCGAGTTTAGGTTCGTTCTGCCCATCTGTCTTCACAAAACACAGTCAGCCAATGAAGAGAGAACGACGTTGCCAGAGCTCGACTGCTGTACTGAGCACGGACGAGTGTCTTCAGTTTTAGAAACGTTCAGTCATAAATAAAGTAACTGAACGAAAGCAATGTCTTGATAGAAGAATTTCTTTTATAGAATGTTTGGAAAAAGCATTCTTTATAACAATTGCTTCATATTCTATTAATTAATTAAACCAAACAAGCAATAACCCTCCTAATTCAGGCGCTAGCAAGGAAAGGTGTTTGTATCATTCTCACTAACCGCTTTTTCTCAATAAAGAACAGCGGCAATTGTTTATTTCCTATTGTACTTCGAAGAAATGTGAGTAATTCACAGTCATACCAACAGTGTTTGTCGGTATTTTGCGTCCTAGTTTAAAGTCCTTCAGGAAGTCTATTGAATGAAGAGCTGTGTTAGTGTAATGGTTAAAGTGTTTGGCTGCTTAGTGAAAGGTTCCGAGTTCAAACCTTGTTTGATGCGTAATATTTTCTTCATTGAAAAACAATATCGAAGTGTCTTACTTCATGAATTTTATTCGTTTGAATGTAATTTTTTGAAATTTCTAGTAGCAACTGAAATCAACCATACAGAAAGTATACGCTATGGACTTATACCTCTGCAAACTCTTCAAAATTTCGTGCTGTGGTTTACTACATTTAATGCTGCACAATAACTGCGTTGAACATCGAAACAAAATTAAGTCATTTATGGGGGGAAGGTATCAGTCAAGAAGATATGTAAAAATCAAATTTTTGGGCCAAATAGTTTTTGTGAAATCGAATGATAAGTGTGTCAAAGCAGTCGGAACACCATGTGTCTACACAGGCGAACAGTGCACAGTGATGACAAAATCGCACACAGCACGGAATGCGGGGAGCACGTCTCTGTAGCAGCGAATGGGTTAATGCGGCCGTGTTGGCTTTACTTCAAACTGCGTGCTCCCCCCTAAACGTAAGTTTGCTTGGCGCATGCAACTGGCAACGCAGCAGTCTCTTGCGCCTGGGCGGGCATGCGCGAACCGCCAAGATAAAAGAATTGAACTATAGTGCAGCTCGTGGCAAATACTGTCTATAGAAATTTACCACGCCCAAAAATTTTTTGAGTTGATGGTAAGTCTTCGGGTGGTTCATGTTGTCGATTACTGCTACCTTGTCCTCTCGTGGGCATATGCCCTCCGCTGCAACTTCATATCCTAGAAACGTCACTTGCCATTTTCGCAGTTCGCATTTTGCTTTGTTGACTATTATTCCTTACTGGTTTATGCAGACAAACACTGCAGACAGTTGCTTCTCGTGTGCTTCTGCCATCGTTGATGAGGTATACGCGAAGCATCCTTTCAACCCGCGCAACACTTCACCAATAAATCGCTGCCATGTTTGAGCTGCGTTCTTTAACTCGAAAGGCAATCGGACATATTCAAATAAACCGAAAGGTGTTGTAAGTGCTGTTTTCGGTATGTCTTCTTCTGCGACCGGTATGTGGTGATAAGCTTTTTTACAATCAATAATGCTAAAGATCGTTGCCCCAGCTAATTTATTTGTGAAATCGCGAATATTAGGACTGGGTAACGATCTAGTATAGTACGTGCATTTAACTTCTTGTAATCACCACATGGTCTCCACGACCCATCTTTTTTCTTTACCAAATGTATGGGTGACGCCCACAGGCTGTCTTATCTACGTACGACACCTGATGCCAGTAATGCCTCGAATTCTGCTTTTGCTACCATGAACCGAAAGGGTGCTAATCTGTGGGGTTGTTGATGTATTGGCTGACCGGGCGTGGTTTAAATGTAGTGAACCATTTTGTGAGTTACTGCAGATTTTTCTGCGACCGTGTTATGATTTACGGTGTATGACAAGGCGTCACAGTTATGCTTGCCAGCGCGATAAGTGTCACGTTCCGTGATGCCATCTACTGTCTCTTGATTTCGTTTAATCTGTGCATTAGCAAGATCTATGGTAATGTGCATGTCACAAAGAAAGTCTGCACCCAATATCGCCTCTGACACCTCTGCCAGAATGAAGATCCACTGACTGCTTTGTGAGAAATCTAAAGCGACTTCGATTTTACGTGTGCCATGAGCAACAAACTTATTTGCTGCGGTTAATTCAGGGGCGGCCAAACGTTGCACGCGGCTCATGAGCGCACAGCGCTGCACGTGTGCTGCTCGCGTGCAGGCGTCGACCGCGGCTGTGGCGACAGCCGGCAGGTTGCGGCAGTGTAGTGCCAGGCTAAGCTGCGGACGTTGATGCGAAGCGAGCACTATATAGTGAACGTTGTACTTCAAGAAACGGAGAAGTGGAGATTTGCTATCTTTTAAAAAGTAATGGGAGAATCATTTTTTCTTTGTGCAAAAACGTGAAAATTCGAAATGTTTAATATGTGGCAGTATTCTCGCTGGTCAACGGAAGTTTAGTATTGAAGGCCAGTATAATAAATTTCACAAGGACGAGTACAATTTATTGTCGGATTCTGAGCGGATGGGAAATTGACTGAGCTTAAGAAGAGCGATCTGACGATACCAGATGAATCTGTCGTAGTTGGCCGGCCGGAGTGGCCGAGCGGTTCTAGGCACTACAGTCTGGAACCGCGCGACCGCTATGGTCGCAGGTTCGAATCCTGCCTCGGGCATGGATGTGTGTGATGTCCTTAGGTTAGTTAGGTTTAAGTAGTTCTAAGTTCTAGGGGACTGATGACCACAGCAGTTAAGTCCCATAGTGCTCAGAGCCATTTGAATTTGTCGTAGTTGTTGTTGTCACGAGAGATCTGCGACTTTCTCTCGTCATGTCTCTCATCTAACTGATTTAACATTTTATGGAGCACTGTTTTCAAGTTTTCAGGACGACAACAATAATAGCCCAGCGGTATGTGCAAGTTGTAAGACTGCGCTTAATATAGCGAGAGCTGGAAAACCATTTGCTGAATTAATAAGTCTCGGTTAAGAGCAAACATCAGTGATGAAAATTTACGTAACTGTTTGTGTTTGTCTGTACGTAGAAATTTTGTTCCAGATATTAAACGTATTGTAAACTCCACCTGTGATAATTAAATAAAACGTATCGTAGGTAATAGGTACTCTTTCAAACCATGATTTCTTTCAAGCACTCCTACTAACCTTATTCATTCACTCAATAAAGCAAGCTAGGAAACAAAACGCATTACAGAGGATGGAGCGGACAGAAGGTATGGTGGGGATGGGAGATAAGCGGGTGGCCAGCTTGCCCCTGTATGCATGCAGAACACCTCTTAACTGCACGCGTGCAAGTGCACCGCACATGTGCAGGATTCCTGCCCGCCCCTGGGTTAATTGCATCAATGGAGTGCTATCCGTTCCTTAATAGTCAATAAAGGGGAGCACACTCACATCGGATCTGGAGTCTATTAGGCAGCAACAGTTTGACTTGGCATCTCTGACATCAAGCCATTTGAAGGTAGTACGAAAATTACTGATGTTACTCACTCGTTCGTAGTTTGCGTCTGTCTCACCTCGTTGTTGCAGGCGCTCTTCTGTGTTACACGGCCCGCTGCTCCTACTGCTGGCCGCCGCTCACGCGCATGGCTGCGAACACTCTGTTGCTCTATCCGCGAAGCATTGGTGGTACCAACATACCTGTCCTGTTTGAATTTCGCCGTTGGCCTTGCTGTTTTCATTCAGTAACAATTGTGAGACCTGTTGCGGCGGCGCGGTTCTTTCCGTCCCTTTACGACGGACCTGCACCTAACTGTGAAAATTGTCTCAGCAGATCATCAGTAGGAAAGCCGAGTGAAACCTATTGTACTTCAACATGAACCAGGCTGCGATTAAAGTCACTAATCTACGTTTTGGGTGAAAGTTTTCACACAAATGAAAGTTTGGAAATTTTGTTCTCAATTAATATATTCTGAAACTTAGGTGAACAAGTATCACTGCCAAGTCCGTGCTAGTCTTAACACAGTCACTCACAATCCCTTTCACTCACGTTAGCAAGTTTATGGTGTTGCATTTCCCGAAAACGTAATAGCTACAAAAATACTGATTGTTTTTGATTGATAATGCTCGCCAAATATTAAGTCTGTCGGTACCAAATGCAGTCACAGTTTATAGCCACCGACCTGCTCAATACGCCACGCGGAATATATGTCTTATATCGTCACAAAATTCACTTAAAAATTCCGAAATTTCTACACACACATCGGAATAACTATGCCGTATGATACTTTTGATGTATGAAACACTGCTAGATCCGGCAACTTATCATTTCCATCGGAACTACTACTACACACGTCCGATCTGTTTCATGGCTGGGCTTCCACTCTTCTCGAGAATACTCTCAGTCTTCTTTACCAGCAGAGAATGCGCGCGAAGAACATTGCTTTACCATTGGTCAGTTTACTCAACAGCCAATAGCAAAACAACATTCTCCCGCGTCAGTCCGCGCTTTTCATCAATAACCAATGGCAAAATAGTAAACCTAACGACTGCACCTTTTTACCGACGTAATTATCTAATATGCTGAAGTTTTGTTTATGCATAAAGTTATTTACTATTGTTATTTATACCTGAATTAACTTTCCCTTTACCATAAACTTCCTTTACAAATCTATTCTACAAAAATCCCCTTTGTTCATATCCATACTTCTTCGAAATGTTCCCACACTAAATCCTACTACATAACTCGCTAAACAATTATCTTCATATTAACATTAATCCACACTCATGCATCATTCATACTGCTAAAACACATTTATAACATTTTACATACACAAAAAGACATAATAACACTTTATGAAAATACTAGAACAGTTTACGGAAAACATTCTATTATTTTAGTGCACTCTAGTGGGCACAATCGAAACTAAATCAGTCCCTATCCAATATTGTCCTCTATCGGCTGATACATCAACTACGAGCGCGTCCAGTCTCGCGTCACCATCTGTCACTATACAGCTCTAAGACACATCTCCCACTTAACCGCCTCCAAGGCAGGATCGTTATACAGCGCTACGCCTCACTGTTGCTGCAATAATGTCATCTGTCGTGTTAGTTCTTGTATTTGTTTGTTGACGTCCGTATACTGAGTCTTCTGTATTGCTGCTATCACTTCTGACGCTTCTTCCCCGTTAAAGATTGCCATGCAATCCATCTGTGGATTGTCTATGGTCGCGTGGACTTTGTCTGCTATCTCCAAGAGGATCTGCATGTTGTCTTTTCCATGAGTTACTTAGTGTGGCTTCTACCGTGCTTGATAATTGATCTAGCCAGGTGTGTTTGAGTGTCGCATATGACAATTCATCTGCGTTGACGATACTGCGCAAATGCTTCCAAAATTCCGACGGCGTCCTGTCGCCTATAGCTTCTTCTTTAAGCACCTGCCGTATGCGTTGATTTAACAGTTTACGCATTCTGGTGAGTAATAAGTTTTTCAACACCACATATGGTCATTCTGCTGGAGGTCGGAGTATTACATCTTCTGCTGCAGTTGCTGCTCTAGCATCCAGCGCGTTCGCCTTTATTGCGAACTTCGTCTGCTCATCATGGATCTTGCTTTGGGCAAACGTGAGTTCAATAATTGCAAACCATAGCTGCAGTTTGTCAGGCAGGAACTGCGTTGTTCGAATTTTTACGTGCTTTATGTTTTCCGTCAGGCTGTTGGTTTGTACTGCCGCACGCGTGTTTGACGTTGGAGTAATAGGCATCTACAATGCTAACTTCAGTGCTTCAAGTTGTTTATGTACCTGTTCTAGACTGAGGCTAATTAATAATTATTTTTGAGAGAGAGTAATGCGTTCAAGAATAGAACTTTAGTTTTGCATGTCGTTGAACACAGGAACAATACCAAAGCAAAGATATGTAAAAAGAGATGGCATAGCGCTAGAACAAAACCAAAGAATAAACACATCGTAAATAATATTCTTCATAGAATAAACGCCAAAGTCCACTATGCGATTTCATTGTGACATCAGGCGGTTCCTACAGTATATAGCTCTGAGGGTCCTTAGGAAACCAAAAAAAAAAGATAGATGTGGTGTCTTCTTCTTGGTGTTGCTGCAAGTTATTGCACTACAGGGTGGTCCCGAATTCATGGTACAAACTTTAATGGTAGGTACAGGACATTGTAACAAGGATTTATTGTATAGGAATGTATAGTCGCAGGTGACGCGGTGAGGCGTAAACAGGGGAAAGAGAAATGGAGTGATCGGTTGGTGTCACTGCCGGTAGAGGGCAGTAGATGAACATGATGTATCGCAGTAGGGACAAGCGCCATTCACAATTGTGCTGCCGTAGACGATGGGTGACTTTACGTATGCAGAAAAAGCAGACATGCATTACATGTACGGCCGTGCAAATGGTAACGCCAGAGCTGCGTTACGAATGTATCGCGCGGAGTATCCTAATCGATGAATGCCGGATCATAGAATTTTTCAACGGTTACATCGTCAACTTTGTGAAACAGGTACGTTCGACGTCAACAGACATGACGCTGGTCGATTAAGAGCTGTACGCACTCCAAGACTGGAAGAACGCATCTTGAACATAGTGGCTGATAGACCCGAGTCAAGCACAAGAACTGTTGCGCGTGACGTACATGTGAGTCATCAGACTGTATGCAGAGTGTTAAATGAAAATCGCTTACACCCCTTCCATTTTCAAAAAGTACAAGCATTGAATCCGGCAGATTATCCTCTTCGCGTGAACTTCTGCCAGTGGTTGTTGCAGCAATGTGCGTTGCAGCCGGATTTCGTAGGTCATGTGCTATTTACAGATGAAGCGACATTTTCACGCGAGGGTGTCTTTAATGCGCACAATTCCCATGTGTGGGCAACAGATAATCCACATGCAACGCGTCCACATGCGTATCAACAACGTTTCGGTATTAATGTGTGGGCTGGTATTGTGAACGACTTTTTGATTGGGCCATACTTACTACCCACGCGACTCTGTGGCGAAAGCTATCGTATTTTTCTGCAAGAAGTGTTACCAGAACTGCTGCAAGATGTTCCGCTCGCCATTCGTAACCGCATGTGGTTTCAGCACGATGGAGCGCCAGCACACTTCAGCACTGCTGTACGGAATTACCTGAATGCCACGTTTGGTGCTAGATGGATTGGGCGTGGTGGACCAGTCCCTTGGCCACCCCGATCTCCTGATTTCTCTTGCCTCGATTACTTTTTATGGGGACATCTTAAGAGTCTTGTTTATGAGACTCCAGTTGACTCAGATGAGGATCTCGTTGCTCGCATATCTGTAGCTGCTGCAGGTGTGCGTGAAATACCAGGCATCTTTGAACGTGTACGCCAATCGCTGCACCGACGCTGTCAAGCATGTATCGCTCATGGTGGACGCAATTTTGAACACTTACTGTAAACATGACACTTGTCAACAACGATTTCAATAAAATCTTTCGTTTTCCTTTCGGCCGTTATTTCCCCTGTTTACGCCTCACCGCGTCACCTGGGACTATACATTCCTATACAATATATCCTTGTTACAATGTCCTGCACCTACCATTAAAGTTTGTACCATGAATTCGGGACCACCCTGTATAGGCGCTTCCGTTTGTAAAAACCATTGAACAAACCAAAATAAACAACTACTATTCCCTTTCGCTTTCGCTTTCACGATCGCGCCGAAATCAACAGTTTTACTTACTGGCTGCTTGGCGCGCTGCTGGCGCAGTAGGTAACAAAATCGAGGCGAAGTGTCGTGACTGTTATGTTAGACTGTGGTAGATACCATGGAGTAGATATACCTCTGGAGCGAGCATTCGGATACGCAGAACAAATCGTATATGGTCAACAGACATAGCCACCATGATCATTTGATCTCGGGACACCATAGGTTTGGCCGAAAGCACCTTGTATGTTTAGAATGTCATTACGTCATTAGCACAAAAAGATTCCCTTCGTAGGTGCCATTGATTTGGTTTAGACACTTCGTAAACATCATAACAATCTGCATTTGATACTTGGAATAAAACGGACGCACTATATTTGAAGAGTAAAACGAAGAGGCATTTTTGCTCGTTTGCGACAAGTGTCACAGCACAGATGCACACATTTTTTTTTAATATCTGGAACAGTCACAACCATCTTTGGGTTTCATATGGAACTTCATCATCTGTCGAGTCCGTTGTGGAAAATCTTTGCTGTGATAGCAACTTAGAACGGCTTAATAGTAAGCCAGTGCCTTTAAAAGTGTCCCAAAAAGTACTGAATTTTCCACACATCAGCGATTATACTACATACTTCTTCGTCGTTTTTTCTCCAGTTTTCGTGTATTTATTTTCCTCTTTCTTGTAGGCTAGAGCACATTTTGCTTAGTGGTAACACTTTGACGTATATAATGATCGCATTTACTGCATATCTTCGAACTATGTTACAGACTAAATAGAAACTGGAAAAAAATCCGATCTCTGATTAAATGTACTACAAAGCCAAATGTATCCCAAATATTAAAAACATATTTGACACATTTCACTCTACTCTCGTCCCCCCCACCCCCTCCACCACACACACACAACACACTGAGGATTGCAGGGGAGTGCAAACTGTTATTTCAGCTCAGCTGTGTCGTCTTTTGAGTTGTAGATCATGTAACAGTATGTAGGGAAGTGGACAATGATACACACGAATGAAACAGTTTTTGCTGTTTCTGAACAACACTCATACAATATTTTTTAAAGGAATACTCCGCCATTTGACTGTTTTATTGTTTATTTAAGTACAATTCAGGTTTTGGCCATTTATGCCATTTTCAAATATTTGCTAAAAGCAAAAATTGCATACAGTAAGACCATGTAAAATTTCAAAAGATGTAAAATGTCTTGAATGGTTAATGTTCAAATGTACTACTTAACCTAAATTATCCTAAAGACAAACACACACACCCACGCCTGAGGGAGGACTCGAACCTCCGCCGGGACCAGCTGCACAGTCCATGACTGCAGCACCTGAGACTGTCGGCTAACCCCACGTGGCAGAATGGTTAATGTAAATTGGTGTATAATTACGAAATATATAGTTACATTTTATGTCTTTAACAAACATTACAGGACACTTAACATGTTGTCAAATTCAAAGTTCGCATTAATTAAAAAAAAATATTGGCTGCCGACAAAAAGACAGATGTAAAATCACCATCTTGTAATGGATTAGTAAATAATAAGCACATCACATTTAGTAGAAACAGTAAATAAATGATGAGCACATGTTCTTAAAACACAATGACAGTGAAATGAAAGTGTGTGATAAATAGAACATCTGTATACTAAAATGACAAAGTGTCATAGATATATGGCTATTAGTGTTATAATATTCAGGCTATATATAATTATCTTTGGGGTGGCACTATGTACTATCATCTTTGCAATAAACATGTATAAATACAATCGTCAACAACTGTAAGTGGATTACATTAAGTTGGATGAGGAACTGAAGTCTAAAAGGAACAAAATGAAATAAAATTTAAAGACAGTGAATCACATATAAGAATATAGTAAGTGTCAGTGGTAATACAAAATACAGAAGTTAACAATAGGAGTTAAAGATTCAAGAGAGGGACGGGTAAATGGATGCTGGCTGAAGAGGGATGGGAGAGATACAGGTATATACATTGTTAAGCCAAAACTTACAGACGGTTAACAGCGTAATTGAGAGAGAGAAATGGGTTTTAAATCAAATACATGGGGGGGGGGGGCAATGGTAAAAGACAATAGCTGTGGGAAAATCAGTATTAGAGGAGGGTATATGTTGGGGATAGGGAGAGGTCGAATAAAATGACGGTAGTAATATGAGTGCACAGTTGATTAAATGCTGAAGCAGGAAAAATCAAAATGAGAGTGAAGAGGTGGAAGAAAGTTGGGGTGGTGGGGTGGGGGGCAAGAAACGTCTACAGTCCTACTCATAGGCGTGTGGTTGCAGGCTCAAAATACTCAAAATAGGGGGGGGGGGGAGGTGACAAGAGATTGTGATATATAACAACAAACAAAGCACTGAGGAATGGGAGGCGGGCAGCTGGGTAGGAATAGATAGTCATCCATTAGATTAGACTGGTGTATTAATGCTGGCAAGGGATGAGAGAATGGGAGAGAGACCAGAAAACTCAGGAGGGAGGGGGGGGGGGTTTCAGGTGGGAAGGGTGTGGAATGGTCCAAGGTGGATAGAAAACATAAGAATGCAGTCAACTGCAATATTTACGAAATATAGTGAAAGTAGGAAAATATATAGTATTATAATATGCTTACAGAAATGTAAAAATTCATTACACTTGTATACAGGGTGGTCCATTGATAGTGACCAGGCCAAAGATCTCACGAAATAAGCACCACACAAAAAAAAACAAAGAATGAAACTCGTCTAGCTTGAAGGGGGAAACCAGATAGCGCATGGTTGACCCACGAGATCGCACTGCCATAGGTCAAATGGATATCAACTGCGTTTTTATAAATAGGATCCCCCATTTTTTATTACATATCCGTGTAGTACGTAAAGAAATATGAATGTCTTAGTGGGACCACTTTTTTCACTTTGTGATAGATGGCGCTGTAATAGTCACAGATGTATAAGTACGTGGTATCATGTAACATTCCACCAATGCGGATGGTATTTGCTTCATTATACAGGTACATTACCCGTGATAAAATGGACCATTTACCAATTGCGGAAAAGGTCGATATCGTGTTGATGTATGGCTATTGTGATATAAATGCCCAACTGGCGTGTGCTATGTATGCTGCTCGGTATCCTGGACGACATCATCCAAGTGTCCGGACCGTTCGCGGATAGTTGCGTTATTTAAGGAAACAGGAAGTGTTCAGCCAAATGTGAAACGTCAACCACAACCTGCAACAAATGATGATGCCCAAGTAGGTGTTTTAGCTGCTGTCGTGGCTAATCCGCACATCAGTAGCAGACAAATTGCGCGAGGATCGGGAATTTCAAAAACGTTGGTGTTGAGAATGCTACATTAACATCGATTGCACCCGTACCATATTTCTATGTACCAGGAATTGCATGGCGATGACTTTGAATGTCGTGTACAGTTCTGCCACTGGGCACAAGAGAAATTACGGGACGATGACAGATTTTTTGCACGCGTTCTACTTAGCGACAAAGCGTCATTCACCAACAGCTGTAACGTAAACCGGCATAATGTGTACTATTGGGCAACGGAAAATCCACGATGGCTGCGACAAGTGGAACATCAGCGACCTTGGCGGGCTAATGTATGGTGTGGCATTATGGGAGGAAGGATAATTGGCCCCCATTTTATCGATGGCAATCTAAATGGTGCAATGTATGCTGATTTCCTACGTAATGTTCTACCGATGTTTCACTGCTTGACAGAATGGTGATGTACTTCCAAGATATGGATGTCCAGCACATAGCTCGCGTGCGGTTGAAGCGGTATTGAATAGCATATTTCATGACAGGTGGTTTGGTCGTTGAAGCACCATACCATGGCCCGCACGTTAACTGGATCTAACGTCCCCAGATTTCTTTCTGTGGGGAAAGTTGAAGGATATAAGTTCACAAAGTACATGTATCACATTGGAACAACCGAAATAAAATGTTCAAACCTACCTATGTTCTGTATTTTAATTTAAACATTTACCTGTTACCAACTGTTCGTCTAAAATTGTGAGCCATATGTTTGTGACTATTACAGCGCCATCTACCACAAAGTGAAATAAGTGGTCCAACTAAAACATTCATATTTATTTACGTACTACACGAATAAGTAATAAAAAAATGGAGGTTCCTATTAAATTAAACAGTTGATATTTGTTTGACCTATGGCAGCGCCATCTAGCAGGCCAACCATAGCGCCTTCTGGTTTCCCCCTTCAAGCTAGACGAGTTTCGTTCGTTGTAGTTTTTTCGTTTGATGTTTATTTCGTGAGATATTTGGCCCGGTCACGGTCAAAGGACCACCCTGTATATAGATTATTTATTTTATTTATTTAGAGTTCTGCAGATCCATATGAGAATATACAGGGTGAGTCAGGACGAAAGGTACATCCTTTGAGGGATGATAGTATTAGTGATTCTGAACAAAGAATGGCGTATGAACATATGTTCTGTTCTTAACAGTCTCCGAGAAAACTAATGAAAACAATGGGCAACAGTACAAATGCAGGTGACAGTAAATAAAACATTGTGGTGCAATGTTTTGTATAGTTTTGTACATTTCCTCACTAAAGACAGTCAAACTGTCCACTGTTAACTGAAATGCATTTTGCATCTCTTGTAGACAGCTACTGTGTTCTCGATTGGAGCTCATACATAAGGTTGTTTACTTGAGCAATGCAGACATTTGCAGGACTCATCGCCTCACAATGCACAAGTGATGTGTGCATTTAAATGATCAATAAAGACAACACTATATAGCCTAATTTTGCTTCGATTGTATTCGCATGTGAGTGATGGTGAAGATGGACAAGCTACTAATGCCAGTGATTTTTAAACAGCTGTACGTTGGATATGTTTAAGAAAAGAGCATATGTTCATTTGAAGTTTTTTGTTCAAAGTAACTATTTTTTTCACCCCTCAAATCATGTACCCTTTCTCCTGACACACACTGTATCTCTGGATATAGAATGAGCCAAATTTTTACAAATCGGTGTTTAGTGCACAAGTACATTGTTCTTATCATATAAATAACAGGAACAGATAAGCTAACATATAACCTCATGTATAAGTTATCATACTTTCTTTCTGAATGAATATACAGTCATACATACATTTCAGTTTTTAAATGACACTGCAGATAGCCAGAGGATGATAATTAGGCCTTAAAGGCCACAAAAATAGATTTAAGTAGTTGCCCATTAGTAGGAAAAAGCACCTAGCAAAGCCACTTTGGTGTTACATAGCATAAATAGATTAGTGAACATGTACAACCTATCTCAAACACAATAGATACAGATCTTATTTATTACAAGGAAGTTAACTAAGCACAGGGAGGTGACAGAATTTCCAGCATATTCAATTAACCTTGACTTGACTTAGAGGCTATTTATATAAAACTTATTTCATGTTTGGATTGTGAATGTAAGAGTAACACTGAGGTGGATGGGTAGTAAATGTATTATTAGAAGTAGGTATTAGAGGAGGGGGTGAATAGGGGATTAAAAAAACAGTGTGGGGAATAAGAAAGATGGGGAGCAAAGAGGGAGTCAGGGGGGGGGGGGTAAATGGCAATAGAGAATAAGGGACTGTAACTGCACCACAACAGTGTAGCATCCAAGCATGCATGTGTAACGCAATACACAAATAAAAAGTACCGGGTGATCAAAAAGTCAGTATAAATTTGAAAACTTAATAAACCATGGAATAATGTACATAGAGAGGTAAAAATTGACACACATGCTTGAAATGACATGGGGTTTTATTAGAACAAAAAAAACAACAAAGTATTGCTAGATGCATAAAAGACCTCTTGCGTGCGTCGTTTGGTGATGATCGTGTGCTGAGCTGCCACTTTCGTCGTGCTTGGCCTCCCAGCTCCCCAGACCTCATTCCGTGTGATTATTGGCTTTGGGGTTACCTGAAGTCGCAAGTGTATCATGATCGAGCAACATTTCTAGGGATGCTGAAAGACAACATCCGATGCCAATGCCTCACCATATCTCCGGACATGCTTTACAGTGCTGTTCACAACATTATTCCTCAACTACAGCTATTGTTGAGGAATGATGGTGGACATATTGAGCATTTTCTGTAAAGAACATCATCTTTGCTTTGTCTTACTTTGTTATGATAATTATTGCTATTCTGATCAGATGAAGCGCCATCTGTCGGACATTTTTTGAACGTTTGTATTTTTTTGGTTCTAATAAAACCCCATGTCATTCCAAGTATGTGTGTCAATTTGTACCTCTCTATCTACATTATTCCGTGATTTATTCAGTTTTCAAATTTATACTGACTTTTTGATCACCCAGTATATAACAGCTGTGATATGCCAGCAGAAGTATTGAATAACTGCTCACTAGCAGGTAAAAAACACCTCACCAAAATAATTCTGGTTTAACTAAGTGGTAATATATCAGTACACATTTATATTGTATCTTATTAACAATGAACATAAAACTATTAAACATTGTAGATATGATGTGACTTAAAGAAGATTTCATGTTCATATTGCCAATGACAGAAGCATCAAAAATAGATGCATTTGTACGCACAAGCCACAATGGAGGATCCAATATATACAATATTCATACAAATCATTTACATGATTTTTTAACAGCATACGTTAGTTAATAATAGCTTCATCACACCTACTGATCTGGGAAAACCATGGGCAAACATAGAAGTAAAATACTTCATATGGTTACTTACTGAAACAAATAGCATAATAGTTAAATATTGTGTGTATGATGTAAGTCAACAGACATGGTATGTTAGAAGCATATAATATTACATTTTCTGTTCACCCTCCCCTTCCTCTAATGCCTACTTCTAACACTACATTTCCTTCTCCTCCAGTTCACTATTATTCTCACATCCAAAACCCAAGTATGGAACAAGTTTTATATAAATAGTCTCTAAGCCAAGTCAACATTAACCAAATATGCTGGCTGTTGTGTCATCTCCCTGTGCTTAGTTAACATCCTTGTTAGATTAGATTAGACTCAGTTTTTGCTCCAAAGACCCGAAAATGAAAAGAGTCTTGTGGGTGTGGAACATGTAACAAATAAGATCTGTATCTATTGTAATTAACATAGGTTTTACACATACACTAATCTCTTAATGCTAGGTAACACCAAAGTGGCTTTTACTAGGTGTTATTTCCTCCTAAGGGGCAACTATTCTATTTTATACAAGTGTAATAGATTTTTACATTCCCATAAGTATAATATAATTACTATATATCTTCCTACTCTTTCTATATTTCACAAATGTTCCACTGTAACTGCAGTCTCATGTTTTCTATCAATTCTATCCACCTTGGAACCCCCACCCATCCCCCTCCTCCCCATCCCCCTCCTCCCCCCATGTCTTCTGGTCTCTCTCCCTTTATCTCACCCCCTGCTCTCCACCCTGCCAGCATTACTATGCCAACCTAATCTAATGGATCACTACCCTTCCTCATCCACCTAATCCCCTTGTTACACAATATATTGTTTGTCATTATATATCTTGTCGCTTCCCCCCCCTCTACTTTGAGCCTTAAACCACTTGCCCATGGGTAGGTCTGTTGAAGTTTTTGCCCCCCCCCCCCCAAATCCAGCACCACAACTTCTTCCTACCTCTTCAGTGTCATTTTGATTCTTCCTGCTTCAGTATTTAATCAGATCTGCACTCACATCCCTACTGTCATTTTATTCAGCCCCTCCTATTTGATTTGATACCCATCCCTTTCTCTCTTAATTATGCTGTTAAGTGTCTGAATTTTCTTAATTACTGACTCCTATTGTTAACTTTCGTATTTTGTGTTATTAATGGCACTTCAATGTCTTTGGATTTTATTTCGTTTTGTTCCTTTTAGACTTCAGTTCCTCATCCAACTTAACGTAATCCACTTAATAGTTGTTGATGATCGTATTTATACATGTTTATTGCAAAGATGACAGTGCACAGTGCCACTCCAAAGATAAATATATATACTCTGAATATATTTAACATTAATAGCCCTATATGTATGACACTTTATCATTTTAGTATTCAGATCTTCTATTTACCACACTCTTTCATTTCATTATCATTGTGTTTTAAGAACATGCACTTATCTTTTATTTACCAATATAACCCCATTTTTACTAAATAATAGGAGCTCCCATGATTATTTACTGATTTGTTATACGACGCTAATTTTACATCTGGCATATTTTTTAAATTTAGGGCCAACTTTGAGCTTGACATTATGTTAAGTGCTCTGCAATTTATGTTACAGACATAAAAAGTAAGTAGATATTTCGTAATTATACAACAATTAATATTTATTGAAATTTTATTTGGTCTTATTGTATGCAATTTTTGCTTTTATCAAACACTTGAAAATGGCATAAAAGGCCGAAACCTGGGTTATACTTAAATAAGCAATAAAACATTCAAATGGTGGTGTGTTCATTTAAAAAATACATGCAGGAGTTTGATGGCATCTTACATACTAATATTTTATGCCTGTTAATGAAATCATGAAGACAATAATTTCAAGGTAATTCCAAAAAGGCAGCCCAATTTTTCTTTGATTACAGTGTGTATGTATGTATGTATGTGTGTGTGTGTGTGTGTGTGTGTGTGTGTGTGTGTGTGTGTGTGTGTGTGTGTGTGAGTATGTGTGTGTGTGTGTGTGTTGTGTGTGCGTGGGTGCATGCATGTGTGTGTGCATGTGTGTCTGTGATTTTTTGTCCCCATCAGTATGGTTCACCTTCAGTCTGTTGATTTCTATTTGACATGTTTGCAAGGTAGAATATACAACAGAAGTATGAGAATGACAGTGTTGTGATAAAAATAAATAAAGGAAGTGTTCTGTACCAGAAAATTTATTTAACGTAAATGCTGGAATTTCACTCAGTACAAAATGCCATATTTTGCAACTTTCATATTCCGTATTTCATAAATAATCATTTCACATTGTTTAGTATACATTTAACTTCCTGTTTACCTTCAATTCTCTTTTTCTCTCGCTCTCCCTCTCTCTCGTTCTCTCTCTCTCTCTCTGTCTCTCTCTGAGTGTCTCTCTCTCTCTGTCTCTCTCTGAGTGTCTCTCTCTCTCACACACACACACAGTTTTTCTTCTCTATTCTGCAAGACATCTTATCCAACCAAGTCTTCATGTTACCTAGTACCCTGCGAGAAGTGTATTTCAGTTTAAAACACACAACTTGACGATAAATTATGCAGGCATGAGCTATCAAAAATGCAACACAACTAACTACACAAACAGTATATACTTCTTTCATGCAACAGAAGTTTCATTTCGTGATCATAAACAGAAAAGTATTTTTTCTGAGTCATAAATCATGCTCAGTGTATGTTCAAAGTTGCAGAACATCTGTTAAGGAATTGTCAAACATCAGTGGAGGGGAATAATTTTCTCGTAAGTTTATATCTCGATCTCTTTAGAATGTTGGGACACAAACCGACTTTATTTACTGGGTTTGATCACCTTATAGTTACCTCTGATTTTGGAGAGGAACGTTGTTAGGATTCTGATAAGCACTATTTATAATTATACTTGTCGATTACTGTAAACTATACACGTGTTTAGATTCATTTCTATTTATTCCTATTAACTTTACAACACAACTATTAGATTTTCACTAGAGATTCGTTTATTATCTGAGTGCAAAACATGCAATAAAATGATTCAGTTTTATTTTATGCATTATCAGATGGTTCTTGAAAGCATGCTGCTGGAAAAGCAATACTATTGCTTGTTAAACAGTAATATTTGCTTGTATACAATGAAAGCAGCAGGTTGATAACAGATTTATGAGGGTCTGCAGGATGTTGAATGATGCAGCTGGTTGCGCAACTGTATACATATTCCAACCTTAATTCATTGACCAAAGGGGATTTCATAACTGCTCTGTTCTGAGAGACAAATATCCTAACGCAACATGACATAAAACATGACAGTCATGGTTTTCATTAAATAGCCCAAAGCCACATGAAAACAACATAACTTTATAACAACGAGAAGTCCTACTTACATATAGGTAATTCTCCTCAACAGCAATAAGAATTAAGCATTCGAACCACATTTTTAAATTGTTTGTGTAGTCATTATTTGCTTTCACTGTAAAGGCTGGCACCAACTGTTCAATGCGCCTATGAATGAATATGCCTGACTCTACACAGAAAGACACGTTGGTTTATTACAGAAATACTCTTGTTTAGAGTGTGGTTATCATGTTATGCCAGTCGGTAAAAACACACTTTAAATATAGTAAATGCATTTATTAGATATAAAGCAAGAAGAACAGAGCATGGCAGTACACAAGTTGCACGCTGAGAAAGCATGTCAGTACACAAGTTGCACGCCGAGAGAGACATAGAACAAAGCAGTTCAAAGAGGTCAGAGTGAAAGATAGGGGGCTCTGCGCCAGAGAAGCCACAGAGCCCCCCCCGCCTCTGCCCCAGCAGTGCGGAGCACGGTGGAGGGAAGCTTCATCACTCAAAATCGTAATCCTCATGCCAGAGCGGCTGTTGTAGGCGGCAGCCTGCGTGAGAGGAAGGTGCGTTGGAAACTGTGCTGCAAGAGTCCTGTTTGGCCAACTGCTGCATATCTGGAGAGGCACTGGTCGAGCTCAGGTCGTCTGCATTGGGAGGCGGGGTGGTAGCGACAGAAGGCAGATGGGAAGCATTGGAAGACAGGTGATTAACGGACATGGTCTGTGGTCGTCCATGTAGATGAATTACGAATATGTTCACACGTCCACATAACACTTGGCGAGCCCCGAATTAGGTGGTTGCAAGGCCGCTCGCACAGAGTTGTTGCACAGCATCACAAATTCACATGATGCAAAGGTCCTTGTGAACGAACACAGGTGGGATGGAATGAGGGCATGGCAGGGGGTGCAGAGGCATTCAGCTTGTGTACGAACCCTTTCAACCAGAACCGTAAGGTCCATAGTATTAGCTGATAGTGAGTCCTCCCCAAATTCTACTCGAAGGAGGAGGGGCTCACTGTATAGAATCTCAGCAAGTGATGTGTTCAGGTCTTCCTTAAGCGCTGAGTGGATGCTCAGCAGAACTCAAGAGAGGGCCTCGGACCATATGCCACTGTGGTACATACGCACGGCCTTGATGGTGTGGTGCCACTGTTCTACCAGGCTGTTTGCCTGCAGGTGGTAGGCTATGGTGTGGAATTTAGCAACATCACAGATTTCGCACAGCCGTGCAAAGAGGACAGACTCAAACTGTCGTCCCTGGTCGGTTATGAGGGAAAGAGGACAACCGAATCACTTGACCCATGTGGATGCGAAAGAACGAGCGATGGTCTTGGCTGTGATGTCGACAAGAGGGACCGACTCAACCCAACAGGTTACGTGGTCGATGATTGATAAGATGTATCTGTACCCCTTGGAAGGGGGGAGGGGGCCCATGATGTCGATGTGGACGTGCTGAAGGCATAGTCTTGGAACGTCAAACTTGCCTAATGGGGGTTGAGCATGCCTGCCAACCTTGCTATGCTGGCACATGTGGGTCCAAGTGTGGTTGTAGTGCTTCATACTGGGCCAGATGAAGCGCCTTGTTGTGGCCCACATTCCCGATTGGGCCAAGCTGTGCAAAGCAGTAAAGACCCGTGTCGAAGAGCAGTAGGGACCAAGGAGCGGGGAGTGCCCGTCGAGATGTTTCAAAGAACCGAGCTTGTCAACCCATGTAGGATGTGCGGTTGGACAGAGGACAATGACTCACTGTCTGAAATTAATCACTGTATATCGTCGTCTTCCGCCTGAAGTCAGGCGAGCTCTTCCAAGTTTAACAGTGCAGTTAGCATGCAGATGCGGGATAGGTAGTCTGCCACAACATTCTCCACACTGCAGATATAGAATGCGTCGGAAGAGTGCTGACAGATGTAGTCCATATGGAGGAAATGTCTCGGTGGAAGGTCCTTAGCCAGATTAGGAATAGCGTCCACGAGAGGCTTGTGATCTGATCGTGAAAGGTCACCCCTCAAGGTCACTACAGAAGTGTTTAATCGCCTCGTACACAGCGAGAAGCTCACATCGAAACCTGACCACCTACACTGGCTCTTAGTCAGTTTCTTGGAAAAGAAGTGGAATGGTTGGGTTGATTTGGCAGTGTGCTGTTGTAAAACAGAACCCACAGCTGAGTCACTGGCATCATTCGTGAAAAAACATGGGCCTGAGGGTCAGGGTGGGCGGGTGAAACAGCTTTGGCGAGGGCAGTTTTAGAGTTACCAAATGCATCGTGCATGGGTTGGGTCCAGTCCGTTTCTCCGTGGTGTTTTTGTTGGAGAGGGCGTCGGTGAGGGCCAATTGGACAGGGGCAGTATGAGGAATATGGCGGCAGTAAAAGTTTGCCATACCCAGAAAACGACAGAGCTGAGTGTAATCTTCAGGAAGAGGTAGATCAAGTATGGTTTTGACACGATAACTCGCTGGTCACAGGCCGTCGGCAGAGACAGTATGGCCTAGGGATGTAACAGATGTGAAACATACTTGAGATTTATCATGTTTAATCACCATGCCATTAGCAGTGAGGGCCAAACAGACTGCATTGAGGTGAACTTGATGTTCCTCAGCAAAGGAGGAAAAGATCAGAATATCATCTAAGTAAGTGTAAGCAAATGGCAAATGTAGCAAAATGGAATCAATGAACTGCTGCCATGTCTGTGCAGCACTTTTCAATCCATAAGTCACGTAACAGTATTCAAATAGGCTGAAGGGTATGATGATGGTCATTTTTGGAATATCCAGAGGATGCATAGGAATATGATGGTACGCCTTCGAACAATCTAAAACAGAGAAAACTTAGAACCATGTAGTAATTGCTTGAAATCCAAGATATGAGGAATGGGGTAGTTATCGATAATTGTGTGAATATTAAGAGACCTGTAGTCCCCACACATGTGTAAGGAGCCATCCTTTTTAGGAACAAGGTGGATAGTTGAAGACCAGTTGCTATTGAAGGGATGGTGCCCGTCCAAAGCCAACAAATCTTGAATGATTTCTTTTGCATATAGAAGTTTGGAAGCGTTAAGACACCTGGTCTTATAACATACAGCTGGGCTGTCTCTGGTGCAAATCCTATGATAAGTGCCATTACTGAGATGGCCCATACTCGCGGAAGGAGGCCGGCAAGAGGGGTCAAGAGAGGGTCCAGAAGCAACGTCGGTTCACTGACGTTGCCAGTATGGCGCAACGAAGGCAGGGCATCGGTTGTAGGCGTCAAAGGAAGGCATGGTGCAGCAGCCATGCAGTGTGAGGAATCTTAAGTATCGCGAGCAGGTGCGTCCTGGAGATTCGTCCGCAGTGATGCGAAAACGGCAGCAGGTGGTGGAATGCTTGACACATGAGCAGATTTGGGAGAACATGCAGTAGAGGAGTGTTGGGTCGACTCATTGCAGTTCTGCAGATAGGCAACGTATTGTACGCTGTGCATGTGACAATTCAGCAAAGGCTCAGGCAATGTGGGCATGTAACGCATCGTTCTGGGTGCAGAGTTCGTCGATATATGTGTGCAAGAGCTACAAATCAGAGAGCGGTGTGCTAATATGCTTGGGCAGAGATGCACACGTGGAAAGTGTAGCCAAGGAGGCAGAGAGAAAAGTCGTGCTGAACTCATTTGAGCATAGAACAGTAGAACCATACACGTAGCAGAGAGTGGCTGCCTGCAGGTCCAGTGAAAGTTCGTAATGGTGAAGAAAGTCCAACCCGATCACAGGTTCGTCCACGTCGGCAATGTGGAAAGTCCAAGGGAAGTCGTGGACTGGTGTTAGGCGAAGTGACATCTTGATGGAGCCAAGGACCACAGTAGGAGAATGATTGGCAGCGATCAAAGTGAGGTTAATAGGTAAAGTGTGTTGCCAGCTTGCTTGGCCAGAATAACGCTGACATCGTCGCTGGTATTGACGAGAAAGTGAGTGCCCGATGACAAGTCAGTGGCAGAGAGGTGTCATGCCGCTGAAGCGAGTGGTGCTTCGTCAGACAGAAGGCATCACGAAGAAACGAGGCGGGGCGTGGCACCTAAACGTGCCAGCTGGAATCGTTTGGGTAAGTGCAAGGCATGCGACAGTTGTGTGCGGTGTCCCCTTTAAATAGCATGGTACCGGCACAATGGGTAGGCTGGGAGGCAAGGCAGTGCAGAGTGGGAGAGGGCCACAGCTGGCTTCCTCATTGCTGGTAGCCTCTCGGGCTGCTGCTCAGGTGAGGTCGGCTGCTGTCGGGAGGCCACAGGCAGCTAGGTAGCAGCTCCTGACAGTCAGCTGAGATGCCGAAGTGAGCATGCTGACTTCTGCCGGCAGGGTGCAGAACGGAAGGTGCAGGTGTGCCAACTGACGGTGATGGAGGTGTTGTCTGTGACAGGTGGTGTCGGTGACGAATGATACCATAAGCTCAATCAGCCATGCATAAGCGAGCCTCGAGTGGGTCGGCGACTTGAAACAGCAGGTAAAGTTGTAGATCCGAAGGCGTTTTGACCATCCGCAATGTCCAAAGTGCGGCTTCAGGTAATGCTCGATCATCAATTAATGCACAGAGGTGCCGCCAAAGCTGTATCATCAAGGTGCTCATCATGAATAATGTGATGGATAGCCTCCACTGGGGGGCGAGAAAGGCGCTCAATGAGCAGTGCTTTTGCCATTGAGTGCTTGTGTGAGGCGGACGGTGAGAGAAGCAGATCACTGTATGAGGTCCAGATGAACATGGAGGTGACTCACCAGGCAGACAAAACTTGTGTTGTCGTCCAAAATACTGTGGATATCCAGTAGGTGATCCACTAATGCAAACCAAGTCTTTGGATTACCTTTTTACAAAGCAAGCAGCTTAGGAAACCTGCTAGGTAACACATGTTGATGCAGCACCGGCAGACGGAGATCTGTGCAAGCAGAGCAGGAATCTCCCGACACTGGGAGTGTAGTAACAGTGGACGGTGTGTCGCCCGGGGTATGCATGGGGGGGGGCGGCCGGATGTAGCACACAGTGTGGAGTGTGCAGGTGCAAAAGTCGGTTTGTTGTGTCCTAACTGCAGGTCTGACAATTAACATGGTGCGGGTGTCACAGCCGGTGCTGTTGCAACACCGGGTGGAAGGCGGTCATGGTGGAGCCATGGGGGGGCCGACCCAGTAACCGGTGTAGGCGGAACAGCCGGCGCCATTACGAAAGTGGGTGGGAGGTGGTTGTGGTGTAACCACGGAGCGACAATCATGGAAACCAGCATGGTCGAGGCATCACCAAGACGGCATGTGGGTGGGTGGGGGGGGGGATGGGTGGAGGGTGCTGCATCACTAGACATAAAAGAATGTTCTATCCCGTGCACAGAAATGTTCGAATCACAGTTGTGGAAATTCGTCAGCACATCAAACCGAACCGAAGGAGACTGTGTAGCTGAGGGGTAAACCACAACGTCCTTCACTGATTGGTGGTCCATAGTGTCATTAGGCAGTTCACACTGTCCATGTTATGGCCGTTGTGAGCTGTCACACTTGATAGTGGCCATGTTGGTCCAGTTGAGGTTAAGTTGGCACTGGTGTGGCCGGGCATAGGTAATTGCTCACTTTTAACCAAACACGCATTAGGTACATTTGACCACTTGTGGTCACAAGCACAGTTAATAGGATGTGTGGCACTAGCACTGAGAGACACTGGTAGATCCATTGTTCTGAAAACAATGTGGGCTGGCACAAAAAGTCCCTTTAATGATGAAGAGAAGCACAAAATAACTCGCGATCATATGACGACGACGTCGGGGCAACTACTGTGGTTATCATGTTACGCTGGTCGGTAATAACACACTTTAAATATCGTAAATGCTTTTATTATACACGAAGCAAGAAGAACAAAGTATGGCAGTACACAAGCTGTGTGCCGAGAGAGACATGGAACAAAGCAGTTCAAAGATGTCAGAGTCAAAGATAAGGCACTCCGTGCCAGAGACGCCACAACATTATAGTGCAGCCTCCAAAACAATGCAGCAGCTCTCACATCGCAAATGTCATGCATGAGATGTCATAATGTACAACAAACACACTTCATTATCAGGATCATTTTCCAAAATGCATCATTTTTGTGGCTGGAAGCAGCAAATGCTTTTGTATAACAAAAACAAACATATGATCCTGTGGTAGGACTAGTATTTCATTTATTTTTTTATTTATTTTATTTTATTTTTATTTTGCTCTAACATCAACTCATTACAATTTTTTTTCCAGTCTACTGGGTAAGTCAGAGCCTTACTTACTAGAGTTACACACTATTGTCTGTTATTATTATCTTTATTATTATCTACACACAATTTTCTAAATTTAGTCGAGTAAACCATGTTACATAAATGGACTATACATAAAAAGAATTTGCTATTGCAATACATAGATTAAGAAATTTACAGTTTGTGACACAGTCTTCAGATCTGAGATATGTATACGTACAGTTTGTGACATAGTCTAAAATCTGAGGCCAACCTGACGTTACAAAACATGACGGCAAAATTTTCAATTGGGTTCAAATGTGATGGGCCTTGACCAGTCGGTGTTGTTTATAAATGTCGTTGCTCAGAACAATTGTTTGTACTTGTCTTTATTTGCCTACACATTACGAGAGGTACTGTGGCTGCACCCTATTCAAAGATACGCTTTAGCTTTCTCAAAGGCATCCACAGATGTCTCTGCTGTCGAGGTATTGTGTGACTGTGGCAGCCATTCTAGCAGAAGAATTAAAGCAGAAGCTCTTTATCTGTTCAGCTAGTTAATTCATTGCATATGTGGAAACTGTTACTGTCTTTTCTATCCTTGAACGTTACAACCTGCCCACTTTATACTCATTATTTGCATAGACGTATATAGTACGAAAAATACTTAACCCTAGGACGATCGGGCGAAATATAGTCACAAGAGCGGTTCTTCCGTTTTACGGACAATGTTACCGGTCTTCGTTATATGCTAAAGTGTTTACGGCCTTGCTAGCTCGTTATCACTGTTTATCTTACTCTTTTTTGTTTGTAATTTCGTTTGGCAATTTTGGTTGTGTTTCTGTGTCTGCCTGTATAAGTTCTGCGGAAATTTTTGACATGTTTACCTCGTTTTAACTTTCTATAATTTTGTCAGTTCCAGTGACAGCTAGTATTGCTGTCTATGTCTTTTTTAGGGTTTGTGCTGTTGTCAATGCATTCTCCTCCCTCTCCTTCTGTGTTTCGATCTACGTCTAATGTGTCTGATGTGGTTTACTTATATTCGATGTCCTTATTTTTGCACTCTATTTCGGGTGTGACATGTTCTAGGCCTACTCGATGTTTGTTGGTTAGACGATGGAATGCTCTATCCTCGTAGGGGCAGACAGGACTGCTGCTACGTAGTTAATGGCTGTATTCGCGGTTCCTCTTCTTTTTCTCTTCATTACCATCCCAAGGTAGGTACCAACTTCTCATTCTCATTCTGCTGTAAGCTCCTGAACATACAAGGTGTTTCACAATTCATGTTACACACGTCTGGTAGTTGTAGAGGGAGCTTAGTAGATCTACTTTTACGTACGAGCCCATGTCCAGAAACGTTATCCAACGTCGCTACAGAGTGTCAAAGTTATAAGCGCCGGCTCCTGTAAATGTACACTGAGGCGCCAAAGGAACTGGTACAGGCATGCGTATTCAAGTATAGAGATATGTAAACAGCCAGAATACGGCGCTGCGGTCGGCAACGCCTGTATAAGAGAAAAAGTATCTGGCGCAGTTGTTAGATGGGTTACCGCTGCTACAGCGGTAGGTTATTAAGATTTAAGCAAGTTTGAACATGGTGTTATAGTCGACGCACGATCGTTGGGATACAGCATCTCCGAGGTAGCGATGAATTGAGGATATTCCCGTACGACCGTTTCATGAGTGAATATCAGGAATCTGGTAAAACATCAAATCTTTGACATCGCTGCGGCCGAAAAAAGATCCTGCAGAACGGGACCAATGACAACTGAAGAGAATCGTTTAAAGTGGCAGAAATGCAACCCTTCCGCAAATTGCTGCAGATTTCAACGATAGGCCATCAACAAGTGCCAGCGTGCGAACCATTCAACGAAACATCATCGATATCCACCCTTAATGACTGCACGACACAAAGCTTTACACCTTGCTTGTGCCCATCAACACTGATGTTGGACTGTTGATGACTGGAAACTTGTTGCCTGGTCGACAAGTCTCGTTTCAAATTGTATGGAGTGGATGGACGAGTATCGAGGCATGGAGGCAACCTCATGACCCATGAACTCTGCATGCCAGGAGGGGACTGTTCAAGCTGATAGAGGCTCTGTGGATAGAGGGTGTGGGGCATGTGCAGTTGGTGTGATATGATACCCCTGACATCCCTAGATAAGACCCTAACACTTGACACGTACGTATGCATCCTGTCTGATCACCTGCAACCATTCATGTCCATTGTGCATTCTGACGGATATGGGCAATTCCAGCAGGACAATGCGACACCCCACATGGTCACAATTTCTACAGAGTGGTTCGACGAACATTCTTCTGAGTTTAAACACTTCTGCTGGTTATCAAGCTCGCCAGATGTGAACATTATTGAACATATCTGTGATGCCATGCTATGTGCTGTTCTGGAGAGATCTCCATCCCCTCGTACTCTTACGGATTTATGGACAGCCCTGCAGGATTCATGGTGTCAGTTCCCTCCTGCATTATTTCAGACATTAGTCGAGTCTATGCCACGCCGTGTTTCGGCACTCCTGCCTGCTCTCTGGGGCCCTACACGATATTAGGCAGGTGTACCAGTTTCTTCAGCTCTTGAGTGTAGGTATAAACAAGGTGATTCGTTGATGAGCTATGGGCACTTCTACATCTTCGCTGCTGAGGTAAGCTCTGTTTACTGGAATTTTTTTGTGGTTTTGGTACATACTACCACCTCTGAAAGTTGCCTACCCTATAATCGTAGCAACAACACTAACAGTACATGTTTTTCGCTGTCAGAGTTATCAGAACGGTTTTCACTTGTAAGTTTCGACGCGGCTGTTTTCAGTACAGCGTCTCTTACCACAAATTGACACATTTATTATTCTCCATCATCCCTGAAAGTTTGTAACATCATCACAGATCACCCTGTATACACATAAAGTCGTACTCAAAAGTATCCGAACGACCTGAATTGCATTTCGCCTGATTTGCATGCAACCCGCATAACACAGCTGTTTTGGAGGTCCTCTAATCGTTCCTTGGTACAGTCGTTTGACTAATGAAAATGGTTCCAACAATTCACCACTAGAAAACTCTGTTCCGTATCGCAAGAACTCAAGATGTAAAGTAATAACACGATACTACAAAGATCAGGGAACACCTTATCACAGATAAGACTGTCTTCAAGGCTTGTAAGCTCACATTTATTGCAATAAATGACATACCTGAAATGTTACCACTCTCACTATAACGTCAGATAGGTAATGCACGTTGTAAGTTCGTCGTATTCATGATTTCCTCTTCAAAGTACCATACCATACTTGTTTTTTAACACAAAATGACATTAAAAATTTAAGTTATTCAATAGCAGCTAGTTGAGAATATGTATGAACTTCAAATGTCACGACGAACCGTCTAGTTCTGCATATGGATTCAAACCCAGGTCATGCAGACTAAGATTTCGTGACTGACGGAAACTAACAGTCATTCCTGACTAGGCATACAAAGAGCGATATACCTCGACTTTAGACAGTATCAGTTAGCGAATATCAACTTTAAATTATATAACATAAACATCTTTAACGGATACGAATTCCTACCCAGAATCTATTGTCCGTGTTAACGAACTACGAGAGATGTTAAGTATTGGTTCTTCACAAGTAACTTAGTTGAAATGCCGTGAAGTAAAGCTTTGTGTTGGACAGTGATTCGAACCCAGAACCTAATTGGATTGTTATCGAAGCATAATAAACTGTGACATATCGTATTTCCTCGGCAGTAGCTAGATGTTTTGATTGAAATGACGAGATGAAACATTAATTTTTTCCTTCTCGGGACTGCAACCCGGCACCTATGGCTGTTATATTCTAGAGAAAACGAACGTTAAATATGGGTTTGTTACACCAGCAGCGACATGTGAGCATGTTTAAACTATAAATAACATGATGAAGAGTTCAGTGCTGACTGGGAATAGAACCCCACACATATCGTTATTGACTACACACAAAGAGAAGTCAGCTAGCGAATTTTTCTCCATCAACAGCTCGGAATAACATCCTTGATCTTACAGTGATCTCTCAAATTGTTCTGTGTCTCACTGGGAGTCAAAAACGTCAGATATCATTAGTGTTGACAACGAATGAAAATGCATTAAAAATCAAAATTATTATCCACCAGCAGATAGGTGCTCTCATGCTAGAGCCCGATAATACATAATGAAAACTTTAGTGCCGGGCTAGGATTCGAACCCATTCACGCGCAATATGTGGACATGTTGAGGAATCTGCAGTTTTGAACAAACAACAAATTGTAGTCGACCTGTATTGTCGCGAAGGGATCAAATTCAGCTTAAGGGCGGTCTGAGTCGCGTTCCAAGCTCAGTACCAATTTTATCGGCATACAGAAGCTCAAATAAAAGATGGAATAAGTGTCCTGTGATCCTACATAGCGTTTGTTTCATCACTGGAAATAAAAAAGTAGTATAAGAAAGGTTACTGGTGATAGAATTTCCACATTTCGCCACTCCTGACTTTATTGTGGTTCAGCGTAACGTCTACTTGGTAGAGAAGGAATACCGTGTTTAATGTAAACTTCATACCACAATGCCATTATACTTTCTTCACTTGGCGTAGCCAGAAGGGAATAGAATCTGTCTCTCCCTATTTAAAATCATTGGCAGGACCTGGAACCGAACGCAGAACACCGCCATAGGAACCTATCATCAATCCAACAGACCACCAAATCTTCTTCTCTCAGACTCATTTTTCTATCATAACACTGTTGCGGCACACGCGATGAGAATTCTGACACACAGGGTCCCTGTGGTGGTTTGCAGCATGTTCAGTACATTCATTTACTTGGTTGACTGAATCGCCATGAACTAGCTACCTCGGCTACCCAGTGCACACATTCGACTCTATTTTGTAATCACCAAAATAAAATCACATAACTGCCACCTATCTGGCCAGTGTGGCCGAGCGGTTCTAGACGCTGCAGTTTGCAACCGCGCGACCACTACGGTCACAGATTTGAATCCTGCCTCGGGCATGGATGTGTGTGATGTCCTTAGGTCAGTTAGGTTTAAGTAGTTCTAAGTTCTAGGGGACTGATGACCTCGATGTTAAGTCCCACAGTGCTCAGAGCCATTTGAACCATTTTTTTGAACTGCCACCTACACAGAATTGCCAACAGTGTAGGATGCAGAAATTTAAGTAGGAAGTGTTCCTTTTCATTTGAGCTACTCTATTGCGTTAGCTGTTTGTAGAAAACATCGTGTAGTGCAAAAGAAAAGCTCTAACTGTCTGTCTCTCAGATGTCTAGATCCGGCCATATGCATTACCTCATAGCACTGTGGAATGCGGAAGTTCTGGAGTAACTGTTCTTGACTTCTGGAGACGCTATAGCTACATGACAGCTACTAGAGTAACGGTAAGCGTCGCGCACTGCTACATTTTTAAAACGCAATTCTGCTGCCTTCTGAAGGTATCAATTTAATGGAACTTTGAACATAATTCCCTTCACTTCTCAACCCAAAATAGACGCATGTGGAAAAAGGGCCAACTTCTGCAACATTTTGTTCTTTTCAGGTTTAATAGACGGCCAGGCAGCAGATGCATCTCGAAGCTTTTGTATAATGTATGGGACGAGCGCATACTGCCAAAATAGTCAGAAAAGTATTTTCTACATTAGCTGTCGTCTGGTAGTGGCAATTTACTCTTCTTCAAACTTTGTTTGACTGCTTTAACTCAGAACAAGTTTTCTACATGCATGTAATCAATAAACTGCATGTGCATTGTCAGACTGTTATAGATATCAGAGAATTCACGTATATTGTTGATAATTAATTTCTCTTATACTGTATGTTTAGTATTGTTTTAACAACACTAAAAGAAGCCTTACGAAAATTGTTCACTTTATTATAAGAAATGAAATAGAACTACCCACGATAACCTTATGACGAAAGTCTTTTTTAATAAAACTGAGTATCTGTACACAAGCGTGCTTCTCTCAGCACGAATAGTAAAATACTACTCACTTAGATTTCGTTTGGGGCTGTGTTTAATTGGTATACTGTGTCATACTCAACAGGTATGCAAATGTGGCATTTCATAAATAAAGTTTGTATTCCTAGAAATTTAAAATTTGCTTGTCAGCAGCGGAAGGAAGTGTTACCTGTTGTGCAGCATTGTAAGTTTTTCACCATTGCACTATGAGCTGAAAGTATTTTCTTGCGATTTCCCTATCGATGTTTGATCTGACTTCATATAGCTCTTTCACAGAAGGGATAAAAAAGTCTCAGTCAGCGAGACTGGAACCGCGAACCATAACAGACGCTATTTCACAGGTCAGCACAGACCTAGCAAAGAGGCATGTGTTATGCCTTCCTCTTACAAGGCCAATAGTGACTAGAACTCGTAAACCGCTATTTAAAGGACGAGATTAGTTGCGATTTCCACGTGCAACGGCTTTCCTGGGCTGAAAACCGTAAATTTACAATCTTTTGTTACACCTCAAGCGATAATAACTCAGATTATTCAATGGAAATGACAGGAAAAATCAAGTGAACTTTGAGGCTTAATTGCGTGCACACCAGGAAGTAACTCGTCGATCACAGGGTTGCCAAACATACCTTGCCTTGTTGCCAAATCTCAGTTACAGTACCAGCAGGAAGAAGACAAACTGATGTGATTCTATAGCAGGCAGGGAAGTGACCATAGCTGGCAACTCAAAGACGCGGCTGCTATGCCCTGGAATACGTAATGCGTCTGATTCGCATTTCTGTAACTAGATTTAGGGACTGGAGCGTAGGTACTAATAATAGTGAGAACTGACTGCAAACTAAACATCATAAATCAGTAACTGTCATAGTTGATTTTATATTTCTTTCGTAACTGTACTCAAAACTAAGAAACTCATTCACGGACGTTTTCGTGCCTTGCTGATATTCGAGCACACCAAACAAACGATACTAAAAAAGAAAGTGTGTGTGTGTGTGAGAAAGAGAGAGAGAGAGAGAGAGAGAAGAGAGAGAGAGAGAGAAAGAGAGAAGAGAGAGATAGAGGTAAAAATAAAAAAGAGTGAGAGAGAGGGTAAAAATTGTTGTAAAGAAATTGAATACCGGTTTGTAAGGAAATCTTTTATTAAAATGACACATTCCACTTCATTATGAAATGACGTATTCATGATCTATGTAACAATTATTAATCTAATCTAATCTAATCATATTGCTGACTAGCTGTGAAGAGTCATGAATTACCGAAATTTTCGTCAATGTCAGTAATCAAACCTAAACTTCAAAATAAAAGACGACAGTTTTTGTATTATACCGGGACTCCTATCAAGACCCTTTCATCACTGTTAACTAACCACGAAAAATGTCTGATATACCTCCATTCAGCAGTAACAAAGTGTGTTTGCATTTAAAGATGAAGTGCATGATGTGAAGTTCTGTGGCAGAGATACGAACCCAACACATAATCGGATTGTTAACTAAGTAAAATCAAATGTTACACATCGGTGTTTCTTACCAGCTGCTAGGTGTTAGAATCTAAAATAAGGATACAAATTTTTGTGCCTGAGCGACTATCGACCCGCACTCCTCTTGTTCTTCTTTATCATCTACGAATATAGCTAAAGTATCAGTTGCTTACTCACCAACAGTAAGATGTATGCGTGTTTGACCAGAAATGGTTGGCAACACATGAACAGACATTATAAATGCACATTAATTTTCACTAGCAGGCCGGTGTGCACGTGATAAAGGCTCGAAATGAAATTATGAATATTTTTGTACTGGAACAGGAAAGAGGAGATACGAATTGGGATCACAGTCCAGCACCAAATTTTTCAACGTCTCTAGTTCAATCAAGTACAAGTAGAATAAGAGACCTGTTCCTTTAAATGGCTATCGGTTCATGAAATAAAATAAAATTTTAGTAGATACCTTTTGTAGATTCTGGACCACTAGACCAATCTTTTTTTATTTTCCATAAGATTGATCTAATGATCCAGAACATACAAAAGGTATCTACTGTTCCAATAATATAATATAATATAATATAATATAATAATATAATTATAGCTATAATAAAAATCATTTGTTTTACATACATTTGCCATAGGTGAATGTAATGTAATTAAATATATTATAGAATTAAGTATTGTTTTTTTAAAATTATATTAAAGAATAAGTATATAAAATTATTTACTTTCTGCTTTCACAGACATAAGATTATTATGAGTTGTTGTTTGTAAATGCTTTTTGAGATAAGACTTAGATACAGTTTTACCACATTCACAAGTAACTTTAATTTTCTTACAGTCTTTACATACATGAGAATGTCCACCAGTTCGATATTTATCTTTATAAAATTCTTCAATACTTTTTTTAATCATACATTCACTACACTGTCTTAATTGTGGCTTGGCACAGCCTAAGGACTGCTTTAACTGTCGCTTAGTGTTGTTCACTTAAAGAATATAATTGTTTTTCACTATCTGAAAATTGCAAAACATCCAATACAATGTCCTACACATTTTCTGTGGTACGGACTTCTCTGACCCAATGTACACAGCGCTACATGAAGACTAAGTTCTGAATTAACAGAATTGCTTCTTTTATTCGGGATGTTTTTAAGCACATAGTACAAATACATTATAATGACCTTTGATATGCGCACTCACATTGGTCAACGATTGTGTGAAGTTTGGCTGAAGCAAAGGAGCTTGAAGAATGTATATATAGTTGGAGTCCTACTAACAGAGTATCTTCTAAAAATCAACTTCTTCATCAATTTATTTAAGGCTGAAATTGATTATTTTCTGAACATTATTCCATTTTAAAATTCGAGAACAAGCCTGAACAATTGATTAATGTGATTTCAACAACAAAATTAGAAACAAAAAATCGAGAAAATTACACCTAAGGTGAAGTATGTTCCCAAGTTACACTCCTGGAAATGGAAAAAAGAACACATTGACACCGGTGTGTCAGACCCACCATACTTGCTCCGGACACTGCGAGAGGGCTGTACAAGCAATGATCACACGCACGGCACAGCAGACACACCAGGAACCGCGGTGTTGGCCATCGAATGGCGCTAGCTGCGCAGCATTTGTGCACCGCCGCCGTCAGTGTCAGCCAGTTTGCCGTGGCATACGGAGCTCCATCGCAGTCTTTTAACACTGGTAGCATGCCGCGACAGTGTGGACGTGAACCGTATGTGCAGTTGACGGACTTCGAGCGAGGGCGTATAGTGGGCATGCGAGAGGCCGGGTGGACGTACCGTCGAATTGCGCAACACGTGGGGCGTGAGGTCTCCACAGTACATCGATGTTGTTGCCAGTGGTCAGCGGAAGGTGCACGTGCCCGTCGACCTGGGACCGGACCGCAGCAACACACGGATGCACGCCAAGACCGTAGGATCCTATGCAGTGCCGTAGGGGACCGCACCGCCACTTCCCAGCAAATTAGGGACACCGTTGCTCCTGGGGTATCGGCGAGGACCATTCGCAACCGTCTCCATGAAGCTGGGCTACGGTCCCGCACACCGTTAAGCCGTCTTCCGCTCATGCCCCAACATCGTGCAGCCCGCCTCCAGTGGTGTCGCGACAGGCGTGAATGGAGGGACGAATGGAGACGTGTCGTCTTCAGCGATGAGAGTCGCTTCTGCCTTGGTGCCAATGATGGTCGTATGCGTGTTTGGCGCCGTGCAGGTGAGCGCCACAATCAGGACTGCATACGACCGAGGCACACAGGGCCAACACCCGGCATCATGGTGTGGGGAGCGATCTCCTACACTGGCCGTACACCAATGGTGATCGTCGAGGGGACACTGAATAGTGCACGATACATCCAAATCGTCATCGAACCCATCGTTCTACCATTCCTAGACCGGCAAGGGAACTTGCTGTTCCAACAGGACAATGCACGTCCGCATGTATCCCGTGCCACCCAACGTGCTCTAGAAGGTGTAAGCCAACTACCCTGGCCAGCAAGATCTCCGGATCTGTCCCCCATTGAGCATGTTTGGGACTGGATGAAGCGTCATCTCACGCGGTCTGCACGTCCAGCACGAACGCTGGTCCAACTGAGGCGCCAGGTGGAAATGGCATGGCAAGCCGTTCCACAGGACTACATCCAGCATCTCTACGATCGTCTCTATGGGAGAATAGCAGCCTGCATTGCTGCGAAAGGTGGATATACACTGTACTAGTGCCGACATTGTGCATGCTCTGTTGCCTATGTCTATGTGCCTGTGGTTCTGTCAGTGTGATCATGTGATGTATCTGACCCCAGGAATGTGTCAATAAAGTTTCCCCTTCCTGGGACAATGAATTCACGGTGTTCTTATTTCAATTTCCAGGAGTGTATTTTCAATTGAACATACATCAGTGCCATCTGTTGACAGAAGTTGGAATCTAGTTAGTTCAAACTACTTTTCACAGATGTCTCTACAGACCTCAAAGTACAGCTCAAAACAGATAAAATGCAACAAGTGGATAGCTTGAAACATATAAAATGGAACAAACTCAGTTTTTCTTTTTAAAATGCAACAAACTGAATTTTTTCTGGAAATACGTTCGTCCCATACTCACAGTAGGCCATATACCGAATTTCATCAAAATAACTTAATAAACAAAAAAGCTGATTTTCATGACTCAGCACTTTCTGATTTTACATTAGGTGACGATTTCTCAGCCAAATATTAACCATTTGTAAATATTCAAAGTGCTAACATAATCTATATTAAAAGAGCTATCTAGAAAAAATATAATAAAATAAATCGAAAATCACTTAATAAGTAAGATACTAAAATTTTCAGTTTTTATTTTTTGTATCTTTCTTAAAATGTTTCAGAAATGTATATAAGCAAGAAGTTAACACTTTTACAAATTTTTTAAGTTTCTCTTTCATTTATATAGAAGCAAGTGTTAATAATTAAAAATTTTCAGTAAGCAATCTATGTTGTGCATCGTATGTAAGATTCTTTTTGCCATACATAATGACATAAGAAAGTGTATCATTTGGAATTTTATCATTAAAAGTTTCATAGTAGTTTCCTGCATAGTTGGAACATTCTTTCTGCGTGTCATATTAATTACATACATTGAATAATTATTTATAAAACTAAATGGACTAATATCAATATCTAATTATAGTAAAGTAATTCTTTTAAAATGAAGAAATGCATCATATGCTTTAAGAAAATTATTTGGTGGATAATTGTTCCACATTTATTGAGGAAAAACTTCATTTCTACCATTTTTAGATAAATATTCTGTAGTTTAACATGATCAATAGTGACAAATCAACTAATTGATTAATTTTACGATTTGTTTGAAATGTAACAAATACGAAGTATGGCATATCAAATTCTGTGGAGTTATAGTAATTTGTTATATCTAGTTCAAAATTGTTTTTACCAGATAATCTGGCAACTTCTTGTGTTTGAAGTTCATAAAAAGAAATAGGAATTTTCGGATTTTAAATAATAATTTCTCGTTGTTCAAGTTCATAATTTGGTTCAAATTTACCAACTGGTACACGAATTTCCATAGAATCTATAATAATTTTACCTTCTTTAGGTAATGTATCTTTTATTTCAATTCCAGCATCATTTTTATCAGACCAAAGAAGAATTACGTCGTCAGAAGATGAACTATGTGTAAAAATTACTGTTAAATCTCCCTCCCACATAATTTCTTTATGATGAATCCACCAAGTAATGATAATGGATTAAGTACTTCATTTCTTTTACTATTGATTTTTCCCTTTTTAATTATATGTCCTTCTAAACTTATTTTATCTGTAACAGATGAAGTTAGATGACATAAAACAGATGAAGAAATAAGAGGATGTTAAATTCTAGATAAAGTATTATTTCCTTTCTTTATCGTTATAAAATAAAACAGTTTTGCTTCATAATTATCAATTAATTTTTTATTTGATTTTCCATCATAAGTTGGATAATCTGTGCCATCATTTCCACTAATAGTAAAATTCATGTGTAATTGTGCATGATTTGGATGAAGCCAACCATCACCAATATTTATTTCAATTTCTGTATCTTTGTTAGGAACATTAAAATATTTTTAGTTTTCTCTTTCACAGGGAATGAATAGAATTGATAACTTTCAATTTTATTCATGATGCAGTCTAAGATTGTTTTAGCAAATACTTATTTATGAAGGAAAAAATGTATTAAAATATTTCTAAAACAACTGTTACAGTAGCACCATTAAAGTCAATTAAATTATCAAATTCATCAGTTATAATAACTTCTAAATCTTGAATTGTATAAAAAATAGGAACCTTTACAGGATATTTTGGATCATAAATTATCGGTCCACCAAATTCTGCATTATGTTTAAATGAAGCAATAATATTAGCTTCTTTATGAAAATGATCATTATGTTTTACATACATTCCATCAGCAAGATTAAAATTTATATTTTTTAATTCAAAAGGAATAAATTTAGTATCATCTTTAGCTACGTTTTTTTCATTAGGTAAAATAATTTGATTATTAAAACCAAGTAAATTTAAATACTATCTTCTATATCGACATACAATTTTACATCGCTTTCAATAACAATTCTGTTTTAAATTATTATGTATATTTGGTTTTGTCGAATGAATAAATTTATCTAAATTTTTCAGACTATATTGACCAACAGGAATTTCTATTGTTTGACCATCATAATAAAGTTTCTTATTTTTGTTGTAATATTTGGTGTTAAAAATGTTGAATAAAAACCAACTAGTGAAACATTAGTATAACTATCATGTATTGGAACAGTTAATTTTTTCTTAGTATACTAGATTTATCACTAAGTTGAAAAAGGCATCTCATTTATTACTGAAAAAAATTATTGAATTAATGAATAAAACAGATTGGGAACCTAAAGTAAGAATTCCAGAAAAGACATCGAAAAACAAACATGGTAAACTGTTAACAAATTCTGTAAGATGTGCAATAATTGGACCAAGTGGTTGTGGAAAAACAACATTAATTATTGATAATTATATTTTAGGTCCAGGATGGTTAAATTGGAATAAAATGAATCATTTATATGTTTATATATGTTTATTCAAAAAGCTTAGATCAGCCAAAGTACCAAGAATTTATAAAACAATGTAAAAAAATTAATGAAAATATTGTTAGTTTTATTGAAAATTACAAAGAAATTATTCCTTTAGATGAATGTGAAGATAATTTAGTTGTGGTATTCGGTGATTTCATTTTAGAAAATCAAGGTACTGTAAGAGAATATTTTACTAGAGGCAGAAACAAAGGTACAGATTGCTTTTATATTTCTCAAACTTATTCGAATTTACCTAAACAGTTAGTTAGAGACAATCTAAATTTTTTAAATATCTTTAGACAAGATGATACAAATTTAAATCATATTTATCATGAATTTGTTGGTAGAGATTTAAAGTTCGATAATTTTAAAGAAATGTTTAGCAAATGTTGGAATGTGTCTAGTAAACCAAATGAAGGTAAATTCAAAAATAAAATACATTCTTAACAAAATAAACATTTAACAAAAACCTAAATGTAAACATAAAATAAATATAAACATAAACATTAACATAAACATAAATGTTAAACATACATATAATTAATGTTTTTTCTTCCTTAATAAATGTTTGTAAAGTACGATGAAAAAGTTGCTAAACAAGCTAAACAAAATAAAAAGGAAGCTGAAGAATTAAAAGAATAATTTACGCTTTGGAAAAAGCAACCAAAAACAGAATATGATAAATATAAAAAGATAGATTAACCTGCTTTTGATTCTATTGAAAAAGTAAAACAAGGTATTGAAGGATTAGGAGATAATGTTCTGAAAGTAATTGAAGAAAATAGATAAGCTGAAAAATAAATGATTGCATATTGTCATCATATGGAAGATTTTGGAGATTTATCACCAGTTAAACCATTAAAAGATTGGTCTGATGATATTCTTAAAAATATGATTACACATTAAGTGAATCAGAAATTCAAGAGGTATTAAATAAATATTAGAAAGAAAAAGGATCAAGTAGTCATCAAAATGAAAATAAATAGGTAAATGAAACTAAAAAGACAAATGTTAGTGAAAGAAAGCTAATGTACATTAATCATAGTGAAGATCAACTTTTTGGTTTGAAACCTGTTGGCATGTTTAAATATGTTGGTAATTTACCTGTTGAATTCAGTGGAGAAAAATTAAAAATTGGTGAAAAAACATATGAAGGCACAGATGGATTAATGAGAATTCTAACTGAAAAACAAATTACTGTAGGTGATATGAATGATAAGTTTAATTCTGTTGATTTACCAAATTATGCAGATATATTATATAATTCTGGAGCATTATATTGTGATAATAATACAAATAAAATATGATCATGTAAAGGTAATAAATATAAATACTTAATAAAAGAAATTGTTGATGATTATTTTCCAAACTTAAGAAGACAAACTATAGATTCTTCAGATTTTAGTTCTCCGGAACGAAAAGCTAGGGGTTTAATTAAAAAATATACAGATAAATCAATTGAATATATTTGGATGAATGATGTTAGACAATTAATTGATAGATTAGCAGTTACTCATGGTGAAGAATAGCTGGAAATAAGAATTATCATAATGAAAAAATTAGTATTGCACAAACGTTAACAAATAAATTTTGTGATTTTATAATAGATAATCCAAAAGGAATTCCGTATTTAATTAGATTTTTAAATAATCTGCCACATACATTTTGGAAAAGTGATAAATATTGTTGAGTGGTACTTAAGATAGGTCAATAATTCAGCGAAATCAATGTGAAGTGTAGTAGAAATTAGCAAATAAATGAAAAACTTAGTTTAGAAGGATTACACATTGGCAAACAGCATACAAAGCAGCAGTGGCAACAGCCGGCGCTTGAAGTCAGCATGTTCAGGAGAGAAGCGGAAACTGTCGATTCAGCTGTCAGGGCATCGCCCGACCGTCTCACGCGCTTCTCAATTGTCACATGTGATCAAAGGCCCTCGCCTACATTCCAAGAGCCAATGACCGACGTTGAGAATATTCTTCGAGATGCTTTTCAATGTGACAGAAGAGGCAATGACCAGCTCATGTGTTTCTCATTTTTCACATGTGATCAAAGGCCCTCGCCTACATTCCAAGAGCCAATAACCAACGTTAAGAAGATTCTTCGAGAAGCTTTCCAACATGACAGAAGAGGCAATGACCGTGAAGTTGTTCACTTCCAGCGAACTGAACTGAATAAATATGTGAGACGCAGTGGGCCCGACAAGAAAAGAGTAGTAGTAGTTTTCAGTTCACTTTCAGTGCTGAAGACCGTCATGCAAGAAGAGACTACTTCATACACAGACACACCAAGTCCGCCGCTGTAATGGAATAGCAAGCAGCAGCCTCGGCGCCAGAAGAGAGAAGTTGAAAGGTATTTGAAGTATGATTTTTACGTACCTGTGTGACTCGTGTGGACGGGAAGGAGACGGCCTCACATCAGCAGTCACCTGTGAACTGGGATGAAGATCTGACAGTCGAAGACTGGCAAGTGGGAGTCTGTTGTTCGAGTCCGGGACACTGGCCTTCCTCCGCCGCGACGCTCCGCTGGCTGACGCACAACACATACGACCGCTTAGAGAAGAGAAACACTGGGACGCCTCATCCAAGGTATAACCATCCAATGCGCGTCTTCGCTCTCAATAATTAAAAGGGCCGCCGCACGAGGCGCATCTCCAGTCAACTGGGTGAAACGGCAACACGAGATACACACCACCAAGCGTAATCAGACGCCACTGCTGCCACAGCAGAGCCTTCGCAAACGACACAGCTGCTGCTCTCTCAGCCAGAACAGTCGAGTAAAGGAACAGTTGTACAAATCTTCAATAAAAGTTATCCTATGTAAAAATGCTGTTTCATTCTACCTCATACCCGAGCCAAGGGAGAACCCACCCTGCCCACATGTTGTTAAGAGAGTAATTTATTTAGTGTTTTTCACCCTGACATAATGTTTTAGAATCAAATGCCCTTAGCAGTAATGCTCATCCTGACAATTGACTAGCATCAAAAGAGAAAACCCGATTACATTTAGTATCACAAGTGTTACAATATGGATAACGATTAGTCAATTGGGTTTTAAATAATGTTCCAATGCCTGAGATGCATTTACTTTGGACCATTTACTAAACTTCAAGAAAGAGTAGAACGTGGTGATCCAGGAATAAATCCATTAGATGAAGCTTGTAAACAGGATGATATTGCTTACAGAGATAATAAAGATTTAGGAAAAAGACATATAGCTGGTAAAGAACTTCAATTAGCTGCAAAAGAAAGAATGCATGCAAGTGATGCTAGTTTGAAAGAGAAAATTGCAGCAACAGCAGTTAGAGGAATAATGTGTGGCAAATGAAAATTAGGTATGGGAATTAATGTTAATGAAAATGGTTGGGGATTATAAATTTAAAAAATCTTTATTAAATTTTTAACTATATATATGAATAACTTTACAATTGATTATACTTTGCTACCTAGTGGCAAAACTAAACCAAAATCAATTAAATTAAAGTTAAATAATGAACAATTAAGTGCAATTGAACCATTTTTAACAGAGGTTCAAAAAAGAAAAAAGAAAAGAAAGTTGGAGGAAATTTACTTATTACATTAGGTATTCCTGTTGATAAAAAAATTGGTTCTTTAGCTGGTGGATCTGCAGCAATTGCAAATGCAGTTATAAACAAGAAGAAAGCTGATAAAGAATTAGAAGAACAAAAAAGACATAACTTAGAAATGGAAAAGAAAGCTGTAACTGGAATAAGGAAAACAAATATTTCGAAAAAGTAATTAATAAATATCCTAATGCATTAAGTAATTTTGATATAGAAGAACTTACTAAACAATCAAAAATTAAACACTTTCGTGGTGTATATATGATTGATGAATTACCAAATAAGCCATTTAAAATTGAATGTAGTATAGTTAATTTAGATAGATCTGAGAATCCTGGTAGACTCTGGATTCATTGATATAAAAATGAAGAAGAACAATTTGTTTTTGATTCATTTGGTGGTAATATACCAAAACAATTAATTAACTATTTAGGAAAAAATGAACTATATTACAATACAGAAAGAATAAAAAAATTTGATGAAGTAATATGTGGTCATTAATGTTTATTTGTTTTAAAATTGTTATGTGAATATTATAATTTTAATGATATTTTAGATTTAATAAATGGACATTTTTGGAAATAAGATACATTTATTCAAACAAAGTGGAAATGTAGTTAATACATCCTCATTCGATCTAGAAAAAATTGAAAATATGATTAATCAACTTGATCCAAAGATAACTAATGCAATTAAAAAATTTCAAAAAGTATTTAATGCTATTTTTAAAGTAAGTAAAGGATATATTGGTTTTAAAAATAGAAGACTTGCTAATGTAAATGATCCAGTTGATGCAAAAGATGTAGCTAACAAACAATACTTGGAAAAAGAGAATGTTACAAACCCAAAATACACAAATATTTTAACACAATTTAAGAATTATTTTACCAAAAAAATAGAAAAAGCTTTTACAGATTATTTCACAAAAACAGATTTAACTCCATACTTAGAACAGTTAAGTAATCTTAAAGAAAATAATTGAATTTACTTTTATGACAGCTGGTGAAGAAAAAATGTATAATTTTGAATATGATTTCATACTTAAAAGAATTATTATTGTTGGTAAAAATATAGAGATTTAAACTTCGATGATTGTGATATAACACCCAGTGTAGCTGATAAGCTATATAAAATAAATAATAATATCCAATCAATAATTGTACATAAACCAAATTTTATAACTGGAATATTGAAAGATTCTGTTAAAACTGTTCCTGTAGATGTAAATATAATTGTATTAGACGTAATAATTTTAAATTTTAACTTTAATAAATTTTTTATCTATATGAATGGAAAATCATTCTTCATATGACTATCACATTTATTGTTTTAAGTGTAAAAAGTTTACTGATACACATAATCCACATAGAGTAACAACTAAAAATGAAAGACAAAGAATTGAAGGTCTTTGTACAGTATGTAAATCTAAAAAGTGTAAATTTGTTAAAAAAAATTGTAAGTGCTGGTGAAGGCCTTAATAATATTCGTGAAAATATAATTGATGAATTACATAAACCAATGAGAAAGAATTTTGAAAGAAGAAATGTTGTTTCTTGTAGTATATATGATTTATGGCAAGCTGATTTAGTTGAAATATATTCAGGTAATTTAAAAGGTAATTCTGAAATAAATATAGGATATAAATATTTAATGACTGTTATTGATGTCTTTTCGATATTTGCTTAGGCTGTTCCTATTAAAGATAAAACAAGTAAGAATGTAGTTGATGCTATTCAAAAAAATCTATAGATAGATGACCAAATAATTTCCAAAAAGATAATGGTAAAGAATTCTATAACAAAGAATTTAAAGAATTAATGGGGAAATATAACATTAATCATTATTCAACTTTTTCAGAATTAAATGCATCTGTTGTCGAATGTTTTAACAGAACACTTAAAGAAAGGATGTGGAAGAAATTTTATTAAAAAGGAAATTATAAATGAATAAATTTAGTTAAAGATCTAATTGATTAACATAATAACGCAAAACATTCTACAATAAAAACGAAGCCAATAGAGGTAAATGAAGAAAATTAAAAAATAACTAATATTGTCTCTAATGAAGTTGCCACTAAATTAAAAAAAGGTGATAAAGTTAGAATTAGTAAACTTAAAGGCCGTTTCCAGGAAGGATTTACAGCTAATTGGTCAACAGAAACATTTGAAAGTGAAGATGTTATTCATTCTAATCCAAATACACATTAATTAAAAGATATAAAAGGAAATTTTTGTGACCGAGAAATACAGAAAACGAAATATCCAGATGTATACTTAGTTGTAAAAGTTTTAAAAAGGAATGATAATAAAGTTTATTTTAAATGGTTAGGTTGTGATAATTCACAAAATAGTTGGGTAAATAAAGATAAAGTTATTTTATAGTAGTTCGGTTTGATTAAGACTAATTATATCATGAATCAATTGTTCTTGTGTATAGTTATTCAAAATATTGAAATAGATCATATGACAGTCAATCCTTAATTTTTTTTTCATTCTTTGATACAGATTTATTGAATTAGGATTATAATTCAATCTTATCATTTCTTCACAATTAGGATCTCTATGTTAGATTTTATATAGTTGTTTCTGTAAATGTTTTCGTTGTGTTCTAACGACATAATAATCATATTCACATTCATCATCAAATAATATAAAAAGAATGTTCATCTTACATTTTCATTAATTCTTTAAGGAACTTCGTGTGGTAATAAATTATATATTTCTTCATTTCTTTTACCTATCATTTCCGAAGCAATATTAACTGTTTCTCTCAAATTCTGAATATTATCATCTCCCATTGTAATTCTATCATCTTTTAATTGAATTATTTTTGTGTTTAATTTATTCAATTCTTGTAGTTGTATTCAGTTATCGTTGGGTTTTATTTGATATTTATTAGCATTAGTCATCTATTTTGTAATATTTCTTATATTGACCATGTTTGTCCATTGATGGTAAAACTGCACGAGTAACCCATCTTATAAATTGTTTAGCTTCTTCTTTTTTTGATTTTAAAATTATAGGATAGAGGCCACCTTCATTGATAAAAATAGTAGAGTTTTTAATGCATTTTAATATGTCTAAATTGGAAGGGTTTAAATGTTCTATTAATTTTTTATCATCTTCATCAATATGCTTAAAAGCTTTATGTGTTTGACGATATTCCAAAAGTATAGCAACATCTTTGACTGTAAACCATGGATGATTTTCGTCATTAAGAATCATTAAAACTTGTTTATTGTTGTATGTAAGCTTGTTGTTGGTGATGCCTACAATGGGCACCATTTAAGAGAAATATTTTTTATTAAATTTGCAAAAAATAAACATTATGTGAAATTTGTAGTTTGTATTTAAGATTAAATTAAATTAGAAAATTTAACTTTTTAATAAATCTAATAAAACTTATTTCTTATAAATGGAGAACCAAAACGAAATGCAAACTAAACTAAAAGAAACTTATGTACTAATTGTTGTATGTAAATAAGATATTGATTGTCCTATTTGTTTAAGTGATGAAAATAATAATCAGTTTGTCATAACAAGCTGCAAGCATATTTTTATAAAGAATGTATTGATGAATGGTTAAAAGAAAAAGAAAATTCTCCACTTTGTAGAACTATTATTAAAAATAAAGTACCAACATTAAAAGATATATTAGCTGCAGTTAGTTCTTTACCAATAACTACAAGTTCTTTTGATCTTTTATTTGATAGAAATCGACAATTAAGAAATCAGGATTATGAATCTGATGATTATTATGATGATGATTACTGGTTATTATTAGTTTTAACATAATTTATATGAATAATTAAAGTATAAAAAATTTACTTTTTTTCAATTCTAGTAAATTTTTTCTATATAAATTGAACACGTTCAAGTTCAACAAGATTGTTCCCCAAAAACTGAATTTTGTAAATATTGTAATACATATAAATGAATTGAAAATTTCACTTTACAAAAGTATACAAAAGAACAATATGTACGCCATGTTCAAATAAATATCATGTAGAAAATTAGAATAAAAATCGAATTCCTTGCGTATGTGGAAAATGTGTTGCTAAATATTATTTTAAAGAACATTTAAGACGAAATTCAAGCGAGGAACATACGAAAATGGAAAATGAATCTATGATGAATAATGAAGAAGTGATATGTGAAGAAAAAAAGAAATGTAAAATGTGTCAATAAATTAAAAATTTAAATTGTTTTTATATAAATCTATCACGTAAAGATAAACATAATAATAAATGTAAGAAATGTACTTCAGAATATATTAAGAATAAGAAACCTTTAACTTTAAATAATAACCCCTTTATGATTAATTATCTATCCATCTATTAAATAATTACCATTTTTATTTAATAAAAATAATATTTGCAAAGCTAATGAATTTTTTGTTTTAAATAGAAAAGCAAACTAATTGATTCTTAAATTAAATAATAAACAACTTGTTTAAAAACTAATTGATAGTTCAACTAAATAATAAACTAATTCTCTTTTTGATTAATTATTTATTAAATAATAATCCTTATCTATGTATTAAATAATTAACATTTTATTAAAAAAATATTTTTTACGAATCTAATAAATTGTTTTGTGTAGTAAATAGAAGAGCATAATGGAAAGTAACATTGCTGCTCAACTAGAACAACTTGTTAATCAACTACAACAATTTCCTGCTGTAAGACTTCGTGAATTTTGTAAATTAAATAATTTACGAGGATATTTAAGTTTACATAACACTGATTTAATTAGATTTATGTTTAGTAATCATTCAATTATTATTAGTAATCATCCTGATATTGTTATAAGTTATATATCTGTAGTAAGTGAAAATAATACAAATATTGTTAAAAATAATATATCTAAAATAAGTGAAAATCATAAAAATTATTTAGTTGAAGTAAGTAAAAAATATAAAAATATCGTTAATATTTATATACCTGACGACTGTGACAGCTGTCACTGAAGAAGTAGTTGATAATCAAACAAATATTGTTAAAAATAATAAAGCGTAACCTAGTGACAGTCTTTGGAAAAGTTACCATTTTATGATATTTATGATGTTTATCTAACTAAAGTTGAAAAAGCCATTAAAAGGAATATTTCCATTTTCTACTAATGTATTTGTAAAACCAAAAGATAGAAAAACAATTAATGATTACTTAGTTCAAAAGGCATTTACAAACTATAATTTAAGAAAATAATATGGATATACTTGATCCTAATCATTTCTTAATTGCAGTAAAAGCAAAATTTTTTAAGATTGTTAATGACTATTTGAAAGTACATCATGGTGTAAAGATATATTTTAATTTATATTGTGAATATAAACTGCAAGCAGATGAAACAAATGAAAAAGTTCCAGAATTTGGACAACAAACAGCAAACTATACTATTTTAATAGAAAAAGATTTTAATAAAGAAATTCAAATATGGTAAAAGAAATATTTTAGAGAATATATCTAATTTTCAAGCACAGGGATCTGGATGGTTAATAAATAGAATAATTGGCTTACACTTAGCAATTAACAAATATGTTTCACTAAGAGGATCGTCTTATATTGAGTTACCAGATAAAATTAAAAATAAGAAAGCATGAGTTAACGTAAAAAATAATGTTCAAAAGTGTTTTCTGTGGGCTATAAAATCAGCTTTGTTTCCTGTAGATGATTCTTCTGATAGAATAACAAAATATACAAAGGTTGGTCTTGATCTTGATAAAAAACTTGAAAATATTGAATTTCCTGTACTAGTTGATGATATTCCAAAAATAGAAAAAATAATTAATGTATCTATTGATGTTTATTATTTTGACAATGAAGATGAAAATTATCAAGTGTATCCATTAAAAATAACATAATCTAAAAAAGAAAAACATGTAAATCTACTTTATTTTAAGAAAAATAATAATTCAGATGAATAATTCACAAGAACCAAGTGGATTTCGTTATTATATTATATATATGGAAATTATAAAGAGCCAGTTGTTTATAGAGGACGAAATTGCCATAAAAATTTATAGAATGTATAGAGAAGTTATAGATATTGGAAAAATTTATTCTGAAATTGAAGAAATGAAACCACTTACACTTGATGAATATAAAATGTTTGTACGCTATGTACGCTATGTAAATGCCCTTATACAAAAAAGAATAAAAAAGTACATCATGCTCATTTAACTGGAAAATATATTGCTCCATTATGTAATAATTGTAATTTAAAAGTATGACTACCTGGTTTTGTACCTATTTATTTACATAATTTCTCTGATTATGATTCATATCTTTTTGTAAATGAGCTTGGTTATGATAATAAAGAAATAGAATTAATACTGAGAAATCAAAATAAATATATTTCCTTTAGTAAACATAGAAAAACTTTAAAAATGTGACTTGTTGATACATTTAGATTTATGGCTTCTTCACTTGATAAACTTTCATAAAATTTAAAGAAAAATCAGTTAAAAAATAAGAAAAGGCATGTTTCTCTAGAAATATTTAACTTAGTAATTTGAAAAGGTTTTTATCCATATGATTACATGGATTCCTGGAAAAAATTTAAAGTAACACCATTACCAACAATAGATAAATATTATAGTGAATTAAATGATTGTCACAGAAGTGATGAAGATTATGAACATGCAAAATTAGTTTGGGAAAAATTCAATATAAAAAATCTTGGTGAATATCATGATTTATAACTTAAAACTGATGTATTAATGTTAAGCAATGTTTTTGAAAATTTTAGAAAAACATGTATAAATACATATAATTTAGATCCATCTTGGTATTTTACAGCACCAATGTTAAAAATTACTGTTCAAAAACGTGATTTATTATACGACTATGATATGTTTCTAATGGTTGAAAAAGGGATAGGAGGTGGGATTTCACACTGTTGTAAATGATATGTAGAAGCAAATAATAAATATTTAAAAGATTATAATAATAAAGAAATATCAAATTATGTAATGTATCTAGATACAAATAATTTACATGGTTATCTTATGAACCAATATTTACCATATGGTGGATTTAAATGGAATGAACCAAATAATTTTAATTCTACAAAAATAAGAGAAATGTGAAACAATAGTCAAGATGGATATATATTTGAAGTAGATCTCGAATATCCAAAGGAATCACATGATTTATCTAAAGATTTACCGCTAGCTCCTGAATCAAAACTTGTTCCGGGTGCAAATGAAAGTAAATTAATAATTACTTTAGATAAAAAAACATATTTATGTAGTACATTATCGAAATCTTAAACAATATTTATCTTTAGGAATGAACCTTACAAAAATACATAAAGTGTTAAAATTTAAACAATCTAATTGGTTAAAGAAGTATATAGCTCTAAACACACATTTAAGAACTAAAGCCACAAATGATTTTGAAAAAGATCTCTATTAATTAATGAATAATTCTTTATTTGGTAAAACAATGGAAAATATAAGAAATAGACAAGATATTAAATTAGTTTTAGATAGTAAAGTATGTGATAAACTTGTAACTAAGCCAGACTTTAAACATAGAACTAAATTTACTGAAAATCTAGCTGCTATTCATATGAATAAAACTAAAATAATATTTACTAAACCTACTTATGTTGGATTAAGTGTAATTGATTTATCTGAAGGATTGAAGTACGATTTTCACTATAGAGTTATGAAATCTAAATATGGAGAAAATATTGAATTATGTTATCAAGATACAGATAGTTATATTTACAATATTAAAACTGAATATTTCTAAAAAGATATGAAATCAATGATTGATTGTTTTGATACAAGTGATAATCCAACAGATAATACTGTATATATAATATTCCACAACTAAATAAGAAAGATGAATGTAATGGTAAAATAATGGAAGAATTTTGCGGTTTGAGAGCAAGGATGTATGCTTGTAAAGTTGGTGAAAAAATAGAAAAGAAGTCTAAAGGAATTAAAAAATGTATTGGAAAAAACAAAATAAGTTTAGAAGATTCTAAAGATAGCTTGTTTAACAATATGGAACAATATAGAAAACATAATTTAATTAAGTGTGAAAAAACATGAAATATATACAATTCAAGTAAACAAAAATGCATTAAGTCCTCATGATAATAAAAGATATGTTTTAGAAAACAGAACAGATACATTATCATATGGTCATTACTCATTATTGAAAATGTAATAAATAATTATTATATATAAATCTAATAAAAATTTTTCTGTATAAATGGAGACTACTTTAATTAAGAAGCTAAATAATTTAAGTATTTCTAAAGAAATTAGAAAAGTAAATGAGCTAGAGATAAATGTATTATATAATATTATGGACTGTGAATTTTTAAATACTAGAATTGGAGAACAACTTTGTCTGGAACTTAATAATGATTTTAAAGTTATTTTACCAAATAGATTCTCTAAATTAATTGAGGATTTTGATTTAGATATAATTAAAAGAGGACAAATGAAACTGAAATATACAGGAATGAAGGAACTTAAAAATAGAAATAATGAATTTCATGATATAGAGTTCACAATGTAAAAAATTTACTTCTGTTAACTAAAACATTTACTAGTGTTCACAATTTGAAATTATTTTTTCTCATTAATTTTGTTTTATTTAAATGAACAACACCAAGCGACAACTACAGCAGTCTTTAGGGTGTGCCAAGCCACAATTAAGACAGTGTAGTGAATGTATGATTAAAATAGTATTGAAGAATTTTATAAAGATAGATATCGAACTGGTTTACATTCTTATGTAAGTAAAGACTGTAAGAAAATTAAAGTTACTTGTGAATGTGGTAAAACTGTAACTAAGTCTTATCTCAAAAAGCATTTACGAACAACAACTCATAATAATCTTATGCCTGTGAAAGCAGAAAGTAAATAATTTTATATACTTATTCTTTAATATAATTTAAGAAAACAATACTTAATTCTCTAATATATTTAATTAGACTACATTCACCTATGGGAAATGTATGTAAAATAAATGATTTTTTATTATAGCTATAATTATATTATTATATTATATTATTGGAATAGTAAATACCTTTTGTATGTACTGGATCATTAGATCAATCTTATGGAAAATAAAAAATTGCAAGTGTTATTGAGTAATTTTTTACTTTAAGATTGGTCTAGTGGTCCAGAAGCTACAAAAGGTATCTACTAATTTTCTAATGTAAGTAAGTTTACTGGCGACAGTATTTCTGAATACCATGACCTCCACCTATGTCATTTCGCAATGTAAACTGGCTCTGCCCAGTTGGGAATGAAGGAACGTGATGTTTAATGTGGATTCTGGATTATAACCTTGTTCTCTTGAGGTTACGAGAGGTAAAGCAAATCTGTTTGTGCCTCTTAAAAGTAAATGTCTGAATCCATGTATTGCAATTGTGATAGTTCTACCAGACCATTGTGGCCACATTTCCCAGCCCCAAGAGTGTGCCGTAACAGATAATGTGCTTAGCTTACAAAATTAGTCATGACGGAAAAATGCAAGTCTATTAAATGGTTAAGAAGAAGCAAGCTTCTGAAGCAGAGATTATGCTGTTCTCATGTCAACAGGATGTAAAGACTCTTCTAGACAACATAGCCTCGGTGTGAAGCCATTTTGAAGTTTTCACTAATTCAGGAAATTTCTTAGTTCGAGAAAATCCACTATGAAGTGTGAAGTTACCGTATAATTCGATTATTACCGTCATTATTACTATCATTTTCTTCATACTGCTGCTGGAACACATGTGCTTGAAGATCATTTAAGGCCTTTTGGTTATTATAGAAGTAGTTCCCCAAGAAGAGGTTATTTCCCTGTCTATGGAATCCTTTTCATGTTAATATCAAACATCAGCAATTGCTCGTAGATCACATTAAAACTAAAGTAATTGATGAAGACATTACTTGATAACAAAAACGTGCTGCCTTTCTTCATTTACTTGCATCTAGAAATGGCTGTCGAATATTGCCAACCAAAAGCCAAGGGATCCTGCTACCTTCTGATATACGTTGCTGTCAGTTCTTCCATATGATTTGGTCGACATGACCTGTTTCAAGTTGAGTATGACAGAGGATGTTGTAGAAAATCAATTGTTTTCCTTTGCAATGGGCAGAAAGATTTTCATTCTAAGCTACCCAAGTTCAAAATTTTTGGAATATTAGTTCAAATTTAATATTCGCTTCAATAATGTAGGAAACTATTTCACAGTTGCAAAACCCACATCCAACTCATTGTCCTTACACCTAGTTGCTGACCATAAATTCTAGCTCAGAGTGACACCAGTTTAAGTAACCTAATGTAGTGAAGACTGTTTGACAGTGCTCTTTCTCACCAGAAAATATGCAATCACTCATTCGGTTCCATAAGTACACTGTAACAGTAATTTCTGTGTGTATGCAATACATACGGATTGTAGAATTTAGAGGTGCTCTCTCTTCCACTTCTGTATACAATATGACTGACCTAAACGGGCCCTTTATCATTACAGGCGGTGCAACTTCATACTGACAACAGTAATGTGCATATTCTGACAACCTCACTGTTCGTTTTACATGATTTTGAAATAATTTAAATAAAACAACATGACCTTCCAGTGGGAGACGCTTCGTCCCCCTTTTCCTTCTGTGAAATTTGTCACTAAGCTTTTTGCCTTCCAGCCAGCGAATTGCGGGAGAATATGGCCGGTAATCGATTCACAAACCACGATTTAGTGCTGCTAAGACGATTTCTATAAACATTGACATAGCTGAAGGAATTAAGTTTCTTCTTAAATAGTCTTATGCAGCAACGTTTTATCTGATGAACCGATAGCCATTTAAGGGAAGGGGCTCTTATTTTACTTGTACTTGATTGAACTACAGACATTGAAAAATTTGGTGCTGGAATGTGTTTCGAATTCGTATCTCCTCTTTTGAGGATTTGAATCTCTCGGAACAGTATAGTTCGATCATTTCGTTCCTTTTTCAAAGACTGCAATCTTCTCTAGGTGTCCTCCAAAAATAAGTATGTAGGTCCGATTCCTGTTCCAGTACAAAAATATTCATAATTTCATTTCGAGCCCTATCTCGTGCACACCGGTCTGCTAGTGAAAATTAATGTGCATTTATAATGTCTGTTCATGTGTTGCCAACCATTTCTGGTCAAACACGCATACATCTTACTGTTGGTGAGTAAGCAACTGATACATAAGCTATATTTGTGGACGATAAAGAAGAACGATAGGAGTGCGGTTCGATTGTCGCTCAGGCACAAAAATTTGTATCCTTATTTTAGGTTCAAACACCTAGCAGCTGGTAAGAAAAACCGATATGTAACATTTGATTTTACTATGTTAACAATCCGATTTCGTGTTGGGTTAGTATCTCCATCACAGAACTTCACATCATGCACTTCATCTTTAAATGCATACACACTCTGTTACTGCTGAATGAAGGTATATCAGACATCTTTTGTGGTTAGTTAACAGTGACGAAAGGGTCTTGATAGGAGTCCCAGTTTAATACAAAAACTGTCGTCTTTTATTTTCAAGTTTAGATTTGGTTACTGACTTTGGCGAAAATTTCGGTAATTCATGACTCTTCACAGCTAGTCAGCAATATGATTAGATTAGATTAGATTGATACTTGTTACATAGATCATGAATACGACATTTCGTAATGATGTGGAATGTGTCATTGTAATGAAAGATTTCCTTACATGCCGGTATTCAATTTCTTTACAACAATTTTTACCCTGTCTCTCAGTCTTTTTTATTTTTACCTCTCTCTCTCTCTTCTCGCTTTCTCTCTTTCTCTCTCTCTCTCTCTCTCTCTCTCTCTCTCTCTCTCTCACACACACACACACACACACACACACACACACACACACACACACACACACAAACACACTCTTTCTTTTTTAATTTTGTTTGTTTGGTGTGCTCGAATATCAGCAAGGCACGAAAACGTCCATGAATGGGTTTCTTAGTTTTGAGTACAGTTACGAAAGAAATATAAAAACAACTATGAGAGTTATTGATTTACGATACTTAGTTTGCAGTCAGTTCTGAGTATTATCAGTAACTACGCTCCAATCCCTAAACCTAGTTACAGAAATGCGAATCAGACGCATTACGTATTCCAGGGCATAGCAGCTGTGTCTTTGAGACGCCAGCTATGGTCACTTCCCAGCCTGTTGTAGAATCACATCAGTTTGTCTTCTTCCTGCTGGTACTGTAACTGAGTTTTGGCAACAAGGCAAGGTATGTTTGGCAACCCTGTGATCGACGAGTTACTTCCTGGTACGCACGCAATTAAGCCTCAAAGTTCACTTGATTCTTCCTGTCATTTCCATTGAATAATCTGAGTTATTATCGCTTGAGGTGTAACAAAAGATTGTAAATTTACGGTTTTCAGCCCAGGAAAGCCGTTGCACGTGGAAATCGCAACTAATCTCGTCCTTTAAATAGCGGTTTACGAGTTCTAGTCACTATTGGCCTTGTAAGAGGAAGGCATAACACATGCCTCTTCGCTAGGTCTGTGCTGACCTGTGAAATAGCGTCTGTTATGGTTCGCGGTTCCAGTCTCGCTGACTGAGACTTTTTTATCCCTTCTGTGAAAGAGCTATATGAAGTCAGATCAAACATCGATAGGGAAATCGCAAGAAAATACTTTCAGCTCATAGTGCAATGGTGAAAAACTTACAATGCTGCACAACAGGTAACACATCTTTCCGCTGCTGACAAGCAAATTTTGGATACATAACTTTATTTATGAAATGCCACATGCATACCTGTTGAGTATGACACAACATACCAATTAAACTCAGACCCAAACGAAATCTAAGTGAGTAGTATTTTACTATTCATGCCGATAGAAGCACGCTTGTGTACATATACTCAGTTTTATTAAAAAAGACTTTCGTCGTAAGGTTATCGTGGGTAGTTTTATCTCATTTCTTATAATAAAGTGCACAATTTTCGTAAGGCTTCTTTTAGTGTTGTTAAAACAATGCTAAACATGAGAGAGAAATTAATTATCAACGATATATGCGAATTCTCTGATGTTATCTATAACAGTCTGACAATGCACATGCAGTTTGTTGGTTACATGCATGTAGAAAACTTGTTCTGAGTTAAAGCAGTCAAACAAGGCTTGAAGAAGAATAAAATGCCATTCACAGGCGACAGCTAATGTAGAGAATACTTTTATGATTATTTTGGCACTATGCGCTCGCCCCGTACATAATACAAAAGCTTCGAGACGCATCTGCTGCCTGGCCGTCTATTAAACCTGAAAAGAACAAAATGTTGCAGAAGTGAGCCATTTTTCCACATGCGGCTATTTTGGGTTGAGAAGTGAAGAGAATTATGTTCAAAGTTCCATTAAATTGATAACTTCAGAAGACAGCAGAATTGCGTTTTAAAAATGTAATAGAACTCGCGACGTCTTATTTACAGTGCGTGACGCTTACCGTTACGCTAGTAGCTGTCATGTAGCTACAGCGTATCCAGAAGTCAAGAACAGTTACTCTAGAACTTCTGCATTGCACAGTGCTGTGAGATAATGCATATGGCCGGATCTAGACTTCTGAGAGACAGACAATTACAGCTTTTATTTTGCACTGCACGACGTTTTCAACAAATGGAAAGGAACTCTTCCTACTTAAATTTCTGCATCCTACACTGTTGGCTGTTCTGTGTAGGTGGCAGTTACGTGATTTTATTTCGCTGTTAACAAAATAGAGTCGAATGTATGCACTGGGTCGCCGAGGCATCTAGTTCATGGCGATTCGGTCAACCAAGTAAATGAATGTACTGAACATGCTGCAAACCACCACAGGGACCCCGTGTGTCAGAATTCTCATCGAGTGTGCCGCAACGGTGTTACGATAGAAAAATGAGCCTGAGAGAAGAACATTTAGTGGTCTGTTGGATTGATGATAGGTTGCTATGATGGTGATCTGGATTCGAACTAGCTTCTACCAATGATTTTTAATAGGGAAAGAGAGATTCTACTCTCTTCTGGCTACGCCAAGTGAAGAAAGTATAATGGCATTGTGGTCTGAAATTCACATTAAACATGATATTCCTTCTCTACCAAGTAGACGTTACGCTGAACCATAATAAAGTCAGGAGTGGCGAAATGTGGGAACTCTATCACCAGTAACCTTTCTTATACTAGTTATTTATTTCTAGTGACGAAACAAACGCTATGTAGGGTCACAGGACACTTATTCCATCTTTTATTTGAGCTTATGTACGTCGATAAAATTGGTCCTGAGCTTGGAATGCAACTCAGACATCCCATAACGCTGAAATTGATCCCTTTGCGACAATACAGGTCGAGTACAATTTGTTGTTTGTTCAAAACTGCAGATTCCTCAACATGTCTACGTATTGCGCGTGAATGGGTTCGAATCCTAGCCCGGCACTAAAGTTTTCATTATGTATTATCAGGCTCTAACATGAGAGCACCTATCTGCTGGTGGATAATAATTTCGATCTTTAATGCATTTTCATTCGTTGTCAACACTAACGATATCGGACGTTTTTGACTCCCAGTGAGACACAGAACTATTTGAGAGATCACTGTAAGTTCAAGGACGTTATTCCGAGCTGCTGGTGGAGAAAAATTCGCTAGCTGACGTCTCTTTGTGTGCAGTCAACAACGATATGTGTGCGGTTCGATTCCCAGTCAACACTGGACTCTTCGTCATATTATTTCTAGTTCAAATATGCTCACATGTCGCTGCTGGTGTAGCAAACCCATATTTAACGTTCGTTTTCTCTGGAATATAACAGTGATTGGTGCCAGGTTGGAGTCGGTGCCAGGTTGGAGTCGTGGGAAGGAAAAAATTAATGTTTCATCTCGTCATTTCAGTTAAAACATCTAGCTACTGCCGAGAAAATACGATATGTCACAGTTGATTATGCTTCGATATCAATCCGATTAGGTGCTGGGTTCGAATCGCCGTCCAATACAAAGCTTTACCTCACGGCATTTCAAGTAAGTTACTTGTGAAAAAGCTGTTGTGTCTAGACAAGACAGCCTAGACACAATGAGAGGAAGCCGAAAGGCACGCGCTCAAACTCACGCAGGTTGCCGTGAGGTCTGAAACAGGATACGTAATGAATGCTATAAAGAAAAGTACGTAGCTTCTGGAACACTCAACTTTAATCCACATTTGTAGAACATTGCTCATGATGATACATTAATAGAATCTCAATATCACTTGAATACGGCGCCTTGCTAGGTCGCAGCAAATGTAGCTGAAGGCAACGCCAACTATCGTCTCGGCAAATGAGAGCGCAATTCTCAGTGAACCATGGCTAGCAACGTCGGCTGTACAACTGGGGCGAGTGCTAGTACGTCTCTCTAGACCTGCCGTGTGGTGGCGCTCGGTCTGCAATTACTGACAGTGGCGACACGCGGGTCCGTCGTATACTAGCGGACCGCGGCCGATTTAAAAGCTACCACCTAGCAAGTGTGGTGTCTGGCGGTGACACCACATTCCTCCCCCGCAAATCGGCGAACGGGTGTATTATAAGGCTTCCGCCCGCCGTGGGGAGGACCCCAAGGTGACGTATGCGACGAGGTGGGGAGCCTAACAACAGGCGAGGCTGTGCCACCCACACCCGGCCATTCGGTCCGAGGGGAGCTAGGAAACGCCTGAAAACCTAGTCCAGGGTGCACGCCAACATGACGTGTATGCGCCCGTAGATAGTCAGGAGGGGCCGAAGGGTCGACCTCCATCGAGTCGGAGCACCGGACTGGCGAAGACGACAGATGGTCCGGAGCGGGCCAGAGTTCCATGATGGAGGACAGCTGGTCACGGGAAGCTATCGGCGGCGCGTGACCCAGGGAGGCGCCCGGCGGTTGCAGCGACGCGTCCACTGCGGGCGTCGCCAGCGACGGCTGCGGCGGCGGCGCGACGCCATGGGGCAAAATGGAAGGCATCGTCGGGAACACCTGGGGATGAGACGAGCCAGTAGATGGGTCCCCAGGGCGCTGACCGGACGGCACCGTCGCTGAAAGCAGACGGGGAGCGGCAGAACCCGTGCGACTACAGAAGCGCAGCTGATTGAGATGCCGACGCACCTCACCAGAGGCCCCCAAAACCAGATACATCGCGCGGCCGAGGCTGCAAAGAATGCACCCTGCGAGGCAACGCCGCGAACCTCGATAGTTGCGATAGTATACAACGTCGCCAGGAGCAAAAGCAGGTGGCTGCCGCTGCACAGGAACCTTATGCGGCAGATGTAGCAAAGGCATCAAGGTTCGATGAGGACGACCGTGGAGCGACTCAGCCGGCGAGCGACCATCTCGGGGCTGAGAGCGATACGAGGACAAAAAGAGCAATAACGCGTCCTCCCGAGAATGCGAATCTTTCAACTTCAACACCTGTGACTTGAAAGTCCGGACCAAACGTTCAGTGGCACAGTTTGACTGTGGCGAAAACGGCGCGGACGTCAGATGTTGCATACCATTGGCCTTGCAGAAGGACTGAAATTCTGCGGACATGAATTGTGGGCCATTGTCGGAAACAATAGTCTGTGGAAGACCTTCAATGCAAAAGATAGCGGATAACGCTTGGATTGTGGCAGAAGACGTCGTGGAAGACATCCGGACAACAAAAGGAAAATTACTGAAGGAATCCACCACAACCAACCATCGAGCATTCCAGAATGGACCAGCAAAATCGATGTGTAAGCGTTGCCAAGGGGAAGTGGCTTTTGGCCATGCAAAGAATTTCCGCGGTGGCGCGGATTGTTGTTCGGCATACGCCATGCAAGAAGAGCACATATTCGTAATCGCAGCATCGATTCCGAACCAAGTACAGTGCTGACGAGCAAGTTGTTTCGTGCGCACTATACCCCAGTGTCCTTGGTGGAGAAGCTGTAAGACAGAGGACTGTAACGAACGTGGGACCACGACCCTGGACTGATCATTATCTGAACGCAACAGCAAAACACCACGTCGTACAAAAAGTCTCTCCTTGTGAGCAAAAAATCTGCGAACCAACGGATCCTCAATCCGTGTCCTTGACAAGGGCCATTGCATAGCAACAAAACGCAAAACGGTAGCAAGGACAGGGTCAGCAGCTGTGGCTGTAGCTACAAGACGAAAATCAATAGGAAACGATTCGACCACGTAATCGGTTTCCGAATCAATGAACATGCAAGCAAGTTCGGAGGAATCAAATGCTCTATCCTCAGCAACGGGCAAACGAGACAACGCATCGGCGTTTCTGTGCTTAGCAGTGGACCGATACAAGATATCGTAGCGGTACTACGAGAGGAAAATAGACCAGCGAATGAATTTCTGCGCTGTACATGGAGGTACAGGCTCGTTCGGATGAAAAAGCGATGTCAAAGGTTTGTGGTCTGTGATGATGGTAAAGTGACGACCATACAAGAAATCATGAAACTTGGTAACACCAAAGACGAGAGCCAAAGCTTCTTTCTCGATCTGTGAATAATTTCTTTGCACAGACGAGAGCAATTTTGACGCAAAGGCAATAGGGCGATCATGCGATCCATTCTCGCAAGACCTGAAATAATGTTCGGAGGTTGGCTAAATGTTCCTCGTCCGTCTTTCTGGAGATCACAATATCGTCCAGATAGTTTGCAGCAGTAGGGACCGACGCACAAACAGTTTGTAAATATTGCTGAAACAAAGCAGGGGCGGATGCACACTCGAATGGCAGTCATTTGAATCGGTACAAACCAAGATGCGTTTAACCACCAATATGCGCTGGGATTCTTCGTCCACCGGTATTTGCAAGTACGCATCTGCTAGGTCCAACTTCGAAAAATATTTACCAGGGCACAGTTTGTCAAAAAGATCTTCCGGGCGGGGCAAGGGAAAAGTTGCAGTCACAAGTTGTGGATTCACTGTTGCCTTGAAGTCCACACAAAGTCTCAATTTTCCGGAAGGTTTTGGCAAAATTACTAAGGGTGAAGCCCAGAGAGAAGCCTGCACACGTTCAATTACACCTTGTGATTCCAATTCGTTGAATGTTCTGGCGACCTCATCATGCAATGCGTGGGGAACATTGCGCGCTCTGAAAAATTTCGGTTGCGTGTTTACTTTCAGTTCCAAATGTGCTTTATAGTTCTTAGCGCAACCAAGGCCCGGTGCAAAAATGTCTGCAAATTCTTCACATAGATGAGAAACACTGGCTGAAGGCACAGTCTGGTTCACTGATAGGACCTGATTGACTATAGACAAGTTAAACAACTGAAATAAATCTAAACCAAACAAGTTCACTGCAGAAGAAGAACGAAGGACATAAAATGACACAAGTTTTGTTTGTCCCTTGTATGTTGCAAGAAGGCTGCACTGTCCTAACACAGGGCTCTTGTGACTTGAATATGTAGTTAGCTTAACATTTGCGGCACGCAACGGCGGCTTGCCCAGCTGTTTGTACGTGTCGTGGTTGAGTAGTGAAGCTGCAGCTCCGGTATCGAGCTGGAATGGGATCTCTTTGCCATTAATTTCCAAGTCTACAAAAAGTTTATTGTCGTGCTGACGACAAGAGCGACTGTCTCGTGCAACGTGAACTGACACTGGTACAGAATCACTTGCGACGTGACGGGATTTCCGTCGACGTCGACGCACATTTTTTGTGGGACAAACACAGTCACTGTTAGAGAGATTAGCACTGGGCGGAGTGGCATTAACTACATGAATTTCCATGGGCGAAGGTTCACGAGCCGGAGTGGCCTGGAATGGTTGTGAGAGTCCGATCGGAGCTTTTTCTGGCAAACACTTTGAACATGTCCTTTTTTATTGCAGAAAAAGCAAATAGCTTGGCGTGACGGGCAATTCTCATGCGAATGTCTAGTAGCACACCGCGGGCATGATTTCACTGCATTTGCGTGCTTGTGCGGCACACGCGGCTGCGCGGACGTGTGCGAGGGCTGTTTACAGTTCCGTGCAGCTCGCCCGGCGGGCCGGTTAACGTGACACACGGCTGGCGAAGTTTCAAATGATTCCTGAGCAAAGTCAAGTGTGTCTTGCCGATCCAATATGTCTATCACTTGTTGAAGGGAGGGATTGACTAGTTTCAAAATCTGTTCCCTTATGCGAACATCAGAAACGTTCTGTGCAATTGCGTCACGCACCATAGTATCTGAATAAGGGAGTCCACATTCACACTCAAAAGCACAATCCCTTGTAAGGCCTTGCAAAGTTGCAACCCACTCCCGATTAGTCTGACCGGCCGTACGTTTTGTACGAAAGAAAGTATACCTTTTTGCAACCACATTGACTGATTCTTTGAAATAGGCATCTAAAGCAGACAAAATTTCGTCGTAGGACAGAGTTGCTACGTCGCGTCGGGGAAACAATTTCACTATCACACGGTAGATGGACACACCGACACAAGAAAGGAGATGACGCTGCCGCTCGTTACCTTGAATTCTGTAGGCGGCGAGATGGAATCCAAATTGGCGTGACCACTCCGTCCAGCTTTCCACTTCCGCCTTAAAGGGACGAAAAGGCGGTGCAACTGCGTGTTGTGGCTGCGGTAGCGATGAAGCGGCGGCGGCCGCATCGTTTTGCATTGCACGTTGACCCTGGACGAGCTGTCCAAGGGCATCCAATAACGCCTGCGTTCTGCTGATTCTGCAAGCGATAAAATTCGGACAGTACATCTGGAGAATGTGGCGAAGCCATGACACAAGTAAATTAGGGCAAAGCAAATATAAAGAACAAGATCCTTTTTTGACTCGTCGCCAAATATGTTGTGTCTAGACAAGACAGCCTAGACACAATGAGAGGAAGCCGAAAGGCACGCGCTCAAACTCACGCAGGTTGCCGTGAGGTCTGAAACAGGATACGTAATGAATGCTATAAAGAAAAGTACGTAGCTTCTGGAACACTCAACTTTAATCCACATTTGTAGAACATTGCTCATGATGATACATTAATAGAATCTCAATATCACTTGAATACGGCGCCTTGCTAGGTCGCAGCAAATGTAGCTGAAGGCAACGCCAACTATCGTCTCGGCAAATGAGAGCGCAATTCTCAGTGAACCATGGCTAGCAACGTCGGCTGTACAACTGGGGCGAGTGCTAGTACGTCTCTCTAGACCTGCCGTGTGGTGGCGCTCGGTCTGCAATTACTGACAGTGGCGACACGCGGGTCCGTCGTATACTAGCGGACCGCGGCCGATTTAAAAGCTACCACCTAGCAAGTGTGGTGTCTGGCGGTGACACCACAGAAGCAATATTTAACATCTCTCGTAGTTCGTTAACACGGACAATAGTTGCTGGGTAGGAATTCACGTCCGCTAAAAATGTTTACGTTATGTAATTTAAAGTTGATATTCGCTAACTGATACTGTCTAAAGTCGAGGTATATCACTCTTTGTATGCCTAGTCAGGAATGACTGTTAGTTTCCGTCAGTCACGAAATCTTAGTCTGCATGACCTGGGTTTGAATCCATATGCAGAACTAGACGGTTCGTCGTGACATTTGAAGTTCATACATATTCTCAACCAGCTGCTCGTGAATAACTTAAATTTTTAATGTAATTTTGTGTTAAATAACAAGTACGGTATTTACTCTGAAGAGGAAATCATGAATACGACGAACTTCCTACGTGCATTACCCATCTGACGTTATAGTGAGACTGCTAACATTTCAGGTATGTCATTTATGCAATAAATGTGAGCTTACAAGCCTTAAGAACAGTCTTATCTGTGATAAGGTGTTCCCTGATACTTGCAGTATCGTGGTATTACTTTACATCTTGAGTTATTGCGATACAGAGCAGAGTTTTCTAGCGGTGACTTGTTGGACTCATTTTCAATAGTCAAACGACTGCACCACGGAGCGATTAGAGGACCTGCTAGACAGCTACGTTATGTGGGTTGCATGCGTATCAGGCGAAATGCAATTCAGGTCGTTCGGATACTTTTGAGCGTGACCGGACATACATTTCATTTACAGGTATCACGTAACATTCCACCAGTGCGGACGATATTTGCTTCGTGATACAGGTACATTACCCGTGTTATAATGGACCGTTTACCAATTGCGGAAAAGGTCGATATCGTGTTGATGCATGGCTATTGTGATCAAAATGCCCAACGGCCGTGTGCTATGTATGCTGCTCGGTATCTTCGACGACATCATCCAAGTGTCCGGACCGTTCGCCGGATAGTTACGTTATTTAAGAAAACAGGAAGTGTTCAACCACATGTGAAACGTTAACCACGACCGCAACAAATGATGATGCCCAAGTTGGTGTTTTAGCTTCTGTCGCGGCTAATCCGCACATCAGTAGCAGACAAAGTGCGCGACAACCGGGAATCTCAAAAACGTCGGTGTTGAGAATGCTACATTAACATCGATTGCACCCGTACCATATTTCTATGCACCAGGAATTGCATGGCGACGACTTTGAACGTCGTGTACAGTTCTGCCACTGGGCACAAGAGAAATTACGGGACGATGACAAATTTTTACACGCGTTCTATTTAGCGACGAAGCGTCATTCACCAACAGCGGTAACGTAAACCGGCATAATATGCACTATTGGGCAACGGAAAATCCACGATGGCTGCGACAAGTGGAACATCAGCGACCTTGGCTGGTTAATGAATGGTGCAGCATTATGGGAGGAAGGATAATTGGCCCCCATTTTATCGATGGCAATCTAAATGGTGCAATGTATGCTGATTTCCTACGTAATGTTCTACAGATGTTACTACAAGATGTTTCACTGCGTGACAGAATGGCGATGTACTTCCAACATGATGCATGTCCGGCCCATAGCTCGCGTGCGGCTGAAGCGATATTGAATAGCATATTTCATGTCAGGTGGATTGGTCGTCGAAGCACCATACCATGGCCAGCACGTTAACCGGATCTGACGTCCCCGGATTTCTGTCTGTGGGGTAAGTTGAAGTATATTTGCTATCGTGATCCACCGACAACGCCTGACAACATGCGTCAGCGCATTGTCAATGCATGTGCGAGCATTACGGAAGGCGAACTACTCGCTATTGACAGGGATGTCGTTACACGTATTGCCAAATGCATTGAGGTTGACGGGCGTCATTTTGAGCATTTATTGCATTAATGTGGTATTTACAGATAATCACGCTGTAACAGCATGCGTTCTCAGAAATGATAAGTTCACAAAGGTACATGTCTCACATTGGAACAATCGAAATAAAATGTTCAAACGTACCTACGTTCTGTATTTTAATTTTAAAAATCTAGCTGTTACCAACTGTTCGTTTAAAATTGTGAGCCATATGTTTGTGACTATTACTGTGCCATCTATCACAAAGCGAAAAAAGTGCTCCAACTAAAACATTCATATTTCTATACGTACTACACGAATATGTAATAAAGAATGGGGGTTTCTATTGAAAAAAAAACGCAGTTGATATCCGTTTGACCTATGGCAGCGCCATCTAGTGGGCCAACCATAGCGCCATCTGCTTTCCCCCTTCAAGCTAGGCAAGTTTCGTTCTTTGTAGTTTTTTTGTTTGACACTTATTTCGTGAGATATTTGGCCCAGTCACGATCAATGGACCACCATATATATATATATATATATATATATATATATATATATATATATATATACACTCCTGGAAATTGAAATAAGAACACCGTGAATTCATTGTCCCAGGAAGGGAAAACTTTATTGACACATTCCTGGGGTCAGATACATCACATGATCACACTGACAGAACCACAGGCACATAGACACAGGCAACAGAGCATGCACAATGTCGGCACTAGTACAGTGTATATCCACCTTTCGCAGCAATGCAGGCTGCTATTCTCCCATGGAGACGATCGTAGAGATGCTGGATGTAGTCCTGTGGAACGGCTTGCCATGCCATTTCCACCTGGCGCCTCAGTTGGACCAGCGTTCGTGCTGGACGTGCAGACCGCGTGAGACGACGCTTCATTCAGTCCCAAACATGCTCAATGGGGGACAGATCCGGAGATCTTGCTGGCCAGGGTAGTTGACTTACACCTTCTAGAGCACGTTGGGTGGCACGGGATACATGCGGACGTGCTTTGTCCTGTTGGAACAGCAAGTTCCCTTGCCGGTCTAGGAATGGTAGAACGATGGGTTCGATGACGGTTTGGATGTACCGTGCACTATTCAGTGTCCCCTCGACGATCACCAGTGGTGTACGGCCAGTGTAGGAGATCGCTCCCCACACCATGATGCCGGGTGTTGGCCCTGTGTGCCTCGGTCGTATGCAGTCCTGATTGTGGCGCTCACCTGCACGGCGCCAAACACGCATACGACCATCATTGGCACCAAGGCAGAAGCGACTCTCATCGCTGAAGACGACACGTCTCCATTCGTCCCTCCATTCACGCCTGTCGCGACACCACTGGAGGCGGGCTGCACGATGTTGGGGCGTGAGCGGAAGACGGCCTAACGGTGTGCGGGACCGTAGCCCAGCTTCATGGAGACGGTTGCGAATGGTCCTCGCCGATACCCCAGGAGCAACAGTGTCCCTAATTTGCTGGGAAGTGGCGGTGCGGTCCCCTACGGCACTGCGTAGGATCCTACGGTCTTGGCGTGCATCCGTGCGTCGCTGCGGTCCGGTCCCAGGTCGACGGGCACGTGCACCTTCCGCCGACCACTGGCGACAACATCGATGTACTGTGGAGACCTCACGCCCCACGTGTTGAGCAATTCGGTGGTACGTCCACCCGGCCTCCTGCATGCCCACTATACGCCCTCGCTCAAAGTCCGTCAACTGCACATACGGTTCACGTCCACGCTGTCGCGGCATGCTACCAGTGTTAAAGACTGCGATGGAGCTCCGTATGCCACAGCAAACTGGCTGACACTGACGGCGGCGGTGCACAAATGCTGCGCAGCTAGCGCCATTCGCCGGCCAACACCGCGGTTCCTGGTGTGTCCGCTGTGCCGTGCGTGTGATCATTGCTTGTACAGCCCTCTCGCAGTGTCCGGAGCAAGTATGGTGGGTCTGACACACCGGTGTCAATGTGTTCTTTTTTCCATTTCCAGGAGTGTATATATATATATATATATATATATATATATATATATATATATATATATATATATGTGTGTGTGTGTGTGTGTGTGTGTGTGTGTGTGTGTGTGTGTGTAAGTTAGAGTGGATGAATGGAAAACAGGCCGGTAATGCTCAGATACTTCATTAGTTGCTGCTTGACAACGTCACGACGTTTAAACATCAAGGTTTAACGTTGCAGAGCGAATTGAAATGGAAAGAGCATGTGAGGATTGTAGTAGGGAAGGCGAATGATCAGCTTTGGTTTCTTGGGAGAATTTTGGAAAAGTGTGGTTCATCTGTAAAGGAGACCGCATGTAGGTTATTAGTGCGAGTACTACTAGAGTATTTGGAATCCGTACCAGGTAGGATTACAGGAAGACATCAAAGCAGTTCACAGGCGAGCTGCTATATTTGTTACCGGTAGGGTCGAACAACACGCAAGTGTTATGGACATGCTCCAGGAACTCGAAGGGAAGGCGAGGGAAGGCTACTTTTTTTTTTTTTTCGAGGAACATTATTCAGAAAATTTAGAGAACCGGCATTTGAAACTGACTACTGAACGATTCTACTGCCGCCAACATACATTTCACGTAAAGACCACGAAGAAAAGATACGCGAAATTAGGGCTCATACGGAGGCATATAGATAGTCATTTTTCCCTTGCTCTATCTGCGAGTGGAACAGGAAAGGAAAAGGCTATTTGTGGTACAGGGTACCCTCCGCCGCGCATCTTACGGTGGCTGGAGGAGTATCTATGTAGATGTAGATATAGAAAGCTCCAACAGCTATCGCACTGTGACAGTCAGTGTAGCACTGTCTGCGTGGATAATTGTTTTGCCATAAACAAGCCTATGTCGTAAGTAACGTACATGAGGAGGCTGTACGATCCTGCGCGGCTGAGCGAACAATTCAGTGTTTCACGGTCATTGCTTCAAACATTTTGGGGTGATAGATCACGTCAGGGAGAATAACTTTTGTTTGAGAACAAAATGATCGCTTACGCTTCCCTGCCACGCTAGGTGTCCTTTGGTATTCGCTGGATCTGGGGCGACGTGATTTCGTCGAAAAAACAGGATCTACTAACCAGGTGTGCAGCACACTACCTACCGCTGTGAAATGATATATTTTCAACAAGAAAATATTAAAAACGAGTCCCTAGAAGATGATTGTGTTATAGACAACACGAAAGATATACATAAGCCACAGAGTGCTGACGCCATGGCGGCAGTCAGGGGCATAACCAACACAAATGACGCCAAGCGTCGCAGGGAAGCATCATTAAAAATTTTGCCTCTAACAAAACTTGTACCCCGTCACGTGATCTACCAGCCCTAGACGTTTGATGTCTGACCGTATAGGTCTGTCCTCTCTGGCGCAAGTCGCTTGGGGCCGTTGAGATCCTGTACGGCGTTGGGTATGACCTTCCTGAACGCATTGATTGCATATTAGCATGACAGTCGCGGGAGCCCGACCAACGCGAGCTGCCATATCGCGGAGCAGTAAACTGCAGTCTCGATGGGCCGTCATCCTGTCTCTCTCGAATTCCGACGTGCGCTTGCAGAAGTCCTTCCTATTCACACAAAGCATAGCACTATCATTCAAACGGGATTCCTGTTTGAGAACCTCGCCCCATAATCTTTCTTTATACGCTGAATAGCCAAAGAAACTGGTACACCTACCTAATATCGTGTATGGCCCCCATGAGCACGCAGAAGTGCCGCAACACGACGTGTCAAGGGCTCGATTAGTGTCTGAAGTAATGCTGGAGGGAATTGACACCATGAATCCTGCAGGGCTGTCCATGAATCTGTAAGTTTACGAGGGGGGTGGAGATCCCATCTGAACAGCACGATGCAATGCACCCAGACACGCTCAATACTGTTCATGTTTGGGGAGTTTGGTGGCCAGTGGAAGTGTTTAAACTCAGAAGACGCCTTGAGCCACTCTGTAGCAATTCTGGACGTGTGGGGGGTCGCATTGTCCTGCTGCAACTACCCAAGCCCATCGGAATGCACGATAGACATGAATGGATTCAGGTGATCAGACAGGATGCGGGTCTACTGAAGCACGGGATACAACCGTCGGCTTTGACCAATGACGTCATAGGTTGCTTATAGATATTAGTGTCTTTACCTTCCAGCAATAGATAATAAATCAATTGTCTGCTGCGGATAAGCGCCATCATTGTACATTTAAAAAATTTAATGTGGTTTTAAAAGGCAGCACTTGATATTGTGTAAATTTTTTTTCGTGTGCATTGATTTAAGTAATTCGATGTTTGCAATTCATTCAATACTTAATTTCATTCTTAGTGAGTTTGAGATAATTTGGACTAATAGTTTTATATTTTAGGAGAATTTTTAGTTTTTTATATTCGTTTGTAGGTATCGATTTATCTATTCCAATGAATCTGGATGATTTAAAAGAGGCTATGTGCGTAGACGTGACGGCCACGATTAGATTTTTACAAATGAATGATCTTGTTGCCTATTACGTTCGATGTCGTGAGTGCGGCGAACATAGGCGCCTGACAAATGTGTCCGCTCGCCGTAACTCACAACTTATTCAAAAATGGTTCAAATGGCTCTGAGCACTATGGGACTTAACATCTATGGTCATCAGTCCCCTAGAACTTAGAACTACTTAAACCTAACTAACCTAAGGACATCACACAACACCCAGTCATTACACAACTTATTCGTATGGAGCTGCAGCAAAGATCGGTTGTGGCGGTACATTAGACGAGGGACATGGTTCGAGAAATCTAAGCTCTCCTTGAGGGATATCATAAAAATTACATGCTGTTGGTGTTTGAGGTATTCTGTGTGGCTGTGTGTGCATAATGTCGTGTGAGTGAGCGTACAGTTGTAGATTGGTACTCTTTTTGTAGGGAAGTTTGTGGGGAATATTTAAAGTATAGGGGGCTGTTGGGATGGGGGGGAGTGTTATAATAAAAATCGACGAGTCGCATTTTGGCAAAAGGAAGTACAACAGGGTTGAACCTCCGGTAGGATTATGGGTTTGGGGGGCTGTAGTTTCAGGTCAAGAATGTGACGATGTAGTTTTTAAAGTATTTTCCGATCGAACGAAGGAAGTTTTGGTCACATTAATTGAAGATCATGTTGCAGAGTGTTCGGTAGTGATTTCAGATGGTTTTTCTTCATATAGGGATTTGGAGAATAGGGGTTATCAGCGTCTTGTTGTTAATCACAATACTGAATTCAGATCTTTATCCACTGAGGCTTGTACAAATAGCATAGAAGGTTATTGGTCAGCTATAAAATCTTTTGTAGGGAGAGAGAAACGACGGAATTCGACACTACAGAGTCATTTAGATGAATATTCATGGAGGCGCAGTGTACCCGATACATATTTCCCGTTTAAGTGTTTTCTTAAAGGTGTTGGGCAAATGTATCGTCCAAAATTTGTTATTTAATTTCAGTCTGGGACGGGGGTGGGGGTGAATGTGTGCGTGTGTGTGTGTTTTCGTAATGTTGTGTTTCTTGTGTATGTGATTTTTGTTGATGTCTTTCTAGGCGAGCTTCGGTTTCTTTGCGGAGGAGTTTCCGTGTGGTAAGTTCAGTTTTTTATTTTTTTGTTTTATTGTATTTGTCTGTTTCAACATATTTCTTTGTTGTATTACACCGTTACGTATGTTTTCGTCAACTGCAGTACGTAATACGAATTTTGCAGCTGTTGCTCTTCTTGCCTTTCCCAACACTAGTATCAGTACGATTGCTTCGATTCTACACTAGCACTACTAAAGGCGAAAAGTCCGACACACGTAAAATTTCTATCCAGTACTTCAGTTGACATATAAAGATCAACTGAAGTACAGGATACTGGTATTACCTAGACGAAAAGAGAGATATATATAACATTGATGCGATTTACCTATATAGGTCAACTGAAGAGCAGTATACAAATGTTATGTATGGCGCTATTTTTCATCTTCCGTAGCACTAGTATCCTATTCTTCAATTTATTGACATACATAGGTAAATTGAAGTACAGAATACGTATGTTATAAATGTCGTTATTTCCCATTCGCTAGTACTACTTTTCTATTCTTCAGATGACATATATAGCTCAACTAAAGAATGGGATACAAATTTTACTGCTGTTGGTTTTCTTGTCGTCGCTAGCAAGACTATAACTTTCAGTCGATACTATTGGCATCCAAGACATACGTTAAATTTGTATCCAATACTGCAGTTAACCTATACAGCTCGACTGAAGTTCGGGATGCAGCTCATATATATGTGACGTGAGGTATTCTATGCTACCGCTACTTCTATCCCTTTTTTTCCCTTTATTTTCCATAGAAGTACTAGGACACAAGCGACATCCTTAACATTAAGGTCGAAAGATTACTCGCCTTGATATATGTCTACCATACTATTTCTCTCGTGTATTCCTTTGTTTCTGAACACTCCTGTCAGGTGTTACATCCGTGTAATAAATGATCTCTGGCAAATTCTGACGTCACTGGTCAAAGCCGACGGGTTGTATCCCGTTCTTCAGTAGACCCCAGGATTCTTACGTACCTAACATGTCACAGTCGTATCTGGAGGTGTCAGGGGTACCATACCACTCCAACTGCACACGCTCTACACCACTGCAGAGGCTCCATCAGCTTGAAAAGTCCCATTCTGACATGCAGGGTCCATGGATAAAGGAGGTTGTCTCCATACCCGTACACGTCCATGCGCTCGATACAATTTGAAGCGAGACTCGTTTGATCAGGCAACGTGTTTCCAGTTATCAACAGTCCAATGTCGGTATTGACGGACCCAGGCGTGGCGTAAAACTTTATGTCGTGCAGTCATCACGGGTAAACGAGTGGGCCTCTGGTTCCGAAACCCATATCGATGATGTTTTGTTGAATGGTTCGCACGCTGATACTTGTTGATGGCACACCATTGAAATCTGCAGCAATTTGTGGAAGGTTGCACTTCTGTCACGTTGAACGATTCTCCTCAGTCGTCGTTGGTCCTGTTCTTGCGGGTTCTTTTTCCGGCCTCAGTGATGTCGGAGATTTGATGTTTTACCGGATTCCTGAAGTTCACGATACACACGTGAAATGTTCGTATGGGAAAATGGGCACTTCATTGCTACCTTGAAGATGCTGGTGTCCCATCACTCGTGCGCCGAATATAACACCGTGTCAGTCTCACTTAAATCTTGATAACCTACCACTGTAGCAGTAGTGACAGATCTAACAACTGCGCCAGACACTTGTTGTCTTATATTGGCGTTGCCGACCGCAGCGCCGTATTCAGCCTGTTTACTAATCTGTGTATTTGAATATGCATGCCTGCGCCAGTTTCTTTGGCGCTTCAGTGTATTACAGATTTTAAAAGGCATTACTCGTATCTACGTTGGGTGGTTGAGGTGAAATACTAATGATACGCGTGTACAGGGATTGGACAAAATACATGGAAACACCAAGAACACAACGCTTTACCACGCTTAATGCGGTGTAGGTAAACCGCTGGCATTCAGAACAACTTTCAGTCGTCTCGGAATGGATAAATACAGGTCCTGTGTGGTTTTCAAGAGAATTTTATACCATTCCTTCTGCAAAATAATGGCAAGTTCAGGTTACGATGCTGGCAGTGGATTGCGATCGCACACCCTTCTTTCCAAGGTAGACGTCAAAGGTTCAATGATATTGAGATCTAATGACTGTGATGGCCAGGGGAGATGCGCCGTTCATCCTGATCCTCGTGAAACCATCCCTGGACGATGCGAGCTGTGTGAACAGGAGACTTGTCTTCTTGAAACACAACATCACCCTCAGGGAACAAACACTGTAACATGGAATGGACCTCATCAGCAACAATGGTCACATATCCTCGAAAGTAATGCGACCTCACGAAGTAACCATGGGTTACGTGGGATAACAAGATATGGCTGTCCAAAGCATCAACGAACTATTGAGACTTATAGTAGACTAAAAGTTGGAAACGTGTGAAACAAGACCCATCCGAATGATATTTTCACTCTGCAGCGGAGTGTGCGCTGATATGAAACTTCCTGGCAGATTAAAACTGCGTACCGGACCGAGACTCGAACTCGGGACCTTTGCCTTTCGCAGTTAAGTGCTCTCTACCAACTGAGCTACCCAAGCACGACTCACGCCCGGTCCTCACAGCATTACTTCTGCCAGCACCTCGTCTCCTACCTTCCAAACTTTGCAGAAGCTCTACTGCAAACCATGCAGAACTAGCACTCCTGAAAGAAAGGATAATGCGGAGACATGGCTTAGCCACAGCCTGGGGGTTGTTTGGTTAAAAAATGGTTCAAATGGCTCTGAGAACTATGGGACTTAACATCTATGATCATCAGTCCCCTAGAACTCAGAACTACTTAAACCTGACTAACCTAAGGACAACACACAACACCCAGTCACCACGAGGCAGAGAAAATCCCTGACCCCGCCGAGAATCGAACCCGGGCGTGGGAAGCGAGAACGCTACCGCACGACCACGAGCTGCGGACAGGGTGTTGTTTCCAGAATATTTTCACTCCGCAGCGGAGTGTGCGCTGATATGAAACTTCCTGGCAGATTAAAACTGTGTGCTGGACCGAGACTCGAACTCGGGACCTTTGCCTTTCGCGGGCAAGTGCTCTACCAATTATCCTTTCTTTCAGGAGTGCTAGTTCTGCAAGGTTCTCAGGAGAGCTTCTGTATAGTTTGGAAGGTTGGAGACGAGATACTGGAAGAAGTAAAGCTGTGAGGACGGGGCCTGAGTCATGCTTGGGTAGTTCAGTTGGTAGAGCACTTGCCTACGAAAGGCAAAGGTCCCGAGTTCGAATCTCGGTCCGGTACACAGTTTTAATTTGCCAGGAAGTTTCAAGACTCATCCGATCAAATGACTTTCTTCCATTGCTCCATAGTCCAGTGTTTTACGGCTTCGGCACCACGTTTTCCAGTTACAGGCACTTGCATCAGTAATGAGCAATTCGCCTTGGAATTACATGCTTCTGGAGCTCTTTTTGTGTTGTTTTGGTGCTGAAAGGGTTCTGCAGTGAGTTTTGCAGCTGCCGTCCTTTTATTCTCCGTCATAATTCTCTTCAATAACCGTCTGACACGATGACTCAACACACACTTCCGTCCGCGTTGTGACTTAGCGGAGGATTTCTCCACTTTCCCTGTCTGCGGTGTAAATCGATACGTACCTCTTGAAACACGAAACACTTCGGCCACATCGGTTATGGGAGCACCCACCATAAGAGCATGAACAATTTTCCCACGTCGAAGCCACTTAGCGGCGATATAACGCAACCTGCAGGCTTAGGAATGTGTCAATAAAGTTTCCCCTTCCTGGGACAATGAATTCACGGTGTTCTTATTTCAGTTTCCAGGAGTGTATATGCGGAATTACCCCAGAATATTACTCTGTGATATCAATGAATGTATTAAGCAAAGTAAGCTAATTTTCAAAAACTTCCCTGACTAAGATCAACAGTTACATGTAGAGTAAAGGCTGCTGAGTTCAATCGTTTGAGAAGATCTACAAATAAAACACGTGATTTCCAGATAAGCTCTGTTCAGTATGTATACCAGGAATTTTGAAAATCAGTATCCCAGGTGAGTATTGACACAGATCGATTGGGTTGTCTCCTATCTTCCCCCCACCCCCCTCCCCTACTCTCCCTACTTTTACAGCTCATCTCATACACCCATCTATGTATCTGTACAGTATACCTTAGCCAACTGTGCCAGTACTTATCTAGTACTGCTTTACCCTTCATATATACTTTTCATGTCTGTTAAGATAATATAACATAACGTATACTTTTTCATGTAGTTTTCAATACCAGTTTGTCTAGAATGATGAACCAAAACATTATGACTATCTGCTTGTTTGTCCGTCTTTGAAACGAATATTTCATTGATTTTGCATATTGGGGATCCGACAGTTTGTTGGTAGGTTTGTGGAGGTATGTGGAATTAGATGTTTATTCATAGATCATGCAGTTCCCATAAATAACGGGATAATGATTTGAGTACGCCGTGATGGCGTCCGATAGCGATCCATATGCGTTCCATAAGATTTATATCAGGCGTTTGTGGTCGCTGAGACATCAACATGAGTTCGCTATAATGCTCCTCAAATCACTGTAGCACGTTCTGACTCCGAGAAACGGACAATTAAACTGCTGAAAGATGATATTGCCATCGGGGAAGACATCAAGTATGAGGGGATGCAGGTGGTTCACAACTGTCAGCGTGTCTTTGAGTACTATCACAGATCGCATGCAAGTGGAGGAGAATGTCTTCCTTAGCATAATACTGTTCTCACCAGCCTGCGTTCATGGCACGCTGCATGTTTGGAGCCGCCACTCTCTCGGTGACAGCATTTGTAGAGACGAACATCGACTCAGTGCAGCAAAAATGTGATTCACCCGAAGAGCCGACAAGTTTCCATAAAAAGACGGTCACTGCTCGCTGCAGTCATAATTGACAATGCCGTTGGGTCAACAAGTTGTAATAGGATGCCCGGAGCGGGTGACGTGATCAGGGTTGTAGGGTGTGGATGGGGAGAAGAAGGTGGCTGATTTTAGCAATCTTCCTCTTTATTGTCGGTTCTCCCAATACATTTTCTGGTAGCTCAGCCCCACAGCTCGTGTCACGGTGGAGATGTGCTGATTGATACACGCAGCCCGGGGAACGTGACGCTGTGCTCGGCCAGCGGTTGCGCAGGAGGTAGGAGGTTAGCAGCACGAGGCCCGGCCCAGCTCACCTCCTGCAGACGCTGCGGCTCGTGACGACGCCGGGAGTCGCCGATGCTCCATCGGGCAACGCCCTCCGCCGGCCGGTCCTCGGGGACAGCGTCACTGATGACGACGACGTAACAGGGACCAAACGCCCAGTCGGTCGAACCGATGCCGACGCCCACCTCTGATGCCCTTAAATAGTACAGACCGCTGCTGAATCCTCCGGTTACAGGACGCCGTGTTTACTAGAATGTTCTCGATGAGATGGCTAACGCAACCGCGCCACACGCGGCCCGTGCCTGCTTAATTCTGCTAATGCTGCGTTCTGGCTGTTGATGGCTGCCGCGCACGTACACACATACCGGCGCTCATTGCAAAACTGTGTCACCTGCATAACGCGCCGGCCAGCCTTCGTCCGCCGTCTGCTGTGAGGCTGGCGCATCACACACTGAAACACACTAAATCACAATTTCGCACCATATTTCCTAAAAATAACCCCTTGTCCTCCCTCTAGAAAGTGAACACATAGAGGTGCTCTGCTCCGGAGCGCCATCTTCAACAATGTACAATGGACGGTGTGCTCCGCAACACTTCTGCATGCACCAGCATTGTGCTCTTTCGGCAGAGATGCCGCAGATCAGATCAGATGGTAATATATCCTGCTTTACAGAGCAGACAAGCCATCGAACCCCATGCTCTGTGAACAATCGTGGACATCCAGCCATTTAACGCCTAATTGTAGTGTCACTGTCCTTCTACCTTTTTCCGTAGATGCTCTCAAGAGCAGCACGTGAACACGCGATAGGCTTCGCCGTTTTCGAGATACTCGTTCACAGGCTGTGCCTAATAATAACCTGCCCTTTGTTAAATTCGCTTATCTCATTGGATTTCCCCATTTTCTGCCCATATCTTCGCTAGGTTGATCCCCGAGCCGTGTCTGCTCCGCTTACACACTTTTTGTTACCGAGTCGCGTGTCTGTAACGCCACCAAGCGGCTCCCAACGTGTCGCGGTAGGCAGTGGTCATAATGTTTTGGCTCACAGTGTATAGTTTAGAGATTTTAACTAATTTCTGTATATGTTGTGTAGTTTAGCGTGATTAGATCAGTCAAACATTGCTCTTTACGGATGTATACTCATATCTTAGCAAGACTAAAGAAAAATCAAAACACGTTCGTAGGATTTGTCGACCTAGCAAAAGCATTCGACAACGAAAAATGGTGCAAGATGTTCTAAATTCTGAGAAAAATACGGGTAAGCTATAGGGAGAGACGGGTAATATACAATATGTACACGAACCAAGAGGAGATAATAAGATTGGACGACCAAGTACGAAATGCTCGGATTAATAAGGGTGTAAAACAGGGATGTAGTCTTTCGCCCCTACTGTTCAATCTGTACGTCGAAGAAGCAATACTGGAAATAAAAGAAAGGTTCAGAAGTGAAATTGAAATTCAAGGCGAAAGGGTATCAATGATACGATTTGCTGATGGCATTGCTATCCTGAGTGAAAGTGAAGAAGAATTACGTGATCTGTTGAATGGAATGGACAGTCTAATGAGTACAGAATATGGACTGAGAGTAAATTGAACAAATATGAAAGTAATGAGAACAGCGAGAAACTTAACACGAGGATTTATGGTCACGAAGTAAATGGAGTTAGGTAATTCTACTGCCTAGGCAGCAAAAGAATCAATGACAGACGGAGCAAGGAGGATCTCAAAAACAGACGAGCACTGGAAAAAAGAGCATTGTTGCCCAAGAGATATCTGCTAGTATCAAACATAGGCCTTAAGGAAGAAATTTTTGAGAATATATATTTGGAGCACAGCATTGTATGGTAGTGAAACATGGCCTGTGGGAAAACCGGAACAGAAGAGAATCGAAGCATTTGAGATGTGGTGCTACATACGAATGCTGAAAACTAGGTGGACTGATAAGGCAAGCAATGAAGAGGTTCTGAGCAGAATTGGAGAGATAAGGAATATTTGGAAAACACTGACAAGGAGCAGGGACAGAATGATAGGACATCCGTTAAGACATCAGGGACTGACTTCCATGGTATTTGCGGGAGCTTTAGAGCGCAAAAACTGTAGAGGAAGACAGAGATTGGAATACATGCAGCAGATAATTGAGCACTTATTTGCAAGTGCTACTCTGAGATGAAGATGTTGGCACAGGTGAGAAATGAGTGGCGGGCCGCATCAAACCAGTCAAAAGACTGATGACACAAAAAAACCTCACATCTTTAGAGTCTAAAACATTAGCATTACATAATAAACTTGTGTGCGAAACTTACGGACGAATGAAACTTTCTCATAATGTGTCACTGCCAAGTAACATAGCTTGATGGAACTTGGACTATTTATAGAAATAACTGCTGCAGTTTAGTACAGAAGGTAACTGAAAGAAAGATACATATCAAAGACAATAATTATACAATGAAGCCACCGCGATTGATGATGGTCCCCTGAGTACTACAGAAGGCGGACCATGGTTTTTAATAGGATGTGTGACCACCAAAGACTGCAGTGCATGCTCTACAACGTGCGTACATGCTGCCCACAAGGTTGGTAAGTAAATCTCGTGGCAGGGCGTTCTGTTCTTCCACCACCGCGGTTGAGAGCTTCTGAATGGTCTTTCGTGCAGCACCATGTCTCCCCAACGCATCCAACAAGTGCTCGATGGGATTTAAGCCGGGGCAAACATGCAGGGCTGTCCATTCGTCGAATGTACTCTCGTTCCAACAGCTCCTCAGCCTGCGCAGTTCGATGCGAACGTGCATTGTCATCCATAAAAATGAAGTCAGGGTCGAATCCTCCCCCGATAGGAAGGATTACAGTGTCACAATAACGTTGTCTATTAAGTGTACAGGATTAAAGATTCGGTCAGTATGCCCGTGCAACATTAAAATTTTGTCTCACCACCGCACGATAACACTCGGAACGCAAACGGATTATATTCAACAACGTTCCTGGGTGCACCACCTGTTCCCACCTCTCACCATGTAAGGGTAAGTCCAGACTCACTACTCAGACTGAATTTCCTCTCGTCTGAGAAGAGCACGCCACACATTTCCTCGTTGGTACTGTACCCGTCCTCTTCTACATCTACATCTACATCTGCATACATACTCCGCAATCCACCATACGGTGCGTGGCGGAGGGTACCTCGTACCACAACTAGCATCTTCTCTCCTTGTTCCACTCCCAAACAGAACGAGGGAAAAATGACTGCCTATGTGCCTCTGTACGAGCCCTAATCTCTCTTATCTTTGTGGTCTTTCCGCGAAATGTAAGTTGGTGGCAGTAAAATTGTACTGAAGTCAGCCTCAAATGCTGGTTCTCTAAATTTCCTCAGTAGCGATTCACGAAAAGAACGCCTCCTTTCTTCTAGACACTCCCACCCGAGTTCCTGAAGCATTTCCGTAACACTCGCGTGATGATCACACCTACGAGTAACAAATCTAGCAGCCCGCCTCTGAATTGATTCTATGTCTTCCCTCAATCCGACCTGATAGGGATCCCAAACTCTCGAGCAGTACTCAAGAATAGGTCGTATTAGTGTTTTATAAGCGGTCTCCTTTACAGATGAACTACATCTTCCCAAAATTCTACCAATGAACCGAAGGCGACTATCCGCCTTCCCCACAACTGCCATTACATGCTTGTCGCACTTCATATCGCTCTGCAATGTTACGCCCAAATATTTAATCGACGTGACTGCGTCAAGCGCTACACTATTAATGGAGTATTCAAACATTACAGGATTTTTTTTCCTATTCATCTGCATTAATTTACATTTATCTAAATTTAGAGTTAGCTGCCATTCTTTACACCAATCACAAATCCAGTCCAAGTCATCTTGTATCCTCCTACAGTCACTCAACGACGACACGTTCCCGTACACCACTGCATCATCAGCAAACAGCTGCTCATTGCTATGCACCCTATCCAAAAGATCATTTATGTAGATAGAAAACAACAGCGGGGCACTCCAGATGATACCCTCACCTCCGATGAACACTCACCATCGAGGACAACGTACTGGGTTCTATTACTTAAGAAGTCTTCGAGCCACTCACATATTTGGGAACCAATCCCATATGCTCGTACCTTAGTTAGGAGCCTGCAGTGGGGCACCGAGTCAAACGCTTTCCGGAAGTCAAGGAATATGACATCCGCCTGATACCCTTCATCCAAGGTTCGCAAGATATCATGTGAAAAAAGGGCGAGTTGCGTTTCGCAGGAGCGATGCTTTCTAATGCCGTGCTGATGCATGGACAGCAACTTCTCTGTCTCACGGAAATTCATTATATTCGATCTGAGAATATGTTCGAGAATCCTGCAACAAAGCGATGTTAAGGATATTGGTCTGTAATTTTGAGGATCCGTCCTTCTACCCTTCTTATATACCGGCGTCACCTGCGCTTTTTTCTAGTCGCTCGGGACTTTACGTTGGGCAAGAGATTCGCGATAAATGCAAGCTAAGTAAGGAGCCAATGCAGTAGAGTACCCTCTGTAAAACCGAATTGGAATCCCATCAGGACGTGGCGATTTATTTATTTTCAACCCATTCAGTTGCTTCACAACCCCAGGGATGTCTATCACTATGTCCTCCATACTGGAATCTGTACGAGACACGAACTGCGGTATGTTTGTACGATCTTCCTGCGTGAAAGATTTCTCAAATGCTAAATTTAAAATTTCAGCTTTCGTTTTGCTGTCTTCCGTTGCCAGGCCAGACTGATCAGTGAGTGACTGGATGGAAGCCTTCGACCCGCTTACCGATTTTACGTAAGACCAGAATTTCCTTGGGTTTTCAGGAAGATCTTTTGCTAAGGTATTACGGTGGTAGTGGTTGAATGCTTCGCGCATCGCTCTTTCTGCAGCAGCACGAATCTCTACTAATTTTTGCCTGTCCTCATTCTCCCGATCTTTCTTGTACCGCGAGTGCAACTGTCTTTGCCTCCTGAGCATTCTCCGAATTGCGCTGTTAAACCACGGTGGGTCTTTTCCGTCCGTAACCCACTTTTTCGACACATACTTGTCCAATGCGTGATTTACAATGTGTTTAAAATTTGCCCATAATTCTTCCACGTCCATCGTACCGGAAGTAAATGAAATCGATTCATTTACACTACTGGCCATTAAAATTGCTACACCAAGAAGAAATGCAGATGATAAACGGGTATTCATTGGACAAATATATTATACTAGAACTGACATGTCATTACATATTCACGCAATTTGGGTGCATAGATCCTGAGAAATCAGTACCCAGAACAACCACCTCTCGCCGTAATAACGGCCTTGATACGCCTGGGCATTGAGTCAGAGCTTGAATGGCGTGTACAGGTACAGCAGCCCGAGCAGCTTCAACACGATACCACAGTTCATCAAGAGTAGTGACTGGCGTATTGTGACGAGCCAGTTGCTCGGCCACCATTGACTAGACATTTTCAGTTGGTGAGAGACCTGGAGAAACTGCTGGCCAGGGCAGCAGTCCAACATTTTCTGTATCCAGAAAGGCCCGTACAGATCCTGCAACATGCGGTCGTGCATTATCCTGCTGAAATGTATGATTTCGCAGGGATCGAATGAAGGGTAGAGCCACGGGTCGTAACACATCTGAAATGTAACGTCTACTGTCCAAGCCGGACTGTGTGGCCGTGCGGTTCTAGGCGCTTCAGTCTGGAACCGCGTGACCGCTACGGTCGCAGATTCGAATCCTGCCTCGGGCATGGATGTGTGTGATGTCCTTAGGTTAGTTAGGTTTAAGTAGTTTTAAGTTCTAGGGGACTGATGACCTTAGATGTTAAGTCACATAGTGCTCAGAGCCATCTACTGTCCAAAGTGCCGTCAATGCGAACAAGAGGTGATCGAGATGTGTAACCAATGGCACCCCATACCATCACGCCGGGTGATACGCCAGTATCGTGATGACGAATACACGCTTCCAATGTGCGTTCACCGCGATGTCGCCAAACACGGATGTGACCATCATGATGTTGTAAACAGAACCTGGAGTCATCCGAAAAAATGACGTTTTGCCATTCGTGCACCCAGGTTCGTCGTTGAGTACACCATCGCAGGCACTCTTGTCTGTGATGCAGCGTCAAGGGTAACCGCAGCCATGGTCTCCGAGCTGATAGTCCACGCTGCCGCAAACGCCGTCGAACTGTTCGTGCAGATGGTTGGTGTCTTGCAAACGTCCCCATCTGTTGACTCAGGGATCGAGACGTGGCTGCACGATCCGTTACAGCCGTGCGGATAAGATGCCTGTCATCTCGACTGCTAGTGATACGAGGCCGTTGGGATCCAGCATGGCGTTCTGTATTACCCTCCTGAACACAACGATTCCATATTCTGCTAACAGTCATTGGACCTCGACCAACACGAGCAGCAATGTCGTGATACGATAAACCGCAATCGCGATAGGCTACAATCCGACCTTGGAAACGTGATGGTACACATTTATCCTCCTTACACGAGGCATCAGAACAACGTTTCAACAGGCAACGCCGGTCAACTGCTGTTTGTGTATGAGAAATCGGTTGGAAACTTTCCTAACGTCAGCACGTTGTAGGTGTCGCCCCCGGCGCCAACCTTGTGTGAATGCGCTGAAAAGATAATCATTTGCATAACACAGTATATTCTTCCTGTCGGTTAAATTTCGTGTCTGTAGCACGTCATCTTTGTGGTGTAGCAATTTTAATGGCCAGTAGTGAACTAAGTAGGATGCTAACAACTGCTTATCTGCTCTTTCTAGTAAGAATACTCTCCTAGCCTTCTTGACCGACTTTTTAACTTTCGTAACCATAGTCGTAATGACAACATCATGATCACTAATCCCTGTCTCAGCTCTGACACCGTCGAGGAGGTCTGGTCTGTTCGTGGCTACCAGATCTAAAATATTTCCATTACGCGTTGGCTGTCGATTTAGCTGCTCAAGACAGTTTTCGGATAATGTGTACAAAAGTAATTCATACGACGGCTTGTCTGCACCACCTGTAATGAATCCATAGACATCCCAGTCTATACTAGGTAGGTTGAAGTCGCCTCCGACTAATATAGCATGATCCGGGTACTTCTGCGATACAGAATGTAGACTCCCTTTGAACTCTTGGCACCATCCCTAAAGATGCGGTGTCAACGGAACGCAACGAGCTGGTTGCCGGGAAAGGAGACCACAATCCTATGCAGTCGCCGTGCTACTATGGAGTTTAGGTTCAAATGGGTCAAATGGCTCTGAACACTATGGGACTTAACTGCTGAGGTCATCAGTCCCCTAGAACTTAGAACTACTTAAACCTAACTAACCTAAGGACACCACACACATCCATGCCCGAGGCAGGATTCGAACCTGCGACCGTAGAGGTCGCGCGGTTCCAGACTGTAGCGCCTAGAACCGCTCAGCCTATGGAGTGTAGGATTGCGTGCGTTGCAGTCCTGTTAAATGTGGTTCCAACTGTACCCGCTGTTTGACGTTGGTTCCTTCTTGCCTGTTGAACACTGTAGCTGTCATCTGCTGTTGCAGTTCACTGTGGTTGATCATCTCCTCTCCTTCGGGTGATGGTTCGGAACGTTCCCTATGCACGTGAAACAATGCTGTGAGCAATACCAAGCTGCTGGGCTACACTTGTCACACTTCGACCTTCTTCCAGTTTTCCGATGGCTCTTCCCCGTGTGAAGTAGTGCAAAAGTTGTCTCTGGGTCATTTTGTAATGAAGATCACCAACACAGTGCACCGTAACTGTAATACACACACACTGTCTTTTCCAGTTCCTTCAGCTGCCTCGTTCAGCGGTGCCATCCCGTTCGCCACTATAGTCAAGCCACATGGCGTCCAGCATTCTGTGCACAACAGGGAGAACTCTGACAAAATGTCCCGCCCTTTGAGTCATTTCTACCGCGTTGTTAGTTACTTTATTTTATCTCGCCTTTAAGTTTTGCAGAGCAGAGTATATCATTACATAATGTTTCTTGTTTTGAAGGTAAATATATAAAACTGCAACCAGTCATTTTTTTGAAGTAGGTATTTTATTCCATGAGCCGGTTTTCGAACCTTTTCAGGATCGGCTTCAGATGGTTTACGGGAGGTTACACAGCTATTTTAAAGCATAACGCTGCGTGCTGAAGTTCCATCTTCTTGTCACAAAGCTAGCACCCAGCATTACGGTTTCATGTATACTGCAGCACCAAAGAAACTGGTATAGGCATGCGTATTCAAATACAGGAAAATGTAAACAGGCAGAATACGGCGCTGCTGTTGGCGACGCCTATATCAGACAAGAAGTGTCTGGCGGTATTGTTTGATAGGCTACTGCTGTTGGTTATCAAGATTTAACTGAGTGTGAATGTGGTGTTACACTCGGCGCATGAGCGATGGGACTCAGCATCTCCGAGGTAGCGATCAAGTGGGGATTTTCCCGTACTACCATACCATGAGTGCACCTGGAATATCAGAAATCCTGCAAAACATCAAATCTCCGACATCGCTACGCCCGGGAAAAGATCTTGCAAGAACGGGACCATCGACTCCTGAAGAGAATCGGAATCGTTGAACGTAACAGAAGTGCAATCCTTCCGCAAACTGCTGCAGTGTACGCCATCAACAAGTGTCAGCGTGCGAACCACTGAACGAAACATCATCAATATGGGCTTTCGGAGCCGAACGCCCACTCGTGCACCATTGATGACTGCAGGACACAGAGCCTGGGCCCGTCAACACCGACATTGGACTGTTAATGACTGGAAACATGTTGCCTGGTCGGACGAGTCTCGTTTCAAATTGTATCGAGCGGATGGACGTGTACGGGTATGGAGACAACCTCACGAACCTTGGACTTTGCATGTCAGCAGGGGACTGCTCAGGTTAATGGATGCTTTGTAGTGGTGTGCAGTTGGAGAGTTATGGGACCCCTGATACGTTTAGGTACGACCCTGACAGGTGACACGCACGTAAGCGTCCTGTCTGATCACTGCATCCATTGTGCATTCCTACGGACTTGGGCAGTTGCAGCAGGATAATGCGACATCCCACACGTCCAGAATTGGTACAGAGTGGCTCCAGGCACACTCTTCTGAGTTTAAACACTTCCGCTGGACACCAAACGCCTCAGATATGAACATTATTGAGCATATCTGGGATGGCTTGCAACGTGCTGTTCCCCTCGTAATCTTAATGATTTATGTGCAGCCCTGCAGGAATCATGTTGTCAGCTCCCTCCAGCACTACTTTAGACATTAGCTGACTCCATGCTACGTCGTGTTGCGCCACTTCTGCGTGCTCGCGGGGGCCCTACACGTTATTAGGCAAGTGTATCACTTTCTTTGGCTCTTCGGTGTAGGCATGTAACCTCCTGTACGCCATCTGAAGATGAGCCTGAAAAGGTTCTAAAACGGGTTGATAGAATAAATACCTACTTCAAAAAAGTGGCTGGTTGCAGTTTTATGTATTTAAGGTGAATAAACAGTCAGAGGTCCTTAAATATTCGTAATGTTCAAAATGGTTCAAATGGCTCTGAGCACTATGGGACTCAACATCTGAGGTCATCAGTCGCCTAGAACTGAGAACTACTTAAACCTAACTAACCTAAGGACATCACACACATCTATGCCCGAGGCAGGATTCGAACCTGCGACCGTATCGCTCGCGCGGTTCCACACTGAAGCGCCTAGAACCGCTCGGCCACATCGGCCGGTTATTCGTAATGTATACGCTTGTACCCATGTCAAATTTAAGCATACCTATTTTGTACTTTTCTTTAGATGTGCTTACGTATCTTTGGAAATAACAGTCTTTGTACAGCTAGAAGCCACTCGCTTATATTGTGTGGACTGTCTCTTCAGTTTTAAGTGGTCTGACACAGGGTTAGAATGCCGAGAGCCGGTTCACAACAAATTATAAAATATTATTACAGATCATCAATCTGTGTATTTCAGTTTTTAATATATATGTATTCCTTCATGTATCGATGGAATATTCTGCAAATAAAAGAAAGTCTAGTAAAGTTCGTTCATAGCACACAAGTACTTAGCTGGAAGTGGTAGAACTTTCTTCCTCTTCAGATTTGGGACACGTATTAGTTACTTAGAGAGGCACAATGTGACACGGAATGCATTGCCGGATATGAAAAGCAAAGCACACACACACACACACACACAAGCGGGTGGCAACCGAACGGAAGAGGGAGGAGTAGTCGCCGCTCGTCGCATGCCAATGACCGATGGCACCGATCACGCGTTCGATACCATTCCCTCGGCCGCGTTCACCTTAAGGGAAGACCCCCTCCACGAGGGTCGGCGTGAATGCCAATGTCAGGGCCACAGCCGGACAAAAGTGTGACCTGTTTCTAGTTCTTTGCTGCCAACGGAGGCTGCAAGTTGTGGCACTGAACCAAATTGAGAGAGAAATCTTAATCATCATGGAAAGTCGATTGCTCCTTACTAGAATACTGAACTAGTTCAAACCACTAAGCACCCGATTCCTTAAAGGATCGAAGTCCCACGTATGAAACAGCTTAAAATTTCTGATTACTTAACAAAAGACTTAATGAGTTAAATAGTCGAATTTAATCATGTAAGCGAATAAAATTTTAGAGAAGGCTTGAAAATATGTTTAAAATTAGTGCTTTAATTATCGAACACTGGATGAGTTCAAATGGTTCAAATGGCTCTGAGCACTATGGGACTTAACTTCTGAGGTCATCAGTCCCCTAGGACTTAGAACTACTTAAACCTAAATAACCTAAGGACAGCACACACATCCATGCGCGAGGCAGGATTCGAACCTGCGACCGTAGCGGTCGCGCGGTTCCAGACTGTAGCGCCTAGAACCGCTCAGCCACCCCTGCCGGCCCTGGATGAGTATATCCAGTCGTACAATGAAAATCATTTTGCAGGTACATTCAGCAGTATATATGGATACTATCTGTTAAATGTGTATCGAATGCATTTATTAATAAAGAAAAAATAAATTAAAACGTCATGCCTGATGCTGCAGATTCACTGCATAAACAGTGAAAATACAGTAAGCGGTAAACTTTTTTCCCTTTCATCATTTTGTGGGGGGTGTCAGCGAGAAAATGTATAGTACAGAGTATCTGCGCGCGGTGAGTTATGGAGCCTCAAAACATAAGCACAGTTTATAACTGTAATATTTGTCTTACTGTGTTGAAACTTTCACATAAGATTATACCTCTTCGTGAGTAAGTTACGTCAACATTTTAAATTTTTAAATCCAGTCACTATTTATATGAAATATCGAAAATCATCTTTATGTTGCCCCTGGAGGACGGTGGATAGGCAACCCCGAGACAGTCGCTTACTAATACACAGGGTGATACTTCGGTATTGCAAACTTTCAAGGATGGTGAAGAATGGTAATTGTGTCAATTTGAGGTAAGGGACCCTGTCCATAAACGACCGAGACGAAAGTTATGAGCGAAAATCGTTCTGATACCTCTGACATCTCTTCAGCGAACTCTTAGTTTTTCGTATTTTGGAAGGAGTTAGCATGGGCACAACAAGAAAAAAAATGTCCAGTAAACATTGGCTCTAAAATGCATACCTTAAGAGCTATGGACTCTTGTTCAGTGTAAGATATGTGTGTCGTAGTAGCGTAGAGGGACAAGTGCTTATAGCTCTTAAAGTACGCATATTAGACCCGATGTTTACTGGACATTTATTTCCTTGTTGTGGTCCAGGCTAACTCCTCCCAAAATATGGAGGGCTAAGAGCTCGCAGAAGAGGTGTCAGAGGTACCAGAAGATTTTCGCTCATAACTTTCGAGTCAGTAGTATCCGCGCCAGGGTCCCATACCTCAAATTGATACTCGTACTTTCACCCTTCTTCATCATCCCTGAAAGTTTGCAGCCTCATCAAAAAATTACCGTGTAGCTGACAGAGTTTTCAAATTTGATCGTGGGAGATATATTTTTCGCAGAAATCTCAGCGCAGTCAAGTGCCAAACACAGCTACTCAGTTACATTGTTTCATACCCTACAACAAAAGGTGAAGTGTTGTATCTGTTTGCGTTTTGAACTATTTCGGGACTACATTCGCGAGAAGCTAAGTAGAACACCCGTAAAAGAATCACACAGAATCATTGTGTTCCAATATATATTGGAACACAATATAACGACAATATATATTTCAACAACAGATGAAAATACAAAGGAGAACGAATATTTCGAAACCAACCGTAAATAATCGCAAAGTGTAGTCGCGACATATTTTCGCACAACAATATTAGGTTTACAGATAAGTTGTTTATTGACTCTCCACTAAATGTCTGAATAATTTCTGTTATCTTTCAATCTCCTCAGCATCTGCGGAGCAAGTAAGTGTTTAATATTGTAGTACAGGGAACACTTTCAATTATTTATTACACAAGATCCAAACATTGTACAGATATCATACATATGTCATTTTGAAGAGAATCCCTCAAAGTTTTTTTTTCATGTATACCGCCAGAGCGTAGTTTGGTAATTTGCGATAGTCAGGCGGTAGTAGCATACACGAAGCTGCCACATCGATGGCTCGGCCTTGCTACAGAAGGGGACAGCTGTTTCATGAAATGGCCTCCCCGATCACCAGATCTCACTCCGTGTGAATTTTCCTGTGGGGACACATTAAAGATCTGGTGTATGTACCGCCTCTACCACGTAATGTAGCAGTGCTCCGCGAGAGAATACGGGAAGCGACTGCCACAGTCGACGATGCCATGCTGAGACGGGTATGGCAAGAATTCTATTACCGTATTGACGTCTGCCGGGACTCTCAAGGTTCGCATATCGAATGTTTGTTAAAATAATCTTTCAGAGTTTCTCTTTAAAATGCAATATGTATGACATCTGTACAACGTTTAGTTCTTGTGCAACAAATAATTGAAAGTGTTCCCGAACTTTATGTACACCCTGTTTTGTGGTGGGTGTTGACTTCACGTGTACCTTGGGTATGACAGTGCGTTCACTGTGCTGTTCATAGAAGCTTACTCGCATTATTATTTTCTTATTCATTATTAGGCCTGCTCCTGCAGTACTCCTACTTGATTTTGTAAGTCCTCTTCTTCCTGCCCCATACATCATTAATACCCAGTATATGTAACTTCATCCTCACTGTTTCCTTTTTTACACATACATGATTAAGGGATCTAGCGTTCCCGTAGAAATCCAGCGTTGTTTCTCCCGATGACAACATCCTCCTGATTAGTACCTGCTCGGAGACCTGAAAGGGGGATCTATTTCCCTACAGAATCCTTTACCCATGAAGATACCATTATTGTTAAGCCATACAGTAGAGCTTTATGTCCTCGGTAAATATAACTGTTCTAATTTCCTGTTGCTTTCAGCCATTCGCAATACCAACATTGCAAGGCCATGCTGGCTAACTTACAAGGACACATCAGTCAATTATTAAGACCCATGTTCATGAAACAACTGACGAATGCCCCTCCATTGGTATGGCTACCCGTATCGTAGAGACACGCATACCACCCCACTTTGGCGAGATCCATAGTCCATTGTTCTTGGGGAGGGGGGGGGGGAGGGGCTTCTACATCAACATCTACTCTGCAATTCACAATTAAGTGGCGGGAAGAGGGTTCATCGAACCATCTTTAAGCTGCTTCTCTACGTTCCACTCTGGAACAGGACGTGGGAAAAACAAATACGTAAATCTTTCTGTGAGTGCTTTGATTCCTCTTATTTTATTACGACGATCATGACTCACTATGTAGGTGGTCGCCAACAAAATATTTTCGCACTCTGAGGGGAAAGGTGGAGAGTGAACTTTAATAAGAAACTTAGAAAGAAAACTAAGAAAACTAAGAAAACTAAGAAATAACTTTAATAAGAAAGTCCTTCGCAAAGAAAAACTCCTTTGTTTGAATGACAGCCGCCCCAATTCGTGTATCATATCTATGACACTCTCCCCTGTTTCGTGATAGTAAAAAATTTCTTGATGTCACCCGTCGATTCTATCTAATGCGGACCCCACACCGCTATATTCCAGAAGAGGACGGACAAGTGTAACGTACTCATAGGTAGTCTTGTTACGTTTTCTAAGTGTTATGCCAACAAATAGTAATCTTTGGTTTGCTTTCCCCACAACATTATCTATGTGATCGTTCCAGTTTATGTTATTGGTAACTGTAATCGCTAATTCTTTAGTTGAGTTAACCGCCTTTAGACTCGTGTGATTTATCGTTCCACTGAAATTTAGGGGACTCGTTTCAGTGCTCATGTGGATGACTTCACACTTTTCTTGATTTAGAGTCAATTGCCGCTTTTTGCACCATACAGATATCTAGTCTAAATTATTTCGTAATCCGTTTTGATCATCTGATGGCATTACATGACGGTAAATGACAGCATCATCTGCAAACAATCTAAGAGGGCTACTCAGATTATCTCCTAAATCGTTATGTAGGTAGGAACAACAGAGGGCCTGTAGCACTTCCTTGGGGAACGCCATATATTAGTTCTGTTTTACTCGATGACTTTCCGTCAGTTATAACGAACTGTGACCTCTCTAGCAGGAAACCACGAATCAGTCACACATCTTCATAGACTTTATAGAAACAAGGTTACATACGCTGTATACAAAATGACGGTGAAACTTCCTGGCGGATTACAGCTTCGCGTGCGACTGGGATTCAAATCCAGCACCTTGCCTTATACGGCCAATGTTGTTGCGAACTGTTGTGGTTGGCAGAAGAGCCAACACCGTGTTACTAGAGGAGGCCGAAATGCGTGCGTTTTAGCTCACGCAGGCTGGCGTGAGGAGGGAAGAACTATACTGACGTGAGGTCTGGAACATGACAAGGAATTAGAATTCAGAAAGCGGATGTAATTAGTTTGATACTTAACTTTAATCAAAAATGGCTCTGAGCACTATGGGACTCAACATCTATGGTCATCAGTCCCCTAGAACTTAGAACTACTTAAACCTAACTAACCTAAGGACATCACACACATCCATGCCCGAGGCAGGATTCAAACCTGCGACCGTAGCGGTCACGCGGTTCCAGACTCAAGCGCCTAGAACCGCTCGGCCACATCGGCCGGCTAACTTTAATCCATTAGTGATGAACGTCGCTCTTCACGGTACATGATTCACAATATTATCTGTTCAGGCGCCTTGCTAGGTCGTAGCAAATGACGTAGCTGAAGGCTATGCTAAAATGTCGTCTCTGCAAATGAGAGCGTAAGTAGTCAGTGAACCATCCCTAGCGAAGTCGGCTGTACAACTGGGGCGAGTGCTAGGGAGTCTAGACTAGGCCTGCCGTGTGGCGGCGCTCGGTCTGCAATCACTGATAGTGGCGACACACGGGTCCGACGTATACTAACGGACCGCGGCCGATTTAAAGGCTACCACCTAGCAAGTGTGGTGTCTGGCGGTGACACCACACGAAATATCCAGATAAAACTCACAAGCCGTCCACACAGACTCAGATCAGCCAGTAACTGTCTCTTGAATGGTGCCTTTGTAATTCAAACGGTGGCAGCATTTGTATCGTTGAAGTCCAGGACAACTCTCCTTACCATTCTAAAGAAGAAACTAGGTCACTTACTATTAGATTGGAAACACAAACCGTAGTCGGTTTCTGGCCCCGCCAATCAGCCTCTTCCATCTTCCTAGGTCCATGTAGTCTTCTCCAGCTAGTCCAGTCTTACACATATCCTCCTGGATCCCGTTATTTCATCTCAGCCGTTTTCTTCCCTTCGGCCTGTTGCCTCTGCTGTCTTCTTCCACCAGCTGCCTTGTGATCTGGCCTTCTCGCCGCATTATGTGCCCGTACCGCCTCTGCCTCCTCTCCCTAATCACAGCCACTATGTCCAGCGACTCGTACATCTCCTGAAATTCGCGCGTTTTTCATTATTATCCAGTCGTCTCCATCCTCCATTGGCCCGAAAATCTGTCTCAGAACAGCGTTCTAAAATGTCAGGAGTATTCTTTCTATCTTATATGTCATAGTCCAGGTCTCTGTTCCATACAGGACGACAGGTTGTATTACTGTCCTGTAGATCCAAATCCTTGTGATCTACCTAGAAGCTGGAACTTCAGCAGCTTTCCGAGTGCAAACCTGTTTCCTGCTTGGATTCTTGCCATTATTTCCTGGTCTAACTCATTCCTTTCACTGAGTACTGTCCCAAGATATTTGAACCCTTTTTACCCTTTCAACGATTTTACCATTTACATCTAAAGGTCTGTCATCGGTCTCTCTGCTCACAACGAGGTATTTGAGCTTATCCACATTCATCTCTAGGCCTACTCTCATTACCTCCCTCATTAACACTTCTGACATCTGAACCAGATCTTGCTCAATCTGTATGATTAAAACTGCATCGTCCGCATAAGACAAGGTTTTGATTCTTCTGCCCTACTGTATTCTTGTCTCCAGGCTTGTTACCTTCAGCAGTGCTCTTTCCACAAACTAGATCACACAGCCTGTAAATAAACAGTTAAGTGGAACTCAGTATGGGATTCGTAACTGATATGATTGATAGAGGAAACGGAGAAGATCCAAAGAAGAGCAGCACGTTTGTTCGTTTAGTAAAGACGAAAGCATCACGGTTATGATCAACCAACTCCGGTGGCAGACGCTGCTGGAGAGCACTATGGGACTTAACATCTGAGGTCATCAGTCCCCTAGACTTAGAACTAACCTAAGGACATCACACACATCCATGCCCGAGGCAGGATTCGAACCTGCGACCGCAGCAGCATCGCGGTTCCAGACTGAAGCGCCTAGAACCGCTCGGTCACATGGGCCGGCGGTGTGGTTTATTGTTACAGTTCCGAGAGTATATGTTTAAGAAGTGTCAACAAAAATATTAACTTCCTCCTACGTATATCTCGCGAAAAGACAATACAGATAAAATTAGAAACATTCGAGCCCGCACGAGGGCTTACCGGCAATCGTTCTTCCCGCGTGCCATTTGCGACTGGAACAGGTAAAGGGTGGAGTGACACTGTTACGCGAAGTACCCTTCACCTTACCATGCACTGCAAGGTGGGTTGCGGAGTTTAGATGTCGATGCAGAGCTTCCTGGCAGATTATAACTGTTCCGTACCGGGACTAGAACACGAGACGTTGCCTTTCGCGGGCAGTGCTCTTAGCGCCTACTTGTGACCCGTCTGTACAGTTAAAATCTCCCAGTAATTTTTTTGCCGAATCGTGCCTCGGTTGGTCAATCGGTAAGGTACCTGTGAACGAACCAAGTTGTTTGTCAAACCCGCCGTTTTCTATCTGCAGATTTGTCAACTGATTCTGCACAAGTACAAACAAAGTTTGTCAGTTTAACCTCACTTTGTCTGCTCTTCGTATTCGTGAGTATTTTGACAGCAGTGGAAATGGCCACAAATGCAGACAAAGCAGGCCTGGTATTGACTGTGTTTACAGAAGGCGAAGAAAGCACGACGCGGGTCTAGCGGATAGCTTAAAGTGATAGATTTACCCATGAAAATCTGGAATGGAGATATTACCCTCAGGACCCGATGACTACATCAACTTTCTTCGAATGGACAATGAAACTTTTGAAAACTTGTTAAGGCTCTCATAAAAGAGCAAACTTGTCTGTCAAATTCGATACGAATGGGTCAAACAAGCCATACACGTACCGAGAAAGCTTGTCAATTTAATCTTACTTTTGAAGCAGACTTTTTCGTGTGTGATGTATTTTGGCGCTAGTGGAAATGAGCAAAAATGAAGATACAGCATTTCGAAGATTGACTCCTGCACTGTGTTTAACGAAGAACAAGAAGAGGAAAACAAGACGCTTGTCCCGCGAATTGTTTAAAATGAGAGAGAAATATACGCTTGAAAAACTGTTAATGGATTACATCAAATTTCTGCTAGAAGAACAGGAGAACTTAGATTTCTTTTATTTCATTGCACTCGGGCTTATATGTTATGCGTAAAATACTAATTTTGTTCGTAATCTCTTCCTGCGTAATATATGGCTGGAAAGATGTGAAACCTCTACCATTTTGGTAGCTTTCAGCGTTATTTTGTTTTTATCATTGATCGTAGTTTCCATAGTTATAGAAACTCATCATATAGTCAGATAAATTGTAATAAAACATTTTTTCACAATACAAACGCTGTGGAACACCGACACAGAGTGAACCATCTTGTCAAACTTTTCGCCACTCGAAATTTCTCGCAAAAAAGTCAGACGCGATCCATGCTTGACAAACATTCCAACAGCACCGTACAAAATCAAATATTTTTGGAATCATATCTAAGTTAGACAAAATTTTTGATCGTTTACCTGAGCCTTAAGGGTACTGCCCGCAATTGGAAGGGTTCCGGGTTCTAATACCGGTCTGGCACACACTTTTAGACCATGCTTACGTGAGGAAATGTGACCTGTGTTTCCGAATCGCGTGGTTATGCGTTAACGTTCAACTTACAGTCACATGAGCTCGCGTTTGCACAGCGTTCACGGAAAGAATATCTAGACGCAGACAAACCCTCATTGACGCATGGTTAGAAAAATGCTTCCGTGGTCGGCTCAGTTGACAGCGCGGTTCAGTCGTGACCGGACGTATTCTGTGTGTGTTTCTGTAACTTTTGTTTATTGGGCATTGCGGAAACTGAGTGAAACAGAAGTCAAGAATATCGGCATCGAGCTACTAATTGACGAAGGAAAAAAAGTGCCACAAACTTGGAATATAGCGCCGGAATCGTACGAAAATAAAATTATGTGACGGCGAGCTTCGGAAGAATTGATTTTGATCTTCTGTGAGGGAAATGACTCAAGAAAAAAATACAGGTAAGAAAAATTTTATCGTTAGTAAGTGCACTTTCGTTCAGATCATACGGTCTGCATATTCAGATGTACCTTCATTAACAAAATACTTGGTAAATTTAGCCCGAACGTTAATCACTGATGAAGTAGGCCATCCATTGTGAACAGCATTTGTACTTGTGAGATTTCGTTCTAATATGTCTTCGTGTTTACACCCGTCTCTCATTTCAGCATCGCTATGAAACACTGTAATAGCTTTTAGAATGTGGTCCGTACAATGTGTGGTGTCACCGTCAGACACCACACTTGCTAGGTGGTAGCCTTTAAATCGGCCGCGGTCCGTTAGTATACGTCGGACCCGCGTGTCGCCACTATCAGTGATTGCAGACCGAGCGCCGCCACACGGCAGGTCTACTCTAGAGGGACTCCCTAGCACTCGCCCCATTTGTACAGCCGACTTTGCTAGCGATGGTTCACTGTTATATACGCTCTCATTTGCAGAGACGACATTTTAGCATAGCCTTCAGCTACGTCATTTGCTACGACCTAGCAAGGCGCCCTATTCAGTTACTATAAGAAATATCTTCAAGAATGTATTCTGAACAGATAATATTGTGAATCATGTACCGTCAAGGGTGACGTTCATTATTAATGGATTAAAGTTAAGTATCAAACTAATTACGCCCGCTTTCTGAATTCTCGTTCCTTGTCATGTTCCAGACCTCACGTCAGTATAGTTCTTTCCTCCTCACGCTAGCCTGCTTGAGCTAAAACGCGTGCATTTCGACCTCCACTCGTAACACGGTGTTGGCTGTTCTGCTAACACAAAACAATGGACGATGGGGCGACGGGCGATGTACTCGTAGTATTCTCCACATATTACACGCTGCATAAAAAGTACACTCAACATACCTACGTGCTGTAGTTAGCAGAGCACACAATGGGCGAATATGCTTCTGTTTAAAAGACTCCGACTGAAATGTGGGTTACCAGCTGCCCGTCACAGCATCTTTAAAAATTTTCCCAAATATTTTGGCATGCGAACACATTCGCGCTCTTTTTAACGTGCACCTCACCTCTAACTCCCACAAGCTCCCCCGACTCTAACTCACTCACACCCGTACTCCATCCCTGTTAAGTCCTTCGTGCCCATCCACTCCCACTTGCCCACTCTCACTTAACCATTGAGCCCAACTCACTGTCATTGCCTCGTTGTGTGCCTCTAACCGTCACTGTCTCCTGTCTCACAGTCACAGTCTCCTTCGTTCTGTTCTTCCACTACTGTCTGCTCTCACTGCCACTGCCTCGCTCTTGCTCTCTCTCTCTCTCTTGACTATTGCTATCTCATTCATTCCTTCCCACTGTTGCGGTCTCTGCTCACGCTCACTATCTCTCTCTTCCTCCTTGTCATTGTCATACATTCTGTTTCTCATCATCACTGGCTCTCATCGACTTCCTCTTTCTCCTTCTCTTTATTCGGCTTACACTGACATTGTGTCCTTGACACCTTTCCTAGCACTTTTCTGTCAGTGTCAACTATTTTTCACTGCCATTATGTTTACCTCTTTCTCTGACACTGCCATTGTCTCTTTCGCTCTTTCTATGCCACAATCACTATCTACTGTCATCCACTATTTATTACTTTTCCGTCTCCGCCTATTGCCTCTGTATCCTTTTCTCTCAGCATAAAAAATCGCCAGTACGTTCAGATGCTAAAATGCTGTAAAAATTCTTAAAGGTGTCGAGGAAACTAGAACGAGGCAGTTATTACTTCCGTTTTCATTCAGAATCTTTTGAGCAGGAGGATATTCGCCCGTTTTGTGCTTCGATAGGACAATTTTTTTCCTCTTTTCCCCTTCTTTTCCCTGACACAGCACGGCATGTCATTTACGTGGAAAGAACTTTATGAATCAGTAAACTTTTCGGGTATGTCTACAAAAATCTTGCATATGCTTCAGTACTACAACATGGGTTTCCCAGAACCCTTTTGACCACAACGGAGACGCTTTACAGCATATTTCTCCGGGCTACGTCACTTTATAAACTACGTTCTCGCCTCACACCGGATTTTACCGGAGAATGTTATGTGTACAGCTAGGGTAGCTTTGAACCACTGTATCCCGGAAACGGATAAAGACACCAAGAAAAATTTCAAGGTATATATCATAAAAACCTCAGTCATTTGCGGTGCATAGCCATCTTGGTATCCGCGACTAGGTTTTGGAAGCCAAAAAACCGAGTTTTTGGGGCTTTTCTCGATAACCGCATAAAGATTTTTTGAGAACGGGAAGACAAATACCTAGAGAATGTACCGTTAACATTTCAGCGATTTTCTGCGGTTATTTATTATTTAGCTTTCGCATCGTACCTGATTTTAAGTGCATATTTTACGTGGAGAAATAGGGTAACTTTGAACCTCTGGAGTTCGGAAACAGATTAAGGTAGTAAGACAATTTTCATGGTCGTTCGAGATCTGGATCTTAGGAATATATCGTAAAAATTTCCGCTATTGCTGTGCACAGCCGTCTTGGAATCCGCGGCTCGGTTTCGATACGAAAAAAATTGTGAAAAAACACGTTTTTTGCGGTTTTCTGAGGAACCGCACATCAATTAATGGTGTGTCCATAAACCCCCTAAGGCACACCGTAGACAACACCAGATTCAAAAAGAACTAACCGATTTTATACTTTTGCCTAAACGTGAGAAATGCGTAATAATCGTTCTTTGAGCCTATACTGTGGGTTGGTGATGCTAAGACGATCCTTCTGTTTGGTATACTAATGGTTCCTAGCTAGAGGGCTATCCAAAACACTTGGTCCTACCTTTCTGTAACCAACAGAACACGAGATAGGAGCCCCGAAAGAATCCCGTTTTTATGCACGGCGTTTTGGAAGATATTAGGCAGCGCATGCTGTCGCATGCGTACCGATAATAGTTCGTTTACACTCATAAGTCAGCTACTTTACACCTTAGAGTCTCATTAAATTTTCCATCAGCCCAAATACTTCATCACCGATAAGTATATAAGGAAGACTTTTGTTTCGGTTTGTCCTAAGATTTTTTTCGGTAGGTTTTTCATGTAGAACGGACACTCTGAAAATTCCTGGATCGCTGTCTTTTCCATATGAGGGAATGTGTAGCCAGCTAAAGCGAAAATACTCGTAAATCGCATAGCGCCAACACCACAGGAGAAAAAAATGTTTGTAAGTGAAGTATGAGAAGAATATTCTGGATTCTGTATTTTTACATCCTAACCACTGCGAGGTCCGATACAATGATGAGGAAACATTACGTACCGTTCAAATCCTTGAGATGTTTCAGTCCATTTTTCCTCATTTGGTGTAAGTGTACAAAAGTATCAGAAAATAATGGATAACGGAGAACATGTTGAAAAAGATGGAAGAAAGGAGAAAGTGGAAAAATGTGGAAAAAAATAAGACAAAAGAGCTACAAGAAACTGAATAATGAGTTACGAAGAGAAACTGGAGGAGCAAGAGAAAAATGGATGAAAGGGAGACGCGAAGAAAAAGAGAAAATGGAGAGAGGGGAAAGCATGAAATGATGTACAGATTACCTAGGGAGATAGCTCCTGAAAGTAAATGAAGGAAGACTAACATGAAAATAGAACGAGTGAACGCTACAGTGGCTGAATAACCACATCCTGAGCAGATGGCAAGGTTGTATAGAATGTCTGTATAAGATGGATCAAATACCAAGTGAAATCAAGCTTGAAGAGGAGAAATGCGTGGCGGAAGATGGAAAAAGGTACAGCATCTTCGAAGCAGAAGTAGAAAAGGCGTTGAAGGAGATGAAGAATCGGAAGACATTTGGAATCGATAACTTGCCAGCAGAAGTGTTGAAGAGTTAAGGAATGGGAAAAACAGAAATACCAAAGAAACCTGAAGAGGATACGACTATCAACCTAATTTCCCATGCTGCTGAAGTATTGCTGAGAGTGCTGAATAGAAGACTATATGGCAAGTTGGATAGACGGATTGGGGAGGAAGAGTTCGGACTTAAAAGAGGAAAAGGAACAAGAGACGCTATTGACCTGTTACGAATCATAGGGGAAAGATATACTGAGAAAGGCAGAGAAATTTATTCCGCTTTTATTGATTTCGAGAAAGCTTTCGACGGAGAGTAATGGAGCAACCTGATGGATATTTTGAAGAGGAAAGGAGTAGACTGGAAGAAGAGACGATTGGTGCTGAATGTATCTTTACAACAGAATAGGGATTGGAAAGAAATGTCTGAAGAAAGCAGCATTGTAAGGGGCATTAGACAAGGCTGTTGCCTCTTCACTTTATTGTTCAACTTCTACCTGGAAGAGATTATTGCGAAAGGCTTAGATGGAAAAAGAGGAGTGTGTATTGGTGGAAAGAGAATTAAATGTATACGATTTGCCGACGGCACTGTGTCAGTGGCAGAAAGTGAACGAACTGTAAATAAAACCCTAAAATTTCTGAATCATGCCTGTGTAGAATATGGGATGAGAATCAATATAGCCAAAAGAAAGAGCACTGTGATCGGCAAAGTAAGAGGAATGGCACATAATAGGATAGGACAAATTGTTAATAGCCATGTTAAGAACATTTCAGTGTCCTGGGAGAACGATTACTGAAGACTTCAGATGCTATCAGGAGTTAAAAACTAGCACTGCTATAGCGAAGGAGGCATACAGTGGAGAGAGGAGATAACTATGTGGCAAAGTAGATAAAGTTCTGTGGGAGAGACTAGTCAAGTGTTTTGTCTTGAGTGTGGCACTCTTTTGGGCAAAAACGTGGACACTGAAACGAGAGATTGAGAAAAGGCTAGAAGCATTTGAGATGTGGATGTGGAGGAGAATGGAGAAGATAAGCTAGATGGAAAGAGTAAGTAACGAAAGAATATTGGAAATTATTGGTGAGAGATGAAGACTGCAGAAAGTTTTAAAAGAAAGGAAGAATACTTAATTTTATCCATTGTTTGCAGTGTTTCTTCCTTGACTGTATTACTTTCGTAAGAATAAAGAACAACCACCTGCAGCCGTAGGTCATGGTTTTATTAAAATGCACGATGCATTTCGAGCCAAGGAGGCTCATATTCAGGTGCTTTCACAGTCTACATCAACTTTACATTTCGCTTCATTCTGGGCCTAGCAAGATCACATTGTTATATTACAAAATGCCACAAGTAACTTACTGTTTCTAGTAGTAGGTTTAGATTAGATTATATTATATTAGTTTTTCGTTCCATAGATCCGTGCTGATGAGATCCTCGTGGATGTGGAACATGTCAATTTTTTTAAAGCTGAAATAACAATACTAATAGTATGAATATATACAATACGTCATTTATTTCTATTAAAAATTAGTCAATGGAGTAGAAGGAGTTGGCCACTAGTAAGTCTTTCAGGCTCCTTTTAAACTGATCTTTATTTGTAACTATATTTTTTATGTTTGCTGGCAAATTATTGAAGATGAGTGTTCCTGAGTAGTGGACCCCTTTTTGAACTAAAGTAAGTGCTTTTAAGTCCTTGTGCAGATCATTTTTGTTCCTGATATTGTATGTATGAACTGAGCTGTTTGTTGGAGAAAGAGATATATTATTTAGGACAAATTTCATTAAGGAGTAGATATACTGAGAGGCAGCAGTTAGTATACCCAGTTCTTTGAAGAGGTTTCTACAGGACGTCCGTGAATTTACTCCACAAATAATACACGCTTTTGGACTCTGAAAACTTTTGTTTGACTTGAAGAGTTACCCAAAATATTATACCATATGACATTATGGAATGAAAGTAGGCAAAGTGTGCAAGCTTTTTCATTCCTATGTCTGCTAGCACTCGAATTGCAATATATATATATAAGGCGATGTCAGAATAGCCGGACTAATGAACAGGGTTCGACCGGACTAATGAACAGGGTTCGACAAGATGTGTATGGTTCTGAAGAATGTTTAGTACAAATACACCTTTAATATTAAACAGCAAAATCGCAGAAACATTTTTTGTATTGTAAAAATGCAGCATCTTTACTGTCGAAATTCTTTGACTTGTTTGATTTGTGTTCGAAAATGTGTTGTGTCAAAATATTTCTGCAAATGTCCTGTTTGGTAGAAAACGTATATTTGTACTTAAACATTCTCCACAAACATACACCTAGTACTAGAAACAGTAATTTACTTTTCGATTTATCGTAGTTTTATAGACTTATATTTCATAATGTGGCATTTTGTAATGTAACAATGCGATCTTGCCCGGACCAGAATTAAACGACATGTAAAGCTGATGATGTAGACTGTCAAAGCACCTTAAGATGAATCACCAGGTCTCGAAATGCATCGTGGATTTTAATAAAATCACGATTTGTCCCTGAAGGCGGTTGTTCTTTATTATTACGAAAGGAAGAAGAACTGGATGGGAAATTCGATGAGAACGGAGTGAGTGCCTGCTAACAGACGCTTTGGAAGGTTCTAGTTCGTGGGAGGAGATTGAGAGGGAGGAGGAGATACAAGATGATAGACGACATAAAGCGAAGTGGAAATTATGCGGACCTGAAGAGGATGGCGGAAGACAGGGAGTATGGAGAATTACCAAGTGAGAACCTGGCTTTGGGCAGAACACTAGTTTCGCTGGATGAAACTGAGGAACAAATCTCTTGTTCATGGAACTTGTCACTACCTGAAAGTAAAACAGAAAAGTAATAATCGATAAAATAAAATATTTATGAATCCTAAAAACACGACAAGCTATAAGTGTATGCGTATAAATGCAATCAACAATGTAACACAGGAATTAGCGAAATTTTTCAAAGAAATCATCGACAGAATACGAGTGATGCATGTGGAAACTCTTGAGTTTAGATTTGAAACAGCGTGGGTTACCGGTGAGATTTTTGAATTCTTGTGGTAGCTCACTGAAAATGGATGCATCAGAATGGTGCACGCCTTTCTGCACAGGAGACAAGGATGTGCTTTCCAAATACACATTTGATTTCTGCCTGGTATTAACTGAGTGAAAGCTGCTTATTCTTGGAACTAAGCTGATATTATTAACAAGAAACGACATTAAAGAATATATCAGAATAGCCGGAGTAATGAACAGGTTTCGACAAAAGGTTCGCGAACTTGTTGCCCGAACCGCCTGCTTTGGGTCAAAACGACCCTTTGAGAATGGGAAGAGTTGCACCAAAATGTAATACGATACGTGATAAGCGAATGAAAGTAAGCAGAGTAGACTACTTTTCGTGTCGAATTATCACTTACTTCTGATACCGGTACTGTTGTAATAGTGAAAAAGGCAGCATTAACTCTTAAAACAAGATCTTGGACATGGGCTTTCCACGACAGTTTACTATCTGAACACCTAGGAATTTGAACTGTTCGCCCTCACTAACCATATACCCATTCTGTGTAATTAAAACGTCAGGTTATGTCGAACTATGTTTGAAACTGTAACAACCGTTTGTTATTGTGATTTAGCGTTAGCTTATTTTCTACAAACCATGAACTTATGACCTGAACTGCACTATTTGCACACAACACCCTTTACTACCTATCAAATGTCATCAGCAAACAGAAATGTTTCAGAATCACCTGCAGTACTACAGGGCATATGATAACCATCTCTTTTAATTCCGTCCAGATAAGTTTCCATACTTGGCGGATTATACCAGGTATATTCAATTTCCACCACTGAACAACAGCTTGCAAAATTTCCGAAACCGGAACAGACTGCGAGAAACTGCAGCGACTAACGCGCTCTACCACCTGTCATCTAGATTCTCTTCAAGTTCTACATCTACATCTGCTTGGATACTCTGCAAATCACGTTTAAGTGCCTAGCAGAGAATTCATCGAACCACTCTCTATTATTCCATCTAGCATAGCCCGAGGAAAGAACGAACACCTGTATCTTTCCGCACGAGCTCTGACTTCCTTTATTTTATCATGGTGATCGTTTCTCCCTATGTAGGTCGGTATCAACAAAATATTTTCGCATTCGGAGGAGAAAGTTGGTGATTGCAATTTCGTGAGAAGATTCCGTCGCAACGAACGCTTTTGTTTTAATTATGTCCACCCCCAAAACCTGTACCATTTCAGTACACTCTCTCCCCTACTTCGCGATAATACAAAATGTGCTACCCTTCTTTGAACTTTTTCGACGTACTCCATCAATCCTATCTCGTAAGAATCCCACACCACGCAGCAGTGTTCTAAAAGAGGACGGACAAGCGTAGTGTAGGCGGTCTCCTTGGTAGATCTGTTAAATTTCCTGAGTGTCCTGCCAATAAAACGCAGTCTTTGGTTAACCTTCCCCACAACATTTTCTATGTGTTCCTTCCAATTTAAGATGTTCGTAATTGTAATTCCTAGGTATTTAGTTGAATTTACCGCCTTTATATTTGAATGATTTCTCGTGTAACCTAAGTTTAACGGATTCCTTTTGGCACTCATGTGGATGACCTCACACTTTTCGTTATTTAAGGTCAATTACCGATTTTCGTACCATACAGGTATCTTTTCTAAATCGTTTTGCAATTTGTTTTGATCTTCTGATGACTTTATTATTCGAGAAACGACAGCGTCATCTGCAAACAACCTCAGACGGCTGCTCAGGTTGTCTCCCAAACCGTTTATATAGATAAGGAACAGCAAAGGGCCTATAACCCTATCTTGGGGAACGCCAGAAATCACTTTTGTTTTACTCGATGACTTTCCGTCAGTTACTACGGTCACATCTCTGACAGGAAATCGCGAATCCAGTGACATAACTGAGACGATATTCCATAAATATGCAATCTCACTACAAGCCGCTTGTGTGTTACAGTGTCAAAAGCCTTCCGGAAATCCAGATATACGGAATCAATCTGAAATGCCTTGTCAACAGCACTCAGTATTTCATGCGAGTAAAGAGCTAGTTGTGTTTCACAAGCACGATGTTTTCTAAACCTATGTTGACTGTGTGTCAATAGACCGTTTTCTTCGATCGCGCGTTAGCGTACGTCAACTCACGTTACATCTTAACTTAGCCTTAATCTACGAGGAAGTTTCAGAAGAGCGTTCAGATTAGATTAGATTAGATTAGTTTTTCGTTCCATAGATCCGTGCTGAGGAGATCCTCGTGGATGTGGAACATGTCAATTTTTTTTTAAAAAAAGCTGAAATAACAATACTAATAGTATGAATATATACAATACATCATTTGTTTCTATTAAAAAATTCATCAGTGGAGTAGGAGTTGGCCACTAGTAAGTCTTTCAGGCTCCTTTTAAACTGATCTTTATTTGTAACTGAATTTTTTATGTTTGCTGGCAAATTATTGAAGATGAGTGTTCCTGCGTAGTGGACCACTTTTTGAACTAAAGTAAGTGCTTTTAAGTGCTTGTGCAGATCATTTTTGTTCCTGCTATTGTATATATGAACTGTGCTGTTTGTTGGAAAAAGAGATATATTATTTAGGACAAATTTCATTAAAGAGTAAATATACTGAGAGGTAGTAGTTAGTATACCGAGTTCTTTGAAGAGGTTTCTACAGGACGTCCGTGAATTTACTCCACAAATAATACGTATTACACGCTTTTGGACTCTGAAAACTTTTGTTTGACTTGAAGAGTTACCCCAAAATATTATACCATATGACATCATGGAATGAAAGTAGGCAAAGTATGCAAGCTTTTTCATTTTTATGTCGCCTATGTCTGCTAACACTCGAATTGCAAATACAGATTTGTTAAGGCGTTTCTGCAGTTCTGTGGTGTGCTCCTCCTAACTGAATTTGTTATCAAGTCGTAATCCCAGGAATTTAAGACTGTCAACCTCTTGTATCTGCTCTTCTTCATACTTTATGCATATGCTGGGTGGAAACCTCTTACAGGTTCTGTATTGCATATAGCGAGTCTTTTCGAAGATTAATGTCAGTGAGTTGGCTTTATTAATATCCATGAAAATATCATTGGCAAATCTTTCTAGAACTGCACTCGACATACTATTTATTGCAATTCTTTTGTCATCTGCAAACAAAACGAATTCTGCTTCTGGCAGTGTAACTGATGAGAGATCATTAATGTACACAAGAAAAAGGAATGGCCCTAAGATGGATCCTTGTGGGACACCACATGTAATTTCTTCCCATTCTGATGATGACTGATGACTTAATTCACTAGTCTTTTGCATTGACACCCTTTGTTTCCTGTTGGCGAGGTATGACTTGAACCATTTGGCAGCACTGCCCTTGATACCGTAGAATTCTAATTTATTTAAAAGGATGTTGTGGTTCACACAATCGAATGCCTTTGACAAATCACAGAAAATACCTGCTGCTTGTAACTTGTTATTTAATGAATTAAGTACATATTCACTGTAGCTGTAAATAGCCTTCTCGATATCAGAACCCTTCAGAAATCCAAACTGTGTTCTTGATAATACGGTATTTATGGTCAGATGGTTGAGAAGCTGCCTGTACATTACTTTTTCTAAAATTTTTGAGAATGCTGGCAAAAGCGAAATCGGTCTGTAGTTTGGTGGTATCTCTTTATCTCCTTTCTTGAATAGACGCTTAACATCTGCATATTTTAGCCAGTCAGGAAATGTCCCAGTTATGATTGACTGGTTACACAAGTAACTTAGAATTGTACTAAACTCACAAGAACCTGCCTTAATTAACTTTGTTGATATTTCATCGTAACCACTAGAATGCTTTGTTTTTAAAGATTTTATTATGGAAGTTATTTCTTTTGGTGAATTGAGTGACATATTCATGTACCTGAAGCTATTTGTAAAGGCTAGTTTCAGATATTCAAGGGCATTATTTACTGATCCTTGCAATCCCATTCTATCAGTAACGGATATAAAGTACTTGTTAAATAGAATCTACCTTTAGTGCTATTTGCTCCTGTTCCTTTTTGGTTCTACCACTCTCCTCTTTCACTATATCCCATATTGTTTTTGTATTGTTCCCTGGCATTGCTATCTTCTTCTCGTAGTGCATTTGTTTAGATGTCTGAATTACTTTTTTAAATATTTTACAGTATTCCTTGTATTTAGCTAAATCATCAGCATTGGAGCTATTCTTTGTTGACAGATACATTTTCCTTTTTGTCTTACAGGAAATCTTTATTCCTTGTGTAATCCATCGTTTTGTTATAGACTTTTGTTTAATTTGAGTAACTTTTAGAGGAAAACAGTTTTCAAACATGGTACTGACAATGTTCATGAATGTGTTATATTTTTCATTCATGTCATGAGCACTATAAACATCTTTCCAGTTCATATCTTTGAGCAGTTTTCTAAAACACTCAATTTTTGGTTGATTGGCTACTCTCCTGTACTCAGATTTAGCAGTCTTGATAATCTGCTTAGAATTTACATCTAAAACAAGGAGCTGCATGTCATAATCGGATAGTCCATTTATAACTGGTTTTATGATATGATTTTGTTCCTTTGATTTGTCTATAAAAATGTTATCAATGGCTGTCCTTGAGGATTTAGTGATCCTAGTTGGAAAGTTTACAGTGTGAGTTAGATTGAAAGACAACATTACTAACTGCAGTGAATGTTTACTGGAAGATTGCATTAGAAAATCTGTATTAAAGTCACCAGCAATCAAAATTTGTTTGTTTGTTCACTCCCCTGCAGCGTGAAAGATTCGTTCTGGGATCAGTTCAGAGTGTGGAAAATAAGTTGCAACGCTTAGCCTTGAACTTCCGCTCGCCGAGACTGTTGCATGACGAGTATCACCGAGATCCGGCAGCGGCGCGTCCACGACTTTCTCCCACTTCCAGAGGTGCATTCCGGGACGGCCCGTGACGTAACAGAGACGGCGCTCGGCCACGCCCCCTCCCCAGCTGTTGCCCCCACCCCACTGCCGCCGCTCAGCAGGTAGGCCACGGCTGGAGGTGGGTCAGTCTGCGCCAGCCCGCGCTCAGCGTCACGACGCGTCGGCGGACCCTGCGTTGCCAGTGACCCACCAGCTGCTCCGGGGTGCCTCAAGGTCGCTACCTTCTAGTAGCTCCGACTCATCGAACCGTCGTGGCGCCTGCGCTTCCGGGAGGTGAGTGTCCGCCTACAAGCACACACAATGCAAGAACAACTGGTATTCTTTGAAGAACTTACATTAGTAGTTGAACAACCATAGCACTCACACGGGGTAAACGGCGCGGAGGCAACGCATCCGCTTTTATGCAGAGTCATCACCACCTTGTAAGACGGGGATACGCAGAGGCAGATGATGCGACTTTCAGTGTTTGTTGACGTTGTGCTTTTCAGTCCGGAAACTGGTTCAACGCTAGTTCATCACGTTCAGTTCTCTTCATTTCTGTGTAACTGCTGCGACTTACATCCATTTGAATCTACTTAATGCACTCGAGCCTTGGTCACCTTCAACAGTGTTTACCTTCCCAACCCTTAATCACTAATTTTACTACCAAACCGATGATTCTTTAATGCCACAGGATGTGTTGCATCAACCGATTCCTTCTTTTAGTCAGGTTGTACCACACAACCCCCCCGACCCCCTCCCCCAATTCGATTCTTTAGTCCGCCGCTCGTGGTCTCGCGGTAGCGTTCTCGCTTCCCGAGCACGGGGTCCCGGGTTCGATTCCCGGCGGGGTCAGGGATTTTCACCTGCCTCGAGATGACTGGGTGTTTGTGTTGTCCTCATCATTTCATCATCATCCGGGAAAGTGGCGAAATTGGACTGAGCAAAGGTTGGGAAATTGTACGGGCGCTGATAACAACGCAGTTGAGCGCCCCACAAACCAAACATCATCATCATCATCGATTCTTTACGTCACCACCAGTCATTCATTCTACCCATATAATCTTCATCTGATGATGGTCGAAGTAGAGAGGATATAAAATGTAGACTGGCAATGGCAAGGAAAGCGTTTCTGAAGAAGAGAAATTTGTTAACATCGAGTATTGATTTAAGTGTCAGGAAGTCGTTTCTGAAAGTATTTGTATGGAGTGATGGAGTGTAGCCATGTATGGAAGTGAAACATGGACGATAGAAGCTTTCGAAATGTGGTGCTACGGAAGAATGATGAAGATTAGATGGGTAGATCACATAACTAATGAGGAGGTATTGAATAGAACTGGAGAGAAGAGGAGTTTGTGGCACAGCTTGACTAGAAGAAGGGATCGGTTGGTAGGATATATTCTGAGGCATCAAGGGATCACCAGTTTGGTACTGGAGGGCAGCGTGGAGGGTAAAAATCGTAGAGGGAGACCAAGAGATGAATACTCTAAGCAGATTCAGAAGGACGTAGGCTGCAGTAGGTACTGGGAGATGAAGAAGCTTGCACAGGACAGAGTAGCACGGAGAGCTGCATCAAACCAGTCTCAGGACTGAATACCACAACAACAACAACAATCTTCAGTACTCCTGTATAGAATCGCATTTCAAATGCTTCTTGTCTGAACTGATTACCATCGACGTTTCACTCCCGTACAAGGCTGCACACCAGTCAAATACCTTCACAAAAACACCCCCTAAGATTTATATTCGATACTGACGAATATTTCTCCTTCAGGTATGCTTTTCTTCCAATTGCCAGTCTGCATTTTACGTCCAATTGGAAGACCTATCATTATGTTATTTTGCTTCAAGAATTGCAAAACTCATCTACCACAAATTGTGTCTCATTTCCTAACATTCTCTAGGCATCGACTGCATTCAATTCCCCTTGTTTTACTGTTGCTGGTGTCTCTTTTATAACCTATTTACAAGACGCTATCCATCCGTGTGTTACAGAATTACGTCACCAACAAACTCCAAAGCTGAACTTTAATTCTCTTTCCAAATTTCTCCTTGTTTTTTTTTTTTTTTTCGCAGGTTGCTCAGTGTAAAGATTTACAAACTTCGGGGACAGGTTACAACCCTTTTCAACCACTGCTTCCCTGTCGTGTTCTTCGACCCTAATAACTGCAGTCTGATTTTCGCATTAGTTGTTGGTAATCCTTCGCTCACTGTATTTTATCTCTGCTACCTTCAGAGTTTCGTACAATGTTTTACAGTCAACTTTCTCAAAAGTTTCCCCTCAGTCTACTAACTGTAAACGTACGTTTGCTTTTCATTACCTATTTTCTGAGATAAGTCGTAGAGTCAGCATTGGCTCACAAGTGGTTCCTCGTATTTCGGCGCAGCCGAAACTGATCTTCTCCAAGGTCGTCCTCTGCCAGTTTTTCCATTCTTTTATAAATAATTCGTGCCAGTTACTTGCAACCATGGCTTGTTAAACTGATGGTTCAGTACTCCCAATTCTCATAATAATAATAATAATAATAATAATATAACGTTACAGAGACTAATTTAAAAATCTCGAGTACTTGGTGTTCAGCAGCCATCACATATTTATTAAAAGACATCTTTACTCCGTGAGCTGACAATCGGCGCCGGCCGAGGTGGCCGAGCGGTTCTAGGCGCTTCAGTCTGGAACCGCGCGACCGCTACAGTCGCAGGTTCGAATCCTGCCTCGGGCCTGGATGCGTGTGATGTCCTTAGTTTAGTTAGATTCAAGTAGTTCTAAGTTCTAGGGGACTGATGGCCTCAGCTGTTAAGTCCCACAGTGCTCAGAGCCATCTGAATCATTTGACAATCGGCAAGACTCAACAGACGCCCAACGGCTCTAAAGATGTCTATCGCAGTTCTGGACGAAACGTTAGGAACATTATACCCCGAAAGGTTAACCAGGCGGAACTGTGTACTATGTTACAGGACGTATTTCAGGTCATTAACTGGCAAGCACGTCATTGGTATAGAGTGCATAACGTAAGTAGACTTATATTACTGTTACACATGTAGAGTTACCATTTTGTAGAAATCGGTGCACATGCAGTTCTTTGTTTCTCTCTGTCAGATGTCACTGATAATGGGTTATAAGCCCGGATAGCGCTCATCTTGTAAACGAAATCCTTATATTGTATTAAAATTCTGTAATGCGGCTCCACAACCTCAATGGTTTGTTTACAGCCCGCCATTTTCCGCTTATAGCTTTTTAACGTCATTGTCAAGTTTATTTTATTTATAGCTGCTATTTTTCAGCAACTGAAGTATACCTGAAATTATAAAGTTTTACACACGGTGTAAACGATAACTGTTCACAACGCACCGCAGTGGCGTAGGGGAAGTCAAGATGAACGAACAGTTTGATATGGGACATTGTGGTCCATCAGGTCAGGAAATTACCATAAATTGACGTACAACAGTCGCCTAAGATACAGCGCATTTTAGGTGCGCGAGATTTTTCAGCATTCTCTTTCTCTCTGCGCGCAAACTGTTTGGCCTTTCAGAAAAAATTGTTAGGACTATTTCGAAGTAAATTCAATGTAGTTTAACTTTGCGTTGGGATAGGGTCTACGTTTTGTCTTAAAGTCTCAGTTTTCGAGTTATTTAAGAAAAACTTACAAGAGTGACTTTCAAATGGACCCCTCCCCCAACCGATTAGAATTTTTTGTAATTTCTCAATGGAATTCCATCCTACCACTGCACAAAAAATTGCGACTACCGGTACACGAATTGTTTCCCATACTTGACCATTATTGACCGGGCTATTGTGCCACCGGCTTAGTCAGCTATTACGTTAACATTATTAATTTAAGCTATCCCGTAAGGCTATTAAAAAAAAAGATTTTTGTGAACGTGATGCGTAAACTAATTATGCTTACACTTCGATGTCAACTTAACCCTGCAAGCACAGTTATTTAGTGGTAAGAACACCCTACAAACAAAACCATGTAATTGTCAATTTTACACTGTTAAAATTCACAAAATTGTAACGGTCAATTTACGCAACGTCAGTTTTACAAATTGTAAGTACACGGCTAAGCCAGTGGTGTAATAAAAGCGGAGGAAATTACCAAAAAAGGTCTAATATGGGAAATAATTCGTGCAATCGCAAATTTTTGTACAGTAGTAGTAGGGAGTGCTGTGAATAACATGCTATAAATCCTAACCAGTGGAGTGTGAATGTGGACATAGGGGTGCGTTTGAATGCCACTTTTGTAAGTTTTTCTTGAATAACTCAAAACCACAGCCTCAAGCGAAAACGTATCCCAGCACAAAAACAAACTGGGTTAAATTTACTGCAGTAAAGACCTTTTTTTTCTCTTGGACCAATGGTTGGCTAGCAGAGAGCAAGAGAATACTGAAAATCTCGCGCGCTACCATTGCGCTGTGGCTTAGGCGGTTTTTTTGGACGCCAGTGTGAGGCAGTTTCCCGACTTGATGGACCACAAGTGTCCTGTATGGCACTGTTTGTCTCGACATCCTCTACAATTGCCGTTTACGTTCGGTATAAAACTTGACAACGGCCGAAACTGCAATAGTAGAACAAAAGGTTCTACGGCCATAAGTGGAAAACGACATCCTTTAAATCTTTTATTCTATTTTTCAGTCGAAGGTGACACAAATAATACAGTAACTGCTTTCAACTTCTAAACAAGTCAACACAGGACCATGTGTTTAAATGGAAAGAAAAAGAGGACATTTAAGTTCTAGGACACTAAATTACGAAACAGAAATAACTTCTGTACCCAGCTGTTTGCACTTGAATATGTTGCGTGTAACACGTCAAAGTACAACTGGCCAGGAGAGACCCTCACACTTCAAACAGATTGCTAGAACTGAGCACTGCACTAAACTAGTAGTAATAAAAAGCTGGTACCTCTGAAGTCGCAAATATTCAAAATACAAAATAGTATTTGATATACAATCTTCTCAGAAGGAAAACTGGTAAAGCGTTTGGTACATGCAAGCTAGTCGTACGTTAGAAGAAAACACAGTGAAAGAATAGTAACGTCATCTGACTGTGGGTGTTGCCTCCGTACGACGTTCCCGTTAAGTTAGTAGTGTGGTTAGTAGGGTTCCTTATCGAAGCAGAACTTTTCATTCGAGAGATTACTCATCATGCAACACAATCACATTTATCCTAATATAAGTGTTTACAGTTGCACCTCATGTTCAGCTACCGAATAATTACAGTACAGTCTTTTCGGCGCAGTTACAAATGATACACTATTAGATCAAAGGTATCCGGACACCTATCAGTAGACATTAATATGAGCTGAGTCCACCGTTCGCCTTTATGATGGCTTGCACTCTCTTGAGGACACTTTCAGTGATATTTCTGTGTGTCTGTGGTGGAATGGCAGCCCATTCTTCCTCAAGAGCCGAAAGCAGAGAAGGTATTGATGTTGGACGCTACGGTCTGGAGCGAAGATGATGTTTTAAATCATACCAGAGGCGTTCCATTGGGTTCACATTTGGACTCTAGGCAAGACAATCCACTTCAGGAATGTTAATGTCTACAAAGCATTGCCTCACAGATGTTGCTTTATGACAGGGTGCATTTTTACGCTGATAGAATCATGGTCTCGGAGCTGTTTCTCTACTGGACACGGTACACAATGCTGAAAAATGTGCTCGTAACCCACCGCATTTAGCGTTTTCTCAAGCCCAGTAAGGGGACCACACATTAGCCACGAAAAACACCTCCATACCGTGACACCACCTCTTTCGCACTTTACTGCTGGCATTACACATGATGGCACGTAACAATCTCTAGACACGAGCCAAACCCAAACCATGCCATCTGGTAGCCACAGAGTATACCGCGATTCATCATTCCAAATCACTCGCTTCCATCAGCCACTGTCCAGTGGATCCAGTTTCCACCAGCTCAAGCCTCGTTTAGCTCTGACTGCAGAAATATTAGTCTTATGAGGAGCTGCTCGACCATAGTATTCCATTAGTTTCAGCTTCCCTACTCACAGTTAGTGCTGTGCTAGCTGAACCGCTGGTAAAACTTTGGAACTCGTGAGTGGTTCCTTCCGCTGATGATATGCAATTTTTTGCAGCCAACCTCCAATATGCTGGACGATCCCTGTCCCGGTAGTTCATGTAGTTTGCCAGGTCTTGGTTTAGTTGTCGTTCTTCCTTCCAGTTTGCATTTCAGTCTGTTCGGGCAGCTTGAGAAAGTTTCAAATGTCCCTGATGGATTATCTACACAGGCGACATCCAATGATCAGTCGACATTCGGAAGTCACTGAACTCACGTGACCGACCCGTCCTGCTGTTCCTTTTTCCATGGCGACTACACAATATTTCCCGCTTCCAGGTGCGCCTTTCGTCACCTCTAATGACCAATTCCGCATTACATTGTTGTTTCTGGTTACTTTTTATCAGATAGTGCAAACATAGATCATTCCGACACAGAGAGATCCCTGACTTCCACACAATGCTCGTTGTAACAGCGCAGATGAGGCTCAGTATAGTTTCTTAAACACACGACAGATTGTTAAAAACTCATTAATTCGCTTTAGGCAGCATAGTTAGGTAAACAAGAGACGAAATTCAGTCTGAAGTAAAGATGACGCAAAACTAAAAACAAAATTGCTGGCCCATGTAAGAAGGATGACAAGTGATATGTTGTAATGAGATAAAAGTACAGGGTGTTCCAGGAGGAAATGGTCAATGTTCAGGGATATAAAAGGAATGATCATTCGAAGCAAAATACTGTATATGGACACATGTCCTATTCCAAATGGTTTTCTAGATGGCGCACATTTAACGTTCGAGGGCTGTTCAATAAAGAGTGCTCATAATTTTTTTTGACATAATACCTTTACTCATCCTCATAATTTTAATGATCCTTCTCAAAGTAGTCTCCCATGAATGCGATGCACTTGTCCCAGCGTTTCTACCAGTCTTCAAATACATGCTGGAAACCATTTTTTGAGAGGTCCTTCAAAATCGCCTCCGCAGCTTTCACCACTGCTTCTGATGTCAGGGAATAGAAAAAAGTCACATGGGGCTAAATCCGGACTATAGGGAGAATGAGGGATGCACTTCACGTTGATTTTTGCAAGATATTCAGCAACAACATTGGCAATATGCGGCCGCGCATTATCGTACGGAAATGTGGCCTTTTACGCCTGATATGGACTTACGTTTTCAGGACATCCCTGTATTGTCCAGTTACTGATGTGTGTGCAGGTACAATGCTGATAAACCATTCCATGAATATCAAACAATGAGATGACCATAACTTTCTAGCAGAAGCAACCACTTTTGCTTTTTTGGGGGGTTAGTGAAGAAGGAGATTTACACACTGAGCTTTGCTGTTTGCTCTCAGGATCAAAATTATGTAACCAAGTTTCATCAGCAGTATTGCATTTGAAAGAAACTCTGGATCTTCCTCTAACATCAACTTTAACTGCATGCAGATCTCCACACGAATGTCCGTTTTGTTCGGAAATCAACAGCCTTGGAACCCATTGCGCACAAACACGTGTAATTTTTCTGTCACCATCTTGTGGCTGGCACATAATGAAATGTTCAATATTTCAGAAAGTGATATTAAGTTAATTCGTCCATCGTCTCTCACAATGACGGCAGCAGTGTTGATGTTTTCTTCCGTAAGAGCAATAACTGGAGCACCGGGGCCACCTTCCTTTGAAATTGATTCTCTTCGCTCTTTAAACATTTTAAACCACCTTCGAGCTGTGCTGTAGGGAAGAACAGACTCTCCATAGGCCTCCTGTAACATTGTATAGGCCTCAGCTGGAGATTTGTTGAGACGAAAGCAGAACTTCAAAGCCGCATATTGTTCCTCTCGTGTTACCTCCGTTGCAGTGGTAGGCGATACTGAACATGTCTGACCTTGCCTGCCTCTCACAGACGGGTATCAGGAGTCCCAACAACGAAACTGTACTGCGTGTTTGTTGCACATTAAGCTAACAGAATATCATAAGATTAAATTTTAGCGTGAGAAATTATGACCATAAAAAAATTGTGATCATTCTTTATTGAACAGCCCTCATACATTATTATTTTTTTCTGTATTATTCCATACATTGTCGGGTTTTACACATGTACAGATGTACAATGGTTAATGCGATTTACAAAATACCAGTTTATTGAAAAATGCTTATTAACACGTTCCCCTTTAAGCATAAAAATGGTTCAAATGGCTCTGAACTACTGAAACCTAACTAACATAAGGACATCACACACATCCATGCCCGAGGCAGGATTCGAACCTGCGACCGTAGCGGTCACGCGGTTCCAGACTGAAGCGCCTAGAACCGCACGGCCGCATCGGCCGGCCTTTAAGCATTATCAGAGCTGTTGCACAGTTCACAATAAATATTAGAATATCCCACCGACGACTTGAACGCATTTGACTACTCTTGGGACAACGTTTGGTGTTGCTTCCTGAGTACCTCTGCACCACTCCTAGTGAGTGAAGGAGCATCCACACTGCGACCAAACAGTTCATCTCGCGTATTCACGTTTCGTTTGGCTACCTCACGCTTTTTCCAAGCAAATAAACAAAAATCTAATGGTGTAATGTCTGGCGGTGTTGGTGGGCACTCAACTATACTGGGGAGAAATCACAAAGGGAATCCCATAGGATTCATTTTTGGGACCACTTCCATTCGTTAAAAATGTGTTCTATCTTGGAAACCATTCAGAGTAGGGCATATGTTCATATGACTTTCTTTTTGTTTCTGATGAGTGTTCCTGTTATATCGCTGAATATTGTCCATTCCTCCTGGGAAGCAGAAGCATAGTTCTTTCACAGCAGTAGCATACAATGTCGAATGAATGAGGATCCACAACGACTGCTATTAACATCTGTCACTTACACGTGACGTTATACAACGAACTTGCCATAAATATACTTTCTTTGAAACGCAGTTAGAAATATTCTGAAGTTTCAAATGCATGTGGACCAACCAGAGACAAACCGTTTTACTTCAGGATATGTAATGAGAGGAGCCTTCATAAGCGCAATACCCTGTAGAAATTCGATGGGAACAATATGCTAAAATCCTGTAAAATTCTGGCAATGGCTTTGCCGCAGTGGATAAACCGGTTCCCGTGAGATCACCGAAGTTAAGCGCTGTCGGGCGTGGTCGGCACTTGGATGGGTGACCATCCAGGCCGGCATGCGCTGTTGCTATATTTCGGGGTGCACTCAGCCTCGAGATGCCAATTGAGGAGCTACTCGACCGAATAATAGCGGCTTCGGCCAAGAATACCATCATAACGACCGGGAGAGCGGTGTGCTGACCTCACGGCCCTCCTATCCGCCTCCTCCATTGAGGATGACACGGCGGTCGGATGGTACCGGTAATCCACTCATGGCCTGAAGACGGAGTGCTGTAAAATTCTCATTCTGCGTTTCTCGAAATGTGTAGAAATATTTTGCTTGAAGTCGTAATTCTAGGCATTTGAAAATAGGTATGGAAACGTCAAAATGAAACAGGATATTCCGCATCAGTTTGGAACACTAAATTCACAATCATTGTTGCAGCGTGTTTAGTTATTTTAGTCTACCTCTAATTTTAAAGCTAAAAGTCTCAAAAATATTTATCATCGAAAAAATCGTTCGTAATTTACGTCACTTTCGAGTATAAAATTCAGTTGTAACAGGTTCCGGGCGGTTTCGATCCGGGGCTGGAACACCTCCCCGTCCCGGAAGCAGCGCGTTAACGTGCACGGCTATCCGCGAGGCTGTAATCTGCAATGCTATTGAATAATCTATTTCTATGTCAATAAATCATAACAGCTTTAGCTGACGTCAGATTTCGCTGCACCAGTATTAACACGTGCAGTCCCCACCTCACTTTCGAGCAGGTACGCTATTTAATCAAAAGTATACGGACACCCCTATGTAATGGAGAATTGACCACTACATGTCACGAGAGGAGGACCCGCCAGAATTAAGGGCGTGGGGAGTATTGTGTTATCAACGGAGAAGCGCTGACAGCAGAATGTGGTGTTCAGGAGAGCTCTTTGACTTCGACTGTGGCCAAGTCGCTGGGTGTCACCTGAGTAACAGATCCAACAGGGACATTTGAACCCTTCTGAAGGTGTCCAAGTCGTCTGTTGGAGATAAAGTTGTGAAGAGGAAACGTGGAGGAACAACCACAGATAAACCAAGAGCAGGCAGACCTCATCTACTAACACACGGGGACTGTCGAGCATAGCGGACGGTGGCTGTAAAAAATCACATGAAGTCCGCGGAAGGCACCACTCGTGACTCCCAAACTGGTACTAGCACCTGAGCTAGCGCAATGGAGTTACAAACATGGGTCCAATGGTCGAGCAGCTCCTCATAAGGGTAACATTTAGTCAGTGCTAAGCGACGCTTGAGCTGCTGTAAAGAGAGACGCCACTGGATGGAGGATGACTGGAAACGAGTGATTTGGAGTGATGAACCGCGCTGCACTCTGTGGCTATCAGATGGAATGGTTTGAGTTTGGCTTACGTCTCGAGAATGTTATCTGCCATCATATGTAGTGGCAACGGATTTCAAATTGATTCCGTATTTCTAGATTTCCAAGAAAGCTTTTCACACTGTACCACACATGGAGTATCGTCCCATTTATGTTACTGGATTCGTGATTTCCTGTCAGAGAGGTCAAAGTCCATAGTAACTGACGGAAAGCCAGCGAGTAAAACAGAAATGATTTCTGGTGTTCTCCAAGGTAGTGTTATAGGCCCTCTGCCGTTCCTTATCTATATATACGATTTAGGAGACAGTCTAAAAGCAACGGTCTTAGGTTGTTTGCAGATTACGCTGTCGTTTATCGTTTAGTAAACTCATCAGAAAATCAAAACAAATTCCAAAACAATTTAGAAAAGATATCTGAGTGGCAATTGAACCTAAATAATGGAAAGAATGAGGTCATTCACATGAGTGGTAAAAATAATTCGTGAAACTTCGGTTACACGATAAATCAGTCGAATCTAAAGGCCGTAAATTCAACTACATACCTAGGAATTACAATCACGAACAACTTAAATTGGAAAGAATGTCGTGACCCACTGACAAGTCCTGAGAGGGACAAAAGAATGCGCGTCAAAGAACTTAAAATGCTTTTTTATTTCAGTCTCTGACCACAATATGAATTCTTTAGGCGATGACCGGTTTCAGTCTGTATTGACCATCCTCAGATCTTTTTTACACCATGTCCTAATGTGATACGGCCATAATGGCATCTTCAAAACAGATCTGAGGATGGTCAATACAGACTGAAACCGGTCATCGTCTAAAGAATTCATATTGTGATCAGAGACTGAAATAAAAAAGCATTTTACAGTATTGGATCACTGTTTGTATATGCGATTAAGTCACAGTTGGTGAAAAAAATCAAAGAACTTACTTGGTAGGAGGTCTCGTGGTCGTGGGCTGCCTTCTGTGCACTTGCTCCACTGCAAAGAGAGCTGTAGGGTGAGTTAGAAGACGGAACTCGGCTGGGGTCTCAGGGTACACTGGATGCAATCATAAATCATTGCACGAGGATATGTACGCTGGAAGCGCCCCTGGCACATCCGTTTTATAAACAGTTCTATATACAAAGTCTACTAACTGCCTTCTTAGTGTAACTTCTCGTAGCTCCCTCAGTCTAAATCACAATATAGCAGAGGCGGGTGCACCAGACTAAGTGTTGACTACATGGATATGAGCCTAAGTCCCTCGTGGTTATGCAGCACTGCAGTACAATCTCGCAGCATCATAACTCCAGCTAAACCATATCTGACCGACTGACCATCTGCTCCATCACTGCCATCACTCTCCCAACACTATGGCGGCTAGCCTTTTTATAGGCGGTAGTGCACACGGCACCACTTGTTCTAGAAGTTCCCAATACTCCGAGCATTGCGTGTGTGTCACACGGCAGCACCTGATGCCTACGTGACGAACAGGCCGTACTCCGCTATGTTCGCTGTATCCAAGGGTTGCGGCTTGTAACGGATCTCGAGCCTCATGATGCGGCATAGTCCGCTCTTGTTAGCAGAGTAGACATTACACATAAGCTACGTCCGGTCACGTCCGCCTCGCTGGTAGCAAGAATTTCCAAGCCTACATCTTACTTGATTTTTAACCCTGTTTTCTATCATTCGCGACAAGAACACATAGAAAATGTTGTGGGGAAGGCAAACCAAAGACTGCGCTTTATTGGCAGGACACTTAGAAAATGTAACAGATCTTCTAAAGAGACTGCCTACACTACACTTGTCCTTTCTCTTTTGGAGTACTGCTGCAGATGGGGTATCCTTACCAGAAAGTATTAACGGAATACATCGAGAAATTTCAAAGAAACGCAGCACGTTTTGTATTATCGAGAAACAGGGGAGAGAAGGTCACTGACATGATTCAGGATCTGGGGTGGACATCATTAAAACAAAGGCGTTTTTCGTTGCGGAGGGATCTTATCACTTAATTTCAATCACCAACTTCCTCCTCCGAATGCGAAAATATTTTGTTGACGCCGGCCTACACAGTAAGAAACGATCGTCGTAATACACTGAGGGAAATCAAAGTTCACGTGGAAATACATAGGTGGTCGTTTTTTCCGCGCGCTGTTCAGGAGTGGAATAATTGAGAATTATTGTCGAGGTGATTCGATCAACCCTCTGCCAGGCACTCAAGTCTGATTTGCAGGCTATCCCTGTAGATGTAGACGTGGAACAGCGAATTACGGAGAAGATGCTGTTATGGTGTGGCAGTGTTTTTCGTAGTTCAAGTGTTGTCCTCTTATTGCATTTGATTCAAATGGTTCAGATGGCTCTAAGCACTATGGAACTTAAAATCTAAGGTCATCAGTCCCCTAGACTTAGAACTACTTAAACCTAACTAACCTAAGGACATCATACACATCAATGCCCGAGGCAGGATTCGAATCTGCGACCGTAGCAGTCGCGCGGTTCCGGACTGAAGAACCTAGAACCGCTCGGCCACAGCGGCTGGCTTCATTGCATTTGAGAAAACGCTAAATGCGGAAGGATATGAACATATGTTGCAGCACTGTGTACTGCCTACGGTAGAGGAACAATTCGGAGACGATGATTGGATCAGCACGACAAAGCAGTCTGTCAGAAAGTAGCATCTGTGAGGCAATGCTCTGTGGACAGTAACAGTCTCTAAATGGACTGGCCTTCCCAGAATCCCAACCAGAACCCAATGGAACTCCTCAGGGATGAATTAGAACATCGACATCGTTCCAGACCCCAGCGTGCTCTATTAGTATGTTCTCCGGTGGGTGCTGCCATTTCTCCATAGACCTTCAGATACTTCATTGAGAGTATCCCCAGCAGAGTTCAAGTTACCATAAAGGCTAAGAGCGTACACACATCATATTAATGTCCTCATCCAAGTGTCCTAATACTTTTGATGAGATAATGTACGTTTACAATACATAGTATTTCTGTTTGTGTTGGCTATGCGACACGTCCAACACTGTTCATTGAATTTTTGTTCCTTTCCCCGTCAGCTGTACCAGTTTCTTCCATTTTGAATTCACGTGCTGATACAACTAAAGCTGGCCAGTCACTAGCATATGGCTGTGAAACTTCTGACAAGTAGTCATACGTAAATTTTTTTGTCAACGTCGCATGTAACTACAGTTTGTTGCCTGCAACTACCGCTTGACAATGTCGTAATAGCCGGAAATGTTCAGTAGTAGAAAATAAACGATAATTACTGTCGATGACGGAAATGTTGTCATTTCGGAGGAATTTTGCTGTCTGAAGTGTACGTATGTTGATAACTTCCTTCATTGCTTGACGTTGATTGCTTTTTATTTTCTCAGTGATAACATTCTGCCACACTGATTACATCAAAATATCCCTTTGCACTCATACTGCTCAATTTCGGGTGACCAACCGATTTAAAGTGATTGTATGGTATACTCCATCAGTTAGAGCTGTATTACACATTTTAAGCTTCCTCAAGTCACATAATGGTAAAAAAAAATGTGGTTGGTCGCCCGACTTTACAATTAAAGACGTAACACCAAGTACACAGGGTGTTGCCGTAAGAGCGTGCAAAAATTTTAACACGACATAGAGGATGCTCCATTGAAGAATTTGAGGTATAGAACCTGAAGTCGGAGAAGCCAGTTTAAAGAGATAATAGGAATAAAATCACATTACTCTGTACTTTTTTATTTACATTAGTTACAGTTAACTGCAAATACAATCACTGACATAATGAATGTACCATTTGTACTATACTTTACAAAATGTGATGAAACAGACGACCATCAACCTCAATGCAAGCATGAAATCGGCGAACAAGATTCTGACACACCCTGAAAAACATCCCTGATGTGTTTCGAATCACATCACGGGCAGCTACAATTCTGGCAACTACAGGGTGGCGCACGAAATGTTACCAATTGTTTATTTCACAATTTACGACGCACATTAGATTTCCCGCTGGGATCTCTACAGCAGTACCAGCAGAGCTTGGAAAAACAAATGAGTTACGAAATGACGTGTAATTGACGATACTGACGCTAGGAGACTAGTAAGCAGCAATGGCTGACAATGGAAGACTTACGACACAGCAACGATCGGCAATTGTATTACTTTTCATGAAATGAAAAGCCTTGTTGTGACTCAGAGGCATTTTCGACAACAGTTTAACACACAATGGGTCCCTTGCAAGAAGACCATCCACAGGTTCTATGATAAAATTGTACAGGAAGGAACAGTATTGGAAGCGAAGCGACATCGGCCTAAGCCTGTTTGTTCGCCGGAGAATATTGAAGCGGTACGAGCTGCTGTACAGAGAAGTCCCGGGAAATCGTGTAGAAAGGCAGCAGTGCAACTGGGAATATCCAGACGCTCCGTTCAACTCATTCTTAAAAGTGACCTCCATGTGTACCCATACAAGATGACCTGTGCACAGAAGCTCACTGAAGAACACAAGCAGCAGAGGCTACTGTTTGCTCAGTGGGCGGAGGATAGGGAAGAAACTGTCAACAACGTTTGGTTTTCAGACGAGGCGCATTTTCATTTAGACGGTGTGGTTAACAAACAAAATGTACGCTTTTGGGCCACTGAAAACCAAAACCCACAAGTGCTTTATGAACGACAACATTATGCTCCGAGGATTACAGCGAGGGCAGCAAATTCCAGTCAAGGATTTATTGGACCCTTTTTCTTTTAAGAAACAGGGAGCAGCGGGCGTTATTTGAGCATACTTCGCAATAGCTTCATTCCACAGCTTCTTGCTACTGCCTTGCCCTTCAACACGCAGTGTTTCATGCAAGATGGAGCAAGGCCACATACTGCAAACACTGTGTTGGAGTTTTTACACGAGCATTTCGACATGCTGATCATTTCACTCAGGTTTCCAGGCCGCTTCAATGACGGACAAAATTGGCTCCCCAATAGTCCAGACCTCAACCCATGTGACTTTTTTCTTTGGGAAAAAAATTTCGCGTAACGTCCACGTGATTTAATTGAGCTCAGAAGACTTATTCTTCAAGCTTGCAGTGAAATTACGGAAGACATATGCCGTAGGGTAATAACTAACTTCAGTGTTCGTTTGAAGGAAGTTAGGAAACGAAATGGTGGACATATTGAGCATGTGCTGAGTTAGAACAAATCTCCATGGACTGTTCTTCATTGTAGTATGTGTTCCTTTCAGATTGTATTGACATCTCCGTGTCCACTGGGGACTCATACACAAGTAACTTTAGATATCACCATAGGAAATAATCTTGGAGATTCAAGGCAGGAGACCTTGCAGCCCATGGAATAGGACCTCTCCTTCCAATCCAGCGACTCGGAATTATTGAGATGGTTGCGGATATCCACACTGAAGTGAGGCGGTGCACCGTCATGCTATATCCACATCTTCTCACAAACAGCCAAGGGTACGTTCTCCAACTCAGGTAGAACTCTTTGCACGAACCTCCAGTACAGGTAAGACTTCCTAGTAATCAGGCTCTTTCTCCTCGTTTCCTTGCAGGAAATAAAGACTATACATGTAAATTAACAACACAGTCCCTATAAAACTGCTCGCATGTTAATTGTAAATAAGCTGGAAAACAGTAATAGTAGACAAAGAGTAGACAAATTTACTTCCATATTTCCTTAAGCTGGCTTCTCCGACCCAGGTTCCCTACCTCAAATTGTTCAGTGGAGCATTCTCCATGCCTTGTTACATTTTAACACGCTCTTACGGAAACACACTGTGTAGTGAAATAGTAAGCAACCAAACAACTTACGGGTTTGCTGCCGGGTGACGTCGTCGACCACCGCCGATATTTCGACAGGAACATACCCTGCCATTCTCAAGGCACAAATGCAATGAGGAAGAAATGTGCAAGGAAATTTAATACCTCGGTTCACAGAGGAGAAACAAGGAAGATACCACACACAGAACGAGTGTCAACACAAACAAAGATGACCAACACCAGAAATATCAATAGTGACTAATCAACAGGTGAGGTAGCACTAATTCTGTCCCTCTGTTTTTTGATGAGAGACAGAGCCGGATTCCAAGCAGCATTTAAACAAAATCCACCATCTCTGTTAATAAAGTTGTTTGATAGTTTTATTTCAACAGCTTCCTTAATAACACTATCCCGTAGTTGGACGAGCAAGCCAGAATCTCCATGTTGTTTTATTCCATAGGATGACCGGTGTCAAGGCAGTGGTCTTTTCGTGAAGTATACACAGTGATTCCGTGATTATGTTACAGACTGTCGGGAATGTGGAGAAGGGTAAATGTGTCAATTTGAGATAAGGGACACTGATCCGGAAACGATCGAGTCAAAAGTTATAAGCGAAAAAACCTCTGATATTGGGGTACTGTTGTTGTTAAGACTGCAATTAGGAAACTTTCAGAGGTGGCAGTATGGACCAAAACAAGACAAGAATGTGTAGTAAACAGGGGCTTTAAAATGCACATTTTAAGAGCTATGAACACTTGTTTAGTAGAAGAGATGTTTTTCACACTACAGAAGATGAACAATTGCGCAGAGCTCTTAAGCACTTTAGAGCCTTTGTTCGTTGGCCTTTTTTTCCTTCTTTTGGTCCATACTGCCAGCTCTGAAGCTGCCTACTCTTAGCAACAACGGTACCCGTATATGTATTCGCTGTCGGAGGTATCAAAACGATTTTCGACTATAACTGTCGACTCTGTTATTTCCGGACCAGGGTCCCTTACCTCAAATTAATACATTTACACTTCTCCACCACTCCTGAAAGTTTTAACCTAATCAACGAATCACCCTGTCGGTAGGAGGCAGCAATATCCCTCCTCTAGGAATTCGCTCTCAGGATTTTACCCATCAAGCAGACGTAATGCATGTCTTGTAGAGCCTGCCACTGGAGGCTGATGATCATCTTCGTGACGCTTTCGTGCTTACTTATTGAACCTGTGACGAAACGCACTGCTCTTCTTTGGACCTGTGCGTACTCTATCAATCCTATCTAACACATATCCCGGACTGATTAGCAGTATTCAAGTATTGGTCATTCTAGGCTTTTGTAAGCTACTTCTTTTGAGAGGGGGCTGCACTTCCTGGGGATTCTTCCAATGACTCTGTCTGCCATTCGCCTTACCTGCGATTAGTTTTATACGACCGTTCCACTTTCAAAGCCTAGCAACGTCGCGCAGTATATGGCCCAATGGACCCGCATTCGTGGGGACGACAGTTCAATTCCGCGTCCCACCGTCAAAAAATGGCTCTGAGCACTATGGGACTTAACTTCTGAGGACATCAGTTCCCTAGAACTTAGAACTACTTAAAGCTAACTAACCTAAGAATATCACACACATCCATGCCCGAGGCAGGATTCGAACCTGCGACAGTAGCGGTCGCGCGGTTCCGTACTGAAGCGCCTAGAACCGCTCGGCCACACCGGCCGGCGTCCCACCATGCAGATTTCCCCAAATCGCTCCAGGCAAATGTCGCGATGGTTCGTTTGAAAGGGCACGCTCGATTTTTTCCCCATCTTTGAAACACTCCGAGCTATTGCTGCGCCTCTAGCGACCTCGACGTCGATGGGATTTCCAACCTTTATTTTCCTTCGTTCCTTCCAATTTAAATCGCTCCGTACGCTTACTTCCAGATGTGTAATGGATACTGCTGCAGCCAGTTATTGTTCTGAAATCGTTTATTCAATGTATGCGCAGAACGATACATTCGTCTGATATTCAGCTACCAATCACTGTACCAAGAGTCGATTCTGTATAGATCTTTCATGCCAGCAATTCAACACTGACTAGGGCATGGTAAAAAATTAACGAACAGTAAAAACACGCCGAAATTCCCGAAAAAAGATATTGGCCAAATAGAAAAGGTATATAACAGCATCATCCGCTTTTTTGTACGCCATAGTGAGCGTCAGACGTTGGCAGCCATTGTATGAATTTCTTTAGCTGCCATTTGTGTACGGTTCTGTAGCTAAGTACACCATTCAGTGTTACTGATATTGTGTTTTTTGTTTGTTGAGTCTCCTGCGCTTTTGAACGAGACGGCTGAAACGATCAGTGGCAAAAGTGGAGTTCGTGTACGAACATCTACAATGTTTACTAACGAAGAATACCGGAACAACACTTTGTTTACGGTTTCTATAATGGTAATGCGGTCACAGCTGAAAGAGAATACCGAGAGACGTTTCCACGACGACGTCATCCTAGGAGCCGGGTATTTCGAGCACTTCGGCAGCGCATGGGGGATACAGGAATGCTACACACTACGCATTATGTTGGTAAACCAGAATATGCTCTAGATCGCGAAGAAGAGATTCTTGATATTGTACAAGCACGTCCATCTAACAGTACAAGGAGTCTTGGGCGATGTGTTGGACTCCTTCACACATCTCTCTGGCGAGTACTTCATTGGCACGGTCTTCTTCCGCACCTTCTGAACCCTGTGCAAGAATTAAAGCTACAAGATCATGGAAATCATCTCGCATACTATCAGTGGTTATTACAGATGATTAATGACCAACCAGATTTCGTAAACCACGTCTTATGAACTGACGAGTCAGAGTTCGCAATAGATGATGTTGTGGACAGACCCAACTTGCACGTCTATGCTGCCGAGAATTATCGTGTAATTCTTTCCGCGTTATTCAGTGTTAACGTATGGGCAGGTATCTTCGGTGGTACACTGTCTGGTCTATTTATACTGGAGGACAGAGTGGGGGCTGCTGATTACCTGCATTTCTTAGAAGGTGTGTTTTTTCGACACTACTGGATGACACGTCCCTACAGACAAGACAGCTCATATGGTCTCATCTAGATTGCGCTCCAGCACATTTCCGCCTACGAGTACGACAGTGGTTGGACAACCATTTTCCAGCTACGTGGGTTGGGTGGGGCGACCAGCATGGTCTCCCGATCTGACACCACAGGACTTCTTTATAGTAGAGGGTGTGCAGATCGTAGATAACGAGCAAAGAAGAGCTCGTTGTAAAGATTCACAAGGCGGCAGTGGTGATAGGTCATCAGGGATCTGGTAATTTGCAGCGAGAGATCAGGTGGCGTGCTGAAACTTATATTTGTGCGAGAGGGAGATATTTTGAGCATTGCTCCAAAAGGACCATGCCAAACTAAGGACAATGACACGTATTAATGTAATTATTGAAGGAATTAGATGAAGAGAATCAAATGAGTAACATGAGCAAAGCGTTAATTGAGACTGGCATTGAAAGGAAAGAGAAATTCCCCGTTTTGGTGTTACTTATGTAACTCCAAAACGGTGACGAATATGGACAAATTGTCGTTCCTGTGATGTCCCTGAATACTGGCCATTCGTTCTGGGACACCGTGTGTAATGTGAAAACTAATGGTACATCACTGCTTATGTAAGCTGACAAGATGTCTTGGTTTTGCCAGGACAGTCACGATTTTCACATAAATGTCGTAGTGCCCAGAGAAAATTATTCTGTTCACATAATTCTCCTGGTTTTTACAAGAAACAAAAACTTACAATAACATTTCTCACCTAATTAAATACTCGTGAAAAACAAGTTCCTAGAAGAAGAACGTTATAAAAATACATATTTTCACAATGCGCCCAGGTATTACCTACCCCCCCCCCCCCCTCCAACACTTGCCACTTACCGACCGTCCACTTAATGTCCATCGAGATAAGTAAAACCAAATCTGAAGGAGGTATAAAAGAGCATCACTGAAATCAATTCTCCTAACGGGACAGTTAATTTTGTGAAGAAAGTAAGTGATGCGGCGAGTGTTAGCAGTGTGCGAGGTGCCGGAGCTAGCAGTGTATTTAACACTAAATTCTTCTAGAATCTACATATGTAAATGATGCTCTAAGGCCCCCCCCCCCCTATTCTAACTCCGACTTTTGCTGTTGCACATGGATTAAAAAGATACGCGAACTGACTGTAATCAACCCTGCAAGTGGAGTAGAAAAGAGTTTGGCACCTGCAATAATTTAATTTGATAAATAAGTTAAATAAAGGAAGGTTTCATTAACGTAGTGAGAAAAGATAGGGTTGCTCTACCGATTAACAGAAAGAAAGTTCTGTCCAAAATAACAATATGATTTATTAAGACTAAACACAAAGTAATAAACAAAAACACATGAAACACTTACAATACATCAAATTGGCTCAAATTGGATACTCAAATAAACGCTGTGAAGGTGAAGTTGTCCCTAAACTAGATTGTGACATTTATGACGAAGTGGTATGTGGAGCCAATTCCTTGCAACTCAAATCTTAAGAGAGACACACAGCTAACCCAACATTAATTGCTGCTACATTAGCGAGAACTCAGACAATGAACACCCAAGATAGAACAAAGTTAGAAAAGACGAACAGGCGCGCTCTGCTGAGCTCTGATTATCACCTAGCAAAAATGCCTGCTGTGCCAGTGCTGCGGACGTACATTACCAAGCTGTCTTCTTAGCTGCAAGGACACGATCTGGCGTACTGGAAGCGATGGCTGGTTGCTTCGACGTCCCGTCGTGGTGATGATAATGTCGCGAGTATAGCCCGAAACAAATTGTCCTGGTCTGGTTGTTCCAGACTAAAGACTTCCTATCAATACAAACACGCCTCTGAGGGAGATGAAGAAGCTCACCACACAATCACTGATGGTACAGTGATTGATTTTCACAAGCGAAGTCACACAGTAACTCTGATACAGTCAACTTTAGCCAAAACTGCCCAAGACAGACAACATAGGCCCCTTGTATGCAGAACACTCAATTGCCAACTGTACTCGGAAAGTTACATTGAAGTCCAAACTTCAGCAACTTCGTTAAACAGTTACAATTGAATAAAAGTATATTAGACAGCCAACGGAAGGCAGGCTGTCCAGAGCAGCGAGAGCTCAGTGTTGTAACCTACTCTGACTGAAAGGCGAGAGCCAACTACCACAAGAGCGTTGGTTAAACGTTCCAATCAGAAACTCGAAAACCAGAGGAAAATTCCAGTCGATTGCCAAAGCACTACCATTCCACCAATGGAGATTCTTGGCGCTAATTTCTGCGCCGATTTTGCTACGTCACGGAGCTATGCCCTGAGCAAGCCAATCACAGTTACGATTTTGCAGAAAACGCGGGAACTGCCTGGGACACAAGTCATTCCCACACCTCGCTGGTAGCCCGCCATAAAGTGTTTTCGCTAAGTTTCTGTGAAGTAACGGAATCACTAGCCCAGCCGCTCCTTCAGGCCCCTGCGGGCGTGTCTTTAGACAATATCGGCGTCTGGAAAGCATTCACTCGACTCCCTCACACCCGTCTGCTTAACCCATTCAAGATCAGCAGAGTTCGCCTGTCACCGGACCACCCGGGTGACGAGAGACACTGCGTGGGAAGTCCGCGTGTGAAGGAATAGCGACTTTTCACCGTATGCAATTAGAGAGGAAAATCGTAAGATAGAAATGTGAGAGGGGGCCCATGCCACCTCTCAAGTGTTTATTGAATATTGTTTTGCATGTATGCACGCTTGCTCTAACAGACTGCATCCAATGAAATCTTAAATTTTGGTATGAAATGTATAATCTGTATCTGATAACCGATTAGTAATATTACGCAGTTTTTAGGTTAACAAATTAAACGAAATATCTTGTAAGCGACTAAACATTGCAGAAAAATATATACAGGCTGTTACAACAGAAAAGTATAGCGGTCTTTATTTCTGACAACGATAATTTTATTTATGTGTAATGTACTTACTTGTTCCTTTAGAATTCACAAAATGAAGATATATTTTTGCTGTGGCTTTTACGGATGCTGCATCATCGTAGACCTATTACCGACTTCAAAATATCACGGTAACTGACAAGAAAGAGAAGCCTAAAGTTTTGAGTTTATGTATATAGACTGAACTGGCGAGCGACAATTTGCAGCGAGGCCGGGAATCGAACCTGGGTCTCTGCTTACTAGGCAGGTGCGTTAGCCACTAAACCGCCTTGGCACAGCGGTTCACGTAACTGCCTGAATTACTCTGGCACACCTCCCTCATCGATCCAGATTCTCATCGTTGACCCAGTCGACTTTAAATTCCCCCTTACACACGAACAGAATGGCCGAGGCTCTGCATCTTCTGGAATAGTACCTCTGCATCGGACGTAAGTGGGGGATCCAGCTTGAGACCCAGGTGCAGGTACATATATAGATGTGATGGTCTCATACAGATGTGATTTTATGAATATAGATTGGAGCACCGAGTAGACTAGGATGGCAGTGAGCATTTGGATCGAGGAGAAAGGCGCACCAGGGTAATCTGTGAAGTTGTGTGAACCGCTGTGCAAAGGTGGCTTAGTGGCTGACATACCTGCCTAATAACTTGGAGACCCTGGTTCGATTCCCGGCCTTGCTACAAATTTTCACTGACCACGTCAGTCTATATACAGTGTGACAATTGTTGAAGTATACGAAATAAAATCGTCTTAACCTCTGAACAGTTTGCATTAGGGCCTTCAAACTGCGTGGTTGGCCATGAGGAATGATGGAAATTAGTGTGTGCATGATGATTTGGTTTAGCGACGAAGCTCACTTTCATTTGAATTGGTTCGTCAGTACGCAAAATTAGCACATTTGGGAGACTGAGAATCCGTAATTTGCGATCGAGAAGTCTCTTCACCTTCAATGGGTGACTGTGAGTCGAGTCACGGAATAATCGGTGCTATATTCCTTGATGGCACGGTGACCACCGAATGCTGTGTGTAGGTTTTGGAAGATCATTTCATCCCCAGTATCGAAAGTGAGCCTGATTTCGATAAGATGTGGTTCATGCAAGACAGAGCAAGATCACATCGAAGAAGGAGAGTGTTTAATGTAATGGAGAACGACTCTGGGGACAGCAATCTGGCTCTGGGGTACCCAGAGGCCACTGGCATGGGCCTCGATGTTGTTGTGGTCTACAGTCCTGAGACTGGTTTGATGCAGCTCTCCATGCTACTCTATTCTGTACAAGCTTCTTCATCTTCCAGTACCTACTGCAGCCTACATCCTTCTGAATCTGCTTAGTGTATTCATCTCTTGGTCCCCCTCTACGATTTTTACCCTCCACGCTGCCCTCCAATACTAAATTGGTGATCCCTCGATGTCTCAGAATATGTCCTACCAACCGATCCCTTCTTCTAGTCAAGTTGTGCCACAAGTTCCTCTTCTCTCCAATTCTATTCAATAACTCCTCATTAGTTACGTGATCTAACCATCTAATCTTCAGCATTCTTCTGTAGCACCACACTTCGAAAGCTTCTATTCTCTTCTTGTCTAAACTATTTATCGTCCATGTTTCACTTGCATACATGGCTTCACTCCATACAAATACTTTCAGAAACGACTTCCTGAGATTTAAATTTATACTCGATGTTAACAAATTTCTCTTCTTCAGAAACGCTTTCCTTTCCATTGCCAGTCTACATTAAATAACCTCTCTATTTCGACCGTCATTAGTTATTTTGCACCCCAAATAGCTAAACTCCTTTTCTACTTTAAGTGTCTCATTTCCTAATTTTATTTCCTCTGCATCATCCGAGTTAACGCGACTACATTACATTATCCTCGTTTTGCTTTTGTTGATGTTCATCTTGTATCTTTCTTTCAAGACACTGTCCATTCCATTCAGCTCCTCTTCCAAGTCCTTCTCTGTCTCTGACAGAATTACGATGTCATCGGCGAATCTCAAAGTTTTTATTTCTTCTCCATGGATTTTACTTCCTTCTCCAAATTTTTCTTTTCTTTTCTTTACTGCTTGCTCAATATACAGATTGAACAACATCGGGGATAGGTTACAATCCTGTCTCACTCCCAACCACTGCTTGCCTTTCATACCCCGCGACTCTTATAACTGCCATGTGCTTTCTGTACAAATTGTAAATAGCCTTTCGCTACCTGCATTTTAACCCTGCCCCCTACAGAATTTGAAAGAGAGTATTCCAATCAACATTGTCAAAAGCTTTCTCTAAGTCTACAAATGCTAGAAACATAGGTTTTTCCTTTCCTTAATCTTTCTTCTAAGGTAAGTAGTAGGGTCAGTATTGCCTCACGTGTTCCAACATTTCTACCGAATCCAAACTGATCTTCCACGAGGTCGGCTTCTATCATTTGTCTGTAAAAAATTCGCGTTAGTATTTTGCAGCTGTGACTTATTAAACTGATAGTTCGGTAATTTTCACTTCTGTCAACACCTGATTTCTTTGGGATTGGAATTATTATATTCTTCTTTAAGTCTGAGGGTATTTCGTCTCTCTCATACATCTTGCTCACCAGATGGTAGAGTTTTGTCAGGACTGGCTCTCCCAAGGCTGTCAGTAGTTCTAATGGAATGTTGTCTACTCCGGGGGCCTTGTTTCGACTCAGGTCTTTCAGTGCTGTGTCAAACTCTTCACGCAGTATCATATCTCCCATTTCATCTTCATCTACATCCTCTTCCATTTTCATAATCTACATCTACATCTACATTTATACTCCGCAAGCCACCCAACGGTGTGTGGCGGAGGGCACTTTACGTGCCACTGTCATTACCTCCCTTTCCTGTTCCAGTCGCGTATGGTTCGCGGGAAGAACGACTGTCTGAAAGCCTCTGTGCGCGCTCTAATCTCTCTAATTTTACATTCGTGATCTCCTCGGGAGGTATAAGTAGAGGGAAGCAATATATTCGATACCTCATCCAGAAACGCACCCTCTCGAAACCTGGCGAGCAAGCTACACCGCGATGCAGAGCGCCTCTCTTGCAGAGTCTGCCACTTGAGTTTGTTAAACATCTCCGTAACGCTATCACGGTTACCAAATAACCCTGTGACGAAACGCGCCGCTCTTCTTTGGATCTTCTCTATCTCCTCCGTCAACCCGATCTGGTACGGATCCCACACTGATGAGCAATACTCAAGTATAGGTCGAACGAGTGTTTTGTGAGCCACCTCCTTTGTTGATGGACTACATTTTCTAAGGACTCTCCCAATGAATCTCAACCTGGTACCCGCCTTACCAACAATTAATTTTATATGATCATTCCACTTCAAATCGTTCCGCACGCATACTCCCAGATATTTTACAGAAGTAACTGCTACCAGTGTTTGTTCCGCTATCATATAATCATACAATAAAGGATCCTTCTTTCTATGTATTCGCAATACATTACATTTGTCTATGTTAAGGTTCAGTTGCCACTCCCTGCACCAAGTGCCTATCCGCTGCAGATCTTCCTGCATTTCGCTACAATTTTCTAATGCTGCAACTTCTCTGTATACTACAGCATCATCCGCGAAAAGCCGCATGGAACTTCCGACACTATCTACTAGGTCATTTATATATATTGTGAAAAGCAATGGTCCCATAACACTCCCCTGTGGCACGCCAGAGGTTACTTTAATGTCTGTAGACGTCTCTCCGTTGATAACAACATGCTGTGTTCTGTTTGCTAAAAACTCTTCAATCCAGCCACACAGCTGGATTATTGTCCTCAAGTACATCACCCTTGTATGACCCTCTATATACTCCTTCAATCTTTCTGCTTTCCCTTCTTTGCTTAGAACTGGGTTTACATCAAAGCTCTTGATATTCATGCAAGTGGTTCTCCTTTCTCCAAAGGTCTCTTTAATTTTCCTGTAGGTAGTATCTATCTTACCCCCAGTGAGATAAGCCTCTACATCCTTACATTTGTCCTCTAGCCATCCCTGCTTAGCCTTTTAGCACTGCCTGTCGATATCATTTTTGAGACGTTTGTATTCCTTTTTGCCAACTTCATGTACTGCATTTTTATATTTTCTTCTTTCATCAATTACCCCCATTCCTGTCAATTGTTCCCTTATGCTCTCCCTGAAACTCTGTACAACCTCTGGTTTAATCAGTTTATCCAGGTCCCATCTCCTTAAATTCCCACCTTTTTGCAGTTTCTTCAGTTTTAATCTACAGTTCATAACCAGTAGATAGTGGTCAGAGTCCACATCTGCCCCTGGAAATGTCTTACAATTTAAAACCTGGTTCCTAAATCTCTGACTAACCGTTATATAATCTATCTGATACCTTTCAGTATCTCCAGGGTTCTTCCATGTATACAACCTTCTTTCATGATTCTTAAACCAAGCGTTAGCTATGATTAAGTTATACTCTGCGCAAAATTCTTCCAGGGGCTTCCTCTTTCATTTCTTAGCCCCAGTCCATATTCACCTACTATGTTTCCTTCTCTCCCTTTTCCTACTCTTGAATTTCAGTCACCCATGACTATTAAAATTTCGTCTCCCTTCACTACCTGAATAATTTCTTTTATCTCATCATACATTTCATCAATTTCTTCGTCATCTGCAGAGCTAGTTGGCATATAGACTTGTACTACTGTAGTAGGCGTGGGATTCGTGTCTATCTTCGCCACAATAATGCGTTCACTATGTTGTTTGTAGTAGCTTACCCGTACTACTATTTTTTTATTCATTATTAAACCTACTCCAAATTACCCCTATTTGATTTTGTATTTATAACCCTGTATTCACCTGACCAAAAGTCTTGTTCCTCCTGCCATCGAACTTCACTAATTCCCACTATATCTAACTTTAACCTATCCATTTCCCGTTTTAAATTTTCTAACCTACCTGCCAGATTAAGGGATCTGACATTCCACGCTCCGATCCGTAGAACGCCAGTTTTCTTTCTCCTGATAACAACGTTCTCTTGAGTAGTCCCCGCCCGGAGATCCGAATGGGGGACTATTTTACTTCCGGAATATTTTACCCAAGAGGACGCCATCATCATTTAATCATACAGTAAAGCTGCATGCCCTCGGGAAAAATTACGACCGTAGTTTCCCCTTGCTTTCAGCCGTTCGCAGTACCAGCACAGCAAGGCTGTTTTGTTTAGTGTTACAAGGCCAGATCCGTCAATCATCCAGACTGTTGCCCCTGCAACTACTGAAAAGGCTGCTGCCCCTCTTCAGAAACCACACGTTTGTCTGGCCTCTCAACACATACCCATCCGTTGTGGTTGCACCTACGGTACGGCTATCTGTATCGTTGATTGGCCGACATATTTTCCGGATCGGAACACATGAGACTCGTTTTTGTGGGGCTATATTAAAGACAAGGTGTACACCAATAACCCCAAAACCACTGCTGAGCTGAAAACAGCCATTCAGGAGGTCATCGACAGCATCGATGTTCCGACGGGTCACGCAGAATTTCGCTATTCGTCTGCGCCCCATCATCGCCAATGATGGTAGGCACATCGAACATGACATAACCTAAATCTGAATATCTGTAGTGACGTTTACATGTTGAATAAAATGCGTGCACGGCGTAGTTTGTAACTAATTTACGTTTTTCTTCATATAGTTCAATAATTGTCACACTGCACATATAATCATATCTATATGAGATCAGTAGTCTCTAAAGTTGTATCATTTGATTTGTATAAGCGTAAGTTTAATAAGTCACAGCTGCAAAATACTCACGCGAATTCTTTGCAGACGAATGAAAAAAGTGGTAGAAGCCGACCTCGGGGAAGATCAGTCTGGATTCCTTAGAAATGTTGGAACACGTGAGGCAATACTGATCCTACGACTTATCTTAGAAGAAAGATTAAGGAAAGGCAAACCTACGTTTCTAGCATTTGTAGATTTAGAGAAAGCTTTTGACAATGTTGACTGGAATACTCTCTTTGAAATTCTGAAGGTGGCAGTGGTAAAATACAGGGAGCGAAAGGCTATTTACAATTTGTACAGAAACCAGATGGCAGTTATAAGAGTCGAGGGACATGAAAGGGAAGCAGTGGTTGGGAAGGGAGTGAGACAGGGTTGTAGCCTCTCCTCGATGTTATTCAATCTGTATATTGAGCAAGCAGTAAAGGAAACAAAAGAAAAGTTCGGAGTAGGTATCAAAATCCATGGAGAAGAAATAAAAACTTTGAGGTTCGCTGATGACATTGTAATTGCCAGAGACAGCAAAGGACTAGGAAGAGCAGTTGAACGGAATGGACAGTGTCTTTAAAAGAGTGTATAAGATGAACATCAACAAAAGCAAAACAAGGATAATGGAATGTAGTCGAATTAAGTCGGGTGATGCTGAGGGAATTAGATTAGGAAATGAGACACTTTAAGTAGTAAAGGAGTTTTGCTATTTGGGGAGCAAAATAACTGATTAATGTCGAAGTAGAGAGGATATAAAATGTAGACTGGCAATGGCAAGAAAGCGTTTCTGAAGAAGAGAAATTTGTTAACATCGAGTATAGATTTAAGTGTCAGGAAGTCGTTTCTGAAAGTATTTGTATGGAGTGTAGCCATGTATGGAAGTGAAACATGGACGATAAATACGAGTAGTTTAGACAAGAAGAGAATAGAAGCTTTCGAAATGTGGTGCTACAGAAGAAAGCTGAAGATTCGATTGGTAGATCACATAACTAATGTAGAAGTATTGAATAGAACTGGGGAAGAGTTTATGGCACAACTTAACTAGAAGAAGGGATCGGTTGGTAGGACATGTTCTGAGGCATCAAGGGATCACCAATTTAGTACTGGAGGGTAGGGTGGAGGGTAAAAATCGTAGAGGAAGACCAAGAGATGAATACACTAAGCAGATTCAGAAGGATGTAGGCTGCAGTAGGTACTGGGAGATGAAGAAGCTTGCACAGGATAGAGTAGCATGGAGAGCTGCATCAAACCAGTCTCGGACTGAAGACCGCAACAACAACAAACAACGAGCGTAAGTGTAGTAATGAAGTATAAACGCAAGCATCCCGGTTTTTTCTCTTTGGAATCTGGTCAGGCGATAAAATCTGGCCAGCCTATGCGTACTTTGTGTCTCAGATGCCGTGAAAGGCCTCCGCGTTCCACGACAGCGGCGAGTAGCGGCATACAGTCTAAGGCTGTACGGGGCGCCCAAGCGCCGAGTGCGACCGTTAGGCGGACAAAAGCATTGGAGAAGCGGGACGAGAGAGCGGCCGCGGCGGCCTAGTCAGCAGCACATCACGTCACGTCACGACCCCGTCACGGCGTCTTAAGCTGCCCCTTGCACCAATCACTCGCGGCTCTGATCCTCCCGTTAAGGAGGCAATTTTAAGTTTGTCGCTTATTCACCTATAAAGCTAGTCGTTTATTATTCATAGATCGTTTATAAAATTATAGGAAGCATTTCATCTTAACTAAGGAACCTCCATTTTTTATTACACATCCGTGTAGTACGTAAAGAAATATGAATGTCTTAGTGGGACCACTTTTTTTCACTTTGTGATAGATGGCGCTGTAATAGTCACAGACGTATAAGTACGTGGTATCATGTAACATTCCATCAATGCGGACGGTATTTGCTTCATTATACAGGTACATTACCCGTGATAAAATGGACCGTTTACCAATTGCGGAAAAGGTCGATATCGTGTTGATGTATGGCTATTGTGATATAAATGCCCAACTGGCGTGTGCTATGTATGCTGCTCGGTATCCTGGACGACATCATCCAAGTGTCCGGACCGTTCGCGGATAGTTACGATATTTAAGGAAACAGGAAGTGTTCAGCCACATGTGAAACGTCAACCACGACCTGCAACAAATGATGATGCCCAAGTAGGGGTTTTAGCTGCTGTCGCGGCTAATCCGCACATCAGTAGCAGACAAATTGCGCGAGGATCGGGAATGTTCAAAACGTCGGTGTTGAGAATGCTACATCTACATCGATTGCACATGTACCATATTTCTATGCATCAGGACTGCATGGCGACGACTTTGAACGTCGTGCACAGTTGTGCCACTGGGCACAAGAGAAATTACGGGACGATGACAGTTTTTTTGCACGCGTTCTAGTTAGCGACGAAGCGTCATTCACCAGCAGTGGTAACGTAATCCGGCAAAATGTGCACTATTGGGCAACGGAAAATCCACGATGGCTGCGACAAGTGGAACATCAGCGACCTTGGCGGGCTAATGTATGGTGCAACTTTATGGGAGAAAGGATAATTGGCCCTCATTTTATCGATGGCAATCTAAGTGGTGCAATGTATGCTGATTTCCTACGTAATGTTCCACCAATGTTACTACAAGATGTTTCACTGCATGACAGAATGGCGATGTACTTCCAACATGATGGATGTCCGGCACATAGCTCGCGTACGGTTGAAGCGGTATTGAATAGCATATTTCATGACAGGTGGATTGATCGTCGAAGCACCATACCATGGCCCGCACGTTCACCAGATCTGACGTCCCCGGATTTCTTTCTGTGGGGAAAGTTGAAGGATATTTGCTGTCGTGATCCACCGACAAGGCCTGACAACGTGTGTCAGCGCATTGTCAATGCATGTGCGAACATTTCGGAAGGCGAACTACTCGCTGTTGAGAGGGATGTCGTTACACGTATTGCGAACTGCATTAAGGTTGACGGGCGTCATTTTGAGCATTTATTGCATTAATGTGGTATTTACAGGTAATCACGCAGTAACAGCATGCGTTCCCAGAAATGATTAGTTCACAAAGGTACATGAATCACATTGGAACAACCGAAGTAAAATGTTCAAACGTACCTACGTTCTGTATTTGAATTAAATCTCTGCCAGCTCACTTCGACGAGTTCAAATATATATTTCAGACTACTGATATACACGTAATACTTTTGTCAGAGACTTGGCTGAAACCAAGTATTCCTACAAATTCCGTAAACCTAGATGGCTATATCTTCCTCAGGCACGACAGATGCAACAGACGAGGGGGCGGAGTAGGGGCGTACATACGCTCTGATTTGTCACCTACTGTACTACACACATCCGACAACAATGTAGATAAACAAGAGGAATATATGTTCATAGAGATCAAATCCCTTAACAGAAAATGCTTAATATGTGTCCTTTACAAACCTCCTAAAGTAGGCGGGTTCGCCTCCTTCGAAACTGCCCTCTCTAGTCTCGAATCGTCATATGAACATGTAATTATAGCAGGTGACACTAACATTAATTTTCTGTGCAATAGTGCTTCCACTGGGAAATTTAAGAGGATGCTTTCTTCCTCAAATATGACGCTACTTCAGTTGGCACCTACTCATCACACGACTACCAGTCACACTTTCATAGATATATTCGCAACGAAATCTCCAAACAGAATAATCCGCACCTCTCAAATATCTGCACCTGGCATGTCGGCCCATGACATCATTTTCATGACGTATTCACTAGAATGTCCTAGAAAAAAACAAAAATTGTCTACATACCGAGACTTCAAACGCATAAATTTGCCTGAACTCGAAACTGAGGCGCAAGAAATAGTTTGGAGGATGACCTCTACTCCCCTCATGGACATAAATGACAAACTCCAAGATTTCACTACCAAAATTACTAAAATATATGACAAATACGCTCCAATAAAGACCAGAAAAGTAAAAAGGAAACCTGCACCTTGGCTGACTGATGAACTAAAACAGCTCATGAATCTCAGAGACGCTGCTCATCGAGCATACAAGATACACCCTACACCTGAAAATCACATTGTATACAAGCTGAAGCGAAACAAAGTCAGTCAAGCGGTGAGAAACGCTAAGCTCAGGCATGCCCGTACATTAGCTGACAACAGATGTAGACCAGCTATCCTGTGGAAAAATCTCCGTAGTCTCGGTTTAGGCAAAATAAAAGTTGCAGAAAATCCCATGGTCCCAGCTGAAGAACTAAACCGATTCTTCACATTACCTGCAACCACAATTGAACCGCAAAAAAAACAGAGAATCATTGATTACTTCATGGGGATGAACGACTGTAGCAAAGAAAAATTCTATCTACGGCACGTCACTTGCAATACTGTCAAGAAAGCAGTAATGCGGATTAGATCAGCATCTACTGGACATGATGGCATCACTATCCAGATGGTAAAACTTATTATTGATCAACTACTGCCCTCTATAACAGACATTTTCAACGACTCATTAATCACAAGTGTTTTCCCTGAGGCCTGGAAACTGGGACAAATTAAGCCACTGCCTAAAAAGGACATCGCCACAGCACCCTCTGACTACCGCCCCATCTGCCTTCTTCCTGCACTATCAAAGGCCTTAGAATATATAGTCCATGACCAGCTCACCAACTACCTAACTACTAACAACCTACTAGACGAATACCAATCAGGTTTCCGTAAACACCGAAGCACAACATCCGCACTGATAAAGGTGACAGATGACCTGAAACTTGCCATGGACAGACAAGAAGCGACTATCATTTGCTTCTTAGATTTCAGCAAAGCATTTGATACTGTCGACTTCGACATCTTACTAGCCAAACTTAGCGGTCTAAATTTCTCACCAAGTGCAGTGCAATGGTTTCGCTCATACATGACGTCTCGTCAGCAACGCGTCCTGTCCGGGAATATAAAATCACAATGGCGGCAGGTAGTGTCAGGCGTTCCCCAAGGCTCAGTACTAGGTCCCATACTCTTCTCTCTGTATGTCAATGATGTGTCATCGGTTCTGACTTATTGCAAATATCATATGTATGCTGATGACCTTCAGTTGTATCTAAGTGCGGAACCAAAAAATCTGAAGAAAGCTATTGAAAACTTCAATACTGATCTCGATGCACTATCAAAATGGGCACAGGACATAGGACTAAAACTAAACCCATCTAAAACCCAAGCGGTACTTGTTGGTCACTCTAAGCTCATTAGCCCAAAACATCGGGAATCCGTACCATCTCTTATCCTAAATGGAACAAATATTAACTTCTCTCCCTCAGCAAAGAGTTTGGGAGTAATAATAGATGAAAATCTAAATTGGACAGAGCACGTAACTGCAGTGTGCAAAAAAGCATCAGCATCCCTTCATGTCCTACAAAAATATAAAAAACTCTTCCCTTTCGATCTGAAAAAGAAATTAGTACAAACGCTTATATTCCCAATCATTGATTACAGCGATATTCTCATACAAGGCCTCTCTCAGGAAAACTCGCGACGTCTGGAACTGGTCATGAACGCCAGTGTCCGATATATCTGTGACATTCGACTTTTTGATCACATTTCACCAGCATATGCAAAATTGCCCTGGCTGCGTGCAGACAAACGCAGAGACTTCCATACACTCTGTCTCATCTACTGCCTTATAAATGTACACTGTCCCTCATATCTCTCCTCGTCCTTAACGCTTATGTCTGAACAACATGGCAGAAACACACGTTCCCATCATAATAAAATCCTCTCTGTTCCACTGCATCGCTCAGTCGCCTTCTCCAAGTCCTTTACAGTAGCGGGAACCCGACTCTGGAATAAACTCCCTCGGTATGTTAGAGAACTTAAAAACATGTCTAGCTTCAAAAAACAGTTAATGACGTATCTACTTAAGCAACAGTAATGCTTTCCTTTGTACACAAATGCACTTCACCTCATTACTTCCCTCTTTCCCCCTCCTTAAGTCTCCCTCCCCCAAAACTCGCTATACTAGTAAACATCTACCTTACACACCAAGATATTAATGTACATCTGCACAAATCTTCATTACTATTGCCAATTTTTCTCATGTTTATCATTATTATTTATTTTTTTTTTACTGTTACTATTATTACTTTTATCATAATTTGTATGTATAGCACCTGTCGTAAAAATACTGCCAGTACTTACGTTATTAGGTCTTAGTCATTATTCTTTATTCATATTGTGACTAGAGTAATCTAATTTTCTTATTTAAAGTATTGTCATGATGTAACTCTGATGTGTTAAATGCTGCATGTGTGAAACACTGGTCCGATGTAAGAGAGGGCCTGATGGCCCTAATCTGATCAGGTTAAATAAATAAATAAATAAATAAATAAATAAAAAAACCTAGCTGTTACCAACTGTTCGTCTAAAATTGTGAGCCATATGTTTGTGACTATTACAGAGCCACCTATCACAAAGCGAAAAAAGTGGTCCAACAAAACCATTCATATTTCTTTACGTACTACACGAATATGTAATAAAAGATGGAGGGTTCCTATTTTTTTTAAAAACGCAGTTGATATCCGTTTGACCTATGGCAGCGCCATATAGCGGGCCAACCATAGCGCCATCTGGTTTCCCCCTTTCAAGCTAGACAAGTTTCGTTCTTTGTAGTTTTTTCGTTTGACGCTTATTTCTTGAGATATTTGGCCCGGTCACGACCAATGGACCACCCTGTATAAACTGAGACGGCGAGTGAAAATTTGCACAAAGGCCGGGAGTCGAAGCTGGATCTCCTGCTAACTAGACAGATGCGTTAGCCACAAAGCCGCGTCGGCACAGCAGTGCACACAACTGCGCGGATTACCCTGACACGCCTCCCTCCTCGATCCAATTTCTCACTGCTGCCCCAGTCTACTTTAAATTCCCCCTTACACAAGAACAGTTGTACGTTCGATACTCAGGTGCTATTCCAGAACATGGACAGCCTTGGCAATTCTGTTTGTGTGTAAGAGGGAATTTAAAGTAGACTGAATCGGTGGCGAAGACTTTGATCGAGGAAGGAGGCTTGCCAGATGTGTGCATTACTGTGCCAATGTGGCTTCGTGGTTAACACACCGCCCTAGTACGCAGGAGACCCTCGTTCGCTTCCCGGCTTTGGTACAGATTTTCACCCGCCACTTCAGTCTATATGTATAAAATCATATCTGTACAAGACCAGTAAACTCTCTGAAATTCTATCATTTCATTTTGACTGTAATTTTATCTCATGGAGGTCAAGATTACATCTCATGTTGTGACTTTGTAGGCTGTCCCGGCATAATAAGTCTTGAAAGTCTCCACGGCTTTCCTACCGTATCCTGAAATCAACATGATTCAATATTTCGGCAATCCAACTGTTCACCATCTTCAGGAGAACGCTGTTGCTGCTGTGTCCCACCGAAAACCGATGCTACGGCGTTTTTCTTATCTTTTCATTCCCTTCCCTGATGGGGACAGGGCGGGCCGCTTGGGAGCCTTGTGTTACATGTATTTATTTTGTTACAATTGAAGGGATACATTGACAGGTTTTTCTTTGTTTTTTTTTATTTCAGTGATTATACTAGCTTATGATACTATGTTTTGTTTTTGATGGTGTCTTCTCATTTGTGATGGAAGGGTTGGCGCTGGCGGCGCTCTTTCCCTTCTCTTCTTCTTCTTCTTCTTCTCTTTCTTTCTCCTCGAACTTACTTCGGACTTCGAGCCAGTTTCTTGCTTTCCTATGTGCACTTCTTACACTACTGGCCATTAAAATTGCTACACCACGAAGATGACGTGCTACAGACGCTAAATTTAACCGACAGGAAGAAGATGCTGTGATATGCAAATGATTAGCTTTTCAGAGCATTCACACAAGGTTGGCGCCGGTGGCGACACCTACAACGTGCTGACATGAGGAAAGTTTCCAACCGACTTCTCATACACAAACAGCAGTTGGCAGGCGTTGCCTAGTGAAACGTTGTTGTGATGGTTTGTGTAAGGTGGAGAAATGCGTACCATCACGTTTCCGACTTTGATAAAGCTCGGATTGTAGCCTATCACGATTGCGGTTTATCGTATCGCGACATTTCTGCTCGCGTTGGTCGAGATCCAATGACTGTTAGCAGAATATGGAATCGGTGGGTTCAGGAGGGTAATACGGAACGCCGTGCTGGATCGCAATGGCCTCGTATCACTAGCAGTCGAGATGACAGGCATCTTATCCGCATGGCTGTAATTGATCGTGCAGAAACGTCTCGATCCCTGAGTCTACAGTCTGCTAACAGTCATTGGATCTCGAACAACGCGAGCAGCAATGTCGCGATACGATAAACCGCAATCGTGATAGGCTACAATCCGAGCTTTATCAAAGTCGGAAACGTGATGGTACGCATTTCTCGACAAGAACCATATGCACGAACAGCTCGACGACGTTTGCAGCAACATGGACTATCAGCTCGGAGACCATGGCTGCGGTTACCTTTGAAGCTGCTTCACAGACAGGAGCGCCTGCGATGGTGTACTCAACAACGAACCTGGTTGCACGAATGGCAAAACGTCATTTTTTCGGATGAATCCAGGTTCTGTTTACAGCATCATGATGGTCGCATCCGTGTTTGGCGACATCGCGGTGAACGCACATTGGAAGCGCGTATTCGTCATCGCCATACTGGCGTATCATCCGGCGTGATGGTAAGGGGTGCCATTGTTTACACGTCTCGATCACCTTTTGTTCGCATTGACGGCACTGTGAACGGTGGACGTTACATTTGAGATGTGTTACGACCCGTGGCTCTACCCTTCATTCGATCCCTGCGAAATCCTACATTTCAGCAGGATAATGCACGACAGCAAGTTGCAGGTCCTGTACGGGCCTTTCTGGACACAGAAAATGTTCGACTGCTGCCCTGGCCAGTACATTCTCCAGATGTCTCACCAACTGAAAATGTCTGGTCAATGGTGGCCGAGCAACTGGCTCGTCACAATACGCCAGTCACTACTCTTGATAAACTGTGGTATCGTGTTGAAGCTGCATGGCCAGTTGTACCTGTACACGCCATCCAAGCTCTGTTTGACTCAATGCCCAGGCGTATGAAGGCCGTTATTATGGCCAGAGGTGGTTGTTCTGGGTACTGATTTCTCAGGCTCTATGCACCCAAATTGCGTGAAAATGTAATCACGTGTCAGTTCTAGTATAATATATTTGTCCAATGAATACCCGTTTATCACCTGCATTTCTTCTTGGTGTAGCAATTTTCATGGCCAGTAGTGTAGTTGAGTCGCCTTTAGCTTTGTGTAATCTATGTCGCCTACTGCTTCAGATTCGACCAGGCCGTTGCACCAGTTCACGAATTCCTTGGTCTGTGACTCCTGGGTAGTGTGGTTTGTGGCAGACAGAGTGTAACCTCCCCCTCACTTATCGACCTCAATGACAGTGAAAAATTAAACCGAGTGTACCTAATGGAAATTTGGGAAAAGCAATCGTCACCGAAGTTAATCTGTCGGTAAAGAGGGAGGAGAGGGTTACATCTAAATGAAAGGGAAAATGCAAATGAAATTGGTGGAAATTAATTTTGAAAAGGGGTAAAGTTAATAAAGAAAGTAAATGTGCGGTCGTTACATTAACAATTAACTGGCGTTAATTTGGTATTTGAGATTTGGGGAAAATTACGGTCGCCAGTCCTATGGACAACTACTATAATAACTGAAAGAGAAAGGTTATTGCACATATAATTAGCACTAAAAGCGTGGCAACTGAAGGTTGACACGTGTTGTGTGAAAACTGAATGTTTGTCAGAAGTAATAAATTTCGCTACACTCTGACTTAATTTAGCAAAAGAATTAATAAAACCGGAAAATTGTAAGTTAATTTAGTGAGTGAAATTGTAAGTTAATTTAGTGACTGAAATTAATAGTGAGCTTTGTTTCTGAAGCACTACAAAATTCAGTAAAATAAGGTTAGTCTTGGGCTACATCAACATTCATTTCAAAAGCTAGCTGAATCTACGCAATTTAGAGATAAGAGATTTAACTTTGAACTTGAATTAAATGATTCTGAACAATTAACAATAGTAAAATTTAGTACATACCAAGCTGAGATGCAGTCTCAGGTAAGCTAAAATACGGTAACAAAACTCACACTCTTAATTTGTGCTTGTGTAATCTAAATATTGAAGCCAGCTATGAACACCTTAACTGAACTTTGAAATTAAAGCAGTGAAATGGAATGATATTACTTTAATGCTGGCGTTTGAATTTCAACGACTCTCGGGTTCATTCCGGAAAAGGAAGGGACCCTGCTGGTAATGTAATTGGGACAATGAGCAACAAAGGTTCATGCTAAAGTTGCTGTAATTTTGTGAGGCAAATGGAACAATTTTAAAAGCTGAGGTCTGCCACACAGTTCTAAAACTTTACGTGCTTCCAGTCTTCCTTGTTGGTTGATTGAAGGTTTGAAGTCGTCGGTCGAGGACGTGGCGACAGTCACTCATTGTCAGCCGTTGCTGTTGCAGAAGCTGGATGTTGGCGCGCCTTCTTCTCGACACTGTCACCAGGCGCAACGGGCTCTTGATATGCGCCAGCTAATGCTTCACGTCCGCGACACCGTGTCAGAAACTATCATAGCAAGTCGAGCGCAATTACATGCTGTCACACCCCGAATGCGCGGCAACCCGCGGGAGCGTCACACAACACACCTGCTCCACCGCCCTTCTCCAGCCAGACTCTGCTCTGCCCGCGCTCCACGCGGCAGAGTTAACACTACCAAAGATGCTAAACACTTTGGTTCTCCACACGACCTATCGATGTAATCGTTCGATAGCATAGTTTTTCCTAGGCAAGACCCAGCGTAAAAATACAAATAATATTTACAAAACAAACCAATTATACATCGACATAAATGCATATATATATATATATATATATATATATATATATATATATATATATACAAATTGTAAAACAGTTACAATATATAAGGACACAGGAATGTCATATCTTCAGGTAACAAAATAAGGAAAAAAAATTATAGTACAATAGATGGAAATAGGAGGATATGCATTTCCGGCGTTACAAGAGGTGTTTGTACTGCTCGGTTGTCAACCATTCTTTTCTTCTGTTTGGAGGCCTCTTCGGTCGGGAAGGTCTGGGAGGCAGAGGGACGGAGGGCCTCCCTCAGCCTCAGGCAGGCTGCCTCCATCTCCGCGTGGAGCGCTATTCGGAAGCGGTATTCAGCTTCTTGTATGGCGGCCCCAATGTCCACGAGCGTACCTCCTCTAGGTAGGCCGGTGCATCGCCCAATGCCACTGTGGCGACTTATTCTCCCTGGCGGCCGGCAGCAGTGTATCGGCGCCCGGGCTCCGACGGTCGCCCCCCTCCACCGCCACTCAAACTGACGGCAGTGGTTAACGTCCGCGCGGGGGGGGGGGGGGGAGGGGGGCTACCACCGAGGCGCCTACGTTCTGCTCTGGCGGTGGAGTCTCGGTTTTCTTGCCGTACTTCCGCCTCTTCCTTCATCTCTTCTTGCGGCTTGTCTGTTACGGCGTACCCTCGGTGGTGTTGGGATCGCGTCTGGGGGCGTCTGCATTTTCGCAAAGCTCTCCCCTTACGGTTTACTTCGTGTAACAATATCTCTCCTAGTTTCGTCTGCCCTCAGCATCGTCTCTGCTTCCGCACCTTGAAATGCCTGTCCTCCTTCCTCACTGCTTCAAGATAACATTACAGTAGCAGGGAATAATCAATATATTACAAGCGGACACAAGTCGGTCGCTCTTCATTCTTGCGTGTGAAGCTGCTACTGTCGTGGGTGCCACCGCACTTGACGCACCTGGCCTGGTTGTGCCAGTACTTTGCCACATGTCCTTCTTTCTGGGCTTTGCGGCACTGGGGCTTCGTGTCTAGCTCCGCTGGGTGAGGCGTCACTGTTACTGGGAAGCGCATGAGCTCCTTCATCTCGTAGATTTCTTCTGCATGCCGCTTCTGCTCACCTCTGGCTGTTTCCACAACCAGGATGAAGAGCTGTGGTCTCTGCTTGTGGGTCCGGTTGTGTAGCTCCACTGCCACATTCTCGAAACCACGCAGCAGTAGGCCTTTCTTAACGGTGTCTTCGTTGCACAGCCAGGGCAGTCCTCTCACCAGTGCCTTGACTGCGGTCTTCACCTCCCTCCACGGTTCCACGTCGATCGTCGGTGTGGCGACGATGTGCGGCGCCAGGTGTGGCGCGAGTTTCTTAGCGTCGCACTCGCATCTTGCTATTATAAGCAGCGAGTTATCGTCCAAGCTATTCACCTCCACTACCGCGACTTGTTCCAGTCGGTCGACGAACTCTGCCCAGCCTTTGTCCTGGTACCGGTTGTAGATCGGGTGTGTCGGTGCGTCCGCTTTGCAGCATTTCCCGATGTTCCCGGCGTCTGCGTAGACGCGTAGTCCGTTCCGCCTTGTGGAGCCTCTTCCGTTCTTGCGCGAGGTGTCTATCACCAGGCGCTGGGTGTCGGGGCTGCCCGGTTCTCCGTCCGCGGAGTTGCATCCTATCTGCCCGTCGGTCGGCTTTGCCGTGTTTTCCGGGTGTATAGGCTCGGAATGTTCGCCATGCTCGACTTTCGCGGCATCTCCTCTCTCGTTTCGTCCTTTTTCTTCCCGCTTCGCTTGCCCCTAACGTTGCGTGCGTGCCGTCAGGACAACTTTGCCTCCGCCGTTAAAATAACAACGCGACAATTTTGCTGGGGTGCACGCACAATGGACAATTGCTGTTCACGTCCTCTCGCTGTAGCGGGCGCTTCGTATAGCGATGCGCACGCTGCGGCTGCCCAAGCGGAACTGATGCCATGGCTTCTTTTTTTTTTTTTTATCGTTTCATTCCCTTCCCCGAAGGGGATAGGGCGGGCCGCTAGAGAGCTTCTACATGCTCTATTAGGCCTTAGGTTTGCACATATTATTTCATTAACTTTATTTTCTTACAATTTTAAACAGCGTTATTTATTTCGTTGTTTATTCTAGGTTACAATTCTAAGTTGGGTGCTAAGTGTATTTGATTGTTCTACTCTTATATTTAATTACAGCTACCACTGCTCTGTGCAGTGACTGGTTACTACAATGTTTGAGTTTTGTTGTTGTTGTTGAAGTGAAGGTTCTCTTGCTGTTTGCTGTGGTTGGTTGTTGTGTTCTTGTTGTTGTTTGTGTCTGTGGTTCTTCTACTCTTGTTTTTTGTCCAGGTGTGGTGGTCTATCTTCGTCCTCAGTGAGGGGCGCCATTGTTGGCGCTAGTTCTGGGAATGCTTTGGTTGTGTTTTGGGCCAGCCGGCCGGTGTGGCCGAGCGGTTCTAGGCGCTACAGTCTGGAACCGCGCGACCGCTACGGTCGCAGGTTCGAATCCTGCCTCGGGCATGGATGTGTGTGATGTCCTTAGGTTAGTTAGGTTTAAGTAGTTCTAAGTTCCAGGGGACTGATGACCTCAGAAGTTAAGTCCCATAGTGCTCAGAGCCATTTGAACCATTTTTTGTTTTAGGCCACTATCCTATTTGGGTGAATGTATTTGAATTTTGGTTTCCTTGTTTAGTTGATTTTGGTAGTTATTATGTGCTCTAAGTCGGGGTGATTCTGTAGTATCCTTTTGCCGTATTTGGCTCTTAGTTTGGCTAGACGTGTTTGTAGTGGTGTGATTTTGGCGATCCTGTATACTCATTGCTTGGTGTAGTGTTTTGCAATTTGACGAACCTCCGTAGGAGACGTCTAACTCTTGTGTACATTTTATTTGCAACTGTGGCTGCCATTCCTCCTAGCACTGGGGCCCCATACTCTAGTAGTGGTCTTGTAAAGGTTTGAAACGTCCCCTTAGAACAATTGTACACGACTGTGCTTAAACTGACACACAATAATTTTAGCGCAACGCAATCTGACTATCAAAAATCCCTACAAAAGAATGGCCCAGACAAACATTAAACTATACCTTTCACAAATCACTTACCTCACAAAAATCTTCGTTACTCGAACTACTGCAATACAGCGAGCGCCACTATTGCCAGCTAAATAAAAGATTCAAACTACAGAAGGCACTAACTACTGATAGGCATAGTTAGCAATTGAAAGATGATAATAGAGAACAAACAATGTATTTCATATGAAACGTCCCTTTAGAACAATTATACACGACTGTGCTTAAACTGACACACAATATTTTTAGCGCAACGCAATCTGACTTTCAAAAATCCCTACAAAAGAATGGCCCTGACTAACATCAACCTGTACCTTTTACAAATCACTTACCTCACAAAAATCTTCATTACTCGAACTACTACAATACAGCGAGCGCCACTACTGCCAGCTAAATAACAGATTCAAACTACGGATGGCACTAACTACTGATAGGCATAGTTAGCAAATGAAAGATTTTAATAGAGAACAAACAATGTATTTACCTTAATAGTCATAATATATATAGCAGTTCATGACAAATTTCAAAACTCCGCCATCTCTCTCCCCACATCCACCACTGCTGGCGGCTCACCTCCAACTGCGCAACGCTACGCGCTGTTCACATCCAGCTGCCGCTGCCCAACACTACAATGGCAGACAACAATGCAAACTAGCCACAGACTGCACACAGCACAGCCAGTGATTTTCATATAGAGCGCTACGTAACGTTGCCAATAAGAAAACCTAAACAGCCTACTTACATAGCCCCCATGCTCCCCACAAAAAAATTTACAAATTGTTTTGGGCAGTGGCCAATAATGATTTGATAAAATTTTTCATAATTACAATAAAAAATATATCAAATGCACACACTTATTTATACAATGGGGCAACGCATTTGAACCGGCAATATTCGCAGTTTGAATAGCAGAAAATGTGTCTTGACTTATTTGAGAAAAGGGTGAGGACGCAAAACCTGAATCTACAGTATTTGCAAGATTGTGTCCTGTCATTTCGGATTCCTGAGGCAAGCTGTTGCCGACCGATCGATCGATAATGCTTCCCTGTTCACTAATTGTTTCACTGTCTACACCATTGTTTGCAGCCCGCTCCATTTCCCTATGTACAATTACCAAATTACTACTTTGAACATTAGTTAATTCATTACTCGGTGGCGCTAACACACTGCTTTCGTCTTCACTGTCATTTCTCAGTTTACTTTGGAGCCTAGTATTACGTTTTTCACACGCCATTATTGTCACAATATTTCACACAACAACACAAAAAAACACAATTTGAAGAGCAAAAATAAGAGAACACATTAACATAGAACTGAAAATAATATCTAGTTAATTGCAAGCGCAGCCGCGAAATACTTGGTGCAAATCTACATGCATGCCACAACTGTTTTACTGTGCAACAATGAAAAACCACAACTACCAAGGAAATTCTCTCTATAATTACGCGCTAGCAATAAACAAAAGCTACACTAAATACACAAACTACAAGAAAAAATCAGAGGATTCCAGTGAGGTATCCTAGGCTAAGGGTCGACATATGAAACGTCCCATTAGAAAAATTTATACACGACTGTGCTTAAACTGACACACAATAATTTTAGCGCAACGCAATCTGACTATCAAAAATCCCTACAAAAGAATGGCCCAGACAAACATTAAACTATACCTTTCACAAATCACTTAACTCACAAAAATCTTCGTTACTCGAACTACTGCAATACAGCGAGCGCCACTATTGCCAGCTAAATAAAAGATTCAAACTACAGAAGGCACTAACTACTGATAGGCATAGTTAGCAATTGAAAGATGATAATAGAGAACAAACAATGTATTTACCTTAACAGTCATAATATATATAGTAGTTCATAATATCCAGTATTACAAATTATCAAAACTCCGCCATCTCTCTCCCCACATCCACCACTGCTGGCGGCTCACCTCCAACTGCGCAACGCTATGCGCTGTTAACATCCAGCTGCCCCTCTACAATGGCAGACAACAATGCAAAGTAGCCACAGACTGCACACAGCACAGCCAGTGATTTTCATACAGAGCGCTACGTGGCATTACCAATATAAAAATCTAAACAGCCTACTTACAGGTTTTATATGCGTGTATTGCTGTGCGTGTGCTATATCCTTCAAACCTTCCTTGTACCTGTCTGAAGAGTCCTTGTCTTTCCCTGATCCTGTTGAGTAATTCTTGTTGGTGGGTGGGCCAGTTCAGATATTTGTCGTAGTGGATGCCTAGATGTTTAGTTGTGTTCCCTAGTTGGAGTGGCATACCCTATAGTGTGAGTCTTATGTCTCTTTCATTTTGGTTTCTTTTCTTGGTTAGGTCTCGATGCCGAAAAAGTACCATTTGAGTGTTGTTGGGATTGGGTTTGATCCTTTTTTTGCCATCCATTTTTCTAGTTTATTTAAATATGCGCTTGTCTTTCTTTGTATTGTCTGTGTTTGGCTGTAGATCCTCGTCCTATATAGGCATCCGTACCGTACACGGTGCATGCACTGCCTACCACAGTTGCTGTCCTCCAGGATTGGGCAGGTGGCGCCGCCTTTAGTAGCACATCGGCAGCAACGATATATCGCACTCAGGGTCTGTTTTGGAACATTCGGACTGGCCCCACCGATGAACTTTCTGTTTTTATGCGGAATAGTACAGGGTTCCACGTTCTGCTAAGAGAAAACCCATTATCACTATTAACCAAATTATCCGCCACCTAATTTCAACTGCCTCTTTATAAATACTGTTCCAAAAACCGGAAGTGTTGTCAACTAACACAGTTTCGTCAAATGTCACCCCGTGTCCCTCGTTTAAGTAATATTCTGCTACCGCCGATTTTAGCAGCTATTGTAGCCTCGTTTGACGGCGATGTTGTAAACGTTCCCGCGTTGACACGGAATTTTATACATGCAAGGCTTCCCAAGCCCCAGATCGTCTTTTACAGAGCCGGGTAGTGTCCTAATCTTGTAAGGCGGACGGAACACAGTCTTAATGTTGAAACTCCTTAAAATTCTTCCCATCTTAAACGATATGTCCGCAGTATAAGGAATATAGGACACGGATCTAGGTTTCTCTTCATGCACCTTCGGGGATGGTCCAGACTCCATACCCTGACGAATTTGCTTCTCAGAATGTCCATTTTCCATAAGAACAGCCATTAAATGTACAAGTTCTGTGATGGCGGCGCATACGCCGTGTACGGTACAGACGCTTATATAGGACGACCATCTGCAGCCTTGGCATCAATTTTTAGCGGGACTCAGCAGCAGCAGCAGCAGTGTTCTCTTGAAGATGGTGAACAGCCGGATCACCGAAATATTGAACCAAGTTGATTTTAGGACACGGCAGCAAATCCAAGGAGACTTACATGCCATGTTGTTAATTCTGATATGTTGTGTTTTTTATACGTATTTACAAAGAAACTATCACTGCTCACCACCAGTATCCTGCCCCCCCCCCTCCGCCCCCCCCCCCACACGCACTTTTAGCTGGCCTCAGAACCTTGACGATACTTCCACCACTCTTGTTGGTGGGTGGGCCAGTTCAGATATTTGTCGTAGTGTTGTCCCCTTGTTACGCCTGAAAAGCTGTCATCACCTTACTAAAATGAATGAGACGTCGAGATAAAAAAAAATGTAGAGAGGTTAGAATGAACCATAACAGATCGCTGTCACAGGATTTTACAGTGACACTCATATGGAAATGCCGTGTGGCTAGGGCCTTCCGTCGGGTAGACCGTTCGGCTGGTGCAAAAATGGTTCAAATGGCTCTGAGCACTATGGGACTTAACTTCAAAGTTCATCAGTCCCCTAGAACTTAGAACTACTTAAACCTAACTAACCTAAGGACATCACACACATCCATGCCCGAGGCAGGATTCGAACCTGCGACCGTAGCTGTCACGCGGTTCCAGACTGTAGCGCCTTTAACCGCTTGGCCACCCCGGTCGGCAGGCTGGTGCAATTCTTTCCAGTTGACGCCACTTCGGCGACTTGCGTGTCGCTGGGGATGAAACGATGATAATAAGGACAACACAACACCCAGTCCCTGGGCGGAGAAAAAATCTCTGACCCAGTCAGGACATGACATTCCGTCGCGCTGACCACTTTTTTTTTTTTTTTTTTTTTTCAGGGACGGACAGTGAGACTCATTAATCTAGGAAATTTTACAGTCGAATAACAGTGATTTTTGTTAAATAATGTTAATTTTTAGCATTCTCTACTCTGTGTTATCCAGATAATCGTTCACTTTGTAATATGAATTATTTAAGAGATATGATAGAACCGATGTTTTAAACATTTATGTTTTTCTTGTCTCCGTAATATCATTGGACAATTATGGTACAATTTTATTTCCTCGAAGAAAATGCGGTTTTGTGTTTTCTCTTTGTTTATTCTTGGTAAATGTTTAAGTTTAGTTCAAAAATGGCTCAAATGGCTCTGAGCACTATGGGACTCAATTTCTGAGGTCATCAGCCCCCTAGAACTTAGAACTACTTAAACCTAACTAACCTAGGGACATCACACATATCCATGCCCGAGGCAGGATTCGAACCTGCGACCGTAGCGGTCTCGCGGCTCCAGACTGTAGCGTCTAGAACCGCACGGCCACTCCGGCCGGCTTAAGTTTAGTCTGGCTCTTGTTACATGATCGTGAAAGGTATTACAAATACACTTCTCGGGTTTGCAGCCGGATCGTATTGTGTAACTCGCACAATATTTCGTCGATGCAACTGCTCGACATCATAGGTGGTGGTAGCTGCTGTCAAAATGAGTTGCTGCCCACTTTCAACGAAAGAATGTTAGAAATCAACGCACGCCCCATCGACGGCCTGGTCTTTAGGTACGGGGCGTTTGCTTAAGAGGGGACCGTACGAACTTGCCCTTACCGATATGGTTCATACTGACAGGGTGTGCTGGGCACGGCTGTGACTTCACCACATGGAAATAGGAAGACGCAGCTCTCAATCGTTTTCGAGATAATAGACTTTGAAAATTTTAGACCTGATGATATACTTTTTATGGTCGGTTGTTATTCAGCGAGTCCGCAGCTAAGCGAATAAGAGGTTAGTTGCATAAGCACGAGGTTTGTGGACCGAATGTGGCTACCGGTACTTCTTTCTTTCTTCTGTTTTTTACATTCCCACTTTATTCTACCAACTTGCAGCACTAAAGTAATTCCACCCAAATTAAGTCCGCTGGTGCAGCCTTGCGACGTTTGTTTCTACATGTAGGCGAAGAAGCTTAAGAAACGACTACAAATTTGCGCGTACAAATCAAATGGCTCTGAGCACTATGGGACTTAACTTCTGAGGTCATCAGTCCCCCAGAACTTAGAACTACTTAAACGTAACTAACCTAAGGACATCACACACATCCATGCCCGAGGCAGGATTCGAACCTGCGACCGTAGCGGTCGCGATGTTCCAGACTGTAGCGCCTAGAACCGCTCGGCCAACTCGGTCGGCTTGTGCGTACATCATCGAACACAATAGAGAATTAGCTTCTAGAAAAAACTGCATAAAAATTCAATCATCGTACACCATCAGTCGCCTGTATCAATATTCGGTAATATGCTTCAATATACGTGGTACGCCGCAAATTGTGTGATGACCGAGAACCGTATATGAATGTGAATCATGTTTATTTTGAAATAGACACAATGAAAAATCAAGCACATGCAAAACTTTGAAGTTCATCACACGTGCTGCATGTAGCAATACATTGTTTTCCAAGTTTCTGCGATATCCTGATTCCTACAGTGCTCCATAAGCACAATTTGTACTTATCAGCAAATGTAGATACAATACTGCAAATGTAATTATACTTATTTGACTGAAAGTTTTCTTGTGTACTTTCTATATTTCCAATCTCCTCACGAAGAAGTAATAAATGAATTATTTAATATTTATAATTAGCACAGTCATAATAATCTGTTGTTATGATTACGTGGGAATGAAAAATAGCACCAGCAGTGAGATTCGAGTCAGAGATCTTGTGCTTACGAAATTACGCGCCTAGTCTGCGCCTGCGGGTTGGTTGAATATTTACGACCAAGTATATAAGGACGCCAAAAATTTTCAAACTCGATCTTCCCGAAAACGATTGATAGTTGCGTCTTCATGTTTACATACGTTGAAGTCCTAGTAGTGCCCTACAAACCCTGACAGTACGAATCAACTCCGTGAGGTAAAGTTCGTGCTGTTCCTTGTTAGTGGGGAAAGGATGGTGAAGAAAATCAGCCCTTTTCTCCGCTCGGGGACTGAGTGTTGTGTTGTCCTTACATTAGTACCGTCGTAACTGACATGAAAACAGTTTCGCTTACACATTCGTATCTTATTTCCACTACTGAGATGGCTGAACGGAACGAACCGAAAGCCAATAAACTGAAATAATAATAATAATAAATGAGCCCTGGCCTACTCAGATTTCTGTTCGCAAGCAGGGTTCTGTTCAGATAGGTAGGGAGTTGAGGTATGTGAGGAATATTTACACGAGTCGAAATGGTATCCTTGATACCTCCGCCACGGTTAGACGCAAGCGCAGATAACAGAACTGTTATCCGAACCGCATCCGTTGATCATTTATAGGTATTCGCTGATAGAAAAATGTTGTGTATCACGTAAGTCCTTTCGGTACGATGGAGCTCTGACGGTAGATTTTCGCTTAGCCTTAATTTTCGTTTGCCTAAGTCTGGCTTCGTAATTTACATTGCATTGACTAAGAGGCAGATCTTGATAATACCTTAATGAAAAATAACCTGTCATATACTTGATGCGTTCATAAGTTGCAGTTTTCTGACGTAGTTACTGAAACCGATTTTGTGACTTGGGTCATTTCCGCAACACAGAAGGAAATAAAGTCGTTGTAGTTGTCATCACGTATTGCATAGTGTCAAATATTTGTAATGTAGTGTCTGTATCAAAAAAATATACTTCAAGTCACTGTAATATTAAATCATGTTAATGTGTTATACTTCTCATTGCAACAATCGTTGCAATGTGTACTTTTAAATATATTTTGGAAAAGAGAGATTCACTGATTTTACGCCGTACTCGTACATTGCTCATATCGTATGTGAAACACAAACTGGTCTCATAACACGGAGCGAAGTTTTCAAACAACTGAATATTCAAGAACAGTTTCATGCCGCTTTGTGCAATCTTTCGGTATTGGCGAAAGTGACAGCTGATACTGTAGATGTAGCAGGAGTGAGTCAGACAAAAAGGCAGTCGCCGGAACGACGGAACTATATGTACGCGTACCAGTAATTATGTGGAAAATCAAGGATAAGAGTGTGTCACCATCTTTAGTCCTTGCAGTTTCCAGAATGTATGTTAAGTCCCCAGACACTGATCACCCAAACGAATATAGAGGTACTTCGTACTGAATGGACAATAATAATAATTTAACAATAATTATTACTATCGGTAATTTGTAATCCAGATAGATGAAAGTCTTAATACTGACACTGTCCAACTTTTCACCAAGAAGCAATTATTATCGCGAATATCTGTAGATATATCCGAGAGAATCTGCATCGGTGCGTGTTTTCAAAAATGGCTCTGAGCACTATGCGACTTAACTTCTGAGGTCATCAGTCGCCTAGAACTTAGAACTAATTAAACCTAACTAACCTAAGGACATCACACACATCCATGCCCGAGGCAGGATTCGAACCTGCGACCGTAGCGGTCACGCAGTTCCAGACTGAAGCGCCTTTAACCGCACGGCCACACCGGCCGGCGTGCGTGTTTTTATCCGTAAACTAATTATTACTGCAGATGTCTGCGGATGTTCGAATCCGTGCAGATCGCTAGCCATCGTCTTTCACCGGTGAACGGAACAGGGAGCTAATGTTCAATCACGTGCATTTCCTTAGTTTGACTAAAGCACCCCACATGTGATCTTTATCTTTAGCATGACAATTCACATCCTTTCGCTCCTGTATTGTGTCAGAATGGTTGGTTTGAAGAGCGCTCTAAAAATATGAGGGTGCTTGTGTGCCCGTACCCTCCCTCCCCCCCCCCCGTTCTTCCCCCGCCCGCTCTTAAAACAGCTCACCTAGTCTCAATAACACTGACCACATTTCAGACGCCATCCAGCGGGATGTGTTTGTTTTGCACCATGTGCTTCAACGAACTGCGCAACCTTTATCTCCTCAATACACCAACCCCGTCCTTACCGCCAGTAAACTAACTCCGCAACTAGTAGCACCACAGCTGTGATTTTCGCTTGGACACTCCCCGCAGCACGTCATATGGTATGATTGTAACAACGTTAGCCTAAAGAGTGCTGTTATATATTTACTAGCTGAAGAGGACCGCCAGCTTAGTCTTTTTTTCGGTTGCTTTCTGAACTAAAAGGAAGTGGAATTAGTCATCTCATTGGTATAGCATCTAACTTATTCAAAGTATAATGTTATAAACGACATTTGTTTATTTTTCTTTCAGTTCGAATACGAATACTTATTGTGGTTGTCCAACTTGCGGACTCACTACGTAATACAATTTGTTTCTTTTTTTTCTAATTGACTTCGCAACACTGCAATGTTTACCCTCGTATTTATTCATAGTCGCACTGTACGCTACTATTAACAAAAATTGGAGAGTTTTAAAGCTGAATGGTAAGCTAGCTGGAAGGAATTTAGTAATTCTATGGATTAGTTTACTCTGTCGTCTTGGTTCAACATCGTATCTATGGATTTAAATACTTATCGTTTTATACGATTCTGCCAGAGTGGGAACCAATCCGATATGTGTCATTTTTCAAGTTGTACTGCAGAACACCAGAGAATATTCTAGAACATTCGAAAACATACCATAACATACGAGAATATTCGTATAAGATTTAGATCACGACAGAAAAATCCTGAAATTTTTCCCTTGTAAACTACATTCTAAGGGAATAAAAACTAAAGGAATAAAAACGATGCACCACGAAGGAGTCATGCAAATTGGCCACAAACTGTTATTCGTAAGATATAGAAGGAAAATGTAAAAATGTAAACTTTGGCTGCCAATGGATGGATGTGTGACGCTGCAGCGCTATTTCACCACACCACTGGAAAGGATAGTAGGCAGGCGACATATCGATACCAGGACATAAAGTCTTTGCTATTTACGCTTCGAGTACTCAGCTGCACAGTAACTATACCTCACAGACAGGTGCGTGATCAGTGTAGGAAGATATCGACATTTGAGAGAGGACGTGTGGTTAGTTGCGTTCTAAGAAGCCGGTTGGAGTAATCGGCGAATCGCTCGACGCTTGAATGGGAACGATGTCACTATTCGACGATGTTGGCAGAAATGGGTGAATGATGGCCGAACACAGCATCAAGAAGACGCGTTCGACCTAGAGAGACGATAGAATGTGAGGATCGAGCAATCTTCAGAGATGCGCTCAGAATCTCGGATCCATCATTATAATCGACTCGACATCCAACTGGTACTTCAGTGACAACAAGATCCATTAATAGGCCGTTTATACAAATGGGGTTGAGGTCACAACACCAATTGCGCCAACTACGATTGACCTTTGAACACCAACAAGAGCATTTGCAGCAGTTCCTGGCACATTCGGCCAGGAATCTTATTGACAGGAGTAGAATTGTCTTCAGTGATAATTTCTGTTTCGATATGAGCCCCTGTGACTAGCGAAGAAGTGTCTGGAGATGCCTCAGACAGTGGTGGTATACTAACTTGACTGTCCTCCGCCATGCGGCCCGACAACCAGGAGTTATGGTCTGGGGTGCCATTTCATTTCATAGCAGGATGACCCATTTGGTTGTCATCCGCAGCACCCTTACAGCACAGATGTACGCCAATGATATTCTACGCTCCTTTCTGTTGCACTTCATGGCAAGCCACCTTGGGCTTACATTTCAGCAAGATAAACACTTGCATACGCCGAGAGTTTCTACTACTTGGCTTCGGGCCTGCCAGACCATACTTTGGCCAACATGACTGCCGGATCTCTCCCCAACTGTTGACGTTTGAAGTATTATCGACAGGCCTTTCAATAAGTTCGGGATTTTGGTGAGCTAAGGCGTCAATTGGACCGAATTTGGCATGGTATCCCTCAGGAGGACATCCAATAACTCTGTTAATCAATGTCATGCCTAATAACTGCTTGCATAAAGGCCAGAGGCGGATCTACGCGTTATTGGCTTGCTCAATTTGTGATACTCTTTCTCTCAGTAAATGTCCGCCCCATTAGCTGAACGGTCAGCGCGTTGGTTTGCCACGTACAGGGGCCCGGGTTCTATTCCCGGCTGGGGAGGGAGATTTACTCCCCTCAGGGACTGGGTGTTGTGCTGTCCTCATCATCATTTCATCCCCATTGTCGACGTGCAGGTCGCCCAATGTGGCGTCGCACTCAATAAGACCTGCACTTGGCGCACGAACTTCCCGACTGGGAACTCCCGGCCACTGACGCATACGCTCATTTCCATTTCTCCAGTAAATCACCGAATTCCTCTGAAGCTGTGGATTTTTTCTTTTATATATTTTTGTCTTAGATTGTACATTGGTGTGAAAGAGACAGAAGATGTGCTGGTGACCACCACGATGTGACGGCGATCACTTTACTCGTATCTCTACAACCACAACATCTACCACCACATAACCACTACAGTTCACAATGGGGGAACTAAGGGCAGGACGAGACACAAGGTATTATTTTAAATAATGTAACACAGGAGGAAGAACAAAAAATTTGTGAAGAAAAGAAAGTACTTAATAAAGAATTTCAGTTGCAAATACTTTAATTCAGAAGACATTTTTAAGCTAAAACACCTTACTCTTTGTATGGGCACAAAAAAGTATAATCCATCCATTCATAATTTTGGCATAGCACAGTTTGTTCTGGATAAGTATTAGTCTTTCTTTGTTAGTCGCGAGAGTGATTGGTGCAGAACCAGATTTGACAGTATTTAGCCAGATGTAGGAGTCTGTTTGCACACTTCTCAAGATCATATCTAAATGTACATGTTAGCCTGTGCCGATTGAAACAAACAGTGAAATCGAGAATGAAAATTTTTTGCAAGTATTTGTCGTTCTTCAAAGAGCAGAGCGTTTGCCCACATACACGAGGGCTATTCGGAAAGTAAAGAACGATAGGTCGCGAAATGGAAACCACCGTGAAAATCAAAACTGTTTTATTTGTAACGGTTAGCTACACCTTCCAGTTACTTCTCTACACAGTCGCCACTCAGACTTGGACATCTGTCGTAGCGTTGTCTTAACTTTTCAATTCCCTTGTTATAGAAGACAGCCGCCAGTGCTTTTCGACAATTTTCTACTCTGGTTTGCAGCTCGTTGTCTGTGTCAAAATATTGTCTTCGTAGCCAGCGGTTCATCTGAGCAGAGATGAACCTCAGGTGTAGCCAATTACGCTGTATTGTGGGTGATCAAACACTTCCCATTCAAAACGCTGCAGAAGCACCTTCATTGCTCCTGCACAGTGCGGCCGAGAATTGTCATGTAGAACGAACAGCATGACAGTTATGCTATGTGGATTGCATAGATTCAGGCGAAATCTTTCGTCTGACCCCCATACTTAGCGAGAGACGCTGATTTCTAGCCATCTTTACGTTCTCACTGTGAGCTCAGAACTGAAAAGAGCGACATGATGCGATCGACGAGCGTACTAGACACAGTGCCCAACGCATCTGTGCAAAGCTTCATCAGATCTTCACCGTATTTTCCATTTCGCGACCGATCGTTCCTTACTTTTCGAATAACTCTCGTACACTGATGATCCAAAACATTATGACCATTAACCGCCCTGAGGATGAATACCGCTTGGTGGCATTGCAGCACATGGTAAGCATACAAGCAGAGCAGAGACGAATGGGGAGTCATTATAGCAACGATACGGACTACAATTGGTGAAATCCATGACGTAAACCACTCTGACAAAAGGCGATTGTAACGGTCGTTGGCCAGGGAACGAGCACTTCGAAAACGGCTTAGCTAGTTGTTGGTTCGCATGCCACTGCCGTGAGCGTCTGTGGTCAATGGGAGAAGGACAGTGGAACAACAAGTAGATGACAAGATGTTGGATGCCCACAGCTCATCACAGAAAGTAGTCAGAGGCTTTCCCGCTCTGCAAAGCAGGATAGGCGGCGATCTCGGCCACACCTGGCGACAGATTACGGTGCTGGTGCAAGCACAAGTGTTTTGGAGTACACCATTTAGCGCACATTGGTAAACTTCCGACCCCGCAGCAGAAGTCACCTACACGATCCCATGTTGATACAACGATATCGCCAGTTACGACTTCAGTGAGAACAGGATGATCGGAATTAGACCGTGGAGCAATGGAGACGTGTTGCCTGGTCGGACGAACCACGTTTCTTGTCACTCTAGGTCTATGGACGTGACTGGGTATGCCGTCACGAAGGCTGATGAGTTTGTTAGACGTACAAGCGTCGTGTTTATGTTGTTGATGTTGACGAGCCAGGGAAGGGAGTGGGTGAAATATGGTGCCGTTATTAGGGCGCTGTACTCTTCCCCCACGCACGCCTTTTCGGTGATGCATTCAACCCTAACTTCATTTTTACGGGTAACAATGAGGGACGGCATCGAACAGTGCAGGTGGAGTAGCTCTTGGAACGAGGATATTCGCCGCGAATGGACTGATCTGCCAATTCTCCGGACTTTAGTCCCATCGATGATGATGATGATGTTTAGTTTGTGGGGCGCTCAACTGCGTGGTTATCAGCGCCCGTACAATTTCCCAACCTTTGCTCAGTCCAATTTCGCCACTTTCCTGGATGATGATGAAATGATGAGGACAACACAAACACCCAGTCATCTCGAGGCAGGTGAAAATCCCTGACCCCGCCGGGAATCGAACCCGCGACCCCGTGCTCGGGAAGCGAGAACGCTACCGCGAGACCACGAGCGCCGGACGTTAGTCCCATCGACCACGTGTGGAATGCGCTGGGGTGATGTACTGCACAACGTCCACATGCGAAAACGATCATTTAGCAGTTGTCAACTGCGCTCATAAAGTAATGGAACGCTGTACCATAACTCCATACCAACCTTGTGGTCAGCACAGATGGAATGCTTTTCTAGATTTCCGAAAAGCATTCGACACGGTACCCCAATGCAGGCTATTAACGGAGGTACGTGCATACAGAATAGGCTCCCAAATATGTGAGTGGCTCGAAGAATTCTGAAGTAATAGAATCCAGTGTGTTGTCCTGATCAGCGAATGTTCATCGGAGACAGGGGTAACATCAGCAGTGCCACAGGGAAGTGTGATAGGGCCGTTACTATTTTCTGTGTACTTAAATGACCTCGTAGACAGGGTGGGCAGTAACTGCGGTTGTTCGCTGATGATGCTATGGTGTATGGAAGGTTTCGAAGATAAGTGACTGTAGTTTCATACAAGATGACCTAGATAAAATTTCTAGTTGACAAAGTTCAAAACCATCGTACAATATTCATTAGATGAGTATGTGCCAAGCATGATCGTAAGAGATGGAAAAGAGCCACCGTGGTACAACAACCGCGTTAGAAAACTGCTACGGAAGCAAAGGGAACTTCACAGCAAACGTAAACATAGCCAAAGATCAAAGATTTGCAGAGAAACAAAAATTACACGAAGCGAAATGTAGTGAGAGGAGGGCTATGCGAGAGGCGTTCAACGAATTCGTAAGTAAAGTTCTATGTACTGACTTGGCAGAAAATCCTTAGAAGTTTTTGTCTTACGTCTAAGCGGTAGGTGGATCAAAACAAAATGTCCAGGCACTTTGTGATCAAAATGGTACTGAAACAGAGGATGACAGACTAAAGGCCGAAATACTAAATGTCTCTTTCCAAAGCTGTTTCACAGAGGAAGACTGCACTGTAGTTCCTTCTTTAGATTGTCGCACAGATGACAAAATGGTAGATATCGAAATAGATGACAGAGGGATAGAAAAACAACTAAAATCGCTGAAAAGAGGAAAGGCCGCTGGACCTGACGGGATACCAGTTCGATTTTACACTGAGTACGCGAAGGAACTTGCCCCCCCCCCCCCCCCCCCCCTTCTTGCAGCGGTGTACCATTGGTCTCTAGAAGAGCGTAGCGTTCCAAGAGGGCACAGGTCAGCGCAGTTTTCAAGAAGGAACGTGGAACAGATGTGCAGAACTATAGACCTATATCTCTAACGTCGATCAGTTGTTAGAATTTTGGAACATGTATTACGTTCGAGTATAATGACTTTTCTGGAGACTAGAAATCTACCTTGTAGGAATCAGCATGGGTTTCGAAAAAGACGATCATGTGAAACTCAGCTCACGCTATTCGTCCACGAGACTCAGAGGGCCATAGACACGGGTTCCCAGGCAGATGCCGTGTTTCTTGACTTCCGCAAGGCGTTTGATACAATTCCCCACAATCGTTTAATGAACAAAGTGAGACCATATGGACTCCCAGACCAATTGTCTGATTGGATTGAAGAGTTGCCAATAATAAAACGAAGCATGTCGTTCTCAATGCAGAGAAGTCTTCAGAAGTAAGAATGATTTCAGGTGTGCCGCAGGGGAGTGTCGTAGGACCGTTGCTATTCACAATATATATAAATGATCTTGTGGATGTCCGCCGCCGGTAGCTGAGTGGTCAGCGCGACAGAATGTCAATTCTAAGGGCCCGGGTTCGATTCCAGGCTGGGTCGGAGATTTTCTCCGCTCAGGGACTGGGTGCCGTGTTGTCCTAATCGTCATCATTTCGTCCCCATCGACGTGCAAGTCGCCGAAGTGGCGTCACATCGAAAGACTTGCAGCTGGCGAACGGTGTACACGACGGGAGGCCCTAGTCACACGACTTCTTTTTTTTTTTACGTTGTGGATAACATTGGAAGTTCACTGAGGCTTGCCGGCCGGGGTGGCCGAGCGATTCTAGGCGCTACAGTCTGGAATCGCGCGACCACTACGGTCGCAAGTTCGAATCCTGTCTCGGGCATGGATGTGTGTGATGTCCTTAGGTTAGTTAGGTTTAAGTAGTTCCAAGTTCTAGGTGACTGATGACCTCAGAAGTTAAGTCCCATAGTGCTCAGAGTCATTTGAACCATTTCACTGAGGCTTTTTGCGGATGATGCTGTAGTATATGTAAAATTGGACAGAAATGCAGGAGATCTGCAACGAATTGACGCATGGTGCAGGGAATGGCAATTGAATCTCAATGTAGATAAGTGTAATGTGCTGCGAATACATAGATAGAAAGATCCTTTATCATTTAGCTACAATATAGCAGGTCAGCAACTGGAAGCAGTTAATTCCATAAATTATCTGGGAGTAGGCATTAGGGGTGATTTAAAATGGAATGACCATATAAAATTAATCTTCGGTAAATCAGATGCCAGACTGATATTCATTAGAAGAATCCTAAGGAAATGCAGTCCGAAAACAAAGGAAGTAGGTTACAGTACACCTGTTCGCCCACTGCTTGAATACTGCTCACCGGTATGGAATCCATACCAGATAGGGTTGATAGAAGAGATAGAGAAGATCCAACGGAGAGCAGCGCGCTTCGCTGCAGGATCATTTAGTAATCGCGAAAGCATTACGGAGATGATAGATAAATTCCAGTGGAAGACTCTGCAAGAGAGACACTCAGTAGCTCGGTACGGGCTTTTGTTGATGTTTCGCGAACATACCTTCACCGAGGAGTCAAGCAGTATATTGCTCCCCCCTACGTATATCTCGCGAAGAGACCATGAGGATAAAATCAGAGAGACTAGAGCCCACACACAGGCATACCGACAATCTTTCCTTCCACTAACAATACGAGACTGGAATAGAAGGGAAAACCGATAGAGGTACTCTCCGCCACATACCGGCAGGTGGCTTGAGGAGTATGAATGTAGATGTAGATGTAGATGTAGATGATTGGCAGCTGGTTCTTAATGTAGAAAAATGTAATTAGGATGAGTAAGAGAAAGAAACCCGTAACGTTCCGATACAGCATCAGTAGTGTCATGGTTGTCACAATCACGTCGTTTAAATATCTGGGCGTAATGTTGTGAAGCGATGTGAAACGGAATGAGTATGTGAGGATTGTGGTAGGGAAGGCGAATGGTCCACTTCGATTTATTGGGAGAGCTTTGGAAAGTGTGATTCACCTGTAAAGGAGAATGCATATAGGGCGCTAGCGCGACCTGATCTTGAGTACTGCTCGGGTGTTTGGGATCCGCACCAGTTCGGATTGAAAGAAGACATCGAATCAATTCAGAGACGAGCGGCTAGATTTGTTACCGGTAGGTTCGATCTGCATGCAACTGTTGAGCTTTGGAAGCACAAGTGGGAACACCTGGAGGGAAGAAGACATTCATTTCTAAGAATACTACTGAAAAAGTTTAGAGAACCGGCATTTGATGCTGACTGCACAACGATCCTCCTGCCACCAACATACATTTCGCGTAGGGACCACGAAGATAAGATACGAGTTATCAGGGCTCGTACGGAGGCATACAGATAGTTGTTTTTCCCTCGCTTTGTCTACGATGGAACAGGAATGGAAACGACTAGTTGTGGGACGGGGTACCCTCCGCCACGCACCGCACGGTGGCTTGCGGTTTGTGTACGTAGATGTAGAAGTGTCATTAACCAGTCTCGGCAGACGATGAATTATATTCTCCTGCGCTGCAGCTCCTGATAAGTAATTGCATTGGATACTCAGCTGGAGGGAGCTGTGTGGAGATAGAGCACCAAAGAATTTGCAGGACCGACTATGTACTATATTTTCACACGATACAGTACCGAGTTTCTGGTCTGTTAGGTTGTACTTTATGGATCGAGTCGTGAACTTTTTATGATGTCGAACGATCAACATTGCAACCTTGTTTCACGCCGATGATTTTCCTAGTAAAAGAACGACCGACCGCACTGCTTGTTAAGCTCCATGTATTTCGAGTAACATCCAGCTACGAGACCAGAACAGTATGTTTTCTCAGGCTCTAACCTAGATTGCATTGCAGGTCATCCATTGCTCAGTCTACTCCGCTGGTGGATGACAGTTTAGTTTCTCCATGCGGTTCTCGTCAATAGCAAGCAAGCAAGCATCTGACGAGTGCGGAGTTTTCCAGCGATCTTCGAATGCAGTATCACGTTCAGGAATGCGCGGCGCTTTTACTGAGAAGGCAGAGCAACTCAATGAACGCTCATCTTTTTTCTTCCAACTTGAGACCTCGCACGTTCCATGACAAGTAGACATACGTGATGTGTGTCACGACTGCGACCGAATCGCTTCGCATGAGAGACTCAGTAGTATTTCCTATAATAGGGCACTGAAGACTCGCTAGCCTTACGTGCTTACACGAACAAATCATTGCGTGTTAGATTTATACGCCTTCGCACTAAACATGAGATGTGTTCTGTACCACATTAATCTGAGATGTTGCTATGTTCATTGCATTATAAACCAATCCTTTTTTCTTGTTGCACGTTGAAAAACTTCAACAGTACTCTGAAATGCACATATTCTGTTTATGTTTTGGGATCGGGGTTTGTATACCACTTGCTATGACACACAAAGCGTGCTTAATTTTGCAATAATCATTTTAAATATGGGTTCGTCATAAAGAAATAGGTTGTGAAAGGGAGCTGGATCTTGCTTTTGTAGCAAAGAAAAAGGATTTTGGTTACGTGTTTATTTCATTTATATTCTAAACAGCACTCAACATTATTAAGCCACTATCCCGGAACCCGAAACAGATCACTAGTTGCGGGTTGCCTATCAAACGGCTTCCAGGGGCAACAAAAATCTGATTTTCAATATTTCACGTAGTTACTGGCCAAATGTCAAAATTTTAAATTCTGTCATAATCTACTCATTGAGAGGTATATTCTGATGTTAAAAGTTTAACACAACAAGACAAGTGTTAACAGTTACAAACTGTGTGATTGTCTTGAGGCAGCCTAACTGAAGGCGAGTAAACATCCGGACCTTGTTCATCCAGTATGTGAGAATAAAAGCACATCCACATCTACACTCCGCAAGCCTCTTTGCGGTGTGTGGCGGAGGGTCTTTGTGTACCGCTGTCACTTCGTGTCTTTCCTGGTCAGTAGCGAATTTTTGCCGATAAGCATGCGTATGGGGACGAATTTCTCCAGGTTTATCATCACGGCCTTTTCGCGAGATATACAAAGGACGAAGCACTAGATCTGACGACTCATCTAGAAACGTACGCTCTCTCAACTTCAAGAATAATTCTCGCTCTGATGCAGAACGCCTCTCCTGCAGCGCCTGCCACTGGACTAAACTGAGCATCTCCGTCACGCTTTTATGTTTTCTAGGTGAGCATGTAATGAAACACGCTGCTCTTGTTCGGATCTTCTATATTTCCTCTATCAGTCCGAACTGGTACAGAACCCATACTGACGACCAGTATTCAAGTATCGGTCAAAAGAGTGTTTTGTGAGCTACTTCCTTTGTTGACGAACAACATTTCCTGAGGTTTCTTCCTATGAATCTCAGTGTCGTATCTGACTTACTCGCTATTAATTCTATGTGGATATTCCATTTCAAATCGCCCCGTATGCCTACTCCTAGATACAAAGGGAACTGCGAAAGTTTTGCAATACGACGCAACAATAAGTCGCAGGAGGCTGATTGTTGCTGTGTTATGAGAATGCTTCATACTTGCGTTGTAGCCGCTGTGCCAAGTCTGTGGGCGCTGTCGTTCATTAGAAAGGTTAAATTGAAGTGCTTACTATGGCATCGTGGTCACGAAGTGAGATTATGGCACTTCTGCGGTACAACTTCTCGCGTGGTTTAAACAGACCAGTACTTTGAAGAAACGACTCTGCACTCGGTGATGTGTGTCCACGTCGTACAACTATATTCAGGTGGTTCCAAAGAGGAAATTTCGCTCTGCAGGGCGTTGAGAGGACGGGAAGCCCACGATCACCAGTTACGAAGGAAAACATTGATGCTGTGTGGAAAACGGCAGATGAAGACAGGCGAGTGACCTATAAGCATATAGAGGACACCTTGCACCAGCAATTCGTCCGATTCTGCATGATCATTTGCAAGTAAAGAAACTTTGTTGTCTCTGGGTGCAGCATAGACTGACGGAAGAACAGATGACATAACGTGTGGCTTGGTGCCGGGGGATGTTAAAGAAGTTTACTAAGGGGCAATGTCAGTATGTGAATAACACGGTGACAGGTGACGAGACTTGATTGTACTATACGACGTGCCGACTGAGACTCAAAACAAAGTTTGGGTCTTTTAAGATGACGATATGCCCGTTGCTATCAGAAAATCTCGATCAGTAAAGAAGAAAATGATAGCTATTTTTTTTTTCAAATCGAGTGGATTTGTGGAGCGTGTTATTTTGGACACACAGAAGGTAGTCAGAGTCAAGTGGTACACTGCCTGCCTAAAGTCACCCAGACTTTGAAGAACCTGTGACCGAAGTCAAGAACGGACACCCGGTTCCTCCATCACGACAACGCTGCAGCTCACCGCGCCAAAGCATGCACCGGATATTTGCGGGGTACAGGAATGAAACCCCTTGGGAACCCTCCTTACAGTCCAGACATTACTCCTTGTGACTTTACACTATTCCAGCATGTGAAAATAAAGCTGAAAGGAGTGCAGTTTTCAAGTGATGAGGACCTCCTCAGGGCTTCGGACAACGAGTGTGCCTTACTCCCTACAGAAACTTGGGAGAATTGCTTTAGGGACTGGTTTCGGAGGATGGAGAGATGTTTTTCAATGTGACGGAAATAACTTCGAAAAAACTGAATAAATAAAGTTGTATTGCAAAATTTTCCTTCTATCCTTTGTATATGAAGGATGTAACTGCTTCCACATATTGTTCTACAATCGTGTAATCATACAATAAAGGGCCTTTGTGTCTGTGTATTCGTAGTACGTTACATGTTTATGTTGATAGTCAATTGGCACTCCCTGCACCAAAAGTCGATCCTATGCAGGTTTTCCTGCATTTCACTACAGTTTCCTAGCGTCGCGACTTTTCTGTATACGACAGCATTATCCAAAAAAAGCCTCACGGAAATTCTGACGTTACCTACTAGGTCATTTACATATGTTGTGAAAAGTAATGGTTTGGTAGCACTCCGCTGGGACACGCCCGATGTTACTTTTACGTCTGAAGGATTCCCTCCGTTCCGAATAACATACTGTCTTCTGTTTGCTATAAACTCTTCAATCCAATCACACAGTTGGTCAGGTATCCCATAACGCTCGTGCTTTGTTCACTAGGCGGCGGTGTGTACTATATCGAACGCCTTCCTAAAGTCAGGGAACACGGCATCTACCTGGGAATGAGCTGTGCTCTTTTCCAGTCATCAGGAACGTTTCCCTCTTCGGCACTCATCGCCTCGAACAAACTTTACATGTAATTTCAATCCTTTACGAAACCTCCCACACAATGACGAAATTCAAGGAGAATCAAGAACAGCTGCCAACATGAGTAACGTAGAAGTAAATATCCTCGGAGTAGTGAAGCAACTTAAATTACTTAATAAAAGCAAGTCTTCTGGTCCAGGCTGTATACCAATTAGGTTCCTTTCTGAGTATGCTGATGCATTAGCTCCATAGTTAACAATCATATACAACCGTTCGCTCGACGAAAGATCTGTACAGAGACTGGAAACTTGCACAGGTCACACCAATATTCAAGAAAGGTAATAGGAGTAATCCACTAAATTACATGCCCATATTATTAACGTCGATACGCAGCAGGATTTTGGAACATGTACTGTGTTCGAACATTATGAATCACATCGAAGAAAGCACGCTGTTGACACCCAGTCAACATGGATTTAGAAAACATCGTTCTTGTGAAACACAACTGGCTCTTTACTCGCATGAAATGTTGCGAGGTACTGACAAGGGATTTTAGATCGATTCCGTATTTCTGGATTTCCGGAAGGCTTTTGACAATGTGCCAAACAATCGGATTGTAGTGAAATTGCATGTTTATGGAATATCATCCAGTTATGTGACTGGATTCGTGATTTGCTGTCAGAGAGGTCACAGTTCGTAGTAAATGACGGAAAGTGATCGAGTAAAACAGAAGTGATTTCTGGCGTTCGCCAAGGTAGTGTTATAGGCCCTTTGCTGTTCTTTATCTATATAAACGGTTTGGGAGGCAATCTGAGCAGTCGTCTTAGGTTGTTTGCAGATGACGCTGTCGTTTATCGACTAGTAAATTCGCCAAAAGATCAAAAGAAATTGCAAACGATTTAGAAAAGATATCTATATGGTGCGACAATTGGGAGTTGGCACTAAATAACGAAAAGTGTGAGGTCATCCGCATGAGTGCCAAAAGGAATCCGTTAAACTTCGGTTACACGATAAATCAGTCAAATCTGAAGGCCGTAAATTCAACTAAATACCCAGGAATTACAATTACGAACATCTTAAATTGGAAGAAACACATAGAAAATGTTGTGGGGAAGGTTAACCAAAGACTGCGTTTTATTGGCAGGACACTTAGAAAATGTAACAGATATACTAAAGAGACTGGCAACACTACACTTGTCTGTCCTCTTTTAGAATACTGCTGTGGGGTGTGGGATTCTTACCAGATAGGATTGAAGGAGTACATCGAAAAAGGTGAAAGATTATCGCGAAATAGGGGAGGGAGTGTCACTGAAATGATACAGGATGTGGGCTGGACATCATTAAAACAAAGGCCTTTTTCGTTGCGGAGGAATCTTCTCACGAAATGATAATCACCGACCTTCTCCTCCGAATGCGAAAATATATTTTTGACGCCGATCTACATACGGAGAAACGATCGCCATGTTAAAATAAGGCAAATCAGAGCTCGTACGCAAAGATATAGGTGTTCGTTCTTTCCGCGCGCTATACGAGACTGGAATAATAGAGAATTGTGAAGGTGGTTCGATATGTAGGTGAGATTACCGCTTACTTCATTTTTGCTGTTCATGGCGGTAAAACTTCAGCATCAGACTTGATGTTTTAATTTATTTGCTCCTTTGCTATCCATTGGCTATGCATTTTGCAGACAGTGTCAACATATAACTCCGAATGGCCTGCACAATTACATAATCGTACGACACACAGATCAGCAAATATGATGTCACAAACATTAATATGCGTGAAAACATCCTTTAACTGAAAATGGGGTGCAAAATTACCCAGGTTATATTTACCCAATGTTTCATAATGAGAACACTTTGCGACTGCCAACAAACTTTAAGCGCAATTTCAGGCCTCTTCCAAACGCACAAGCCTGACGTCATGTATTTAACAGATCAACTCATTTGTAAAGTAATCAAAGGTTTGAAGCTGTTTAATACATGGGAATTCGTTTTTTTAAAAGAATTGGGTGTTTACTGGTGTCTGCCATTACTACACGCCCACGGTAATGGCGAGCCTACAGGAACAAATATTAATTACCCCTTCAAAAAAGCAGACTGCTCGTTTTATGTACCGAGCGAGGTGGCGTACTGGGTAGCACACTGGGCTCGCATTCGGGGGGACGACGGTTCAAACCTGCATACGGCTATCCAGATTTAGGTTTTCCGCGGTTTCCATAAATTGCAGCATGCAAATACCGGGATGATTCCTGTTGTATCCTGGAAGTGCGGAACAATAAAGATTGGAGGTGTGAGTGGAAAAACAAGTTTAATCTCTCAATTGCATTTCACACAAGATCTGAATGCAAACACTGTCAGATTGTACTTTACACTGAATTCCTATCATAATCATACAACACCGTCACTTCAAAGTCCGCATATGTCCGTAGTTACAAGCGGTGAAATCCAAACACTTGGCGAGACTGCAGCCTGTCTCCACGCTGGCGTCCGTGGCGGCGCGTGCGCTTTGTAAGGAGCCGGTTCGCAGGAGAACACAGGCCGCCGATGAGCTCGCAGTGGTGTGGCGTGCTGTGATTGCCACGTAGTCGGTGGGTTACTGTTTTCCGTATGTACGCCGGCTGGCGTTCCTGGGGCTACCGCGGAAGCGGCGACGGGGCGGTCGCCCCTGCGCTGTTAAGGCTGGTATTACACCATCATATTTCTTTGGCAAAGACATAAGATCAAATATTAGTCAAATTTCTTTGACAAAGATCTTTGACGTGGCGCTGAAAAGGGATTACACTGTCGTCATATTTTTCGTCGAGTTTCAAGATGGCAGATAACAACTTGTTATTATCCGCTGCAGTTGCTAGTACCACAACTGCATTGTGTGTGAATTTGGAAGAAAAGCGGCGGAAAAAAGGGAACATACTTGGATTACGCCACAGGTATTAAGTCGCGATAATAAAATCATGCAGCAAAATTTGTTACGAGAGCTGAAAGTGAGCGAAGTCAAGTCTTAATGTTTAAATTACTTGCGAATGGATGTCAGTCTTCTTCTCTTCTTTCTTGGCTCTACAGTTCATGATGAGTCTTGGCCTCTTCTACAATTTCCTTTTATTTCTCTCGGTCCTTTGCCAATATTCTCCAGTTTCTATAGCCCATCTTCCAAAGATCTTTGATTACTCCATCTTCCCATCTGGCTCTTGGTCGACCACGTCCTCTCTGCCCTCCTGGCTTTCCTTGTAATATTCTTTTTGGTACTTCTGTATCATTCATGCGAGCCACATGTCCCGCCTACCTCAGTCTAGATGATTTCACTATCCTTTTGATGGGTTGGTCTTTGTATATGATACACAACTCATGGTTGTATCTCCTCCTCCATCTTCCTCTTTCGCAGATTGGACCGATAATTCGTCTAAGTACCTTTCTTTCAAATGCAGCCAGTGTTTCAATATCTTTAGTTGTTAATGTCCAGGCTTCAGAGGCATATGTAAGCACTGGTCGTATAAGTGATTTATAGATAGTTAATTTAATGGCACGAGTCAGGAGCCTTGAGGATAGAAGTCTTGTTAGGGCAAAATAGGCTTTGTTGGCTAGAATTAATCTCTCCTTAATTTCATAGGAGGTTTCATTTAGATGGGTAACTTTCGAACCCAGGTACTTGAAATGTTCAACTCTCTCAAACGTATAATTGCCCATTGTTATTGAATTTGGCATATTTTCTCTATGTGCTTTTCCAGCTGCCATATATTTCATTTTTTGTTCATTAATAATTAACCCCATGTTCCTACTAGCCTGTTCGAGAGTCGCCTATGTCTCTTCCATTGCTTTTTGGGTTCTTGCTGCTATATCTATGTCGTCCGCGTAGGCCAGTATCTGCACTTATTTATAGAAGATCGTTCCAGTGCATCCCCTTGTCGCACTCCGTTTTTCATACTCAATGTATTGGACATCATACGTCCTATTCTTATACTACCTTGTGTTTCGCTGTCATTCTCACCAGCCTTACCAACTTCGTCGAGATTCCCAGTTCATCTAGAGCTTGATATAACTGCTCTCTATTTATGCTATCATAAGCTGAATGGATGACAGTGTATTTCAGAATCTGCTCAGTAAAGTGGCTACTCATATTACAAAATAGTTCTCATATTACAAAACTGAAAACTCTCTTGAGAAACGCTATATGCGCAGAAGACACGCAAATTGTGACACTGCGATTTCTTGATACAGGAGAGAGCTACTCCAGTTTACAACACAGCACTCGAATATTACATTGTACATTAATCAAAATATTTACAGAAAGGCGTGAAGCGATCTATAAAGTACTGAAGGGGGAATATGTGAAGGTAAATAAATATTTACTATACTATATGGGCAATAAGAACTATTTTTATTTTCGAATAATTTAATTAATGGAATTAGTGTTCCAATAATTACAAAATTAATAAAATGTACGACACAGATAAAGCGCTTTGTAAGTTGTGGTATCCAGAGCTAAAAAATAAACTAAGTACACTGGAAAGGTAAGACAGAATTTTGTATTTTAGAATGTGACCACATTCTCCATTCTGGCTTGCCTGAAAAGCTGCCTGGGTGTTTCCAGACATAGAAGTGAATGGCTGTAGCTGTGAATGTGGACATGAAGACGCCTGCAGCGTATTCCACCTGCTCATCAACACACAATTAATTGCTAGCACAGTGTCCCATGCTCAATCCCCACCCTAGTCGAAGCAAGCTAATTAAAAAAAAAGAGTCGAAGGAACACACTAACTTTGAGACCATGTTTAGAAGCACATTACAGAGACGTCAAATATCTGTAGCGACGCCAGCGCTTCAGGCGGTTACATTCCACATTGCAGTGAACAGAAGACGAATGAGTTTTATGATCAAATCTACGGCGAGGTCCTAGATTTGATCATATTTATTTGACGACGGGCGAGATTTGACAAAGTTCCCTATTACAGCATCAATTTTATTTGACATACCAACTTTGACAAAGAAATATGATAGTGTAATACCGGCCCAAGCTGCAGTGGTGCCGACGCCTATCGGCCATGAGCTGAACGCCGTCTGATTCCTGGCCGCGAAAGCTGTGCGCCACGGTACGGTCATTGATGAAACTGCAGTTCCTTTGAGAGTGCATGGCCCATTTCCTTCCCGATCCTTGACATAATCCGAGGTCATGCGCCATCTTTAATGACCTCGATGTCGATGGGACGTTACACCCAATCTTCCTTCCTTCCTTTCTTTCCTATTATGTGCGGTGGCACGAGACGGGCAGTTGTCTCTCTGCCACCGGAGCACGTCGTGATAGTGAAGTGGCGTGTACGTGCCAGTAACTTGTACTGGATCATCGTGGTAAGAAGGGTCGACATGGGAACGCAAGAGAATGAGAGAAAGAAGCTGTCGTGTTTGGACGCAGTAATAACCACACCCTGAATGAAGTAGCTTGACTCGTTGACGTATCAACGCGGACTGTTCAACGGGTCTGCTCTGATCCCGCATCCTATAATTACTGATTCAGATTAATTATTTAAATTGTCTCTGTTGATTTTCATAATTCGTACTACGTAACAGCACATTAAGCAGACAGGAGGGTAAGTTCATTGATCAAAATAATTGGTACGTAGCCGGTAAAAATTATTCTTCGTTGCTTTTCGTGGTTGACGTCTAGGGGTCTTCTCTCTCGCTTTTGTGAAGAATATTGTGGAAACATTTGGATTTGCAGGAGTTCACGGGTTTGATCTTGTTGTAGAATTTCCATCAAAAAAAAAAAAAAAAAATGAACACGATCCAGCTTTACCGCGCGACCGCTACGGTCGCTGGTTCGAATCCTGCCTCGGGCATGGATGTGTGTGATGTCCTTAGGATAGTTAGGTTTAAGTAGTTCTAAGCTCTAGGGGACTGATGACCTCAGAAGTTAAGTCCCATAGTGCTCAGAGCCATTCGAGCCAGCTTTCGCTTTCTCGATATGTTCTTGAAATCATTTTACAAATTTTAAATAACCACTTTTCTTTGTGGTTCATAATTATAAAAAGATACTTTTGGGCATTGTTATTATAGACATAATGGGCAATACTCGCCTAACTCTGACCACCTGCGACCATACACAACTTCTCTCCGTAAAATAGTCCCCAGCAACTAACTTAACTTTACCCACTGATAGTCCATAGACTTTAAAATACAAAGGTAACAAAACTTTCCTGCATGCTTACATACGTCTCTGACATTCATCAAAATAATCAAGTCAGTTTTTTATAAGAAATATTTACAAAATTTATTACAATTAAAAAGGATATCGCAAAATGTGTGACATAACTTCTTGTATTGGAAATTACACTTGGAGCATAGAACGTGATGTAGTCAGAGCAGTTTCATTACACCACAAGGAACGATGTATTACTCCTCAGCCATGTTACGCGGCACGAAAACAGTTTCCGTAAAAAAAAAAAAAAAAAAAAAAAAAAAAAAAAAAAAAAAAAAAAAAAAGCGTAAGCGACACGGAAAAAAAAAACAAAGCGTAAGCGACACGGACTGGAGACGAGTCTCACGCCTTGTCAGCGACAATCGGTTTCAAACCCGACAGCATTTACTGCTGTCAACGAATACAGGTCCGTCTCAACTAGTTTCAGAGCCGAAGCAGCGAAGGGAACTCATGCAATGGACATTTGGAGTCGGGTACCAAGGAAAAAGCGATTGCTCTCAGCGGCACACGAAGCTGCGTCTCTCAAATGGGCCAGACAACACAGATTCTGGACATTAGTTGACTGGAGGCGTGTAGTGAGGTCCGACGAGTCACAGTTTTGTCTGTTTACAAATGATGCAACGCGTCGTGTGCACCGATTGTCAGATGACGCTTTTAATCATCAGCGTGTGTCGGGTGTAGTGCGGGCCAGGGGTGATTGTGTGATGTTTGGGAGTGCTTTCCGTACCTTGACTCGGGTCGACTCACTTAGGATATCGTGAACACGATCCAGGAGGTTTTTCTCTACATTTTCAGTGACCAAGTGCTGCCCTTTGTTCCACATGATGTTGAGTATGTTGCTTAAGCTCAGATCTTTCAAGATGATGACGGGCGTCTTCATAAGGCGCGTACACACTAGGCCAACGAGAGCCAACCATCGACACAGACTGGATTCGGCCGAACGTTGGTCGCCAACGCATTGGCATTCGGATTCTCGTCCACACCAAACGAAGGACACGGTGCCAAGGGGTTCAGCCCTGTCGAGTCGCAGTTGGCTCTGGTAACTTACCGACGTTGCTCTCATTTTGTTATTGTTATAAAGTAGCGTTTTAACTATAATTGCGCCGGCCTATATCGTGAGGGAAGAAGAAGATTTGGCAGTCGTCGCACGTGCGGCATCTATTTTACTCAAGAAACCATAAAAATAAGATCAAACGACGCCAGTGCACGGCATCTCTTTTAAAAGTAGTGGCTAGTGTCTTGGGACAAAATTAATGGCTAACTTAAATCTGAACCGGAGTATGGACTATTTAATAAGTTTTTTTCATAATGAAAGTTACAGAGTTCGAATTATAATTCAGTTGCGTAGGCCCCAATATTTTTAAGGATGGTGCCTCTTTTGTACGTGCGGCAGAAAGTATAAAGGTAGTTTCCAGTATTTCTTGTTTCTCTTTGTTGTTCATGGCGATAAGATGTCAATAAGGTCTCCATTTACTTTTGATATCGTGTACTTTTTTCCCTTAAGTGCTCACTTACTTATCTCCGAGTGTCTAATCTCTTCAATTTGTTTCTTATAATCGCTTCGACAAGCATTCGATGCGATTCTGCAGCAGTTTTCTTCAAACGATAACAGAAAACCAATGCTGTCCTCAAATCGTAGTTCGCAGGAACAAAACTCGATATGTTTACGTGTTTGAAACAGATACCGATGTATGGAACTTGAATTACTGCGTGTTGGCATTCGTCGTCAGCTGTTACAGGAAGCAGATGGCGCTGGGGACGCGGTCTCACGGGCACTACACTGGCGGCTACCACCATCTATAGGGAAATTCCTCTTTCACACTTCTACACCTGGTAAATCCTATCGAGCACGTATGGGACACTTAAGAGACATGCTGCAGCACGTCCAAATGCGCCAACGACCATACAACTGTCGCCAACCGCTCTGGTGGAGGAAAGGAAAACGCCCTACACAGGAACTCCTTACCTACCTTGCGTCCAGCGTGGGAGCACGTTGCAGAATGTAGACTGCCGTCCGTGGTGATCAACATCCTATTAAGAACCATGTACTCCCTTTTGTAATATCCAGGGGATGATCGTGAATCGCGATGACTTTAGAGCAACTATTATCTTTGAATAAAAGTGTCATTTCCGTTCGCCTCATTGTGTTTTGCTTTTAGTTACCGTCTGTACTAAACCTTTGCAGTTCTTTCTATGTATGGTCCAAGTTTCATGCAAATTTTGTTGCTTGACAGCATGCGAAAACTACTTCCGCCTTTAATGTTGGCACCAGTGTATTAGTTGGAGTCAGTGAATCCACCTCACACTGACAACTAATGGGTTGCATGACTAATTAGGCTACCAAACAAGTTGACATCATTGTTTTCAAACTTTGATACTACGTAGCGCTCGAAGTACCTATTTCTGGAGGAAGGTTCCTGCTGGAAAAATGGCCAATTTACCGCCGCTTGCAGTTTTACTGAACCTTGTATGTCGTTCAAAATGGCTCTGAGCACTATGGGACTTAACTTCTGAGGTCATCAGTCCCCTAAAACTTAGAACTGCTTAAACCTAACTAACCTAAGGACACGACACACATCCATGCCCGAGGCAGGATTTGAACCTGCGACCGTAGCGGTCGCGCGGTTCCAGACTGTAGCGCCTAGAACCGCTCGGCCACTTGTCTGTCGTGTTTCTGTACACCCCATATACGCAGTTATTACAGTTAGTATTTAGTTCATCTCTGACAATGGAGGATGTTCGTCGTTTTAGTTTCTTTTCCATTCGCTCAGGAATTTTATTTATTCGCCATATGCGAATATAAGTGACTATATTTAACTGATGCACCTTTTAAATAAACCTACAAAAATGTGGCAGAAAACAACTGTTAAATACAAACTCATGACACTTTATTGTTTCTCTGCCGCATTCAGTGCTTTGTTTTGATTCTATCTTCCGAACACTTATTTCAAAGCTATCACTGTACACCAATTTTCTTCTAAATCAAATCATGCCTCCATATTTTCGTGAGGTTTCCGGCAATGTGTCTGATGTGTGCCGTTAAGTTCATGTCCACCAGACAGTGTGATCATGTTCAACGTCAGTGATGGTGTTTATCCTTCTCCTTCTCTCCCTCCACTCCACACATTTTGGCCTTTTACATCTCTCTCTGTAAAACCGATCGTGTTTTTCGAGAAGAATATGCTAACTGCAAGAACTATCACGTTCTCCCTTCCTTATATTTCGACATCATCCGTAAGAATGCTAACACGGTACTACACTACACAAGAACTTGCCACTATCGTTCGTATAACACAGGTAAACACTTCAGACATTGCGTAGAGGTAAAAAGGAGAGGCTCTGTCTCCGTATCTCTGTATGATCCGTTAATATGCACGGAAAGGACTTAAAACGGTTTGTTTCAACTATGTACGAGCAAAATAAGAATCTTCTCATTTTTGATCCGAACTTACAGAAATCTTATTCTATGCACGCATCTGGTTTTCGCTGTAAAATTCGAAAATCACAGAAACGTTGTCCAGAAGTAAAAAAAATGAAGAATGTTATTTTGGAGGAATCTTATCGAATTCCGGTCCAGGAAGTTTATGATATCCACAAATCATTTTAGCCTATTTTTTTGACTCGTTCATTTATTAATTGCATGATGTTTCCTTCTCCCATTCATTTCTAGTATGAGCTAGTTTTACTTGTCTGATAATCTTCCTACACACGTAGTTTTAGTCGTAGCTCTTCTGTATGTTGGTATCGACATCAGTACTTTGTGTGACCGAAAGTTTGTGTAGCTAGTACTACTTATTTCCATTCTCACTATATGCGTCAAAAATCACTGTATGTACGCTTCCTAATTTCTCATACCTCATGGTGTTCTTTCAGATAGATGTGTATAGGAAGAAATTAATGCATTGTAATTGGAACACTCTCTTCAGAGAGACCTTTGAATCGTTATAATAATATCCCTCTTTTATTGCTGCGTGGACACTCACAAATCATTCTTGGGATCTTGTCAGTATCTACATTCACAACCAGGAGGCAACATAAGTGCTGAGCATGGACCGCATCAGAACCCCGAAAGTGGCTTTACATAAGCTACACTACACAGGATTCTCCAAATGGAGCGTAACTGGTGCTGGACACCAATTTTTGTTTGTGTAACTGCAACTATTTAAAGCAGAGGAATTCGCCACGGCCTCATTGAAAGGAGCAAACACACATTTTGAATGATTTAATATACAGGGCTGTTGAATAACTAAAAGTGACTCAGGAATTAGAAAAATAAAGTCAAAGCGCACAGTAGGTGAGGTGAAAGTCTGAAATTGCATCACAGTATTCATTTTAATACATTGTGAGCGAAGTAAAATATACGTGCTTAATCTTACGAAGAAAGGAAATCTAATAATCGAAAAAATTTAAGAGACGAGTCCGTTTTTTTGCTGAATATTTACCTAAAACTAATTTGCAAAACTTAAAAAGCGTTTGAATATTTGCCTTAATAGAAGAATCTCTCAAAAAGGTTATTGCTCTTCCGTAAATCGCTCTTCCTTACAATTCATAAAATCAATAAAAATTCGTAGCTAATTTAGTAGATATTTCACAAAAAGACGTGGACGACGATTTTGGGAGAAATGTTGATCGTTTCCTATGGCACCACGTGAGATTTGTGTATATCATCGCAAAAATTCAAAAATCTGCGTTGATGAAAACATTTGTTCAGTTGATGATGTCGTAAACTAACAGCGAAATACAGATGCATGGATACTTTTACTAATAAACGTTGTTCTCCCCAATGCCATTGGAGACAATACGGTGTCGAGTATACAGGGTGGTCCATTGATCGTGGCCGGGCCAAATATCTCATAAAATAAGCATCAAACGAAAAAACTACAAAGAACGAAACTCATCTAGCTTGAAGGTGCTGCCATAGGTCAAACGGATATCAACTGGAACCCCAATTTTTATTATGTATTCGTGTAGTACGTAAAGAAATATGAATGTTTTAGTTGGACCACTTTTTTCGCTTTGTGATAGATGGCGCTGTAATAGCCACAAGCATATGGCTCATAATTTTAGACGAACAGTTTGTAACAGCTAGGTTTTTTTTAATTAAAATACAGAACGCAGGTACGTTTGAACATTTTATTTCGGTTGTTCCAATGTGATACATATACCTCTGTGAACTTATCATTTCTGAGAACGCATGCTGTTACAGCGTGATTACACATTAATGCAATAAATGCTCAAAATGATGTCCGTCAACCTCAATGCATTTGGCAATACATGTAACGACATCCCTCTCAACAGCGAGTAGTTCGCCTTCCGTGATGTTCGCACATGCATTGACAATGCGCTGACGCATGTTGTCAGGCGTTGTCGGCTGATCACGACAGCAAATATCCTTCAACTTTTCCCACAGAAAGAAATCCGGGGATGTCAGATGCGGTGAACGTGCGGGCCATGGTATGGTTCTTCGACGACCAAGCCACATGTCATGAAATATGCTATTCAATACTGCTTCAACCGCACGCCAGCTATGTGCTGACCATCCATCATGTTGGAAGTACATTGCCATTCTGTCATGCAGTGAAACATCTTGTAGTAACATCAGTAGAACAATACGTAAGAAATCAGCATACGTTGCCCAATAGTGCATATTACGCCGGTTTACGTTACCGCTGTTGGTGAATGACGCTTCGTCTCTTAATAGAACACATGCAAAAAATCTGTCATCGTCCCGTAATTTCTCTTGTGCCCAGTGGCAGAACTATACACGACGTTCGAAGTCGTGACCATGCAATTCCTGGTGCATAGAAATATGGTACTTGTGCAATCGATGTTGATGTAGCATTCTCAACACCGACGTTTTTGAGATTCCCGATCCTCGCTCAATTTGTCTGCTGCTGATGTGCGGATTAGCCGCGACAGCAGCTAAAACACCTACTTGGGCATCATCATTTGTTGCAGGTCGTGGCTGACGTTTCACATGTGGCTGAACACTTCCTGTTTCCTTAAATAACGTAACTATCTGGCGAACGGTCCGGACACTTGGATGATGTCGTCCAGGATACCGAGCAGCATACATAGCACACGCCCATTGGGCATTTTGATCAGAAAAGGCATACATCAACACGATATCGACCTTTTCTGCAATTGGTAAACGGTCCATTTTAACGCGGGTAATGTGTCACGAAGCAAATGCCGTCCGCACTGGCGGAATGTTACGTGATACCACGTACTTATACGTTTGTGACTATTACAGCGCCATCTATCATCAAGCGAAAAAAGTGGTCCAACTAAAACATTTATATTTCTTTACGTACTACACGAATATGTAATAAAAAATGGGGGTTCCTATTATAAAAAAAGCGCAGTTGATATCCGTTTGACCAATGGCAGCGCCATCTGCTTTCCCCCTTCAAGCTAGACGAGTTTCGTCCTTTGTAGTTTTTCGTTTGATGCTTATTTCGTGAGATATTTGGCCAGGTCACTATCAAGGACCACCCTGTATATTCCTGAAGAAAGCAAGTCCACTTGTGCTAGTAACAAGGATCCCACAGTAAATGCGACAAGGAAATCAAATACTCTTTTGGCAGTTGTGGGCCCTGAGGATGGCGGTAATTTGCCGCCAAAACTAATAGAATAAAGGCATTCTCAAAATACAGCTGTAGTGGTACTTTTTCTCATACAGTCGTATATCATCAGCTGAGCACCCTCGTACATCAGTGTGATGCACACCCATAAATCAGTTGTAAGTGAAGCGGAGCCGTCTTGTTCATGCTCAAAATTTTGATTTCAAGGGGAGGAAAATGAAAAACAAAAAAACAATAACTACAGCTGGATGGAGGGAAGGAGGAAACATCGAAGCAAAAGTGAAAGAAGGAGGAACTCTCGGAAAACGAGAAGGGTATTGGTAAGCGTATACGATGGCTATTTTATGGGGTTAATGCATGGTCAACCTCTAAAGAATAAGAAGATGAAGAATGGTCTTCTTTTTTGTGGGCTTATACAGAATCGGCTTGTTTCCCTAGATTTGGGAATGTTAGTGGTGTAGGGTGGCCAGGTGCCCTTCCTGCCACCTGGCCCCCTCCTCCCCAGCCCCTCCACCATCCCCCACCCCTTCCAGAGGCGGGATTTGTTTACCTCAGCGTGTATCCTGCCTATCTGTCTGCGACTAGTGTAATCCATGAGGAAGTGTGAGAACGTTTCGAAATGTTCGCCAGTTAACTGAGGTGGGATATGTATGCCAGCCCAGTATTCACCTAGTGGGATGTGGAAAACGGCGTAAAAACTGCATCCAAGCTGACTGGCATGTCGACCCCCGCTGTAAATCCGCCCGTCTGATTCGGTCCGTGGCCGGAGCGTCTCCCCGGATCCCGGAAGCGGCGTGCTTTCGTACGTGAAAATCCGGGCTGGCAAGAATAACAAAAACAATATACTCTCCAGTAGGATCTCTTTCTGAGATTCAGTACCCAATACGGGCGAGACGGGGCGAATAAATTAAGATACAAATAAACAAAGTTCGTTCGTTACTTTATTTCGTAGCGAGGGTTCCCATGTTGTGGAGAAGCTCACTGCATCGCACTTGAGCAGTGGACAGATTCCCAGCAGGAAAACAGTGCGGGCGGAAGCGAGTTCGCGGCCGTCTTCCAACCGCCGTGTGTCTGCCTTATCGTTCTCTTCCGGACTATCTCAGTTTGGAGACGCGCGCTTCGATCTCGGCGTAGTAGCGCTGGGAGTCTCTCTCCTTTATATCGCGCGTATAAAAATCACTCTGAGTGATATGTACGCTGGCGCAATACAATTTGTTACTTTTCACTCAGAGCTGAAGACAGCTCAAATTCGCCTGTAGTCTACAACGACGTGCTTTCGAGTGCAGTTGTTTTCTTCTGTCGCAGAAATTTTTTTCACTTGTGCTAATCTGTTTCTGGTGTCTATTTTGCTTCGGTCGTCTTGTAAGGCAATTCTGTATGTGTAACAAAACCTTTCCGTTAATTGCACTGTTTATTGCACAACTACGCTGTTTAACAAGTACATTGTTGTCCATAATTAAAGCAACAAACCGCTATTTCCCTGACCTGTGTCTGATACACGATATAATCAAACAAACTGTCAATAGACGCCAATACGGTCGTGTTCTGCACGAAAGATGGCATTCCGCTCAACGGATAACCACGCCAACGATGACGTCGTGGCACCTATCGGACTGTTAGTCCTACGTTCACAATCGCTGTGTACACAGTCACAGGCGGTGCACAGAGAAGACGCCTACCAGACTCTCTGCAGTGGAGGGCCATTGGAAGACTGGAAGCAGGAGACTCGCAAACTCATGTGGCCCGATGGCTTAATGAGAATTGTTCTGTTGTTTCTCGGATGTGGCGACAGTTTATAGAGACCAAAACTGTATCCCGAAGATCCGAGCAGAGCCGACCACGTGTGACATCGATAAGAGAGGACCTTTACTTGCCTGGAAGGGCACGGCGGTACCGCCTTAGTACTGCGCAGTGACTGGCATCTAACCTCGCAGCATCCACTTTTGGTGTATCAAGGCAAACGGTATACAGAAGGCTTTGGCAGAGTGGACTTTATTGTCTGAGACTTGCTGTATGTGTACCTCTTACGCGTCTTTATACAAGGGAACGTCTAGAGCGGAGTTGTCAACATGCCATCTGCACGGTCGAACAGTGGGCCAATGTTCTTTTCACAAATGAGTCCCGATTTAATCTGGAGAGTGATTCTCGACGGATGCGCATGTGGAGGGAACTTGGCACACGATTTCAGGACGCAAACATTGTGATAAGAGACACATATCGAGGAAGATCTCTAATGGTGTGGCAGAGATTATGTTGACTACACGAACACCTGTCCATGAAATTGTACGGATGAATCGGCAAGGTTTAACTGCTGTCAGGAAATATGACGAGATCTTGAGACCTCATGAGCGGTTGTTGCGAGGTGCTGTGGGCCCAGACGTCGTACTGATGGACGATAATGATCGACATCATAGAGCACAAGTGGTTGATATTTTCTTAGGAAAGGTAAAGGCACGAGAGAGGCAATTCTGACGTTGCGGTTTATAATGGAAGCAACACTAAAGAAAAATCAAGACACGTTCATAGGATTTGTCGACCTGGAAAAAGAGTTAGACCATGTAAAATGGTGCAAGATTTTCGAAATTCTGAGAAAAGTAAGGGTAAACTAAAGGGAGAAACGGGTCATATACAATATGTACAACGGCCAAGAGGGAATAATAAGAGTGGACAACCAAGAACGAAGTGCTCATATTAAAAAGGGTCTAAGACAAGGACGTAGCCTTTCGTCCCTGTTGTTCAATCTGTACATCGAGGAAGCAATGATGGAAGTAAAAGAAAGGTTCAGGAGTGGAATTAAAATTCAAGGTGAAAGGATATCAGTGATACGATTCGCTGATGACATTGCTACCCTGAGTGAAAGTGAAGATGAATTACATGATCTGCTCAACGGAATGAACAGTCTAATGAGTACAGAGTATGGACTGAGAGTAAATCGAAGAAAGATGAAGGTAATGAGAAGTTGTAGGAATGAGATCAGCGAGAAACTTAACATCAGGATTGATGGTGACGAAGCAGATGAAGTTAAGCAATTCTGCTACCTAGGTGACAGTAAAATAACAAATGACGGACGGAGCAAGGAGGACATAAAAAAGCAGACTAGCAATGGCAAGAAGGGCATTTTTGGCCAAGAGAAGTCTACTAATATCAAATATTGGACTTAATTTGAGGAAGAAATTTCTGAGAATGTACGTCTGGAGTACAGCATTGTATGGTAGTGAAACATGGACTGTGGGAAAACTGGAACAGAAGAGAATCCAAGCATTTGAGATGTGGTGCTACAGACGAATGTTGAAAATTAGGTGGACTGATAAGATAAGGAATGAGGAGGTTCTGTGGAGAGTCGGAGAGGAAAGGAACATGTGGAAAACACTGATAAGGAGAAGGGACAGGATGATAGGACATCTGTTAAGGCATGAGGGAATGACTTCCAGGATACCAGAGGGAGCTGTAGAGGACAGAAACTTAGAGGAAGACAGAGATTGGGATTCATCCAGCAAATAATTGAGGACGTAGGTTGCAAGTGCCACTCTGAGATGAAGAGGATGGCACAGGAGAGGAATTCGTGGCGGGCTGCATCAAACCAGTCAAAAGACCGATGAAAAATAAAAGAAAGAGAGACTAATGACATCATTCACTGCACGCCCCTCGTTGTCAGGACTCTATTGCTGCCACAAGTGGTCGCACCGCATAATGATCACATGAACCAGTTATCGGAATGTGTGTGAAAATCAGATAAGTTGGAAAAAACGAAGATCATTTCTGTCTACTGCTATGCATGTTGCAGTTGTTCATGTTCTCTATTCTTCGAGTTGTCTCGACATTACTGTTCTCTGTTTACGCTGTTATGTGGCAAAATAAACGCTTCCATGCAAATTTTCCGTTTGTTGCTTTAATTTTGGACACCAGTGTATTTATTGTCTCTTCAGCTTTTTAAATTTCCTCTGAAATATGTGTTATACAATTAGAATGACTCATATGTTTTCGAACCCCAAAAACAGAAAAAAGAAATTACGCCGAACACATAAAGGATGTTTCTGCAAGAGCGTTCAAAAATTTAACTGGACATAGAGGATGGTCCACTGAACAATTTGAGCTAGGGAACCTGAGATTGGCGAAGCAAGCTTAAGGAGATAATAGGAATAAAATTACATTACTGTGTACTTTTTTATTTACATTAGTCACATTTAAGTGCAAATACTATCAGTGATACAATGAACGTACCATTTGTAGTGCACCTTACAAAAATGTGCTGAAACAGACGGCCATCAGGCTCAATACAAGGATTACATCGGCGAACAAGATTCTGGCGTATCCTGACAGATATCCCTGGTGTTTTTCGAATCACATCACAGGAGGAGCTACAATTCTGGCAACTAATTCCATCTCCGTATCCACTGGGGTCTCATACACAAGTGATTTTAGATATCTCCATAGGAAATAATCAAGGAGATTCAGATCAGGTGACCTCGCAATAGAATAGGACCTTCCCTTCCAATCCAGCGACCAGGAAATACTTCATTGAGATGGTTGTGGACATCCACACTGAAGTGTGGTGGTGCACCTTCAAGTTGTATTGTATTTACATTGTCCCATGGCAGAACGTGCTATGAATTAACGATGATTTAACATAGCCGCCTTAAGGACAAGTGAAGTAAACAAAATCTGCATCATGACTTCCTAGTAATCAGGCTCGTACTCCTTGTTTCCTTGCAGGAATTAAAGAATGTACATGTAAATAAACAACACAGTACGTAGAAACTTGTACGCAAGTTAGTTGTAAATAAACTGGAAAACAGCAATGCTAGACAAAGAGGTAGCAAGTTTACTTCCATTATCTCCTTAAGCTGGACCCCAGCTTGAGGTTCACTACCTCAAATTGTTCAGAGTATTCTCTATGTCATGTTACATTTTAGCACACTCTTACGGAAACACCCTGTATATCCCGATTGGAAAAGAAAACTCATGTTGGCCAGAGAACAACATTCGTGAAGACAATCGTTGAAAACAAACAAATCGGTGTGAAATAGCTCTGTTTCTTATTTCTCGGTCTTTGCAAGCATGTTAAATTACCGTAAACTTACCTGTCCTGAAAAGATGTAATGGTAACTACCGTGGAAGCCTAAGAATAAATAATACTAAAGAAATGTTCAAACTGTGCCATTGAGAAGTAATTTAGTCACTCGACTACAAGTTTCTGAATGCTAGTTTCCATCTTGTTTTGTGTGTTATACGAAGTCGTAATCTGGTTTTCACGTTCTTTTAACTAAGACAGTAAGAGATAAAAATAGGAAGCTGCTGTTTGACGTAGATGTGTAAGTTACAGGCATAACAAGTATCTTGAACAGCTATACCGTGCTGCTGAAACTGGAGATTTAGATGAATATGCTAAAGATTAAAAAACTAATCGATAGAAACATAAGAGATCACTGATAACAAAAGAAGAGTTCTTTCTTGCGCTAAATAAGTTAAAATCAAATAAAGCAACAGGTATAGATGACACCCCTGCATAACTCTTACAAGACAGTAGTGTCAACACAAAAAGTAAGCTGTGTACTGTGATATCTAAATGTTATGAAAAAGGTATCATACCACTATCACACCACCTGGCTTCACAAAAAAGTAAACTATTGCGTTACCCAAGCGGGAAGATAAAATTATAGATCAGCATCCCTTCTGCCACATGAACCAAAATTATTGCTGTCAGTAGTTAAACGGAGGATCAAAAGACAAATAGATTGGAACTTAAGCAGTGATCACTTTGGCTTCAGATCAAGGAAAGGAACGACAGTAGCAGTACTGGTGCTACATCAAATTTTGGAAAGAAGATTAGAAGTAAACATAAAAAAACACGTACAGCATTTGTTGACCTAGAAGAAGCGTTTAATATGGTTGCGTGGAAGTTATTATTTAAAGTAATCCGCAAAACAGGATTTTGCTGGAAGAACCAACGATTAATTAGTGTGTATACAAAAATCAAAGTATTGAATTGGCTATTAATGTAGCAAGAAATAAGCAAAATTCAGAAGAGAAGTAACACTGGGATACCCTCTGTCGCCTACGTATTTCATGTGTTCATCGAGTAGGCAATAACAACAGCGAAAGAAAAGACGACTGGAATCAAAATTAATGGCATTCTTATTCATTGCATCAGATTTGCCGATAAGATTGGAATAATGCCAGAATCAGAGAAAGAACTAAATAAAATGCTTTAGGTCTTAAATCAAGAAATAAAAACTAAAACGAAATACGAAAAAGACAAAAAATCATCGTTATAGACAAGAAAGGAGGTGGAGGTAAGACGTAAAAATAGGCAACGAGAACCTCGAGACAATAACAGAATGTCAGTATCTCGGTAGCATATGGAGGAAAATAGCAGATGTCTCGAGGAAATAAAGAGAAGAATAGCACTGGCTAAGAGTACCTTCCAAAATATGGACCTGCTACTGAACAAGCACAGCAGCTTCCACATTAAGAAATGATTTGTAAAGATCTTTCTGTGGAGTGTCCTGACACGTTTGCGTAAACCTGGACGTTAACAAAGCAGCTCACTTCGAAGCTGGGGAAACGTGGTTCTGAATACCAAGTACGAGAGCTAGCTGGACCGACAGAAAATGAATGAAATATTTCTACAAGAAAAACGAGAGAAAAGAGAACAGTAGGCCAACGCAAAGCGAAACTCATTATACACTTAATTAGATACGGTATTTTTCTACAAAACATCTTTAAAGGCTAGATCCTTGGGAAGGGAACAAGAGGACGACCTACAACATCCTAAAATATGAAACTTCTTGGCAGGTTAAACTTCACAGAAGCTCTTGGAAGGTAGGAGACGAGGTACTGGCGGAATTGAAGCTGTGAATATTGGTTGTGAGTCGTGCTTGGGTAGCTCACATGGTAGAGCACTTGCCCGCCAAAGGCAAAGTTCTCGAGTTCGAGTCTCGGTCCACCACACAGTTTTAATCTACCAGGAATTTTTATATCAGCGCACACTCTACTGTAGAGTGAAAATTTCATTCTGGATCCTAGAATATGATCTTTGAGATGGGATGTCCTTCATACGTGGAGATGAAAAGGAAAGCTGAAGAAACGAAGCTGCGTCTTCAGAAACAGGGCTTATACTTTTGAAAGAAATAGTGCAGGGAAGCCATTCCATAGTGCCACCGCAGAATAATTTATTAAAACAGAGACCCACAAAACCTAAAAAAAATACGTATGGTTGCGCTTCTTTTCCTGTGACAAACAAATAAAGCGACGTCTGAGAAGCGAAATTTGATGCTAACAACCTAAATGTACTTGAATTTATCCCCGCATAGCTTTGAGCCATTTCAGGTATGCAACACAAATTGCTAAGCTACCTATGATACATGTACGTGTACGTGTACAATATAATACGTGTACAATATCAGTGGCACTTATGTGCGGGGCGAATTTGTTTGGCATTCGAAGACTGCAGTAAGCTTATGGGTAAAAAATCTTCAGAGGGCTTACGGCCAAAAAAACCTTTCGCCGCACCGTAATCACACTGAAGCGAAACAATCAATGTATGTTGACGACAAAACTCCTATTGTTGTGTTAGTCTGAACGCTCACTCCTTTGATATTCATTAATCGGACTAAACAAAACACAATCTTTTTCTAGACGTGATAATCTAAAAAATTAATTACAAATGAGAAATTGGAATTTTGAAAATTTGTGGTAAGGTCTTATGGGACCAAACTGCTGAGGTAAGCGGTCCCTAAGCGTAACCACTAGTTAATCTAACTTAAACTAACTTACGCTAAGGACAACACACGTACCCACGCCCGAGGGAGGACTCGAACCTCCGACGGGTGGAGCCGCGCGAACCGTGACAAGACGTCCTAGACCGCACGGCTACAGAGAGCGGCTGAAAAATTGACACAAGAAGTAACAAAGAGGTAAAATGACCGGTATTTTAGTTGGCAGCGCAAATTCTGCACCAAAATTTAATTGTGATCCTTCTTTTTAGAAATTCTTTGATCACATGCCAAAGAGATAATTGCACGAATTTGACTTTGGTATTACGTCTGAATACAAGAGTATGCCCATGATTCTTTGGAAACCAGCTTTGTGGAATGTTACTTTCATAAAGACAAGTCTCGATCAACAAGTTTTTGGAAGGCGAACGACTACTTTTGTCTCCCCGTTAAGAAAGTTTGTGAGCTTACCAAATTCTCGCACGTCGTTGTGTTCTTGTAATACGGACAAGAGCAACGAGAAGAGAAAAGAACTGGAGTGTAAATTGGTCCCAGTTTTTGCGACTGGTTCGGCAGGCCCATGTCCTGTTCTTATTTAGCCGCAGGAGAGAAAAGTCAGCGGGCTGCCCTATTTTTCGGGCCTCGTTATCGTAAAACGGTTCTCCGTACCGAGCCACGAAACAGAAACATTTCCAAACCCACGTTGCAGAGATGACGCTTGCCCTTAAGAAATCGGTTGCTGCATTCTTATCCTGCATTTTCCGCTAGACATTTGACACATAATAGCTTAACTCATAAAACATATTTGACATACTACATGCTGCCTATTGTGCAAAATTCAAGGCCTTAACTTTAATTATAGTGACATACATGTTGACATAAATTATTAAATTGCGTGGGTTTTATTTCTGTTTGTCTGCGTGGTTATATGCCTTACAGAGTAGTGTATAGGATCTTGAAATGAAATGTCATCAGAGAAGATGCGTTGGAAACTGTTTTCCACATCTACACGTATACTCTCCAAACCACCAGTTATTAGGGTTTCTTCCCGTTCCATTCGCCTATGGGAAGAATGACTATTTAAATGCCTCTGTCCGTTCTGTAATTAATCTAATCTTGTACTCACAATTGCTACGTGAGGGATACATAAGGGGTTATCAAGATCTAATTCAATATTTATGCAGCTTCTTTCAGACAGTACCTGATTACCGATAACTGCATCATCTGCAAACAGACTGAGGTTACTATTAATGTTGTCCTCAAGATCATTATTATACAGCATGAACAGCAAGGTTCCCAACAGACTTCCCTGGCACACACCCAAAGTTAACTTCTACATCTGACAACTCTCCATCCAAGGTTTCATATGATCGATGTTTTCGGAATCTATGCTGGTTGGCATGGAGGAGGTCATTTTGTTCGAGATATCTCGTTATGTTGGAGCTGAGAATACGTTCTAAAATTCTACAACGAAGCGATATCAAGGATACTGGACGATAGTTTAGCAGATCCCTTCAGCCACCCTTCTTGTAGACGGGTGTGACCTGTGCTGTCTTCCAACTACTGGTCACAGCTTTTTTGTTGGAGGGATCTACGATATTTTATTGTTAACAGAGGGGCTAACACAGTCGCGAATTGGGTTTAGAATCTGACAGGGATTCCATCGGGCCCAGGGATTTGTTCATTTTTAACGAGTTCACTTGTTTCTGAACGCCATTGACATGGACATTTATTTCACTCACTTTTTCAGTGGTACGAAATTTAAATTGGACCTACACTCCTGGGTTTTCCTTTGTAAAGTAACATTTGAAAATGGAGTTGAGCATTTCAGCTTTTGCTTTGCTAGATCAGTTTCAGTTCCTGTCTCATTCGCTAGGGACTGGGCACTAACTTTGGTACCACTAACATCCTTTACACACGAACAGAATTTCTGTGTGTTTTGTGAAAGACCATTTGGTAAATTTCTGATATGGTAGTCGTTCAAGGCATCACGCATTGCCCTCTTGACAGCCAAACACGTTTCATGCAGCATCTCTCAGTCTATGGTCCTCTGCTTTCTTTTACACCTATTATTTAGTAGTCGGTGTTTCATTAAAAGTTTCCTTACAATAACTGTATAGCATCGACGGTCTGTCTCATTATGAACAGTTCTACTGGGTATATATCTATCCAGTGCATGGTTTCTTTTAAATTTGAGCCATAGTTCCTCTATATATTCCTGTTCTATGCTGAAAGTTTCAAGTTCCTCATTCAGATACGACGCTAATGAATTTTTGCCTAGTTCTCTGAACACACATCTCCTTACTTGTTTTAGTTTTCCTTTGTACTTTGCTATTGTTACTACGGTTGCTTCATTGGCACTGATACCAGATACCTCAAAGTGGTCAGGTCTATTTGTTGCCATTAGATCTAATACATTTCCATCGTGATTGGGGTTCGGGAGTATCAGTTGTAGATAGTTTTCAGAGGAGAAAACGTAAAGTAATGTTTCACAACATATCTTGACACGCCCACCACTAATAAAACTTTAAATATCCTAATTGATTGTTGGATGATTGAAGTCTCCACCGATCATTCCAGTATGATTTGGGAACTTACGTACAAGCGAACTGAGGTTTTCTCTAAAGTTTTCGTTCGGAGCTCGTGGTCTCGCGGTCGCTTACTCGCTTCCCGAGCACGGGGTCCCGGGTTCGATTGCCGGGGGGGTTAGGGATTTTCACCTGTCTAGAGATGACTGGGTGGTTGTGTTGTCCTTATCATTTCATCATCATTAATAACGTGGCGAGATTGGACTGAACAAGGGTTGGGAATTTGTATGGGCGCTGATAACCGGGCAGCAGAGCGCCCCACAAACCAAACATCATCATCGTCTAAGGTTTTCGGTTAAATCAGGAGGTGAGTCTGGTGGGCAATGGAAGGATCCAATTACCATTTTACGCCGACTCTTGACACTGTGTCTTGCCCAAACAACACTGGATGCAGCTTCAATTTCTGTCTCAGTTGATCTGACTTTTTGTCTGCCGCAAGAAATACAGCATCTCCAGTTCCCATTAGCTAATCATTTCGAAATACAGCAAAATTTTCCGATAATATCTCACTTCTATCAATTTCAGGTTTCTACCAGCTTTCTGCACCTTTTATTATGTGAGCTTCACTGCTTTTTAGGAGCGCTTAAAGCTCTGGCATTTCGACGCGAATGTTGCGGCAGTTAACTACTAGAATTTTAATACTTTAGCCTGTTGGGGGCATTCTTTTGGATCTTACACCTGTGCTTCTGGGTCTCCAACAGCTGTCGTTATCTGGACTGGACAGTATCCCTAGTATCTAGTACGGGAAGTGTGACAAAATGAATGGAAGCACACTCCTCTTCCCAGATGTATGCGACAATTTTCACTGGTAGAAACGCAAATCCGAGGGGCGTTCAATAAGTAACGCATTTTTTTCTGGCCAATTTCGGTTGAAAAAAATTCGAAATTTGTTGTGGGATATCGTGAAATATTCCCGCTTCAGCCACTATAGCTTCATGAAGTACCGATTTTTGGCAGCGCTATACGTAGCCTTCAAAATGGCCGTCTGTAACGGTGGTGCGTTCCAAGCAGAGAGCTGCCATTGGGTTTCTTCTGGCGGAAAACCAGAGCATTGCTTATATTCATAGGCGCTTTCAGAATGTCTATGGAGATCCGGCAGTGAACAAAAGCACGGTGAATCGTTGGGCGAGGCGTCTGTCATCGCAACAAGGTCGCGCAAACCTGTCCGATCTCACCCGTGCCGATCGGCCGCACACAGCTGTGGCTCTTGTAATGTTAGAACGTGCGGACACTCTCATACGAGGTAACCACTGGATCATAATTGAACATCTCGCTGCTCTACTGAATTGGACTTTATTGTCATTGCTGACAGACTCGTCCACCAGGTGGGGTACTCAAAGGTGTGTACCTGCAGCGTTCTGCCATACGGACCGGAAATCGCACCTTTCGGCTTCCATTTGTTTGGTCCAATGAAGGATTCTCTCCGCGGGAAGCAGTATGTGGATGATGGGAAGGTTACTGATGCAGCAAGACGCTGGCTCTGACTTCGACCAGTAGAGTGGTACCATACGGGCATACAGGCCCTCCCAGTAAGGTGGCACAAGGCCGTTCGCATTAAACGGAGATTATGTTGAAAAACAGGGTTTCGTAGCCGAAAAAATGCCAAATAACGTGGTGTATGGGAATCCTGAATAAAACCAACCTGCCTTCAGAAAAAAAAGTGTTGCAATACTTATTGAACGCCCCTCTAAATCAAGTTCACAAAATGGCGCCACCCTTTACTTACATACATTTCTAGAACCAACAAGAACGTCCCTGTACAGTTTGAGTGAGGATTTCTACAACTACCTAAATGATAGAATGTAGGAACACAGGCATTTCTTTATGTAAATCATATCTTCGAAAATGTAGCTTGGGAGCTATTGAATCCGATTTAAAGTGTGTAGCGTAGGGTAGTTCGGCTGCCGGCACAACCTGCGTATTCTGACTCGGTTTTCTCTCATTTTTAGTGTCATATTCACTTACTTACATTATGTTACAACTCCAATTTCCTTTCCATATTTATTGTTTCTGTTTTCCCAATAACCTTTCTTTTCCTTACAACCTTGTTTTCTTTCTTCTATTTGTTTTCTCTGGATTTCCTGTTGTTCGGCGTAGTTACTTATATTGACTTTAATTTGATTCTTGAAAGTTTCTATCTATTGTTTACATCTCGGAGGACTCTTTGGCTCTCGGCCACTTTCGATTTTTATGATCCAAGCTATCGTTTATTTCTTTTTACAAAAATACTGGGTTATTTGCTTTGCTAATCTGTCCTTCCATAAAGATGAAAGAAGTTAACATTCGGTTTGCCATCACCTATTCAAAATTTTCTTTATACTTTCGTTAATTTCCTCATTGCTCCTCATTTTCTACCCATATTTAGTCATTATTGCATTCATTATTTTTCTTACAATTCCGCTTTTTTATTTTCTGTAGTTTCTACTGTTTATAATCAATTGTTAAGCATTAACATGCATGCATGTTAGTCAAGTTACTGTAGTACAGCATCTTATTTTTTCTTTCTTTCTGGGGATTTGTAACTCATTATAGATGTCCTTAGTTAAAATGTAAACCATTCCCTTCAAATGACCTATTTTTTGTGTCATTTCATTGAAATATTTGAAACAATTTTTTATAATTTATACCGTATTTTATGCATTTTTAGCAAGTGTAATGACTTTTTTCGGACAGGGTTCTTGTACCAGCTTCTTTTGACCTGTCATTGGAAGCTAAGTGTTACTGTCTCTAACATATTTTGTCAAAGTATTACAAAGTTTTTTGCATTTCATCTTAATTGCAGCCTATTTTCTTCCCACGCTGATTAGATGATTTTCGTGATTTCAGGATCCAAACTCCAGACGCATATCGTTTTCTGTGTGTCTTACATCAGTCTTAACTTGAAATGACCAGATATTTTCCTTCTGATTTTCGCATTAGCTCTTACTGGCTTATCTTCCTCAGTTTTCTGATTTTCATGACTGACTGATTTATTTATTCAGCTTATACCTTACAACATCATATTTTACAAGTACGTAAAATAAAGCGGATACAAGAAAAGATAAAATGATATGTATCTGTACAAGCCGATACACATATATGTATGTATGTATGTATGCCTGCGTAATAGTGAAAGCTGGAGAGCCGGTAGTAGCTAACAGAAGTTGTGAAACCCATTTTCCATCATAGTTGGATATCCACAGATTGCAGCCCGGTCAGTTAATTGCTGCAGGTGTTGCGTCTAGGAAGTATTTCCAGGTACCCGTCAATATTCTTTTTCGGCAGTCGCGCAAAGTGCTCTTCAGTGTTTGTTCCGGTGCTTCGGTGCTCTCAAGTCGCAATGGTCACCATCACTGGTTATTCCCCACTTGTGTAGCATTGCTTTAGTCACGGTGGGGCCAGTTGTGATAAGATTCTATAACGATTTTCATTTTGTGTTTCGCGAGCTACAATATGTTTTCGAAATGAACAAATTATATGATCTGATAGTGGCTGTTTAAGGGGCTCCGGAAAGGCTCAAAATCATGAAAAGTTCAATTTTTACTTTTTTGCGTTTTCTGAATCTGCAGACTATTACCTTTTAATAGATATATAATTTATTCAATTTCAAAGACTACAGCTATTTTTAAATTTTTTTTGAAATGTGTTCTACAAGGGCGTGACCCACTGTGGCGCTGTTAAACTGCTGTCAAATGGTGTTATTATTAACGTCCGTGTTCATCAGGTACATTTTAGTGATGTGAGATAAGGTATGTGTTGTGGCTAACCTGTGATGGTTCAATATATATCGCTGGTGTGATTGTCGATTGTTTCATGTTTATTTACTCTGTCGTTATCTCGAAAATATTCGTAATTAATTCTGTTTCTTGAGTCTCTGTTTTGTTGAAGTATAATAATGAGTAAAAGTAAAGTTGCTGTTGCGACTTTCAATGATGGCATCATTGTAAGGTGCAAGGTATTTAGAAATATGGGCATGAAGATAGGTTCTAAGACGGTACGAGCGATGCTTGCTTTAGACAAGGAACGCCTTCGGGCTGCAGACAGGGCTGTAAAGAGTCTAGAAATACAAGCAAGAGTAAACAGGAGGAGGAACAAGAGGAAGCTGGAGGAGGAGTTTGCAGAGGATGAAGATAATCCATCCTATGGACCTGGAATGCACTAAAAAGTTAATCCAATCTTTGTCGCTCGATTCCCAACACTAATACTAATTACATGTTTTCTAAGGATCTTCCAAACATATTTGTTTCAAACTTTCAGTAAATGTTACACAGTACCTTCTGCATAATTTAACACAGCCTTTTTCCAATAAACTGTATATTTTTGAATATATAAATAAAAATTGCAAAAAAATGTTGTGAATTTTCATTACAATTGAAAAAAAAATCTTTAATAACTGAACTAAAATTTTGTAAAATCCCTGTGTTAAGTTGTAGCCCATATTCCAATAAATAATCTGTAAAAAGTTCAACTTCCTACCTCAAATACTTTGTGAGGAAAGATGTAATTTATAAGCGTTATTTTAACATTGCAAGTATAGGGCGTTCCGGAGCCCCTTAACATTTTGTGCCCAATTATGAACTGGAAATTAAAAACTGTTCCACACGGGGCCTTCCCTCCCTAAACTCAAACCGATAATATTCAAGTTGATTACCCTTCTTTCTCGTAGTTATTAATTTTTTTAATCTGTTCGCGATACTCCTGTACAGTATTTCACATGTTATGCGCAAAAGTAGCGCTCCTCCGTAGTTTTTCAGATTTACCACCTCACTTTTTATGTAAGAGGAGTATTAACTTAATTTTCCGAAAATACATGAAACTGAATTTAGTTCTTTTATAATTTTCAATTACAATAATCCTGTTATAGTGTATTGTTCGTCATATGCTTTGTCTATAACAATTTTGATATTTATTTAATCCCTTTCAAATCTATGGGAAAATTGTGTAACTGGACATTGTAGTTTAGTTGTTGAAACGGAGAAGCTTTAAGAGTTCACGAAGCTAATTCTGTTTCACAAGTATAGTGGCTATTTTGTCATTTTAAATTTGTAAAAAATTTCTCGTTTTCTATTTGTGTTCCCAATCATAAAGAATTATCATAGTCACTGAAGCTCATCAAACAGAAAATACACTCTAAGACAAAGAAATAAACGGCGTAACACGAAGAAATAATCCGAATGGGACCGGAATCGGTAGATTTGATGTAAATGTTCAGACACATGATTACAGTTTCAGAAAAATTATTTAATTTATTCAACTGAAAGAGTTCCACAAAGTGACTACGTCAACGATGCGTTGGTCCACCTCTGGTCCTTATGTAAGCGGTGATTCATTCGGCTTGACATTGATAGAGTTGTTGGATGTTCTCCTGAGGGATGCTGTTGATGTTGTGGTCTTCAGTCCAAAGACTGGTTTGATGCAGCTCTCCACGCCACTCTATCCTGTGCGAGCCTCTTCATCTCCGAGTAACTACTGCAACCTACATCCTTCTGAATCTGCTTAGTGTATTCATCTCTTGGTCTCCCTCTACGATTTTTACCCTCCAAGCCTCCCTCCAATACTGAACTGGTGATTCCGTGATGTCTCAGAATGTGTCCTACCAGCAGATCCCTTCTTCTAGTCAGGTTGTAGGACAAATTTCTCTTCTCCGCAATTCTATTCAGTACCTCCTCATTAGTTACGTGCTCTACCCATCTAACCTTCAGCTTTTTCTGCAGCATCACATTTCAAAAGCTTCTATTCTCTTCTTGTCTAAACTGTTTATCGTCCATGTTTCATTTCCACACATGGTTACACCTAAAGACCTTCAGAAAGGACTTCCTGACATTTAAATCTATATTCGATTTTAACAAATTTCTCTTCCTCAGAAAAGTTTTTCTTGCTGTTGTCAGTCTACATTTTATATCCTCCCTACTTCGGCCATCATCAGTTAGTTTGCTTCCCAAAAACCAAAACTTATCTACTACTTTAAGTGTCTCATTTCCTAATCAGATTCCCTCAGCATCGCCTCATTTAATTCGACTAGATTCCATTATCTTCATATTTGCTTTTGTTGGTGTTCATCTTATATCCTTCTTTCAAGACACTGTCCATTCCGTTCAAATGCTCTTCCAATTCCTTTGCTGTCTCTGACAGAATTACAATGTCATCAGCAAGCCTCAAAGTTTTTATTTCTTTTCCTTGCACTTCAACTCCCAATTCAAATCTTTCTCTTGTTTCCTTTACTGTTTGTTCAGTATACAGATTGAATAATATCGGGGATAAGCTACAGTCCTGTCTCACTCCCTTGTCAAACACTGCTTCCCTTTCGTGTCCCTCGACTCTTACAACTGCCATCTGGTTTCTCTGCAAATTGTAAATAGCCTTTCGCTCCCTGTATTTTACCCTTGCCACCTTTAGAATTTGAAACAGAGTATTCCACTCAACATTGTCAAAAGTTTTCTCTAAGTCTACAAATATCATAAACGTAGGTTTGTCTTTCCTTAACCTATCTTCTAAGGTACGTCGTAGGGTTAGTATTGCCGCGCGCGTTCCTATATTTCTCTCTAATCCAAACCGATCTTCCCCAAGGTCGGCTACTACCAGATTTCCAGTCTTCTGTAAAAGATTGGTGTTAGTATTTTGCAACTGTGACTTATTAAACTGATAATTCGGCAATTTTCACGCCTGTCAACACCTCCTTTCTTTGGAATTGGAGTTCTTATATTCTTCTTAAAGTCTGAGGGTATTTCGCCTGTCTTATGCATCTTGCTCACCAGATGGAAGAATTCTGTCTTGGCTGGCTATCCCAAGGTTATCAGTAGTTCAATGGAATGTTGTCTACTCCCGAGGCCTTGTTTCGACCTACGTCTTTGAGTGCTCTGTCAAAGTCTCCACGCAGTGTCATATCTCCCTTCTGATCTTTATCTACGTCCTCTTCCATTTCCGTAATATTGCCCTCAACTACATCTCCCTTGCGTAGACCTTCTATATACTCCTACCTTTTTGCTTTCCCTTCTTTGCTTAGTACTGGTTTTCCGTCTGTGCTCTTGATATTCATACAGGTGATTCTCTTTTCTCCAAAGATCTCTTTAATTTTCCTGTAGGCAGCATCTACCTTACCCCTGATGATATATGCTTCTACATTCTTACATTTGTCCTCTAGCCATTTTGCACTTCCTGTCGCTCTCATTTTTTAGATGTTTGCATTCCTTTCAGACTGCTTCATTTATTGCATGTTTGTATTTCTCCTTTCATCGATTAAATTCAATAGCTGTTCTGTACCCGTGAATTTGTACTAGCCCTCGTCTTTATCGTACTTGATCCTCTACTACCTTCACTATTTCATCTCTCAAAGTTAACCATTCTACTTGTACTATATCCCTTTCCCGTGTCAATCATAACCTGATGCTTTCCCTGAAACTCTCTACAATCTCTGGGTCTTTCAGTTTATCATGGTCTCATCTCCTTAAATTCCTGCCTTTTTGCAGTTTCTTCAGTTTTAATCTGCAGTTCATAACCAATAAATTGTGGTCGGAGTTCACATCTGCTCCGGGAAATGTATTACAATTTAAAACCTGGTTCCGAAAACTCTGTCTTACCATTATATAATCAATCTGAAATCTTCCGGTGTCTCCAGGTCTCTTCCACGTATACAATCTCCTTTCATAATTCTTAAACCAAGTGTTAGCTGTGATTAAATTATGCTCTATACAAAATCTACCAGTCAGCTTCCTCTTTCATTTCTTTCCCTCAGTCCATATTCATCTACTACTTTTCCTTGTCTTCCTTTTTCTGCTATCGAATTCCAGCCCCCCCCCCCCCTCCCATGACTATTAAATTTTCGTCTCTCTCAACTACCTGAATAATTTCTTTTATCTTACCATACATTTCCTCAATCTCCTCCTAATCTGCAGAGCTAGTTGGCATATAAACTTGTACCACTCTGGTGGGTTTGGACTTCGTATCTATCTTGACTACAGTAACGTGTTCACTATGCTGTTCATAGTAGCTTATCCGCAGTCCTATTTTTTTTCCTTATTAAACCTACTGATCCATTACCCCTACCTGATCTTACATTTATAGCCCTGTAATCACCTGACCAGAAGTCCTGTTCCTCCCGCCATCGAACTTCATTTATTTCCACTATGTCTAACTTTAACCTACCCATTTACCTTTTTAAATTTTCTAATCTACCTGCCTGATTTAGGGATCTGACATTCCACGCACCGATCCACAGAACGCCAGTTTTGTTTTTCCTAATAAGACGTCCTCATGACTAATCCCCGCCCGGAGATCCGAATGGGGGACTATTTTATCTCTGAAATATTTTCCCAAGAGGATGTCATCGTCATTTAACCATACAGGAGAGCTGTATGCCCTCGGGAAAAATTACGGCAGTAGTTTCCCCTTGCTTTCATCCATTTGCAGTACGAACACAGCAAGGCCTGCCACGAAAACTCCTTACCGACCTTGTGGTTAGCATAAGTGCATTTTGCAGAGCATCTATTGCCGTCTGTGGTGATCAAATACCCTATTACCAACCATGTCCCACCTTTTTTATGTCCATGGGACTACCGTAAATTGCGGTGACTTCACTGTAATTATTGTCTTTCAATCAAAGTGTCATTTCTGTTCATCTCATTGGGTGTTTCGTTCTGTTCCGTATAGAATCTGATAAGAGATTCCACCGAGCTCTGGACATTTATTCAATTTTAGCTGTTTCAGATGTTTTTCAACACTATTGACACTAATATCTAAATAATTCATGTTTTCTGTGGCGCACGAATTAAATTGGGTAAATACACCTGAATTTTCCTTTGTAAAGGAATCTGGAAACGGAGTTAAGTATTTCTGCTTTTGTTTTGGGTACCCAGTTGCTATCTCGTCCAGAGTGTCTGGACACTAACTTTTGTGCCCTAAAAGCCTTTACATTCGGCCGTAATTTGTTCAAGTTTTGTGGGAGATCTTCCGATGATATGCTACTACAGTAGTCGATGAAGGCTTCACGCGTCGTCCCGTTAACACCCAAATGTTCTCCATTCAGCGTATACGTTTTGTATTACACCTATTGTACAGTAGTCTCTGTTTCTTTACAGTGGCCGTATTTCATGAAGACTCCCTTTCATCATGTTCTGTTCTACCAGATATGTATCTGTCAAACGCATAGTCAACTATTTTTTCAGATTGAATCACATTTCTTTTGTGTGTTCCTGTTCAGAGCTAAGCGTTTCGACTATTTTCTGAGACATGATTCTGTTTCAGAAACGGCTTTTGATAGTCTTTCAAAGGACTTTTTGTCACGTCTACCTCTTACAAAACTGTGATCATTCGAACTAATTGTTGGATGATTAAAATACCATGCGATGATGACAGTAAAATTGAGGTTTTTCGTAAAGTTTTTGGTTATATCTGGAAGCAGTTTGCTGGTCCCTAGAGGGATGCAATTCTAAGTTTATGCGCAACCTTGATGCTAAGCCTTGCACAAACAGTTTCGCATGCAGCTTTAATTTCTATCTCAGTGGATTTGAGTCTCTTGTGTACTGCGACAAAAGCACCACCTCAAGTTCCCGTTAACCTATCCTTCCGACACACACTTAAATTTCCCCCATAATCTCACTGGTATTAATTTCATGTTTCAAGCAGCTTTCTGTACCTAGTATTATAGAGCTTCACTCCATTTTAGGAGCGCTTCGAAATCCAGATTTTGTTGCTAATGTTTCGGCAGTTAACCATAATACACTGAGGTGACAATGATGGGATACCTTTTAATATCGTGTCGGACCTCTTTTCTGCCGAAGTAATGCAGCAACTCGACGTGGCATGGACTCAACAAGTCGTTGGCAATTCCCTGCAGAGATACTGAGCCATAACTCCGAAAGTGTTCTCTGCACGAGCTGACCTCTCGATTATGTCTCCTATGTGTTCGACTGGATTCATGTTGGGCGAGCTGGGTGGCCAAATCAGTCGCTCTTATTGTCCATTTTTTTTTTTTTTGCAAACTAATCGAGAACAATTGCTGCCCAGTGACATGGCGTATTGTCATCCATAAAAACGCCATCGTTTTTCGGGAACATGAAGTCCATGAGAGGCTACAGATGGTTTCCAAGTAGCCAAACATCACCATTTTCAGTGAATGATCTGTTCAGTTACCCAGAGGACCCACTCCATTCCATGCAAACACAGCTCATACCATTACGGATCCACCTCCAGCTTGCGCAATGCCTTGCTGGCAGCTTGGGTCTATGGCTTCCTAGGGTCTGCGTCACACTCGAACCCTGCCATCAACTCTTACCAACTGATATCGGCGCTCATCAGACTAGGCTACGATTTTCCTGTCGTCTAGGGTCCAACCAATATGGTCAAGAGCACGGGAGAGGCGACGTCGTGCTGTTAGCAAAGGCACTCGCGTCGGTCGTCTGCTGCCGTAGTCCATTAACGTCAAATTTCGCAGCACTGTCCTAACGGATACGGTCGTCGTACGTCCCACATTGATTCCTGCGGTTATTTCAAGCAGTGTTGATTGTCTGTTAACGCTGGCAACTGTACGCAAACGCCACTGCTCTCGGTCAAGTGAAGGTCGTTGGCCTCTGCGTTGTCCGTGTTGAGAGGTAATGCCTGAAATTCGGTATTTTGGAACACTCTTGATGCTGTGGAAATATATTGAATTAGTTATCGATTTCCGAAATGGAATGTCCCATACGTCTAGCTCCAGCTACCGTTCCGCATTCAAAGTCTGTTATTATCCGTGGTGCGGCTGTAGTCTCAGGAGTCACCTGAGTACAAATGACAGTTCATCCGGTGCGTACCCCTTTGTTTACCTTGTGTGTGCGATACCTCCGCCATCTGTATATGGACATATCGCTGTCCCATGACTTTTGTCACCTCCTTGTATTTCTGGGTCTTATACAGCAATCGTTGACTGGACTGCGTAAAAAACCTTTGTGTGCACCGCGGAGTCAGCTAGCTAGAGTGTGAAAGGCTCATTTTCTCTGTATTCGCCGAGTTTAGTTTTATTGCCTTTCTTTAATATGGGAAGCTATAGAAAACCTGAGTTATTGTGGCACTACTGTAATAAAATTAAATTGCTCCCCGACGTATACGCAGTGTACAGATCAGAATATGGGCTCTGAAAATGCAATAATGCACTAGCGAACGTATCGGCTAGGTCCGCGGCGCTGTCAGAGGAGTGCCAGCTGAAATAAGTCATTCTTCGGCGCCTCTGCGTCCCGTTACGGTGGAAGACGCGACCTGCAAACAGAACACTGCGCCAGTCGTGACTTGCAAATGTGAACAATACGGGACCGACACGAGCGTTCACAGCTCGGTGAATGTAGTTACTCCCGGTTGCTTCTCGAAGTAGTCAGCAGGTCTGCAGGTGTATTAAGAGGATGTGGGTCACAAGGAACACTGACAGTGCTACTGGAGCAGGTGCCAGATCTGGAGTGTTATTGTTAAATCACCTAAATCTCTCCTTATTTCGTTGCAGAAATTAACATCAGCGATTCTTATTTCCTAAAATGTTTATTAAAATAGTTCAGAAGTTACAATTACTTGTAATCGTTTACTGGTTCCGTTTAAGAAACCTTCATCTGATTAGCTTTAGGCTGTCACAAAAACAACAAAATGGGCCAGATGAGAAAAACAAAATTTGGAATTACACATACAAAATTTAAGAGATGTATAAAAACGCATAAACTATGAACGAGCCTTAATCCATGGTCCAGCGAAGAAGTCAGTCTCTCTGGGCGTTAAATGGCGGTATCCGCGTTAATGCTGTGTTTCTTGACTTTCGGAAGGCATTCGAGACAATTCTCCACTGTTTTCTAGGGGATAGCACATAGGATTCAACACAAGTTCGGCGTAGGATGCTCTTGGCTGGGGCCTCAATTTGAACCAGGAGTCATCGCTGAAGACAATTCTACTCAAGTCAATGAGATTCCAGGGCGAAAACGTGTCTGGAGATGCTCCAAACAGTGGTGGGATACCTCTGACTGTTGGCTGCCACAAGGCCCGACAACCAGTAACGATGATCTGGGGTGCCATATATATATATATATATATATATATATATATATATACTCCTGGAAATTGAAATAAGAACACCGTGAATTCATTGCCCCAGGAAGGGGAAACTTTATTGACACATTCCTGGGGTCAGATACATCACATGATCACACTGACAGAACCACAGGCACATAGACACAGGCAACAGAGCATGCTCAATGTCGGCACTAGTACAGTATATATCCACCTTTCGCAGCAATGCAGGCTGCTATTCTCCCATGGAGACGATCGTAGAGATGCTGGATGTAGTCCTGTGGAACGGCTTGCCATGCCATTTCCACCTGGCGCCTCAGTTGGACCAGCGTTCGTGCTGGACATGCAGACCGCGTGAGACGACGCTTCATCCAGTCCCAAACATGCTCAGTGGGGGACAGATCCGGAGATCTTGCTGGCCAGGGTAGTTGACTTACACCTTCTAGAGCGCGTTGGGTGGCACGGGATACATGCGGACGTGCATTGTCCTCTTGGAACAGCAAGTTCCCTTGCCGGTCTAGGAATGGTAGAACGATGGGTTCGATGACGGTTTGGATGTACCGTGCACTATTCAGTGCCCCCTCGACGATCACCAGTGGTGTACGGCCAGTGTAGGAGATCGCTCCCCACACCATGATGCCAGGTGTTGGCCCTGTGTGCCTCGGTCGTATGCAGTCCTGATTGTGGCGCTCACCTGCACGGCGCCAAACACGCATACGACCATCATTGGCACCAAGGCAGAAGCGACTCTCATCGCTGAAGACGACACGTCTCCATTCGTCCCTCCATTCACGCCTGTCGCGACACCACTGGAGGCAGGCTGCACGATGTTGGGGCGTGAGCGGAAGTCGGCCTAACGGTGTGCGGGATTGTAGCCCAGCTTCATGGAGACTGTTGCGAATGGTCCTCGCCGATACCCCAGGAGCAACAGTGTCCCTAATTTGCTGGGAAGTGGCGGTGCGGTCCCCTACGGCACTGCGTAGGATCCTACGGTCTTGGCGTGCATCCGTGCGTCGCTGCGGTCCGGTACCAGGTCGACGGGCACGTGCACATTCCGCCGACCACTGGCGACAACATCGATGTACTGTGGAGACCTCACGCCCCACGTGTTGAGCAATTCGGCGGTACGTCCACCCGGCCTCCCGCATGCCCACTATACGCCCTCGCTCAAAGTCCGTCAACTGCACATACGGTTCACGTCCACGCTGTCGCGGCATGCTACCAGTGTTAAAGACTGCGATGGAGCTCCGTATGCCACGGCAAACTGGCTGACACTGACGGCGGCGGTGCACAAATGCTGCGCAGCTAGCGCCATTCGACGGCCAACACCGCGGTTCCTGGTGTGTCCGCTGTGCCGTGCGTGTGATCATTGCTTGTACAGCCCTCTCGCAGTGTCCGGAGCAAGTATGGTGGGTCTGACACACCGGTGTCAATGTGTTCTTTTTTCCATTTCCAGGAGTATATATATATATATATATATATATATATATATATATATATATATATATATATATATATATATGAGGGCTGCACAATGTGGTTGTGGGGGAGAGAGTAGAAGAAAGGCTTACAGGAAAATATTAGATTGGTAGTAGGAACGAGAAAGTTGAAGCACTAATTGAGTTTTGCAATAAATACCAGTTAGTAACAGCAATAGTAAACGGAAGTGGAGGACGGAGAATGGGAATGATTAGAAACGAACTAATGGTATCATCTGCATCGGAACTTTATGCAGAATGAGCAGCGACGAGTGAAAATGTATGCTGGCCCAGGACTCGAACCCGGGATCTCCTGCTTACTAGGCAGTTGTGTTAACCACTGCACCACCCAGAGAAACTGTTGATCACAAATACGCGAACTATCTCGGCATGCTCACTGGCCGACTCACATTCCCACCCAGCACCACCCATCTGCTATCCCCTTTCCATGTCTTCCATGCTCGCTAATTTTAGATTTCCACTGGAGGTCGAACGCAAATGTGCATCCATACTGAAGGTTGTGGATTCACTGCCCATCATGGAGAAACACAATTATACGAATGCATGCTATCTTCTCTTGGACATGTCTGAAAGAACAGACAGCATACGAAATCTACATATCATATGAACTAAAGATGGAGGGGGGGGGGGGGGGGGGGAGGGAAAATTAAAAGCATGACAAATTTAAAAGAACGCAAAATCCCCAAGACTGGCAACGTTTTACAGAGGGTCGGAATATAGCGCGTACTTCAATGCGAGATGCTTTTAATACTTCCCTCAACGAAAGTCTGTCTCGAAATCTGGCCGAAAACCCAAAGAGATTCTGGTCGTACATAAACCACACCAGTGGCAAGACGCAATCAATACCTTCACTGAGCGATAACAAGGGTGAACTCACTGATGATAGTGCCACTAAAGCAAAGTTATTAAACACGGTTTTCAGAAACTCCTTCACCAAAAAAGACGAAGTACATATTCCTGAATTCCAGTCAAGAACAACTGCCAAGATGAGAAACGTAGAAATAGATATCCTCGGTGTAGCAAAGCAGCTTAAATCACTAATAAAGGCAAGGCCTCCGGTCCACATTGTATACCAGTCAGTTTCCTCTCAGAGTATTCTGATACAATAGCTCCATATTTAGCAATTATATACAACCGCTCGCTCACAGAAAGATCCGTACCTAAAGACTGGAAAATTGCTCAACTCAGATCAGTACCCGAAAAGGGAAGTAGGAGTAATCCGTTGAATTACAGGCCATATCACTAACGTCGACTTGCAGTGGGGTTTTGGAACATATAGTGTATTCGAACATTATGAAGTACCTCGAAGAAAACGATTTATTGACACGTAGTCAGCACGGATTCAGAAAATATCGTTCTTTCGAAGCACAACTAGCACTTTATACTCATGAAGTAATTAGTGCTATCGACAGGCGATGTCAAATTGATTCCATATCTTTAGATTTCCAGAAGGCTTTCGACACTGTTTCTCACAAGCGTCTTCTAACCAAACTGCGTGCCTACGGAATATCGCCTGAGTTGTGCGACTGGATTCGTGATTTCCTGTCAGAGAGCTCACAGTTCGTAGTAATAGAGGCAAAGTCATCGAGTAAAACAGAAATAATATCCGGCGTTCCCCAAGGCAGTGATATAAGCCCTCTATTGTTCCTGATATATATTAACGGTATAGGAGACAACCTCAGTAGCCGTCTCAGATTGTTTGCAGATGATGCTGTTATTTACCGTCTCGTAAAGTCATCAGATGACCAAAACTAATTGCAAAATGATTTAGATAAGATATCTGTATGGTGAAAAAAGTGGCTATAGACCCTGAATAAAGAAAAGTGTGGAGTTATTCGCATGAGTACTAAAGGAAATTCGCTAAATTGCGATTACGCGGTAAGTCACACAAATCTGAAGGCTGTAAATTCAGCTAAATATTTAGGGATTACAATTACAAATAAACTAAATTGGAACGATCACATAGATAATGTTGTGGGTAGAGCAAAAGAAAAACTGCGATTCACTGCAGAACACTTAGAAGGTACAACAGGTCTACTGAAGAGACTGCTTACATTATACTTGTCTGCCCTATTCTGGAGTACTGCTGTGCGGTGTGGGATCCGCGTCAGTTGGGGACTGACGGATAACATCGAAAAAGTACAAAGAAGAACAGCTCGTTTTGTATTATCGCGAAATAGACATGATACGTGAATTGGAGTGGCAGTCATTAAAACAAAGGCATTTTTCGTTGCGACGGGATCTTCTCATGAAATTTCAATCACCAGTCATCGTCTCCGATTGCAAAAACATTCTGTTGGCACCAATCTACATAGGGAGAAATGATCATCACGATAAAATAAGAGAAATCAGGGCTGGCGCAGAAAAATTTAAGTCTCGTTTCTCCCGCGCGCCGTTCGAGAGTGGAGTGGTAGAGAGACAGCTTGAAGGTAGTTCATTGAACCCTCTGCCAGGCACTTTATTGTGAATAGCACAGTAACCATGTAGATGTAGAAGGGAAGGAACTAAAGATATCAGCTGCATCGGGACTTTATGCGTAATCAGCAGCAATGAATGAAAATGAGGCCGGACTTGGACTCGAACCCAGGATCTCCTGCTGACTAGGCTGTTGCGTTAACCACTGCACCACCTGGACACTGTGTTTATCATAAATGTGTGGACTATCTCAGCTTGCTCACCAGCCAACTCACATTCACTTCTATCCGAAGTCCCTGCCCATATCCTTCATGCTCGCTAATTTTAGATTCCCATGGAAGTCGAACATAAATGTGCATCTGCACTGAAGGTTGTAGATTCATTCCTACCTACCTCGATAGGATTCTTGCCGAAGTCCCTTCACTCTGTGATAGCAGATACGTGCTAGGCAGTGTAAAGCAGCGTTGATGAAACCACCACCTAATATCTACCACAGAGAGGCAGAGAAACTCTAGCTGAAAGTCAGTTTCTGAGAGTTCATGATTAAAAAATCGGTCGTTGGGGATGTTCAGTCTACTTGCAGAAAATCATTTAAAATTAGATTTGCTGCTTTTTGTTCATATTGAAACACATGAAATGGCTATCAAGTCCGTATTTAATATGGTAAAACGTTATCATTCAAAGTTCACAGTACGTATAACAAATAAGCGTCCAGAATTTTAGTAAGTCCGAGCCGACTAATTTTCACGTTCTACCAGTCACAGACCCACGGCTATTCGAGAGTTAAACATTGGGTCGTTTCAGTAGTCTTCTTCGTAAGAGGTGCTTGCCAAAATATTCCGTGGTAATACACAATATATATAAGAACCAAGAGGGAACACTAAGCCTGGAAGACCAACTACGAAGTGCTCGGCTTAACAAAGGTAAGGCAGAGATGTAGTTTTCCGCCGACGCTGTTCAATCTATACATGGAAGAAGCAACGAAGGAAACAAAAAAAAGTTTCAAAAGTGGAATTAAAATTCAGGGTGAAAGAATATCAATGATAAGATTCACCGATGACATTGCTATTCTGACTGAAAGAGAAGAAGAGTTGCAAGATGTGTTGAATGGAATGAACGGTATAATGAGTACAGAATATCGCCTGAGAGTAAATCGAAGAAAGTAATGAGAAATGGCACAAATAAGAATAGCGAGTAACTTAACGTTAGAATTGGGGATCACGAAGTAGATGAAGTTAAGGAATTCTGCTACCTAGGCAGCAAAATAATCCATGTCGGACGGAGAAAAAGGACTTAAAAAAGCAGAATAGCACTGGCAGAAAGGACATTCCTGACCAAGAGAAGTCTACTAGTATCAAACATAAGTCTTAATCTGAGGAAGAAATGTCTGATCATGTACGTTTGGATCACAGCATTGTGTGTTATTGAAGCATAGACTGTGGGAAAACTAAAAATGAAGAGAATCGAAGCGTTTGAGATATGGTGCTACAAACGAATGTTGAAAATTAGGTAGAATGATAAGGTAAGGAATGGGGAGGTTCTCCGCTGAATCGACGAGGAAAGAAATATATGAAAAAAACTGACAAAAAGAAGGGACAGGATAATAGGACATCCGTTAAAACATCAGTGATTGAGTTCCAAGGTACTAGAGGGAGCTGTAGAGAGTACAAATTGTAGAGAAAGACAGAGATTGGAATACATCTAGGAAATAAAAAAATGGTTCAAATGGCTCTGAGCACTGTGGGACTTAACTTCTGAGGTCATCAGTCCCCTAGAACTTAGAACTACTTAAACCTAACTAACCTAAGGACATCACACACATCCATGCCCGAGGCAGGATTCGAACCTGCGACCGTAGCAGTCGCGCGGTTCCGGACTGAGTGCCTGAACCGCTCTAGGAAATAATTGAGGAAGTAAATTGAAGGTGGTACTCTGAGATGAAGGAGTTGGCACAGGACAGGTATTCTGGGCGGCCCGCATCAAACCTGTCAGAAGACTGATGAAACGATATTCTACGCTCCCTTTTGTTGCCCTTTATAGCAAGCCATACTGGGCTTAAATTTCGGCAGCATAATGCCTGCCTACACACTGCGAGAGTTTCTATTGCTTGTCTCCGTGCTTGCCAAATCCTACTTTGGCTGGATCTCTCCCCAATGGAGAACGTTTGGGGCATTATGGGCAGGACCCTCCAAACAGATCGGAATTTTAGGATCTAAGGCGCCAATTGGACAGTATTTGGTACGACATCCATCAGGAGGACACCCAACAACTCTGTCAATCAATTCCAAGCTGAATAACTGCTTGTGTAAGGGCCAGAAGTGGACTAACGTGTTATTCAGTTGCTCAATTTGTAAAGCTCTTTTTGTTGGATAAATCATCCAGTTTTTCTGAAACCATAATCATTTGTCAGTCTGTACATGTGCATCACATCTACCAATTTCCATGTTATTCAGATAATTCCTTAGTGGTGTGTCGTTTTCCGTCTTAATCTATTATGACGTCGCAGGGAATTCCGCCAAATGGTTCATATTGGATCTCTCTAATATGAAACAAAGTGTGTCAGCAGGAAAGAGCACCATATCAGTGTGTCAATTATTGTTTGACTGTGGACCTTTTTGGGTCCGTTGCTTTTTCATAGTCTTGTTATACACATGACTCGCCCTACCAATATATAAGATGGACGGGACCGGTTTCCCGTCAGTCTTTTCGGCTAATTCCGATGTTGTCTCAACGGTTTACAGTCAAAACATTATCAGCAGACAAAATCTGGTCACGGCTGAATTTCCACAATATTATGGATTACATCTATCATTGTTTTATTACACAAATAGCGATCGGTATTTTAAGTAGTCCACCCACAAAATATTTAGGAATATGTGCCCAAAGCGACCACATAAAACTGATACTACGAAGAGCAGATGTCATAGTGAGATTCATTGGACGAATCCTAAGAGGTGGACTACAAAATCAACATTCGACGGAGTTCTGAGTGATGCTCTTCAGTCGCGCCGAGTGGCTGCGCGGTTAGAGGCGCCATGTCACTGTTTGCGCTGCCCCTTCCGCCGGAGGTTCGAGTCCTCCCTCAGGCATGGGTGTGTGTGTTTTTCTTAGCATAAGTTAGTTTAAGTAGTGTGTAAGTATAGGGACCGATGACCTCAGCAGTTTGGTCCCTTAGGAATACACACACATTTGAACATTTTGATGCTCGTCACTTGGCGACCCAGACAGGAGAATGAAGATGGAAATAAGAGCTGCATGTTTCGTAATAAGTCATTTTCCTTAGAGCGGGAGCATCACAGAGATGTTCATCAAACCCCATTGGCAGACAGTACAAGAGATGTGCTATAGATCAAGGAGATATTTACTGTTAGAATTTCAAGAGAGTACATACCAAGAACGGTCAGGTAAAGACAACACTAGACACAGAAGTGGTATGACGTCCTTATTTCTAGATTTGTCCTGGTTCTCCGTACAGCATCACAATGGGTGTATCCATGTGTGACGGCTCTGGGTAGAACGTTGCCAGATTGCATTCGCCATCATTATGCAGGTCCAGCGCCTGACATAATGGTACAGGGTGTCGTTGGGTCACGTCTGGTTCACGCCGCTGGTAATTTGGTCAGCAGCCTCACAGTTCTATTGCGTTAAGACCTATGGCTGTGCTGTATTGTCGAGGTCCCTGTGAAATTATCTTTCAACAAGATAACGCAAACCACACGTTCCCTGTGTTGGCCTGACCTACTTCAATATGGAGGGTGTTAGATTGTTGTCCTGGTCAGTGTGTTCTCCAGATCTCTCACCCACTGAAAAATGGGTTGCCGAAAGAACAGCACCCCACTAATCGACAACCACTATGACTGATGAACTCTGACAGAGTTAAAGCAGCATAGAATGAAGCACATTTATGTGTCATCCAACCTCAGTTCGAGGTAAAGCCCAGAGGAATTAGAGCCACAACTGCTGCCAGAGGTGGCAGATCTCTGTATTAACTTTCGTATCCTATCTACCGCCAAATCGCCTACAAATTTAACCAGAGGAAAAATTCTTCTGTCGGAGCACAAAAAGGCGAATATGTTCCTCTTCAAACTAGAGAAAAAAGTGGGGAACTAGCCGCCTTAATGCCCATTCAGCCTTCCTCGCCAAAAATTTTGTCATGCGAACATATTCGCGCTCTTTTAACACAGAACATTCTAACTTATTTTACCCAGACTCTCTTTGAAGTTAAGCCTTCATGCTGAGCATTTCCCTCTAAGTGCCATTCTCTCCCACCATCTCCTTTTCCTCCCATTGATTTACAGTATATCCTACTGCCACTGTCTCCTCTCTCGCTGACACTGTTTCTCTTTGTCTTCCTCTCCCATTGACACTGTCTCCATACCTCTGCAGCTTAAAAATTCTGGGGAGGGTTCCAAGTTTTTTTTCTTCTATACCCACGTCTTCAAGTTCGCCAGTCTGGAAGAGACCAGACCTCGCCAAGTGTATGAATGATCTCTACTAACCTGTTCTCTTTTTTTTCCTCTCCACTGTCATTTCACTCTTTTGCTCTCACCTCTTCTGTCTCCACCCATCTCACTCTCTCTTTTACTGCCACTGTCTCTCACTGACGACCAATATCTGCTCTCTTTGGCTCCCACTACTATTATCTTCAACTACGAGAGTAAAGATGTTATTAGAAATATTTTACTGAATTTGCTGTCCTTCCAATTGTACACATTTTTTTGGCACTCGTTTAAGTTCTTTTCAGGCATGTTAAGACTATTTTTAGCTCGTATTTGTCACTGCAATACTACTTTGGGCATATTTGTATATACAGAGACAGCACGTCGTTAAGTTTCATTGGTGGAAAAATCTTGATTAAAAATATAGTTTGGTGACTCAAGAGCCCTTGCAATGATCCTAGAACCCTTGCCATATGTTCACTACGTCAGTTGAAACTATTTTACGCCTCAGACCGGATATTACATGCGTATTTTACGTGTATATTACCCGAACACGATATGACTGCACTTTGCCACCCGTAGCTGTTATCGGAAACATGCGATGACATTACAGTAAATAAGCACAGTGGTGACTGAGGAAAAGGCATCGCACTATGAATGCTTTCACGGCAGTTGTGCATGTACTGTCAGGTAGTTCAACGTCTCTTCGTGAAATATCACGATATACCGACTGAAGCTCCCTCACTCCCAGGTGCAATAGCGTTGCTGTCAACTAATAGGTATGGTAAATTCGAAACTCTGAATCTCAGTGCTGGACAACAGTACCGAAAAAAAGTTTCCTGGTACCCCAAGAATATCATATTAAAAATACGTGGTAAAAATTTCGCCGAACTGCCACGAAGAGAAGTGACTATCCTCACAATTGCTACCTTTCACACGAAAGATCATGGTGTCTTCAGGAAACGCCCACGAAGGAATGGAGCTTTGTATAAGCCGCCTAAGGTCCAGCTTAGACCACGCCTAATGCAGAAGAACCAACTGATGTGCTCAGTCTGCCTAGTCCGGAGGAAGTGTGCGATGGTTAAATTTTGACCCTGTGCTTTATGGTGGCTACAGTATGCCCATTTTTCCGATGTATGTACAAATGGTCGCTAGGCCGAAGGCTGTCCGAAACACTTGACCCATTATCTCTGGGATCAATAGAACCCGAGATACGATCCCCTCGAAAAATCGCAACTTCGCGCACTGCATTTTGGAACATACTGATACTGTGTACTGTCGTGCGCGGACCGATCAAATATATTGTTCCTACTGTAATGTATACACAAAATATGTACGATTTTATTTATACTTCCTGGCGTTGCAGTTTTAATAGCTAGCAGTGTAATTCCCACACCAAAAATTGCATTCTAGCAGCACTTTAAACATTTTTTCGATCAGAAACATTATAGAAAATTAAGTGGGAAAACAATTTCGGAGACAATAATAAAGTTAATAGGGAATAGGGTTATACCTAGGGACCACACCAATTTGGCAGTGATGTGTGGTATGATCTCTTTGAGCTACAATCCAGTCGAACCCGTTCCTGGGAAAGAATTGAGAGGAGGTCTGAAAAGAGCGCTTGCTAACTTCTGCAATTGCATCCCGTACATGCTCTTTGATATTCACATTAGGAAATTTCGCTGGGCGGTTCGTGTAATGGATATTTTAACGTGTGAGAAATGCACCCTTCACACCAGGTCAATGTTCACATGCATTACTGTACGCAAGACAATCATCTGGACGAGCTGTACCTCTAAAACGTACACATGTGCCTGAAGTAACTCATCTTTGTATCTCTGACCAGCATTCCTTCTGTCACCAACGAATTTGTTGAGCTCCATAGGCCCGTCCAACAGGGTGTACCTCCACCATTCTGTTCCACTCACTCTATGCTCTTCTCTGTATCTCTTGAGCAGTGAGGAACAACCACCATCTTCTTTGTCCAACAAGAGAACTTTGTTTAGTCGTGTTATTCCGTGCTTGTGTGTGGAAGTGAACAATAGCATTTTTCTTTGTTTTTGTTTCAAAGTACTTTCCAACTTTACTCTTTTGTATATTTTATGTGCACCAGCAACGTGTGCCAGATCTTTGTAGTGCAAGGTGGTTCAACCATCCTGAACCATTGTTATTGTGTCGCAGTTCTCTTGACTATCAAATCAAATGGCTCAAAATCTTTCTAGTTCTTACACATGTTTAAAAAATTCTATTTAATAGTGAAAGGACTAAACTTGTTGTTTGTGGATACAGGTGGAATTGCTCACAATCTGCAAACAGATGGAAACTGCCGCTACAGGTTTCAGTCTGCTGCATTGGGCTGCAGCGACAAGGATTACTTTGGGGAGATGGCTGTAACATTTGTAGTTGCCTGTAATACCTAATGCCATCATGCTTTCTTATGTGCTTGACCTGACTAATTCATTCTCATCTGACGATTAATGGTAGACAGTGCCAGGCTCTCCTTTCATGCCGCAACATTAGTTGCCGTATGGTACCTATTGCCCAAAATACGAGTGAGCTTGCATGAGCCATGTCATCAGTTGAGTCAGAGACCAGTTTTCGTGCAAGGTTTTGACTTGGACAGGAGGAGAGGTTGCTCATTTCTGGGAGTTCCAGTCATAACGGACGATGAAGTCCCTCAGGTAGGTAGCAGCTAGGATGGGAAGGAAGTGGACTCAGTATGCTTAATGGGGACCTCATCTGAAACTGGAGGAGACCCTACCGGTGGATATTGAGAGCACTGTGTGTAGAGCTAGCTGCAAGTTGTGACTCTTGCAAGCAACAGTACTGCCCGTTGCTTGGATTCAGTGGCTATCTTCAGTTCCTTTACACAAATAGTTGAAGAGGTGAAGGTATGTACCCTCACTTAAGGGCTGAAAGTACAGTTTGCTATTTGTGACATTGTCCCCAGTGTCAACTGTGGTCCTCCTCCTTGACACCAGGTGCATGACTTCCACCAAAGGCTCTATTAGTTCCATGACAGGCTTAGGTGCAGATTACTTGATTTGTGCTGTAGTGCAGAGAATTGTGTGATCACACTTCATTCCTCAGGTGTGAACACCACTCTGAAAGCAATTCCGTAATGTCTAATCAGATAAAGAGAGAATCAGACAGTGAGGTAATATGGTTAAGGATCAGGGGCAAAGATGGGCCTGAAATCAACTATTGAATGATGGAACTCTGCAGATAAAGCTTGAAAAATTTTGCAGGTAAATATGCAGAGCATTACATAGCAATAAGGGTACATCTCTGTCCCATCATCACTGAATGCAGAGACAGAAATTGGCAGTCATGAGGCATTCATAACATAGTTGATCACTAATGTTGCATAAAAGGTTTGGAAAGTTAGAAATATATTTCTGCTTCACAAGTGCATCAAGAAAATGATTAGAAGTTACCTGAGCAGTTAGCAGCAAATATTCTTATCAAACTATTGCACAAAAAGCTGCGCAGTTTCTTATTAGCACATTTATTCATTAGAATAAGTCCTCCAGTCTCCTTTATATAATATTGCCTTAAAGTTCATTTTCCTTGTATGGCTCTTCTATACAGGGTGTTACAAAAAGGTACGGCCAAACTTTCAGGAAACTTTCCTCACACACAAATAAAGAAAAGATGTGATGTGGACATGTGTCCGGAAATGCTTAATTTCCATGTTAGAGCTCATTTTAGTTTCATCAGTATGTACTGTACTTCCTCGATTCACCGCCATGATTTCATACGTGATACTCTACCTGTGCTGCTAGAACATGTGCCTTTACAAGTACGACACAACATGTGGTTCATGGACAATGGAGCTCCTGCACATTTCAGTCGAAGTGTTTGTACGCTTCTCAACAACAGATTCGGTGACCAATGGATTAGTAGAGGCGGACCAATTCCATGGCCTTCACACTCTCCTGACCTCAACCCTCTTGACTTTCATTTATGGGAGCATTTGAAAGCACTCGTCTACACAACCCCGGTACCATATGTAGAGACTCTTCGTGCTCGTATTGTGGACGGCTGTGATACAATACGCCATTCTCCAGGGCTGCATCAGGGATGCAGGGATTCCATGCAACGGAGGGTGGATGCATGTATCCTCGCTAACGGAGGACATTTTGAACATTTCCTGTAACAAAGTGTTTGAAGTCACGCTGGTACGTTCTGTTGCTGTGTGTTACCATTCCATGATGAATGTGATTTGAAGAGAAGTAATAAAATGAGCTCTAACATGGAAAGTAAGCGTTTCCGGACACATGTCCACATAACATATGTTCTTTCTTTGTGTGTGAGGAATGTTTCCTGAAAGTTTGGCCGTACCTTTTTGTAACACCCTGTATATTCCTTCTACTTTTCAGCTTTTCCTGCTTTGCTTAGTATTGGCATACTGTCTGAGCTCGATATTCATTCAACTGTTTCTCTTTTCCTATAGACAGTAGGTACCTTTCTTCTATTTAAGAATGCATCTGCTGCCTTGCATTTGTCCTCTAGTCATTCCTGCTTGGCCATCTTGCACTTTATGTAAATCTATTTTCTCAGATGTCCATAGTACATTTTCTCTGCTTCATACACCATATTGCATTTTTATATTTTCTCCTTTCGGCAATTAAATTAAATTTCTCCATTGCTATCCGAGGATTTCTATTAGACCTTATCTTTTTATGTACTAGTACTGTACTTGACCCTCTCTTGCCTTCACTGTGTTATCTCTCAGAGCTGACCATTTGTGTTCTGTTGTATTTCTTTCTTTTGTTTCAGCCATTTGTCACCTAATGCTCACTCTGGAACTCTCAAAACCTCTGGTTTTTCCATTTTATCCATGTTGTATCTTCATAATTTCCTGCCTTTCTGCAATTTATGTGGTTGTAATCTGCAATTAACAAACAATAAATTATGGCCAGAGTCACAGTTGCCCCTGGAAATGTCTTACAAATCTATAACCTGATTTCTAAATCACTGTCTTACCATTATCCAGTGTCCCAGGAGGAATGGACAATATTCAAGGATATGACAGGAATGATCATTTGAAGCAAAAGAGTCTAGTAAACATGGGCTCTAAAATGCATACCTTAAGAGCTATGAAACGTTTTCAGTAGAAGAGATACACAGTAGTGAAGATGAACAAGTGCTCATAGCTCTTAAAGTGTGCACTTTAGAGCCCATGCTTACTGGAAATTTTTTCTAGTTTCAGTCCATACCACCACCTCTCAAAAACATGAAAGCAAAGCGCTCACAATAGAAGATATCTGTACCACAGTATCAAAGATGAAGTAATACTCATAGTTCTTGTGGTATGCATTTTAGAGTTGATGTTTACTAGACTGTTTTGCTTCAAATGATAATTCCTGTCATATCCCTGAAGACTTACCATTCTTTGTGGAACACCTTGTATAATCAATCTGAAACTCTCCAATGTCTCCAGGCGTTTGGTAAGGAGCCGAATCAAGTGCCTGCGTCAGAGGCTCAGATGGTTCTGTGACCCTGTAGGCCACAACTCCATGACTTGCGCCATAGTGTAGTGGGGTTTTGGGCTCCAGTTGATGTGTCACAGGGCCCATTACGCACAGGATGTGCTCAACATGGGTAGTGCAGGCTGTGTAGTGTATAATGGGCGGTTTTTTGGGTTAGAGGGTCTCGGGAAAGCACAAAAAGGGTTTCAGTCTCAAACAATTCAGGTCGAATACAGGACAAGGCTAGACCTTAGAACTATCAATATGAAACACTGAAGAGCCAAAGAAACTGGTACACCTGACTAATATCACGTAGGGTCCCCACGAACATGCAGAGATGCGCAGCATGACATGGCATGTACTTGACTAATGTCTGAAGTAGTGCTGGAGGGAATCAGCACTATGAATCCTGCAGGGCTGTCCACAAATCCTTAAGAGTACGACGGGGTGGAGATCTCTTCTGAACAGCATATTGCAAGGCATCTCAGATATGCTCAATAATGTTTACGTCTGGGGAGTTTGGTGGCCAGCTAAACTCAGAAGAGTCTTCCTGGAGCCACTCTGTAGCAATTCTGGATGTGTGGGGTGTAGCGTTGTCCTGGCGGAATTTTCCTAGTCTGTTGCAATGCACAATGGACATGAATGGATGCAAGTGATCAGATGGGATGCATACACATGTGTCACCTGTTGAGAGTCGTATATAGAAGTATCAGGGGTCCCATATCACTCCAACTGCACATGACCCACACCATTATAGAGCCTCCACCAGCTTCAACAGTCCCCAGCTGACAGGCAGGGTCCATGTATTCATGAGGTTGTCTCCATACCCATACACATCCATCTGCTTGATACAATTTGAAATGAGACTTGCTGAGTAGGCAACATGTTTCTAGACATCAACAGTCCAATATTGGTGTTTACGGGCCCAAGCAAGACGTAAAGGTTTGTGTTGTGCAGTCATCAAGGGTACACGAATGGGTTTTTATCTCTGAAAGCCCATATTGATGATGTTTCATTGAATGGTTTGCACACTGACACTTGTTGATGGCCCAGAATTTAAATCTGCTACGATTTGTGGAAGGGTTGTACTTCTGTCACACTGAATGACGCTTTTCAGTCATTGTTGGTCTCGTTCCAGCTGGATCTTTGTCTGGCTGCAACAGTGTCGGAGATTTGATGTTCTACCAATTCCTGATATTCACGGTACACTACTGAAATGGTTGTAAGGGAAAATCTCAACTTCATCGTTGCCTCAAGGTGCTGTGTCCCATTGCTCATGCTTCGACTGTAACACCACATTCAAACTCACTTAAATCTTGATAACGTGTCATTGCAACAGCAGTAACCAACCTAACAATCGCACCAGACACTTGTTGTCTCATATAGGTGTTGCCAACCACAGCGCCGTATTCTGCCTGTTTACATATCTCTGTATTTCAATACACATGCCTATACCAGTTTCTTTGGCGCTTCAGTGTAGTTGTAAATTGTCACAGCTGTGCTGGGAAAGGACCAGAGCTCCAAGCACTTATAGGAAGCACTGAAGCTCAAATCCTAAAGGTACTGAAAGCTGGCTGAAGCTTTTACAAAGGACCTGACAGCGTTGACAAAAGATAGATTAATACAGTTGGTGGTGGCATGTTTGTTACTGATGGTAGTAGTTTATCTTATAGTGAAGTTGAAGTAGATGGTACCTGTGAGTTAGTACTGTATGCACCACTTAGTCCACAGGTGCTGGCGGGTCCATTGGTACCAATCTACCACTGCGTCATCCTCTGCCAATGGCGTCATTGGACATGGTATGGAAGGGTGTGGGATCAGTACACTACTCTCCCAGCCATTGTCAATTTTTGTGACTTTGAGTGTGACTATTCAATCAAATAGTTCCTTAATTGGCCTCAGAAGACTGAGTACACCCTGGTCCAGTCTTACCACTTGGCAATACTGGGAATTGAGCCCAGGTCCTCAGCCTGGCAGTCAACTGTGCAAACCACTCAGCTACAAGTAGGCACGAGTTAGTATGTGTAGAAGTTATACTAGACATCTGAAATAAATTAATAATTGGTTCCTTTTAGTGACCTTCTTATCCAGGTGATATAGCTGATGAAAGGTTCAAAGAAAATTTTAGTCTTATTTCAAATAGGTACCCTACTCATACAATTAAATTTTGTGATGATTTCAATCTACCCTTGATACGTTGGCAAAAATGCATGTTTTAAGCATGTTTTGGCATAAAACATCATCCATAATTGTACTAAATGCTTTCTTTAAAAATTATCTTGAATAAATAGTTCAGGAGCCCACAGAAGTGTAAATGGTTGCGAGAACATAAACATACTTGACCTCTTACCAACAAATAATCCTGAGTAAATAGGGAGCAACATACAGGGATTAATGATCAGAAGGTCGTTGTAGCAAGACTGAATACAGCAACATCCAAATCCTCTAAAAATAAATGCAAAATAGTCTACAGTATTTCAAAACACCAGGCACAATGATCAGCCAGAACATTATGACCACCTACCTAATAGCTGGTGTGTCCACCTTTGGCGCAGATAACAGAAGTAACATATCATGGTGTGGTAGCAGTGAGGCCCTGGTAGATCACTGGAGCGAGTTGGCACAACATCTGGACACACAGTTTACTTAATTCTCGTCAGTTCCAAGGAGGGGGTGATGAGTTCTGACGTCATGTTCAGTCACACCCCAGATGTGTTTGATCAGGTTCAGATCAAGTGAGTTGGGGGCCAACACATTAACTGGAACTCGTCACTGTCTTTCTCGAACCACTCCATTGCACTCCTGACCTCGTGATACATCACATTTCCTTGTTGAAAAATGCAACTGCCTTTGGGAAACATGATCATCATGAAGGGGTGTAAATGGTCTGCAGCCAGTGTACAATACTCCTTGGCCATCATGATGCCTTACATGAGCTTCACTGGACCCATGGATGCCTATGCCAAAGAAACAAAGTAAACATTTGAGAACTCTAATCCAGAGCAGCTGTAAAGTGCCAACATGAGTAACTTAGAAGTAGATATCCTTAGTGTGGTGATGCAACTTAAGTCATTTAATAAAGACAAGTCTTCCAGTCAGATTCTATACTAATTAGGTTCCTTTCCTTTCAGAGTATGCTGATATAATACCTTTATACTTTGGAATCATGTACAATCACTTGACAATAGATCCATACCGGTACCTACATACGAGTAGATTTCCCCACCATGTTATAGTTCTGGGTGGAGATTTTAATTTGCCGGATATAGACTGGGAGACTCAGACGTTCATAACGGGTGGCAGGGACAAAGAATCCAGTGAAATTTTTTTAAGTGCTTTATCTGAAAACTACCTTGAGCAGTTAAACAGAGAACCGACTCGTGGCGATAACATATTAGACCTTCTGGTGACAAACAGACCCGAACTATTTGAAAAAGTTAACGCAGAACAGGGAATCAGTGATCATAAAGCGGTTACGGCATCGATGATTTCAGCCGTAAATAGGAATATTAAAAAGGGTAGGAAGATTTTTCTGTTTAGAAAAAGTGACAAAAAGCAGATTTCAGAGTACCTGTTGGCTCAACACAAAAGTTTTGTCTCAAGTACTGATAGTGTTGAGGATCAGTGGACAAAGTTCAAAACCATCGTACAATATGCGTTAGATGAGTATGTGCCAAGCAAGATCGTAAGAGATGGAAAAGAGCCACCGTGGTTCAACAACCGAGTTAGAAAACTGCTGCGGAAGCAAAGGGAACTTCACAGCAAACATAAACATAGCCAAAGCCTTGCAGACAAACAAAAATTACGCGAAGCGAAATGTAGTGTGAAGAGAGCTATGCGAGAGGCGTTCAATGAATTCGAAAGTAAAGTTCTATGTACTGACTTGGCAGAAAATCCTAAGAAATTTTGGTCTTATGTCAAAGCGGTAGGTGGATCAAAACAAAATGTCCAGACACTCTGTGACCAAAATGGTACTGAAACAGAGGATGACAGACTAAAGGCCGAAATACTAAATGTCTTTTTCCAAAGTTGTTTCACAGAGGAAGATTGCACTGTAGTTCCTTCTCTAGATTGTCGCACAGATGACAAAATGGTAGATATCGAAATAGACGACAGAGGGATAGAGAAACAATTAAAATTGCTCAAAAGAGGAAAGGCCTCTGGTCCTGATAGGATACCAGTTCAATTTTACACAGAGTACGCGAAGGAACTTGCCCCCCTTCTTGCAGCGGTGTACCGTAGGTCTCTAGAAGAGCGTAGCGTTCCAAAGGATTGGAAAAGGGCACAGGTCATCCCCGTTTTCAAGAAGGGACGTCGAACAGATGTGCAGAACTATAGACCTATATCTCTAACGTCGATCAGTTGTAGAATTTTGGAACACGTATTGTGTTCGAGTATAATGACTTTTCTGGAGACTAGAAATCTACTCTGTAGGAATCAGCATGGGTTTCGAAAAAGACGGTCATGTGAAACCCAGCTCGCGCTATTCGTCCACGAGACTCAGAGGGCCATAGACACGGGTTCACAGGTAGATGCCGTGTTTCTTGACTTCCGCAAGGCGTTCGATACAGTTCCCCACAGTCGTTTATTGAACAAAGTAAGAGCATATGGACTATCAGACCAATTGTGTGATTGGATTGAGGAGTTCCTAGATAACAGGACGCAGCAAGTTATTCTCAATGGAGAGAAGTCTTCCGAAGTACGAGTAATTTCAGGTGTGCCGCAGGGGAGTGTCATAGGACCGTTGCTATTCACAATATACATAAATGACCTGGTGGATGACATCGGAAGTTCACTGAGGCTTTTTGCAGATGATGCTGTGGTGTATCGAGAGGTTGTAACAATGGAAAATTGTACTGAAATGCAGGAGGATCTGCAGCGAATTGACGCATGGTGCAGGGAATGGCAACTGAATCTCAATGTAGACAAGTGTAATGTGCTGCGAATACACAGAAAGATAGATCCTTTATCATTTAGCTACAAAATAGCAGGTCAGCAACTGGAAGCAGTTAATACCATAAATTATCTGGGAGTACGCATTAGGAGTGATTTAAAATGGAATGATCATATAATGTTGATTGTCGGTAAAGCAGATGCCAGACTGAGATTCATTGGAAGAATCCTAAGGAAATGCAATCCGAAAACAAAGGAAGTAGGTTACAGTACGCTTGTTCGCCCACTGCTTGAATACTGCTCAGCAGTGTGGGATCCGTACCAGATAGGGTTGATACAAGACATAGAGAAGATCCAACGGAGAGCAGCGCGCTTCGTTACAGGATCATTTAGTAATCGCGAAAGCGTTACGGAGATGATAGATAAACTCCAGTGGAAGACTCTGCAGGAGAGACGCTCAGTAGCTCGGTACGGGCTTTTGTCAAAGTTTCGAGAACATACCTTCACCGAAGAGTCAAGCAGTATATTGCTCCCTCCTACGTATATCTCGCGAAGAGACCATGAGGATAAAATCAGAGAGATTAGAGCCCACACAGAGGCATACCGACAATCCTTCTTTCCACGAACAATACGAGACTGGAATAGAAGGGAGAACCGATAGAGGTACTGAAGGTACCCTCCGCCACACACCGTCAGGTGGCTTGCGGAGTATGGATGTAGATGTAGATGTAGATGTACCTAAAGACTGTACAGTTGCACAGGTCACACCAATACTCAAGAAAGGAAACAGGAGTAATCTGTTGAATTACAGACCTATATCACTGATATCAATTTGGAGTAGGATTTTGGAACATACCAATGTGTTCAAACAATATGAATTACCTCAAAGAAAATGATCTACTGACACACAGTCAGCATGGATTCAGAAAACTGCGTTCTTTATTCACATGAAGTAATGAATGTTATTGACAGGGGATCTCAAACTGATTCCAGATTTCTATATTTCCAGCTTTTGTTAACATTTCTCACAAGCAGCTTCAAATCAAATTGCCTGCCTATGGAGCATTGTCTCAGCAGTGTGACTGGATTAGTGATTTACTGTCAGAAAAGTTAGTACTAACTGATGGAAAATCATCCAGTGAAACAGAAGTGATATACGACGTTATAGGCCCTCTGATGTTCCTCATCTGCAAGGTGCATGCAATAAGAAATGCAACACTTTTTTTTTGACCAATTTCAGTTGAAAAAATGCAGAATTTGTTGTGGGTCATCATGAAACATTCCCATTTCAGCCCCTATAGTTTCATGAAGTTCCAATACATAGCAGTGCCATATGTAGCTTTCAAAATAGTTCCTGTAACAGAGGTGCATTCCAAGCAGAGAGCTGTCATAATTTTTCTTTTGGCATAAAACTGGAGCAGTGCAGATTTTCATAGCTGCTTGCTGGATGTCTTTGGCGACCTGGCAGTGAACAAAAGTACCGTGAGTTGTTGGGTACGGCATCTGTCATCATCCCAACAAAGTCGTGCAACCCTGTCCAGTCTCCTGCGTGCCTGTTATTCCTTCAGTGTATTCCTCACCATAAAAATGGAAATGCATTTCTCCTTCTCCATGAGCACGCAAGTGTGTGCATCGGAGAGGAGCTCACAAAACTCATTCTTGCTCATCCACCCTACCGCTCAGATCTCACACCTTCCAGTCTCCATCTGTTTGGCACTTTGCGGGAAGTAGCAGGTGGATGATGGGGAGGTTATTGATGTACCAAGACACTGGCTCCAAGGTCAATAAGTAGAGTGGTACCATGCGAGCATACAGGCCCTCTGAGCAAGGTGGCTTGAGGCTGTCAGAGTGCATGGGGATTACGTTTAAAAATAGAGTTTTGTAGCCAAAAGAGTGGGAAATAATATGGTGTACTGAAATCCACAATAAAACCAATCTGCTTTCAGAATAAAACTGTTGCATTGTGTACTGAATGCTCCTTATATATATAAATGATTTCGGAGGCAATCTGAACAGCCAAATGAAAATGTTGCTTGTGTGAAAAAATGTTCTCGAACTGCCCCTGAACATCTCTGGAAAATATCTGTATAGTATTGTGCATCTGAGATATTAATTCCATAGTCACTGTTTTGATAATATTGGCAGTTATTTTGAATGAAAATTTGCCAAGAATTTGTATTAAATTTTTACTATAATAATGGATTAAAAAGTGCAGCAAAATTTTAGAAATGTTAAATACTACTTTTCGTAAGTTTTCTATGAGTGAAACTAGAGTTTACAAGTGATATTAAACATTTTAAAGTAGGCCCTGAAGATGAAAATGACATGTGTCCTGGACGCTCCAGCGCATCAACCAATGAAATTGTGGAAATAAAGAAATCACCGAATCCTAATCGAATATTTTGACATGTCAATTGGCTCATGCTACAAACTTTTCCAGATTTTTTTTGTCCGAAATGTGAGTCAGCAAAATTTGTTCCAAAGTTGTTGAATTTAGAACAAAAGCACAGGCAAACAAATACTGCCAGGAATCAAAAGGTGAGGAAAACAAGGACATGGGACTGATAAAAAGTGACAAATCATGGTGGTACATATATGAAGTCAAAACTACAGTATGACTCAATCAGTCCAGTGTACGATTTTACGAATGGCTTTTGCACCACAACAACGTACCTACTCACACTTCGTTGCTTATTTGTGAATTTTTTGGCCAAAAACAATGCTATAATGACGGCCCAGCCTTTTACAACCAGAAGAGATTACAAATGCATTGCAAGAGAGATAAAAGCTTTCTCAAAAACCAAATTCCAGAAGTGTTTCTTGGGGTTGGAAAAAGTGCTGGAGAAATTGTATGACATCTAATGGGGATTATTTTGAGGGGAGGTAACATTAATGTAGAATAAATGAAAGTCTTTTCAAAAAACAAAAATTCCCCTAATTTGTTTGGACCCACCCTGTACATACTGCAATGCATAATTACCATGATACAAAATTAAGAGAGATTCAGTCTTATACAGAAGCTTAAACAAAGTGATGCCAACAGTCTTCTTTGCCCAACACAATTCACAAATGGAATAGGAAGGAAACAATAGATAGGGGTTGTACAGTTCTGGTACATCATGTACCCTCCACCAAGTGCCATACAGTGGCTTGCAGAGTACAGATGTGAACTGTGTGCAGTCCATCTTCTGTCCCAGAACCATTGCCACATGTCTGAAATAACATTTCTGGCATGCTCGGCACTACTGAGACCATGATCTTGCCCAGGTGATTTTTTTATTTATTTTTTATTTTATACTGTATCCCAAGACTTCTCTTGCAGCTTTTTCATCAGTGGAGAAGACTTGATAAGTACGCAGTTTACTGATTTACACTTTATATATATATATATATGTCTGCTTGTGTCTGTATATGTGTGGATGGATATGTGTGTGTGTGCGAGTGTGTACCCGTCCTTTTTTCCCCCTAAGGTAAGTCTCTCCGCTCCCGGGACTGGAATGACTCCTTACCCTCTCCCTTAAAACCCACATCCTTTCGTCTTTCCCTCTCCTTCCCTCTTTCCTGATGAGGCAACAGTTTGTTGCGAAAGCTTGAATTTTGTGTGTATGTTTGTGTTCGTTTGTGTGTCTGTCGACCTGCCAGCACTTTCATTTGGTAAGTCACATCATCTTTGTTTTTAGATATATTTTTCCTTCGTGGAATGTTTCTTTCTATTATAACCATATATATATATATATATATATATATATATATATATATATATATATATATATATATTTAAAAAGAAAGATGATGAGACTTACCAAACAAAAGCGCTGGCAGGTCGATAGACACACAAACAAACACAAACATACACACAAAAATCTAGCTTTCGCAACCAACGGTTGCCTCGTCAGGAAAGAGGGAAGGAGAAGGAAAGACAAAAGGATATGGGTTTTAAGGGAGAGGGTAAGGAGTCATTCCAATCCCGGGAGCGGAAAGACTTACCTTAGGGGGAAAAAAGGACAGGTATACACTCGCACACACACACATATCCATCCGCATATACACAGACACAAGCAGACATTTTTATATATGTTTTTTTTTCCACGTGGGAAAAATATATCTAAAAAGAAAGATGATGAGACTTACCAAACAAAAGCGCTGGCAGGTCGATAGACACACAAACAAACACAAACATACACACAAAATTCAAGCTTTCGCAACAAACGGTTGCTTCGTCAGGAAAGAGGGAAGGAGAGGGAAAGACGAAAGGATGTGGGTTTTAAGGGAGAGAGTAAGGAGTCATTCCAATCCCGGGAACGGAAAGACTTACCTTAGGGGGAAAAAAGGACAGGTATACACTCGCACACACACACATATCCATCCGCATATACACAGACACAAGCAGACATTCCAGCAAAAGTTATTAAAACTAGCCGAAAAGGTTGTTTAATAGCTGAAAGCAACTGTTTGTGAACTAGAAACGGCGGATTTTATAGCAGCGGTAGTGTTGAAAGCGGAAAAAAAATTTTTTTGGTATGGTTTGGAAGTGGGTTACGTATTATTATGTATTATTGAGTATATATCGGCGGGATAAAATTGTATGGTGGATTACAGTAAAAAGGAGAAGGTGAATACAAAGTGAAACTACTGGCAAAAACAGAAGGAGGAAATAAGCCGACAGAAAAGACTTTGAAATGTAACAGTGACAATAACAAACGTAATTGTTGGGTTCAAATTAATGATATGAATATAATAGAGGGAAACATTCCAAGTGGGAAAAATATATCTAAAAATGTCTGCTTGTGTCTGTGTATATGCGGATGGATATGTGTGTGTGTGCGAGTGTATACCTTTAACGTGTTACCATCCTCATCAGAGACACCAACCACTTTCTCGAACGCCTGGAATTCCTACTTAGTCTGTTACCCTCAGAAACCATTTTTGTAACCATTGATGCCACTTCCTTATACACAAATATTCCGCATGTCCAGAGCCTCGCTGCGATGGAGCACTTCCTTTCACGCCCATCACCTGCCACCCTACCTAAAACCTCTTTCCTCATTACCTTAGCCAGCTTCATCCTGACCCACAACTTCTTCACTTTCGAAGGCCAGACATACCAACAATTAAAGGGAACAGCCATGGGTACCAGGATGGCCCCCTTGTACGCCAACCTATTCATGGGTCGCTTAGAGGAAGCCTTCTTGGTTACCCAGGCCTGCCAACCCAAAGTTTGGTACAGATTTATTGATGACATTTTCATGATCTAGTCTCACAGTGAAGAAGAACTCCAGAATTTCCTCTCCAACCTCAACTCCTTTGGTTCCATCAGATTCACCTGTTCCTACTCTAAATTCCATGCCACTTTCCTTGACATTGACCTCCACCTGTCCAATGGCCAGCTTCACACGTCCGTCCACATCAAACCCACCAACAAGCAACAGTACCTCCATTATGACAGCTGCCACCCATTCCACATCAAACGGTCCCTTCCCTACAGCCTAGGTCTTCGTGGCAAACGAATCTGCTCCAGTCCGGAATCCTTGAACCATTACACCAACAACCTGAAAACAGCGTTCGCATCCCGTAACTACCCTCCCGACCTGGTACAGAAGCAAATAACCAGAGCCACTTCCTCATCTCCTCAAACCCGGAACCTTCCACAGAAGAACCCCAAAAGTGCCCCACTTGTGACAGGATAATTTCCGGCACTGGATCAGATTCTGAATGTGGCTCTCCAGCAGGGATACGACTTCCTCAAATCCTGCCCTGAAATGAGATCCATCCTTCATGAAATCTTCCCCACTCCACCTAGAGTGTCTTTCCGCCGTCCACCTAACCTTCGTAACCTCTTAGTTCATCCCTATGAAATCCTCAAACCACCTTTCCTACCCTCTGGCTCCTACCCTTGTAACCGCCCCCGGTGTAAAACCTATCCCATGCACCCTCCCACCACCACCTACTCCAGTCCTGTAACCCGGAAGGTGTACACGATCAAAGGCAGAGCCACGTGTGAAAGCACCCATGTGATTTACCAACTGACCTGCCTACACTGTGAAGCCTTCTATGTGGGAATGACCAGCAACAAACTGTCCATTCTCCTGAATGGACACAGGCAGAGAGTGTTTGTTGGTAATGAGGAGCACCCTGTGGCTAAACATGCCTTGGTGCACGGCACCACATCTTGGCACAGTGTTACACCGTCCGGGTTATCTGGATACTTCCCACTAACACCAACCTGTCAGAACTCCGGAGATGGGAACTTGCCCTTCAGCATATCCTCTCTTCTCGCTATCCGCCAGGCATCAATCTCCGCTAATTTCTAATTTCAATTTGCTGCCGCTCATACCTCACCTATCTTTCAACATCATCTTTGCCTCTGTACTTCCGCCCCGACTGACATCTCTGCCCAAACTCTTTGCCTTTACAAATGTCTGCTTGTGTCTGTGTATATGCGGATGGATATGTGTGTGTGTGTGCGAGTGTATACCTGTCCTTTTTTCCCCCTAAGGTAAGTCTTTCCGCTCCCGGGATTGGAATGACTCCTTACCCTCTCCCTTAAAACCCAAATCCTTTTGTCTTTCCCTCTCCTTCCCTCTTTCCTGACGAGGCAACCGTTGGTTGCGAAAGCTAGAATTTTGTGTGTATGTTTGTGTTTGTTTGTGTGTCTATCGACCTGCCAGTGCTTTTGTTTGGTAAGTCTCATCATCTTTCTTTTTATATATATATATGAAAACAAGGATGATTTGACTTGCCGGACGAAGGCGCTGGCACGTCGATGGACACACGGGCGGGCACGGGCATGCATGCGGGATTCTGGCTTTTGCGGCCGGCGGTTGCCTCGTCGGGGGTGGGGGTGGGGGCATGGGGGGGAAGGGGCGGAGGGGGGGGACTGGTGGATTTGGGTTTTTGGGGGAGGGGGTGGGGAGTCCTTCCGGTCCCGGGGGCAGGGGTACTTGACTTGGGGGGGACAAGCAGACAGATATGTCTGCTTGTGCCTGCATATGTGTGGATGGATGTGTGTGTGTGTGTGCGCAAGTGTATACCCGTCCTTTTTCCCCCCTAAGGTAAGTCATTCCGTTCCCGGGATTGGAATGACTCCTTACCCTCTCCCTTAAAACCCAAATCCTTTCGTCTTTCCCTCTCCTTCCCTCTTTCCTGATGAGGCAACAGTTTGTTGCGAAAGCTTGAATTTTGTGTGTATGTTTGTGTTCGTTTGTGTGTCTGTCAACCTGCCAGCACTTTCATTTGGTAAGTCACATCATCATCATATATATATATATAATGGAAACTGCTGGACAATTAGTAACTTGTACACATTTTATAACATGTGGGCTAGATTAAAAATTAATATTTCTATTCTATTTCATAGATTTATTCAAATAAAATACTAAGAACAAATAATGTATGGTAGCTAATGGTTAATATCAATGAAATTTAGTCTTAAATACCAGATGTGCATTTGGAATCCATTAAAATTTAATTCCATTTTTTTTTTAGTTCTCACGTATTTAAGGGATATTTTCTTGCTGAGTGGTCAAATTACGCTGTTCAAAATTTTTGTATAGTTATATATCAAAATATTTGTACAAATGTTTAATTTTTTACAGAGTCACAGATCACGGACAGAAATTTTTGCAACTTTCCAAGAATGTCACTGTAATAACAACACATCATGACTGCAGTAAAGAAAGTGTGTGGTGCTCTACTTTGGTTTATATGCTTGTTGGTAAGGAAGTTATTTTAGTCTTAAAGTTTGCTTAATAGTAGCACTTTTAACTATGTTTTAATGTGATGCAATTATGTCAAGAAGCTGCTAATTTATTTATTTACATAATTTGCAGTTTGCCATGCCTATTTCATAAAAATATGTACACTGTTTAAAAAGTTCACATTTAAATATATTGTTTCAGAAACAGTTAAATTACTATCACAATTAAAGATAACACACATTTTCTGATACAGGCTGCTGTCGAGTGCCGGAGGCGTAAGGACAAACAACAGTTGCAGACTCGTGAAACCAATATGTTTACTTTTGTGCGACTGCTCTTCATGAGATTGGTTTATGGCATAGCAAGTGCAATGGGTGTCAGTGATCGCTTATCTGAATTTATGGGAGGTGTGTTTGTGCCTCCAGGTGTAGATGAAGACTATGGAGATTATGACTACTTCTGAGAGACATCATCATCATTACAGAACTTCTGTAACTGGCAAAGATAAGGCAGTGGATTTAAGCATGAAATGAAGTGCAAAGATTATCAATAATGTACACTAATTGTTACTTAAGTCCTATTTATTAATTTAAAAATGGAGTTACCATAATATTTATATTTCATTGTCATTTTGTTCTTCCATATGAAGCATCTCACTACAGATATTTAAAATTATTAAGCATAATAATTCATACATTTATGTATTAAAGCTGTTATGATAACATGTATACAAAATATTTATAATATTTATTTATGTATTTAAAATAGATTACCAAATATTTTATGAAGACTTTTGCAAATGAGCACAATACAAATCAAGAAGTTGAGGGAAACAGAGCAGCAGTTTTGTACCTAATGCAGACGTTTGTCTTGTACAAATGATAATGAACAATTTTTGCAATATTTTTGTTTAATCTATGATTAAACACATGCAGTAAATAAGCCTTGTATGGAAAAATTACGATGTATCAATTTCAGTACCTGTTAAAGCCAAGTAATTCATATGGGATCACTCCCCACAGTGTAATATAAACCAACATGAAAGTTTAAACGTATAATTTCCTATCCCTTGGTGGTACAAAAAATGCACAAGCATTTTTTAAAAAGTGGATATGTTACAATACAAAATTTTGAATAAAAAAGTACAATGTAAGTTCAATGTGCTCTAATCAGTTACTACTGGGACAGGCTCCATTTATTGATGGAAACTGTGACTAACTTTTGCTTCAACCTAAATAATTAGTACCTTTTCTTACCAATATTTATACAGCATTAAATTATTCTTGCTCTCCTAAATTTACATAAAAGATATATCACATTCAAACATATTTATTTGTTAATTAATGCTTTCAGGCATACTACAAACAAACAAGATATATAAAAAGCCAATACCAGTTCAAAAAAATAACAAGTGTTTAATACAAAAAATACTTTCAAATAATAAGTATATACCTGTAGTATCTTCAGTACATTTCTTCCCGACATTCAATGATTAACAGAACATGCTTTAAACTTGTGTTTTAAAATATAAAATTCTCCAAGTTGGTAGATATGTGGAATTATAATAAATAGTCCCTCCTTCTTTTAATAGAGAGGAATTGGATGGTATAATGTTGTGTGACTTTACTTCTCACTTCAGCAGTGCACCACCATTGCAAGTTTTGTGCACTTATATCAGAGACTGCCTGGAAATCCTGGATCAATAGCAGAGACAGTTTAGTTTGATTTTTCTGCCTGTAGAGATCCCACTGATGCACCCTGAACAATTATCCCCAAATTTTTGTTTCTTTCCATTTTACTTCTCTGCTCTCAGTTGCTTAGAATTCATGTTAGGATGATTTAGGGATACACAGAAAAGTGTATGAGCAATGTTGACCATGTTTCACAGCAATATATCTTTGTAAAACTTAAACATGAGCATAAGTGCCAACAATGTAGGCCTTTATTCACTGAACTAACCTAGCATGAAAGCAGCACATATATGAAACACAAAAAATGTGGACATACGAGAAGAATGTAAGTTATAAACATAGGTCTTGAGACAGCCTTACTGAATAGGTTATTTCCTATGCCACAGATTACAGTTTGTACAATCTGCTTATGGTTTATAACATAAAATTAAACCACTGGTTGCTATACCCTCTAGGGCTATGCAATTGTAAATTATACAAGTAAAGGGTTATTATTTACCAAAAGAAGACAAAATCAAATAGTTGAGTTACTTATGAGAACAGAAGAAAAACAAAATGATGAAAATTGTGTCTAATATTTACAGAAAGACACACTAATGGATGTAAGATGACCTTTTCTCAAGAACTTCACTACCAAAATTTCCCTCAAAGAAGATTCACCTACCTTACTGACTTAAGACATAAATAGCAGACGTGTGTTAATTTTGTTTTATGAGGCCACAGAAAACCATGTTATCACTAGCTCTCTCCTCCTTGCTTACACGAAAACTTCGAGAATTACTCTATCATAAATTATTAGCTAATGAATGCATTTCTTTGCTTTGTTGCTGTTCTTTTATCTAATTTGTATTGTATTTTCAGAATATCTCAGATTTCAATAAATCTTTAAATGTTGACATGCTGCCAATTTGTCTAATATTTAAACAAAGATGTTTTTGTATCACAGCACCGAACAAATGTGCAAATGATAAATTTTAAAAAATTATGAGAAGGAAACCTTCAAAAGTAATGGGTGCAGATTAAGAAATTAATGTAGTACCCCTCTACGCATTACTGCTGATGGTCATGGTGAAGTACCAGTGCCCTCCCATGTGAACGACCAGCACGGTACATAAAGTACCATACTGGTAAAGTCAAGTTGAGGTTATCTGATTGCAACATTTAGAACTGATAAGGTTTCAGAAAAGATAAATCATAGACATAGCAATCATCAGATCATAAACTTTTTTAACTGTAATAAACAGTAGTGTATGCTGTTAGTCTGACTGACATAGCTGGTACATTCAGAGTGGAGTGGCCAACCCTAGACGCCAGATTTAGATACCTGACTGTCCCAGGACATGGACTACTCAAAAGACAAGGCGATAAAACAGGTAACTGGTGAAGTAATCATCATGAAAGCCTACTGTATATCTTCTATCATTTCCATTGCCTCACATGGGTGTGTTTATATGTATATTCTGAACTGATCTAAGGGAAGGCTTTGGAAACAACTGATGTGGAAGGTAATAAAAAACTCATGTTTACTTGATCATTATGCAATATTCTTTCTTTAGTGTATAATACATGGAGGCAGTTGTAAAACAAGAAGAATAAATCAAATCCAGCAGTAATCGAGGTTAGAAAAAGTACTAAATTTCTACAAACCTTTTGTGTGCACAATGAAAATACCTAAACATGGAGCACAGAATTTGTCAACCACCAGAATCATTTAATTTTGGTAGTCCAATGGAATGGCTTCACTGAATCACAAAATTTCAAGCTTCAGGATTGAATTTAAAGTTCAAACCTCAACAGATAATTTCATTAATTAACTGTTTGGATCCACAAGGTGAAAATATACTTCCGACATTTGGTCTAAAGGAAGAGCAATGCAAAGAATACATGAAGTAGTAAAATCTATTTCCGTTAACCATTTTATACAATAAGGAATCTAACTTATGAGTGATCGATGTTCAACCAACAATTTTGGTGCATTGAATGACACACTCATTCCTGGCCAAATCGTCATAGTTGTTGACAATGTAATCACCAAATCATGAGGAGCTGCCAGAAAACGAAAGTCATCTATGTATGAATATTAGCTGTACATCTTGTAACTTAGGTAGAGACATACAGTGGAAGCCGCTTTCGTCAGTCCATTAAGAGGTCATGTGCATTGAGAATCTGCCAATTTCACACTCACTGACTGTGAATTGGAAGTAATAAGTTGCAAAGTCATGTCCCATCAGTAAATAAACAGTCCCAAATTCCATACACAGAGGCCATCAAACATTGAGAAAAGAGAGTTCCAGCATGCAGCAGAGTTCCAGGCCATGAAGAGTTCCATACTGAGCAGCCTTGAATGACCAACAGCCTACAGCAAACCCTATGTAAGTGAGATTTATATTCAGTTAAGCTTGTACACTAAGGAGGACTTGCAAAACTTGTCTGTACATACCCCTGGACTAGGGTTATTGGTTTCCATCGTACATCTGTCTGTATGTACCCTTGTCTGTATGTCACTTCCATTGTGACAAGTACTTGAACCTAACAGTTCAATTAGGCAAAATAATCTGGCACTTCCACGGCTCGTGGTTTGTAGTACCAGACATTAGTGTGTCTACCTGAATCAAAGTTATAGGATGGGATGGACATTCACTCTGGTAAATGAGTGGAGAATGTAGTAAGCCTCATCTGTTTTACACTTATTGAAGTTATATACTAGTGTCAGTCCTCTTCTGCGTGTTCATTGCAAACATGCGAAGAAGCAATAAAAAGCAGACAAGTAAGTGAGCCAGAGTATCATTTCCTTATGACCGTGTCTACCTTCTTAGTCTAACATCCGGGTCACTCCATACTGACTCCAACCACAGAGACTTGAAAAATCCCAGCTTGACCCTGTTGGCATTTCACTCCCATCGACAGCTGCTCATTTACCAAGAAACAGATGACCTCAAATCCCACATCATCTATAATCTGAGCAAGAGCTTCTAAGAAAGTATGGTGCTGTCCACACTGGTTTATGACAATGATCAGAAAATGACAAATGCACTGCAAGTACATAATTATTTATATCTACAATCAGAAACTAATCTTGTGAAGCTGACTCAAATTCCCTCTGGTTTTTTAAAGATTAATCTAATGATGTGCTGACAGGATGAGAAGAATACATTCCTCAAACAGAAATTTCAAGAGGATTACAATTCAGACTTAAGAATAAATGGCAACACGTCAAATAGCAGCAAAGGTGGCGTAAGGTACAGTGGCAATCTACAAATAAAAAAACTATTAATTGAAAAAGTGTTGTCACAGCATTTCAGACAATACAGTCCATTGTGTCCCTCGGGTGGCAGAGCTATTTATTGGTAAAATAGATCAAAGCTGTACACAGTAACTTCCAAGATATGGGAGAAAGGAAAATAATATAATGCAGCAACCCTAACAGGGACATTCAAATATAAATTTTATGCAATCATTGGGATTCTCAGTTACCATGAAAAGTCAGCATTGCTTGACATATACGTCACAGAGGGGTTGGACCACATACTGCCTGCTGACAGCATGAACAAAGACCATGATGACATCAAACGAGTTAATGACAGTGGAGTAAAACTATGCAAAACAAATAAAATTTAAAGAAAAGATGACTGAAATCCCCAAGTGTTACACACACTTCTAAAACCTTGAAAGCTCATGAGGGAAACGGGACACAGATTGAGGAGTACGAGAATACCTTATTATGGCATTCTCCACCTCCTCCTCCTCCTCCACCACAGTCTGTGCATGCTTCCTCTGACACATGTCCTTTTAAGGACTTTATCACTTACTTGAAATTCATGTTAGAAGCTGATCACAAGCCTCTTGTTCCAATATCTGGCAAAAATTGTACGATAATATGTCAAAGCTACAACACATGAGGCTTCAACTAGCAAGACGCAGGAACTAGGGGGAACAGTGAACCATAGGAAACAGTGAATCAACAATAATAATATTTAGATCAACATTCAGGGATATTCAGTGTTTAGAGAAGAGGGAGGTTGGCAATATGAGTATCACCACTTGCCTCTGATTGCCTGAAACTGAAAACAGTTGTTTGAGTTTTGGAGCATCTTTTCATATTGTATGATAAAAAATGTATTTTTATTCATTGTGTTTTTCATTACTATTTTTATTCCCTTGAAAATCATATGTTAATACACGATTTTTGAATACATGGAGTTTGATTATTTATAACCACAATACCAAATGCCAAAAACCATTGGATAACATTAAAGAGTTTTCTCTGATTGGTGTACTGGGGGACAATGAAACAATTCAAATGGGGAAGAATGACCCACTAGTTCACTGAACCTCCTAATTATTTCTTCCATAATATCTGTGGAAATTTTTCAATTATTTGTGTAGGTAATAATATGATGTTTTTTCTTGTTGCTTAGAACATAACTGCATGTCTGGTCAGTCAGCAATAGTACCTACTATCTAATGGATGAGGTTAGTTTACAGACACAGTTTGAACAATGTGTTAAAAATTTGGCAAATCAGCTACAAATACCATAATATATATTTACAACAATATGAAAAGGATAGGACTGCAACTCACCACATACAGGAGGTTCTGAGTGGCAGGCAGGCACACTGAATAAAAGTTACCAGATTTTATTTAGTCATCAGACTAAGTCCTTCTTCAGACCTAGAGAACACACACCCACATGCATGCAGGTGCATTCGCACCCACACACGCACATGTGCGCATGTGTTCCACTCACAGATAGAGGGAGGGAAAAATGACTGTCTATATGCCTCCATATGAGCCCTAATTTCTCATATTTTATCTTCATGATCCCTAGTAGAATGTGGTGTCACCGCCAGACACCACACTTGCTAGGTGGTAGCCTTTAAATCGGCCGCGGTCCGCTAGTATACGCCGGACCCGCGTGTCGCCACTGTCAGTGATTGCAGACCGAGCGCCAGCACACGGCAGGTCTAGTGACATGTCCTAGCACTCGCCCCAGTTGTACAGCCGACTTGCTAGTGAAGCTACACTGACAAATACGTTCTCATTTGCCGAGACGATAGTTAGCATAGCCTTCCGCTACGTCAATTGCTACGACCTAGCAAGGCGCCATGACCAGTTTATATTGAGATTATATAATGTATCAACAAGAGCGATGTTCACCAATTGTGGATTAAAGTTAAGTATTCTACCAGTTACTCTTGTTTGGCTAGTCTTATTTCTCTGACCTGTTCCAGACCTCACGCCAGCCTGCGTGAGTTAAACGCGTGCATTTCGGCCTCCTCTAGCAACACGGTGTTGGCTCTTCTGCCAACACATCAGAATGTATGTTGCTGGTGGTAGTATAGTGTGTGTGTGCCCGCATATATTTCGAAATACAAATCCTTTTGGATTGGTCTTTGAGCCTAATCACAAAAAACCATATGCACTGTACGGAGTTTCGATGTAAAAAAAGGTGGAATTTTTTTGTTTTCTCCTGAAAGTTGAAAATTCGAATGATGTATGCAACTGTAATAATAACAATAAAAATGTGATAAGTTTATGGCCACATTTCAACATTTTTAACAATAGCTTTCCCCAAGAAAACAACAATACTGAACTCTGTACAAAAAACAAACAAGTACACTACTGGCCATTAAAATTGCTACACTACAAAGATGACATGCTACAGACACGACATTTAACTGACAGGAAGAAGATGCTGTGATATGCAAATGATTAGCTTCTCAGAGCATTCACACAAGCTTGGCACCGGTGGCGACACCTACAACGTGCTGACATGAGGAAAGTTTCCAACCGATTTCTCATACACAAACAGCAGTTGACCAACATTGCCTGGTGAAACGTCATTGTGATGCCTCGTGTAAGGAGGAGAAATGCGTACCATCACGTTTCCGACTTTCATTAAGGTCAGATTGTAGCCTGTCACGATTGCGGTTTATCATATCACGACACTGCTGCTCGCGTTGGTCGAGATCCAATGACTGTTACCAGAATATGGAATTGGTGGGTTCAGGAGGGTAATACGGAATGCTGTGCTGGATCCCAATGGCCTCATATCACTAGCAGTCGAGATGACAGGCATCTTATCCGCATGGCTGTAACAGATCATGCAGCCACGTCTCAATCCCTGAGTCAACAGATGGGGACGTTTGCAAGTCAACAACCATCTGCAAGAACAGTTCAACGACATTTGCAGCAGCATGGACTATCAGCTCGGAGACCATGGCTGTGGTTACCCTTGATGCTGCATCACAGTCAGGAGTGTCTGTGATAGTGTACTCAATGATGAACCTTGGTGCACGAATGGCAAAACATCATTTTTTTGGATGAATTCAGGTTCTGTTTACAGCATCATGATGGTCCCATCTGTGTTTGGCGACATCGCAGTGAACGCACATTGGAAGCATTTATTCGTCATCGCCATACTGTCATATCACCCTGTGTGATGGTATGGGGTGCCATTGGTTACACATCTCCGTCACCTCTTGTTCACATTGACAGCACTTTGAACAGTGGACATTACATTTCAGATGTTTTACGACCCATGGCTCTACCCTTCATTTGATCCCTGCGAAAGACTACATTTCTTCAGAATAATGCACAACCGCATATTGCAGGTCCTGTACGGGCCTTTCTGGATACAGGAAATGTTCGACTGCTGCCCTGGCCAGCACATTATCCAGATCTCTCACCAATTGAAAACGTCTGGTCAATGGGTGCAGAGCAACTGGTTCGTCACAATACGCCAGTCACTACTCTTGATGAACTGTGGTATAGTGTTGAAGCTGCATGGGCAGCTGTACCTGTACACGCCATACGAGCTCTGTCTGACTCAATGCCTAGGCATATCAAGACTGTTATTACAGCCAGAGGTGGTTGTTCTGGGTACTGATTTCTCAGGATCTTTGCACCCAAACTGTGTGAAAATGTAATCACATGTCAGTTCTAGTATAATATATTTGTCCAATGAATACCCGTTTATCATCTGCATTTCTTCTTGGTGTAGCAATTTTAATGGCCAGTAGTGTAGATTACAAAAGGGATAACGATATCATACCAAAATAAGAGGACACACTATGAGTACTCCAAGTGAAATACTTGTCCTAATTTTACCACCTACTTCAAAAGGTACAACCAAGTACAAACACAAGTTGTTTCAAAAACAGAGAAACTAGACAATCACAAGATAATGTGTAATTCCAACCATAAAATTAAAGCAGCATGGCAAATTATAAGACTATAAATTGGTGCAAAGTCAGTTAATCACAGTAACATAGAGCTCATTATGAACAACACTAAACCAACTGGCTAGTGCATTCAATCATTATTCCAACCATAGCACTGCAGTTCATAAATAATCATTGTGAGAAACTGCCAAAGGATACAGCCACATCAAAAAATTCATGCAAATATATATGTACCCAGCAACACCAGAGGAATTGTCAAAAAATCATTAAAGTATTGCCTAACAAATATGCTGTGAGGGCTGATGAAATACCAGATGGTATCTGTATCTAAATCTACACCTACATCTACATCCATACTCAGCAAGTCACCATTCAGTGAATGGTAGAGGGTACTCTGTACCACAACTAGTAATCTCTTTTCCTGTTCCACTCACAGAGCAAGGAAAAAACAACTGTCTATATGCCTCCATATGAGCCCTAATTTCTCATATCTTATCTTCGTGGACCCTACGTGAAATGTACATTGCCAGCAACAGTATCATTCTACAGTCAGCTTCAAATGCTGGTTATCTAAACTTTCTCAGTAGTGTTCTTTGAAATAAATGTCTTCTTCCCTCCAGGGATTTCCACTTGAGCTTCCAAAGCATATCTTTAACACTTGCGTGCTGATCGAACCTACTGGTAACAAATCTAGCAGCTAGCCTCTGAATTGCTTCAGTGCCTTCTTTCAGTCCCACCTGGTGCAGATCCCAAACACTCAAGCAGTGCTCAAGAATAGGTTGCACTCGCATCCCATATGTTTCTCCTTTATAGATGAACCACACTTTCCTAAAATTCTCGCAATAAACCAGAGTCGACCATTTGCCCTTCCTAGCACAATCCTCAAATGTTCATTCAATTTCACATCACTTCACAACGTTACACCCAGGTACTCAAATGACATGACAGTGTCAAGTGGGACATTACTAATGCTGTATCTGAACATTATGAGCTTGCTTTTCCTACTCATCTGAATTAACTTACATTTTTTTTACATTAAGAGCCAGCTGCCATTCGTCACACCAATTACAAATTTTGTCTAGGTCATCTTGTATCAACCTACAGTCACTTATCTTCATCACCCTCCTATGCACCACAGCATCATCAGAGGACAACCACAGATTGCTGCCCACCCTGTCTGTCAGATCATTTATGTATACAGAAAATAGCAACAGTCCTATCAAATTTTCCCTGGGGCACTCCTGATATTACCCCTGTCTCCGATGAACACTCTCAATTGAGGACAACATACTGGGTTCTATTACTTAAGAAGTCTTCAAGAGCCAGTCACATTTCTGAGAACCTATTTCATATGCATGTACCTTCAGCAACAGTCTGCAGGGGGGTACTGTGTTGAATACTATTTGGAAATCTAGAAATATGGAATCTGCCTGTTGCCCTTCATACATAGTTTGCAGTATATCATAAGAGAAAAGAGCAACCAAGCTGGGTTTCACACAAGTGATTCTTTCTAAAGCTGTTCTGATTTGTGGTCATCAGCTTTTCGGTCTCTAGGAAATTTGTTATACTCGAACTCAGAATATGCTCTATCATCAAAGTTAGTGCAACATTTATTGTGAAACCACTAGCAGACAGTAAATTCATCATCTGAGAGTGGTGTATATTCAAATAATCCTAAAATTGCATAGATAACACGTCTGGACAAGAAGGGCGCAAAATATGAAATTTCTAATTATAGGCCACTTTCAGTTGTCAGGCTTCAGTAAAACTATAGAAAAAATGTTCCTTAAAGATTAACAGGCTTCGTAAGTAAAGAAATGCTGATAAATGACTCTCAACAAGGGTTCAAAGCTGAAAAGTCAACCTAGCCAGCAATCTTTAGCTTTTTAAATGAAATATTAAAACCAGTGGATGATAGGCACCATGTATATGGAATATTTGTCAATCTTAGTAAGGCCTCTGATGTTATTGATCATAACATTCTCTTGCATATGTTAAGTAATTATGTAATTTGAGGCCAGTCTGACAGGTGGATATAATCGTGCCTCAACCATCGACAAATCACATAAATAAAATACACAGACAACAAAACACAAAAAATTTCTAATTTTTACAGTAACGAGCAAAAGAAATCAAGTATGGAATCCTACAAGGGTCTGTTCTGGGATCTGACCTATTTCAGCTGTAGATGCCTTGGCTGATAAAATACATAAAGGAACCATAGTACTCTTTGCAGATGACACTAATATTCTAATTAAGTCACACAGTGAGCAAAATCTTCAGGAAACTGCAGCATCTGTTATGCACTGATTAGCACAGTGGTTCAAGACCAATCAATGCCTCAAATGTCTGTCATACAAAATTTTTAGGCCAACACATTCAAGAGAATTGAGGTGGGGGATGCACCTTACCAATGTAAATAAAAAACTGAACACACTAAAGTATGCTGTTAGGATTCTCAATCAAAATACAAGCTGCTCATCAGTAATGTCAGTGTACCATGGTAGTATACAATTGCTACTGATGTATGGTATAATTTTTTTTCCTCTTTTTTTTTGCGGGGTTGGGGGGAGGGGGGGCAGTTTCACAATTTTTACAAAAACATTTAAAATACAGAGAAAGATTATCATGGTGATAATGAAGTCTAAATAAATGCAGGGACTCCAGTAGACCCCTTTTTAAAAGTCTGAAAATACTGATACAGTAAGCACAAACTTATGTAAAAGAGGAGTGTATCACACTGGAGTTATGTTGTATAACCATATGCCTTCTTACTTAAAATGTCTACCACAATTAGTACATTTAATGTAAAGTTGAAACAGATCTTGCTTGAACACTGCTTCTACTGATTCTTCCCACCAACACCAATTGCAGGTGGGAACTTTCCCTGCAATACATCCTACGTTCCCGTAACCCTCCTGGCCTCAACCTTCGTTAGTCACTGTCCTCACCCATCCAGCCCCTTCCTGTTCCCATTCACCACCACACCCAGTCTTTTAATTTCTTATTATTTCTCTCCTTTCTGCTACTTACCCTCTCCCCTCTCCACACCTTCTCTCCTGCCCTCCGTCTAAACTGCAACACTTCACTGTCCGCCATGCCCACCACACTATCCCTCCCCCTCCCTGCCCCAGCCTCCTCCTTACCCCCACCCAGTCGCCAACCCATCATGCACTGGAGCTGCTGCTTGCAGTGTAGTTTCAGCTCTCTGAGACTGTAGACGTGTGTGCAAGTTGCGTTTGCATTTTTGTGTGTGTGTGTGTGTGTGTGCGTGTGTGTGTGTGTGTGTGTGTGTGTCTACTGCTGACAAAGGCCTTAATGGCCAACAGCTATGAGCATGTGAATCTTTTTATTGTGACTATTGCGACTCAGCATCTCCGCTATATGGTGAGTAGCAACTTTCCTTCTCTGGTATTGTTACATTACATCCTGGATTTTCCATTGTTTGAAATTTTATAAACTTTTCTGTTTAATGTGTAACATTTTCACTAGAGGCAACTTCAAAACCTCAGTAGCAGTTAGATTTTTGACTTGCAAGGAGTGAAAAATATTTTTCCAGTTCCATCAAAAAGTAATTATTTTGCTTGTGAATGTTTCTTTAATAACTTTGACTTGTCTTCTTTTGATTGTTATTTTAACAAGAATAAGTAATACATATATGCCTATAAATTAATTGTTAGGGCTTTTAAGGTGACTGGAGTAACCGAAAAATTGTAGCATGGCTGAAACATAAGTTCGGCTGATGATGTACCTTTGAGCACAACAAGGTGGTGTTCCTCTAATCAGGTCAAAAAGTACACCACCACTTAATAAGTAAGTTTTAATTACAGTAATTTTAGCATCATGTAAGGAGAAAATTTAAATATTTTTGGATTCAACGGTGCCTACAAGCAGAACTGGTGTTACACATCTGATGATAAACAACGATGATCTGGAAGCCTCTATTAAGTTAGTTTGAGAAAAAAAAAGACTACTGATCAATCAACACACGTTATTGATTTGAAGAAACCAGCGTTAATTTTCCATCTTAATAAGTTCAAGGAATCTGGTAACTCAACCTGTACAGGGTGTTACAAAAAGGTACGGCCAAACTTTCAGGAAACATTCCTCACACATAAAGAAAGAAAATATGTTATGTGGACATGTGTCCGGAAACGCTTACTTTCCATGTTAGAGCTCATTTTATTACTTCACTTCAAATCACATTGATCATGGAATGGTAACACACAGCAACAGAACGTACCAGCGTGACTTCAAACACTTTGTTACAGGAAATGTTCAAAATGTCCTCCGTTAGCGAGGATACATGCATCCACCCTCCGTCGCATGGAATCCCTGATGTGCTGATGCAGCCCTGGAGAATGGTGTATTGTATCACAGCCATCCACAATACGAGCACGAAGAGTCTCTACATTTGGTACCGGGGTTGCGTAGACAAGAGCTTTCAAATGCCCCCATAAATGAAAGTCAAGAGGGTTGAGGTAAGAGAGCGTGGAGGCCATGGAATTGGTCTGCCTCTACCAATCCATCGGACACCAAATCTGTTGTTGAGAAGCGTACGAACACTTCGACTGAAATGTGCAGGAGCTCCATCGTGCATGAACCACATGTTGTGTCGTACTTGTAAAGGCACATGTTCTAGCAGCACAGGTAGAGTATCCCGTATGAAATCATGATAACGTGCTCCATTGAGTGTAGGTGGAAGAACATGGGGTCCAATCAAGACATCACCAACAATGCCTGCCCAAACGTTTACAGAAAATCTGTGTTGATGACGTGATTGCACAATTGCGTGCAGATTCTCGTCAGCCCACACATGTCGATTGTGAAAATTTACAATTTCATCATGTTGGAATGAAGCCTCATCCATAAAGAGAACATTTGCACTGAAATGAGGATTGACACATTGTTGGATGAACCATTTGCAGAAGTGTACCCGTGGAGGCAAATCAGCTGCTGATAGTGCCTGCACACGCTGTACATGGTACGGAAACAATTGGTTATCCCGTAGCACTCTCCATACAGTGACATGGTCAACGTTACCTTTTACGGCAGCAACTTCTCTGACGCTGACATTAGGGTTATCATCAACTGCACAAAGAATTGCCTCGTCCATTGCAGGTGTCCCCGTTGTTCTAGGTCTTCCCCAGTCACGAGTCATAGGCTGGAATGTTCCGTGCTCCCTAAGATGCTGATCAATTGCTTCGAACATCTTCCTGTCGGGACATGTTCGTTCTGGAAATCTGTCATGATACAAATGTACCGCGCCACGGCTATTGCCCTGTGCTAATCCATACATCAAATGGGCATCTGCCAACTCCGCATTTGTAAACATTGCACTGACCGCAAAACCACGTACGTGATGAACACTAACCTGTTGATGCTACGTACAGATGTGCTTGATGCCAGTACTTTAGAGCAATGAGTCGCATGTCAACACAAGCACCGAAGTCAACATTACCTTCCTTCATTCGGGCCAACTGGCGGTGAATCGAGGAAGTACAGTACATACTGACGAAACTAAAATGAGCTCTAACATGGAAATTAAGTGTTTCCGGACACATGTCCACAGAACATCTTTTCTTTATTTGTGTGTGAGGAATGTTTCCTGAAAGTTTGGCTGTACCTTTTTGTAACACCCTGTATAAATCCCCCAAAACACTGAAAAAGATCTCCACTGATGATGAAGAGTTGTTACTAATAGATTATTTAACTCTCGCAGCAAACATACACTATGGATTATCAAAAACTCCAGTAATGAGATTGGCATATGACTTTGCAAAGGTAAATAATAAAATTGTGAACTTCACTCAGTTGGAAAATAAAAGTGGTGGAAGGCAATGGTTACGGGAGTTTCAAAAAAAGTACAATGAAAGGTTCTCTCTTCAATGATAGATTATCTCTTATGCTTTCAAAACTAAACCAAGCCTTGAATGGAAGTATGAATTAAACAAAAGATATGACAGTTCTTCTAGTAGTGCTTAAATTAATGATGCTCAAGTACCTTATGCTCATCGAAGATACCAGAAGACACAAAACCCTCCCAAAAATGAACGACTGAAAACTGGTACACACAATAACCTCACTCTCACCAACAAATGTGAAGAACTAGTAGATCTTATGAACAGGTGTATGCTCAGGATATTGCGGTTGAGTGAGACAAAGTGGAAAAGCTGTGGGGAGAAACCACTGAGAAACGGATGTGCTATACTGGAGTGATAACAGCAATGAATCCAAAAATGGAGTTAGCCTCGTCCTCAATAAAGATAAAGACATACAGACAGATGTTAAATACGTGAGTGACAGGATCATCCAGATGAGACTAAGGGCTGGTAATACACAACATACTGTTTCGCAAGTATATGCACCACAGACATGATTGCACCATGGAAGAGAAAGAGCATTTCCTTAATGAACTTTAAGAAGTAATAACAGAGGATGACACCATCATTATTGGTGATCTGAATGCTCAAGTTGGTAAAGAAAGACTAAGACGTGAAAACATCATCAGTCCTCATAGTTATGGATCAGAAACACGGAAGGAGGGTACGTAATTGATTTCTGTGTGTGGAACAACTTAGCCATAAAGAACACGTAATATCAAAAGAGGGAAAGTCATAATATAAAGAGATACATCTGGGATGGTATGCCAGACACTATTATAGACTTGATAATCACTGACAGAAAAGGTAGTCAGTATGTTACAGATGTCAGTGGGTGGCTAGACAGCGACCACTGACTATTAACTGCTGACCTAAAAGAAGGTTGGTAGGTTTACAAGCGGGGGGAGGGACCAAACTGCTAGGTCATGGGTCCCTCGTTCCAATAAAAATAATTCCACAAGGGTGGGAGTAAAATAAGTGAGACATACAAAACACAGCTGGAAGAAAGGAGAAAACCACAACACTGACAGAAGGGCAACAGACACTAAAATGGGTAAAATCGGACAAGAAAACCACAGAGAGATGCAAGAAACATGTAGAACAGATCAAAACAAGAGAGCAGATTTACCATGGCTGGCTGACCATGAGAATAAAAACAAGAAGCCAGCCACTCTGCAACACATTAAAACCTCCACCCTAAAAGCACTAGGGCGGAGGACACAGAGGGACAAAGGACATGCACTAAAACTTAGATCAAATGATAAAACACACCCTCACGAATAAAACATAAAACTAAAGCTGCTGTTGAGGCATTGTCGCTCATCTCCGAAGGTAGGGTGCTGGGAAAGTTAAACGTCTGCTGTAGAGCGGCTAACAGTGGGCAGTCCAGCAAGAGGCAGACGACCATCATTTGTGAGCCACAGCAACACCGGGGTGGGCCCTTGCAACAGAGGAGGTAACCATGCATTAGCCATGTATGGCAGCAGAGGAAAACTTATTCGCTGAGAGAGGACTGCAGGGAAGACTTCCATACATTTGTAGTCTCCTTAATGACATGCAGTTTGTTGTGTGTACTGTTATGCCATTCTGTCTCCCAAAGCCGAAAAACACTACAATGCAGGCCAGTTTCGTGAGATGTCCATATACAGAAGCAGATTCCGCATAGCCTGTTTGGAAAGCTTGTTGGCGAGTTCATTGCCTGGGATTCAGACGTGTCCTGGAGTCCACACAAACACCACTAAAAGACAGGACCGTTCCAGGGTGCAGATGGGCTCCTGAATGGACACTACCAAAGGATGGAGAAGGTAGCACTGGTCGATAGCTTGTAGGCTGCTCAAGGAGTCAGTACACAGGAGAAATGACTCGGCAGGGCATGAGCGGATGTGCAAAAGAGCACGAGATATGGCCGCCAGCTCTGCAGTGAAAACACTGCAGCCATCTGGCAAGGAGTGCTGTTCAGTACCTCCTCCATGAACATACGCAAAGCCTACGTTACCATCAGCCATCGAGCTGTTGGCGTAAATCACTTCAGGGCCCCAGTAAATGTCGAGAATCGAGAGGAAGTGACAGTGGTGAGCAGCAGGGTTAACGGAGTCCTTAGGGCCATGCAATAGGTCCAGAAGAATCTGCAGCCTAGGTGTACACCATGGAGGTGTATGTGAATGGACCTAGAGGAGAGGTGGTAACGGGAAGGACTCTAGTTCAGACAGAAGGGACCGGAATCGTAAGCCCTGACCTGGGACACCGGTGCAGGAGATGACCTGCCGCGGTTGGGAAAAGGAGATGGTAATTCGGATGTGCAGGAGAACTACGAACGTGTGCAATGAAACTGGCAGCAGTTGTGCATGCCTAACCTTCAATGGAGGGACTCCATCCTCCACCAGGACACTGGTCACTGGACTCGCTGTAAAAGCTCCCTGCACTAGGCGAACATCACAGCGGTGCACTGGGTCGACTAAACGCAATGCTGAGGGCGCTGCCGAACCATAAACCAGTCAAGGCGGGATTGAACAAGGGCTCTGTAGAGCTGCAGCAGCGTAGTGCGATCTGCAACCCAGTTGGTGTTGCTCAGGCAGCGGAGGGCATTGAGGTGCTGCCAGCATTTACGCTTAAGCTGACAAAGGTGAGGTAGCCAAGTCAATTGGGCATCGAAAACCAATCCTAAGAATCGATATGCCTCCACTACAGTGAGTGGATCATCAGTAAGATAAAGTTCTGGTTCTGGAAGAACAGTACGACGGATACAGAAATGCATGACACATTCCTTCATGGCTGAAAACTGGAAGCCATGAGGTAGAACCCATGACTGCGCCTTGTGAATGGCTTCCTGTAGGCACCACTCAGCTGATTCAAATGGCTCTGAGCACTATGGGACTTAACATTTGAGGTCATCAGTCCCCTAGAACTTCTTAAACCTAACTAACCTAAGGATATGAATATAATAGAGGGAAACATTCCACATGGGAAAAAATATATCTAAAAACAAAGATGATGTGACTTACCAAACGAAAGCGCTGGCACATCGATAGACACACAAACAAACACAAACATACAAACAAAATTCTAGCTTTCGCAACCAACGGTTGCTTTGTCAGGAAAGAGGGAAGGAGAGGGAAAGACGAAAGGATTTGGGTTTTAAGGGAGAGGGTAAGGAGTCATTCCAATTCCGGGAGCGGAAAGACTTACCTTAGGGGGAAAAAAAGGACGGGTATACACTCGCGCACACACACACACACACACACACACACACACACATATCCATCCACACATATACAGACACAAGCAGACATATACAGACCTAAGGATATCACACATATCCATTTCTGAGGCAGGATTTGAACCTGCGACTGTAGCAGTCGTGTGGTTCCAAACTGAAGCACCTAGAACCGCTCGGCCACCACGGCCAGAGCATCGCTCAGCAACACCAGTACTGGAGGAGCAGTATGAAATGCAGAAGTCATCCACATACAGAGAAGGAGAGACCAATTGCCCTACAGCTGCTGCTAGACCGTTAATAGCCACTAAAAATAGAGAGACACTCAATACAGAGCCCTGCAGAACGCCATTCTCCTGAATACTGGGGGAACTATGGGAGGCACCGACTTGGATACAGAAAGTATGGAGCAACAGAAAGTTCTGGATAAAAATCGGGGGTGGGTGTCGGAGACCCCATTCATACAATGTGACAAGGATATGATGTTGCCAGGTCATGTTGTAAGCTTTACATAAGTGAAAAAAAGACAGCACCAGATGATGGCGTCTGGAAAAGGCTGTTCTGATGGCTGTCTCGCGGGACACAAGATTATCAGTAGTAGAGCGACCCTGGCAGAAGCTGCTCTGACATGGAGCCAGTAGGCCACGTGACTCCAGGACCCAACCCAACTGCTGACACCCCATACATTCCAGCAGCTTGCAAAGAAAGTTGGTGAGGCAGATGGGCCGGTAGCTATTCACATCAAGCAGGTTTTGACTGGGTTTGAGCACCGCAATGATGGTGCTCTCCTGCCATTGTGATGGAAAGATGCCATAGCACCAGATCTGGTTAAAGATGGCAAGGAGATGTCGCTTGTAGTCAGACGAGAGATGTCTAATAATCTGACTGTAGATCCGATCCGGCCCAGGAGCTGTAACAGGGCAATGTGCAAGGGGCTGACGAGCTCCCACTCTGTAAAGGCATTATGGGAGTCACTGTGGTGTGTAGTCAACGAGAGGACTTTCCTTTCCATCTGCCGTTTGTGTTTGAGGGTGCAAAAGGCTGGAAGGTGTTTTCCGATGGAGAGACTCAAGCTTAGTGCTCAGCAATCCCGTTTGTGTCGGTAGATAGCACGTCACTGACGTTAATGCCAGGGACACCTGTTGGGGTCTGGTACCCAAAAAGATGCCTGATCTTCGTCCAGACTTGGGAAGGTGACGTATGGCATCCAATGGTCGACACGTACCTCTCCCAACACTTCTGTTTCCGTCATTTTATAAGCTGGCAAACATGGGCACGGAGCTGCTTAAAGGTTATTTGGTGCTCTAGGGAAGGGTGCCGCTTATGTCGCTGTAGAGCTCGCCAATGCTCTTTAATTGCCTCAGTGACTTCCAGCAACCACCAAGGGACTGTCTTTCGCCAGGAGCACCCTAAAGAACGAGGGATCAAGTTTTCCACCGCAGAAACGATCATTATAGTGACCTGCTAAATGACAACAATGATGGCACCATGTGGAGGAGACTCAGCGGTGACAGCAGAAGTGAAGGCTTCCCCGTCTGCCTTGTTTAAAGCCCATCTGGGAAGGCGTTCATGGGCATGACGCCAGGGGAGTGATAGAAACATGGGGAAGTGGTCACTACCACACAGGTCATCATGTGCTCTCCAGTGGCTAGATGGGAGGAGGCCAGGACTGCAAACTGAGAGATCAATGGCCGAATATGTGCCACGTGCTACATTGAAATGTATGGGGCACCTGTATTTAAGAGGCAGAGGTCGAGTTGTGACAGTAAATTTTCGACCTCCCTACCTTAGCCAGTAAGCATGGCACCACACCACATGGGATTATGCTCATTAAAATCTCTCAAAAGTAGGAAAGGTTTAGAGAGTTGATCAATCAGTGCATACAATATGTTCAGGGGTAGTGCACCATCTGCAGGAATATGTACTTTGCAGACAGTTATTCCCTGCATCGTCCCTATCCTGGCAGCCACAGCTTCAAGAGAGGTTTGAAGGAGCACAGGTTCACTACACACTGAGTTCAGGACATAGACACAAAACTCCACCTGACACTCTATTATACTCACTATGGTTCCTGTAATATCATCCCTTATAGCCATGGAGGGCAGGGGTCCGCATTGCTGGGAACCAGGTTACCTGGAGGACAATGCAGAAAGCAGGTGTAAAGCTTAACAGGTGGTGGAAAAAAACTGCCCAATTCCTTTGGAGGATTACATTATCGTGAGACTGGGAAGGCATGAAACACTCAATGAGGCAGTCTACACCTCAGGGTCACCTGCTACAACCCAAGGGATCCCTTCCTGGTGAGAGGATGTTCTCTGGCTGAGAAGTGAGGACTGATGTCCCTGATGGTTGGGGGGGGGATATTGCTCCTGAAGTAGGTTGTGCAGGAGCAACAGGAAGGGAAGTGCCCCCCACTATCAAGGGGGCATGTGGAGTCCGATACCTCTTAGAACGGTAGATGGTAGAACCGTCGTCGTAGCAGCAGCGTAGGTTGATGTCACATGCACAGGATGTACCCTCTCATATTTTCTCTTAGCTTCACTGCAGGTCAGTATTCCATTATTTTTCTTTCTTTCTGGAGAATCCTGAAGTCTGGCAAGCAAGGCGAATGGTGCTCTCCACAGTTGACACAGAAGGGAGGCAGGGCACAGGGAGTATTGGGATGTGAAGGACATCTACAATCCCAACAGGTGACGCTGGAATACAGTGGGAAGACATATGGCCGAACTTCTAGCACTTAAAGCACCACATCAGGAGAGGGATATATGGCTTTACATCACAGCAGTAGCCCATCACCTTGACCTTCACAGGTAACGCATCACCCTCGAAGGCCAAGGTGAAGGCTCTGGTGGCAACCTAATTATCCCTCGGACCCCAGTGGACGTGCTGGATGAAATGGACACCTCGCCGTTCTAAATTGGTGTGCAGCTCATTGTCAGACTGCAAAACAAGGTCCCTGTGAAATATGATACCCTGGTCCATATTTAAGCTCTTATGGGGCATGATGGAAACAGAAACATCCCCTAGCTTGTCAAAGGTGAGTAGTGCCCATGACTGGGCAGAAGATGCTGTTTTAATCAAGACCGACCCTGACCACATTTTGGACAAGCAGTCCACCTCCCCAAACTTGTCATCTAAATGCTCCACGTAAAACTGAGGTTTCATTGACAAGAAAGATCCCCCATCAATTCATCAATTCTCGTACATAAGAGGTACCAGGGTGAATAAGCTTTGCTGCCATGGTGAGGCCGGGGGTGGGGTGGGGTGGGGGGGGGGGGGTGACGATTTTGTGTCATATTCCTTAGCACTGAAGTTAGATCTTGACTGTTAGAGACTGCTGGTGTTTGAGCACCAGCAAGAGATGATGTACTATGCTTCATGGCTTGTCATCCACCCTGATGCCACCCACTCCGACCAAGGGCCCTCCCCACAGGCACCACCCAGCTGCAGCAAAGACCACCTGACAGAATGCATTGCCGGGAGTCTCGATGCCCCAGGGTGATGGGCATCTACTCCTTGGCATATGTGGGGTGTTAACGGCGCAGGCATCAGCAGAGCGATCCCTGTGTGGTCAGGGGCTACAACCAACAGGGTACATGGTGGCCCCACCACAACAGACTGGCTACCTTGCTAGATATCAGGTGCAAAAGAGCTAAGAAGTCCATTATGGTCAACAGTCCAGAAAGTGATACTGCACAGAGGATGGAGGAAAACGTACCCAGGAGGGTGACCTCGCCCAACAGTTGGATAATGAGTGGACGTGCAGATCCACGTTGACGAAGGATGCGAGAGGTCTCAGTGCATGATGGACACTATGCACCATGTAAGCCGCCCTCCCCCAAATGGCTCACTCTTTGGGAAAATTTTGAAAAATGGAGGTCAGACCCTACAGAGGACCGTCACATAAAGGCTGAAATGTGTGAGACTCCTTTTAGTTTCCTCTTACGACAGGCAGGAATACCTCGAGCCTATTCTAACCCCTGGACCCACAGGGGAGCCTAAAAGATGTTCAAATGCCAAAATTTAAACAAAAGAGAATGCTATAGATTAAGACTTTGTTATTGAAGGACATGGAAAAGAAGAGAAAGTATAAAGCAAGAATAGTGGCCAAATTATCCAAAACTGAGAAAGGGGGAGTAGAAGAATGGTCCTTATTCAAAGAAATCCCTGTTAGAGAAGCCACAGACATCTGTGGAAAAACAAGTGACCCACCAAAAGAGGAGGCAATACCTTGATGGAATGATCAGGTAAAGGCAGCAGTAAAAGACAGGAAAGTGCTGAAAAGAAAATTAGACCATAAAAAACAGAAAACAAATGACAGATGAAATGAATTAGCAACTGAACATCTAGCTCAGGAATACCGGAGAAAGAACATTGTTGTAAAAAGACTGATCCAGGAAGAAAAGGGAAAGTTCTGGGAAGACTTTAATACAAGGGTAGAGGAAGACTGTCAGGGAAATAGGAAATTACTATGCAAAGTACTATAAAGTAAATGAAATGAATATGTAAACATCCTTTCGCTGAAAACAGGTGACGGCAACTTAAAACGAACAGCGGAAGGGATCAGGGATGAAATGAATTAGTACTCCAAAATGCTGCAATATGGAGATGGGGACAACACAACAACTGCTGAGTAATTAATGAAGTCCAAATCACTGTACACCCATTAACATGGTGTGAGGTAAAAACAGCATTAAAGAGCATGCGGAATGGAAAGTCGACTTGCTTTGATGATCTCAGCTCAGACATGATAAAGGCAACTGGTATATTAGGTTTAAATTGGCTATATACAGTGTTATCAGTGATTGGGAAAGAAAACAAAACCCCAGAAAATCGTCATCATCCCCCCGTTCAAAAAGGGCAATCAACAAAAATGTGGAAATTACAGAGGCATCACACTGCTGTCACACACCCTGAAGCTGTTAAAAAAGATAATAGAAATGAGAATTAGAAAGATAGTAGAACCTTCACATGAGGAACAACAATGTGGATTCAGGGAAGACCGAGGAACTATGTTTGCAGTATGAATGCTGACAGAAAAGTACTGGAAATATGGAAGAAATTTTGTGATTGTATTTGTGAACATTGAAAAAGCGTGTGATAGTTTTCCTCGAAACAAGATATGGGAATGTTTTGAAGATCTAAAGGTGTCAAAGTACCTAATCGATAAAGTCAAAATGCTGTATCAAAAGTGTTACAGCTGTGTTCAGATAGGCAATGGACAATCAGAATGGTTTGAAACAAAGAGAGGTGTCCAACAAGGAAGTGCCCTATCACCACTCCTGTTCGTAATAGTAATGGACAAGATCATAAAATCCATCAAGAAAATAGATAGTGAAACAAATGCCCTGGTTTTTGCTGATGATTTGATAACATGGGGAGAGACAGAAGCTGAAGCACTGAAGAAACTAAATGATTGGAACAAAACATTCAAAAATTTCAGACTAAAAATAAGTAAAACAATAAGAAATTACCATCGACAGGCAACAAAAAACCCCAAATATATTTCTAGGAGTAATCAAAGTAGAATCTGCTTCACATTTCAAGTACCTAGGAAGCATGATCTCGAAAGATAACACTATTAAGAAGGAACTACTCAGCAGGGTGCAGAAAGCATCCTATTTTTTCAGTTAAATCAGGAATCTTCTCTGGGATGATAAAATGCCACGAAAAGCAAAAGCGGTCGTGTATCACATTTATTTTGTACCATTCCTAACATATGGTTTAGAAATATGTACCCTACTAAACAAAGACCTGAATTCAGACAACAAAAATGAGATTCATTAAAACTATGAATCAAACAACTAGAAAGGACAAAATCAGGAATGGGGCGAACAAAGACCTAGGCTGTAGGGAAGGGACCGTTTGATATGGAATGGGTGGCAGCTGTCATAATGGAGATACTGTTGCTTGTTGGTGTGTTTGATGTGGACGAGTGTGTGGAGCTGGCCATTGGACAGATGGAGGTCAACATCGAGGAAAGTGGCATGGGATTTAGAGTAGGACCAGGTGAATCTGATGGAACCAAAGGAGCTGAGGTTGGAGAGGAAATTCTGGAGTTCTTCTTCACTGTGAGTCCTGATGATGAAGATGTCATCATCAAATCTGTACCAAACTTTGGGTTGGCAGGCCTGGGTAACCAAGAAGGCTTCCTCTAAGTAACCCGTAAATAGGTTGGCGTACGAGGGGGCCATCCTGGTACCCATGGCTGTTCCCTTTAATTGTTGGTATGTCTGGCCTTCGAAAGTGAAGAAGTTGTGAGTTAGGATGAAGCTGTCTAAGGTAATGAGGAAAGAGGTTTTAGGTAGGGTGGCAGGTGATCGGCGTGAAAGAAGTGCTCCATCGCAGCGAGGCCCTGGACATGCGGAATATTTGTGTATAAGGAAGTGGCATCAATGGTTACAAGGATGGTTTCCGAGGGTAACAGACTGGGTAGGGATTCCAGGCATTCGAGAAAGTGGTTCGTGTCTTTGATGAAGGATGGGAGACTGCATGTAATGGGTTGAAGGTGTTTATCTACGTAGGCAGAGATAAGTTCTGTGGGGGCTTGGTAACCAGCTACAATGGGGCGGCCAGGATGATTGGGTTTGTGAATTTTAGGAAGTAGGTAGAAGGTAGGGGTGTGGGGTGTCGGTGGGGTCAGGAGGTTGATGGAGTCAGGTGAAAGGTTTTGTAGGGGGCCTAAGGTTCTGAGGATTCCTTGAAGCTCCGCCTGGACATCAGGAATGGGATTACCTTGACAAACTTTGTATGTAGTGTTGTCTGAAAGCTGACGCAGTCCCTCAGCCACATACTCCCGATGATCAAGTACCACGATCGTGGAACCCTTTTCCGCCACAAGAATCATGATGGATCGGTCAGCCTTTAGATCACAGATAGCCTGGGCTTCAGCTGTGGTGATGTTGGGAGTAGGATTAAGGTTTTTCAAGAAGGATTGAGAGGCAAAGCTGGAAGCGAGAAATTCCTGGAAGGTTTGGAGAGGGTGATTTTGAAGAAGAGGAGGTGGGTCCTGCTGTGACGGAGGATGGAACTGTTCCAGGCAGGGTTCAATTTGGATAGTGTCTTGGTGAGTTGGATTATTAGGAGTAGGATCAGGATTATTTTTCTTTGTGGCAAAGTGATATTTCCAGCAGAGAGTACGAGTGTAGGACAGTAAATCTTTGATGAGGGCTGTTTGGTTGAATCTGGGAGTAGGGCTGAAGGTGAGGCCTTTGGATAGGACAGAGGTTTCGGATTGGGAGAGAGGTTTGGATGAAAGGTTAACTACTGAATTGGGGTGTTGTGGTTCCAGATTGTGTTGATTAGAATTTTGAGGTTTTAGGGGGAGTGGAGCTGGAAGTGGGAGATTGAGTAGATGGGAGAGACTGGGTCTGTGTGCAATGAGAGGAGGTTGAGGTTTGCTGGAAAGGTTGTGGAGGGTGAGTGAGTTGCCTTTCCGGAGGTGGGAAACCAGGAGATTGGATAGTTTTTTGAGGTGGAGGGTGGCATGCTGTTCTAATTTGCGGTTGGCCTGCAGGAGGATGCTCTGAACAGCCAGTGTGGATGTGAGGAGGAAAGATTGAGCACTTTTATTAAGGATAGGAGTTGACGGGTGTGTTCGTTGGCTGAGTTTATGTGTAGGTGAAGGAGTAGGCAGGTGAGGGCTATGGATTGTTCAGTTTGGAACTGGTATAGGGACTGAAGGAAAGACGGGTTACAGCCAGAGATGGGAACTTTAAGTGTGAGGCCTTTGGGGGTAATGCCAAATGTCAGACAAGCCTGAGTAAATAAAACATGGAAGCGTAATCTGGCTAGGGCGAAGGCATGTTTGTGGAGGGAATGTAAATAAAACTTAATGGGGTCATTGTGGGGATGTTGTGAGGGTGACATGGTATTAGACTGTGGAAAGTGTAACAGAGGCTGAGATGAAAATAAAAATATATGAGGAGAGATAAAGGTGAACTAGAAAGCAACTAGAGATCTGGTGTGAAGAAAGTCGAAAAAGTGTTGGTTAAAGCTGAGCTATGTTGATCCTGTGGTGAACTAACCTTTGTAACCTCTTGGTTCATCCCTATGAAATCCCCAAACCACCTTCCCTACCCTCTGGCTCCTACCCTTGTAACCGCACCCGGTGTAAGACCTGTCCCATGCACCCTCCCACCACCACCTACTCCAGTCCTGTAACCCGGAAAGTGTACACAATCAAAGGCAGAGCCACGTGTGAAAGCACCCACATGATTTACCAACTGACCTGCCTACACTGTGAAGCATTCTACGTGGGAATGACCAGCAACAAATTGTCCATTCGCATGAACGGACACAGGCAGACAGTGTTTGTTGGTAATGAGGATCACCCTGTGGCTAAACATGCCTTGGTGCATGGCCAGCACATCTTGGCACAGTGTTACACTGTCCGGGTTATCTGGATACTTCCCACTGACACCAACCTATCAGAACTCCGGAGATGGGAACTTGCCCTTCAATGTATTCTCTCTTCCCATTACCCAACATTCCTCAACCTCTGCTAATTTCAAGTTGCCGCCGCTCGTACCTCACCTGTCATTCAACATCATCTTTGCCTCTGTACTTCCGCCTCGACTCACATCTCTGCCCAACCTCTTTGCATTTACATATGTCTGTCTGTCTGTGTGTATATGTGCGGATGGATATGTGTGTGTGTGCGTGAGTGTATACCTGTCCTTTTTTCCCCCTAAGGTAAGTCTTTCTGCTCCCGGGATTGGAATGACTCCTTACCCTCTCCTTTAAAACCCGCATCCTTTCGTCTTTCCCTCTTTCCTGATGAAGCAACCTTGGGTTGCGAAAGCTTGAAATTTGTGTGTGTGTTTTTTATTGTTTATATTGTCTCCATCAACATACCAATGCTTTCGTTTGGTAAGTTACAGCATCTTTGTTTTTAGATACATTTTTCCTACGTGGAATGTAACTTCTGCACAATTTCAGCGCAGTAATGTGTCCATTGTAAATAAGTATTTAGTATTTGTATTACATGTTTATTGCCTTATAAATAAATAAAAAAAACTTTTTTTATTTTAAATTCAGTGCATTAGTATTTGTAAAACGATTCTTTCATATAGCGTTCATTAAAAAATGACGACCTTGCCACTTGGGACCTGTGGAATGGTACATTAGCTTATTTGGTAAATATTTGTCATGTATTGTTGTTTTTCTGACATGTTCTACATCCTGGAGGACCTCCACACTAAGGATCAATTGGAATGAAAGTAAATCTAATCTAATCTAATTTAGGCGCTATTGAGTGTACTCACATCCCCATGAAATCTTATGGTTGCAAGTCCACCTCCATAGCTGAGCTGTCAGCACAGCTGAACACCATAGAAGGGGTCCGGGTCGAAATTTTGAAAGACCAACTGCTTTTGAAATTCATAACTGAATAACAGATGATCTGAAAGTTCCTCTGGAACGGATTCAGCTGGAGTTTCTGTTTAACTCACTGTTCATAAAGACAAACAACACTGCTGAAACTGAGAGATTAGCAAAAACAAACACTGCTATATGGAAATTTTGACACAGAGTCATGTTAGTTAGAGATGTGATCGAGTTCAGGAATTTAAAAGTGTACAAGCTATTCTTCAAAGTGCCAGATGGGGAGATCATAAAGATTTTCGGAATGTATGGGAATGTTTCTGGAGACTCTCATTGAAAGAAAAGGACACTCCCGAGCAATCACATGAGGAGGAGGTAAACAACTATGCCAGACCCAGTTGGTAGCCAGAAGGGGCAAGCATAACAATACCTCCCACAGTCACACCTGCAGCAATAGCTACACATGTACCTCTCCCTGCAGCGGAAGCCATCACAGACCCTGTGAGCGACAAAAGATGGATTAATGAGGGCAGTTTGGAGGAAAATGACCTGCAGCTGAGACCGGCCTGTGTGCCAATGCAGCCCACAAACAAAAGACCAGCTGAACAAAAGAGTAATACAAGACCACACATATAGGAAATTCCAACAAACAGCAATATATGACCAGAAAGCAGTATGATGGGCGAATCACCAAAAACTTGCACCACATGTATTGTGGAAATGGAAAGTGTTATTGATGAGTGGTTTTCACAGAATGGATTGGTTGGTGGAGGCTCGTACTGTTAGACAATAAACAGATTGTAATAGTACTATTAGTATTTGTTTTACAAACACACACTTTTTTAATCATAATAATGCCTGCCTATTGACATTGAAGTTGGGTCAATTAGAATGTCACTGGTGTCTGTTGCAAGAGCCTAGTGCGAGTCATGTGTAAAGTTTACACATTGACACTTGTTTGTGCCATTAAGTCTATGTAGTTGCTAGCTGCTACGTTTTCTTACAGTGTGCTTGTGTTCCTCGAGCGCATTGTAACTTACTAGTCAGTTAGTGTGCGAAACTTGGAGCTTTAGGTCGTGAGTGGATGATAGGATTTACCAAATGCAGAAAAAGCCAATATGCTCATGGTGTATGGAGAGTGTAGGAAGAATACAGTTCACTCCTGTACGTTGTATGCGGCAAGATATCCCAACAGGTGTCAGCCATCTCGGCTTATTTATCAACCTCCTCACCCATGTTTGTGAAGGATCAGTGTAACATGTAGACAATGTAACAGAGGGAAACAAGTGATGACAGACGAGGAGAAAATTAATGTTTTTGTTGCTGTTGCAATTTAGCAAGTTAGCTCCCACGCAAACGCACAAAGAAGTGGTACGAGTCAGCCAAGTGTCCTATACATTCTCCATCAACATAGGTTCAATCCCTATCACATCCTTCTCCATCAAGAGCTGCATGGAAATGATTATGAGAATCATGTCAACTTCTGTACATGGCATCAAGACAGGCTACTCTAGATGAATCATGAAGGTTGTTTAGTGATGAAGCAACAGCTACCAAGCAAGACCAGGGAAACCACTGAAACATGCATTACTGGTCTGTTAACAATCCCCACTGGGTTTGTGGCAACTTCTTCCATTGCCTCCATTTGTAGCAGCAGACAACGGGCTGTGTAGACTGAAAACCAGGCTCCGCAACACACTCAGATGGAGACTTAGACGGACACGCTTTCCGAACACAAGGCATGCTGAACCATTGCTTGAGCAATCTTTTGTTCCACTTCGATGAGGCAACAGCCCCAGTCATGCTCTTGGTAGCTCAACCGCCTAACACCATCTGACTTACATTGCTGTCTGCTGCATTTTGCCAGGGTATGCGAGAAGTGCAAAATTCTTATCCAGTGTTCGGTGTCAGTTTTCTGTCATAGTTTGTTTAACAACAGGAGTGCTACCACATTTTTCCGTGCTGCCTTTCTGAGTTGCATCTCCTCGAGGTGCTTCTATTGACTACAGGCGTACAAAGCCTGATGCCAGACGCCTGGTTTGTAATTGGAATACTGTGTGCAGTGTAGTGCACATAGTGCAGTGTGCACCATGAGTAACAAGTGGATTTATTACTATTCTATCCCCGACCATTTTGGCACCCCTTTGCTGCCAAGTGTGCCATTGTAGTGGATTTTCCCGTGCCACCAGATGATGCTGAACAAAGGCCATTTATAGTCCGTCTGGTCCAGAGCTGTCAGCCCGAGCGAGGACCTACCTTGATTAAGAGGTATTAGCTCGTTGAATTCTGCTTTAATTGTTAGCTTTTGGGTTAATATGTTAATCAGCTCGCGTGTCTCTTCCAGCACACCCCATCATTCTTTGTCACTTTCCTTAAACTAGCACACCACTTGGGCATGTATGCCTGTTAGGAGTACAGAAGGGGACATAAATGATTCCTTCAGCTTCATCAGATGGAATGTTAGTGTCCAAGGAGTGTAAACATGTGGTGTGGAACAGTGAACCACCAGCTCATAGGTCTACTTTTCATAGACAGAACACTGAAAGCACACAGGTATCACTGCCCCTAACACACTATCTTCCACAGATACTAGACTTCCTCTGCAGACGAGGAGGAACTGTGGTCTCAACATTATAGCTGTCCAGACCATAGAGCACAAAGCACATCTTCATGAATTGTTTCCAAATTGTGGGATTGGATGCAGAAGATATGTACCTTGGCCGGCCCGTTCCCCCGGATTTGATGCCTGTAAACTTTTTTCTGTGGGAAAAGCTGAATGATGCTGTCTACAAGGACATACCAATTACATCTGATTATATGTAATGACAATTTACTGCAGCCTGCTCAGACATCTCCGCTGAAATGCTAGCACATGTGCAGCAATTGTTCCGTACCGGACTGGGAGAGTGTATTGCCACTGGCAGTGGTCATTTCAATCAAAACCTTTGGTGATTAATTGTTTTATTACTGGTCAGAATCCACATAACTTGTGTTGAACTTTAGTGTGTGCTACCACAGGTATTGTGCAGGTGTTGGTGTGGGAAGGTTTCAAAATTCGATATCTCATAAATGACTTGCACTAGAATCCTGCAACAAATACCACTGACATTCTAATTTACCCTACTTTTAGTCTGTTAATGTCAATATGCATTGTCCCACTTAAAAAGTGTACATTTGCACAATCTGTCAATTGGCTAACAATATGAGTCTCTGACTACCAAGCCATTCTGTGAAAACTGCACATCAATAGCACTTTCCATTTCCGCACTGTGATGCAAGTTTTACGTGATTCATGCTGTATAAAGGAAAAAATTCTAACAACCTCAGAAGAGAGCTATGCCGAATACTTTGGTACACCGAGCAAGGACTATTTCAGACAAGGAGCATCTCGGCTCCGAGATTAACCATCTGACAACGGTACTCAGAAAATATGGATATTCTGATCGTGATATCAGATCTACTCTGGTGAAGAAACCTAGGAACAATGCTGTTCAAACAGATCAAGAGGACCAACACATCGCAAGGCTACCATTCTGCAGTGCAACAACCGGTTGAGTCCTGAGCCGGCAGGGAATCAGATCAGTCTTCTGGCCACCCAGGAAGATTAAGGAAATGATGTGACCCATGAAAGATAATCTTGGCCTGAGAGTACCGGGAATTTACAGCATTCCTTGCGAGTGTGGCAAAAATTATGTGGGCCGGTCTATAAGAACTGTTGCCGATCGCTGTGTGGAACATCAGCGTCAGCTGAAATACAGGTATCTAGAAAAAATCAGCGGTGGCTGAGAACAGTTTGTTAAATAAACATAATATTCTATTTGATGAAACACGAATACTTGCTCATGCTTCAAACTATTGGGACTTTGTCATCAGAGAAGCAGTTGAAATTAGACTATGTGAAAATAATTTCAACAGAGACTCAGGATATGCATTCAGCAATGCATGGAAGTGTGCAGTTGATAACTGCGATGGATGGCGCTGCAAGCAATGCTGGATAAAGCACACAAACAAAATCTATGGATTAAGAGGCCACCACCCCTGTACATGCCGTTTTCACCATGACGCCATGCAGCCAATGAGAAGCCATCCACTGCTTATAAAAGCGGAAGCCTCACCGGTCCACGACAGTCAGTTTTACCCCTGATGAAGATGATGGAGGTAGTCATCGAAAGCTTGGGATTTTAGGCAAATTTGATGCAGCAAGTAAAGCAAGAACTTTTTATGCAAGGACTCTGTCACGAAAGACTTCATAGTCATATTAGTTTCCCCCTACAGGGAGGATGTAGCGTGCAGTGGTAGTCGACTGGAGAAGCTGTGCTTGAAACAGTCACAGCTGCTGAATAAGCTGGTTTTTCTACAACGTTGTTGTGACAAGGAGGTTGTACAAAATTTCACAGTTGTCAAACATCACATACAAACTGCTGCAGTGAATAGAATTTTGTGGAAGACAAGTCATGCGATCGTCAGGAAGAGGATACATCATACGAGGTATGAACTGGATGCCAACGTTCGCTCCTTATATAGTTGCCATCTGTTTTTGTTTGCAGTTTTGTCACCTTGGGACTGGGTAGACATGACCTTGGCAGCACACCAGCGAGCTAATTTAAGCAAGACTACAGCAAAACAGGTTGATAAATTTGTGTGCCTTAACCATGGAAAAGGAATTTCTGGGTCCAGCGACGCACATCACACTGTTATCAACTTCTCCGACAAGGAAATTGATGATGTCACCATCTCGGTTCTCAGTAAGGGACTGAACTTTTCTCCAGCTCCACAAAAGCTACCAGTGGCCGAGATTATCAGTGGAGCAGAACAAGTGGTTCGGCACTTTCCTGAAGTGGCAGCAGATGAGGTAAGGCTTGCCACTAGTCAGATTTTAGCAACAGCCAAACCTCCTAAGTCCAATGTAAGCAGAATGGAGAAACTGACATTGGAATCATTGGGGAAAGATGAAGAGTTAGTTGTGCTAACAGCCAACAAAGGGAATGCCACAGTTATCCTCAATGCTACCAATTATCGTAAGAACGTGGCCCTATTATTGGAAGATACCACATACCAGATTCTTAAACGGAATCCCACAGCAACTCTTAGCAGGAAGACAGTGGAGCTACTGAAGAACTCTCGCCTCCCAGAAGAACTAGTCAAGAATCTACAACCAAGAGCAGCAAGGCCGCCCAGGTTATACAGTCTACCCAAGGTCCATAAGGATAGGGTCCTATTGAGACCTATTGTTAATGCTATTGGGTCTCCTACATATCGGTTGGCAAAATACTTAACCAAATTATTAGCACCCATAGTCAGCCACTGTAGCCATCATATTAATAACTCAAAAATGTTTGTTGACATCACAGACCAGATGAGGATAGGTCCGAATGACATCATGATAAGCCTAGATGTGGTCTCTTTGTTTACAAAGGTACCAGTGGAAGATACGTTAAAACTGTTGGCTGCTCATTTCTCTTCTGAAATACTGAAGTTATTTCGATACACTTTGATGACCACCTATTTTTTGTATGGTGGAAAATATTATGAAATGACTGATGGAACAGCCATGGGCTTGCCACTGTCACCCGCTATAGCTAAATTTTTCATGGAGGATTTCGAGGAACAAGCGTTGAACAGTGCTCCCTTACGTCCATCCTGCTCCTTCAGGTATGTTGACGATACATTTTTAATCTGGCCACATGGCAATGAGGCACTGCAGCAGTTTGTTGATCATTTGAATGGTATACACAAGAACGTAAGATTTACAGTGGAGGTGGAGAAGGATGGGAAGTTACCCTTCTTAGATGTGCTGGTGGAGCGAAAATCAGATGGTCGTCTTGAACATTCTGTGTACAGAAAACTGACGTACAGATTTGTATCTAAATGCACATAGTTTTCTCCACCCAGTCCAGAAGAGAGCTATGCTGAATACCTTGGTACATAGAGCAAGGACTATTTCGGACAAGGATCACCTCGGCTCCGAGATTAACGATCTGATGACGGTATTCAGAAAAAATGGATATTCTGATCGTGATATCAGATCTACTCTGGCGAAGAAACCTAGGAAGGATGCTGTTAGAACAGATCAAGAGGACCAACACATAGCGTGCCTACCATTCTGCGGTGCAACAACCAGCAAGATCAGTAGAGTCCTGAGCCGGCAGGGAATCAGATCAGTGTTCCAGTCACCCAGGAAGATTAAGGAAATGTGACCCGTGAAAGACAATATCGGCCTGAGAGTACCGGGAATTTACAGCATTCCTTGCGAGTGTGGCAAAAATTATGTGGGCCGGTCTATAAGAACTGTTGCCGATCGCTGTGTGGAACATCAGCGTCACCTGAAATACAGGTATATCTAGAAAAATCAGCAGTGGCTGAGCACAGTTTGTTAAATAAACATAATACTCTATTCGATGAAACAGGAATACTTGCTCATGCTTCAAACTATTGGGACTCTGTCATCCGGGAAGCAACTGAAATTAGACTATGTGAAAATAATTTCAATAGAGACTCCGGATATGCACTCTCCAAAGCACGGAAGCACACAGTTGATAAAGAAAGAGCACAGAGGGAGACTTCTTACATTCCTCGCAGTTCTCCGCCTGTTGCAATGGATGGCACTGCAAGCAACACTGGATAAAGCATGCAAACAAAAACTATTGACATAGAGGCCACCACCTCCGCATGCGCTGTTTTCACCGTGACGCCATACAACCAATGAGAAGCCATCCACTGCTTATAAAAGCGGAAGCCTCACCGGTCCACGACAGTCAGTTTTACCCCTGACGAAGGTGACAGAGGTAGTCATCGAAAGCTCGGGATATTATCCAAATTTGATGTGGCAAGTAAAGCAAGAACTTTCTATGCAAGCCCAAGAAAATATTAAAAACAAGTAGAGATGGTGATGTCATTGCAAAACCTCCTGGGGGGGAAAAAAAAATGAAACCGACTCCCACTGAAAAGTATATGGAACAAAATGGCCAGAAGAAACAAATGCAAACAGAAATAGGAACAGGAGTGAGAGGAGAAGGAACAGCTCCAGCCACTCATAATATCAATAAAATTACACTGCTCACAAAAACAAATTCTCTAGTGTAATTCCTACACTACGACACAGCTGACATAGCATTATTACCAGAATTTGTAACAATATAGAAGAAATTGTTGGGTATAATGTAATACTTAACATAGATCCAGAAGTGAAATGCGGCAAACCCATTTTAACATGTTACTGCCCACTGTGACTCTGGAGTCATGTCAGATTTCATCATTATATTTCCTTACAGGAGGGTTATTCCTTTCTTGCCCACTGTGACTTGAGTGCTACAATATTGCTGCTTTACATTTAGGTTGTTGGTACTGACACTAAGTTAGTATTTTTGTCAGAAGGTGGCACTGAATATTTGGTTGCATTCATTTGGCAGCTTTCTGTGCTGATTAATTTAGCTACTATTTACAATGATCCCATTTTCATTTTTCAAGAAACAGAAACACGTAGTAATAAATGTATCATTCTTTATTATTAAAATACTGAAGTTCATATAAGTATAAATGTTGCATGTTTTATGAGTGAATTCAGATCCATTTCTCTGAAGTCTAATGGAGACCAATGGAATCATAATATCACTTTGTTACAAAATCATGGATTTCAAAAAGTTCTTTGGAAAACTGAAAAAAGGTGAGGAATATGAAGTTGGCCTACTTCTGGGTATGAATCTGAAGATTTTGTCTTAGATTCAGATAGTGAGGATGGTACTGAGATAGTATAAAATTGCCAAAGAATCATAATTATAGTTGAGAGCAATAATGACAGTGCAGAGGACAGTGATAATTGTGTACTTGTGAATAATGAAAGTGATAACGAGAACAGTAGTGATGAAGTTCAAGTCAGTCATGACTGGAGAAGTACTGCCAATCACATTATTTGTCCTATGGAAGAGTACTCTTCTTTGTGCACTGGAAGAACCATGACTACCTGTGTCCTACAGACAGTTGCTGTATAATGCTGTACATCATACCAACTTATACGCAATACAGAAAGATGTTTCAAAACCAGTTAGCACTAATAAATATGAAATTGAACGATTTTTTGTCTGTTGTATGTCAATGTCTATTTATGGGCTTCCATCGTCTCATATGTATTGGAAAACTACTACTATCATTCAAACTGTTGTTGATATAATGAGTCACAATAGATGAGAGCAGCTAAAATTAGGACTCAATTTCGATGATAATAAAAATATAGATTCAGCTGACAACTTGTGGAAGTTCAGACCCATTCTGGGCCCGTTGGTTGAAAATATTTAAAATATCCCTATGAGTGAAATGTTTTCTGTGGAAGAAGAGAATATTACTTTCAAGGGAAAACATTGCTTGAAAAATTATGTGAAAAATAAATCTAAAAAATGGGGTTACAAAGCATTTCTTTTATGATTCAAATGGCATAGCACACAATTTAGAGATGTATTTGGGGAAAGCAGAGCATGATCCTTTCTTACCTGATGTAGGGGTGAGTGAAAATAATGTTCTGCGCTTGGATTCTGTGATACCTAGAGACAAGTCGACAAACTGTATTTTAACAACTGGTTCACAGGAGTTCAATAAGTAGCTGAACTAGAAAAAAAATTGACATTCAGTATTTAAGACAGGCCTTAAAGGAAGCTAGGTGTAAAAAAAAATGAAGATATAATACTAACATCTGAAAATAAGACACGTGCAATGTGGAATATCATTAACAGTCAGTGCAACAGGAAAATGACTTCACAGGCTGAAAGCAGTAATCTGAATGCTGCACAGTTAAATACATTCTTCACTGAGAAGGTGCAAGAAATAATAAAAGTGATTGGCACTTCCAATATAGCCACTGACCATAAATACTACCTGAGAAACACCACAAAGCCTGAAAGTACATTTAGCTTTAAACTGGTCAAGGTACAGGATGTTACTAATATACTGAGGAAATGAAGAACAGTTTTAGTAATGATGTTTATGGTTTAAGTTCAGGCATGTTAAAGTGTGATTCAGTTCAACTGCCAGAATTGATAATACATGTAGTAAATACATGTATTTTGGAGGCTCAGTTCCCAAAGGCACTGAAGTTTGTTAAAGTCACTCCAATACACAAAAAAGGCAGCCTCTCAAGTTGTGATAATTTTAGGCCTGTTTCAATTGTGCCAATCTTGTCTAAAGTGATAGAAGCTATATTAAATAATCAAATAGTAAAATACTTTGAAGAAAACAATATCTTCACTGATAGTCAATTTGGCTTCAGATCAGGGTTAGGAACTGTTAAATCTGCCTTATCACTTTTAACACAGTGTGTGAAGCAACTAGAAAGCAAGCTAATGGTTCAGAATAAACTCTTTGATTTATCAAAAGCTTTCGACACTGTGTCTCATGAAATCTTATTGATCAAACTGCAATTCTATGGCTTTACAGGAAGTGCTCTGGAATTGATAAAATCTTATCTAAGTAATAGAGTGCAGAAGGTGGTTTTTAATGGTGCAGAATCAGATTACTTACCTGTGGGCATGGGTGTCCCACAAGGTTCTGTACTTGGCCCAATTCTATTTATTATTTATATAAATGACTTACCATGTAACATAGTTGGACCATCAACTAGGACTTACTTGTTTGCAGATGATCTTGCAGTCTGTATAACTGCAGAAACAGCACAGAAGGTGAAATATGAAGCAGACCAGTGCACTGTCAAAGTTGAAAATTGGTGTAAAGCTAATTTCTTTTGTGTCAACCGAAAAAAAAAAAATTACAAGACCTGTATGTATCGTGGAATAATAACACTGAACTTGAGGAGAGCTCGAATGCTGTTAATTTCCTTGGAATCTCAATTGATTCAAAATTATCCTGGGGTAGCCATATAGAAAAAGTGGGAAGCAGCATTAGCAAAGGAATATTTGCTCTAAGGAAGCTGCATCTTTGTCTAAACGTGCCAGTACTTAAAGTGGTTTATTTTGCTTTAATACACAGTCACATTTCCTACGGTACAATACAGTGGGGACATCCCACCCAGAGCTCACTGTAGGCCAAGCTTTAAAAAATTACAGATTATGACCCTGCTGTCAATATTTATACTACAGTGCGTAATGCATATTAAGGAAAACTATCCAAGTTATCAACAGTATGACATACGACATAATTATAACACAAGAAACAAGCAGGACCTAGTTTCTTTCTGATGTAACTATAAAAAAAACACAAAAGTGCTTCTTATACAAGTCCATAAAAATTTTTAATGCCATACCCCAACATATCAGGGATCTTCCAATTCAACAGTTCAAAAAAAAAGTAAAAGAATTTCTTCTTGAGCTCAGCATTTATGAAACTGATGAATTTTTAAGGAAGGCAAAGAATATGGTATGACTACACTTTGTGATCAGTTTTTATATGCTTCTATATATGAGTAAGTCTGTAATTGGCTAAATTTAGTATGCAATATCAATTTGTACCAGAAGTTTCTCTGTTTTGTTTTTGTGTGAAGGTACCATAATTATTTGTGTAATATTTATATTGTGTATTATTTTTCTTGTTTTTGTAATTATTTGTGTAACATTTATACTATGTAATACTGACTTTTGTCTCTACAACAATAAAAATCAATCAATCAATTTAGGAATAATAAGACCTAATCGACTCAAAGGTTGTACAGATGAAAAAGTGGGGTTGAGGGAGTTATGATGAACATTCATTGAAAATAGATGTCATTATTTAGAGTGCAGTAAAATGGTATAATAAACCTGGTCATTTACCCGGTTCGTATTATGTGTCATTTATTTTTTCGATTACTTCTTACTTTTGTAATGTGTCCTCTTTTGTGTGTTTTAGAAGACTCCATGATGGCTAGTACTTTGGGATGTGTTCGTAAATCAACTAGATGCCCAAATAGTGAGAGAATACAGTGCAGAGATGCCAGTTTTGAGAAAACAATTTCCGAGAGGCCAAAGGAAAGCAGTGACGAATCCGAGGTGGAAATTAAATATTCTGTTTCTGATTTTACAATTACCGATGAGAGAGATGATTATCAGAGAAGAAAAAATAATGGCAAAAATAATAAGAGAGAGTAGTGATGATGATGATGATGATGATGGTGATGATGATGATGGTGGTGGTGGTGATGATGATGATGACGATGACAACAACATTGACGATTGTGACAATGTACTTGAAGACACGCAAGATATTTTTACGGACAATATATACGGAGAACAAAGCAACATGCCAGATATTTTTCTTGGTAAAAGGAACAAAAAAGATTTTGTATGGAACAGACTGGAAACAACAAGAACAGTCAGAACACCAAGTCATAACATTGTGAGACAATTACCTGGACTGACTAGGAAAGCTGCTAACTTATGTAATACTGACATTCATGCAGTTCGGGAGAGTTTGTTTGACCAAGCTATGATTGACAGTATCGTTTTTCATACAAATAGGAAAATTTTGTCAGTGAGGAACTACAGACTGATCAACTACCGCAAAACTGATTCTGTAGAAATTCATGCCTTGATTGGTTTGCCAATGTTCGCATCCATTTTCAAATCTGCACAAGAAAATGTCAGCTCTCTCTTCACCAAGGACCTGACTGGAAGACAAATACAGGGTTATTACAAATGATTGAAGCGATTTCACAGCTCTACAATAACTTTATTATTTGAGATATTTTCACAATGCTTTGCACACACATACAAAAACTCAAAAAGTTTTTTTAGGCATTCACAAATGTTCGATATGTGCCCCTTTAGTGATTCGGCAGACATCAAGCCGATAATCAAGTTCCTCCCACACTCGGCGCAGCATGTCCCCATCAATGAGCTTGAAAGTATCGTTGATGCGAGCTCGCAGTTCTGGCACGTTTCTTGGTAGAGGAGGTTTAAACACTGAATCTTTCACATAACCCCACAGAAAGAAATCGCATGGGGTTAAGTCGGGAGAGCATGGAGGCCATGACATGAATTGCTGATCATGATCTCCACCACGACCGATCCATCGGTTTTCCAATCTCCTGTTTAAGAAATGCCGAACATCATGATGGAAGTGCAGTGGAGCACCATCCTGTTGAAAGATGAAGTCGGCGCTGTCGGTCTCCAGTTCTGGCATGAGCCAATTTTCCGCAGGCTACGAGTGAAACTTGCCCGCACGCGTGCAACCGTTTCTTCGCTCACTGCAGGCCTACCCGTTGATTTCCCCTTACAGAGGCATCCAGAAGCTTTAAACTGCGCATACCATCGCCGAATGGAGTTAGCAGTTGGTGGATCTTTGTTGAACTTCGTCCTGAAGTGTCGTTGCACTGTTATGACTGACTGATGTGAGTGCATTTCAAGCACGACATACGCTTTCTCGGCTCCTGTCGCCATTTTGTCTCACTGCGCTCTCGAGCGCTCTGACGGCAGAAACCTGAAGTACGGCTTCAGCCGAACAAAATTTTATGAGTTTTTCTACGTATGTGTAGTGTGTCGTGACCATATGTCAATGACTGGAGTTACAGTGAATTTATGAAATCGCTTCAATCATTTGTAATAGCCCTGTATTTAGAATGATGTCTGTCAAACGGTTTGAAATACCGATCAACTGCCTATGGTTTGATGAGGTGAGGAAAAAATGTGACTGTGCGGCTGTCATTTCTGAAATATTCAACAAGTTCATATATAATTCCCAGCAGATGTATTGCATTAGTGAGAATGTGACGTTTGACAAAATGCTTGTTTTTTTCAGAGGGAGGTGCGGATTTCACATTTATATGCCAAAGAAACCCGCCAAGTATGGCATCAAGATCCTGTACATGGCTGATCATTTACTTCATACCTTTTCAAAGCTTAGATTTATACCGAAAAGGACAGTGAAGAAGAAAAGAAACTTACTAAACCTACACAATCAACAGTGTGCCTATGCAAACCAATTGAAGTTTCAAACAGAAATGTCACTGCAAAACGGTTAAAATGGCTCTGAGCACTATGGGACTTAACTTCTGAGGTCATCAGTCCCCTAGAACTTAGAACTACTTAAACCTAACTAACCGAAGGACACCACACACATACATGCCTAAGGCAGGATTCGAACCTGCGACTGTAGCGGTCGTGCGGTTCCAGACTGTAGCGCCTAGAACCGCTCGGCCAACCTGGCCGACAAATGTCACTGCAGATAATTGGTTTTCATCCATGGAACTGGTAGAAGAACTGAGAAAAAGGTCACTGACATTTGTTGGAACCATGTGGGGGACATCAAACTATTATTCCAGCAGAATTCATGTATGAAAAATCTAGACCAGTTGGATCAGTTCTCTATGGTTTTGCAAATGAGTTACCTGTTACTTTGTTGTCTGTTGTTCCAAAGAAGAACAAAGCAGTTGTTCTCATTTCTTCAATGCACCACAGAATTGAAATGGACCCTGTCAAGAAAAAGCCAGAAATTATTTGCTATTATAACAAGACAAAAGGTGGAGTAGATCTTCTGGATATAAAATGAGCCCTATATTCTTCCAATAGGAGATCTAGAAGACGGCCATTAGCTATTTTTTACACACTTATAAACATAAGTTGTGTAAACAGTTTCATACTAGTGCTATCGACAAAACCCTATTATCAAAAGGGTGAGGTTTATCAAAACATTGGCCCACTTTCTGACAGAACTGCACATCAGACGATGGCTCACCATTCCGAATCTGCCTCGTGATATCAAGGATCGCATACAGCAAGAGCTGCTTGAAGAGGAATCTGTTGTGGTAGGAGATGGTCAAGTTCCAAGTGATAAACTTGAGAAGAGGATAACCTGCTCCAAGTGTCCATCTTCCAAAGACAGAAAGACTTCCGACAAGTGTGTTCAGTGTAACAAGCCAATATGTCTGGAGTGTAGACCGAAAGTTTGTACCACATGTGTAATCAAAATTGAATAAATGTTGGTTTTCATAAACAGTTACAATATTATTTTCTCAGTAACAATTTATGTAGTAACTTTGCTACTTTGGAATAAATAAAACTAAAAAATAGCTCAGTTTAATGTTTCATATAAAAATATTGTCCTACACCCACAAATTAACTGTTAAAACTATGAAAATATATAGAAGAGGAAAAATCGGGTCTCTCAGACTGGATGTTCCTAATTATATACTATCAGCCTATGTTTCTGTTTAAGCGTTAAAATCAATTTTAACTTGTTTATTTCTGTGTGTTATTGTTATTCCATTATTCTTTACTTACGTACAATTTTATTGTAACGTAAAGCTGGAGTGTTATCTTTTAATGGGAATAGTTGAATATTCATACAAGACTGAACATGAAATACACTCCTGGAAATGGAAAAAAGAACACATTGACACCGGTGTGTCAGACCCACCATACTTGCTCCAGACACTGCGAGAGGGCTGTACAAGCAATGATCACACGCACGGCACAGCGGACACACCAGGAACCGCGGTGTTGGCTGTCAAATGACGCTAGCTGCGCAGCATTTGTGCACTGCCGCCGTCAGTGTCAGCCAGTTTGCCGTGGCATACGGAGCTCCATCGCAGTCTTTAACACTGGTAGCATGCCGCGACAGTGTGGACGTGAACCGTATGTGCAGTTGACGGACTTTGAGCGAGGGCGTATAGTGGGCATGCGGGAGGCCGGGTGGACGTACCGCCGAATTGCTCAACACGTGGGGCGTGAGGTCTCCACAGTACATCGATGTTGTCGCCAGTGGTCGGCGGACGGTGCACGTGCTCGTCGACCTGGGACCAGACCGCAGCAACGCACGGATGCACGCCAAGACCGTAGGATCCTACGCAGTGCCGTAGGGGACCGCACCGCCACTTCCCAGCAAATTAGGGACACTGTTGCTCCTGGGGTATCGGCGAGGACCATTCGCAACCGTCTCCATGAAGCTGGGCTACGGTCCCGCACACCGTTAGGCCGTCTTCCGCTCACGCCCCAACATCGTGCAGCCCACCTCCAGTGGTGTCGCGACAGGCGTGAATGGAGGGACGAATGGAGACGTGTCGTCTTCAGCGATGAGAGTCGCTTCTGCCTTGGTGCCAATGATGGTCGTATGCGTGTTTGGCACCGTGCAGGTGAGCGCCACAATCAGGACTGCATACGACCGAGGCACACAGGGCCAACACCCGGCATCATGGTGTGGGGAGCGATCTCCTACACTGGCCGTACACCACTGGTGATCGTCGAGGGGACACTGAATAGTGCACGGTACATCCAAACCGTCATCGAACCCATCGTTCTACCATTCCTAGACCGGCAAGGGAACTTGCTGTTCCAACAGGACAATGCACGTCCGCATGTATCCCGTGCCACCCAACGTGCTCTAGAAGGTGTAAGTCAACTACCCTGGCCAGCAAGATCTCCGGATCTGTCCCCCATTGAGCATGTTTGGGACTGGATGAAGCGTCGTCTCACGCGGTCTGCACGTCCAGCACGAACGCTGGTCCAACTGAGGCGCCAGGTGGAAATGGCATGGCAAGCCGTTCCACAGGACTACATCCAGCATCTCTACGATCGTCTCCATGGGAGAATAGCAGCCTGCATTGCTGCGAAAGGTGGATATACACTGTACTAGTGCCGACATTGTGCATGCTCTGTTGCCTGTGTCTATGTGCCTGTGGTTCTGTCAGTGTGATCATGTGATGTATCTGACCCCAGGAATGTGTCAATAAAGTTTCCCCTTCCTGGGACAATGAATTCACGGTGTTCTTATTTCAATTTCCAGGAGTGTATAAGTGCTCCCTATGACCTCAGAGTCACAAAGCTATTTTGAAAATATAAATAATTTTAAAAACAAAGTCCACAGCTCGTGGTCGTGCGGCAGCGTTCTCGCTTCCCATGCTCGGGTTCGATTCCCAGCAGGGTCAGGGGTTTTCTCTGCCTCGTGATGACTGGGTGTTGTGTGCTGTCCTTAGGTTAGTTAGGTTTAAGTAGTTCTAAGTTCTAGGGGACTGATGACCATAGATGTTAAGTCCCATAGTGCTCAGAGCCATTTGAACCACTTTTTTTTAAACAAAAGTTCACCTTATATGTGTTAAATACATTATTCTTTAATATTCTGTGACTTTAAATATTTATTCTAAAGGAGACGGAGATAACAATTTGGGCAGTATACAACAGTGAGTATGGAAATGTTGAAAGACTGGCATATATACGAGGAATATCTCCAATAATTCACAATATGCTATTTGTACACTTATATGCCTCATCTGGCAGTGGAAATCAACCAGCAAGGGCCAGATCTTTCAGACAAGATATCTGTAGTCTGATCCCTGAATATCAGGGCATGGTTCAAAAACAATAACTTGACATTAAATTTTACAAAAACAGAAATTGTTCATTTCATGACAAAACAATCTGCACAGTCGATAAGTGAAATAAGGTATATGGACAAAAAATTAGAGACTGCAGGCTGTGTCAAATTCCTTGCCGTATTAGTCAATAAAAACCTATTATGGAGTCACCATGTGGACAACATTCTGGGTCGACTGAATAGCCTTGTATATATTATGAATAACTAGTATAGTATTACTGATTTAGCTGTAAGAAAAACTGTATATAATGCATATTTCATTTCAGTCATTAGGTATAGTATAATTTTCTGGGGTCTGAAAAAACAAATTTACTTAGAGCTTTTAGACGACAAAAAAGAATAATCCGAGCAATGGTGGGAGCAAAACCAAAGCAACATTGTAAGCCTTTATTTGTAAAACTAGATCTAATGAGCATTCCACGCATATACATCTATGAAACTCTCACTTTCATGAAAAGAGACCCACTACTACTTAAGGGCAACTGCTTCTTGCATCAATATGATACTATATATAGAACGAGCTACATGTTACCTAACCACCGGTTAAAATAATATGAAAAAAACCCATACTATTTGTGCATGAAATTTGCAAATACAATATGGAAAGGTATGGATGACCCAAATGTAAAGGGTACCAAAAGAGTCCTGGAAAAATATCTGAAAAATAAATGTTACTATAGTGTAGAAGATTTCTTGAATGGCAACAATGCATTATAATTGTAATTAAAATACCTCTTTGAAGATGTTACACCATATGTATTATTAGTTTGTCTATTTTTAGTATTATTATATATAGTGTAAAACTGGCAAGTCACCTATGTCACAACCTTTGATTGTATAAGGCATGTTATGTGATAATAAAAATGGAAATGAGGTCGACGTGTCACAGGACTGTTGAAGCTGAGGAGGCAGCCGTTGGCCACTCGTGGAGAAACATCAAGAAGGTGTCAACGAAGAGGGTCAGATGGTGAGCTCTAACATGTGCCCTATGCTCCACAATGGAATGAAAGGAATTATCTCAAGTCCTGCAAAGAAAAAATTGAAATCTGTGTCTGGTTCTTCAGCTTCTGTTGAAGACAGCTCAGAGATTGGATTCTGACTCTGTAGATGTCTGGGATCTGATTTTGACCACCAAAACAACCAGGAGAATAAGATGAAGCAATAAAAATTGGGAACATGTGCTACACAATAGTAGGTGTAAAGAGTGGTTGATATAACTAGTATTGATAGGGACATATTTTCAGTGAATATAGTTCCTACCTCAGCAAATAAATTCCTGTATGGTAAAGAGGATGTGTTTGAACTATCAGGAGGTGGTGTAGTCTGAAAGCTACAACTGAGGGTTACTGGCCTGATTTTAGGCTTTAATGTTTGTTGTACGTTTCTCAAATTATCTCCAGCCAGTCAGTCACGTGAGACCAGCTAGCCAGCAAATTCAAGCTTGAGTAACCATGAGCTTGCTCTCATTCATTGCGAGTCAGCCAACACTGTGTTCCTATCTTAACCAATGCTTCCCTAGATGATGAAGTTATATTTACGGACTCTGTTGGATAACAAACTGGAGTGCTCTTGCCATTGGGCAGGTTAACTATGCCTGTGTACGAGATTACTTGCATGAAGTTACATTTTGGCACCTATGGGCTGGTAGGTTTATTCAGCCAAGTGAATTAACTATCGCATAAGTTTTCTCAACCATCTATCAATATTGCTACATGTGTGTTACTATTCGGCAGCTTCCCTTTAGTCAGTTTAATCTGCATGCATAATGAATTATTAGTGCAAACATAATGTTCTTGGGGTTTAGGGTAATTATTTTATTTTATAGGACAATTTTATTGTTATTTTATTATGAACTTACTTACTTTTGTCTCATGTTGCATTATACTTATGTAAGTTTAATAAATAATTTTTGCCGTAGAATAGCAAGAGACGTAATAGTGTATTACAACAATTGCAAGCAAACTTCCAAAAACTGCAGTAAAGTGTTTTCATTCTACCTTTTTTCCAGAAATAAAGTGTGTTTGGAAAGTAACTTTGTTGGTTTTTATAGAATACCTGTGCATAAGTATATAACATTAAAGTAAAAACTGAACAATGGAAAATCCAGGATGGAATGTAACAATATTAAATACAGTATTGTTACTGTGCCTTTCTGTGACTCTAAGCATCTCCGCTATATTGTGAGTAGCAACTATCCTTTTCATGATGATGTTTTGAAGTAAAAACTGTATAGTGACTCTAGAAGTAAGGCTCCTTCTCTAGAAATAAATGTGATGGATCTAGGTACAGTGCCACCTTGAACATTGGCTATTTGCAAAGCTACAGAAAACTTTTTACAAGTGCAAGAAGCTTGGAAGTTAATACAGCACTATCTCCATTAAGTAGTACCTACAGTGATATTCATTAACTCTACAAAATGTCATGCATTTGTTATTATAACAGATTACAAAAAAGTGATCTAGGTGCACTAGACTTGCTATCACCCCCTACCAGATCACTCTCCTATGAGTAGTCAAGCACACTTTCCCTGATTTTTTCACAGATGCAGCAACTCTGCTTACACAATGTGAGGATGGGGTCAGCTCAAATACCAGTAATCGTATTGAAACATTACAAATGGCTGTCCCAGTATGAATAGTACTATACTATGTTTTGTGTGGTTTTGTAAAGACTCTGTAGCTAGTTGAAGAGTTTAGAGAGTATCTTTGACTCTCCGAATCTTCAGTGCGTATGCACGTTGTGTGTTCAGTGGTCTAAATGTTCCAACAGAGAGCATAAAAGAAAGAGAGAGAGAGAGAGAGAGAGAGAGAGAGAGAGAGCATTTGTGATGAGTACACAGGAAGGATAGTCAGAAATTAATATTTTACAAAGTTGGCGTAAATTTGTGGTAATGAATGGTGAACAATAAACAGCTTCAGTTGAAATAAAAATATGGGCTTGATTATTCAATTGCATGCATGCAGAGCACAGAGTGAAAGTGGAATGATGGAATAATATTTGATGCGGAGCAAGCCAACTTCACTATTAACTGGCTAGCTTACAATGTGCTTCATGTGATGCCCCGCACAATAGAAAAAGGCCAGTTTGTTTCTTACTACAAATGAAATGTTTTTATTTAAAGTGGCATTTTAGGATCATAAGGTGATTCAGACTCCCTGCCTAGCCAAAGTATCCACAGAGCAAACAGGTCAGAGGTACTCAGGCTTCAGATGGCAGCCACTACTTGTGGCCATCATTGCAAGCACACGAGGTGGCGTCACCATCTAATGCCGGTTTACCAATATACCACAGCTCAGCGACTGCAGTCAGCTTCTCGCAAGTGTCTGAAGCCTAGACTATTTTGACCTTACCTGATTATGTTCTGAGATTTGGATTTTCCCCTGGGTTGTGTTACATGGCTAGACAACTTTGTTACACTTTGGACTTGTGTTGGTTACTCATTCATCTTGCGATGATCGTTTTCCATTCACCTGTGGACCTGCCTGTTTCCATTCTACTGGCCTCCACATCCCCGACAATGCAAATTGTTATGACTTGTATTTGTACCTATGCAGAGTATGATAGATATAGCGTGGTATGGGCTATTACGCAACATGGGGAAAGTCAGGCAACGAAGACATGGCAAAGAAATGTTACCTGTCTTTCAATATCTTCTGTTAGCAACATAGTGAAAGCAAGGGATAAAATAACGGTATTAATGCAGCCTAGTAAAGTTACCACTTTCAAGTTGTCCTGCAGAATCATCTTAAATGTGCCTGACTTGCCATGTTTCATGCCAACCTGCCCCACACTGTCTCTGTGCTATGTCATGTAGAACTGCTACTCAGTCAGTGCTGGAGTACTAGGTATTTTTCCTCTGTACTGTCCCTGTTAACATGTACTGTTAAACTGAACATTACATTAGACTAATCTGGAAGCACTCTATTGAATGGAAACATTGTAATGAGAAACATAATGATGATTTCTGCAATGTATGTCATATGGGAAATGTGAGGAGAAGTATTTGTTTGGGCTGTTTTCCAGCTAAAATGTAATTGCAGATATCTATTGAAACAGCAGAGGAAATTTCCCAGATGACTTGAAAAAGTGAGACACTCAGAATAAACATACATAAAACATTTAAAATGACCTAATACGCTATGTTTTGGATGCTACAATGCTTTCAATAAATATGATCTTTAAAGTATGTTCAGGACGAAAAGATGAGGTTACAAGAAGGAATATTTCTTTCACTTATTGAAGCCCTGAAATATTTTCCAAATTGAATAAGTATTTTTTACAACTGTCCTCTTTCAGCCCAGAGTTACATCAAAATAAATCACATGTAAGAGGGATTTTTACATAATCCTATAATGGTACTGACCGTAGAGTTACATCTGAAAGTTCCATTTCTAAAACTGGGGAAACAGTTCTTGGTAATGCATGTTATTTGCATGCATGTGTTGCGATAAAGGTGATTTCATTCGATTTCAGTAAGGTATTAATAAATTTAGATCAAGTAAATTGTATATTTTTGTTGATATTTGTAATATTAATTTGATCCAAAGAATACTCGAGGATTTATATTCATATTTCATTGATAAAGGAGAACACTGTCAATAAGAGCAAGACAGCAGGGCATATGAATATGTTAGGGGAATACAATAAACATTCTGAAACCAATTCCAAACTGTGCTGGTTTTCTCTGGCAAGATAATTGTTGACTCAAGGCAAACCAACAGGGAAGTGCCATACACTTGTTAGGGTAGAGAGGAACTGTGTCAAAACGATAGAGAAATAATACTGAATGGCATTACTCGATGCAACATCCACTTCTTTTATGTGTATAACCCTTTACATTTACCATTACTACTGACTTTTTATTTGCTTTAACCCAGATGATTTTAAGGTAAGATGGCACCGCACGGTAAAACAGTAAATGAGAATGGCTCCGGTCACCGCTGGTTCCACAAGAAGTGTGCTAAATTGAGCATAAAATTTGTAAACGAGGACTACATATGGACTTGTTTCACGTGTGTTAGTGATGCTGTGGAAAACAAATTTAGAAACACCATGATGGAAAAAGAAAAAATCAGAGTACTTCAAAGTGATTTACTTACTCTAAACAACAAATACACTACTCTGAAGAATAAGTGTACATGTGGTGCAAAGGTACATCTTCAATACAAGGAACCAAGTGTAAACAAACGACACTCCTTCTCGGTAAGAGAAGACGATATCTCGTTTAGGGAAGATTATGGACACAAACATCGAAAGAAGTCTTTTCAGCGTTGTGTAAAAACGATTCTATCAAGAAGATACAACAGAAGAAGACTGTGAAAATATTCAGCGACAGTCACAGCCGCAACATTCAGGAACTCTTGACAAACAGTGTAAATAAGGATGTTCAAACCTCAGGCATTGCAAAGCCTGGTGCCAGTTTTGACAATGTGGTTAAAAGTGTTAACGAAGATCGCTCAAAACTCACAAAAAAAGACAGTGTGGTGATAATAATGTTTACATAGCCATGGCCTATGTTAAGAAGCTGATCACAGTGCTGCAGTTCCTGCATTTTACAAGCGCAATTGTAACAACACTCCCACAAAGGTATGATCTTCCGGACTGGTCGTGTGTTAACAAAGAAATTCGACAAATGAATTATAAGTTAAAAAGCTTTTGTGCCAAATTTGTAAATGTAAAGCTCATAGATATTGATACTTACGAAAGAAACTGTTTTACACGCCATGGAATGCATCACAACAAACATGGTAGGGAAAGATTAGCTGCAAGCATTAACGATGTACTTGAACAGATATCTCACGATAACAAAAACAGACCTGTTATTGCAATGGAAGCTCCTTCTCAGGGAAACTAATACGGCGGACCAATTCCTATGGAATTAGGTCCGAAAGAACTAACAAAGCGAGGGACCGTAAATTTGCAGTAAAAACTCACATAGGTGTAAACTTTGCCGACAGTTTAATAGATACTGTAAATTCTTTAGTCAGTAAAAATAGCTTCATAATGCACTTAAACATAGGTGGTGTGTCGGGAGAAATGATGAACAAACTATATGACTTAGAATTACTCTTAGGGCAAATTAACTCTGTAAAAGTCATATGTTTGAATGAACATTGGCTTAAATGGGACAATGTCAAGCTACTGAATTCACTCACAGGATACAAGTTAGCATCGAGTTTTTGCAGAAAAAAGGGGTATGGGGGATCATGTATATTAGTTGAACAGACACAAAACTTTGAAGCCAAAATGACTTTTGATTGTTTAAATGAGGAACAGGTATTCGAAAGCTGTTGCATTGAGCTGTCTGAATACGGTTTACTAATCATAAGCATATATCATGTCCCGGAATATTGGGCTACTAGGGCATTTCTAGAGAAATTTGAAACTTTACTAGGTAGGTTGCAGGTAGGGAAACCATACAAAAAGATTGTAATTTGTTCTGATTTTAATATAGATATAAGAGACGAAAACAGATTTGTTACCACTCTGAAGTATTTGTTGGCTACAAACGGCTTAATACTAAATTTTACTGAGTACACCAGGGTAACAGCCACTTCTGCCACAAGCATTGATAACATAGTGAGCAGCAAAAATTATGGGAATACAGAAAAACATATATTAGACTTAGGAATATCTGATCACTCAGCACATTTTATGTCGTTGCAATACATAGACAAAACATATAGGCCCACAGTGAAATTGGTCAGAAATTTCAGCCAGCCAAATATAAACACATTTATCTTGAAATTAAAGGAAACCCACTGGACCTTCAGCAACCAGTGTTCAGTAAACAATAATTACAACACTTTCATATCTGAATTCAAGAACACTTTCAACGAATACTTTCCCCTCGTATCAACATGTGATAAATACAATAAAAGTAAGACATGGATTACGGAAGGTATCAGGATCTCCAGTATTAGAAAGAGGGAAATGCATAAGGAAGCAAAAACCAACCACGATGCTGAATTTATTAGGTACAAAATCAAATACAAAAAAATTTGATCGGGTGGTTACCAGTAAACAAGCAAAACAATTGGCAAACAGTAAATATATAGCTAATGCCTCAAATAGATCAAAAGCAGTATGGCAGGTTGTCAAGAAAAAAACAGGAACTGAAGAAACAAAACATTTTAATTACAAACTAGAAATTGGTGGGAATACTGTTACTAACACTCGGCACATCTGTGAAGAATTTAATAAGTACTTCACAACCACAAACAAAATTCATAACTTCTTACTTCCACAAATAAGATTTGATGCAGTACTGCAGGAGTCAAGAGAGTTTAAATTTACTGCAGTATCATGTCATGAAGTAGCTAACATCATACAATCCCTAAAAAATCTTGAATCTGTGGGCTGGGATGAAATTCCAACAAATATTATAAAGGCAGGAAGTGACAGCATTGCCCCTCAACTCTGTAAAATAATAAACCAATCATTTCATGAGGGCTACTTTCCAGACAGACTGAAATATGCTGAAGTCTGTCCAATCTACAAGAAGGGAAAACAAGACGATTTAGTAAATTTCCGCCCAGTGTCTATACTCCCAGTTTTCTCTAAAATAGTTGAACGAATACTATGTAATCAATTAGAAAAGTACAATAAGGAAGGTAATATTATTCTCAATAACCAATATGGGTTTAGGAAGGGACGAAACACTTTACAAGCTGTAAATGAACTAATCTCTAAAGTAAGTACATGCCTTGACAACAAACAAAGTGTATCTGGTATTTTTTGTGAGCTCTCAAAGGCGTTTGACACAGTAAACCATAAGCTACTGCTCCAAAAATTGGGTACCTATGGCTTCCACGGAAAATCTATAAGATGGTTTTCATCTTATCTGAAAAACAGATACCAAAGGGTGGTGATACATCAAAAGGGAGAGAAAACTTGCTATAGCTGGAAAGGAATTCAAGCAGGTGTGCCCCAGGGCTCAATATTAGGACCACTTCTGTTCTTATATTACATAAATGACATGCCTAGCAAAGTAAATACAGATACAATACGTTACGCAGATGACTCAACTGCTGTAGTCTGCTGCAAAAAACACTGATGAATTAGTAAGGACCACGAAACAAACTCTACAAGAACTTGAACAATGGATAAAAGATAATGCTATGAAATTAAATCTTGAAAAAACACAAATCACACACACTTCAGGACCAAACAAACTACTGAATGTATATCACAAATAGAATATTCAGGTACAGAACTGACCACAGTTGATTCTGTAAAATTTCTTGGGATAACTTTAAATAAAAACTTGCAATGGACCGACCATGTGTACAGTTTACTGAAGAGATTAAATAGTTTAGTTTATGCAGTGAGGGTACTACACAAAGTAACGGATTTAACAGTAAAGAAAACTGTATACCACACGTATTTCATAACCCTTATAAGATATGGAATAATATTTTGGGGTGCTGAAAAGACAAACCTCCTTTGAATCTTCAAACTAAAAAAAAGAATAAAAATAAAAAATAAATAAAAAATAAAAAAAAAAATCAGAGCAATGACAGGAACCAATAGTAGACATTCATGCAAACCACTATTCGAAGGCCTGGACTTCATGACACTCCCTTCCATCTTCATATATGAAATACTTCTCTTTGAACAGAAAAACTCGCATCTGTTTGAAGGAAATACATTCACACATGCCTATGAAACTAGACATAAATTGAAATACATGCTACCTTGTCACCGACTCACAGTATATGAAAATACTCCATATTACATGGCTCTGAAGATCAGAAATAAGGTAAGGTCAATATTTGGGGAATCCACATTGGAAACCATTGGCACATACCTAAAAAGCAAATGTTATTATAGCCTAGAAGAATTTCTAAACGAATAAAAAGCAATGTTATAGTTTAGAAGAATTTATAAATAGGAATAGGGAGTAAAGATACAAGTACAAATGGTATACTTTTGAAGCCATATAGATACAAAGTATAAATGTTCACTGTATATTCATGTTTATATATAGAATAATAGTTCGAATGGCGGTTTGTATCCCGTTCAGTACATCCATACTTCATATAGGTGTGTGAAGGCTATGGTAATGATTCGATGAATTACGAAAAGATTTAAAATATAATGTTGTATTTTTATTATAATAAGCAATGTATGTATTACGAGTTTCCTGTAGTATATAAAATACTGTGACAACTTAGGTTCAAGACTGACGAGTCACCAATGTTCTCAATCGAATGATTGTATAAAAACATGTTATGTGACAATTAAGTATCTTATCTTACCATAGGATGCTGTATGCAAGAAGAAACAATTGTACCATGAGTTTCTCGCAGACAAAACACTATTGAAATGCTTACAAACAAGCTCAAAGAGATGCAACGGAGATCCGTGCAATTGGTCCAACATTTTTATGTCACAACAAAATGGGTGAGCTACTGATCAACTGGAAAAAGCAAGGGAATGCTGGTGGAGCTACTTTTAGACAGTTTCGACCAAGCAATTTCCCCATCCACCAATACCCGTCATGTCAGCTGTTGAAGGACCAGTCAAGGAAATTAATGCTACCAAAGTCAAGATTACTCTGAAGGAGAAGGAGAGAGGGAAAGCCACTAGTGCTGATGATTTTCCAGCAGATTTATGGTGCTCTCAATAATGGAATGTGGCAAGTTGGCTGATATATCTTTTCAACCAGATCAGACACGTTCGAATAGCTGAAGACAAGTAGCAAAGCATGACTGTTCCAATCTTTTTTTTTTTTTTTTTTTTTTTTTTTTTTTTTTTTTTTTTTTTTTTTAAAAAGGCAACCCCATTGAGTGTTCTAATTACCACCTGGTCAGACTACTAAGCCAAGTGATTAAGATCTTTGAACCTCAACAAAAGGATTAACTAGCTAGCCCAAATCACTAGAAACCAAGATGGACTTGTGTAAAATTGTGGCAAAACTGATGCAATCCAAATAACTGCACCTTGCTTTTATAGAACTCAAAAAGGTTTTTGATTGTGTACTGCATGATCTTAACTGGCCAGCGCTTCGAAACTTTGGATTGCAGAGTACCTTGTTAACTGACTACAGCTTCTTTCTGTTGAACCAAGTAGCCATGTCCAAGTGGCTACATGAGCATCTAATTACTTTTGCATCACAGTAGGAGAACACGAATGGTCAGCCTTATCACCATTGCTGTTCATTCTTGTGATGGACACTGTCACATCAGACCTGAACGACACGAATATGGCACCTCTCCACACTGATGATGTCATGTTGGCTGCGGAGAACAAGCTTGATCTTTAGCACCAAACACAACAGGGGAATGACTGACTTGTGCGATACGGCCTATGGCTAAACAAAAAGAAAACTGAGTACATAATGTGAGATCCACAGGAAGCTGGGACCATCAACAATGACAGAGAAGATCTACCAAGAATAATAAAATTTAAGTATCTCGAATCAGCAATCTCTACTGATGGCCAGCTTGTATAAGATGTCAACAAGAATCCAGACAGCCTGGATGAAGTGGTGGATAACAACAGGAGTCACCTACGATCGTCAGATGAAGGATCATCTGTCATCCATCCCACTGCTTTCTATGGCACTGAGCATTGGCCAGCTACAAAAGAATTGGACTGACAAACGAGGGGCATGGATATAAGGTTGCTTAGATGGACAGGTGGCATCATTCGATTGGAGCACGTTTCAAATGATATTATCAGGAAACATTTTAGGATTGCACCAATCCAGAAGAAAATGCAAGAAAGCTGTCTGCGATGGTACAGGCGTGTGGTGCACGCATATGGAACAAACAATAACAATAAAATAAACCTTCACCATTGAGAGTCAGTTCAATTATCCTCAAGTTGTCTACGTGTAGTGTATCATGGTCCTTTTAGATCTTTCTTCTGCAGTCTGGAAACCATGTCATTAAACAATTACTTCATGGTGTAACTATTTTTTTCGTCAAAGAGTTACAACTTTACAGCAGCAACTGTCTATACCTATGACAAGAAACCTTCTTAGAAGTGTTTTACTTCTGCTAGAATTCTCTAAGATGTTTTACTTCTAATTTATTTACAGTTTCATTTCCACAAAGTAATAATTCATAGCCGCGCGGGATTAGCCGAGCGGTCATAGGCGCTGCAGTCATGGACTGTGCGGCTGGTCCTGGCGGAGGTTCGAGTCCTCCCTCGGGCATGGGTGTGTGTGTGTGTGTGTGTTTGTCCTTAGGATAATTTAGGTTAAGTAGTGTGTAAGCTTAGGGACTGATGACCTTAGCAGTCAAGTCCCATAGGTTTTCACACACATTTGAACAATAATTCATAGCAGGCAGTTTCAACTCATTTTCTAATTCTAAGACTGACAGATGACACAAAATGATTCTTTTATTGTTATATTACTTAAATTTTATTGCATGTTTAGGCAGTGTCTCATCTTCACGGTACTAAGATAATTCATCAATCACATAACTACAGCCAAAGCTGGAACAGCCAGTAATAGTAATTTTATGTTTCCATTTGTACAAATGAAAGAAAATGATGGATTCAGGATGATACGCATATGACATGAAGGAAAGATGTTTGAAACTACAAGAAATATATTAACTCTAATGTAGTCTTCCATGACCAGCATTTACAGAAGTTTTACACAGACTTAACCGTTTGTCTTTGATTTTAATCCAAGATGAACACATCACACAACTCTCAGCAAGTTAAAATATCTTTTCAAACATTGATTCACTAAACGCTCATCTTTATTTTATTTCTGAGAATTTCAACAGAGAAGCAGAAGTTTATGCACTCGTCCGAAAATCACTTGTCAGAAAGAAAGATATTGTGAATTCTCTCATATTTTCCACACAACTGATTTTAGCTTTATGGAGAATCAATGATTGAAATAGAGTCAGGAGCTGCTGTCAGGTTACTATAGCATCCCTTCTTCTTACGTACTAGATCCCCCCACAACATGCTGCTCTTGCAGGCTGGGCAATTGCCTTCCACAGGCAATAATTGGCCAGGCTGTGAGAAGTGCTGAGCAAGGCAAATAATATGTGCAATCAGGGGGCATCCTGGAGTAACACAAGAAAGGCTGCTCGCATCAGAGATAGCATCATGACAGAATAAACACAGCGGCAGTGTGCTCTCTGGATCCGACGCCTTGTCAGCACTCACTACTTTGGCACTCACAACTGGTCCATATGACATTGGCATGTGCAGAGGTGGAACAGCCTATAAAAAAGAAAAAAAGGAAACAATTAACCAAAATATAATAAAGATGTTATAACATTTGTTCTGCCACCTATATTTAGATTCCCTTTCACACACCTGAAAGTCTCCACTTCTTAATTCACATTTTTCTACAAGTTATCACGTGCTTATCTTAAAACTTTACATTCCATACTTTTATTATGAAAGCTTTATACAATTTTTATTTACGAGTCATTTGGCTTTGAACTACATGTTGGCACGTCTAACACCATTTTCATTGGTCTACAGAGGAAAAGTAAACGATATGAAATCAGATACCAATTTTGCTGAATAATAGTAACTGTATTCCTAAAATTGTTCTTGGTTCACTGATTGAAAGCAGTCTCTGCAAAACTGGAATATGTAGGCTACAGTTGGATTATTTATGTTTACAATTCTTCTACACTTTCTCTCTGATTTCACTAAATATATGCACAGTGTGCAACTGATGATAACTTCAGCAGAATGTTGCTTCCGAAATGGAAGACATGGGTAGCAAAAGTACAACTTGAACCACAAGAGAAGTATGTGCTAAATGAACCATTTATTGTTCTTAAATGTTTACACTGCTCTATCAGCAAGTAAAAAAAATGGTACTTTTACACTCTATTCCAACATCTGCATGTTAATTGTTTCCTTTAACACAAAATTTCTGGAAATGGGAGGAATAAACTAATATGTGAAATGTCTAACAAGTTCACAAAGAATCATTTGGGACGGCCAGTACTTACCTTCAGGAAGTACAAATCTCAGCATCTGCAACAGACATGCAAAAAGATAAAGAAACTGCAAAAGTAACTGTAAGAGACCCAGTTTCCTTCTTCAGAAAAAAAAGGATACTATTCAAGTGTAGGCAAGGGATTGGGGAGGTCACTTAGAACCTTCAAGGAAATTTCCTTCTTATGCAATAACACAAGAATCAATGAGAAACATTCAACACACATTCTGATGGACGTCACAGACAAGCATGGCAAAATTAGGCTTCTAACTGATGTGCTATAAGATACATAGTCTAATCAGTTGCAAAGAGGTATCTAACGCTTCAGTTAACACAACCCCACTGCATATGAGGCATAGTCAAAGTATTATCACCCCAAGAAATTTTGTTATTTTTCAGTGCATGACAATATAAACTGAAGTGCAACTAACGTACAGGAAATGTGAAATTTTAAAAAATATATCTACAAATTAATATCTAAGTTTTTAATCCATTCAAAGGCTTTCTCTGTCACTTCAAAGAAATAATCTAGATTTACAGGATAGCTCATCTGCTGCAGCTTGTCACAATGTGTTTGTTGATCTGATGTTTGCTGCCACAGTCACAATGAGATGACGAAATCTTTCCCAATCACTGGAGAGTTTCTATAAAGATGCCATGACCTATATGAATCCTACTGTTTTCCAAGAAAGGGTGCTCAACTACTAAGGCCATTAGCACCCAGTCACAAACATTAGTGCACTAATAGCATAGAAAAACGCAAGGGGGCAACACCAGAAAGTACTTACAAAGACGCAGATAAACAAAATAAAAGAATTAGATGTCTTTGGACAAGTCCGTCAATGTAATAAAACTACGGACACGAACAGCTGCTCGAGCATCACCAGCGAAAAGTTCCTGTAAGGTAGACGGCAGACACAGGACAACACGAGAGTGAATAAAACAGGGACAGGACAATAAAACATGGCATACTGTCAATGGATGACCACAGGGACACTGTGGGGCGGGGTCACCGGACAACAGGTAGCAGTGGCTAAATCGGCAATGCCCAATCTGCAACCTGGCCAAAATGACCACCTCTCACTGGGAAGGGCGTGAGGAGGTCGTCCAAGCCATCGGGATCGGTTTGATGGCCCTAAGCTTATTTTCATGGAGAGAGGACCAAGCCTCATGCCACAATGATGAAACATGCCGACAAAGAACCCCACTAACATCAGTTCATGGCACACAAAAGGAAGCCGTCCGAGGCAGGATGTCAGCAGCCTTGGCCGCAGCATCAGCAGTTCATTCCCAGGCACGTGGCCAGGAAAAAAAAGGGAAGAAGAAGAAGAAGAAAGGGGGGACATGAACGCTAGCGACTGAAGGGACCGTTGAATTCGTTGCACGAGAGGGTGGTCCGAATATGGGTCACGGAGACTCTGAATGGCGTTCAAAGAATCAGAGCAGATGGCATAGGGAGAATGACGATGGCGGCGGATATACTGAACAGCCTGATAGAGAGCAAAAAGCTCAGCTGTGAAGCTTGAGCACTGGTCAAGGAGCCGGTATTGAAAGGTATCATCCCCAATGACAAAGGCACATCCGACGCCAGCAGTAGTCTTGGAGCCATCTGTGTAAATAAAGACATTATTAGCGAGCCTCGAACGAAGTTCGACAAACCTCAAGCGGTATATCGAATCCGCGGTCCTCTCCTTTGGGAGCGAGCTGAGTTCTAGGTGAACGCGAACCTGAGCCTGGAGCCAAGGTGGCGTTGGGGTCTCACCCACTCGAGAATTCGTAAGGAGGGTAAAATCAAGTTGCTGAAGCAGGCAACAAAAGCGAACTCCAGGAGGTAACAGAGCAAAGACATAAAGCTCGTATTGGCGGTCGAGAGAGTCGTCAAAGAAGGAGAAATATGACGGGTGGTCAGGCATTGACATCAGTCGGCAGGCGTACCGACAAAGCAACATATCGCGCCGGTAGTTTAGTGGTAATTTGGCAGCTTCGACATACAGACTCTCAACAGGGCTGGTTTAGAATTCTCCAGTCGCCAGACGTAGCTCCCGATGGTGGATAGAGTTTAGACGGCGTAAGATGGACGGCCGGGCAGAAGAGTAGACAAAGCTCCCATAATCCAGCTTTGATCAGACAATGGACCGATATAAGCGAAGCAGGACCATTTGATCTGCTCCCCATGACGTACCGCTGAGAACACGGAGGACATTTAGGGAACGGGTACAACAAGCAGCCAAGTAAGACACATCTGGAGACCAGCAAAGTTTCCTGACAAATGTAAGACCTAAAAATTTTGTCGTCTCCACGAATGGGAGAGCAACGGGACCGAGATGTAAGGATGGTGGAAGAAACTGTTTGTAATGCCACAAGTTCATACAGACCGTTTTCTCACCAGAAAAATGGAAACTGTTAGTGACACTCCAGGAATATAGACGGTCTAGACAACACTGAAGAGAGTGCTCCAGGAGACATGTTCTCTGAGCGCTGCAGTAGATCGTAAAGTCATCCACGAAAAGGCAGCCTGAAATGTCAGCTGGAAAGCAATCCATTATTGGATTGATAGCTATGGCAAAAAGGGCCACGCTCAAAATGGAGCCCTGGGGCACACCATTCTCCTGGCGAAAAGCATCTGACAAAACAGAACCCACATGTACCCTGAACATTCGATTCATTAAAAATGCATTAATAAAAAGAGGGATGTGACCACGAAGGCCCCAAGTGTGCATGGTGTGGAGAATGCCTGCCCTCCAACAGGTGTCTTAAGCCTTCTCCAAATCGAAGAACACAGCCACCGTCTGGCACTTACGCAAAAAGTTGTTCACAATGAAGGTTGACAAGGTAACTAGGTGGTCAACAGCAGAGCGGCACCGATGAAAGTCACATTGGACATTGGTAAGGAGGCGCCGAGATTCAAGGAGCCACACCATTCGAGAATTTACCATGTGCTCCATCACCTTGCAGATGTAGCTGGTAAGGGAGATGGGGCAATAACTGGAAGGAAGGTGCTTGTCCTTTCCTGGTTTGGGTATGGGAACAACAATTGCTTCACGCCAGTGTGTGGGAACATGACCTTCAGTCCAGATGTGATTATAGGTGCGAAGAAGAAAGCCTTTACCTGCAGGAGAAAGGTTCTTCAGCATCTGAATATGGATACCATTGAGCCCCAGAGCAGAGGATCGGGACCAGGCGAGTGCACTTTCGAGTTCCCACATGATGAAGGTGGCATTGTAACTTTCACGATTCAAAGACTGAAAAGAAGGTGCCGCCTCTGCTTGTTTTCGGGGGAGGGAGGCAGGGTGGTAATGGGCAGAGCTCGAAACCTCCACGAAAAAGTGGCCGAAGGCATTTGCGACATCCTCAGGATCCACAAGAACTTCATTCACTACAGTCAGGCCAGAAATCGGGGAGTGGACCTTGGTGCCAGATAGCCACACAGGCCTCCCCAGACAACCAAGGAAGAAGTAAAACTGTTGAACGAGCTGGTGAAAGCCGCCTAGCAAGCCTTTGATAACATGACAACATTGTGCACGGAGTCGTTTGTAACTGATACAGTTCGCCATCGTAGGGTGGCGTTGGAAGGTGCGTAAAGCACGTCGCTGAGCACGAATAGCGTCGCTATATGCTGTAGTCCACCAGGGGACTGGGACTTGACATGGAGAAGAGGAAGTACGAGGGATGGAATATTCAGCAGCAGTGAGAATAACGTCCGTGAGGTATGTGACCTGACTATCGCACCTGGAGAAGTTTTGATCATGGAAGGTCGCTAGGGAGGTGAAAAGCCCCAAGTCGGCTTTGGAGATGTTCCAGCTAGTGGAACGTGGAGAAGGGGTGTGATGCAGGAGATGGATTATGCAGGGGAAGTGTTCACTCGAGTATGTGTCAGACAGAGCATACCACTCGAAGTGACGTGCAAGGTGGATAGTGGATATTGAGAGGTCCAAGTGGGAATAAGTATGCGTTGCGTCCGAAAGGAAGGTAGGTGCACTGGTATTTAAGCAGACTGGATTGAGGTGGTTGAACCCTTTTCATGACCCGATGGACGGCCGTCACTCCCTGATCGGAGAGGAAAGACAGAATCTCCTCATCAGTTAGTCTGTCGAGTGACCACGCGACGAATTCAAGGTGCGGTGGGCGTCCACCCGTACACGAAATGTGTGTAAGAGAGTAGCTCGAAGTAATTTTTGGGCCTGGAAGGCACTCTCTGTCTCCAACAGCAAGGTACCGTTGCACAACCGAGTACAAGATTTCAATGGTCCTGCAATCGCATCTACACCCTTCTGAATGACGAAAGGGTTGACTGTTGAGAAATCGTGACCGTCAGATCTTGTGACAACAAGAAACTTCGGTGCTTGTGGTAGAATTTTCGGAACAGGAGTTTCAAGTTTCATGTAGCTTTCTTTTTTTGGCAGAAGACAGGGAAGAAGAAGAAGAAGAAGAAGAAGAGAAAAATACCCCATGTTCGCCAGCGTCTCCGATGGCACACTCCTTCCTTGTGGGGGGCCTCTCAGAGGGCACTCCCGCCTTAGATGATTGTTCACACCTCAGGTCACACCTCCCGAGAAATGGACAGAGGGACCAATCGGCACGTTCGGAAGGTAACAGCTCAGGCAATCACCACTCCCTGGGCCTGGCCTTTACCAGGGGGTACATGTGTGCCTTACTTGTCTACCCAGGGCGGGGAATTACGCGTTATCCCGTCACTGGCTATGCGTGCGAACACATGGGTCGGCCTTCAGACACGCACAGAGAGGAAAAAGGGAGGAAAGAGAGAGAGGGATAGAAGAAAGAATCTCAAACACCGAAGCGGAGAATAAGACATGGAAAAGAAGACAAGGAGAATAGGGCAAGGATAATGAGGCAGAGATAGAAGTATGGGCATGAAAGCAAGCAGAAGAGTGAACGTAGGAAAGACCAATAGAGGAAGAAAGCACAAGGATGGAGAAAAACAAAGGAAACAGGATCCTGGAGTTTTCAAACGTCTGTCTCCAGACGAAGGCTCAATACATTATTCCCAAGAAGAGGGAGTGTGAAGGGGAGGTAAGGGGGGGGGGGGGGGAGGATTGGGAAGGGGGGTAGGGCAGCCCAGAAAGGAATGAGAACTTCACTAACTCGGGGCCCTGTGCTCGCCACGCACGTATCCACAAAAGAGTTGTGGACCCCCTGGGGGGCCATGTCGTCTGGTCTCGTGTCAGGTTTACAGTGGTTTGATATTGCCCACAGGCAATGTTATTCCACATTTATGACCACTGCCTGCTTATGTTGAAATCCACTACTTGCAGTGATTCCGTCAATATGTGAGGTGATTTCCTGCATTTTAATCGGTCCTTCTAAGTGCAGGCGCATCAGCGTGGATTGGGAGTTTGGGAATTTTAATTATATTTTTATATTCCTTGAGAAGGGCATCCTGTCTTCGAAGATCTGGTGGTATAATGTAGCTTCGATGTGGTAATTAATGAAGAGTAGAAGATCTGCTGCAACCTGTTATTGTCCTCATTGTTGCTTCTAGCTGAACATGGATTTTTCTCACACGAGAATTATTAAGCCACACTGGAGCGCAGTATCCAGCAGCAAAGTAGTGGAATCCTAAGGAAGAATATGATAGTGTTGTAGCTCATCTACTTCTACATCTATACTCTTGTGAACCACTGTGAAGTGCATGGCACAGGTTATGTCCCACTGTACCAGTTATTAGGGCTTTTTCCTCTTCCATCACATATGGAGTGCAGGAAGAATGATAGTTTAAATGCCTATGGGGGTGCTGTAATTAATTTAAACTTGTCCTCATGACCTTTGTGAAAGAGAGATGTAGGGCACCTTAGTATATTCCTTGAGTCGTCATATAAAGCTGGTTCTTCAAACTTCATTAGAAGACTTTCTTAGGGCAGTTTCTGTCTGCCTTCAAGAGGCTGACAGTTAAGTTTCTTCTGCATCTCTGTGACACTCTCCCTTGGGTCAAACAAAACTGTGAACATTTGTGCCGCCCTTCTCTGTGTGTGTGCAATATCACCCATTAGTCCTATTTGGCATGGGTCCAACATACTTGAGCTATATTCTAGAAGTGTCGCACGGGTGATTTGTAAGCAATTTCCCTTGTAGACTGATTGCATTTTACTGATTCTGATAGTGGCTCAGTGATTTTATATTCATAAAATACTGTGTGGTTTTCGTGTTGCAAACAGCACAATTTTACATTTCTGAACATTTAAAGCAAGTTGCCAATATTTGCACCACTTTGAAATCTTGTCTAGGTATGACTGAACACTTGAGCAGCTTCATCCAGTCTTTACTGCACTGTAGATAACTGCATCATCAACAAAAAGAATGGGGTTACTATTAATATTGTCCACGAGGTCATTAACATACAACATGAACAGTAAGGGACCAAACATACTTCCCTGACATACACCCAAAGTTACTTATACATCTGTCGGCGACTCTTCATCCAAGATAAATGTTTTGTTGTCCCTACCAAGAAATCCTCAATCCAGTCATATATTTCATCTGATACCCCATGTGATTGTACTTTTGAAAATACGCATAGCTGTGGTACTGAGTCATATGTTTTTCAGAAATTGAGAAATACTGTACTTACATGACTGCCTTGATCTATGGCTTTCAGGATGTCATGTGAGAAAACTGTGAATTGGGTTTTATATGGTCTGAAAACCATACTTCCCTGACATACACCCAAAGTTACTTATACATCTGTCGGCGACTCTTCATCCAAGATAAATGTTTTGTTGTCCCTACCAAGAAATCCTCAATCCAGTCATATATTTCATCTGATACCCCATGTGATTGTACTTTTGAAAATACGCATAGCTGTGGTACTGAGTCATATGTTTTTCAGAAATTGAGAAATACTGTACTTACATGACTGCCTTGATCTATGGCTTTCAGGATGTCATGTGAGAAAACTGTGAATTGGGTTTTATATGGTCTGAAAACCTATGCAGGTTGGCATGGAGGAGGTTGTTCTGTCTGTGATACCTCATGTTTGAGCTCAGTATATTTTCTGAGATCCTACAGCAAATGAATGTCACGGACATTGGGCAGTAATTCTGCAGACTACTACTGCTACCCTTCTTTCAGACAAGTGTGATCCATTATTTGTTCCAGCCAATGGGCAGAGATTTTTGTTTGATCTGTTTACAATATATTACCATTAACTGGAGGGCTAGCTCAGCCACAAATTGACGATTTCCGACAAGTGTGATCCATTATTTCTTCCAGCTAATGGGCAGAGATTTTTGTTTGATCTGTTTACAATATATTACCATTAACTAGCTCAGCCACAAATTGGGTACAGCAGCTGATGGGCATTACACAGAGCACCAGGGCTTCATTCAATTTTAATGATTTGACTTGTTTCTCAACGGTACTGACACTAACATCTATTTCATTCATCTTCTCAGTGGTATGAGGATTAAATTGGGGCCATACTCCTGAGTATTCCTTTGTAAAGCAAGATTTGAACACTGAGTTAAGCATTTCTGCTTTTGCTTTGCTACTCTTAATTTCTGTCTGTCTTGTCCATGAGTGACTGGACACTAACTTTGGTGCCACTTACCATCTGTACAATCAGTATTTCTTTGGGTTTTGAGAAAGACATTTTGACAATATTCTGTGACATTAGTCACTGAAGGCTTCACACATTGCTCTCAACTGCCAAATGCATTTCATTCAGCATCTCTCTATCTATAGCCCTCTATACTTATTATGCAGTAGTCTGTACACCATGCAGGATCTCTCCCACCATGAACTGCTCTGCTGGGTACATATCTGTCCACTGCATTGTCAACTATTCTTTTAAACTTGATCCACAGTCCTTCTACGTGCTCATGACCTGAGCTAACAGTTTCAATTTCCTCTTTGAGATATGCTACCACTACTTTGCCTAGTTTGCTGATAACATAAATCTTTCTATTTGTTTTAGAGGCCTTTGTACTTTGGTATTCATTGTTGTGCCTCACAGTCACTTATACAGCTTTGGCACAGTGCTTTCTGTGTGTTTCTTACGAAGCTTCTTTCAAGAGTTACTCCCAAATATTCTGGAAAGTTTTGGTGTGGAGGATTTGGCAATTAAGATGATATCTAACTTTGCATTGCCCATTCAGTTGTTAAGCCGAAAGCAGCTTACACTGGTCTTCATTTGACTTGGAGTTACTCTCCATTTTCTGAAGTATTCATGCATTGCATTTAAATCTGCAGAGAGTACCTCTTCACTGGCTTCAAGACTTCTTGAGTGGCCAAAGCCACATCATCCACATAAATGAACCTCAAAAAATTAAAGCTGCATAATTACGAGGGCTATTCAGAAAGTAACAGTCTTTTTGGAATAATTAACAATATGAAAAAACCAAATTTTACTCTATACTTTTTAATGGTACATTCTCCACCTACTTTTATACATAATCACCATTAAAACTGAGGCACTTATGACACTGTGGCACAAGTTTTTAAATACCATCTCTTTAGACATCTGCCACCAACAACTGGAGTTTGGGAGCCCACCTAGCACAATGTTTTTGGTAAACATGCTTCTCTCCCAAATTTCATTCCCCTAAATCTATGACATTTGGGAAAAATGTTGCAAAAGTTTCTTAACAATGAAATGACGATTTCCACAAATTTATTTGTTGATTTTCATCAGTCACAAGGCTAGGACTACCGCTGTGGTCCTCATCGAGAACACTGGTAAGGCCATTTTTAAAATCTATGCCCCATTGCTTCACTCAGCTTCCACTCATTATTCCTTTTCCGTACACATCACAAAGATCGCGATAAATTTCAACCGGTTAGCAGCTTTTTCCCAACAAAAACCTAATCACAGAATGTACTTCACAGGTGACAGGATTGCTTTTATTGCAGTGCACATTTTAACACATCACAGGAGGCAAAGTAGGAGAGAGACATGGACATCACACTACTGCTGCTGGATCTGTACTGATTGTAGGAATGCTATGGCACCAAGAGGGTGGCTGTAGCCCATCCCACTGTTGCAATAGACCAAACGTCTGTTACTTTCTGGACAGTCCTTGTAATGTATTGTTTGTTTGCAGATATACATCTTCAGTTCTGTCATACACTGAAATTTTGATGAAACAATACCACAACACATCACCAGAGGGACATGAAAAACAATGCAGTCCTCTGATAAAGCAGAGATGGGCTGCGCTTTTTGTCTGGCTCTCCTAGAAGCGTGCTACGATAGTGTGGCACGCGGATTCTAATGTGTATCAGGACTGCAGACATTTACCTGCAGACAGGTAAAATAATAATAATAATAATAATAACAATAATAATAATAATAATTGGATAACTTAATTCTTTTCAAAGTGGCTATACTATGATTACCCTTTGTATTTGGTTCAACACATTCTACAATAGTAGCCCACATACAGTAGACAGGAGAATTGTATCAATTGAACCTTAGGATTCTACAAAAAGCAACAGCAAACAATTAAAGTTAAGTTAGTCCAGAAACAAAACAGCAAACTAAACATGAAATCTGTCACTATAGCCATTCAGTATGAAGTAATTGTTCTATCTGTAAAGAATCTCAATTTCACCTTTAGATCTCTACAATAATCCTGATTCAACCAGCGAACAGTCAATGGAAGTCTTTTCCAAGGTCCCACACGTAACATTTCTGACAGAACACGAAGGCAGTAGTCATACACTTTCTCTGTCCGACTTTTACTTGACACATGGCGCAATCTTCTTGATCTATCTGGGTGTTGCCAAGCCCATTCAAACTGCAACATTAAAGTTACTGCACATAAATAATATCCTATGTTAATAAATTTGGGTCAGTTTAAGAACAAACCTTAGATTAGGTAGGCTATGTATTAAAACACTGCTATTTCTACTAATCAGTTCTCCAGTTCAACTCTTGTAGTACCACTTACACTTGTAGATTAAACAATTAGCGGCACATCACCTGAACCACTTCAATAGGTGTTTATGTCCCACCTAGTGCAATGTTGGGGAACGACATACCAGCGTATACTATAATTGTTATGGAAGTTCTTATTAACTTATTAACTCTTCTATTTGTAACACTCACCCTCAAAGCTGAAATGTCATTGGGGAAACCATGAACGATCAGTACCATTTCCCTGAAAGAAGAGTGTCATCTTATTGCCACTTCACTTAAAAGTGAGAGTTTTTTGAAGTACAGTACATACATTTTAGTATCAACTAACAAACAGCAACAGTACGGTCATATCACAAAGAAATGTAGATATTTCCTGTGAATATTAAGTAAGACCATCCCACATTTGGGGGAAAATGCTATTAAAAAAAGGAGGGAAGTTTTGTATCTTAACTGATAACCACCTTAAGACTGAGCTGGACCATTTAATGAATTCTTACAACTTGACTGCTATGGTTAACTGACCCATTAGAGTTACACAAAACTTTGTGAGCCTTTTAGATAATATATCCATTGACAAGAGTAGAGTCAACAGTGCAAGTGTAAGCAAAGTAATTTATGGCCTGTCAGACTATGATGGACAACTTCTTAAAGTCAATAACATTAGTTTGTGCAACCAAGTCTCCCCCACATATAGGTCCTACAGACTTACAAACACTGAAACTATGTCTGCCTTTAATTACCATTTGGCAAAGATGGACTGGGATCCAGTGTATAGTAAATCAGATGTTAATGTTAAATTTAACCTTTTTTTAAATGAATTTACTTCTTATTTGAAATGGCCTTCCAAGGGGGAGAAAAAAAGAAAAAAAAAAAAACTTGGATTACTGAAGGTATTAAAATTTCTTGTAGGACTAAGAGGAAGCTACATGCCTCTTAGAGTATCAAATGATCCCCTTGAAAGGTCTCATTATAAACTATATTGTAAAATTTTAGAAAAGGGCGGTAAACAAATCCAGGAGCTTGTATATTAATTCAGAAATTGATAAATCTGTGGCATCTCTGGTGCAGAGCCCTAAATCTGTGGCATCTCTGGTGCAGAGCCCTATCTTTGACTCTTATTTTCGTTGGACAGCTTTGTTCCAGATGATTCCCGACACGCAACTTTTACTTCCGCCATGTTTGTTGATTGTGCCTGTGATTAATCTACTAGTGCCTTTCGGTGCAAATGTAATGGGCACTATTAACTATGCTTGCAACCATGAATGGACAAGTATACCTACTTCGAATTTGGTTAAAAGTGAACAATTATTTACGCCCGGCCACACTGGTGGCCACCTAACCTTAACTGGAACATCGCCACCGCCCAGCGTGGCAGCACAACAACAGCCACAACATGGACAGCGCAAGACCCCTAATGACAATGTGGACAATCTTACTGTTAAAGATATTGTGGTTTATCCTTCATCTATGCTGTTACCTGCGTGCGGGGCAGTTCCAGAACGCAAATTGAACATTTCTATGCACAGAGTAATACATTGGATTTTCTACACCATCACGAACTTTCAGCAGACCTACAGGCTGCTATGCATCTGGCTCTACTGTTCCGTGCTCAAGTGCAGCACAACTTCGCTCTTCACCTCCACATGTGCTTCCCTGGTCGAGTGCATTACTACATGGCTCTCTGATCTGTCACACGTGCGCTCACAAATCGACAATCTCCGCACCCAAAACAATACATCGCCTATCTGCAGCCACGCAGCGAGGCGGTCCATCACACGCCTCTACACTGTCTTCTCGCCAATCTGCTCCTGTGTCGAGTGTTCCACCACCTGCTGTTTTTTTCTCACCACTGCTGACAAATCTACAAGTTGCATCTGCATGCTTCGCTCCTGCATCGCATCTTCCATCTCCGACTACAGCTGACACCTCGTCTACGCGGCCCCTGTTCACCAAAGTCAGGGAACTGACGTTGCCTGCGGATAGCTTCTTGACCACTATTGCCGACCCTCCTATGCGAGTATCAGCCATCAACAATGGCACTTGTCATAGGATTCGCACCACCGACGGTCCACCTGTAAGTTATAAGGCCAGGTGCCTTAATGGTTCCAATGGCTCTAAGCACTATGGGACTTAACATCCGAGGTCATCAGTCCCCTAGACTTAGAAGTACTTAAACCTAACTAACCTAAGGACATCACACACATCCACGCCCGAGGCAGGATTCGAACCTGTGACCGGCGCCTTAATGCATCCAAACTTCTGTGCACCATGGAGATCCTTCAGAATCTGTTTGCTCTGGGTGTCCTCTGCCCCTCCGATAGCAACTGGTCTTCTCCCATTCACTTTGTTCCTAAGATGGACGGCACCTTACGCATGTGCGCGGACTACAGGTCCCGTAACACTCGCACCACTATCAATAGCTATCCCGATCCTCATATACAGGATTTAACCCAATTACTATATGGTTCTAAATTTTTCTCTGTTTCAGGCTGTTCCAAGGCATCCACCGGATATCCCTAAGACAGCCATCATCACACCCTTCAGCCTCTTTGAATACTGTTACATGCCTCATGGATTGAAAAATGCACCGCAAACATGGCAGCGGTTCATTGATTCCATTTTGCTCCCTCTGCCATTTGCTTATGCTTACTTAGATGATATACTGATATTTTCCTCCTCCACTGAGGAGCATCAAGTTCACTTGGATGCGGTTCATTCGACCCTCGCTGCCAACGGTGTGGTGATCAATCATGAGAAATCTCATCTGTGGTCCACATCAGTGACCTTCCTAGGCCATATTGTCTCCGTCGATAGCCTCCAACCGACGAGTTCTCATGTCAAAACCATACTTGATCTCCCTCTATCTAAGGATTATGCTCAGCCCCAGCGTTTCCTGGGTAAGGCTAACTTATCGCCGCCATATTCCTTAGGCTGCCTCCGTCCAAATGGCCCTAACCAACGCCCTCTCCGGCAAAAACACCACTGGGAAACTGAAGTTGGAGTGCAACAAACCCATGCTCGACACATTTGGTAACCTTAAAACTGCCCTTGCCAAGGCCATCACACTTGCCCACCCTGATCCTGAGGCCCATGTCTCGATCGCTACTAACACAACTCAGCTGTGGACACTGTTTTACTACAGCACACCGCGACTCCACCCAACCCCTCCACTTCTTTTCCAAGAAACTGACAAAGTGCCAGCGTAATTGGTCGGCTTTCAACCGTGAGCTCCTTGCAGTGTATGAGGTGATTAAGCATGTCTGTAGTGACCTTTCACAATCTATACAGATCACAAGCCACTTGTGGATGCCATTCATAATCCTGCTAAGGACCTTCCGCATGCGCATTTCCGCCATATGGACTACATCTGTCAACACTCTTCCGACACATGCTATATCTGCAGTGCGGAGAACGTTGTGGCGGACTACCTTTTCCGCATCCGCATGCTAACCGCACTGCTGAATTTGGAGGAGCTCGCCCGACTTCAGACCGAAGACTATGATATACAGTGAATTTCAGACAATGAGTCATCACACTCTGTCCAGCCCCATATACTACACGGGTTGACGATCTCTGTCCTTTGTCACACATCTATGGGCACACCCCGCCCCCTGGTCCCTAACCCCCTTCGTCACGGTGTCTTTACTGCCTTGCACGGCTTGGCCCACCCTGGAATGCGAGCCACAATGTGGCTGGTTACAGAGCACTTCGTCTGGCCCGCCGTGAAGCATGACTGCCGCACTTGGACCCATGCATGCGTCTTGGGCCAGCACAGCAAGGTCAGCAAGCATAATCAACCTCCATTGGGCAAGTTTGACATTTCAAAGGGGCGTTTTCGGCATGTCCATAACGATGTTGTTGGACCCCTTCCCCCTTCAGAGGATGACAGATACATCATATCGATCATCGACCGCATGACCTGCTGGGTCGAGGCGGTCCCTCTTATTGACATCACGACTGAGACCGTCACACGTTCTTTTGCCTCAGTGTGGGTTGCTCGTTCCGGCTGTCCCCTGTCTCTCACGACCGACCAGGGACGGCAGTTTGAGTTCGCCCTCTTTGCACGACTCTGCAAACTCTGTGGCTTTGCCAAATTTCACACCACGACTTACCAACTGCAGATGAACGGCCTGGTCAAATGGTGGCACCACACGCTCAAGGCTACACTTATGTGCCACGGTGTCCTATGGTCTGAGGCCCTCCGGTGGGTTCTGCTGGGTCTTTGCTCGGCCCATATAGAAGACTTGAACACCTCGGTCACTGAGATTCTATATGGTGAACCCCTCCTCCTTCCCACCAAGTTCGTTGAGCATTCACCATCAGCTGCTACCGTGGATCTTCCTGCTCTGGTTGAACGGGTTCGTACACACGTCGCACGTCTCCGCACCCCCCCTTCCACGTCCTCACTCCAACCTGCCTGTTTTTGTCCACAAGGACCTTGCTTTGTGTAACTTTGTGATGCTGCGGGACGACACTGTGCGAACAGCCTTGCAGCTGCCTTATTCGGGCCCTTACTGTGTGCTACGTCACAGTACGAACACGTTCGTCATCCACCTATGCGGACGACCGCAGACTGTGTCTGTTAATTGACTGAAACCGGTGTGGTCACTCACAACCTGCCTTTGGCCGAAGTCTCTCCGCCTGCACAGCCACTGGAACCACGGGACCCTTGCACCGCAGATTCCAACGTGCCTACTTCTTGCACCTGTCAGCACCTACAACCACCGTGCTGGCACAATAATAATGAATTCATGTGATGTAGCTTTATTCTGCTGTGAGTGAGTGTGTGTGTGTGTGTGTGTGGGGGGGGGGGGGGGGGGGGCAGGTCTCCATTGTGTGGCTTTGTTTTAGATGATTCTCGGTGCACAACTTGTATGCCTGCCATGTTTGTTTGTATATACGTGATAACCACAAATCCAAGAACAAAATAAAAGAAGTCTGAAATGTTATGAAGGTGGCAAGAGTAACAAGAATGTTAATACCATACAGATAAGCTGTAATGATGAGGTTATTCATAATCTTGCAACAGTATCAAACATGTATGTGGTAGGGATTCCTTAAATGCTGCTATGTGTTTATTACAAAGAGCTAATCCCAACACATATGACCCGATTTGTACTGCCCCTGTCACTATTACTGAAGTTAAAAATACCATCAAGGTCTTAAAAAATAACAATTCCAGAGGTTTTGACAACATTTCACCTAAAATTTTAAAGCATTGTAGTGACCACATATGCCAAGTCCTGTGTCACATTTTTAATGAGTCTATGCAGAAAGGTGTTGCCAGAGAGATTAAAGCTAGCTGTTGTGAAACCATTCTTCAAGAAGGATGACAAAACCAATTTATCCAACTACCGTCCAATATCACTACTAAGCAGTTTCTCAGAAGTATTGGAGAAACTAATGTGTAAGGGAATTGTAGAACATCTTAACCACAACATACTCAACAGAAACTAGCTTTGTTTTCAACATGGTAGATCAACTGAGCAGGCTATTTTTTCTCTCACAAATGAAATTTTAGGGTCAATAGATAATAAAATGTCACCTATTGGAAGGTTCTATGACTTGTCAAAGGCCTTTGACTGTGTAGACCACAACATTCTCTTACAGGAGGCTAATTCTTATGGCTTGAGAGGTAGCACTGGTAGGTGGATTGAATCATACCTACAAAACAGATAACAGAAGGTGACAATTAATGGTACCGATGATGGTTCTGTCTCATCTGATTGTGGTACATGAAAGTGTGGAGTGCCTTAAGTGTCCATTTTGGGACCTTTGCTTTTTCTTATCTTCATCCATGATCTCCCACTTTGTACAGACACAAAGTGTAAATTTACTCTTTTTGCAGAGGACACCACTATTCTGCTTGAAAGTCAAACCATCAATGACCTAGAAAATAAATATAATGACGTACTTGTTGACATCCTACACTGGTTTAAGTGCAAAGGACTAATTCTAAATACTGAAAAAACTCAATTTATGCAATTTCATACACCACAACAAGAAAATGAAGTATGCCACTTAAACACTGGTAAACTAAATATACTACGATCTGTATCATCTAAGTTCCTGGGCATTGTAATTTATGGCAAGTTGAACAGGTCTGTGCACATCCTAGACTTACATAGAAGGCAACTTATGCTCTGCGTATAATCAGCCCCGTTGGTGATGTGGACGCTATCAAATCTGCCTACACTGGTTATTTTCATTCTATCGTGTCATATGACATAATATTTTGGGGTAACCAGTCTTTAGCCAAAGAAATATTTACTGTACATAAGAGAGCTGTGAGAATCATGAGCGGTGTTCATCCAAGATATTCTTGCAGAAATCTGTTCCGTAAATTACAATTAACCGCCACCTCTCAATACATATTTTCTTTGATGATTTTTATTTCTAATAACCAGTCTCTTCTTAAAATTAATAGTGAATGTCATGATCATGATACTACGTCAAAAAAAGATTTAATAGGGATCTGAAACATTTAAGTCTTGTACAAAAAGGTGTTCATTATTCTGCCACAAAAATTTTCAACTTGCTTCTTTCAGATAGTAAAGTTCATATTAATGTTTTACCTACTTTTAAACTTAAATTAAGAGAATACTTAATGGTAATTTCCTTCTACTCTCTTGATGAGCACCTGCAGATAAAGCATTTTTTTTAAATTGTATTGCCATTGGTATTTATATTCTTAAAACTTTGTTTTAATGTGTTTTGCTATAACTCATCTTAACTGTAAGTTGGAGAATGTACTATATTTTCTTTTTCAGTAATTGTTTTATGTTACTTGAGCTATACCTTTGATTTGATTTTAACTGTGAAGCTTACTCATCATTTTATGGTACATATTTGTTATTTCATATACATGTACTATATCTGTGTTATGTAATCATGACTCGGTCCACATCCTTGTGATGTAGGTATCATAATACATATTAATGGAATATGGAATAAATAAATAAAATAAACATGGGCCTAGTCTTTATGAATGAGACAGTTAAAATACAACAAATCTTCCCAAAGAACTGGAGTTTCAAGCAGGACTATTCAATGTAATCCACAAATTTACAGTTTTTACTAGCTATTAAGTCATTAAGATTATTACTATATTTCAGCATATTTTACAACTCATTACGCCGAAAATACAAGGACAGACGTCATCTAAAACTTGTGCACAAACCAGTTATTGGTATATTCCAAGGCCCATAAAAGCAACCTCTGACTATGTGTAAAATTATAACACACTTTGTAAATGAAAAATATGGTAACTTACATGACTGTCTTAACATTAATCTTAAGCTACTCTTTCTATGAAGCAGGAATTGACCAGCAAATATGATTAAACATTGTGTTTGAAATTAATTTTATTTTCTGCCACTGTACACCTTCCTCAATGCAAGGTCGAGGTACCCAGTTGGAATACTAGCCATGGAAGAAAGTTTCGTTCAGTTGGCCTATATGATTTAATGGGAATTGTCAAACTCTGTGCCAATGTCTTGTGTTAAATCAGAAATGCCTCTGCTGTTTTTCAGTTAATGGGAACATTTAGTACTTATGGCAGTGCTCTAACTCAGTGAGGCCATTGCTTCTATAATAACATTGTACGCATTATTTCATCCTCGACTATTGACTCACGAAAACTTAACAGCACTAAAGAAAGCACTCATCACAAGTACTCACTTGAAATACACACCACCTGACACTTCACAGCAGGTAAGTGGGCATATGACCAACCACAACTGAACAATGCGATGAAGGGTCCATTAACTATCCCAAAGTACATAACGAGTATAGCTGAAATGGTTACAAAAAACAACGGAATGGAAATGTTTTGTGGACCATGGCCATACAAGCTGGAAGGCTCATTAGCAACTTAGGCATTCGTTCACGAAAGCCTTCATTGTATGGGTCACCTATACTGCCTTACTGCAATTCAATTCAATTCAATTTATTAGCGTCCTTGTAGTACATCATCAAAATGACATAGGACTTGTCCATAAACATTACAATTTAAAATACATGTACATGAAAATTTATAACTGAATTTACTGGTCACTTAGACATTACAATTTCAATAGAACTATAAGAACATTAACATAAAAATATACAAGTAGGATAACAACGTATAAAAAACACTAGTGATTCTCACATCAAAGATTATTTCCAATCTTACATTAACACTGTTTCACACTTTCATAGAAACAGCAAGTATTTAAATGTGAGCAAATACACATATTTACGTCAGGGAAATATTAACTGCACTTTTATTGTCAATGATACATAAACTCTTCAATACTGTAAAAACTATTGCTCAATAACATGTTTCTTAATTCTCTTTTAAATATGTGCAGTTTTGGTATTATTTTTAGCTCTCTGGGGAGAGCACTGTAGAGGATTTTGGGTTGGTATAGTACACTTTCATGAAACATAGCTGTTTTATGAATTTCTCTGTGGAAATCATTCCTATCCCTTGTTTTGTAGTTGTGAAATTCTCTGTTTAATGTAAAAAAATTCCTCGTATTCTTTTAAGAAACATGTGCTTTCATATATGTATAAGGATGGTAGTGTCATGATTTTTAATTCTTTGAAAGCATGCCTAGAAGAGTCTCTATATCCTATACCTTTTATTATTCTGACTGTCTTCTTTTGTAGCCTAAATGAATGTTTTGTTAGACTGTTGTTCCCCCAAAACTGTACACCGTATCTTAATAAACTGTGCATGAATGAGAAATAAACACATAACACTGTTTTAATATTACATGAGCTTTTAAGCATTCTAAGTATATAACATGTTTGACTTAATTTTTTGTTCAATAATATTACATGCTTTTCCCGTCTTAAGTGTTCATCAAACCATACTCCCAAGAACTTAGTGTATGATGGTTGTTCAATCTTACCCAGTTCTACTGTAAGGTTAGTTTTTATTTTATTTGTAATATTTCTGAAGTTGATCCATGTTGTAATTTTTTTTTTTTTTTTTTTTTTTTTTTTTTTTTTTTTTTTTTTTTTTTTTTTTTTTTTTTTTTTTGGGCATTCACAATTAGTCAGTTTTCATTAAACCATCTGTTTGCTTCGTCTGTTGCTAATGTGACTTTTTCCTGTAAGTCAGCTTCACTATTTGCTTTAACAAACAAACTTGTATCGTCAGCAAACAGTACTGCCTCTGCTTCAGATAGTTGACTTGGTAGGTCATTGATAAATATTAAAAACAGTAATGGCCCTAATACAGATCGCTGGGGTACTCCGTACAAAACTCTCTCGAATCTTGATGAATATGTCCTATCTGCATGGCTTATCTCCACCTTCTGATACCTGTCCGACAGATATGATTCAAACCATTTGTGGGCAACTCCACGTATCCCATAGGCATATAACTTCCTAAGCAGTAACTTATGGTCGATGACACCAAAGGCCTTTGATAAGTCTAAAAACAATACACAATTTAATTTCTTTCTATTTATGGAATTTCGAACAAGTTGCAAAAAATTGAAGACAGCTGTTTCAGTTGATTTATTTTTACGGAAACTATTTTGCGCATTAACCAATAGTCTATTCTTAATAAGAAATTTGTAAAGTCTATGATACATTATCCTTTCCATTATTTTTGAGAAACCTGACAACATTGATAAAGGCCTAAAGTTACTATCATCATATTTATCACCGTTCTTGTAAAGTGGCTTTATAGTTGACATTTTAAGTTTGATGGAAACACCCGTCATAAAAGATTCATTTATAATTTCAGTGAGATGTGAGGCTATGTTTCTTGCACACCCACATGACATTTTATTCTTTAACTTATTTATAGCATTTAGTACCTCTGATTCAGTTACTGGATAAAGGAACATTGTCATGTCATTCATGGGGATTTTTACCTTGCTATTGGAATTGCATTTAGTTTTAATTAAATTTATGGCTATATTTGTGAAGTGTTTGTTAAATATGTTGGCAATCTGAAGTGGGTCCTTAACAGTTTTACCCCCACTTTTAATGACAAAGCTGTTATCTTTTCTTTTGTGTCTACCTATATTTTTATTTATTACCTCCCAAGTTGACTTCATTTTGTTGTTACCTTTCTCAATATATGAATCATTATCAAGCTTCTTAGCTGCAATTATTACTTTCTTGTACAGGCTTCTATAACATTTCACATGTGCTTTCAGTGCTACATTCTTCCTGGCTGCTATATTTAACTTTCTGAGAGTGTTTGATGACTTCCTAATCCCCTGTGTAACCCATGTTTTGGTTTTATGTTTAGTTTTGACTTTTTTTTTTTTATAGGATAGGTAACATCGAAGCAGTGTTTGCAGCTTTCAAAGCATGAGTCAAACTTTGTGTTGACATCACCACTTGATTCACTACCCCAGTTATTTTCCAGAATGCAATTAAAAATTCTTCTGCTGTCATCATTTATAAATCTCCTTTCTCTGTAATTGTTATTGATAACAGGGTCCTTGTAAGATGTGACATTTAAACTCCATTTGATACCCTTGTGATCCGAGAAACCAGTGTCAATTACTTCAGTGTTACATTCACACTTGTCCTTGTTTATAAATAAATGAACAGACATTGTTTAAAATAACTTATGGAACGTATAAACTACACGGGATTTACTGATGTCTATCACTTTAGTCAAATACATACAAACTGGATATCAAACCACGAAATGATGGCTTACCATGGTCCGTGATTATTTGTTCTCCAAGCACCACCTGCTTGTTTTCCTTTATTATGCTGTTTTATTCTTCTGTTAGGATCCACTGTGTAGCCAATATATGTCCTTCCTTTATATTTCGGGTTCATGCAGTATAACAGGTAAACTCCATAAAATTGTTCTACGACATCATCACAACTCATATTTCGCGGCAATACCTTAGTGAAACACTGTAAACAAATGCAAAGACGTTATTTATCTGAAGGCCTTCGACTATAGTATCGATAGTCGACCTGAATATCTTCGAAGAACGACATCATTCCACAAAATTTGATTTTAAATCGTGTTTTATTCAGCGTGGCACGGCAAAAATCAGATACATCAAGATGTTTGCACTGTGTGTTCCCTAAAAATCGGACGAAGAGAGTGTACAACAATTGCTCATGCGTCTATCATAAATGTTCTTGGGAAAGACTTCGACACTCTTTTCGCTGGTTGAATTATGATTACTGGAAAGATATAAATGCGAAATTGTGGTTCTTTCAATAGAGAGTTTAGTCTGAGCGATATCACTAATCCACTTCGCCAGCGGACACATCGCTGGCTATACAAAAGTAACTTTGTCGCAGTTGTCATGGTTACAGTTGTTTACTTTTGTTTCTGTTTTATCTTTTTCGTTACATAACTTGGCAATTACATTATTTATTGGATAAAATATGATATGCGAGTTCTCATAACTTCATTCATAATACTGGGCCATCTATAGTGCCAACTACCATATTAATTATATGCTGTTTTATTTCCAGAATAACTTTATTAAAATTATGTGCTTTTGGTTGTTGATGAATCCTAAGATACAGTTGATGCTGTTTTTCTGTCAAATGTTACTTACTAAACAAAATAAGTTAGTGTAGTATGTGCTGTACTAGCTATGTGGGATAGTCATAAAGTATTATCATCTCAAAAAAATTAAATTACATCATTAATTTTTTATCGTGCTGAATAAAATGAGCTCCATCTAACGATGTCCTTCTTGAAATTAATCGAGATTACGGCCTGCATCTAGAAGAAAATGATCAAAGTAAATACCCACAAATACAAAGGAATAGACTACCACTGTGCATGTGTCAACTACACTGTAACTTCTGCAAGTACCCGCTGATGTAGACACTTTAGAGTAAAAATGTGCGTAAGTTTACTTTTGCAAGTGAATTGGGCAAGTTAGTTCCAGGAACATGCTGCAAGTACTTGCAGAAGTGTTTCCCCTAGCACCGCATTGTGAGATAGACAATTGGAAAAATTAAAATGTTGTGCTTAAAAACCAGAGCAGGCGTCACTGTCACTCTTTTATTTTTATTGAAGGAAAATTTCGACAAACATTAATTTAAGGAAAAAAAACCCATTGAATAAATGAATACAGGTGTGTACATATATGTGCTATCAAGAAGCACTATTGAATGAAATAAAATCAGTGGACATTGCCCACACAAAAGACTTACTGAGAATGTCGTATACTTAAATTTCGAACATCAAACTGTTATTGTACAATCCAAACTGGGACAATCTATATCACCATCAGATCGCCTTTTAGTCATTCTTCGATTTTTTCAAGCAATATTCCTTAGTTAGTTTTAGTACAAATATAATGTTTACACTAACACTCGGCTGAAATCTGAAGCGTCTGTACTGCCATTCTACATCCCCTTATGGTGTAAGAAAGTAATTGGTAAATTCAGTTGAAACTGTCTTGGCTGACACTGACCAATTATGTATGTTTATGATTTCCAATGGTGCATTTTGTTGGGAGGAAAAAACAGTTGTACTCTCGTATTATACACTTTAATATTTATTGAAAGAAAAGTAGCATACACCATTAAAGCAGAGAGACTAACTACACTTTTTAACAGAACAAACGGTTCTTGACTCTTTATTGTCATTTTAAACAACTACAACCTCAAAGATAATGCAATCACAAAAATGGAACAAATAAAGAAGGTCTCACCCACTAGCTTAGCTTTAACTCACCATATTTCACCCTCCCCATCAAAACAATATCTAAAAGTAAACTCTCGTCACATATACCATTTCATATCAATCTCTTTATTTAACATTTTTTACAATTATATTTGTGTATGTTCTGATTCAGTGGCTTAGTTAAAAAGTCTGCTTGAGTTTTATACATCAAAATGTATCAGACATCAATTGTTCCATCCTTTACTTTCACCCTTATGAAATGGTGTTTTATGGCAATATGTTTTGTTCTTGACTTATCTGTATCGTATTTGGAGTGTATAATTACTGCTTGATTGTCACACCACACAGGTGTTGACCCTTCAATCATTTCTTTCAGGTCAAGGCTCTTCCATAACTTTCTCATATATGCTACCTCTCTCATACCACCTTTCTTGTATCACCTCTCTTGTGCAGACTGCCACAGACATGTATTCTGATTATATTGTGCTCAGATCAATTGCAGTTTGTTTCACACTCTTCCAGCACCCTGGAGATCCTACCAATTTTATTATATATATATGGTGATACTCTTGCAGTCATTTGATCAATTATTACAATCACCATTGTAGAATGTTTCAAGTATTTGACCAGTGGGATAATATTCGAGTTTGTTATGTACTATTTCCTTTAGACACCTTAGTACCCTTTTTGCTGCACTCCAATAGTTCATGTAAAATTCCGAATATTTTGACAACTTTGCCACAGAAAAAGCTACATCTGGTCGCCTCCTCCGTGAAAAGTACAGGATTGCACCAACAAGCTCACAATGTAGAAGATTTTTAACTTCATCCTCAACTCATCAAGCAAATTTGCTTTCATTTACATCTGGGTCTTGGTTCCTTTAATATTTTGAAGTCCAGATCTGTCAAGTGGTTGATTAATACACTCTTTTTGAGCAGGGCTAATTGTTCTATCTCCATTGTTTTTAAATTTCACTCATAACAAGTGTTTATTGCCAATCTGGCCTCTTTAAAATCTTTTAGCGTTCTCTCACTATAAAATATTTTTCTTTTTGTTTTTAGATGGAGACACATTTTAAAACATGGCAAGTTTCATCTACGAGCAATTTTTCCTAAATGAATGGAGCGTGATTTTATTCCTTTTGCTTGCTATAGTATTGACAATATTCACTGAATAGTAAATTTTGACCAGTAGCGATGGGTATGCCTATCATCTTTTAACATTGTGGGTATATTTTAACCACTACTGTATTACTTTTAATATCCACAAAATCTGGTGACAAGGTACTTTGGTTTTTACTTGCAGGTTGCACCAGATAATGCAGCTTTAGACCGGAAAACCAGTTGTGTTTCAATAAAGATGTTTTACCAGCTGTTAGCTGAATTCTTCCTAACATCATCCCTAGCTGGTGTGTCACCAAGCCCACATCTTCGATTTCAAAGCGACTTCCTAGGAGGGTTTTCATCGTTTGCCTCATCATTCTGTGCAAATACAAGCATGTCATCTTCATGTAGGAAAACTTTACCTTCCTTTGAACTTAAATTGGATACAAATGTATCTGCACTGCTAGACAAAAATAGTACACCCTTTTAGAGGTTTCCAGTTCATTAAGATTTATTGTCGCAACAGTGTGTATGGAGTATATGAAATGATTACATTTACAGCTCAATAGAACAAACGATTCTGAGGTACCAGGCATTGACCCATGCTGAAACACTCACATTAGTATGTGGTGTATGTTGTGGCGTAGCAAGAGCCACGCCACTCGGAGGTAGCCGAAAGGCACGCGATGTAATGCAGACGGGCGTGAATTCTGGAACAGGATAACTATTGAATGGTAGCAAGAAAAGTACGTAGTTGCTTTATACTTAACTTTTATTCTCTGATGAATACAGCGTTCTTCTTGAGACATTTATACTATAACTCTCAAAGTAGGTAAGGCTAATGGCGCCTTGCTAGGTCGTAGTCATGTGCTTAGCTGAAGGCTATTCTAACTGTCTCTCGGCAAATGAGAGGAAGGCCTCGTACGTCTAGTCGCTAGCAATGTCGTCCGTACAACTGGGGCGAGTGCTAGTCCGTCTTTCTAGACCTGCCATGTGGTGGCGCTAGGTCTGCAAGTACTGATGGCGGCGACACGCGGGTCCGACATGTACTAATGGACCGCGGCCGATTTAAGCTACCACCTAGCAAGTGTGGTGTCTGGCGGTGACACCACAGTGTAACCTTCACAGGTAGTAGTGCAGGTACAGACTCAGGTATCTAGTCTATCACACGGATGGCAAATACCGTCCTGGGGGATACATTACACCATGGCTGCTTGACCTGTTCACATAGTTCTTTGAGAGCTGTTGGTTGACGAGTTGTATGAGTCATTTCTCGTCCAATCATATCTCACATGCGTTCGACCAGAGACAAGTCTGAATAGCGTGCTGGCCAGGGAAGTTGCTACATGTCTTGCACAGCATTGAGTTTCACAGGCAGTGTGTGAATGAGCACTATCCTGTTGGAACAACACAACTCCTTCCACTTACAAGAACTGCAAAAGAATAGGCCTAATAGCATTCTGCACGTAACGAGTGCTCGTTAGCATCCCCTGCAGAAACCCCAAAGAAGAAGGAGAGTCATAACTTATCGCATCATAGATCATAAGGCCTGGGATGGGGCAAGTGTTTCTTGGACGAATGAGCCCTACAAGACAGCACTCAGCAGGTCTATACTGTACTCAAAACGACCATCACTTACATTCAGTGGTGCGCTAGTCCAACTTCCAAGAGATCTCTTGATGGCACCAGTATAGCTGTACAAGCCAATGCGGTGGTGTGAGTGAAAGGTGGGCTAGAGATGTGAGTGTTCGTGGCCCCACTGCTAACAACTGGCTCGCAACAGTTCATGTTGACACATCTGTGTTCACAATCTCTTATCTGGGCCGTGGTAGCTGTATGATCTGCCACTGCTCCCCTTACAATATGGTGATCCTTCAGGCGTCTGTGCTATGTGGACATCCAGAATCTCACATACGGGTTTGAGAGTGTACATGTGACCACTGACACTAGCATTGTTGCACAACTGATACAGCACACCTGACTTGAGTGGCAATTCACTGAAAGGATCACCCCACTAATCATGTGGCCCCAATTCGACCCCTTTCAGATTCACTCAGATGGCTGCAGGAAGTAAGAGTGGCTCTCCATGGCATGGTTGCCTGCTTGCTTCACTCATCTGCACAACACTTGCCTTTTGGCTGTGAGCATTCCGTATTAAAGGATACAGACAGATGGGGCTCTGGTAGCTATGCCACTACGCTATCTATTGGCAGATGACGTTGTGACCATTCTAAGTACATCTTTACCCATAAGTGGCATAGGCCACCGTCAGCTCAAAATCGACATTATCCTTGCTGGTGTGCTATTTTGTTCTGGCAGAGTATATCGTTTTGGATAAATCCCAGTTTTTCCAGTGAGTTATTTAAATTTTAGTCCATATATTGACTTGTTTAACTGGCAGACCAAAATTTCTGGGCCCTTCTTAATGAAACCCTCTGACTGGAACATATATACATTTCCTCTTAATTTTCTATGTAGATATACATCCTTCACATCAAATTGATCAATATGGCGACTTTTCTCAACAGTGGCTGTTGTCTGTAGACGAGTTGTTTCAAAATTTGAAACAGATACAAATCTTGTTGTGGTCACACCTTCTGCATGACTAAAGCCCTTCGCAAGTAAATAAACTATAACAATTTACTTTTGAGGAACTGCCTTCCTTTTAATACCCCATCTGTTCTTCATTGGAATTACATTAGATGTTGGCTTTATCATCGTCCAAGCTCTATAAGTCTCCAGGTAGTCAGTTTCTTTAATGCTTCATTAAATTTCAGGCACGAAGCCTCATTAAATCCACCTCTTCTTTTGGTATGTCAGCTGTGTATCGTTCAGTGATCTTCAGAGTGAGCAGCCGCAGACTACTTTTACTGGTCAAATAAACTGAATTCATCGGTGAAAATAAGTTTTTCAAGCTCAGATCAAGAAAAATTAGTAAACAGTGTGGTAAAATATTCTGTCATTTATGACGCAGGACATGAAAGATGGATAAATGTTTTAGTAAAAGATAAAATCTGGAATGCTGTAACGCAGGAGTTAAATAAAAGAAGAAAGTACATTAAAGCTGTTGTTTATTAACGAATAGTTTCAAATGTGCGTTGTTTATGGCAGTTATTACACTAGAATGTTAAAAAGGCAAGAGTCCAAATGTTTTGTCTTATATAAACCATTATTTACAGCCGTTGTTAACGGCAACCACTTGCCACGCCAGAGAACTGTATATACTGCAAAAGAAATCTTTGTCTCTATTTTCAAATCCATCGACGTTTATAAATCCTCCAAATCGAGAAATGCTAAGCATGTTGTTTTGGCTGGTCGTTTCATTAACATTTTAACTATAAAATGGAGTAACTTTCTCTTCAAGGTTACCGTCATGTAGCAATCTTTGTAAACATGATAATACATTCATCAATCCCCTGCATGTAATTCTGCAAACCAATACTCTAATGTAGACAATCGCATCACCTGCGAACAGCTTTAAAGAATCATTTATATAATTGTAAACAGCAACGATCCCATCGTGTTTCCTTGGGGTAATCCGGAAATTGTCTTTAAATCTGTCGATTATGTTCCGTTAAGGGTGGTGTGTTGAGTTCTATCCGCAAGAAAGTATTGAATTCAGTTGCAAATCTGGTTCGATACTTGACAGGCTCGTATTTTTTCACTGAACGGCAGTTCGGGACGCTGCCAAATGCCTTTTTGTGGTCAAGAAACACTGAATCAAAACTGAGCGCCTTTGCCTACAGCGTTATGGATCTCATGGAGAAATGGAAGGAGCCGAGTTTCGCAAGATCTCTGTTTGCAGAATCCATGATGATTTTTGTAGAGGAAACTTTCGTTCTCAAAAAACGTCATAATTCTTGAGCATAAAACATGTTCCATAATTCTACAACACATTGACGTCAACGGTATAGGTCTGTAACTATGCATGTGTCCGAAGGCCTTTCTTGAAAGCGAGAATGACTTGCTCTTTCTTTTCAGTCGTTAGGTACTCTTTGTTGCTCCAGGGGTCTACGATAAACCGCTGCTAGAAGGAGCTCAAGCCCTTTCTCATAATCTTTGTAGAATCTCGCAGGTATATCATTTGGTCCTGATGTCTTTCCACTGCTAAGCGGTTGTAATTGTCTTTCTATTCCGCGATCGGTTACCTCAATATCTGCCACTTCGGTGTTCGTACGACGGTTGAAAGGGGGAGTTGGGGACACCGTGTTACGATCTTCCACAGTGAAACCATTATGGAAAACCGAATTCAGTTTTTCGGCCTCCTTTCTGTTATCTCCCGTTTCGGTGCCCTTATGGTCACTGTGTGAATGAATAGAGGATTTCGAACCGCTTACTGATTTTTCATAAGACGAAGACATTTTAAGGTTTTTATTCAGATAGATAGACAAAATTTTACTTTCAAAGTCATTGAACTCTTTATCACAGCTTTGGTTTGTGTGCTAGGTTTTGACTTCATCTGAATCTGTGATGAAGCTCTCTTTGTTTACATAGCAGTTTTCTAACACAGCCATTAAACCACAGTGTGTCTTTCACATCCCTTAAGACATCGTTCACAGCATATTTGTCTAAGGCATATTGAACGATGGCTTTGAATTTTTTAAAATTTGGGCTCCATATCTTCGTCCTCCTCACTGAATATTTGATGCTGACTACCAGATACCCTACGATTTGTATCCTGTTACTCTTGCTAAGCAAAAATACCGTCCAAACTTTCTCAACATTTAATCTAAAAGCTATAGTCATAGTTGCTACCACAGCCTTATGATTACTGACACACTCTTCTGTGTTATACGATTCTGATAGTACAGGTCTGTTTGTTGCTATGAGGTCTATGACGTTACTTTCACTAGATGGTTCTCAATTTTTCAGACAAGATATTCAGAATAACGTCACGCAAATCCCTGTCTGTGGCACCATTTTTGATAGCCTGGTTCTCCCTATTTATACATGGCAAGCTGAAGTCGCCCCCTCCCCACCATTACAACAGCTTGAGCAGGAAAATTACTAACAGTATTCTGCAGATTCCTTCTGAAGTGATTTTCACTGCAGCACCAGATCCAGGTAGTCTATAAAACCATTCGATTACCATTTTTGACCGCCCTTTGATGCTCATCTTCACCCAGATTAATTCACATTCGGAATCCGCGATAACCTCGCTAGATATTATCGAGTTATTTACTGCAATAAATACGCCGCCACTACTGCGACTGACTTATCCTTGCGACAAATATTCCAATCTGAACATAGGGTTTCATTGCTATTGACTTCTGGTTTCAATCAGCTTTCTCTTCCTAATACTGTCTGGGCACTATAACCCTCAATAAGCGAAACTAATTATGGGACCTTTTCTTTGGATTCTCTTGCAGTTTACTAATATCATAGTAACCCTTTATAGAGGGTGAAGCGAAATTCGTGCACTCAGGCTTCGCAGGGCGACTCCTCACATGCCAGCGATAAAAAAATGTCTCTCACAAAGTTTCGTCCAGCGAGCACATCCAGCAGAAAAAGAATGTTAAAGAGTGGCAATCTGGCACCACTGTAACCACATGTATGGTAACTACCTTTGTCAGTACCTATTACTCATGCTGTACAGTTGGTGCAGTGGATACAGGTTTGGGTTAGTATATAGGACGTCAATGACTCGATACTGGGTTGAGGCATATGTTTTTTATTTGGTAAATGTGGTACAGGTAGTACAGACGTGGCATCTTAATAGTTAACAGCGATTGCAGCGGTTCCTCTAGAAAACATTTGCACTTACATATTACAGTCATAGAAATGAAAGATTGGTCAGCCTTGAAAGAAGCCCTTTCCATTCGTTGGCGTGAATTCATTTGCACCACTTCATCTACTAGATGGGAAACCTGTTTTCTTTGTGACCTCCTCCAATGGTCCCATAGGTTAGTATGAACTACTATTCTTGCCTCATTCAAGTCCATTACATTGAAAGTCGAGAGCTCTTTCTTCTTATCTCGTGTTTTCTACTGAAAATCTCGTGCTTGTACTCTTGTTAACTTTACTATTTCAGAGATCGCCTAAACTCTATTTTTTTATTTGGTCCTGTGTGTAACAAATAACTTACTTGGTCTTTCTGCTGCCACTGCTTGATCTGCTGCATTCCATTATTTAACAAAAACATAAAAAACCTATTATTCATGCTGGGTGCAATGCATGTTCTGTATGGCGGCTCCTGCTGTTGCTGCGGCTGCTTACTACAACTACATCTAATTCAAGAGAAAGAGTTTGGTCAAATCTAAACTCGATAAATGATACCCCAAACAAATAATTCCTTTTTTAAAAAAAATTATATTTTGAAAGCGATTCTTTCTGATTCAATTAAAAAAACGCTAGAAGCTATTTGAACAATTGCTTCATGTGTAAATCTGCCTCCAGTGGCATTAAAGCAATATTACAAATTAATCAAACTCCTGAGACAGACTGAAATACTTCTCAATTAAATACGTAGTGAAACAATTCCCTGACAATTACAAAAGAAATCAATGACAAAAATCAATACTTAACCTATTCACCTAACAATGGTTTCCCTTAAGAATTCAACTCCTATAATTATGCTGCTACGCACATACACAAACCCTTTTCTTTAAATTAATAAGCGCGCTGCAGATTATAAAAAAATATCAACTCAATACCAAATCCTGTGTCACTGCTGGCGGACACAGCAGTACGGCAGTTCGGCGATGACCCCTCGCCCAACACACGTGCACACCACAGCAGGCAGGCTCCTACACTGGCATCAAAACTGCCAGTAGTTAACAGGTGCGGTGCGAAGTGCGACAACAATATCTTAGATTCCAGAGCTTTTGTATGTGCACTGTAGCCAACCTTTAAATCCTAAGAGAGTATTGCCAACTCTCATAACCCCCAACCTCATTTTTGAAAATTTTGCGGGATGATTTTTGCCTAACAAATTGGCAAGGAACAAACAGTAATTTTTTTACAAAACGACGAAACAAAATTAGGCAAAGAGAAAAAATGTTACAATTTATATCCAACCACTAAAAGTATTTCTTGCTTAGCATCTAAGCAAATTTTTTTTTTACAAAACGACGAAACTTGTCTTGCATGGCATATTGGCAAGAGAAACATGTTAAAATTTTACACAAAATGGCAGAAATGTTGCTTGCCTTATTGATTGGAAAGGAGAAAACATGGCTCCTTTTACAAAAATAATATGAAAATGTTGCTAGCCTAGTATGTATGTGATAAGAAAACATCAAAGTAAATATAACAAGTTTTTACATAAGTAGATAAAAAAGATCATATAAGTTTTAACAGATGTGTAACAGTAACTACTTAAGCATTGAATAGTCTTCAACAAGCTAACATAACCTAATAACCAGTAAAAAATAATATTTTATTTTGTGCATTTGGGCACTCACGTTTCCATGACATTAATCAGTAGTGGTCTGACTACATGATATTTTATGTTTTTATGCTCGCAGTTCCCTCTGGTCAAAAGAAACCAGACTTCATATTCACTGACAACCACACCTGAAGTCAAATTTTCCTCTGGTGAGACAGTTTGACAACGTAGGCAGACTCAGGGACCTTGTGTCCACTGAGAACCATACGTAACGTCCATTCTCCCAGGATGACACAGTTTGACAGTGTTGGCAGACTCAGGGACCTCGTGTCCACTGACAACCACACGTCAGTGTGTTATTGCATAAGTACCTCCTCAACTGTAGGTAGTACAAGTCTTGGTCGAGTATTTCTGTATACTGGAAACATCATATTTTATAGAAAATAGATTCTTCCTTTAAAATGCGATATCTCTAACCTAATTACAGAAATTAAGCAAGGAATAATATTATATCATATAAACAGGCATGTGAGCTCTGAGCTCATTTAAATGTTTGCTTTTACTCTATTGCCACAGCAATTACAGATTTGTGGCATATATCTCAAGTCATGAACAATGTGAGGCTCACCACATGGTGGCAAAGTCAATTTTCTTTAAATTTCTCGCCACAGCAGTCACAGATTTGTGGCATGTATTTTTCAATTCAGTCATAATATGAGGCTCACCACACGGTGGCAAGTTAATTTTCTTACGATTAGTTTGGCCAATAAGAGTGGCAAAGTTTTGATTGTGACCACAAATCATTACCAATGTGGCACCACACAAAAAATAATATTTTAATTTCAAGGCATAAATCCTGTGCCATCGAACTCTAATTACCTACTATTTTTACATAACTAGTGATGTTGAAAGAGAATGTTACAATATTTGTTACAATAATTGTTATGTACATTTTGGTTATAAAATATTTAAATTATCCTACAAATAGAAAAGTAATTCTATAGTAACTATAATAAAAGTTTGAGAATCATTTAGAATAAGTCTAGCCAACGGCTTGCCAAATCAATTCATGAATATGTACAAAATTTAGTGAATAATTACGTGACTTTGTGTCAGAATTTTTACACTCTAATTACTAAGTTACACCAAATTTATAATTATCAGTCGGTAATGACTGTCAATATTTCTGATGTCAAACATCAATGTCTGTGGTATAGTATCTCAATCGTTTTTATATGGAGTCCTCATTGTCTCTGTTTGGAGGCCTCCCTAGTCTTTGTATGAATCTGTGTGGCCATACCTAGGATGGTCACAAAGAACAAGAAAAAGAAACAACCTACAAAGCACATAATAAAAAAATAGATTATTTACAAAATACAACACACAAAACTCCTCCATCTCTCCAGTAGAAACTGAAAGAAATGGTTTATTCATCCAGGTGACAAGAAATAAATTTATGACATGACAAGAGAAAAATCATCACCTTCCAGTTAACCTCGTGCTGGAATCGGCACTGCATCACTAAATGACACTCATGAAATAGAAAAACACAAGATAAATATTAAATTGACTTATTTTACACTCCTATTTACACATTCATATAATATGGCAGATACTCTCGCCTCTTCCTGGTAAGAGTCATTTCAGTCTGGAAAGAGAAAAGAAATCGTTTAATGCACGACATAATTATCTAGGTCATAGCTCAGTGTTTTTCTTTTTTTTTTTTTTTCATGGCTGACTGTTTCTGGAACGTCTTTCTTCTCACGACCCTTAACGGTAAGCGTGCTACGCTCTGATTTGAAAATATCGTCTACTACACAAACTTCGTCACGTTAAGTGCTTTCATTTCTCCAATGGAGAAAACTTCCGTTGCGATCATGTTTCCTGTAAGAAATGCAATAAAGTCAACCTTAACAACGATAAGAAGAGAAACAACAATATCATTCTTACAATTCCACAGAGCAAAAAATGTTCTTGCCACTCATTCATCACATAATTCAACACTTTGCTGTGTATTTGTATCAGAACTCCTTTCGTGACTCATAGCTATGTCTTAAGTTTACTGTGACTTAGATTTTAAGTAAATGTGTACTCTGCCTTAACATTACTGTGACTTAAATTTTACACAAATGTATATAAGCTGTATCTTCCTTCATAGAATTCCATTGTGGGTTTCATCGTTTAGAAGTGTATCTTTCTTACCTACTCCTATCCTATAAATGTCTGCAAAGTGCTTCCTCATTATGTCACACTATTCATGAGTGATCCATAAATCCTAATACGCCTTACCTGGCAAACTAATAAACACGAAAATCCCACATAAATCGTCACTCTTCAAACTACCTCATAAATCAGAACAAGTGTCAGTTTGAAGGTTTCCTAATTACACTATTGCCCATCAAATATACCTTCTCAATTCAGAGCCACTTATACATTATATTTTACCTATAAAACGTACATAGTTATTTCTTGCATTTGCCTTCAAATAAGTCACGAAGATTTCATTGTTTTAGAGAACAATCGCAAGATGTCAACAGCTGGTATATTCCTCTCGTCAGAAATGCCCCTTTGCAAAGTTCTCATTCTCTCAAACAATACACATCATTCATAATCATTCATTCTTGGTCTTTCATACAGGATAGATCGATAGTAAAAGATTAGTAGATAAACAGGTTAGTCAAAGATTATGAAACAGTACTGAACATTAAAATCAGAAGAATGTACTGTAACGGCTGGGGCACCTATGCTCGCGAAACAGATATTTATTAAAGATCAGTAAATCCCCTAGGGACAGCGTTTGTGTGTGCAATGCGTCGTATACGGAAGGGTCCTTCATACACCAAGAAAAGCTTCCTACTCAAATATTTTCCCTTATGAGATAGTCGATGTGATCTAAGCAATACTTTTTGACCTACCTGTAAATTCTTGACGTTGGCTCGTGGATTATGCAACTTCTTTCTTCTGTCTGTAGCTTTCTGAATTTTCTTTAATGCTATACTTACCATTTCATGGTGTTTTTGCAATACGAGGTGCATTCAAGTTCTAAGGCCTCCAATTTTTTTTCTAATTAACTACTCAACCGAAATCGATGAAACTGGCGTTACTTCTCGACGTAATCGCCCTGCAGACGTACACATTTTTCACAACGCTGACGCCATGATTCCATGGCAGCGGCGAAGGCTTCTTTAGGAGTCTGTTTTGACCACTGGAAAATCGCTAAGGCAATAGCAGCATGGCTGGTGAATGTGCGGCCACGGAGAGTGTCTTTCATTGTTGGAAAAAGCCAAAAGTCACTAGGAGCCAGGTCAGGTGAGTAGGGAGCATGAGGAATCACTTCAAAGCTATTATCACGAAGAAACTGTTGCGTAACGTTAGCTCGATGTGCGGGAGCGTTGTCTTGGTGAAACAGCACATGCACAGCCCTTCCTGGACGTTTTTGTTGCATGCTCTTCAAAACATTTTCGTAGGATACACCTGTTACCATAGTGCCCTTTGGAATGCAATGGGTAAGAATTACGCCCTCGCTGTCCCAGAACATGGACACCATCATTATTTCAGCACTGGCGGTTAACCGAAATTTTTTTGGTGGCGGTGAATCTGTGTGCTTCCATTGAGCTGACTGGCGCTTTGTTTCTGGATTGAAAAATGGCATCCACGTCTAATCCATTGTCACAACCGACGAAAAGAAAGTCCCATTCATGTTGTCATTACGCGTCAACATTGCTTGGCAACATGCCACACGGGTAGCCATGTGGTCGTCCGTCAGCATTCGTGGCACCCACCTGGATGACACTTTTCGCATTTTCAGGTCGTCATGCAGCATTGTGTGCACAGAACCCACAGAAATGCCAACTCTGGAGGCGATCTGTTCAACAGTCATTCGGCGATCCCCCAAAACAATTCTCTCCACTTTCTTGATCATGTCGTCAGACCGGCTTGTGCAAGCCCGAGGTTGTTTCGGTTTGTTGTCACACGATGTTCTGCCTTCATTAAACTGTCGCACCTACGAACGCACTTTCGACACATTCATAACTCCATCACCACATGTCTCCTTCAACTGTCGATGAATTTCAATTGGTTTCACACCACGCAAATTCAGAAAACGAATGATTGCACGCTGTTCAAGTAAGGAAAACGTCGCCACTTTAAGTATTTAAAACAGTTCTCATTCTCGCCGCTGGCGGTAAAATTCCATCTGCCGTAAGGTGCTGCCATCTCTGGGACGTATTGACAATGAATGCGGCCTCATTTTAAAACAATGCGCATGTTTCTATCTCTTTCCAGTCCGGAGAAAAAAAATCGGAGGCCTTAGAACTTGAATGCACCTCGTAGTTCATCTAGAGTCTGTGGTGTATCGGTTTCAGGTTGGATTTCTGTGTTAATTTGTCCGGAATCAAGAACCAGTCTAATGGAATTATCCTTTTTCTTGACCACGTGTAATAGGCTGTTATATGAACTCACGGCAGGTTTGATGATTCTCTGCTCTAACATGTATTGTATTTTCTGTTTGACTTTGTCTCTGTATGTCAATGGGATGACGTACGGTGGTACAAAAATTTATTATGTTCCTTGACCTTGAATTCAGAAAGAAAGTTACGTATCGTTCCTGTCTTGTGAGAAAAAACTTCACAATTTGTTTGTAATATTTCAAATAACTCATCATCAGTGCCTGCATTAGGATCTACTTCGTCTCGGTAAACTTTCCTTTGGATAAATTGTTCTGTACTAATGGGTTGTTCTTTTTCACAGTAAAACGTAGTGATGTTATCTGTGCAACTATTAGACAAATTCATGATTATTGTGCCTCAAGCGGAAAGAGAAAACGCAGATAATTCACTTTCTCATCCTCCTTTGTTAGCCATCCTTGAAATTTAAGCGTGACTAGCATTTGATTTACTCATAACATGACTTCAGCATTACAAAAGTTTAACATTGCTTTATATTCACGTAGGAATTCCACACCGAAAATCATTTCTGTTGAGAAAAGAGGGACTACTAAGAAATTTGCAGAAAACTCGTGTCCTTGACACCTGAAAACTAAAGAAGTCTGATTGCGTACGTCTACACTCTTTCCTTGAATGACTCCCTTTAATTTGGTCTTTAATAATGGCAAGGTTGGACAAACAGATGCCTGTTCCCACTTCTTAAACATTGTCTCGCTAATTACATTCACAGGGCTGCCAGAATCAAGTACAGCTGAAAGTAGAATATTTCCTACCGAGATTTTTATAATTGGATGATTATACATAATTTCGCTGTTGTCATTTTGTTGTAATAAAGTGTCCTCCAGTCCAATAAAGTTAACATAATGTGTGTGTCGGCTTTCCGCTGCTACAAACGGTTCGCTTGTAGTCCTTGTTACTAGTAATTGTTGCGCCACCTCGTGTTGCCGCGAACTATTGCTCGGGCTGAGTGGTCTGATTTCTACATTGTCGTCACGCTATAAATTGGAATTTCTGTGATCCTGCCAATTTTGATTTGTCCCCTCATCATTAACTGTTTTGGTTCTCATAATTGTTATGACCATAATTATCAGGTGGGCTCGATGCTCTGTATTCTGCATGAGCACCGCGTTCCGAATTGTAATTTGCGTGTCCGCGCCAATTTCGGTTTTGTCTACCGCGACCATTCCTTCTAAAATAATTTTCATTTCCATAACGCCTTTGCTCTCACGGTCCGCGATCTTGATTACTGTACTGAGAGTTCCTATGATCATAAAAATCATTTCTCTGGCGTCTATGATCTGTGTAATTTGCGTGTCCGCGCCAATTTCGGTTGCCTCTACCGTGACCATTCCTTCTAAAATAATTGTCATTTCCATAACGACTTTGCTCTCGCGGTCCGCGATCTCTATTACTGTACTGAAAGTTCCTATGATTATAAAAATCATTTATCTGGCGTCTGTGATCTGTGTTATACGGTTGATGTCGCATATCGCGCCTATCTTCTTCCGCCCTGTACTCGTGATTTTCGTCCGAGTTCCATACGCGTTTACGGTCACGCCGCGGATTATTATTTTCCCATTACTGATTACTATTATCTCTTTGTGTGTTGTTTTTATAGTTGTGAAATTCTAATTCTTACAAAAGAGCTTGGAATGCCTCCAAGTCATCTTTGCACCTACCTGCCAAAATTATGTGGCGTAATCTGATCGGCAGTTTTGTCAAACAGATACGAATTAATTCCGACTGACTGTACGGATTCGTTAAATATCTGTTCATGCGCACCATGTTTGCAAAATATTGCACTGGGGTTGAAAATTTCGACTGCTCATAACTTTGCATCATAATGACATAATGTTTTACACGATCTTGTGTAGTCTCTGACCAGTTAGCAGATAAGAATGCGTGATAAAAATCACCATATGTGTGACATTCACGTACTATTGAGCGCATTCTTGTTGCGGGCTCTTCTTCAAGATAACTGCTAATGAATTCCAGTTTGTGACCAATTGGCTATGTTGGTGGTAAAGAATAGTCAAATTGTTATAACATTCCGAAAAATTTTAAATTTCCTAACTGTGAGAAAATGCTTATAGTCAAACTCGTCATTTTTCTTAGCGGATGAGTTTTCTTTTACAGCATGACTCACGTTTTCTTCATTACATCCAGCAAATGTGCCATATTCACGAGAAAAATGGTCAGCATTTCCATAATTATCGCGCTCATTGCCGTTACCAATTTGATAATTATCAGATCTACTAGTGTCATTGCTGCGATCGATCTTTTCTTCGATGCTGGCAAGCTGTTCCTGTATATTTTTTACGTCACGTTTGTTTTGCTGATTAATTGTCATCTGCCCTTGTTTAAAACGTTGCAGAGACTGAAATTCTTCGGTGTCCGCGATCGGTACCGGCTGAGTGTCATCTGACCTCGTATGTAACCCGCTACTCAGTTCCGTCACTTCCATGGATAATTCATCTACCTGTTTAGCTACTGTCGTTAATTGAGTTTCTATCTTTGAAACTTCATTGGTGGTCTGTAATTACAATGACTCAACATTTTTCGCTAATTCCTCTACTTGCAATTCTTGTTGTGACGTCTGTCGTTTCACTTCAACAATACCAACATTTTGTACGTGATCAAGTCGGGATACAAGATTATTAATATCTGATTTGAATTCTTCACGTACCTGACTTTTCAACTGACTGGTCATTTCTTCAAATTTACTATTTAAATTGTCATTCATCTCACCCCGAAACAACGTGAGATTCTCGTTAATTTAATTCTGAAGCGATTTGAAATTCTTTGCATTATTGTTGTTAAATTCAGTGAGTTTACTCTCCTGTCCGTCATTAAATTCAGTGAGTTTACTCTCCTGTCTGTCATTAAATTCAGTGATTTTACTCAGTAATAATTATAAAACATCATTACTGGGGGCATGGAGTACAACGTTACTCTTCTCTGTTACAGCAGAAGCAGTACCTGCATTTCCACTAACAGAAGGAAAGGCAAAATTACTCCGCTCTATCGGAGTGGCTACCAGACCTGAATTTCCACCGAAAGTGGGTAAAACAAAATTACTCTGCACTTTTGAGGCGGAAGCAACGCTGGAATTTCTCCTAATGAGTTCGGTTTGCGTCACTGTATTGTCATGTCCTAAGTTGCGTGTAGCACACAGTTGTTCATCATGCATTGTTGGCAAATGATCGCCTACATTCCGATTTTCCGCAATATTGTTCGAAAATTTCCGGATGTCAATATTCTCAAAAGAATTTTCTACTCTCTGTTCCGAATTTTCGGAAACTGCGGTTGAAACCGCTCCTACATTCACGTTCGCAACCGTGTTTATATTCGCGTTTGCAGTAGCATCTGCTTTATTTTCTATTTTTTTTGTGCTCGCGTCTCATTGTCGCAATACGAACGAAAACATGCCACTAAAATACACCGCTATCCTGAAAATACCACTGTTCAATTAACTGTTACACAATGCACCAACAAATTCAAAGACAAAACTGCTGAAATAAAATTTTGTGTTAATACAAAGCAGTGCGCAAGCAATCAAAATGCTGTGCCTCCACTAATGACTACTGTTGCGTAAGCTTGCAGTTGGCAGTAGAAAGACGAAACATAACTAACTACGACTCATCCAAAAAAAAAAAAAAACGTATCCTGGCAGGCATGTCTACAGGTGAAAGTCGAGAGCTCTTTCCTCTTGTCTCGTGTTTTCTACTGAAAATCTCGTGCTTGCACTCTTGTTAACTTTACTATTACAGAGATCGCCTAAACTCTATTTTTTTTTATTTGGTCCTGTGCGCAACAAATAACTTACTTGGTCTTTCTGCTGCCACTGCTTGATCTGCTGCATTCCATTATTTAACAAAAACATTAAAAAACCTATTATTCATGCTGGGTGCAATGCATGTTCTGTATGGCGGCTCCTGCTGCTTACTCGAACTACATCTAATTCAAGAGAAAGGGTTTGGCCAAATCTAAACTCGATAAATGATACCCCAAACAAATAATTCCTTTTTTTTAAAAAAAAAACTATATTCTGAAAGCGACTCTTTCTTATTCAATTAACAAAATGCTAGAAGCTCTTAGAACAATCGCTTCGTATGTAAATTTGCCTCAGAGGCATTAAAGCAATATCAAAAATTAATCAAACTCTTGAGACAGACTGAAATACTTCTCAATTAAATACATAGTGAAACAACTCCCTGACAATTACAAAAGAAATCAATGGCAAAAATCAATACTTAATCTATTCGCCTAACAATGGTTTCCCTTAAGAATTCAACTCCTATCATTATCAAAATTACCGTCTGCTGCTACGCACATACACAAACCCTTTTCTTTAAATTAATAAGCGCGCTGCAGATTATAAAAAAATATCAACTCAATACCAAATCCTGTGTCGCTGCTGGCGGACGCGGCAGTAAGCTCGGCGACGACCCTACGCCCAACACACGTGCGCACCACAGCAGATGGGCTCCTACACTGGCTTCAAAACTGCTACCAGTTAATCCGTGCGCTGCGAAGCGCGACAACTGTATCTTACATTCCAGAACTTGTGTATGCGCGCTGTAGCCAACCTTTAAATCCTAAGAGAGTATTGCCAACTCTCAACATTTCGTTATGGCCTTACATTACCAGTAGGACAAGCAACGTACTTTGCGAATAATGTCCAAATTCGGTTACTATTTGTATGTGTTATCACGATGGTCCCACTAATTATGCCTTTCAACAATGAGTCTGGTAATTGCATGCTGTTCAGTACGTATCTCAATGCATTATTATTATTATGATTCTATCGATGGTATTGCGGAAACATCACATCTTTTTTACCGTCAGGGAAACTGTGTAATTCGAAACCGAACATTTCACAATTAGCAGTGTCGGGATGAATCACTCGGAACAATATCTGCCAGAGGGGTAATGCGCGCAGGACTGATGGCGTGTTTATACTGTAACGCGCTGTCCACCGCACAGGGACTAGTTGTGAGCGGAGTAACGCGCCAGTGACAGACTCCAATGTACATGCATACATGTATCGAATTTTCTCATTGTAAACCTCCAAACTAGTGTGGCAGACATGTGGCATACACAAACGATGAGTATATGGATATGCTTCTGGTGCTTGTGGTGCATCTGATAACCGGGTTGGTGTTGCCGCTCGTGAATATGCTGCTACATGTCCTCGTCGACGCCATCCAGATAAAAATATGTTTCGTCGTCTGGAGCTGCACCTTCGGGAGTCAGATTCTCGCCTTCCACCATCGAGTGACAGAAGTCGTCCACGGACTTGCCGTTCAAATGGCTCTGATCACTATGGGACTTAACTTCTGAGGTCATCAGTCCCCTAGAACTTAGAACTACTTAAACCTAACTAACCTAAGGACATCGCACACATACATGCCCGAAGCAGGATTCGAACCTGCGACCGTAGCGATCGCGCGGTTCCAGACTGTAGCGCCTAGAACCGCTCGGCCACTCCGGCCGGCGGACTTGCCGTACTCCAGCTACTGAGTAAGCTATTGTGGAGGTCACACACAAATAAACTCAGTGAAGTACACGTAGCATAGCAAGGCAGCTGCGTGTCTCACAACTCACTGTTGTTAACATGCTGCATGAGCATGGGCTGTACCCCTATCATTATGCTTTCACGCAACACCTGCATCCTGCATTTCGCCATCAGTGGATGCAATTCTGTAAATGGTTCCAATATGCACAATGCCCACCATTGGTATGAGGTTAACCCACACGTCACCTGCGACTGTGGATATCAAGTTTGCTTTGGTATCAACGTATGGGCTGGAATACTGGGCAACAGGTGTTTGGGCCCCTACATGTTGCCCGACCAGTTGACTGCACGAAGGTATCATGCATTCCTCTCAAACCATCTGCCTGACGCGCTGGAAGATGTTCCACTACATGTTCACGAGAGGATATGGTTCCAGCAGGATGGTGCACCTCCATACAGTGGAATTAATGTGCGATAGTAGTTGGACAGAACATTCCCAGAGGAATGGCTCGGACGTGGAGGTCCAGTTGAATGGCCACTGAGTTCACCTGACCTAAATCCCCTGGATTTCTTCCTGTGGGGACACCTGAAGGAGCACATGTACTCTACTATGCCGACGTGGAAGAATTGGTAGTGCATGATTATACTGCTCTTGTTACTGTGGTCGCAGCTTTGCTGCGAAGGGACCAGAGCTGTATGATCTGACGGGTTGCGCTGTGTTTGGACCTGCAGGGAGGTCGCTTTGAGCAACTGTTGTCCTGAGGACAACGTACTCTGTTGTGAAGGTCATGCAGTCATTAATATGGACATTATTATTGTCACTGGTTGCTAATGTGCAACATCTGAGCGCTCATATTACGTGTAGTATAAACTATGAGTAGACGCTGTTTTATTGTACTGTACTATCATCTTTAGCATCTCGAAATTAGTATTGTTTTTGTAGTTGTTCTGACCTATGACAAGCCATTTGTTTCTCCTGTCTATTTATTATTTGTTTAACCACGTATTTGCTATGTTCAGCGTTACAAAATGTTCTAAATTCAGGATACATGTGACCTAAGAGACTGTGTTTATTACAGTACGAAACGTCAGAATGAAATTAGCAAAAAAGAAAAAAGGTCCCAAAGCTAAGATCGAACCCTCGACATCCTGCATGCTAATCCAAAACTCTATCCACTGTACACAACTAATGTGTGCTGACAGAGGTAAGTAGCACACATGTGGATCCAGTGTTGCCAGATTGCCACTCTTTAACGTCCTTTTTCTGCCGGATGTACTCGCCAGACGAAATTTTGTGTCAGACATTTTTTTAGCGTTGGCATGTGAGGAGTCGCGCTACGAAGTCCGAGTGCACGAATTTCGCTTCCACTCCGTATATTCGATATGCGAGGACGAGCGTTCTCTGATAAAGTTGTGGCTGTTGTAACTTCGATTTTGGCATGTACTTCGCGTCTGATGACAAGGGATTAAAAAAAAAACCATGCGCATGCCACATGTACTTCAATAAACTAGTAGCCACTTTGTGATTGTAGTGAACGCCTGACCTATTAAGGGGACCTTACAATTCTGCATCTGATAACGTCGCAGAGTCGTTTGCTCCACACCAGAGATCGCGATCGATCCTGAGTACGATGCTAGAAATAGACACCGTAGTCTCCAGCCCGCGGCGATGCTAGTTGCCTTCAGCCAATTCAGACATCAGCCGAAACAAGCCGATATTGCCCATAGAATGCAAGCGTCATTCGTGCCGACATTACCGCAATTTGCAGCCGGTTGGACCCAGTGCGCTTGATAGCGATTGGCAGGCCCTCCTCCTTATCAAGCACGAAGTTGACATTTCGTCAGAAAGGAACTCAAGGAAATTCACAGAGTGAGAGAGAAGTAGCAGATGAAATATTAGCGTTTCTGCAGGACGTATTAGCGGAACGTGTGGTGTCGTATACGCACGACTGTGCGGACAACGTTCATGAGAAGTACAATGTCGACGATAGGAGCTTAACAAGTTAAAATGATATTGAATCAGGCGTCGATCCCTGCAGTCATCATTGTTGTCGGACAGAGAGTCACAAATCCCGTCTCCAGTGAAACGTATGGACAATCATTGCGCAAGGAGCGAGTAGTAAACATAATTACTTACATGGAAGAGCATACGCAGCATAATAAAAAAAATGAACAGATTTCGAATAAGTCCGTAACAATATGACCGTGAAGTGCCTAAGAAAACTACGGATATTCAAAGAAGAACAAGGCACACTTGTTATAAAAAGTGGTATTTATGCGTTCAAAGATGCTCGATACAATTTACCTAGTGACCTACTACGTTATTTTGGAAATTTGTGGTAAGTTCTACGTGACGAAACTGCTGGGGTCATCGGTCCCTTACACACTACTTAATATAACTTAAGCTACCCCGCGCGCCTGACCTACTATGTTATGCTCATCAAACTGTGCGCGACATAGATTACCGTGTTTTCAGCAGTTAGATGGTTGCATAACTTCAAAAAGCGATACAGAATTGGAAGACGTAAGATAAGGAAATTTCAAACAAAGCACCAACTTGACTGCACAGTAAACTACGGAAGCGACTCGAGAAATTGTAGATGAGATTAAAAAAAATTATCCCATCGTTCAGTAAGGAATTTGTTTTCAACTCCAACCAATCGGGATATGAAGGAGAAATGTGTATGAAAGTAACCCTAAGAATTGGAAATACCAAGAGTATTGTATCAAGATCAAATAACATCAGTGCCTTAACGCATTCGTACGCAGTTATGCCGACTGTTAATCTGGGTGATAAATTGGCTGAAAAGTTATTTAATGTGCTGCGAGTAGTTGGAAGTTCTCTGCCTCCTACGGTTGTTTCTTGTAAGCGTGATCTTGGAATAAGAAAATGAGCGTGAGAGAAATACAGCTGTTGTATGAGCACTGCTTGTGGTCAATAGCTGGTCAAAATAACTTGCTTTTGCTTCATTCGTGGTCTGCGTATAAAAATTACACTTCTTTAGAGCAAACTATGCCTCCTCAAAAGTGTGTGACATCACCTGTAACCAATGGACAAATTAAATCTCTGAAAGTTTGTTTTTTCCGTGTCTATCGCACTATCTGCAACTACGCCTTAGACCACAGCCAGAATCACGATAAGCTCCACGACAGACTGTTTTGCATTCGGTTGCATGTCATCACATTCCATCAGTTCTCGTCGTTCCGTTACAACAATGTGATTCTATACGCATTGTTTACGGGTGAATGCCTAGCTGGACGCCCTGCACGTTTGTGGCTCCCGAGGAGTGTGCCTTCGATCTTAAACGGTGCGAACCTTTGTGGTCACTGTAGTCCGCCATTTTGCATTGGGTGTTCATGGTGCAAGCTAATGGTTTGTTCTGAACATTTCTTGAACGTTGACGATGTCCATTTTGTGAAGTGTAACGCACATCCCCATAGAAGGTTGATCTCTGCTCCTCCCGGACACTCATTTTTTGTTGCCTCCCTGATACACACGGTGAGTCATTAGCAACTAATATTTCTCATGTCCTAATTGTTAACACAGTACTTTCAAATAAGCCTTACTGACTGAACTTGCGACCTTGTACTCAAGGAGTTCTTTGTTATAATAACTTGGTAAACACTAGTTCACACGGTAGAATACACTGGTACAGTTCACTTCTTCGCAGAACTACGTGAAAGAAAACAAACTAAACTAAATTACTGAGTACCAGACAACCGCCACTGCCGCTACTGCTACAGGTACGTACGCTACTCTCGTTTTGGCGTTTGCCACTGCACTGTTGGAGTCCTGTAGTCAACGATCACCTGAATCAAACTGCGTCACATGGCGTGTGACGTGACCAGCAACAGGACTATAAAACACTAGACTTAATAGCCAAAAGGTGTTGACCTTCAAGGGACGAGCACAGCATAATCAATAGTTATAGATTTGTTTATGTCGTTGTGATGTAGCAGCTCTTCTCGAGAAGTGTTTGATCATACAATTACTAAGAGCAAACGCTTCGTCCCAGAAGAAAATGGGGAAACATCGCAGTTGTGCGCAGCAAAGAGTTTGGGGGAGGGATATTAACCTCCTTTGCTCCTATTTTCTTCACCAAAGCCGATTTTTGAAATATCCTCCAATCAGATTCTTTTCTGTAAGAGCCAACATCAACGCCAATGAATTTACAATTTTCATCCACAATAGCCAACGAAACAACTGAAAAGAATTATTTGTAAGTATAATCTTTTCTGGTGCTCTTACGTGAACATGTTTTCCATTTGTACCACTAACGCAATTAGGTATTTTCCATTTATGGCAAAATTCGAGTTCAGTACATCTGGAATCTGATACAGCAGAAGGTGGCATTAATGTAGGTAGTACTCTTATTCTTAAAATCTTCAGTACACGTTTCACAATTTTTGATATGTGATACGGTGTTATACGATATGCAAACGGCAAAGACCAGTAGCTTTCGTCTGTAGCCAAGAATCTGAAATGCACGAAAACATGTAACTAATATAGCTTCCATTTACAGGTGATTGTAAGAAGGAGTGGAAGTTTACAAGAGATGGTCACTAAAGTACCCTCGCGTTGATGACTGATAGAAGACACTTTTAAATGAGTAACTTTATTAAGAAAACGAAACTCAATTACCGGGTGGTTATAATTATACTTCCCTATTTAACACGTTACACCATGGGAGCTAATTACCGCACGAGTACCAAACTTGGTAGCATTAATGTACAGAGTATGGGGTGCATGATTTCCATGCGTCACAGCGCCACTGTCCAGTTCCAAGTATGGCCACCAGGCGCCGTGATCAGTCATCGTGATTCATAGTCTCACACACCTGACCAGTCGCCGTGCACTTGTTGACGTGTCAACATGAGCTTGGAAAAAAGGAGCAGGGCATTATTGGCGAAGCTCTGTTGTCACAACAACAGTAATGCTGCCGCTGAACTTGGAGAATATCGCCGGTTGAAAGGATTACGGAGCTGTACCGAGCATGATGAAGAAGTTCGAGTCAACTGGAAAACTGGGCGTCGGTCCAGGAAGAGGCCGACGATCAGTTGCACCACAGGTGGTTGATGAAATCGCCGCGGCTTTGGCAGTCAACACTGCGTCCAATTACCGATCGTCAGGCAGTGCGCGTGCTGTGTCGTGGCAGTTGAACATCCTGTGCTACAGTGTATGGTAGGTGCTTCAAACCATCTCAAATGGTATCTGTACAAGATCGATATCATACGACAGCTTGCACCATAGGATGCACAACGACGTGTTGACTTGGCTCTCCGCTTTCTCACAAGGATAGAAGTAGAGGAGGGCCGGCCCTGGACCATCCTATGGCCAGACGAAGCTCATTTTTCTCTGACAGGTGAGGTGAAGACACAGAATTGCCGAGTGTGGGAACCTTCACCTCCAGTACTGTGCATGAAGTTCCTGTGTATGGTGAACGTGTCACCATATAGTGTGGCTTCATGGCTACGTCCATCATCGGCCCATTCTTTTTTGAACGATGTCCATTTTGTGAAGTGTAATACACACATCCCACAGAAGGTTGATCTCTGCACCTTCCGGACACCTGTTTTATGTCACCTTCCTGATACACATGGTGAGTCGTTAGCAACTAATATTTTCCCTGTCCTAATAGTTAACACAACACCTTTTGGTGCTCAACGGCCAAATGCTTGCAGTGTCACTGACCAGCATTGCTGCGATATGCTTTGCCATGTAACATCCACGAGATAAATTTTAGCAACAATGCGACGAGAGGAAATCATGCCTCTAACAATTATAAAAATTATCTATTCAACCTATGAAAAAACAGTGAAAACGATGATAAGTATTAATTATTTATGTAATATTTTATGATGTAATTGGACATATCGATGTGTAACATACAAAGACAATGATAATTGTAAATTCCTTTTATGATCTGCGTTTGTTTTCTTTTGTTTTTACCTTTTGTTGGATGGCTTTTGTAGGTTGCGGACGCATATCAAACTGAGGTCTGTTAAGAAATTGTAATTATTTTTAATTATTACTTCAGAATAGAGTTCGTTATTATTATAAATATGAGTGAATATTTATTTGTAGCTTTAATTCCTCTCTCAGTAAGCATTATCTGTGTTAATTATTTCTTTCCGCTGCAAGGAGCGCAGCCATTGATGATAGCGATTTGTATTGCGTTTTTGTCTGTCTTTTCCTTAGAAAAAAATCAAATGTTTGCTTAATGAAGTATAAAAAGTGCACAATACGAAAGTAAAGTTTAATAAGCATTTCAAATACTTATCTTATTTGCTCTAACAATAGAAAGTCTCTATAATTGTCTGACGCCATCTTAACAATTATCTCAGCGGCAAATTCAAATTACGCAACTCTGCAGACATAAATGCCGGAGGTAATACAAATGTGTAAAAATAAATGTGCACCGGTGGTCCCGAACTCATTTTAATGAAAATAATTCGAATCAGATTGGTTCTTTAAAAACAGTGCTCATAGCACGATCGTTATAAAAAACTTTTCTAGCTGATGTATGGAGCCGAAATTAATTAATCACGAGTTACGAAGAATATTGTTTCAGGTAACATACGTCAGTGTTGTGCGCGGCTGATATTCGGTGGTTTTAATGATCGTTTTGCTGAAGATAACTGTTTCCATCATAATCAATAGTTGTATAGAATCTGTTGTATGAACTGTGATTTAATGACACTTACACAACTTACAGACAACACTTTAACACGACGTTAACTTGGAGTTCTTTAGCAACGTGACCAAATCTTTAGCCAGGAGAAAAATTATTTAGTAATTACTCAATGTAATAAAATAAGATTATCATTTTCATTTACAAATTAGTTAAATACCAAACCACTGAATAACACAGGGAACGCCACAGCCAGCATGTCATACCCGCCCTACAGGAGAGAGACGCATTGAACTCAACAGTTTTCATGCAAGATGGGGCCCCACCGCACATCGTTCGTGAAGTTCACCTGCTTCTCCGAAGCACATTTTGAAACGACCGCATTATCAGCCGATCGTTACCAAATGCTTGGCCAGCACGATCGCCTGATCTCACTCCATGTGATTTCTGGTCATGGGGCTACCTGAAGGATAGGATTTACCAGGAGAACACTCACACATGTGCTGATCTGAAGCGCAGCATGCCAAGACAGGTAGCCAGCATACCTACGGACACGCTTCGTTCTGCTGTGCTGAATGCAATCCTGTGCTTTCAGACTCCTCTGGACACTGTAAAGACCTTGTAAAAATAACTAGACTTCCCGAAGGCGCTGCAGTCGCGGGATATTTTGAACCTGCGGCTGGACGCCATTGTAGTGGTAGTAGTGTGGCGAGTTGAATTGTATTGTGGTTTGTAAAGACAGAGGTGGAACATCCTACGTTCATTGGAGTATGCACACAGTATTTTTTGGCGTAATTGTACAGTTTACATACTCCAGTTTATAGAAGAAAAATGGTGAAGAGCTGCGTAGCATTTAATTGTACAAATAAATTCCAGGCAGGAACCAATATTACCTTTCACAGGTAAGTGGCTATATTTAGAAGTTTTGTACGTTAATGCACATACCTGACAACTTTGTTTATAACATAATATTGACACAATGGTCGTGCATTTATTGGCAGGTTTCCTGTTTCAAAATCACTGCAATTACAAAAGTGGTTAAACGCTGTCTGGAGGGAAGGCTTCCAACCAACAGAAAATCATTTTTTATGTTCGGAACATTTCGAAGAAAGTTGTTTCCTTGCAAACTACGTAAATTGCCGAAGGCTGAAAGATGACTCTGTTCCATCTCTCTTTCGTTTTCCGAACCATATACAGCAGCAGGTAAACTATTTTTGTGAAGCATGTTTTAACTGTAGAACTTCTGAAGAGACTGATATGCAGGCACCAGGAGATTTGAGTTAGCAAATGTTTTATTGTTATAAAATGCAACTGGCTGTGTAAAAATCTTGAACTGATTTCAGAACTTCTGTCGACTGATTTGTATTTTCTTTCTTCCACGTATTTTCTGGGACAAATATAAATTCAATACAAGAAGAAAACACGATTTAGGTACACTTTCCTCACCTCAATCTCAGAAAGCTAAGATATTGGTGAAAATACCACAGTCAGGTATAAACAGAAATGTAAATATTTGAAAATTGATTTTGTGACTACCGTGTGAAACTGGATGCCTGATGTCTGATAGAAATCTTGTTTATGGTGACTGGCTACACTACAGATCAATCTGAGGCCTAGGTTAGGATGAAAGGTGATAATTTAGTCGTGAGTTGGGGGAAGCACTTTGCCATATTTAATGCACTTTTCGTCATAAAATAAAAATACAGACAATGCATATTACAAAATACACAATTCTAGAAGTCTTTTTGTCTGCCATATTGCTACAACACCCCCCCCCCCCCCCCCGCCACCCATGGACCATGGACCTTGCCGTTGGTGGGGAGGCTTGCGTGCCTCAGCGATACAGATGGCCGTACCGTAGGTGCAACCACAACGGAGGGGTATCTGTTGAGAGGCCAGACAAACGTGTGGTTCCTGAAGAGGGGCAGCAGCCTTTTCAGTAGTTGCAGGGGCAACAGTCTGGATGATTGACTGATCTGGCCTTGTAACACTAACCAAAACGGCCTTGCTGTGCTGGTACTGCGAACGGCCAAAAGCAAGGGGAAACTACAGGCGTAATTTTTCCGGAGGGCATGTAGCTTTACTGTATGGTTAAATGATGATGGCGTCCTCTTGGGTAAAATGTTCCGGAGGTAAAATAGTCCCCCATTCGGATCTCCTGGCGGGGACTACTCAAAAGGATGTCGTTATCAGGAGGAAGAAACCGGGCGTTCTACGGATCAGAGCGCGGAATGTCAGATCCCTTAATCGGGCAGGTAGGTTAGAAAATTTAAAAAGGGAAATGGATAGGTTAAAGTTAGGTATAGTGGGAGTAAGTGAAGTTCGGTGGCAGGAGGAACAAGACTTTTGGTCAGGTGAATACAGGGTTATAAATACAAAAACAAATGGGGGTAATGCAGGAGTAGGTTTAATAATGAATAGGAAAACAGGAATGCGGGTAAGCTACTACAAACAGCACAGTGAACGCATTATTGCAAACTAAACAAACCTCCGTCATGTTTTTGGAAGTCAAAACAAAGAAGCATGGTACATGATAGTGCGTAAGGAAATTACGAAACCTAGCCTAAAAGAAGGTTGTATACATGGAAGAATCCTGGAGATACTAGAAGGTATCAGATAGATTATATAATGGTAAGACAGAGATTTAGAAACCAAGTTTTAAATTGTAAGACATTTTCAGGGGCAGATGTGGACTCTGACCACAATCTATTGGTTATGAACTGTAGATTAAAAATAAAGAAACTGCAAAAAGGTGGGAATTTAAGGAGATGGGACCTGGATAAACTGACTAAACCAGCGGTTGTACAGAGTTTCAGGGAGAGCATAAGGGAACAATTGACAGTAATGGGGGAAAGAAATACAGTAGAAGAAGAATGGGTAGCTCTGAGGGATGAAGTAGTGAAGGCAGCCTAGGATTAAGTAGGTAAAAAGACGAGGGCTAGTTGAAATCCTTGGGTAACAGAAGAAATATTGACTTTAATTGATGAAAGGAGAAAATATAAAAATGCAGTAAATGAAGCACGAAAAAAGGAATACAAACGTCTCAAAAATGAGATCGACTGGAAGTGCAAAATGGCTAACAGGGATGGCTAGAGGACAAATGTAAGGATGTAGAGGCTATAGGTTCTGCCTACAGGAAAGTTAAAGAGACCTTTGGAGAAAAGAGAGCCACTTGTATGATTATCAAGAGCTCAGATGGAAATCCAGTTCTAAGCAAAGAAGGGAAAGCAGAAAGGTGGAAGGAGTATATAGAGGGTCTATACAAGGGCGATGTACTTGAGAACAATATTATTGAAATGGAAGAGCATGTAGATGAAGATGAAATGGGGGTACGAACTGCGTGAAGAGTTTGACAGAGCACTGAAAGACCTGAGTCGAAACAAGGCCCCGGGAGTAGACAACAATCCATTAGAACTACTGACGGCCTTGGGAGAGCCAGTCCTGACAAAACTCTACCATCTAGCGAGCAAGATGTATGAGACAGGCGAAATACCCTCAGACTTCAAGAAGAATATAATAATTCCAATCCCAAAGAAAGCAGGTGTTGACAGATGTGAAAATTACCGAACTATCAGTTTAATAAGTCACAGCTGCAAAATACTAACGCGAATTCTTTACAGACGAATGGAAAAATTGGTAGAAGCCGACCTTGGGGAAGATCAGTTTGGATTCCGTAGAAATGTTGGATCACGAGAGGCAATACCGATCTTACGACTTATCGTAGAAGAAAAATTAAGGAAAGGCAAACTTACGTTTCTAGCATTTGTAGACTTAGAGAAAGCTTTTGACAATGTTGACTGGAATACTCTCTTTCAAATTCTAAAGGTGGCAGGGGTAAAATACAGGGAGCGAAAGGCTATTTACAATTTGTACAGAAGCCAGATGGCAGTTATAAGTGTAGTGCTGGCAGAAGAGCCAACACCATGTTACGAAGGGAGGCCGAAATGCACGCGTTTTAGCTCACGCAAGGCTGGCGTGAGGAGGGAAGGACTATACTGACGTGAGGTCTGGAACATGACAAGGAATTAGAATTCAGAAAGCGGACGGAATTAGTTTGACACTTATCTTTAATCCATTAATGAAGAACGTCGCTCTTGACGGTACATGATTCACAATATCAATATCAATAGTAACAGAATATGGCGCCTTGCTAGGTCGTAGCAAATGACTTAGCTGAAGGCTATGTTAAACTGTCGTCTCTGCAAATGAGGGCGTATGTAGACAGTGTACCATCGCTAGCAAAGTCGGCTGTACAACTGGGGCGAGTGCTAGGGTGTCTCTCTAGACTTGACCTGCCGTGTGGCGGCGCTCGGTGTGCTTCACTGATAGTGGAGACACGCGGGTCCGACGTATACTAACGGACCGTGGCCGATTTAAAGGCTACCACCTAGCAAGTGTGGTGTCTGGCGGTGACACCGCAATAAGAGTCGAGGGGCATGAAAGGGAAGCAGTGGTTGGGAAGGGAGTGAGACAGGGTTGTAGCCTCTCCCCGATGTTATTCAATTTGTATATTGAGCAAGCAGTAAAGGAAACAAAAGAAAAATTCGGAGTAGGTATTAGAATCCATGGAGAAGAAATAAAAACTTTGAGGTTCGCCGATGACATTGTAATTCTGTCAGAGACAGCAAAGGACTTGGAAGAGCAGTTGAACGGATTGGACAGTGTCTTGAAAAGAGGATATAAGATGAACATCAACAAAAGCAAAACGAGGATAATGGAATGTAGTCGAATTAAGTGGGGTGATGCTGAGGGAATTAGATTAGGAAATGAGACACTTAAAGTAGTAAAGGATTTTGCTATTTGGGGAGCAAAATAACTGACGATGGTCGAAGTAGAGAGGATAGAAAATGTAGACTGTCAGTGGCAAGGAAAGCGTTTCTGAAGAAGAAAAATTTGTTAACATCGAGTATAGATTTAAATGTCAGGAAGTCGTTTCTGAAAGTATTTGTATGGAGTGTAGCCATGTATGGAAGTGAAACGTGGACGATAAATAGTTTAGACAAGAAGAGAATAGAAGCTTTCGAAATGTGGTGCTACAGAAGAATGCTGAAGATTGGATGGGTAGATCACATAACTAATGAGGAGGTATTGAATAGAATTGGGGAGAAGAGGAGTTTGTGGCACAACTTGACAAGAAGAAGGGACCGTTTGGTAGGACATGTTCTGAGGCATCAAGGGATCACAAATTTAGCATTGGAGGGTAGCGAGGAGGGTAAAAACCGTAGAGGGAGACCAAAAGATGAATGCACTAAACAGATTCAGAAGGATGTAGGTTGCAGTAAGTACTGGAAGATGAAGAAGCTTGCACAGGATGGAGTAGCATGGAGAGCTGCATCAAACCAGTCTCAGGACTGCAGACCACAACAACAACAACAACAACATTGCTACAAAAACTAGTTTTGTAATGGTATACTGCTTGACACATGAATCTCAGCTTGTTCCTATGGTAATAAATTGATGACCAATATTTCATAGTCGATATCTAGATCTGCTTAATAAAATCTGATTACGCCACTGACTGCGGTGAAGCTTCATTAAATTCTCCGAGTATTTTGATGCATATTATGTAAATACATCATAGATAAACTGCGAAAAACGTGAGGGGCCACTACATAATTTGTACCTATGGAAAATTCCTTTTAGTACGTAAAATAAATTGGTAAACATGGACTCAGTGTTTGTTCAAACGCTAAAAGGCTATTCTTTAGTTGCGCACTTAATTGAGGCATTATGCTGTGATCTAAATCAAAGTAAAACGAATAATAATTACAGGCGACGTAAATACATTCGAAGTTCGCGTCTAAGTTTACCACTAGTTTGGCCGCCGAGACGCTATTCAATTTGTCCGCTGTTCCCAGCAGGCCACTCACGCGATTGTGGGGCCTTGCGACAGTGACAGACACCATATTGAGCCTCTTTTGTAACAGCAACACAAGAAAATGATATAGCTGAACACTTCACTAGAACGTTAAAGGATCCACGGTCGCAGTTGCTAGGAAGCAATTTACCGAACAGCTCTTCGTCTGAGACGTACACTGCAGCATTCATAAGCAAAAGTCTTAGAAACAGCAGCAACAACGAAGAAATGCCTTACGAACTGTGGACAGATAGAGAGTCTAGTGTACGACATTTACACATATAGGATGCGAAGTTTTCATTCGCACACCCAAACGAAGCCGTCGATTTAAATTGTCCACAAAGGCATAAAAAGGCATTCTTATTGAATACACTCTACATGGCCCTGTATTTAGGATCTGCAAGCCAGAGACGAGAAAGGTTATGGACTCCAAGGACTGTATATTCAAAGAATTTTTGAGTGGTGAATACTCAACTGAAAATAGAGAACAGAAATAGTTTACTGAACTGTAAATAAAGGGGTATTACCATTCAAAGTACTGAAGAGTAAATCCGAAGTGAAAGAGGAGAGTAGAGCATTGAAGAGGAATTTTATGGTTTCTCAGATCAAGAGGAAAATTTGGAAGAAGCGTTTTTATGAATGAAAGGTAATCAGGAATTTGCAGAAGACACTAAAATTTCATGAAAATTATTAGGCCAAGAAAGGATTTAACAAAAAGAAGAAACGGGTTTCAGCAAATGTCGTCCAGATTTCAAAGGGAAAGCTTGTACTGAAGAAGAGGACAAAAACGTTTTATGAAGAAGGAACAATGATGAACCATTAAGGTACGATTCCGATCAGGGCTACAGTCACCGATCACAACTGCAGAAGACGGACGGCAACGATGGCGCCTACAGTCGATGCGTAGTGGACCGCAGCGACAAACTAACAGTGCAGTCGCTTGTAAAAACTACGCGAGGCGAGTGTCTGGTAACTCCGTCGCTGTTATTGCTATGTTATTGAAAGAGGGAGACGACGACGTCTCATTGTTTCATACCAGAAAAAGATGAGAAGTGGTAACGCCTTTGCATAAAAGTAGAGCTGCAGAAAGAAGACACCTCTCCAGCTACTGGATCTGTTAGGGCAGCGGCTTCAGTGACAGCATTTTGCATTTCTTTAGTCTGCGGATGGGTAAGATTACAAAGTTTCAGACGATGCAGGTTCTCTATTAACATTCTGAACATAACCGATAATTCATAAAAACGACTTTCCTGTTTTCTGTAAAACCGAAGGTGAGGGAGAGAACAAAAAACACATTACAATGAAATTAACACCCTTAGCTGCTTACAGGCGTTGACATACGTCAACGGGGACAGATGAAATAGTGTGCCCCGACCGGGACTCGAACCCGGGATCTCCTGCTTACATAGCAGACGCTCTATCCATCTTTTTTTTTTTCTCGTTGTTGATCATTAGGTTTGGTCGTTGCGGACGTCACATGACACCCGTTAAAGCTCTTTTGTTGATCTTTCCACTCAGTTTTTTATTACAGAGGTCAACCGGCTCTCTGGCCGAACACGCTGAGCTACCGTGCCGGGGACGTTCTATCCATCTGAGCCACGGAGGACACAGAGGATAGCGCGACTGCAGGGATTTATCTCTGGCACGGCTCCCGCGAAACCCACATTCTCAACGTATTGTCCCGCACGACATTCATAGTGCCCCCGCCCATTATACTCATTACTCGCGGCGAATTGCCGATTCCCGTAAGAGTTCGGGCACTGTTTATTGCATTCGCACAGAAGAAGAAGACGGTCAAGTGGCCGGTAAGCCTTAACTATATATATACTAAGATGGTATCTGTTCTTTCGGACATGTCCGAAAGAACAGATACCATCTTAGTATATATAAAAAGATATTGTTATATTTAGTATTTTATCCATCTGCAGCAACTGTAGTCTTATATAATGAAACAGTAAGCAACCAGTTGCATAAAAGAAATTTAACTTCTTTACCGGTTTCGGGCATTTAGTGCCTATCGCATTATTTGCGAGTGTCACCAATGAAGTGCATACAGCACAATGCCATGGTCCTAAAAAAAATATATGCAGGAGCAGTAAGCCTTGATATAGGGGCCTAAGAGCTCTTATTGTATTAATAGAGTCAGTATTATATTACTTATTGCCCCTGCACACATTTTTAGGACCATGGCATTGTGCTGTATGCACATTATTGACACACTCGCAAATGAAGCGATAGGCATGACCTTCTGAAGAAGGGCACTAAATGTCCGAAACTGGTAAAAAAGTTAAATTTATTTTATGCAACTGGTCGCTTATTATTTCAATATACATTCTTGTGTACACAATTTTTCTTTAAAATTAAACACGGAGTTATCCAATAGCATCTGTATACATTTCGTGGGTGTAATGTGTGCATCAAAATGAGAGTAAAATATTAAATAAAGTTTCGTATGAAATTCCTTCATTTCCAAGTTATGATACATGATGTCGTTTGTGGTAGGCGTTACGTCAATGACTAGTACAGGCTTTTGACGTGTCGTGTTCCCCTGTATATCGACTGACGTTGCTTTGTACACCCCTCTACACAGCTTGGTTGATTTTGTTAAGTAATACCTTTGTTTGCTTGACTTCGCTGTGGTCTGCTGTACTCTGTGGCGCCGGCCGGCAGGAGTGGCCGAGCGGTTCTAGGCGCTACAGTCTGGAGCCGCGCGACCGCTACGGTCGCAGGTTCGAATCCTGCCTCGGGCATGGATGTCTGTGATGTCCTTAGGCTAGTTAGGTTTAAGTAGTTCTAAGTTCTAGGGGACTGATGACCACAGCAGTTAAGTCCCATAGTGCTCAGAGCCATTTGAACCATTTTTACTCTATGGCGCTGTGGAGCACGTCTGTGCGCATGAGAATCCTCGCGTAACCACAGTACGGGGATATCAACATCGTTTTGCAGTGAACATGTAGTGTGTTACAGTGGAAAATAAATTACTCGGACAGGATGTTACGCCACATCCTCCGACTGGCAGAGTGTATCGACAGCTTTTGAGACATGAATTGGGTGGTCTGCTTCATGATGTCCCGCTCGCTACACGAACCATGTTATGGTTTATTCACGATGGTGCCCCGCACATTTCAGTCGGGAGGCAAGAGAGTATCTCAGTTGTTCAGTTGTTGCTTATCTCGATAAGTGGTCCGCCAGACCTCCGGATTTTAACCCCCTGGACTTCTACCTTCGAGGCTGTGTCAAGGAGCTAGTGTATGGTGTTGAAATGGAGAATGTAGCACATCTACAGCAGTGAACTGAAAATGGTTGTGCAACTGTGCAGAATGGGACGAACGCTGCCTGTAACATTTTGAGAGCGGTAAGACGTCCAGCTTGTCACTGTCTTTATCTACATAGACGTCATTTTGAACATGTTCTACGGTAAATGTACAGTACGTAGTTGATTGAATTCCGAGTCCCTTCGCGGTGTTGCTTTCTGAGAATTAATTTTGTGTTTTTGTGTTGCACTTGTGATCTCTATCTACAGCATAGTTCCGAAATAAAGCAGTGTGAGGCAAAATTTTATTTAACATTTTACTCTTATTTTGATGCATTGATTAAACCCACGAAGTGTGTACAGTTACTTTTGAATCGCCCTTTATATGGAGAAAGAATATACGGGAGAAACAGTTTGTCTAATGGTTTAAATGCCACGATATCGTAGTTAAAATTGAATGCAAGAACGGAAATGAAACAGCTTTCTTTTCCAGGGCAGCATCTTTTCTCACCGTCGCTTTTAACAGAATACTAGAGATGGGCAAACTCGTTCATCCTTGGGAACTAGTTCACTGGTGATCGCTCTTTTTTCGGAACCATTCATTTTTACTCGTTCACCGTTCATTGGTACTTGGTATATGGTTCTTATGAAAAATTGAAAATTGGTAGCATAGGTGACTGAAGATGGAGGGCAACAAGAGGGGGCACTTGCCTCCTCTTTGGAGTACAGAGTTTTTATTCTTAACAGAATTCTTACACATTTGTAATTTTCATGATTGTGCAAAACCTCTCGTTTAGCCGACTGTAGCGTTATGTGGCTGATCACAGTGATATAATATAAGGTGGCGCACGAAAAACCGGCCCCGAGTACAGACTGCTCGCCAATTACGCACGATTTGTTGACCGCTACGAGCAGAATAGATAAACATGTAATAATTAGGCAGTGAAGAAATAACAAATAAGCCAATGCAAACAACAGCTTCGAAACAATAGACGACTTGGTGGGCGACAATGAGCAGTCTAGTATTCGGGACCGATTTTTCGTGCGCCGCCCTGTACCACTGAAATAATATTGTAGAAGTTATCATATTCTCTTTACAAAATGTGACACCAGACACTCGATTATGGAGCGCGGGGTTCATTCGGTTGTAAGTCGGTCTGCCTTCCACAACAATGAACATACCCTTTTACCTTGGATCAAAAAAAGACGGAAAATGGCACTCGTGTGTGCCGTGCCGGCTTCCCTTACATGTGTAACAACAACAAAAAATCTTGCGTTTTGGCAAGTATTTCTTCTGCTGTTTATCGAAATAGTGAAATAAGCTGATATGTCGTTTTGTTACCTGAAAAGATGTATGTATTACATACCACGCAATTTTTATGTGATTTACGTAATTACAAAGTTCATTTAAATTACCGGCCGTGGACGCTGGGTAGAATACGAGAAGAACCAGAAGTTCAGAGTTCAAAAAAGGTGTGAAATAGATCTAGAATGGGTGTGCGCAGCGAACGAATGGAACTGCAACGAGTGGCCACGCGAAGAAGACCGGCCGAAGTGCTGTTCCGGGAACGAGACCGACCGTTTCCCGTTCGCAGGAACTATAAGTAGAAAGCCGGGACCGAGACAGAGACAGACGGGAACGAGACCGAGGCTGGAACGAGATAGGCCGACGTGCCGTTGCGGGAACGACACCGGCCGTTTCCCGTTCCCGAGAAATGTAAGTAGAAAGCCGCGACCGAAGTGAACTATGAAAGACATTAGAATTTGTTCCTCGTTCGTTCCGCTCATCTTGGTGAACCGTTCCTTTGGACCCGTTACTTCGCGAACGATCCATCTCCACAGAATACCTGTACACTGTTGTTCAAAAAAAAATATAGCCTATGTACGCCTGACGGTTTGTCAGAGTATCGTGTAAAAATCTGAAGTAAATCGGTCTACAACTTTTTGAGATTTTTGGAAATAACGTTTCGTCTTTATGTAAGGGGTGATCAGAATGTTTCTGTTCGAAGGCAGTATAGTCCAGACTCGGTATGCCAATCAGGCAAAAATCGCCGTGAGCGTTGAGGTAACCACCAGGCTGAAGATGTCCGTTTGGTATAACACCATGTTCTGCTGCGTGAAGGAGTCCGTAACTGCCTGCTGCACATCCTCGTCCGGTGATTTCCCTAAATCACTCCAGGCAAATGCCGGGATGGTTCCTCTGAAAGGGCACGGCCGACTTCCTTCCCCACCCTTCCCTAATCCGATGAGACCGATGACCACGCTGTCTGGTCTCCTTCCCAAACCAACGAACCAACCACATCCTCGTCCAATAGGTATCGTCGACCCTTCTAGGCCTTTTTTAAGGGATCGAAGCGTGAACATTGCATGTGGAGTGATCAGGACTAAAGGGCAGGTACTCCCACTTGACGTGGCGTCACTTCTGCATTACGACATTTGCGATATGGGGAGGTGCGTCATCATGAAGCAGCAGCATCCCTTGTCGCTGTTTTCCTGGTTTTAGAGAGACGTGCTGCCCCAAACATATTCTCAGAAGGACGTTTACCGGTGTCTGTCCATAGGTAGCCAAGAAAAGAATAACAGCGTACTGGTCCAGTCTCAACGCTTTTGGTAGTAACGTCGCCACAGCTCATTTACGTTTCAGCACGTCAGAAAGACACGAATGCCCCACTAATCGCTTGCTCTTTTTTCCTTTATTGAATTTCAATTCCCCCCGAAGGGGGCGGGCTGGCAACAGCTTAGTATGCCGCTCTTCAGCCTACAGACTTTGTTAGAAAGATGAAGAGAATAAATAATAAACACAGGCGATAAATCGGAGACTTAAAGAGTAACATGGCGAAAAGAAATCGTGGAACTTAAAACAAAGAACACAGGGATGATGACGCTAAGAAAATACAAACAAAGGAGACAGGTAAAACAATAGACAGACAATTAAAAAAAACATGGCGACAGTCTGGTTTATGTTCGCAAAAGACATAAAATTCACACCCAGCGACAGCATGGTTTCTGTTTGCAACACGAGAAAGACGAACAACACTGAACAGTCACTGGAACACTGCACTAAAAAGTTGGCAAATGTGACATACCACAGCCGAGAGCAGGTGGGGGGAAACTGGACAGATGATGGGAAAATAAAAAAGGGAGGGAGCCGGGAAAGGAGCTGATGGAGGATGAGGACCCATAAGAGGGGTGGGGGGCGCTATGCAGACGCGATAGAGAGTGGGGTAGGCAGAGGAGGGGAATACAAAAGGACTCGGGGGGGGGGGGGAAGAAAGGAGGTAGGGAGAGGTTTAGTGGAGAGAAAACAGGACGGAAGGGGGGAAGAGGGAGCCCAGGGAAAGGACAGAGGAAAGGAGGGGGAGTGAGGATCAAAGTTGATAGGAGGGATAAATGGAGGGAGAGAGGGCATCATCCGGGAGGGGGAGTTGATGGAAGCCACCTTGGGAAACGAGATGTAGGGTGTAGAGATGGAGGGTAGGGGGGACACAACAGTGAAGACGTGGCAGAGGGTGGATGGGAGAGGAGAGGAGCAACCAGGGCGTGAGGGGGTTCCGGACAGCGGGAGGTGTAGAGGATGCGGATATGTTTAAGGAATAGGAGCAGATGGGGGAAAGGAATGAGATCATAGAGGATCCGTGTAGGGGACGGGAGGCATATACGGAAAGCGAGGCAGAGTGCATGACGCTCAAGGATCTGGAGGGACTTATAGAATTTGGGGGGGGGGGCAGATATCCAGGTAGGACTGGCATAACAGAGGATGGGACGGATTAAGGATTTGTAGGTGTGGAGGATGGTAGAGGGTGCAACCCCCATGTCCGGCCAGAGAGGAGTTTGAGGAGTCGGAGGCAGTTGTGGGCTTTGGATTGGATGGAGCGGAGATGGATCCAGGTGAGGTGACGGTCAATGGTGAGGCCAAGGTAGGTGAGGGTGGGGGTGAGGCGGACAGGACGGACACAGACAGTAAGGGAGAAATCCAGGAGCCGGAAGGAGCAAGTGGTACAACCTATGATGATTGCCTGGGTCTTGGAAGGGTTGAGTTTCAGGAGCCACTGGTTACACCATGCAGCAAAAAGGTCAAGGTGATTCTGGAGAACGCGTTGGGACTGTTGGAAGGTAGGAGCAAGGGCGAGGAATGCGGTGTCATCAGCATATTGCAAGAGGTGTACTGGAGGGAGCAGTTGGGGCATATCTGCCGTGTACAGGAGGTAGAGGAGAGGGGAGAGGACAGAGCCCTGGGGCACACCTGCAGAAGGGTAGAAGGTGTGGGAATTGACATTATGGATGGTAACATAGGAGGGGTGGTGGGAGAGGAAGGAGGCCACCAGACGGATGTAGTTGATATGAAGGGCGTAGGTTTGGAGTTTAAACAGGAGACCGAGATGCCAGACACGGTCGTAGGCCTTTTCGATGTCAAGGGTGACAAAAATGGTGGAGCGACGGGAGTTAAGCTGGAGGGAGAGGAGATGAGTGAGGCGGAGGAGTTGGTCATCAGCAGAGAAGGAAGGTCGAAAGCCACATTGGGTGTTTGGGAGGAGGTGGTTTTGGCGGAGGTGGTGATGGATGCGCCGGGAAAGGATGGATTCCAAGAGCTTGCTGAATGATGTGAGACAGATAGGACGATAGGAAGAAGCATCAGATGGAGGCTTGTTGGGTTTGGAGAACATCAGGATACGGGAGGTTTTCCACAGGTCGGGATAGAAGCCAGTCGCAAGGATGACATTGTAGAGGGTGGCAAGGATTGAAAGGAAGGAGGGAGGGCAGTGTTTGAGGTGGCGGTAGGTAAAGCAGTCGTGGCCAGGCGCAGTGTTGCGTTTAGTGCGGAGTGTGAGTCTGATGTCCTGTGTAGTGATGGGGGTGTTAAGTTCAGATGGTGGTGTGTGGCCCAAGTACTGGAAGCTAGGAGCAAGGGGAGGAACAGAGGTATTTGTACGGTCCATGACATCAGGGAAGAGGGAATAATCAAAGTGGGGATGATCTGGGATGGAAAAAAAACATCAGACAGGTGGGAGGCAAAGTGGTTGGCCTTGCTGAGGTTGTCAGGAAAGGGACGGTCATTAAGGAGGAGAGGGTACTGGGGGGTGGGGCGGTTCCCAGTAAGGCGGTGGAAAGCAGACTAATACTTGGAAGAGTTTGTGGGGAGCGTGGTGTTGAGTTGTGTACATGTCTGGCTCCAGGCACGGCATTTCTTCACAGTAAGCAGGTTGCGGATGTGTCGTCATAATTGCCGGTGGCGGGTAAGTGTATCCCAGTCACGAGTGTGGAGAAAAGAGTGGTAGAGGCGGCGGGACTCTCGAAGGAGAACGACGGCCTGTGGAGGCAGGGCGCGGCGGTGAGGGTGGATGGCTTTGGTGGGGATATGGGTGGCGACGGCGTCAGACAAGGTCTGGTGCAGGAAGGCAGCAGTGCAAGAGATGTCATCAGGAGACTGGAGGGTAAGGTCGTGGCCGTTAACCTGGGTGTGAATGGAGTCCCAGTAGGCATCCCAGTTGGCACGGGAGTAATCATGGACAAGTTTAGGAGGGACGTCAGGGCGAGGAGCGTTGCGGGGATGGCGACCATTAGAGATAGTGAGGAGAACAGGAGCATGGTCACTGCCAATGAGTCCAAGGACATCTGCGGTGATGCGCCCAAGGAGGTTGGGAGAGGCAAGGACCACATCAGGAGTGGTGTTGGATTCGGGTCAGGTGTGCTGAGGCAGGGGAACCAGGTCGCCCTGGAGAGTGGTGAGAAACTGATGCCACCACTGGAGGTCGGCAGGATCACGGCTGTGGATATTGAGGTTGGCGGCAATCACGTAGGTGGAGAAGGTGCGGTCAATGTGGGCCAGGAAATCGTGCGGGATGGGGGTGCGAGGGCGGACATAAATGGTGGCACAGGCGATGGTAAGGGTGGTGAAGAAGAGGCTGAGGGTGAGATGCTCGGCAGGATCTTTAAGGAGAGGTTGGGGCCAGACAGGGAGGTGCTTGAGGTGGCCTATAGCAACTCCGCCACGCGCCAGAGGGTACGGGTTATCGGTGCGGTGTAGGGTGTAAGGAGCCGTGGAGACGGAGATACGTGGTTGAAGGAAGGTTTCATTTAGGATGAAGGCATCCACGCGGTGCTGACGGAGGGTGTGGAGGAAGAGGAGTTTGTGGGTGGGCAGGGAGTGAATGTTGTGCTACAGGAGATGGTAGGGTTCATGTACCATGGGAGGGGAGAGTTAGACGAGGGTGGTGAGGGGGGTGAAAGTGAAGTGGGCCTGGTTGTGGGAGTATGTGGCATAGGTGGTAAGATGGAAGATGGAACGGGCAGCGAGGGCGATTTGGGAAAGAGTGTGTGAGCGCTGGAGGGGGTGGATGTTTTGGAGCACAATGGTGGTGAAACGGATGATGTCCTCAGCAGTAGGGGGAGGGCGGAACGAGTTGTTGGGGTGGATGGGGTCATCAATAGGACGGACAGGGACGGTGAGCTCAGGGGTGACTGGTGGCGATTTCGCTTTACACTTCGAGGAGTAGGTAGGATGTGGTTCGTTGCAAGTGTTGCAGGAGGGGGGAGAGGTGAGGTTGGGGCAATTCTTGAGGAAGTGTGAAGCTTTGCAGTGGGGACAAGTAGGGGGGTTCTTGCAGGCAGAGGTAACGTGGTCGTTGTAGGTGAGACAGCGTTGGCAGCGGTAGGATTGGACTGGGGAACGGGAGGGGTCCACCTTATGACGGCGATTGTAGATGAGGGATCCCTCGGTGAGGAGGCGGTCAATGGAGGAGGAGGATTCGGTGAATATCCGCATGAGAAAAGTCGGCCTGGCATCATTGAAGATGCGACGGGCCGAGCGGATTTCAATGTCGGGCCGGGAGTTGAGTTCCGCCAACACCTCAGCCTCCGTGATCACGGGGCTAAGCTTCGTGATCACAGTGGTGAAGGTTGGTGGACGTTGGGGGGGTTGAGGCTGACGAGGAGAGGACGGGGTGTGGTAGGGGATGAGGGTTGCATGTTGGCCAAATTGGATATGGGGGATGCGGGAGAGGAGATCGGTGTGGAAGGAAGCATTGGGGGATTTAATGAGGACTGAGTCCTTGCGAGGAATCAGAAGGGAGATGGGGGCATTGGGGTAGTATTTCCGGATGGCGAGGGTGAGGGAGCGGGCAGCAAGTAATTGAGGGTCAGGATTGGAGAGGACAAAGGTGTGGGTGGCAAGTGTGGTGGGGGCGGGGGTCGGGGCCGCGTCCATGGGGGTTGGTGGGTCACGGGGATTGAGGTTTTTTTTGGAGGAGACTTCGGGGGAAGGGTCAACATTCGGGCACTTTGAAGGTTTCGTGGTCACGACCGGATGTAGAGGTGGCAGGGGGACGGGTTGCAGGGGGAGATGGCGGGGGGCAGAACCACCCTAAGCAGCGGATGACGCAGACGGAGGGGGCGTGGGTGTCACAGAGACTGTGGAACGTCGAGCCGAAATCCGTGCTGGCTTGGAGCCCGTCGGAGGCAGTGCAGGGAGCGGCGGAAAGTCGGTAGCTGTCGATGGGGCGACAGTGATAGGGGAGGAGGAGTTGGGGGTGGTTACAGCCGAAAGTGGCGCAGGGGTGGGGTGGACAGGGAGAGAAGGAAGGACGGGAAGTGGGGTGGAGGATGAGCTCCATGTGATGGTGGTTGGAGCAGCGGAGGGAGAGGTGAAAATGATAGTGGTGGTGGGTTGGGACATGGTGGCGGCGCGCGAGAAGAGCGGCGGCAGCGGCGAGCACCGGCAGGCGGCGACCAGACGGCGGCGGCGGCGGCGGCAGGTGGCGGCGGCAGGTGGCGGCGGCGGCGGCGGCGACCAGGCGGCTGCAGGCAGCGACCGAACGGCGGCGGCGGCGAGCAGCGGCAGGAGGCGACCAGGCGGCGGCGGCGGCGAGGAGGACCGGACGGCGAGCAGACGACACGGCAAGGAAATGGTGGGGATCTTCCACGTCGAAGATGCACCCTGAGAGTAGCCCAGGCAGTGAAAGTCTTCGATGAAGAAGTGAGGGAATCCAACCCTCGAATGGTCGCTTGCTTACGAGTCGGTGCCTATATACCCGCATCGGACTCGCGTTACGATGCATATGCACTGCAGCAACGCCCAAAAACAGAAACTTTTTATCGCTCTTTATATATTAGTATAGATAAATACATACTTATGTATTATACAGGGTGGTCCATTGGTAGTGACCGGGCCAAATATCTCACGAAATAAGCATCAAACGAAAAAACTACAAAGAACCAAACTCGTCTAGCTTAAAGGGGGGAAACCAGATGGCGCTATGGTTGGCCCCCTAGATAGCGCTGCCATATGTCAAACGGATATCAACTGCGTTTTTTTAAAAATAGGAACCCCCATTTTTATTACATATTCGTGTAGTACGTAAAGAAATATGAATGTTTTAGTTGGACCACTTTTATCGCTTTGTCATAGATGGCGCTGTAATAATCACAAACGTATAAGTACATCTACATCTACATCTACATCCATACTCCGCAAGCCACCTGACGGTGTGTGGCGGAGGGTACCTTCAGTACCTCTATCGGTTCTCCCTTCTATTCCAGTCTCGTATTGTTCGTGGAAAGAAGGATTGTCGGTATGCCTCTGTGTGGGCTCTAATCTCTCTGATTTTATCCTCATGGTCTCTTCGCGAGATATACGTAGGAGGGAGCAATATACTGCTTGACTCTTCGGTGAAGGTATGTTCTCGAAACTTTGACAAAAGCCCGTACCGAGCTACTGAGCGTCTCTCCTGCAGAGTCTTCCACTGGAGTTTATCTATCATCTCCGTAACGCTTTCGCGATTACTAAATGATCCTGTAACGAAGCGCGCTGCTCTCCGTTGGATCTTCTCTATGTCTTGTATCAACCCTATCTGGTACGGATCCCACACTGCTGAGCAGTATTCAAGCAGTGGGCGAACAAGCGTACTGTAACCTACTTCTTTTGTTTTCGGATTGCATTTCCTTAGGATTCTTCCAATGAATCTCAGTCTGGCATCTGCTTTACCGACAATCAACATTATATGATCATTCCATTTTAAATCACTCCTAATGCGTACTCCCAGATAATTTATGGTATTAACTGCTTCCAGTTGCTGACCTGCTATTTTGTAGCTAAATGATAAAGGATCTATCTTTCTATGTATTCGCAGCACATTACACTTGTCTACATTGAGATTCAGTTGCCATTCCCTGCACCATGCGTCAATTCGCTGCAGATCCTCCTGCATTTCAGTACAATTTTCCATTGTTACAACCTCTCGATACACCACAGCATCATCTGCAAAAAGCCTCAGTGAACTTCCGATGTCATCCACCAGGTCATTTATGTATATTGTGAATAGCAACGGTCCTATGACACTTCCCTGCGGCACACCTGAAATTACTCTTACTTCGGAAGACTTCTCTCCATTGAGAATAACATGCTGCGTCCTGTTATCTAGGAACTCCTCAATCCAATCACACAATTGGTCTGATAGTCCATATGCTCTTACTTTGTTCATTAAACGACTGTGGGGAACTGTATCGAACGCCTTGCGGAAGTCAAGAAACACGGCATCTACCTGTGAACCCGTGTCTATGGCCCTCTGAGTCTCGTGGACGAATAGCGCGAGCTGGGTTTCACATGACCGTCTTTTTCGAAACCCATGCTGATTCCTACAGAGTAGATTTCTAGTCTCCAGAAAAGTCATTATACTCGAACACAACACGTGTTCCAAAATTCTACAACTGATCGACGTTAGAGATATAGGTCTATAGTTCTGCACATCTGTTCGACGTCCCTTCTTGAAAACGGGGATGACCTGTGCCCTTTTCCAATCCTTTGGAACGCTACGTAACATTCCGCCAGTGCGGACGGTATTTGCTTCGTGATACATTACCCTTGTTAAAATGGACCGTTAACCAATTGCGGAAAAGGTCGATATCGTGTTGATGAATGGCTATTATGATCAAAATGCCCATCGGGTGTGTGCTACGTATGCTGCTCGGTATCCTGGATGACATCATCCGAGTGTCCGGACCGTTCGCCGGATAGTTACGTTATTTAAGGAAACAGGAAGTGTTCAGCCACATGTGAAACGTCAACCACGACCTGCAACAAATGATGATGCCCAAGTAGGTGTTTTAGCTGCTGTCGCGGCTAATCCGCACATCAGTAGCAGACAAATTGCGCGAGAATCGGGAATCGCAAAACTGTCGGTGTTGAGAATGCTACGTCAACATCGATTGCACCCGTACCCTACTTATATGCACCAGGAATTGCATGGCGACGACTTTGAACGTCGTGTACAGTTTTGCCACTGGGCACAAGAGAAATAACGGGACGATGACAGATTTTTTGCACGCGTTCTGTTTAGCGACGAAGCGTCATTCACCAACAGCGGAAACGTAAACCGGCATGATATGCACTATTGGGCAACGGAAAAACCACGATGGCTGCGATAAATGGAACATTAGCGACCTTGGCGGGTTAATGTATTGTGCGGCATTATGGGAGGAAGGATAATTGGCCCCCATTTTATCGATTGCAATCTAAATGGTGCAATGTATGCTGATTTCCTACGTAATGTTCTACCGATGTTACTACAAGATGTTTCGTTGCATGACAGAATGGCGATGTACTTCCAACATGATGGATGCCCGGCACATAGCTCGCGTACGGTTGAAGCGGTATTGAATAGCTGATTTTATGACAGGTGGATCAGTCGTCGAGGCACCATACCATGGCCCCCACGTTCACCGGATCTGACGTCCCCGGATTTATTTCTGTGGGGAAAGTTGAAGGATATTTGCTATCGTGATCCACAGACACCGCCTGACAACATGCGTCAGCGCATTGTCAATGCATATGCGAACTTTACGGAAGGCGAACTACTCGGTGTTGAGAGGAATGTCGTTACACGTATTGCCAAATGCATTGAGGTTGACGGACATAATTTTGAGCATTTCTTGCATTAATGTGGTATTTACAGGTAATCACGCTGTGCCCGCATCTCGTGGTCGTGCGGTAGCGTTCTCGCTTCCCACGCTCGGGTTCCCGGGTTCGATTCCCGGCGGGGTCAGGGATTTTCTCTGTCTCGTGATGGCTGGGTGTCGTGTGCTGTCCTTAGGTTAGTTAGGTTTAAGTAGTTCTAAGTTCTAGGGGACTGATGACCATAGATGTTAAGTCCCATAGTGCTCAGAGCCATTTGAACCATTTTTTGGTAATCACGCTGTAACAACATGCGTTCTCAGGAATGATAAGTTCACAAAGGTACATGTATCACTTTGGAACAACCGAAATAAAATGTTCAAACGTACCTACGTTCTGTTCGTCTAAAATTGTGAGTCATATGTTTGTGACTATTACAGCGCCGTCTGTCACAAAGCGAATACAGTGGTTCAACTAACACATTCATATTTCTGTACGTACTACAGAAATATGTAATAAAAAATGGGGGTTCCTATTTAAAAGAACGCAGCTGATATACGTTTGACCTATGGCAGCTCCATCTAACGGGCCAACCAAAGCGCCATCTGGCTTCCCCCTTCAAGCTAGACAAGTTTCGTTATTTGTAGTTTTTTCGTTTGACGCTTATTTCGTGAGATATTTGGCCCGGTTACGATCAATGGACTACCCTGTATATTTGGAAAGGAAGAAGCGGCCTATGTCCATCCGGATGTTTATTAGAGTAACCTGTAAAAATTTGAAGTAAATCGGTGTCGAACTTTTCGAGATTTTTGGGAACAGCGTTCCCGCTTTACATAGGGTGGGCACTAATATAAGAGCCAAACTGCAGGGACGCACTCTTGACAGCCGGCCGGTGTGGCCGAGCAGTTCTAGGCGCTTGAGTCTGGGACCGCGCGACCGCTACGGTCGCAGGTGCGAATCCCGCCTCGGGCATGGATGTGTGTGATGTCCTTAGGTTGGTTAGGTTTAAGTAGTTCTATGTTCTAGGGGACTTATGACCACAGCAGTTGAGTCCCATAGTGCTCAGAGCCATTTGAACCATTTGATTCTTGACTGGAAGTGGAAGTGGAAGGTCCTATGAACATGTGTCCAGAAATGGTCGGTATGCGTCCAGCGACAACAAATCGTCTAGGAACACAGTACAGAGTTTCATCGCATCCACGTCTCAACAGATGTCCAAAGTGGTCTCCATGGGTTTTCAGGTGATAGGGATACTGGCGGTTGTCATGCAGGATACACATAATCGTACTTTGGCGTACACCATGTTGGCGGGCCACTTACCTGGAGCTTGTACTAGGATTAGTCTCAATATCCTCTAGAGCCCAATTCTCCAAATCTGGTATACACACAGTCTCCTGCATCCCTGCACGTTCGTCTGTTTGAGATGACCAACGATCACACAAATGCCCAAAAAAGGCTTGGAATGTTGTTTGATGTGGTTGGTGTCTGTGAGGGTACTTGTTTTCGTACAGCCGCGCCGCCTCTCGACCGTTGCGATCTGCTTGGCCGTACGCAATCACCGTCTCGACTTGTTCCCGACATGAATACCGTACCATTCCGCTCCTTACAGTATGCTGTGTCAATCACACAGCCTGCGACACACGAGGAACACGCGGTACGTGCTCAGAGGAACAGTCATTCGCAGCGCCATCTACCGTGACATTTCCGGATACATGTTCATCGTACCATTTTTCCTCCATTTGTCACTGCATTTGTCGGTTTTAGTAATGTTCACCCTGTATATTACTAGCAAACTCGGCAATTATTCGCAGCCGGCCGCTAAGACCGAGCGGTTCTAGGCGCTTCAGTCCGGAACCGCGCTGTTGCTATGGTCGCAGGTTCGAGTCCTGCTTCGGGTATGGATGTGTGTGATGTCCTTAGGTTAATTAGGTTTGAGTAGTAAGTCTAGGGGACTGATGACCTCAGATGTTTAAGTCCCATAGTGCTTAGAGCCATTTGCACCATTCTGAATTATTCACCCAACCCCCCCCCCCCCTCCCCCCGCAGCCGTCTGTACACCTCCTCTTCCTCACTCTCTATGACTTTCGGCATTCTTTGTGCGTGTTGCAAAGGAAACCTTGATTCGAAACTGAGATCGCTTAAAATTAAAATGAAAGGGCATCATTGGGATAAGGGGTATCAGACAGACATCACCAGCTGCTGCATCTGTTACGACAGTAGATTTCAACGACAGTATTTGACGTGGTTCTAACCTGTAAACGTGTAGGATTACAAAGTATCGGATGATTCAGATTCCGTAGCAGTATTCTAATCATTAGCTGATATGACATAAATGAAACTTCCCCGTTTCCTGTTCAAATCGACTGTGAGGAATATAAACGAAACATCACCCTATTCTGTATGTAGATTTTGCTTGAAATTACATGAAAACAGAACAATGAGTATAGGACGAACACTCTGTCTAATGGTTTATATGCCCTGATCCTGTAGTTAAAACGAAGAAAACTAAACCACTCATTTTCACAGCACAGCACAGCACAGCATTTTTTTCCCTCGCAGTCACTGTTAACACAAAACTTGTGTAGTGTTGACTAAAAATAAATATACAGCCTATGTCCGTCTGAATGTTAATTGGAGCAGTGCGCAAAAATCTGAAATAGATCAAGAACTTTCCGAGATATTTGCCAACAAAGTTTGCATATTGTATTTTACACACGAAGTGAAGGGACTTCTGAGAAAAGGAATATTTATTCTAATGATAGAAAACTGAAACATACGTTATTTTTCTGTATAAGCATCCTGCACTTTAACTCATTTAATCCAACGCTTCGTAAGTTTTTTGATTCCGTCGGAAAAAAATTTTTTATTTGCGCCTGTAACCAATTTTGCACCGCGTCAAAGACTTCTGCATCAGTTGCAAGTCCTCTTCCCCTGAACGCTTCCTTCAATGGTCGAAACACATGGAAATCGCTTGGAGCCAGGTCTGGACTGTTTTGTGGATGTTCTAACAATGCGAATTCCTACGCCTTTATTGTTTCGGCCGTCCGATTGGCAGAAAATCGCAGTTTTCCGCGACGTTTGGAGCTGATTGCTGGTTTCAGTTTTGTTCACAAGACATCACAACAGTTCACAGTTTCGCCTCCTGGGGTGAAATGAACGGCTATCACACCTTCCATGTTGCAGAATAGTGTTAGCATAATCTTATCAGCTAATGATTGATGTTCAAATTTCGTGATGGTGTACCCACGTTTTGTGTACAGTAACGATTTGCTGTAAAAATTCATCTCCCTCGCGATGATAACGTCCCAAATGATTACGAGAGATGTCCATCCATTGTGCCTTATGCTGCGCTGATAATTCTTTCAGTAATAACCTTGCACTCACTTTCCGAAAATTTAGCCTGTCGTGTAAGATGGCATACGCTGAACCATGACTGGTATCTAAGTATTGGCAATTTCGTCGACTGTGATTCGTCTGTCTTCCATCAGCATACCCTCAATGAGTTCCAGTTGTTGACGTCGATGGCCTGCCCGGTCTTTCCTCGTCATATGGAATTGCAGGCCTTATTGGATGAAGATGATGATCAAACTCAACAGGAACTCTTGTAACAATTGAATGTGACGTAGAAACCGTTTCTCTTCGGTTGAAAGCTATGGGAAAGGTGCAGAAAGTGGGAAATGGATTCCGCATGAATTGAATGATATACAGCAAGCAAATCGAAAGACCACTTGTGAAATGCTGCTCGCCAGATACAAAAGAAAGTCGTTTCACCAACGAATAGTGACAGGTGATGAAAATGGATATATTTTGAGAATCCTAAGAGTCGTAAATCGTGTGTGAATCCAGGCAAACCATCGACATCCACTACAAGACCAATTCGCTTTGGAAAGAACACAATGCTCAGTGTTTGTTGGGGTCAGAAGAGTGTCATCTATTACGAGTTGCTAAACCTGTTGAAATCGTTAACACTGATAACTACCAACAGCAAATGACAGATTTAAATCGAGCATTTCGTGAAAAACGACCGGAATATGGAAAAAGGCAACACTAAGTCAGATAATGCCTCATTACACCCACCAAAACGGGTCAGGGAACGATCGAGGGGTTAAGTTGGGAAATAATAGGGCATGTGGCTTATTCTCCAGACTTGGCTCCGTCTGATTATCATGTATTAGCATCACTGAGACACGCTCTCTCTGAACAACGCTCCAGTTCGTATGAGAATGTACGAAAATGGCTCGCTGACTGGTTCGTTTCAAAAGAAGAACTGTTTTTTTTTGGCCGGCCGATGTGGCCGAGCGGTTCTAAGCGCTTCAGTCTGGAACAGCGCGACCGCTACGGTCGCAGGTTCGAATCCTGCCTCGGGCATCGATGTGCTTATGTCCTTACGTTAGTCCGGTTTAAGTAGTTCTAAGTTCTAGGGGACTGATGACCTCAGATGTTAATTCCCATGGTGCTCAGAGCCATTTGAACCATTTGAGCTGTTTTTTTGGCGTGGCATTCATAGCCTGCCGGAGAGGTGGGACAAATGTATAAGTAGCAATGGAGATTATTTTGAAAGCAGGCAAAAAGGAATACGAACTTCTCAAAAATGAGATCGACAGGAAGTGCAAAATGGGTAAGCAGGGATGGCTAGAGGACAAATGTAAGGATGTAGAGGCGCATATCACTAGGGGTAAGATAGATACTGCCTAAAGGAAAATTAAAGAGACCTTTGGAGAAAAGAGAACCACTTACATGAATATCAAGAGCTCAGATGGAAGCCCAGTTCTAAGCAAAGAAGGGAAAGCAGAAACGTGGAAGGAGTATATAGAGGGTCTATACAAGGGCGATATTCTTGAGGACAATATTATAGAAATGGAAGAGAATGTAAACGAAGATGAAATAGAAGATATGATACTGCGTGAAGAGTTAGAAAGAGCACTGAAAGACCTAAGCCGAAATTAGGCGCCGGGAGTAGACGACATTCCATTAGAACTACTGACAGCCTTGGGAGAGCCAGGCCTAACAAAACTAGTGAGCAAGATGTATGAGACAGGCGAAATACCCTCAGACTTCAAGCAGGTGTTGATAGATGTGAAAAATACCGAACTATCAGTTTAATAAGTCACGGATGCAAAATACTAACGCGAATTCTTTACAGACGAATGGAAAAACTGGTAGAAGCTGACCTCGGGGATGATCAGTTTGAATTCCGTAGAAATGTTGGAACACGTGAGGCAGTACTGACCCTACGACTTATGTTAGAAAATAGATTAAGGAAAGGCAAACTTACGTATCTAGCATTTGTAGACTCAGAGAGCGCTTTTGACAATGTTGATTGGAATACTCTCTTTCTAATTCTGAAGGTGGCAGGGGTAAAATACAGGGAGCAAAAGGCTATTTACAATTTGTACAGAAACCAGATGGCAGTTATAAGAGTAACTGCAACGTGGCCAAAAACAGGCAGCTTGTCGTCTGCACTGGGGTGGAACTGTGCCATGAGCGCTCAGTGAAACGAGGCAGTGCGGTGGGGAACGATGTGCGGACTCGACTATGTTCGAGTCGCGTTCACGCCAAACTATTTTTTTCAGTTAAAGCATGAAATTGCAACCAGTTTACACCTCCACAATGCCGTATCTTGTGTTTTTGTTTCTGTTACTATTGTGTTTATTTAAACATTAAGACATAACATGAAGTTCTTACAGACGTAAAGCCGGCCTCAGTGACCGAGCGGTTCTAGGCGCTTCAGTCTGGAACCGCGCGACCGCTACGGTCGCAGGTTCGAATCCTGCGTCGGGCATGGCTGTGATGTTCTTAGGTTAGTTATGTTTAAGTAGTTCTACGTTCTAGGGGATTGATGACCTCAGATGTTAAGTTCCATAGTGCCCAGAGCCATTTGAACCATTTGAACAGACGTGAACGACCACTTTGTTTCATCCATGGCACGAACAAAGCCAACAGAAAATAATAGTGGATACAGTAAAATCATTTCTATCCAGTGAGGTACAAAAAACTCTAGACTGCACATTATGCTACGCACAATAATTCCATTCTGTACGTTTCACGTTCAGGCTTATCTTCACAGAGGCACATACGAGCAACGTTCACTTTAGAGAATATGTTCAAGGCGAGCACTTTGCATTTGCAAACACTTCGCCAATGTCTGAATCATACTTTGCTAGCCCCTACGTAACACACCTGCATCCAACATTGCTGAAGCAGCATGCACACGAGCTATTGGGTCGTGTATGTTCGTGGGTCGAGTACTACACTGTAGAGCCAAAGAAACTGGTAGACCTGTCTAATATCGTGTAGGGTCCCGGAGAGCATGCAGAGGTGGCGCAACACGATGTGGCATGGACTGGCTTATTGCCTGAAGTAGTGCTGGAGAAAATTGACACCATTAATCCTGCAGGTCTGTCCATAAATCCGTAAGAGGGGGAAAGAGGAAGAGGGGATGAAGGTATCTTCTAAACAGCAGATTGCAAAGCATCCCAGATATGCTCAATAATGTTGATTTCTGGGGTGTTTGGTGGCCAGCGGAAGTGTTTAAACTGAGAAGAGTGTTCCTGAAGCCACTCTGTAGCACTTCTGGACGAATGGAGTGACGCATTGTCCTGCTGGAATTGCTCAAATCAGTCGGAATGCACAATGGACATGAATGGATGCAAGATGCTTACGTACATGTCACCTGCCATACCATTCCAACTGCACACGTTCCACACCACCACAGAACCTCCACCAGCTTGAAAAGTCCCCTGCCGACATGCAGGGTCCATGGATACAGGACGTTGTCTGCACACCCGTACACGTCCCGTCCATACACTCGATAGAATTTGAAACGAGACTCGTCCGACCAGGCAAGATGTTTCCAGTTATCAACAGTCCAATGTCGGCGCTGACGGGTCCAGACGAGGCGTAAAGCTTTGTCTCTTGCAGTCATCAGGGATACACGAGTGGGCCTTCAGCTCCAAAAGCCCATCTCGTTCTCTGAATGGTTCGCACGCTGACGCTTGTTGATGGCCCAGCACTGAAATCTGCAGCAATTTTGCGGAAAGTTGCACTTCTGTCACATTGAACGATTCTCTTCAGTCGTCGTTGGTCCCGTTCTTGCAGGATCTTTTTCCGGCTGCAGCGATGTCGGAGATTTGATGTTTTACCGGATTCCTGATATTCACGATACACTCGTAAAATTGTGGTACGGGAAAATACCCATTTCATAGCTAACTCAGAGATGCTGTGTCCCATCGCTTGTGCACCGACTATAACACCTCGTTCAGACTCATGTAAATCTTGATAACCTTCCATTGTAGCAGCAGTAACCGTTCTAACAACTCAGCCAAACACTTGTTGACCTATACAGGGTGTTACAAAAAGGTACGGCCAAACTTTCAGGAAACATTCCTCACACACAAAGAAAGAAAATATGTTATGTGGACATGTGTCCGGAAACGCTTATTTTCCATGTTAGAGCTCATTTTATTACTTCTCTTCAAATCACATTAATCATGGAATGGAAACACACAGCAACAGAACGTACCAGCGTGACCTCAAACACTTTGTTACAGGAAATGTTCAAAATGTCCTCCGTTAGTGAGGATACATGCATCCACCCTCCGTCGCATGGAATCCCCGATGCGCTGATGCAGCCCTGGAGAATGGCGTATTGTATCACAGCCGTCCACAATACGAGCACGAAGAGTCTCTACATTTGGTACCGGGGTTGCGTAGACAAGAGCTTTCAAATGCCCCTATAAATGAAAGTCAAGAGGGTTGAGGTCAGGAGAGCGTGGAGGCCATGGAATTGGTCCGCCTCTACCAATCCATCGGTCACCGAATCTGTTGTTGAGAAGCGTACGAACACTTCGACTGAAATGTGCAGGAGCTCCATCGTGCATGAACCACATGTTGTGTCGTACTTGTAAAGGCACATGTTCTAGCAGCACCGGTAGAGTATCCCGTATGAAATCATGATAACGTGCTCTATTGAGCGTAGGTGGAAGAACATGGGGCCCAATCAAGACATCACCAACAATGCCTGCCCAAACGTTCACAGAAAATTTGTGTTGATGACGTGATTGCACAATTGCGTGCGGATTCTCGGCAGCCCACACATGTTGATTGTGAAAATTTACAATTTGATCACGTTGGAATGAAGCATCATCCGTAAAGAGAACAATTGCACTGAAATGAGGATTGACACATTGTTGGATGAACCATTCGCAGAAGTGTACCCGTGGAGGCCAATCAACTGCTGATAGTGCCTGCATACGCTGTACATGGTACGGAAACAACTGGTTCTCCCGTAGCACTCTCCATACAGTGACGTGGTCAACGTTACCTTGTACAGCAGCAACTTCTCTGACGCTGACATTAGGGTTATCGTCAAGTGCACGAAGAATTGCCTCGTCTATTGCAGGTGTCCTCGTCGTTCTAGGTCTTCCCCAATCGCGAGTCATAGGCTGGAATGTTCCGTGCTCCCTAAGACGCCGATCAATTGTACAATTTTGGTAAACATTTTTGGAAAACAGTGATCAATTAATTGTTATATTTTGACTAAAGTTCAGTCTTGATCACATCATTTATGTTTTAATGATGTAGGTAACCGGTTTCGGTTCTTTTTACAAAACCATCATCAGACCCATGGCTCCCTTAGGATGGTAAGCGGAGCTCTCCTCGCTGCTACGCAGTCAACTGCTACGCAGTCTGATGATGGCTTTGTAAAAAGAACCGAAACCGGTTACCTATATCATTAAAACATAAATGATGTGATCAAGACTGAAGTTTAGTCAAAATATAGCCGATCAATTGCTTCGACCGTCTTCCTGTCGGGATACATTCGTTCTGAAAATCTGTCTCGATACAAACGTACCGCGCCACGGCTGTTGCTCCGTGCTAATCCATACATCAAATGGGCTTCTGCCAACTCCGCATTTGTAAACATTGCACTGACTGCAAAACCACGTTCGTGATGAACACTAACCTGTTGATGCTACGTACTGATGTGCTTGATGCTAGTACTGTAGTGCAATGAGTCGCATGTCAACACAAGCACCGAAGTCAACATTAGCTTCCTTCAATTGGGCCAACTGTCGGTGAATCGAGGAAGTACAGTACATACTGCCGAAACTAAAATGAGCTCTAACATGGAAATTAAGCGTTTCCGGACACATGTCCACATAACATCTTTTCTTTATTTGTGTGTGAGGAATGTTTCCTGAAAGTTTGGCCGTACCTTTTTGTAACATCCTGTATAGGCGTTGCCGACCGAAGCGCTTTGTCAAATCTGAAGTGTGTTTTTTTTTCTTAGAGAATTTGGCCAATTATTGGCTGCTTAGAACCTAAGACAAAACGTACAATCTTTATCTTTTTATATTCGCAGAACTTCTTCATGTCTTGGATGATGGCATGTCTCTGTCCATTTGACATCACCCTCCTACGTTGTAATTTTCGTTGTTGGACAGAAAATTTTGCAATATTGATCAGTAGCCTGGTAGTTTCCCTGTTCCGTTAAGTTTTCTCAAGTACTTTCATGTTTCTTCCAGCCATCCCGTGATGTTTTTTAACATTGGAATGAAGTTAAAAATTTTGTTCGTTTGCTTATTGTCATTCACACTCCACATAACGACCGTAAAATTTTAATCTAATTTTAATCTCCTCTTTCTTATTGTATCAGACATTAGTCAAGTCCACGCCACGTCGGGTTGAGGCACGTCTGCGTGCTCGCGGGGGCCCTACTCGACATTAGGCAGGTGTACCAGTTTCTTTGGCTCTACAGTGTATGATGCATTATATATCAATTGGTACACTGGGACAAAGAAACACAACAGCATGACCTCAACCAACGTCATTCGCCAGGTCAAGTTGACACTCACTCTCATTGCATCGGTCGTAGTGCACACCCATCCGGCCAGAGAGGCGTCACTCGTCATCGTTTACGGCACAGTCCAGGGACGCATAGCTTCCTATTCCGGCTGGGAGACCCTCCACTGTGGGATGTTTGTGGTGTACAGATTGTGGTGTGGTGTATGCCACATTTTAACTGGATGTATTTTACATTCAGACAAGAGGGCAGAGCTTAATTTACGAGCTGAATTCTTCTTAATGTTGCAGACAATGAGACAAATATATTTAAAGTTTCGTGATATCTGACTTGCCCCCTAACTGTTAAGGAAAAGATTTTAATGCACACTAAAAAAAAGTGATGTACATGTACAGACAAACAAATTATTACAATTTCAGAAAAATTGGATGTTTTATTCAAGACAAAGAGCTTCACAGACAGAGCACATCAATTTCGTCTTGGTCCACCTCTGGTCCTTATTCAACCAGTTATTAGGCTTGGTATTGATTGGCACACTTGTTGGATGTCCTGCTGAGGGATATCGTGCCAAATTCTGTCCAAATGGAGCGTCAGGTCGTCGGACACCAGAGCTGGTTGGAGGGCGCTGCCCAAAATTCTCCAAACGTTCTCAATTGAGGAAAGCTCCAGATATCTTGCTGGCCAGGGCAGTGTTTGGCAAGCAGGAAGAAAAGCCGTAGAAACTCTCGGCGCTTGCTGTGAAGGGCAACAAGTGTGTGTGTAAAATTTCGTCGATCTACTGCTGTGGTGTAAGGGTACCGCGGATAACAACCGAAGTGGTTTTGCCATGAAAAGAAATGTCGCCCCAGACCATCACTCCTGGCTGTCGGGCCGGCCGTGTGACGGACGACAGTTTGATTGGCATCCCACCACTGTCCAGTACATCTCCAGACACGTCTTCGGCCTGGAATCTCGTTGATTGGAGAAGAATTGTCTTCAGTAATGAGTTCCGCCTCGGGTTGAGTCTCGATGACCAGCCAACAGGTATCTGGAGACCTTCCTCCCCCTCCCCCCCCCTCTCCGTTTAAATGTCAGGGAAAGGAAATGATTTAAATTTGGTATTACGCAGGTTTTTAAAAGGTTCGAAACTAGAACTTTTTATGGCTAGCTGCAAGTCGCCATTCGTCTTCCAAAACGTTTATAGTACTTCGTACCCACAAGTGTTATACCCCTCTCCCCCGTACAAACTAATGTATCGGCGCTCATGGATGAAACAAGTTTGCAGTTGGTCACCAACTTGTTTCTGCGCTGAAGTTGCCCTTCGAAGATTGAGTAATAGCTGTGTAAGAATGGAAATCATTGTTAAGGCTGTAAAGGTGTTTTCGTTAAGTTTTGCTGATGATCAAAGCACTCTAACACGAGATGAATAAGATATTGACTTAATTATACGAAGTTTATATCAGAAATACGACAAATAGGACTACAGAGAAGTCTAACACAAACCGAATACTGAGTAGTGAATAGTGACACTAGACTTGGAATACAAACCAGTGACGCAGCAATTATGAGACAGGTAGGAAGAGTTAAATATCTAGGGGCATATATTGACGAAAGTGTATTGAGTAATACAGAACACAACAAAGTAGAAAATTAATAGAGTGTATGAATTCTTTTTGATGGGGAAAGAACATTTCTAACAACAATAAGAAAAGAGTGTGTGGGCTGATGGTTGAATCTGTCCTGTTGTATGGATCAGAATTACGGACTTTAAACGCTGACCTCAAAAGAAGACTAATAGCTGTGAAAACGAATTATTTGTGGAGGAGCGCCAAATCCCAAAAACCGAGGAAAACTAATGACGAAGTAACAGCTATAATGGGGGCAAATGAAACCGTGATACTGTACTTAGGATTGAAGGAGAGAACAGCAGATCCATTTTTAGTGGAAACCACGTAACAGACGTAAACGTGGTAGACCTTGATATCCTTGGAAAGAACAAATCAACGAAATAATGGAGCATCACAGTGTACCCAAAGAGGATGCCTTGAATAGAGTGTTGGGGAAGATAACAGGGATCCATCAAATTGTTATTAATTGATCTTTGTATTAATTAATCCAGTAACAAATAAATAATAAATTCTATAGTACAGTTAGGATTTTAATAGCATATTGTAACAATAGAAGTTTGACAATACTACAGTCTTCGTGATTTGGTATGACTGGGTAGGCAAATATGAATGAAAATGGGGAAGAGTGATTGCAGTTTTAACTGAAATTATGTCTTTTGCATTTTTAATGTTGGTTGTTATAGTCACATTGGACTATGTCTGGACTAAATCCATGAACAAACACACACACACACACACACACACACACACACACACAAATATAACATTTATCAACATCACAGAAACAGTGCCACATCTGAGCCAGTTAGTGAACTTTCTACCTTGTCCTTCTGTTCTGATTTCCGCTAAAAATTATTGCATGCTCGAGGCCATTGTCTCCTCAATATTAAAAAAAGATGTTCAGCGAGGAAATCAGTCTCTTACTACACAGGTGGATCCGCTTTGTTTCTAGAAACCATTTTCACATCGAAGTATTGTCTATGCGTTGTACTGAAAAATTATTGCACGGTCAAGAACATATTTTGTAATGTGATGTGGAAGTGGTTGCTGCTAACAACAGAACGGATAAAACAGTATTATAACTGAGCTAATGAGTGAGTTTGAAGCAGTGAGACACTTGCGTAGCTTACGTGACGCAGTGTTCACTTTGCCAAGCGTAAACAATATAATACTACGCCTGTGCAGGCAAAGTAGTAAACTTTCTTGCTAAAGACATAAAAGCTCCCGCGCATTACAAAACAGCAGCGAAAAGCATCATTTCGTTTTATATCGTGCCGCCTCTCCTCTCTAAATTGAGCACAATGGACGCTAGAATGATGACAGATGGCGTGGCTTGTTTGTGGCACCGCTTCATCTAGGCCGGTCATAACCGACGCAGGCGGGCGTTAGATTAGTTCTGGGGCGATGACGCCTGCTACTGCGAAAGATGAGCCATTGCCGTCACGAATCGCACGATGTGCGAAACGTCTGTTTCGCATGGCCGCTAAGGTCTTTAGCGTGTTCAGTAAAAGGCGACGTCGCCAGACGTGTCTAAGGCCGGTATTACACTATCATATTTCTTTGACAAAGAAATATGATCAAATATTCGTCAAATTTCTTTGACAAAGATCTCTGACGTGGCGCTGGTATTACGCTACCATATTTCTCTGTCAAAGTTGATATGTCAAATATTTATGTCACAGAATTTTGATAGTGTAATAGGGAACTTCGTCAAATTTCACCTTTCGCCAAAGAAATATGATCAAATCAAGGGCCTCGCCGTAGATTTGATCACAGAAGTCACTCGTCTTCTGTTCACTGCCGTGTGAAGTATAACCGCTTGGAGTACATTTTTTTTAATAACCTTACTTTGACTCGGTTGGGGCGTGGACAAGGTGCACAACGTACGCTATTAATCGTGTGCTGTAGGCAGGTGGGATATGATGCAGACGATTTAAAATCCACAATAACAGCTACAGCCATCCGCCTCTACATCTGGAAACATCCAGGCAGCTTTTCAGCTAGCCGGAATAGGGGAAAAGGAAACACTTTAAAATAAAATAAAAAATTCTTAGCTCTCCATTCTACTTTGTCTATTGTTGAATTCTGGATGCCACAAGTTAAAAAGTGCTTCGTCTGTTTCGTACCTTTTATTAAGCTTGTAGTTGTTTGACCACTAATTCTAGTAATTGAATTGTTCAAACGTAAAAATAATTATTATTGCTCATATTGTGTGTACTAAACATTTATTTATGTTCAGATATACCTCCTTCATTGCTTTATAAATGGCTTCGCTCGTTTCTTGAATTATTTTGGTTAACGTGCTCTGTGGCATTGGAGTGCTGTACTGTTAAGCTAGAATAGCTCTCTCCTGTAGCAGGAAATCGCTGTGTTACGGTGATCCTGTATTGTGCACGTATAGCGTTTCTGAACTGAGTATTCTGTTTTGTGACATGAGGAGTCACTTTACTGAGCAATTATTGAAATGCACCCTCATTCATTCGTAAGTAATTTATATAAGACTTGACTTTCTCCACTCGCAGATCTCGTAAAAAATTTTGCTGATTGCTTTTATTATCTCGACGAAAAACCCACGGCTTCATCCAAGTATGTCTCCTTTTTCTTTTGCCGCTTCTCTTCTAAATGCACATACAATGCATTTGTGGTACAAGAACCTGCATCGCATAGTCAGAAGTTGTTGTCCGCCACCTTGCACTTTGGCGAAAAACATGATGAAAATGTAATACCCTTTTGGCATCGTACACCCAACAGCTAACCAATTTCGCTTATGTTTTACGCGACTGTAGCACATAATTTTTCCGGTATGGTCACGGGCACATCCAGATGCGATACCTCCTTTTTGCCGTTCTGTTACGTCTCCAAATTGACACATGCTATTGCACTGATGCCATACAACCGACTCGCACTTACACACCACTTCACTGCCATGACGTACTTCAGCGGTGCGGGGTCACATGCCCACGTGGTACCAGGTCACTTCACCATCCACTGAGCTCCATAGCTACCATAGCTACCAGTGTGCTCTTGTAAAAGGGTGACTAATATTTTTTAGTTTTGAAGATACTTCGGAGTAAGCACAGGTGCTAGGTAGGTCTTCAATCTGGTCTTAGACAAGGTCCATGAGAGAGTGGGATGAAGAACTACAAGAGAGAAGCATCGAGAGAATCCATCTAGAACAAGGAAGAGGGAGATTTTAGGTGAAATGTCTCGCTTTTGTTGACGATATTGCAGTAATTTCTAAGGACGGAACAGATGCAAAGATGATGATAGAAACACTTCACAAAACTGCAGCTAAAACCGAATTACTAATATCATATGAGAAAACGGAATAAATTGAACACAAACACATCAGAGAAAAACATATACAGACACAACACGGATACATCAAAAGAATTGGTAAGTTTAAGAGTTTGCGAGAATGGATACAATCAAATGTGTTAGATAACATCACAACTAAGGAAATTTAAGAAAATGGACTTAACATACAGATTCACCCAAAACCGATGTAATAAAAGATCAGTATCATTCCAGGTAAAAATTAAACACTATGCAACAGTAATTAAACCAGAAGCACTTTACGGATCTGAATGCCTAACAGCGAATAGAAGAGGTGACCAAGAAGAACTGGAAGAGAAAGAAAGGAAAATACTCAGAAAAATTTTAGGCCACAAAAGAACAAAGGTGACAACTAGACGACGAGGAGAAATGAAGATCTATATAGAAACACAGAAACAATCACAGACACAATAAGAAAGTGGAGATTAAAATTTTACGGTCGTTACGTACAGAGTAAATAACAATAAGCTAATGAAGAAAATTTTTAACTTCATTTCACTGTTAAAAAACACCACGGGATGGCAGGAAGAAACATGAAAGTACTTGAGAAAACTTAACGTACGTACAGAACAGGGAAGTACCAGGCTACTGATCAATACTGCAAAATTTTCTGTCCAGCAACGAAAATTACAACTTAGGAGGCTGATGTCAAATGAACAGAGACATGCCATTAGCCAACGCATGAAGAAGTTCTGGGAAGATATAAAGAAAAAGATTGTACCTTTGTCTTAGGTTCTGAGCAGTATAAAATTGGCCAAATACTCTAAAAAAAGAAAACCCACTTCAGATTTGACAGAGCGCTACGGTCGACAACGCCTATATAAGACAACAAGTGTCTGGCGGAGTTGTTAGATCGGTTACTGCTGCTGCAATGGCAGGTTATCAAGATTTAAGTGAGTTTGAACGAGGTGTTATAGTTGGCGAACGAGCGATGGACACAGCATCTCCGAGATAGCGATGAAGTGGGGATTTTCCCGTACGATCATTTCACGAGTATACAGTAAATATCAGAAACCCGGTAAAACATCAAATCTTCGACATCGCTGCGGTAAAACATCAAATCTTCGACATCGCTGCGGCCGGAAAAAGATATTTGCAAGAAAGGAACAAACGACGACTGAAGAGAATCATTCAACATGACAGAAGTGCAACCCTTCCGCAAATTGCTGCAGGGTTTAGTTCTGGACCATCAATAAGTCTCAGCGTGCGAACCGTTCAATGGAACATCACCGATATGGGCTTTCGGAGCCGAAGGCCCGCCCGCGTACCCTTGATGACTGCACGACACAAAGCTTTACGCCTCGCCTGGGCCTGTCAACACCGACATTGGACTGTTAATGACTGGAAACATGTTGCCTGGTCGAACAAGTCTCGTTGCAAATTGTATCGAGTGGGAGGACGTGTACGGGTATTCAGACATCTTGAATCCAAGGACTCTGCATATCAACAGGGGACTGTTAAAGCTCGTGGAGGCTCTGTAATGGGGTGGGGCATGTGCAGTTGGAGTTATGTGACCCCTTATACGTCTAGATTCGACTCTGACAGATGACACGTACGTAAGCATCCTATCTGATCACCTGCATCCATTCATGTCCACTGTGCATTCTAACCGGCTTGGGCACTTCCACCAAGACAATGCGATACCCCACACGTTCAGAATTGCTACAAAGTGGCTCCAGGAAACTCTTCTGCGTTTAAAAACTTCGACTGGCCACCAAACTCCCCAGATACGAAAGTTATTAAGCATATCTGGGATGGAATGAAATTTTCACTCTACAGCGGAGTGTGCGCTGATATGAAACTTCCTGGCAGATCAAAACTGTGTGCAGGACTGAGACTCGAACTCGGGACCTTTGCCTTTCGCGGGCAAGTGCTCTACCAACTGAGCTACCCAAGGTAGGAGACGAGGTACTGGCAGAAGTAAAGCTGTGAGGACAGGGCGTGAGTCGTTCTTGGGTAACTCAGTTGGTAGAGCACTTGCCCGCGAAAGGCAAAGGTCCCGAGTTCGAGTCTCGGTCCGGCACACAGTTTTGATCTGCCAGGAAGTTTCATATCTGGGATGCCTTGCAACGTGCTATTCATAAGATATCTCCACCCCCTGGTACCCTTACGGATTTATGCGATACCCCACACGTTCAGAATTGCTACAAAGTGGCTCCAGGAACACTCTTCTGTGTTTAAAAACTTCTGCTGGCCACCAAACTCCCCAGATACGAAAGTTATTAAGCATATCTGGGATGCCTTGCAAGTGCTATTCAGAAGATATCTCCACTTCCTGATACCCTTACGGATTTATGGACAGCCCTGCAGGATTCATGGTGTCAGTTCCCTCCAGCAGTACTTCAGACATTAGTCGAGTCCGTATCACGTCGTGTTGCGACACTTCTGCATGCTCGCGGGGGCTATACACGACATTAAGCAGGCGTACCAGTCTCTTTGGCTCTTCAGTGTGCATATTAATACCTATTGATATTGCTCAGTTTTACATAAACTGTGTTTACCTGTCCAAGCAGTTCTACTAAACACGTCAGGTGGCGCCAATAGACGGCACGACCGTGTCGAGGTACATTGTTTACAGTTCTCTTCGGATGTAGTTCCGCTTGTGTGAAAGCAGTAGCAGGACACTCTGCGAAAGAAGGTAGCACACACAACGTAAGTAACTGAAAATAGTCCCAGTGTGCAAGATTCCTTATGATTCACGGTTAAAGGTAACCACTTTACACTAATAAGGCAATAGTGTCTGACTATACAAAAGAAATTGAAGATTTCCATCAGCGGCAACGAGACACAGCCTTCTATGGTGATCGTCCTCGCTCAGGCGCATTCAGGAAAATATCAGACCGCCAGGTTGAGTATTGGGCAGTCAGCAATGAGACGGCACCATCAGTGGACAGCAGGGGATTGGTTCAAATGGTTCAAATGGCTATGAGCACTATGGGACTTCACATCTGAGGTCATCAGTCCCCTAGAACTTAGAACTACTTAAACCTAACTAACCTAAGGGCATCACACACATCCATGCCCGAGGCAGGATTCGAACCTGCGACCGTAGCGGTCACGCGGTTCCAGACTGAAGCGCCTAGAACAGCTCGGCCACAGCGGCCGGTGCAGGGGATTGGAAGAGATTCTTATTTACTTAATGTAGTGGATCCCAGCCTGTGGGTAACTACCCTTAGAAGGGGAAAGTAAAATTTTCTGAGTGTTAAAAACTAAATGGTTCGATTCTGTTTCAGTCAAGAAACTAAATTATTTTGAAAAGATCATTATTATTACCACAATTCTGAAAGACACTAATATCGATTAAACGAGGGCCGTTTTTTTCAACCTCCGATAGGCTATAAATAAAAGACAAGTTCATAGAAAACAATTATGTTATTACCAAATGTTTTGTACCCTTATGGTTACTTTTCAACATAATCACCGAGAAGATTGAGACATTTATCGTACCTGTGGACAAGCTTTGCAATACCCTCTTCAAAAAATGTTGCCGCCAATGATTGCAAATGAGCATTATTGACGTTGTTTTGAAGATCTTCGTTGGTTTCAAAGTGCTGCCCTCCTACCCACGTATTCAGTCAGCATTCCTCTTCGTTTGTTTTGAATGACCAAATTTGCATTTGAATTCAGAAATTGTGTTGATCCATGACAACGCTCGTCCACAAACTGCTGGCACAACCCATCAGCTCCTTGAACAATTTCAATGCGACATTTTCAATCATCCGCCTTACAGTCCTGACCTGGCATCTAGCGATTTTCACCTTTTCCCTGAACTGAAGACGTGGCTAAGAGGGCCAAACCAACGAAGATCTTCAAAAACAATGTCAATGCTCATTTGCAATCATTGGTGGCAACATTTCTTGAAGAGGGCATGGCAAAAATTGTCTACAGTTGCGATAAATGTCTCAATCTTTTCGGTGGTTATGATGAAAAGTAACCATAAGTGTACAAAACTTTTGGTAATAAAATAATTGTTTTCTGTGAACTTGTCTCTTATTTATAGCCTATCGGAGATTGAAAAAAACGGCCCTCGTATAAGCTATCAATAATTAGTAGCATTAATGCTGAGGAGGTTACAGGTTCCTCATGTAGTCCACCCACTACACACATGTGATGTGCTCTGTCCTGTACACCGCTGATGATGAAAGTGACACATATACGTAGCAAATGCTAAATATGTCAAGAAAATGTCTTCTCCAAGTTGCAGATACTATCTGCAGCAGTTCAGAAATTGCTTCATTACTATACTACTACATTGCTACCATAGTGCTGTACACAGTATAATTATTACTGTTATTATTATTACTAGTACTATTACTGTTTGTGACTGTGGTCAGACTTAAAGCATTAAGAGCCTGAAGTCTTCCCATTTAAGCCAGTTCAGACGCAAGCAGTGCAGCAATCAAGTGATTTACGGACAGCAAGTATAGTGCACACATCTGAACTTCTCTTATTTTAAATGGGGTTGCAGTGAGCAGGTCAAGGAGAAGGATTTGTGGGTCGCATTTCTGATGCACAACGAATTCCTTGATCATACATTCCAACACCCCCGCTCCCCTCCTCTCTCCCCCCCCCCCCCCACACACACACAAATTAAATATTATTCATCTTTCATCACTTTAAAAATAAAAGTGTTCCTAGAAACGCAATTCATTCCACAGTTTAAGTAGGTGCTAAAGTTGGTGATAATGTAGGGGATGGGGGCCTGGGGGCGAGGGTAGTAGCTAATCTCTAGCTGCAGTCAGGCGTAGTAGCCCAAGAAAGGTTGGGAACCAGTGACTTAATGAATCCAAGTTCGTAACATTTGGAAGTAAACGTCGTAAATTCGTACGCCGTTTACCTTATGAACGCTTGAATCCTGTGTATAATTCCAACTTTGAGGCGTGGAGGGAGTTCGGTGATTGTACGGGGATCTTTTAGAGGGAATAAAGTAGGAGATTCAGTGAAAGTAGGAGGAAAAATGAACCAAAAGGATTATCATGCTATTCTCCAACAACACGCCAAGACATATGGTTTCTGTGTGATTAGAAAAGGGTTTGTCTTGCAGACAACTACCCGAAAGATACATTCCATTTGTGTCAGAACTATGTGAAATTCCTAGATGTTCAGAAAAATTTGAAAAACATGGAATGGCCTCTGCAGGCCATTGATTGTAGCCCAAACGAGCCGCTATGGAATGAGTTAGACAGGATGATCGGAAAACGGAGAATCATGGGCGAGACACACCTGCAACAAGAGTGGAGACTAATTACGACTGAATCGCTGGCAAAATTGACCCGTCGCATGCCGAAAGTATGTAAGGCAGTGATTAAAGCAGAGGGTGGCTATTCTGAGGAGTCCAAAATTTAATAGTTGACTTTAGCTGTGTATTGTTTGATATGCATAATATAGCATGCAAATATTCTTCAGAGCCTACTTCAGCCGACCTACCGTGGAAACCTTAATTTAGTGCCAGCAGCCACTACAGGTTCACGTAGTGCACAAACAAAAAATAAACTCTGCTGTGATTAACTAAGCTGTATGACAGGAGAAGACGGTATCTTGGTGGAAATTGGGGATGGATGTTGGTTAGGTGTAATACAGCCCTTATTAAAGTTTCAAACATGGATGTCTCCCAGCAACCGTACGTAAGTTTCAACATATGAGTCACACAGCCAACAGTTTTCAAATAACTGTTTGGTACATTGCCCTAGGTTTCGACGCCTCTTATGATGTCGTCATCAGAATGATGCGAGAAGGCATTGGTCAGAGTTAGGAGCAGATATGCTCAAGCCAAAATATAAAACACATTCCAACCTTTGGCTCGTATGCCTAGCTAGGAACAAAATCACACTGATGTTGCTCTTAGCTAGGCATAAGTGCCAAATGTTGGGACGTGTTTTATTTTATTTGGACCAGTCCTTTTTCTGAAATCTTCAAGGGTGAGTTCGACGAAGTGACTTAAAAAGGCTGAGGACTATATTTCGTTTCTATTTTGTAAAGGTTCATATCTGCCTTGATTGCAAAACAGTACAATAACCTCCACCACGCCACGCAAACGGCTTTCTTTCCAGTGAAGAGTGGCCACCAAACAATCCCAAGGTAATTTCCCGTCATACTCTGTGTAGTAGAACTGCAGACAATCGATTACAAAAAATGCGTTATAATTTTGCTCTGGATAAGAAATCTGCACCGTAGAATCCAGGAAGGGGAGAGTGCCCTTTCTTGGCTACCCCATTCGACAGGAATCGTTAGCACCAGGATTTCACCCGGAACAAGTCCCGCCCACTCACCCCCGGGTTTCCCAGTCTTTGTTCGGCGCCTGGGCGTCGTTTCAGTTGACCCACGTGGTTTACCGCGTTCGGCTGCACTTGGAGTGAATGTTACATTAATATCTTGCTAGGTCTTAAATTTTGCCAGATAGTTAAAAGACACGTTACAAGAAACGTGCACAATTGGCCTCAGCTGTGCCAGGTACTTCCACAGCAAACATAACAGAAAACAATTTAGCACTGAATTCTTTAAATACGAGAACTCAGTATCCAGATGAATAGCCTATTAAGAAACATACTTCTATGTGAGGAAAAGCACCCAAACCTAAAACAGGATAAACCTACCCTCAAAGAATAATTTGTTTGGAGAAAGAGGAACCACAGTATACTTGACACTTAAGTTTCAGAACTCAGACAATATATGTGAAACAAGCACCAATGTTCACTATACTTCCAGAGGGCATCAAAATTACTTTGTTGTTACTAGATCGATCCAAGCTGATTTTGCGTGCTATTCACTGAATAGTTTTGCTGAAAAATTTTAGGGGTGAAAGAAGAACTAGCACAGCATGAAGGACATTTTACAGCCGCGAAACACCGCAGCATATATTTCCTCCATAACTGCTCTGTGACAAACATAAACATCACATTATTATTTTTTTAAAAATGGTTTGAATGACATTTACGAAATTAATCAATCTTTTGGTTAAAAACAGACAGGACAAAGAATAACGACACATTATTTTCCTGAGACGTTTGCAACAGCATATAGCTCACTAATCACACAGAAACAGCCACAGTTCTTTGTAACCTCGTTTATAATGCGCAGGTATGGTATTGGAAGAATTTAAAAGTTAAAATTCACCCATTACCCATGCAAATACTTACGAAATATGTCATACATGCAAATATCTTACTGCTTTCATTAGGCATTTCTACTTTATGACATTCTTATATTCTTTAATTTTCGTGAGCTACTATGAGGGCCTACATAAACAAAACAACCTTTACCTATTTCTATATAACGGTGATTTTAGACAACGGAGTTATTCGAGTGCATCCATGGTTTTACTGCCGACGTGACATATTCAAGACCATTGTTTTCGCATTGTATGTTTGCTCTGCTGTTTCCCTCAAATAAACGTATTATAGTAAGTGAATTAGTTAATGAAAATTTCTCCTTATTGCCCTTAAATAACAGCACGTTATTTTTTGTTTTCTATTGCTGGCGATGCTTTCAATTCTCTATAAATATTTTTATTTCTTTAATAATGCAGATTCATATTACATTACCATCCAGAAAAGCTTAAATTTCTTATCGTTACTGAATTTCATCACAGTATAACACGTGTTGGACTGCGACGATGACAACTTTGTTGTAGCTTCCGGTTTGCGGAACTGGCGGCCGTTTAGGGGAGGGCCTTACACTATGGATAGGCGTGGAGGGGGGTGAATGGGCGGGACTTGTTCCGGGTGAAATCCTAGCGCTAAGGGCACGTCCATTCAACCCCCCCCCCCCCCCCCCCTCCTTTTCGTTTGTGCTCACCGATGGACGCGGCGTCTCCCCAAATCAGCCCAGAACCTTCCAAATGCATGTACGACGAGAATCATTCTGCAAACTGAAGCTATTTCTGTGTCTTGTAGCCTAATAATTCAACCAAATTCTAACAAATACAGTCGTGTCACTTCCTGGTGCGAAAGTTGAGTTACTTGCTCCGTAAGAGCAATGTTAATTACGAAATAGTTATGTTTTTCGTTTCATATACTAGTAAATTACCAAGAGACATAAACTACTGTGAAAAAAATGTAAAAACAGCCAAATCTTGCTGATTTAATGCTATGAACTACAACTTACTCATGAAGAAATACTTCCAAATATCAGTTCAACTGCAGCTTATACCACTGAAAGCAAGAGGATATAAACACATATTTCATGCTAGAGAAGCATCTATTTTTGTTGTTGTCTGTTCTTTTTATGACAGGTACTTCGCTTGACACGTCAAAACTCTTTATGGAGTCTAATGATCCGCCCATTCTTACCCTTCACTCTCTAATTCATGAATATTTTTGTAAATGTAATTACTTTTGCTTCAAAAGTGAATATGTTGAAGGTTCTTGTCGTTTGTGGTTTAGGAGGAGGAGGAGATTAGTGTTTAACGTCCCGTCGACAACGAGGTCATTAGAGACGGAGCACAAGCTCGGGTGGGGGAAGGACGGGGAAGGAAATCGGCCGTGCCCTTTCAAAGGAACCATCCCGGCATTTGCCTGAAGCGATTTAGGGAAATCACGGAAAACCTAAATCAGGATGGCCGGAGACGGGATTGAACCGTCGTCCTCCCGAATGCGAGTCCAGTGTGCTAACCACTGCGCCACCTCGCTCGGTTGTGGTTTAGGTATGGCAACTATTGTGGAATTGGTTTCTGTGATTAATAAAAACCAGACGGAGCGTCGGACTGTTACGTTAGACTGCGAATCAAGGCCGTCTTTCGGACTATTATGTTAAAAAGATAAAGTTATCCGCCGATACTCTCTTGCTTGACATCTATCTTTGCAGTTTGGCTGCCGCTGTCAACATTTTCTTCACATCATTCATAACTTGTACATCACAAAAACTACCCTCTGGAGTGTGGAACTGCATCTCTCGCTTTCTAAATTATTTCTTTTACGATTTACTGTTTTTATTATTCTGATAATAACTGTAAACGCAGAAAATTTCTGATCGAGTTTTAGTATGCTGAAGGATCAATATTTCTTCATTACTTTCTACATATTTACTCAATCAGTAAAATAAAGCCTGCCTCTTGTTTATACGAATTTCTGTTGAAAGCGCTAAACAATATTTTTAAAGTTATTTTTAAAATTTTCCATGATGAATGAATGTATCAAATTTTAAGAATGCTCTGCAATGTTAACCAAGTACTGTTGTTTCTGTGAATACTAATGTATGTGACAATAGCATTCGGAAACATGTTATAACGTAAAATCCACGAATCAGATTTTTCCTTATTATTTCGTAAATTATTTATTTTCAGCTTCTTGCTGTCTTAAATGTAATTATCATTTTTGATTTTCCAAATTACGAAATTGGTATTACTGGGCTGTCTCGGTCAAGAGTTCAGTATGACGAAGTTTGTATACATGCTGCTTACAGCATTTAGAAGGTAATCAGCGCCCCGAAAATATGTACGAAGGTTTTATTGGAGCGTAGTGCCAGTTACGACATTCATAACCCTTTAGCTCCAGCTCACTCAGTGACTGACCAACCTTTTTTTTCAAATTTTCCATGATGAATGACGGTAACAAACATTAAGAATGCTCTGCAATGTTAACCAAGTTCTGTCGTATCATTAAGACTCGTTACGTTTATCGTTTTACTGAAAAGCCTGCTACTATAAGATTCACTTGGCAATAAAGGAAGCAGACAACTTGCAAGTTTCTCTACAATGTGTCGTGGAATGACGGCGCTTAGTATCACGATGGTGGTCAGACCATTGGGTAGGAATGTTGCACCTTATCGTATCGTTAGTTGACAACAAACCAACATTTATGCAGACTACGTATCGAACTTTATACAGACCGTGTCAGGTTCCACGGAGCCTGCTGGACCATCTTCAACTAGTAGTTCAATATAAGTGGGAATAAAAGTGTAGTAACTGTTGTATACTGTATACATTTATATTAGCAACGTGAAATATTTGGCAAGCCTGCTAAGCTGTGCTTGTTTAGGAGAGTGTCGGTAACCACAGGGCCGCTAGTGTCCATAAGAAGATATATGCCCCACGTAGTAATGAAACGTCCCCTTAGAACAATTGTACACGACTGTGCTTAAACTGACACACAATGTCTTTTTAGCGCAACGCAATCTGACTATCAAAGATCCCTGCAAAAGAATGGCCCTGAGTAACATTAAACTATATCTTTCAGAAATCACTTACCTCACAAAAATCTTCATTACTCGAACTACTGCAATACAGCGAGCGCCACTACTGCCAGCTAAATAAAAGATTCAAACTACGGAAGGCACTAACTACTGATAGAGATAGTTAGCAAATGAAAGATATTAATAGAGAACAAACAATGTATTTACCTTAATAGTCATAATATATATATAGCAGTTCATGACAAATTACAAAACTCCGCCATCTCTCTCCCCACATCCACCACTGCTGGCGGCTCACCTCCAACTGCGCAACGCTACGCGCTGTTCACATCCAGCTGCCGCTGCCCAACACTACAATGGCAGACAACAATGCAAACTAGCCACAGGCTGCACACAGCACAGCCAGTGATTTTCATACAGAGAGCTACGTAACGTTGCCAATAATAAAATATAAACAGCCTACTTACATAGCCCCCATGCTCCCCACAAAAAATTTTACAAATTTTTTTGGGCAGTGGCCAATAATGATTTGATAAAATTTTTCATAATTGTAATTACAATAACAAAGAAATCAAATGCACACACTTATTGATACAATGTTGGTCAAAAGCTAAAATTTTCCCACAGTCCATAAAGATAGTCCTGATCATTCATCATAATAGTAATTACAGTTTTTTCACAAAGTCTCATTAGTAAAAGAAATTGCACACAGAAGTAGTGGATTTCCATGCAGTCTTGAAGAAGTAGTGTTGTCCTTCCAACGGAAAGACAGTGCTGACTCTTGAAATGCTGGCAGGTAATGGGCCACAACAGAGCAAACCCACAGCAGAGTCATTCGACGTTTTGAAGAAGATTGGTAGGTAGGTCATCACAGAGTAGACCCACTGTAGTCCTGGTAGAGATTGTGGTATTGGTTGGTCATCAGAGATGCAGACCCACTGTAGTCCTTGTAGAAATTGTGGACAGGCCCACTGTAGTCCTTGTAGAAATTGTGGTACTGGTGAGTCAGCAAAGGTGTAGACCCACTGTAGTCCTTGTCGAGATGGCCAACAGCCATCTGTTGTGACTGTGCAGGTGCACAATCACCATTGACGAGTCTTGCAGATAATATAGCAAGTCCATAACCACCACTTGTGCACTCACAAAGTTTTTGGAATTGTCCTTAGAACCAGCAATGCTGTTATCCAGTCCCTTGCTGAATTATTAACACACATGCAAACACAATCAGTCCCTGCTTCTCACATATTGTCCATATACTATGACCAACAGAAAAGTGTGCAGTGAAATGAATGCTTACAAGTTACTTAATTTGATGAACTGGTGTCAATTACAATTTTAGAACATAAGAATACAATTACAAAGATACAAAATACACCATTAAAAACATAATAATACAGATAACATTTGTGGTAATATGGGCTTTACAAAAGAATTGAACTAACATATACATCAGTGTTACAGGAATTATGACATGAGTACATACATAAAAGATCAGAATAACTTGCAAAACATCAACTTCACACATGAGCATTAAAACAAAACAGAATAAATAATGTCTAAGCATATTTATAAGGGAAATAACATATTATTAATGCCAATTATATTTGAGGATAACAGTATTCCTCATCATAGTGAATGTAGCTTAATATTAAAAGAAGAAAAAATTCTATGAAACTACACAGAGACAGGAAGAAAACAAATGCACAAGGGTACACAAACACATAGTGGGATAACACAAAAGGAAAGGACAGGGTTTGTTTTACTGCAGTATTTTGCATGGAGATCTCCCTTCGTTCATCATTATTCGCAAAAGTCCTATCTAAGCCAGCTTTCTGTATTCTGTTCACATCCTCTGTCAAAAATAGTTTTTCTCCACTGTACAGTAACCTTTTTTTTTTGCCCAAACCATTTTCATATAGCTTCTCAATACATTTCTTCCAAGTCATCATAGTTAGTTTCTTATATAGTCTACCCCTCTTAAGCTAACTTAAATCTACTGAGCTCAGATATATATACCAAGGGACGAGGCAATGCAGCATCACATAAAACAATTAATATAAACAGCAATAAAAAAAATCGGAAGATTCCAGGTTCGTATCCTGGCAGGGTCGACATATGAAATGTCCCCTTAGAACAATTGTACACGACTGTGCTTAAACTGACACACAATGTTTTTTTGGCGCAACGCAATCTGACTATCAAAGATCCCTGCAAAAGAATGGCCCTGAGTAACATTAAACTATATCTTTCAGAAATCACTTACCTCACAAAAATCTTCATTACTCGAACTACTGCAATACAGCGAGCGCCACTACTGCCAGCTAAATAAAAGATTCAAACTACGGAAGGCACTAACTACTGATAGAGATAGTTAGCAAATGAAAGATATTAATAGAGAACAAACAATGTATTTACCTTAATAGTCATAATATATATATAGCAGTTCATGACAAATTACAAAACTCCGCCATCTCTCTCCCCACATCCACCACTGCTGGCGGCTCACCTCCAACTGCGCAACGCTACGCGCTGTTCACATCCAGCTGCCGCTGCCCAACACTACAATGGCAGACAACAATGCAAACTAGCCACAGGCTGCACACAGCACAGCCAGTGATTTTCATACAGAGCGCTACGTAATGTTGCCAATAATAAAATATAAACAGCCTACTTACATAGCCCCCATGCTCCCCACAAAAAATTTTACAAATTTTTTTGGGCAGTGGCCAATAATGATTTGATAAAATTTTTCATAATTGTAATTACAATAACAAAGAAATCAAATGCACACACTTATTGATACAATGTTGGTCAAAAGCTAAAATTTCCCCACAGTCCATAAAGATAGTCCTGATCATTCATCATAATAGTAATTACAGTTTTTTCACAAAGTCTCATTAGTAAAAGAAATTGCACACAGAAGTAGTGGATTTCCGTGCAGTCTTGAAGAAGTAGTGTTGTCCTTCCAACGGAAAGACAGTGCTGACTCTTGACATGCTGGCAGGTAATGGGCCACAACAGAGCAAACCCACAGCAGAGTCATTCGACGTTTTGAAGAAGATTGGTAGGTAGGTCATCACAGAGTAGACCCACTGTAGTCCTGGTAGAGATTGTGGTATTGGTTGGTCATCAGAGATGCAGACCCACTGTAGTCCTTGTAGAAATTGTGGACAGGCCCACTGTAGTCCTTGTAGAAATTGTGGTACTGGTGAGTCAGCAAAGGTGTAGACCCACTGTAGTCCTTGTCGAGATGGCCAACAGCCATCTGTTGTGACTGTGCAGGTGCACAATCACCATTGACGAGTCTTGCAGATAATATAGCAAGTCCATAACCACCACTTGTGCACTCACAAAGTTTTTGGAATTGTCCTTAGAACCAGCAATGCTGTTATCCAGTCCCTTGCTGAATTATTAACACACATGCAAACACAATCAGTCCCTGCTTCTCACATATTGTCCATATACTATGACCAACAGAAAAGTGTGCAGTGAAATGAATGCTTACAAGTTACTTAATTTGATGAACTGGTGTCAATTACAATTTTAGAACATAAGAATACAATTACAAAGATACAAAATACACCATTAAAAACATAATAATACAGATAACATTTGTGGTAATATGGGCTTTACAAAAGAATTGAACTAACATATACATCAGTGTTACAGGAATTATGACATGAGTACATACATAAAAGATCAGAATAACTTGCGAAACATCAACTTCACACATGAGCATTAAAACAAAACAGAATAAATAATGTCTAAGCATATTTATAAGGGAAATAACATATTATTAATGCCAATTATATTTGAGGATAACAGTATTCCTCATCATAGTGAATGTAGCTTAATATTAAAAGAAGAAAAAATTCTATGAAACTACACAGAGACAGGAAGAAAACAAATGCACAAGGGTACACAAACACATAGTGGGATAACACAAAAGGAAAGGACAGGGTTTGTTTTACTGCAGTATTTTGCATGGAGATCTCCCTTCGTTCATCATTATTCGCAAAAGTCCTATCTAAGCCAGCTTTCTGTATTCTGTTCACATCCTCTGTCAAAAATAGTTTTTCTCCACTGTACAGTAACCTTTTTTTTTTGCCCAAACCATTTTCATATAGCTTCTCAATACATTTCTTCCAAGTCATCATAGTTAGTTTCTTATATAGTCTACCCCTCTTAAGCTAACTTAAATCTACTGAGCTCAGATATATATACCAAGGGACGAGGCAATGCAGCATCACATAAAACAATTAATATAAACAGCAATAAAAAAAATCGGAAGATTCCAGGTTCGTATCCTGGCAGGGTCGACATATGAAATGTCCCCTTAGAACAATTGTACACGACTGTGCTTAAACTGACACACAATGTTTTTTTGGCGCAACGCAATCTGACTATCAAAGATCCCTGCAAAAGAATGGCCCTGAGTAACATTAAACTATATCTTTCAGAAATCACTTACCTCACAAAAATCTTCATTACTCAAACTACTGCAATACAGCGAGCGCCACTACTGCCAGCTAAATAAAAGATTCAAACTACGGAAGGCACTAACTACTGATAGAGATAGTTAGCAAATGAAAGATATTAATAGAGAACAAACAATGTATTTACCTTAATAGTCATAATATATATATAGCAGTTCATGACAAATTACAAAACTCCGCCATCTCTCTCCCCACATCCACCACTGCTGGCGGCTCACCTCCAACTGCGCAATGCTACGCGCTGTTCACATCCAGCTGCCGCTGCCCAACACTACAATGGCAGACAACAATGCAAACTAGCCACAGGCTGCACACAGCACAGCCAGTGATTTTCATACAGAGCGCTACGTAATGTTGCCAATAATAAAATATAAACAGCCTACTTACATAGCCCCCATGCTCCCCACAAAAAATTTTACAAATTTTTTTGGGCAGTGGCCAATAATGATTTGATAAAATTTTTCATAATTGTAATTACAATAACAAAGAAATCAAATGCACACACTTATTGATACAATGTTGGTCAAAAGCTAAAATTTTCCCACAGTCCATAAAGATAGTCCTGATCATTCATCATAATAGTAATTACAGTTTTTTTCACAAAGTCTCATTAGTAAAAGAAATTGCACACAGAAGTAGTGGATTTCCATGCAGTCTTGAAGAAGTAGTGTTGTCCTTCCAACGGAAAGACAGTGCTGACTCTTGACATGCTGGCAGGTAATGGGCCACAACAGAGCAAACCCACAGCAGAGTCATTCGACGTTTTGAAGAAGATTGGTAGGTAGGTCATCACAGAGTAGACCCACTGTAGTCCTGGTAGAGATTGTGGTATTGGTTGGTCATCAGAGATGCAGACCCACTGTAGTCCTTGTAGAAATTGTGGACAGCCCACTGCAGTCCTTGTAGAAATTGTGGTACTGGTGAGTCAGCAAAGGTGTAGACCCACTGTAGTCCTTGTCGAGATGGCCAGCAGCCATCTGTTGTGACTGTGCAGGTGCACAATCACCATTGACGAGTCTTGCAGATAATATAGCAAGTCCATAACCACCACTTGTGCACTCACAAAGTTTTTGGAATTGTCCTTAGAACCAGCAATGCTGTTATCCAGTCCCTTGCTGAATTATTAACACACATGCAAACACAATCAGTCCCTGCTTCTCACATATTGTCCATATACTATGACCAACAGAAAAGTGTGCAGTGAAATGAATGCTTACAAGTTACTTAATTTGATGAACTGGTGTCAATTACAATTTTAGAACATAAGAATACAATTACAAAGATACAAAATACACCATTAAAAACATAATAATACAGATAACATTTGTGGTAATATGGGCTTTACAAAAGAATTGAACTAACATATACATCAGTGTTACAGGAATTATGACATGAGTACATACATAAAAGATCAGAATAACTTGCGAAACATCAACTTCACATGAGCATTAAAACAAAACAGAATAAATAATGTCTAAGCATATTTATAAGGGAAATAACATATTATTAATGCCAATTATATTTGAGGATAACAGTATTCCTCATCATAGTGAATGTAGCTTAATATTAAAAGAAGAAAAAATTCTATGAAACTACACAGAGACAGGAAGAAAACAAATACACAAGGGTACACAAACACATAGTGGGATAACACAAAAGGAAAGGACAGGGTTTGTTTTACTGCAGTATGTTGCATGGAGATCTCCCTTCGTTCATCATTATTCGCAAAAGTCCTATCTAAGCCAGCTTTCTGTATTCTGTTCACATCCTCTGTCAAAAATAGTTTTTCTCCACTGTACAGTAACCTTTTTTTTTTTTTGCCCAAACTATTTTCATATAGCTTCTCAATACATTTCTTCCAAGTCATCATAGTTAGTTTCTTATATAGTCTACCCCTCTTAAGCTAACTTAAATCTACTGAGCTCAGATATATATACCAAGGGACGAGGCAATGCAGCATCACATAAAACAATTAATATAAACAGCAATAAAAAAAATCAGAAGATTCCAGGTTCGTATCCTGGCAGGGTTGACATATGAAACGTCCCCTTAGAACAATTGTACACGACTGTGCTTAAACTGACACACAATGTCTTTTTAGCGCAACGCAATCTGACTATCAAAGATCCCTGCAAAAGAATGGCCCTGAGTAACATTAAACTATATCTTTCAGAAATCACTTACCTCACAAAAATCTTCATTACTCGAACTACTGCAATACAGCGAGCGCCACTACTGCCAGCTAAATAAAAGATTCAAACTACGGAAGGCACTAACTACTGATAGAGATAGTTAGCAAATGAAAGATATTAATAGAGAACAAACAATGTATTTACCTTAATAGTCATAATATATATATAGCAGTTCATGACAAATTACAAAACTCCGCCATCTCTCTCCCCACATCCACCACTGCTGGCGGCTCACCTCCAACTGCGCAACGCTACGCGCTGTTCACATCCAGCTGCCGCTGCCCAACACTACAATGGCAGACAACAATGCAAACTAGCCACAGGCTGCACACAGCACAGCCAGTGATTTTCATACAGAGCGCTACGTAACGTTGCCAATAAGAAAATATAAACAGCCTACTTACAGTAAGTTCAAAGTAAATTTTTTCAGCAACATTTTACAATGCTGATGAGCATCAGAGCACAGTCCCGCCGTTGCTTGAGTCTCTAGTGTGTTATACAAAACCACTGTAGAACAAGGATACTATAGCGGGAATTCAGATCGACACATCTAACGAAATGTTTTTGTTGCACGACTGTGGGATGTGATTAACTTTGCCATCGAGAATACTTTTTTTATATTACCAGGGTACGTCAATCTAAAGAAGAGAATATTCGGTACAAGCCCAAGGTGAGACGTTCTCGACGTAGCAGTGAAATGCTTACTTTTAAGGTCAAAATGTCACTAATTTTTGTCCATAGGCCCCATTTAGGTCACCGTTGCTTCAGAGGGTATATTCTATCCCCAGGAGAGATTCTTGAAAGTCTGAAAAATTTATCTATGACTGCCATCACTCTTTAATCGTAGTAAAAATGGTGTCAGAGGATGCCAAACCGGTAGTTCAGAGGGGTTATTCGAATCAATTCTTGCAGGTAGGTGCACTGTTCTGATGAATGGCGGTTTACTTATCTTTGCAAACTATACATCTTCTCAGGATCTTTTTGTTCAAAGTGATTCAGAAGGCTTGCCTAGTATTCGCTACCTACTGTATAACATTTTTCAGGGTAGCTGCTTAGAAGACTCATATCTGCATTCCAGAAAAAAAAAACTGTCCATAACTTTTCCGGAAAATTTCACTGTTCTCGTTCGGATTCCACCAACTGCTTTGGTTTAGCGAAATTACGAAAAATTTAAATATCGATGGCAGGAGGGGATTTCAGTTGGTGTCCTCCCGAGTACGAGTGCATTGCTTTACTGCTGCATCATCCCATTCGGTCTCATTACAATGGCATTCAACATTTTCTGAGCGTTCATTACAATGGATTTTATTCAGTTCATTCTCATAGATTCCAACCATTTCATGTCAGTGAAATTAATGGGGTGGGGTGGGGTGAGGGGGCGGGACGACGTTCATGAAGCTGACCGAAGTTCCCAAAGTTTCAGGGATGAAATCGAATCAGAAGCGCCTGAAAAACAATTAACAGTGAGACGTCACCTTCCTGCCACGCCCACTTTTTGAAGCAACAATTCAGTACAAGCTCGGTGAAAAACGATTCTGAGGATTACTTACAAGAAAAGTTTCACAGGTACATCCAGAAGGCTTTGACATATACTCTTTGCTTTTATAGATCATCTGTAACTCTGTAGCGTATCTTAGAAGCAATAACAAACCAGCTCTTTTGTTTACCAAGAAGCAATTCTTGTTTGGCTACGTTTTCATCTGCTACACATTTTCATCTGTAACTTATGGTTCAAATGGCTCTGAGCACTATGGGACTTAACATCTGAGGTCATCAGTCCCCTAGACTTACTACTCAAACCTAACTAACCTAAGGACATCACACAAATCCATATCCGAGGCAGGATTCGAACCTGTGACCGCAGTGGTCGCGCGGTTCCACACTGAAGCGCCTAGAACCGCTCGGCCACACCGGCCGGCCTGCAACTTATGATGCAGTTCTTGTATTTAATGATGGGAATGTAGGGAGGATGAAAGTAATAGAGAGACTGGGCTTTGAGATACTGAATTGCACCGAAGACATCTCGAGAAAAATATTCACAGCGCCTCTCCGCCGCTGAAAAGCCCGTTGAATACCTGGTAAGGGAAAGAAAACAGAAAACAAAGAAAGCAGAAGAGAAGCCTTGAAGGGAAAGAGTACCGTGAGTACAGATCTGGGGCTTTCTGAAGAGGTGACATAAGAAAGAAACGCTTCGTTGAACGTTAAATTTCATTTCGTGAAAATTATGTTTTTTAAAGTTTATGTACCTTTTTCTCAGAATTTGCGAAGTCTAGAATTATGAAATTTTCCACAATTATTTATATAAACCGAATAAATGTTGTCTCAAGAGTAAATTTTGAAATTCCGAATGTAAGCTGAAATATGGGGCAAATTGCTTAGAACTTTGCATGAATTTTATATTATATTTACAGAATTATAATTAAGAAATTATTAAAATTTTCTTAATATATTCAAAAAAACCTCATGAGAGAAGCTTACTAAGTGTGAAGAGGTTAAACAGAGAAAATTTTGTAGAATAATTTTGAATAGTTACTGAGAGAAAGGTACATTTGGTCTTTTGTTAACTTTTTTAAATTCCATAAAGAGAAATTAAATATACATAATCCAAGGAACTCAACAATAAAAGTGTTAATTTCGTGTAAAGTGAGCTACAAAATAACATTGCCGTATCTTCAAAACTGTGGATTTGGTGCATATTTTGAGTAGTGTGTGTTTTTCATGTGCTACTGGAGAGGTCGCAGGATAGAACTGCGATTGCACCACGGGTATTTTCAGTATGCCCTGAATTTAGGCTCCACCTCTCAATGTTTCCTCTTTCCTCCGAGTGGATTACTGGGGTAGATTAGGGACATACAAGTCGCCGAAGTGGTGCCCAATTGAAAGACTAGCACCTGGACGTTGAGCCACGCGAATTATTATTATTAACCAACTGCTAACTTGCGTTGTGAAGTGTTCCCTGCTGCACTGGTTGGTGAATGTGGCAGCAACCACCATCCATCATTGACTTTGGCCTGATACAGCAACAATGGTGAGAACAGTTTTTTGTCTGCGTTGTTAGCCGCGATTAACCAGACACGCTCCTGTGCAATACGTACTTCTAAGGGTCATTTGTTGCTCTTCCCATATACTGATTCGGATCATTCTGCTGGTCGTGGTTTGGACGATGCCTTTATTGTGGATCAGTATCCTGGCAATGAGAACCTGACCAAGTCAAACATTTATTTAATTATACGAGGGTATCACTTTCAGAAGATTGTTTTCATTTAACACTGTAGGTGCGTGTGTTCTGCAATATAAAACTTTAGAATCTACTATTCCCTAGATTTAAGTACCTTTTACGTAGTTTTTAGTTTTAGTACTTGTGGGCTAAACCGGATCAGTTTTATGCCCTCATGTCCCTGCTGTGTTTGGGGGCCCCACTTGTTGCACGTTATTCACTCGTTATGGAAACTTAATTTTTATTTTGTGTGTATATTTTATAGTCTGTGCTGAATCGAGGAACTACCTGCGGTGTCGGTTGGTCACAGTCAGTGTGCTCCCTGCCGCCGTTGGATAAGCAGCTGCAGCAGCTAGTCGTATACTCCTAGCTCACTCATTTGTTACATAGTTTAATTCTTAATTTCTTTGCGTGTTTTTGTTACTTGCATTGTTAAATTAATAAATTTTGGGCGTATTATAGTATTTGAGAGTTGTAGCATCGCGTTTTAGTACCTGAATAGTGTAAATTCGCGTAGTCGTCTGTCTTCTGTTTTTGTTTTGAACGGCCAGTGTCGGTTGGTCACAGTCAGTGTGCTCCCTGCCGCCATTGGATAAGCAGCTGCAGCAGCAAGTCGTATACTCCTAGCTCACTCATTTGTTACATAGTTTAATTCTTAATTTCTTTGCGTGTTTTTGTTACTTGCATTGTTAAATTAATAAATTTCGGGCGTATTATAGTATTTGAGAGTTGTAGCATCGCGTTTTAGTACCTGAATAGTGTAAATTCGCGTAGTCTCCTTCCGCCGCCGAGCAGTGTGTCAGCAGTGCATAAGTTACTGCATTTACTAGGCAATCTCGTATTTTAATAACCGTTTAAATTTTGTGTCGATTTGTTTGCGCTCTCTGTAGATTAGTTCAGACGTTCTTTGCACAAGTTTTTAGCATGGATAGGGACTGCAACTGCTGTGTTCGGATGCAGGCTGAGTTGGCATCCCTTCGCTCCCAGCTTCAGGCAGTGTTGGCTTCGGTCACACAGCTTGAGGCTGTTGCCAATGGGCATCACTGTGGGGGTCCGGATGGGAGTTTGTCGGGGACGGCCAGCTCGTCCCACGCATCCCCCGATCGGGCTACGACTGTGGTTGCCCGGGATACTGCCCGCATTGAGGTTGATCCCTCACCTGTGGTAGAGTGGGAGGTCGTCTCAAGGTGTGGCAGGGGGCCAAAGACATTCCAGAGGGCTGAACAGCAGGCCTCTCCAGTTTGTCTGACGAACCGGTTTCAGGCTCTGTCTCTGGCTGATACTCAGGCTGATACTGATCTTCGGCCTGACATGGCTGCCTGTCCTGTTCCAGAGGTTGACCCTCAGTCTGCAAGATCCGGGCGGTCGCAGAGGGTGGGCTTACTGGTAGTTGGGAGCTCCAACGTCAGGCGCGTAATGGGGCCCCTTAGGGATATGGCAGCAAGGGAGGGGAAGAAGACCAAAGTGCACTCCGTGTGCATACCGGGGGGAGTCATTCCAGATGTGGAAAGGGTCCTTCCGGATGCCATGAAGGGTACAGGGTGCACCCATCTGCAGGTGGTCGCTCATGTCGGCACCAATGATGTGTGTCGCTATGGATCGGAGGAGATCCTCTCTGGCTTCCGGCGGCTATCTGATTTGGTGAAGACTGCCAGTCTCGCTAGCGGGATGAAAGCAGAGCTCACCATCTGCAGCATCGTCGACAGGACTGACTGCGGACCTTTGGTACAGAGCCGAGTGGAGGGTCTGAATCAGAGGCTGAGACGGTTCTGCGACCTTGTGGGCTGCAGATTCCTCGACTTGCGCCATAGGGTGGTGGGGTTTCGGGTTCCGCTGGATAGGTCAGGAGTCCACTACACGCAACAAGCGGCTACACGGGTAGCAGGGGTTGTGTGGCGTGGGCTGGGCGGTTTTTTAGGTTAGATGGCCTCGGGCAAGTACAGAAAGGGCAACAGCCTCAACGGGTGCGGGGCAAAGTCAGAACATGCGGGGACCAAGCAGCAATCGGTATTGTAGTTGTAAACTGTCGAAGCTGCGTTGGTAAAGTACCGGAACTTCAAGCGCTGATAGAAAGCACTGAAGCTGAAATCGTTATAGGTACAGAAAGCTGGCTGAAGCCAGAGATAAATTCTGCCGAAATTTTTACAAAGGTACAGACGGTGTTTAGAAAGGATAGATTGCATACAACCGATGGTGGAGTGTTCGTCGCTGTTAGTAGTAGTTTATCCTGTAGTGAAGTAGAAGTGGATAGTTCCTGTGAATTATTATGGGTGGAGGTTACACTCAACAACCGAGCTAGGTTAATAATTGGCTCCTTTTACCGACCCCCCGACTCAGCAGCATTAGTGGCAGAACAACTGAGAGAAAATTTGGAATACATTTCACATAAATTTTCTCAGCATGTTATAGTCTTAGGTGGAGATTTCAATTTACCAGATATAGACTGGGACACTCAGATGTTTAGGACGGGTGGTAGGGACAGAGCATCGAGTGACATTATACTGAGTGCACTATCCGAAAATTACCTCGAGCAATTAAACAGAGAACCGACTCGTGGAGATAACATCTTGGACCTACTGGTAACAAACAGACCCGAAATTTTCGACTCTGTAAGTGCAGAACAGGGAATCAGTGATCATAAGGCCGTTGCAGCATCCCTGAATTTGGAAGTTAATAGGAATATAAAAAAAGGGCGGAAGGTTTATCTGTTTAGCAAGAGTAATAGAAGGCAGATTTCAGACTACCTAACAGATCAAAACGAAAATTTCTGTTCCGACACTGACAATGTTGAGTGTTTATGGAAAAAGTTCAAGGCAATCGTAAAATGCGTTTTAGACAGGTACGTGCCGAGTAAAACTGTGAGGGACGGGAAAAACCCACCGTGGTACAACAACAAAGTTAGGAAACTACTGCGAAAGCAAAGAGAGCTTCACTGCAAGTTTAAACGCAGTCAAAACCTCTCAGACAAACAGAAGCTAAACGATGTCAAAGTTAGCGTAAGGAGGGCTATGCGTGAAGCGTTCGGTGAATTCGAAAGTAAAATTCTATGTACCAACTTGACAGAAAACCCTAGGAAGTTCTGGTCTTACGTTAAATCAGTAAGTGGCTCGAAACAGCATATCCAGACACTCCGGGATGATGATGGCATTGAAACAGAGGATGACAAGCGTAAAGCTGAAATACTAAACACCTTTTTCCAAAGCTGTTTCACAGAGGAAGACCGCACTGCAGTTCCTTCTCTAAATCCTCGCACAAACGAAAAAATGGCTGACATCGAAATAAGTGTCCAAGGAATAGAAAAGCAACTGGAATCACTCAACAGAGGAAAGTCCACTGGACCTGACGGGATACCAATTCGATTCTACACAGAGTACGCGAAAGAACTTGCCCCCCTTCTAACAGCCGTGTACCGCAAGTCTCTAGAGGAACGGAAGGTTCCAAATGATTGGAAAAGAGCACAGGTAGTCCCAGTCTTCAAGAAGGGTCGTCGAGCAGATGCGCAAAACTATAGACCTATATCTCTGACGTCGATCTGTTGTAGAATTTTAGAACATGTTTTTTGCTCGAATATCATGTCGTTTTTGGAAACTCAGAATCTACTATGTAGGAATCAACATGGATTCCGGAAACAGCGATCGTGTGAGACCCAACTCGCTTTATTTGTTCATGAGACCCAGAAAATATTAGATACAGGCTCCCAGGTAGATGCTATTTTTCTTGACTTCCGGAAGGCGTTCGATACAGCTCCGCACTGTCGCCTGATAAACAAAGTAAGAGCCTACGGAATATCAGACCAGCTGTGTGGCTGGATTGAAGAGTTTTTAGCAAACAGAACGCAGCATGTTGTTATCAACGGAGAGACGTCTACAGACGTTAAAGTAACCTCTGGTGTGCCACAGGGGAGTGTTATGGGACCATTGCTTTTCACAATATATATAAATGACCTAGTAGATAGTGTCGGAAGTTCCATGCGGCTTTTCGCGGATGATGCTGTAGTATACAGAGAAGTTGCAGCATTAGAAAATTGTAGCGAAATGCAGGAAGATCTGCAGCGGATAGGCACTTGGTGCAGGGAGTGGCAACTGACCCTTAACATAGACAAATGTAATGTATTGCGAATACATAGAAAGAAGGATCCTTTATTGTATGATTATATGATAGCGGAACAAACACTGGTAGCAGTTACTTCTGTAAAATATCTGGGAGTATGCGTGCGGAACGATTTGAAGTGGAATGATCATATAAAATTAATTGTTGGTAAGGCGGGTACCAGGTTGAGATTCATTGGGAGAGTCCTTAGAAAATGTAGTCCATCAACAAAGGAGGTGGCTTACAAAACACTCGTTCGACCTATACTTGAGTATTGCTCATCAGTGTGGGATCCGTACCAGATCGGGTTGACGGAGGAGATAGAGAAGATTGAAAGAAGAGCGGCGCGTTTCGTCACAGGGTTATTTGGTAACCGTGATAGCGTTACGGAGATGTTTAACAAACTCAAGTGGCGGACTCTGCAAGAGAGGCGCTCTGCTTCGCGGTGTAGCTTGCTCGCCAGGTTTCGAGAGGGTGCGTTTCTGGATGAGGTATCGAATATATTGCTTCCCCCTACTTATACCTCCCGAGGAGATCACGAATGTAAAATTAGAGAGATTAGAGCGCGCACAGAGGCTTTCAGACAGTCGTTCTTCCCGCGAACCATACGCGACTGGAACAGGAAAGGGAGGTAATGACAGTGGCATGTAAAGTGCCCTCCGCCACACACCGTTGGGTGGCTTGCGGAGTATAAATGTAGATGTAGATGTAGATGGTGTTGTTCGAAATCGAGCCGGTTACTGTTTTGCCTAATTGTGTGCACAAGGCCCTTCACTTGTTGTTCATAAAAGCAGCTGGTAACACCTGGTGGTTTGTCAGCACTTCCTTTTGTAATTTAGAAGTCACATCTTTTATTAGTGTAGTCTCCTCAGTGTGCTTCACAGGCGTGTACATTATTCTAAAATTTTTACTTCCAATGAATGTGTATATTAGTGAGCTAACAATCTGCTCTGGCTGCTTCACAGCCATATATATATACAGTGGTCGATTGATTGTGACCGGGACAAATATCTCACGAAATAAGAGTCAAACGAAAAAACTGCAAAGAACGAAACTTGTCTAGCTTGAAGGGGGAAACCACATGGCGCTATGGTTGGCCCACTAGATGGCGCTGCCATAGATCAAACGGATATCAACTGCGTTTTTTAAAATGGGAACCCCCATTTTTTATTACATATTCGTGTAGGACGTAAAGAAATATGAATGTTTTAGTTGGACCACTTTTTTCACTTTGTGATCGATGACGCTGTAATAATCACAAACATATGGCTCACAATGTTAGACGAACAGCTGGTAACAGGAAGGTTTTTTGAATTAAAATACAGAACGTAGGTACGTTTGAACATTTTATTTCGGTTGTTCCAATGTGATACATGTACCTTTGTGAACTCATCATTTCTGAGAACGCATGCTGTTATAGCGTGTTTGGCTGTAAATACCACATTAATGCAATAAAAGCTCAAAATGATGTCCATCAACCTCAATGCATTTGGCAATGCGTGTAACGACATTCCTCACAACAGCGAGTAGTTCGCCTTCCGTAATGTTCGCACATGCATTGACAATGCGTACGATAGCAAATATCCTTCAACTTCCCCCCCTCCAGAAAGAAATTCGGGGAAGTCAGATCCGGTGAACGTGCGGGCCATGGTATGGTGCTTCGACGACCAATCCACCTGTCATGAAATATGCTATTCAATACCGCATCAACGGCACATGAGTTATGTACCGAACATCCATCATGTTGGAAGTACAACACCATTCTGTCATGCAGTGAAACATCTTGTAGTAACATTGGTAGAACATTACGTAGGAAATCAGCAAACATTGCAACATTTAGATTGCCATAGATAAAATGGGGGCCAATTATCCTTGCTCCCATAATGCCGCACCATACATTAACCCGCCAAGGTCGCTGATGTTCCACTTGTCGCAGCCATCGTAGATTTTCCGTTGCCCAATAGTGCATATTATGCCGGTTTACGTTACTGCTGTTGGTGAATGACGCTTCATTGCTAAATAGAACGCGTCCAAAAAATCTGTCATCGTCCCGTTATTTCTCTTGTGCCCAGTGGCAAAACTGTACACGACGTTCAAAGTCGTCGCCATGCAATTCCTGGTGCATAGAAATTGGGTACGGGTGCAATCGATGTTGATATAGCATTCTCAACACCGACATTTTTGCGATTCCCGATTCTCGCGCAATTTGTCTGCTACTAATGTGCGGATTAGCCGCGACAGCAGCTAAAAGGCCGGCCGCGGTGGCCGTGCGGTTCTGGCGCTGCAGTCCGGAACCGCGGGACTGCTACGGTCGCAGGTTCGAATCCTGCCTCGGGCATGGGTGTGTGTGATGTCCTTAGGTTAGTTAGGTTTAAGTAGTTCTAAGTTCTAGGGGACTTATGACCTAAGATGTTGAGTCCCATAGTGCTCAGAGCCATTTGAACCATTTTTGAACAGCAGCTAAAACGCCTGCTTGGTCATCATCGTTTGTTGCAGGTCGTGGTTGACGTTTCACACGTGGCTGAACACTTCCTTTTTCTTTAAATAACGTAATTATCCGGCGAACGGTGTGGCCGCTTGGATGATGTCGTCCAAGATACCGAGCAGCATACATAGCACCCGCCCTTTGGGCATTTTGATCACAATAGCCATACATCAACACAATATCGACCTTTTCTGCAATTGGTAAACGGTCCATTTTAACAAGGGTAATGTATCACGAAGCAAATACCGTCCGCACTGTCGGAATGTTACGTGATACCACGTACTTACGCGTTTGTGACTATTACAGCGCCATCGATCACAAAGTGAAAAAAGTGGTCCAACTAAAACATTCATATTTCTTTACGTACTAGACGAATATGTAATAAAAAATGGGGGTTCCCATTTTAAAAAACGCAGTTGATATCCGTTTGACCTATGACAGCGCCATCTAGCAGGCCAACCATAGCGCCATAGCGCCATCTGGTTTCCCACTTCAAGCTAGGCAAGTTTCGTTCTTTGAAGTTTTTTCGTTTGACGCTTATTTCGTGAGATATGTGGCACGATCACGATCAATGGACCACCCTGTATATATATTTTTTAAATTCTATCTGTAGTCCTATGTATGTGTTTGAAAATAATTATAAAGCAGTCTAGGTCGCAAGACACGTTTATTAAAAGGTGACCGGTTTCAATCACCACACAATCATCTTTAGACCTTGAACTATATTGATGGAGGAAGGCTGTGCATGGAGCAGGAACCGCTGAATGACGACAGTCAACTGCTGTTGAAAGTCTGAAGATGATTATGTGATGATCGAAACCGGCCAGCTTCAATAAACGTGCCTTGCGACCTAGACCGTTTTATATTTTATTTCAATCATTACTTTGTTATCGCTGACTTTCTCCAACAATTTTCAGAAATTTTGTATGTGTCTTGACAATTCTGCTCTGTGTTCCTCACAAACGCCTATATTATTATTAAGTGTCAGTTATCTGTTGCTGTCTCTTAAAGAGGCTGTGACTTTGAAATTCTGCTAATGTATAGGAGTGTTTATCAGAACTTAATGTTTTCAACACGGCCTCTGTGGCGAATAAGTACTGCTTGTCCTTGTAACTTAATGTTTGGCCTCTGTGTCGAATAAGTATTGCTTGTTTTTGTAATTTAACGTTTGGCCTCTGTGGTGAATAAGTAGTGCTTGTCTTTGTAATTGAAAGTTCGGCGTCAGTGGCGAACACGCTTCTTCCATTAATCTGAAGTTTGGCTTCTGTGGTAAATAAATAATTAGCCGTAAAGATTATTCGAATTACGCACAGCATCTTACTACTTCCACATCCTAGCTCCCTACCAGTTCAGTTCGTTAACGGAGTTTGCATGTTATCCATAAATGCCCTCAGAACAAAAATTTTCATCTCATCTAGGCCCGCTGACTTCTTATTTTGTAAAATTTTTGTATGATATTCCCGACTTCTTGCATGAAAAAGTATGTATTTTATGCTTAGCGATGTAGCTTTTGCAGGCGGGCAGTCTCATAGGATTTTACAACCCGCCATTAACTTTGTTATCTGACAGTAATGATCTGAGTGCCCAAAAGCTTTTATGTATGTACAGCAATTTTCACTACTGATTTCTAGATATGGATTGTCTCATACTGATGCTTAATGTTTGATTACCTTCGTAGCAGGATTGCGTAGTGTCCTCATCGCGACTGTAGTAGCCCAGCCTCGTCGCCACTGTAGAGTCTTGTACCGTTGGAAGCCAGGGAGAGGATGTCATTATCGGTGACTGGTATCCTCTTTCTACAACAAGCAAATGCACCCGTGGATTAACACGGTTCTTTATTTACATGAACAGATAGCTGCTACTTAACTTTAATAGAGTCCATGTGTTCAAAAAAATGGTTCAAATGGCTCTGAGCACTATGGGACTTAACATCTATGGTCATCAGTCCCCTAGAACTTAGAACTACTTAAACCTAACTAACCTAAGGACATCACACAACACCCAGTCATCACGAGGCAGAGAAAATCCCTGACCCCGCCGGGAATCGAACCCGGGAATCCGGGCGCGAGAAGCGAGAACGCTACCGCACGACCACGAGCTGCGGGCAGTCCATGTGTTGTGGTACAAGTTAATGCGTAATAGCCCTCTTGCAGACAAAAACAGTAACCTTGCTATTACAAACATTATTCTTGCTGATAGATCTGGTCGCTATGCAATGTCGTGTCGTGAGTGAGTCAGTGAGGCTCTCCGGTCAGCGGCGGCGGCCTAAGTACTTACTGTCGAGAGGACGTTGGCGGCCTATTGCTTGTCGGTGTGTATTTGGCTTCTCTCGCTTGATCCAGCGCCCACTACTGATCTCTGCGCTACGTCTTTGCCGACCTGTGTGCTGGCGACGCCTTACTCCAGTACAGATTGTGTCACACCAAAAGTGGTGGAAGTGTTTAGGGAGTTTCATCCTGAAGACTTGTGTCTATGCTCAGACTTACACATAAAATTATTAAAAAGTAATTCTTCTGAAAACTGAAGCGGGGTTTGTATGTGGACAGTACATGCCTTCATTCATTACTGCTCCAGTCTCGATATTTTTGGTTGCACAACACAGGGACCCAGCTTCGCACTAGCATTAGCAGGAAACACAATGATGGACGTTTGCTCTGAGTCTGTAAAACACAGTTTGTCCTAATACTAAAGGGTATCTGGTAAGTCACTCTGTATTTTTGAACAGTTCTAATTTATTTATTTATGATCAATTTTCTTAGAACTACTTTTGTTAGAAACAACACTCCTTGAGGTTGTGCTTAACATCATTTTAAACTTCTACATAAGCTCCAGCATTCTCTACATATTTTTTTAAAACGAACTGGTATGCGCAATGATGCTACCTGCAACAAGTTACGTGGAGTGTTGGCTAACAGTTCAGAGACCACTGTTTCCAATTCATCCAAGTTCAGGGGTTTTCTCTTGTAAACCTCCTCCTGAGTCCAACCCCAGGGAAAAAAATCGCAAGACGTTAAATAAGGTCTGCTAGTAGGCCATTCATGTGCACCACGTCCGCCAATCCGACGACCTGCAGCCATTCGCGGACACCATTTACAAAATGTGGAGGTGCTCCGTGCTGCATGAAGTGAAGCTATGGTTTACTCCATTGTGAAATTACTGGCCATACACATCCATTTCCAGGTATGTTTCGCCACTCGTTGTGTTCCGCAGATTGAAAGGACCAACAACTTCGGATGACGTGATACCGCACCCTACTGTCGCCTTCGGATGCCCCTGTGCTTTTTCAAGACATTAGTGTGGGTTTTCGGCTGCCCAATAGTGGCAGTTATGGCTGGTTACAAATCCGTCAATGTGGAAAACTGCCTCATCAGTTCATAAAACATTCTCAAAAACTTCAGGCCAATCATCATTCCAACCCAAGAAAATTTCTCCAAACTCCATTCTTCTCTCAGTCATCAGGAAACAATTGTTGCACATAATGTGCTCTCAGAGTCATCAGGAAACAACTGTTGCACATAATGTGCATTTCACGGCGTGAAAGTGAAATCTTCCTGAAGAATCATTGCAACTGCGTAACGTGAAAGACGATTTTCACGAGATCCTTACCCAGTGATTTCTTAGGGCTCCTCGTGAACATTTTATGAACTCTGTCAACATTCTCTAGTTGATGGTCTTCCCAACCTTACTGCATCGGTGACACTCTCAGTTGTTGGTGATTTGGAATGGCAATTTTTAACAGTTTCTTCATTCAGTGTTGCATTGATCCCTGCTTCAGCCCTCATCTACTTTGTACTCACACCAAAGATCCCCAGACCTCATAACGATCTGCTTTTTTTGGTTCGTTTTTCCACAGTCAGCACAGGCGGCATTTTCCAACTGAAACAAAAGAAAAAAAGATGTTAAACACAACCGCGAGGAGTGCTGTTTCTAACAAAAGTAGCTCTAAGAAAATTGGCTCATAAATAAAAAAATAACTATTTAACAATAGGGACTGACTTATCAGACACCATACATCAGGAGGCGATTGCATTGTGGGCATAGTTATATTTCATAATGCGATAAAGGCCAGATATCAGTTCTGGTATGGAGTAGCCGCTAGTGGTCGATATTATAGTGGCTCACAGTGAAGATTTCTTGTGTGTGAGAACCGTTGCCATGGCCTTGAATTAATTTTACAACGCTATTGTGTATGTGTCTGACTTGATTCATTGAACAAGTAATCTACTATGAGAAATATTGTCAAATGGCGACTTCGTGACATTTCGCTGTAGACTTCACGATGGTAGTAGCAGCTTCCCTCCAGCTGAACAGAACGCACAGAATGTTAATAAAACCATGTGAAACTGTTACAAAAATCCTTCTTTTGGATGTTTTTCGACTCGCGCATCCCCATTGGCTTGAATGTCGGTTATGTCGTCAAAGTGTTGAACCCTGATGTGAATTTCTGTACATTGTTTTGTGATAGGTTCGTAGTAATAATATCAGGTGTCGTAACACGCTGTCATTTTTTACAGAAATAATTTTCTACGCTTTTCATTTCGATGCACTCGCGACAGTGGTCGAAGGGTCCTTCGTGTCTTGGAGACTCAAGGTGTGCTGGACAAATTTTGCACCCACTTTTCACTTCTTCGGAACATTCTAGGGAATTTCTTGAACACTTGATTTAGAGACGTTGCTCCGTTAAGATTTGTGAAGAAGCAACACTGACACACAACGGCCGCGCGCTCACTACTTAACACCGTCAGCTCACAAATGACTGGTCGACTGCACATTTTGTTGCTTGCAGTTATTACTCCAAGCTGACACCGAGTCTAGTGCGCTGACGTTGCTTATACGCTGGGAATGAAATCAGTCTCGAAACATCTGGACGAACGGTGTACAGGGTGACCAAAAATTCCGTTAACACTTGAAAATTTAATACTCGACGTAATAATGTAAGTTGAGCGGTAAAAATTAACACACACGCGAGAACGCAGAAGTGCCAAAACACGACGTGGAATGGACTCGTCTAATGTCTGAAGCAGAGCTGGAGGGAACTGACACCAAGAATCCTGCAGGGCTGTCCATAAATCCATACGAAAAGGAGTGGAGGTCTCTTCTGAACAGCACGTTGCAAGGCATCCTAGATATGCTCAGTAATGTTCATGTCTAGGGAGTTTGGCGGCCAGCGGAAGTGTCTAAACTCAGAAGAGCGGTCCTGGAGCCACTCTGTAGCAATTATGGACGAATAGGGTGTTGCATTGTCCTGCTGGAATTGCCCAAGTCCGTCGGAATGCACAATGGACATCAATGGATGCGGGTGATCAGACAGGATGCTTACGTACTTGTCACCTGTCAGAGTCGTATCAAGACGTATAAGGGGTCCCATATCACTCCAACTGCATACGCCCCACACTATTACAGACCCTCCACCAGCTTGAACAGTCCCTTGCTGACATGCAGGGTCCATGGATTCATAAGGCTGTTTTCAACCCGTACACGTCCATCCGCTCGATACAATTAGAAACGAGACTCGTTCGACCAGGCAGCGTGTTTCCAGCGTGTCTAATGTCGGTGTTGACTGGCCCAGGCGAGGCGTAAAGCTTCATGTCGTGCACTTATCAAGGGTACACGAGTGGGCCTTCGTCTTTGAAAGCCCATATAAATGCTGTTTCGTTGAATGGTTCTCAGACTGACATTTGTTGATGGTCCAGATTGAAATCTGCAGAAATTTGTGGAATGGTTGCAGTTCTGTCACGTTCAACAATTCTCTTCAGTCGTCGCCGGTCCCGTTCTTGGAGGATCTTTTTTCGGCCACGATGATGTCGGAGATTTGATGTTTTCCGGTTTCCTTATAATCAAACTGCAGTCGTGAAACGGTCGTACGGGAAAATCCCCACTTCATCGCTACCTCGGATATGCTGTGTCCCATCGCTCGTGCGCCGACTGTAACAGCACGTTCAAACTCACTTAAATCTTGCTAACCTTCCATTGTAGCAGCAGTAACCGATATAACAACTGCGCCTGACACTTCCTGTGTTACATAGGCGTTGCCGACCGCAGCACCGTATTCTACCTGTTTACATATGTCTGTATTTGAAAACGCATGCCTATACCTATTGCTTTGAGGCTTCAGTGTGTGATACAAAACCAACAATTAACATAACAATTGATATTTAGAAAAAACGGTACTCGTTAGAACAAATGCTCAACATGTCGGCCTCATTCATCAACAATGAGTGTAGTGTAGGGACAATGCTGTTAACAGCGCTGTACGGCATATCACTAGGCATGGTGCGTTGTTGTCTTTCAGCATCCCTAATGAGGTCGGACGATCGGTATAGACTTGCGACTTCAGGTAATCACACAACTAATAACTACCCTGATTGAGTTCTGGGGACCTGGGAGGCCAATCATGAGAGAGTGGCGGCTCGGCACGCGATCCTCACCAAAAGATGTGTCCAGGAGATCTTTCACACGTGTGTAGCAATATGTGGTGGAGCGCCAGCCAGCACAAAAGTCGTGCCTTCTTGTAGGTGTTCATCAGCCAGGCTAGGGATGAGGTGATTCTGTAACATATCGGCGTACCTCGCACTCGTCACGCTGACAGGTTGAAAAGCAGCACCCACATTTCCCTGAAGAAAGAAGGTCTGATCACTACTGATGTGGTAAATCCATACCACACATTGACTTCGTGGTCTTGCAAAGGCGTTTCCACGACAGTTGTAGGATTTTCCTTAGCCCGTTTTCTGCAGTTGTGGGTATTGACATACCCTCAGAGTGTGAAATGGGCATCGTCGGTACACAACACGTTAGATAACCAATTGATATTTTTCCCCATTTTTTGAAGTGCACACACCGCAAACGCTCTCTGCGTCACAAAATCGGTGACAAACAATTCATGACGACGCTGTGCGGACAGCATTGGAGGGTACGCCATAGTGCTCTCCAAACACTAGTGTGAGGAATGACGGTGCGATGTGCGTGTTCACGAGCGCTGATTTCATCATGTGGAGATGAACCTGCTAAGGCTCCATTTCTTCCCGAACTGTCGCAGCAGCAATAGAGTTTGTGTCTGGTAGCCAGCTTCAGGGCCGATAGCCTAAACAAAGCATGGCTTCGAACTTCGTGGTCATTTGTTCACAGCGACACTTGTCGTGGAACCTTTACCCGTTCTAATACTCTTATGGTGATGGGATCGCAAAGCAGAGGTAGCGGATTCTCTGTTCTGACAGTAAAGCTTCATTAATACTGCCTTCGCTAGTAAAGTCAACTTGCCGAGATTGCTGGCGTGCGAGGTAACATCCCAAGGATGTTCGGGCTCACATGCGGTTCCTCTTCGTCGAAATGTCTCGGCTCAAACTCGTCTAGGGGCTGAACCGCACGTGTCGCATTACTCGCCCTAAATTAAACACTTGTGACCCTTTGGTTAAATTGTCTGGCTGATGAGAAGTAATTTTCATATTTTACGACACTCGGTGATTGCATGGAAAGGAAAGGATCCCTGCGTGCTAATAATGTCTGAGGATAATGACAACACAGGGGCCCTACAAGTTTTAATTATTGCAAGTTATTAGTCAAGAAAGTTAGTCATTAAAGTTTTTTAAGAAATGCCACTGGGCAATGCCTGTACAGTATTAGTTATACTCTGTCAGTTAACAGTCTTACGATATTGTAGCTGCGCAGACGTCGGAGAATGTAACCGACGACAGTGCTGAGCTGCAGCTGCTGCTGGTTGAGAACCACGAGTCGTCTCCAGAGCCACGGATAATTATGCGACAGGCAACACTTAGAATTGCAGCTACCTCGGCCTGTTCACTCCTATCGTGCGCTCTCAACACTCGCAGGGTAAGGAAGTAGGCGCGATCATAGCTGCACACCGCGTCTGCAGGAGCGCCCAACAAACACTGCCGCACTCTTTCATGTCTCAAGCTGTTCTCCTCCTGGCTGCTCTCAACGCGACAGAGACGTCCATACACAAAGATATACAACGGCACAGCTGCTGCCATTTCGTCGTTGCTATGGATACAGTTGAACAGAGTTCTCTCGGCTATTACCCAGCAATTTACAATGTTTACTTTATAATTATAAGCAATTATGTACGTTCACAAACAAATACACTATTACACCCATTACATATTAAATACAATTTCTGTAATAAAGATTACAGATTCAGAAATAGCACCATATTACAAGTTATCAACAGATATTCAACGGCGAAAAATTTTGTATTGTGCAGAAGGTATTTTATCTGTAATTGCGTTGTTGCACCATCACGATTGATGTAGTAAATCCACAGCACGCCTTGACTTTCTCGTCATGCGGTTGGGTTTGCACGACAGTTCTAGGACTTTCGGTAGTCCAAATTCCGCAGCTGTGGGTGTTGACAGACCCTCGGAGTGTAAAATGGACTTCCTAGGCCCACAACGCGTCAGACAACCATTCGGCATCTTTCTCCATTTTCTGAAGTGCTCACACCGTAAAAGCTTTCCGCGTAACAAAATCGATTCGTGCTGAAGAGAGATTTTGTACAGACAGCGTTGGAGGGTTCTCCTTAGTGCTGTCCAAACAGTAGTGCGACTTCATGAGAGCTGACGTGACCATGTGGAGATAAACCCGCTGAAGTCTCCATTTCTTCCTGGACTATCCGAGAAGCAGTAGCACCTGTGACTGATCGCTCACTACGGGGCCGATCATCTAAACAAACCGTGGTTTAGAGCTTCGTGATCATTTGTTCATGGCGACACTTGTCATGGGACATTTACCAGTTTTAATACTCTTCTCATGGCGATAGGATCGTAACGCTGCAGTAGCGAATACTCCACTCCGATAGTAAAGCTTTACTACACTACTCGCCATTAAAATTGCTATACCACGAAGATAACGTGCTACAGACGCGAAATTTAACCGACCGGAAGAAAATGATGTGATATGCAAATGATTAGCTTTTCAGACCATTCACACAAGGTTGGCGCCGGTGGCGACACCTACAACGTGCTAACATGAGGAAAGTTTCCAACCGATTTCTCATACACAAACAGCAGTCGACCGGCGTTGCCTGGTGAAACGTTGTTGGGATGCCTCGTGTAAGGAGGAGAAATGAGTACCATCACGTTTCCGACTCTGAAAAGGGTCTGATTGCAGCCTATCGCGATTGCGGTTTATCGTATCGCGACATTGCTGCTCGCGTTGGTCGAGATCCAATGACTGTTAGCAGAATATGGAATCTGTAAGTTCAGGAGGGTAATACGGAACGCCGTGCTGGATCCCAACGGCTTCGTATCACTAGCAGTCGAGATGACATGCATCTTATCCGCATGGCTGTAAAGGATCGTGCAGCCACGTCTCGATCCCTGAGTCAACAGACGGGGACGTTTGCAAGAGAACAACCATCTGCACGAACAGTTCGACTACGTTTGCAGCAGCGGGGACTATCAGCTCGTAGACCATGGCTGCGATTACCCTTGACGCTGTACCACAGACAGGAGCGCCTGCGATGGTGTACTCAACGACGAATGTGGGTGCACGAATGGCAAAACGTCATTTTTTCGGATGCATCCAGGTTCTGTTTACAGCATCATGATGATCGCATCCGTGTTTGGCGACGTCCTGGTGAACGCTCATTGGAAGGGTGTATTCGTCATCGCCATACTGGCGTATCACCCGGCGTGATGGTATGGGGTGTCATTGGTTACACGTCTCGGTCACCTCTTGTTCGCGTTGACAGCACTTTGAACAGTGGACGTTACATTTCAGATGTGTTACGACCCGTGGCTCTACCCATCATTCGATCCTTGCTAAACCCTACATTTCAACAGGATGATGTACGACCGCATGTTGCAGGTCCTGTACGGGCCTTTCTGGATACAGAAAATGTTCGACTGCTGCCCTGACCAGCACATTCTCCAAATCTCTCATCAACTGAAAACGTCTAGTCAATGGTGGCTGAGCAACTGGCTCGTCACAATACTCCAGTCACTACTCTTGATGAACTGTGGTATCGTATTGAAGCTGCATGGGCAGCTGTACCTGTACACGTCATCCAAGCTCTGTTTGACTCAATGCTCAGGCGTATCAAGGCCGTATTAAGGCCAGAGGTTGTTGTTCTGGGTACTGATTTCTCAGGATCAATGCACCCAAATTGCGTGAAAATGTAATCACATGTCAGTTCTAGTATAATATATTTGTCCAATGACTACCCGTTTATCATCTGCATTTCTTCTTGGTGTAGCAATTTTAATGGCCAGTAGTGTAACACCGTGTTTTCTGGTAAAGTCAACATGCCACGGTTGCTGGCCCGTCTCTCTCCCACTGATACTACAGCTCATTTTATACACGAATCACATGCGGCGTCACTGAGGTGTTGTTGCCCAGCGCCATCTGTTGGTCAGTATTTGCACTCGTTTTTGGTTTCAACAACACCACATGTTATTTCAGGCATGTGTGTCAAGTTTTACTTTTCTACCTACATTATTCTGCGAATAATTGCATTTCAATTGTTAAGGGACTTTTGTGTCACCCGGTATACACTTCCCAAGACGCTCTACAGTGCATTACGCAGGCTCCCAGTATTTTCAGTCCTACTTCATTAACGTCTAGACTGCATGGAAAATGACTGTCTGTGCGCCTCCCTAATCTATACCATTCTCACGATCACTTATCGCGATGTACGACGGTGTTAGTAGAGTGTTGGCACAGTCTTGCTAGAATTTAGGTTCTTTAAATTTAACCGGATTGGGCAAGAACTACGTCTCCTCTATCCCAAAGATTCAGATTTAAGTTTCCCAAGCATATCCGCTACAGCTTGAAAGGTTCTCGGATATTGCGTTGGATGGTGTCGCGGCAACTGGACAATATTTCAACTACACAGCTAGACGTCACCCTCAGGTGCGACTGTGGGAGTTGTAGTTGCTCGCCAATATTGTGCAACTCCCAAACACTACCTAACGAAACGCCCGAGAACCTTTGAAACAGTAATTGTGGCTGGAAATCCTCAAACCAGTACAAGTACACTACTGGCAATTAAAATTGCTACACCACGAAGATGACGTGCTACAGACGCGAAATTTAACCGACAGGAAGAAGATGCTGTGACATGCAAATGCTTAGCTTTTCAGAGCATTCACACAAGGTTGGCGCTGGTGGCGACCCCTGCAACGTGCTGATATGAGGAAAATTTCCAACCGACTTCCCATACACAAACAGCAGTTGACCGGCGTTGTCTGGTGAAACGTTGTTGTGATGCCTCGTGTAAGGTGGAGAAATGCGTACCATCACGTTTCCGACTTTGATAAAGGTCGGATTGTAGCCTATCGCGATTTCGGTTTATTGTATCGCGACGTTGCTGCTCGCGTTGGTCGAGATCCAATGACTGTTAGCAGAATATGGAATCGGTGGGTTCAGGAGGGTAATACGGAACGCCGTGCTGGATCCCAACGGCCTCGTATCACTAGTAGTCGAGATGACAGGCATCATATACGCGGATCGTGCAGCCACGTCTCCATCCCTGAGTCAACAGATGGGAACGTTTGCAAGACAACAACCATCTGCACGAACGGTTCGACGACGTTTGCAGCAGCAGGGACTATCAGCTCGGAGACCAATCACCCGGCGTGATGGTATGCGGTGTCATTAGTTACACGTCTCTGTCACCTCTTTTTCGCATTGACGGCACTTTGAACAGTCGACGCTACATTTTAAATGTGTTACGACCCGTGGCTCTACCCTTCATTCGATCCCTGCGAAACCCTACATTTCAGCAGGATAATGCACGACCGCATATTGCAGGTACTGTACGGGCCTTTCTGGATACAGAAAATGTTCGACTGCTAGCCTGGCCAGCACATTCTCCAGATCTCTCACCAATTGAAAACGTCTGGTCAATGGTGGCCGAGCAACTGGCTCGTCACAATACTCCAGTCACTACTGTTGATGAACTGTGGTATCGTGTTGAAGTTGCATGGGCAGCTGTACCTGTACACACCATCCAAGCTGTTAGACTCAATGCCCAGGCGTATCAAGGCCGTTATTACGGGCAGAGGTGGTTGTTCTGGGTACTGATTTCTCAGGATCTATGCACCCAAATTGCGTGAAAATGGCCGGCAGGAGTGGCTGTGCGGTTCTAGGCGCTACAGTCTGGAACCGAGCAACCGCTACGGTCGCAGGTTCGAATCCTGCCTCGGGCATGGATGTTTGTGATGTCCTTAGGTTAGTTAGGTTTAATTAGTTCTACGTTCTAGGCGACTGATGACCTCAGAAGTTAAGTCGCATAGTGCTCAGAGCGATTTGAACCATTTGCGTGAAAATCTAATCACATGTCAGTTCTAGTATAATATATTCGTCCAATGAATACCCGTTTATCATCTGCATTTCTTCTTGGTGTAGCAATTTTAATGGCCAGTAGTGTATTTTACAATTTATCGTTGGTTATTCCAATCTGTTACGATCCTAGCAACACGGCTCTGATTTTGTTCAATGCTCTGCGGTCATGCCTACATGATAAGTACTCTCAAAACTGGAACAGTGGAATTGGTCGCACAAGTGATTTATCTTCGACTTCCTTTGCAGATATTCTGCATTTTCCCAGAACCCTTCAAGGCGATTTAGCTCTTCCGTTCGCCCTCCCTAATACTGATGTACGTCGTCCTCCAATTTCAGATCGCTCCTAAATATTTATACATATTATATGCTTCAGGTGATCATCACTGGAAATTGGATGCTATAAAGTGCTTTCTCTTTCTCATAGGATTTATCCTGCGTTCATACACATTTAAACAAGGCTGCCATTCGTTATACCACGTGGGAACTTCATTTAAGTCTTTTTGCATCTCCTTATCCTCGTCCAAAGACAATACCTTCCTGTAGACAACAGCATAGTCAGGGAACTATCTTTGTAGGGTGTCCGTTAAGTTCTGTGGACCTGTATGTATTACCTCTCTCAAAAATGAATAAGGCCCAATTTAACCTAAGTGGAGTCACTTGTGGTGCTATAGACATCCATACCTATACATGGTGGTTGTTTTAACTTGAGACAACTAAATATCTGTAAAAGGACGCATCGTGCGAAGGAAAAAAAAATGTTGGATGGTGCCGTGGAATCTGCACAATATTTCAGCTAGACAGCGGCAAGTTACATATGAACAGTTAACATTAGTAAAGGACATATGTCTGTGCTACAAATAGCCACCCCCTAACCACCCCTCCTGTGTAGGCGGGGATCAACTTTGCCTTTTCAAATGGGAGCCCCCCCTCCCCCCATTTTTATTGCATATTTATGTTCTACGCCAAAAAATACGTACGGTTTACTCAAGCCATTGCTTCCCATTAGTGGAAAATGCCGCGATAATCAACAAATATCAAGTGTGCCTGTTTTAGCAGTTAAGAGTTTTTGATTCCACATTTCATTTTACGACACAAATGTAAATGTTTGTCATCTGACGATTCATATTTGTGTTGGAAATTTACTTTAGTGCTGCAAATTTGAATGTACAGTAAAACATGCTTAACAGTTTCATTGTCTGGTTAGAAACTGCTTTAGCTTTTCCTGGAACAAAGAGACGGATGTAATAGTTTTCTGTTCCCATTGGGAAGTTTGATGTCGGTGAGTCTCCTCGCCTGTCACCATTAAATGCTTGGTTTGAGGCCCCTTCCCTCTCACCATTAGGTGTCTGTCAGTATCACATCATGGACGTGGTTGTGGTATGCATTCTTCCTGTAGCCGCTTAGCAGCCAGCGCGAGAGTTACAGCGGTTGGATGGAAACACACACCGAAATGAGTCACCTTAATACCGGGGTTCGAGGGTGGCCCCCGAAATCAACCTTTCCGATGGTTTGGGGACTCACAACAATCAACCCCGTAGGGAACAGAAAACCACCTTACTATACAAGTAGATTACTTTCAGAAATATCACTGTGTGACCGTATTATTTGTACGTGTAATCACATATGCAACACTCAGCTAACTTTTGAACATCAATATCAACCGCTAGAACGCAAAGATTTACATTTACATAGTAAAATGAAATTTAGAATCAAATCCGTCGGTTCTTAGTTGCAAGAACAGTCCCATTTGATATTTGTCGATTACAGTGCCATCTACCACGAATGGGAAACAATGGTGTGAGTAAATCATACGCATTTTTTGGCATAGGCCGTATATGCGATAAAACGGACGGGGGGGGGGGGGGATTTTCATTTGAATATACGAAGTTGACTCCGTCCACGCAGGTTAGGAGGTTGCCAGTTCTAGCACAGACAAACGTCCCCATTACTGTTATTAACTTTTCACCTAGAACATTTTTTTTTCGTACGATGCTTCGTTTTCGAGTTTTTTAGTTGCCTCAAGTTAATACAAACACCCTGTGTAGCGGAACGGAACATTTTGTTTCATTTAATGTCCTAGATTAGCAAGACAGAAACACGGACTTATGATTTCATTTATAAAGTTGTCGTATTTTGTCTAAATAATTTCTCAACGCCACAACACCACAAAGCAAATGAATAAATTGCTCCCGAAGTGACTTACCTTATCTGTCGTGAAAGTAACTAATTCAAAAATATTCAAATGTGTGTGAAATCTTATGGGACTTAACTGCTAAGGTTATCAGTCCCTAAGCTTAGACACTACGTAACCTAAATTATCCTAAGGACAAACACACATACCCATGCCCGAGGGAGGACTCGAACCTCCGCCGGGACCTGCCGCACAGTCCATGACTGCAGCGCCTTAGACCGCTCGGAGCTGACTAATCCAAAAAGTCGTTTTTCGTGAGCTCCTATTATGAGAAGACATGGTTTCTATGATTGAAAAAGCTGCTTTCAGTGATGTACAAGAGCATGTAGTATACACTTCCATGTGGCTATTGGGCCATGTCTCATGCTTGTTTCTCTTTTACTATCTAATAAAATTTACGCTTCAGTTACACCCACATAAGGTGTGAATGTGAAATAAAGATATGAGCTTCGTACTAACTTTATAATTATTAATGTACTTCTAAATATATAAAAGCCATTCACAGTTTAACTGATTAATGAAGAAACACTTGCTGCTCTCAGCGTAGCCGTATAAAGATCTGTTACTTGACATACGTTTGAAAACTGTAGGAGAAGTGCAAGATCTGTTTGGTGAAAGAAATACCAACTTGTTACACACGATCACGACTCAAATTCAATTCATAAAAGGAGCAAGATCCGCCGCACATTGATCGTAGCAGTTAGCGCCAGTCTACTAAATATTCGACAAGAACTCCTAAGCAGCCACACCGCTCTAATATAACACGCCAAGTCCTAAATAAAAAAATACACACTACCTTATGTGTACTAACTAATTACTGCATTCATGTGTAACACTCTGCCGGCCTGAGTGGCCGAGTGGTTCTAGGCGCTACAGTCTGTAACCGCGCGACCGCTGCGGTCGCAGGTTCGAATCCTGCCTCGGACATGGATGTGTGTGATGTCCTTAGGTTAGTTAGGTTTAAGTAGTTCTAACTTCTGGGGGACTGATGACCACTGCAGTTAAGTCCCATAGTGCTCAGAGCCAGCCAACGCATTCTGTCTACAGCAGTGCCAAAGCAAAATACATCAGAGAACTGTCACAAACAACTTCTAGCGACCACTTCCTGGTTAATACTGTTGCCTGCTCGCAACCACAGCAACAAACACTTCAAATGGCTCTGAGCACTATGGGACTTAACATCTGAGGTCATCAGTCCCCTAGAACTTAGAACTACTTAAACCTAACTAAGCTAAGGACATCACACACATTCATGCCCGAGGCAGGATTTGAACCTGCGACAGTAGCAGTCGCTCGCTTTCGGACTGAAGGGCCTAGAACCGATCGGCTACCGCGGCCGGCAAACACACTTCATCTGATTGCTACATTCAACTGCTTGCAACTTCCTCGTTTCGAAAACTGGTCTCACCGAGCAAGGCGACCGCACCCTCCATATTCATTGGCAGAGCCAAAAACTCGCTTGAAAGACCACAGGCAAAGGCCTAAGTTCAGGCGATGTAGCAGAGAAAATGTGGAAATCGATTAGCGTGTTACCAAAACAAAAGCAAAACTGCGTTCCAGCGATCCACATGTAAATAAATGGAACGTATGTAAGGGTGACTGAGTAAAGCAGACACCGTTCATCTTACAGTGCTGCTGATCCTTTCTGGACCGCGAGTCTTTTCAAGCAGACAGAATTCCATTACTACGCGGATAGCACAGTTCTTATTTGTGGATCAATCGTAGTCACAATTTTGAATGGTTGCGCACGGTACGTCTTTACAGAACACTTATCTTCTGGACATAAATGGAAATGAATGTTTCCTCCGATCTATGAATGCGGCAGGGACGCAGACTAATTCTGATGTACTGTTTCCAGATACTTCTAGCAGAGATCTTTCGATGGGTTGTAGTAAATAAACGCCGGTACATATCACCACCAGCGAGCATATCATTATTCGACGTCGCGCGGGGCTGAGCGTTTTTCTCTTAACTAAGAGGAATATTTTGGTTTCTTGCACTGCACTCGACGGGTCACAAAAAATGGGTGCTCTGTAGGAAGGAAAAACTAATTTCCAAATGAAGGTCATCTTTCTGTGACCCTCATTACTCCCTACTGAGCGGCAAATAGTGTTTAGTGTGTAACTTGCATAACAGCCTTCAAGGTTTGGTGACTCCACTGCGCGAAAAGGCGTAATAACACTGTACGTGAAGTTCCGTGACTAACGTGTTTTGAACGTGCGAAGGACGTCTTCCTCAAACCCAGTGAAACTAATCTGTAAGTCAACGGTCTAGGTGCTTTATCTGCGTCAGCAGTAAGTTGATTTTCTTTTCCATCTTATCTGTTCAACGCCAATAAGTTAAATTTATTCATATAAGTCTCTGCAGGTATCCCACAATAATGTTATCAGAATCTCCTGCTAAAGGCAGTCCCTTACAATAGAATCATATCGTCAGTCTGAATGTAACCACATTACCTTCATTACCTTCCATATTACCTTCACATCGTCCATGTAATCTTCCAAAAGTCTTTCTCCTCTTCCTAGTGGTAAGATCCCAATTCGTAATGTTTTCCTAAAAACTCCTATGCCTCAATACATAAACCGGAAGTCTTGTTTTGTGCTTCACTATCCTTAGAGTAGAAACGTTTTTTTATGTTACTGTCCAACTGCATCGCCTTACTTTTCAGATCTACTCTGGCCTGTTTTGAGAATCAAATATTTTTGTTTTTATTCACTTTTGCTCACGACGTCATCTGTTAATTTCATGCTTTTTATTTTCTCGACATTTATCTGAACACTCACTGCCTTTTCTTTAATCTTAATTACCCACACAGTTATTTCGAAAAAACAATAGCTAATATAGTCAGTCGAGTCACATGTCTTCCATGTTCTTGGTTTCCTTATAACATCATTTTTTCTGCTATCATACTTCAATCAACAATGTTACTCCATAATCAGACCTCGTGTTTACGTACTGCCCATCGACCAATATGTCGTTCCCTACCGTGCAGCGTCAATGGGGAAGGAATGTACTTAGCACAAAACTTTAGCGGCCTTTAGTGTCTTAGTTCTTCTCTTTGAAATGTCTCCTCAATTGTTCTTGCGGGACTGGTTCATCCCGCCAATAAAAATCGTCGGTGGTGCCGACGATTAGCCCGAGACCCTCTGTCTCATAAGCAGCTGATCGTTCACAAGAACGTTGTACATTAGTGGATATACATTAAAAAAAGAAGAATTTCTACATTTGAAGTCAGTCTTCACTGTTCTCAACATAATGTGCTCAAGCTGCCATTTGCAAATCAATGAAATTTATCTCTATATCTGTTTCTAGAACCATGCACTAACGTACATTTTCTAAAGCCAAATACGTTCTAACATTTCCATCCTAATATTTCTGCGTTCATCTACATCTACACTTCTGTTACCACTGCCGTTCCCCTCGTTCTTGTTAATTTGCGGATTTTAGTAGTAGTAGTAGTAGTAGCTTTATTCATCGTTAAATCTCTTTTTACAAGGATATAGGACATGAGAAATTGGAAAAAAATGAAATGGGAGATATGATATTGCGTGAAGAGTTTGACAGAGCACTGAAAGACCTAAGTCAAAACAAGGCCCCGGGGGTAGACAACATTCCATTAGAACTACTGATGGCCTTGGGAGAGCCAGCCCTGACAAAACTCTACCACCTGGTGAGCAAGATGTATGAGACAGGTGCAACATATGCTACGAAGGAATTGTCTGCAACGAAGTATCATAGAGGAAAAAGTGGAAGGAATGAGAGGAAGATACAGGAAGAGAAATGGATGACAGAAGAAGACGAACTTGCAAGCGGATGAAGGACGATGCTGAGAACAGGAGACAATGGTGAGTCTCAAGTTAAAACTTGTCATAAGACATATACATTAAAGAAGAAGAAGAATTTCATCGTGACGCACAACGCCTCTCTCTTGCAGAGCCATTCACCGCGGTTTGATGTCCATCTCCGTTACGCCGCCGCGTCCACTAAACGATCCCGTGACGTAACGCGACACACTTCGTTGAATCTCCTCCGTGCGTTCCATTAACTCAAGAGATAAGGGTCCATGCTGATGAGAAATACACAAAATTAGGTCGCACGAGTATTTCGCAATCCACTTCTTTGATAGTGGAACTGTGTTTGCGCAAGAGTTTTCCCATCAGTGTCAGTCTGCTTTTACTGCAATTACACTCATATTCATAAAAAAAAACAGAACAGTTTGAACGCCTAGAAATAGGACTTTAATATTCACAGGACATGTACATTAGTATGTTATGCAGAAATGATTAGCATTTGAACCATGTCGGCCAGCGGGTTCAAGGTCAACATCGATATTGTGCCGCAACACCACCTACCGGTAAAATGTGCCTGCTGCTCTCGTCGTCGCTGTAAACCGAAGGTAACAGAGCGGTGTGACTTGAGCAGACGTGCTGGATGCCTCGTAGACGTATGCACGAACCATACAGTCAAATCAGTGAATTGGAAAGATGGCACATTTTTGGCATGAAGGAATGTGATGCATCCATCCGGGAAATTGCTGCTCGGGTGGGAAGAAGAGTTTTGCCAGTGCAACGGGTCTGAACAGAATGGTTCACGGGAGGCCGTAGAACACGACGAGATGGGTCAGGTCGCACCACCCAGACCACCCCCCAAGAAGATGGGCACCTCATTCGAATGGCATTGCAAGACAGATCTGCGCCTCCGTCGGCTCTGCCGCAACAGTGTGACAGTGGAACACATCGTACACTATCAGGCGTGACAGTCCGTAGCGTTTATAACGGACTGGGTTACATGGGCGTCGTCCACTTCTCCGCTTACCTTTGACGAATGCACAGAAACACACTAGACGCAGTGGCGTATGGAACGAAGTCACTGGGGGCAGGAATGGTATCAGATAGTGTTTTCGGACGAATCCAGGTTCTGTTTGTTTGAAAATGATGACTGCATTTTGATCTGCCACAGACAGGGGGAGCGACGTCACAGTGACTGCCTTCGCACAGGACATACAGCGCCAGTTGAAGGCCTTACGGTGTGGGGTGCTTTCGGGGACAACCACAAATCACAGCTGGTGTGTGTCCAGGGCACCATGACCAGTGTGACCTACGTGAGTGACATCCTGCGATCTGTACCCATACCATTTCTGACCAACACCCCAGACGCCATTTTTCAGCAAGACAACGCACGACCACACGTTGCTGCACGAACGCGTGCCTTCTTGATGTCGCAGGCTGTCAGCCTTTTCCCCGGCCCACCAGATCACCAAACGGGTTGCCAATCGAAAATGCGTGGGATATGGTGAAACGCCGGTTGCAACGCTGTGACCCAGTCCATACCACCACACATGAACTTTGGGACCAGGTGAATGCAGCATGGATCACTATACCACAGGACGCCATTCGCGCTTTATACATCTACACTGATGGCCATTAAAATTGCTACACTAAGAAGAAATGCAGATGATAAAAGGGTATTCATTCGACAAATATATTATACTAGAACTGACTTGCGATTACATTTTCACGCAATTTGGGTGTATAGATCCTGAGAAATCAGTATCCAGAACAACCACCTCTCGCCGTAATAAGGGCCTTGATACGCCTGGGCATTGAGTCAAACAGCTTGGATGGCTTGTACAGGTACAGCTGCCCATGCAGGTTCAATACGATACGACAGTTCACCAAGAGTAGTGTCTGGAGTATTGTGACGAGCCAGTTGCTCGGCCACCATTGACCAGACGTTTTCAGTTGGTGAGAGATCTGGAGAATGTGCTGACCAGGGCAGCAGTCGAACATTTTCTGTATCCAGAAAGGCCCGTACAGGACCTGCAACATGCGGTCGTACATCATCCTGCTGAAATGCAGGGTTTAGCAGGGATCGAATTAAGGGTAGAGCCACGGGTCGTAACACATCTGAAATGTAACGTAGACTGTTCAAAGTGCCGTCAGTGCGAACAAGAGGTGACCGAGACGTGTAACCAATGACACTCCATACCATCACGCCGGGTCATACGCCAGTATGGCGATAACGAATACACGCTTCCAATGTGCGTTCACCGCGATGTTGCCAAACACGGATGCGACCATCATGATGCTGTAAACAGAACCTGCATTCATCCGAAAAAATGACGTTTTGCCATTCCCAGGTTCGTCGTTGAGTACACCATCGCAGGCGCTCCTGTCTGTGATGCAGCGTCAAGGGTAACCGCAGCCACGGTCTCCGAGCTGATAGTCCCTGCTGCTGCAAACGTAGTCGAACTGTTCGTGCAGATGGTTGTTGCCTTGCAAACGTCCCCATATGTTGACTCAGGGATCGAGACGTGGCTGCAGGATCCGTCACAACCATGCGGATAAGATGCCTCTCATCTTGACTGCTAGTGATACGAGGCCGTTGGGATCCAGCACGGCGTTCCGTATTACCCTCCTGAACTTACCGATTCCATATTCTGCTAAGAGTCATTGGATCTCGACCAACGCGAGCAGCAATGTCGCGATACGATAAACCACAATCGCGATAGGCTACAATCCGACCTTTATCTAAGTCGGAAACGTGATGGTAAGCATTTCTCCTCCTTACACGAGGCATCACAACAACGTTTCACCAGGCAACGCCGGTCAACTGCTGTTTGCGTATGAGAAATCGGTTGGAAACTTTCGTCATGTCAGCACGTTGTAGGTGTCGCCACCGACGCCAACCTTGTGTAAATGCACTGAAAAGCTAATCATTTGCATATCACGGCGTCTTCTTCCTGTCGGTTAAATTTCGCGTCTGTAGCACGTCATCTTCGTGATGTAACAATTTTAATGGCCAGTAGTGTACATCTACATCATATTTCGCAAGCCACCTAATGGTGTGTGGCGGATGGTGTTTTCGGATTTTGATCCCTCCAAGTCTGTTCCACTCGCGAATAGTGCGCGGGAAGAATGATTGCTGTTAAGGCTCTGTATTGGCTCTAATTTCGCGAATTTTCTTCTCGTGGTCAATACGTGAGATGTATGTGATGGGACGTAATATGTTGTTTGACTCCACCTGAAAAGTGGTGTCCCGAAATTTCAATAGTAAATCTCTTCGTGATGCATAACGTCTCTCATGTAACGTCTGCCAGCGGAGTTTGTTTAGCATCTCTGTAAAGTTCTCTCGCCAGCTAAATGATCCCGTGACGAAACGAGCCGCTCTTCGTTGGCTCTTCTCTATCTCCGCTATCAGCCTTATCTGATAGGGATCCCAGACAGATGAACAATACTCAAGAATCGGGCGAACAAGTGCCTTATAAGCCACTTCTTTCGTGGATGAGTTACATTTCCTTAAGTTTCTTCCGATGAATCAACATTTTACCAAAAAGCGGGTCAATCCCGCAATCGGCTCATTCAGGGCTTGGGCCAGCAGCAACACCACCGACCAACTACCCGTTGGCCGGACCTGTTGCGGGAATAACCCTTCCCACAACAACACCAGGACCCACGAGATAAACACCGAGAGGACCTCAACAACGGTTAGGATGTCTTTTCAAACATATTTATTTCAGGTTCTGCAGGAACAGCACACAAGTGCTTACCCTGCTCACACACGTGCCTCAGGTAGGCACGTCAGTAACGGAGTCGGAGTCGACCGAACCCAGTTCCCTCTGAGCAGCCATAGCGTACGGATCTCCGTGCCGGCACGTTCACAGGAGCTCAGTCCGTCAGTTCACCTGATGATGACGACATGTATGATCGCCGAAATGTTGTGCCCGTTGGACACTATAAACCGGCAGCACACCCGTGGATATTTTGATTATCACTGGTTACATTTATTTTCAACAACGGAGACATCTTGCAGTCGTAATCCAAAAACATGACCAGGAATATACGAATACATAATATAATACACTACTGGCCATTCAAATTGCTACACCAAGAAGAAATGCAGATGATAAACGGGTATTCATTGGACAAATATATTATACTAGAAATGACATGTGATTACATTTTCATGCAATCTGGGTGCATAGATCCTGAGAAATCAGTACCCAGAACAACCACCTCTGGCCGTCATAACGGCCTTGATACGCCTGGGCATTGAGTCAAACAGAGCTTGGATGGCGTGTACAGACATAGCTGCCCATGCAGCTTCGACACGATACCACAGTTCATCAAGAGTAGTGACTGGCGTATTGTGATGAGACACCTGGATTCATCTGAAAAAATGACGTTTTGCCATTCGTGCACCCAGGTTCGTCGTTGAGTACACCATCTCAGGTGCTCCTGTCTGTGATGCAGCGTCAAAGGTAACCGCAGCCGTGGTCTTCGAGCTGATAGTCCATGCTGGTGCAAACGTCGTCGATCTGTTCGTGCAGATGGTTGTTGTCTTGCAGACGTCCCCATCTGTTGACACAGGGATCGAGACGTGACTGCACGATCCGTCACAGCCATGCGGATAAGATGCCTGTCATCTCGACTGCTAGTTATCTTGGGAATTTGTCACCGTATAGGGTAGGGTAAACATAGTCATGTGTAGGGACTGTGGTTGTTGTGAGCGGACGCAAGGAGAATTGGCCACTCTTCGGGGGCAGGTGGAGGCTTTGTCTGTTAGGCTCATCGAGCTCGAGGCGCAGGCGTCGGCTCGTAGTGGCGTTGGGGCAACTGTGGTGAGACCTATGCCTACTTCGGTGGCCTTGGAATCACATGGAACCCCTGATGTCGCTGCGTCTTCCGGCAGTGAGCATCTTACCGGTCAGCCATCACTCCAGGGTGAATGGCGGACAGTGGTGGGCTCTCGCGTGCCTGGCCGAAAGGCGAAGGTGGGATCTGGCCGCGTGGCAGCTGCCTTACCCCTTTCCAACAGGTACGGGGTGCTTCCTAGTGGTGATGACATCGTTTCCGAGCCACCACAGGATGCCTCGCCTGTTGGGCCAGTGGCCGATTCTCCGGCAAGGTCCCGACAGTCACAGAGGGCGGGCCTATTAGTTATAGGGAGCTCCAACGTTAGGCGGGTTATGGAGCCCCTCAGGAAAATAGCGGGTAGGTCGGGGAAGAATGCCAGTGTGCACTCGGTGTGCTTGCCGGGGGGTCTCGTCCGTAATGTGGAGGAGGCCCTTCCGGCAGCTATTGAACGCACTGGGTGTGACCGGCTGCAGATAGTAGCACATGTTGGAACGAATGACGCCTGCCGCTTGGGTTCTGAGGCCATCCTTGGTTCCTTCCGGCGGCTGGCTGATTTGGTGAAGACAACCAGCATCGCACGCGGAGTGCAAGCTGAGCTTAATATCTGCAGCATAGTGCCCAGAGTCGATCGCGGTCCTCTGGTTTGGAGCCGTGTGGAGGGTCTAAACCAGAGGCTCAGACGACTCTGCGACTATAATGGTTGCAAATTCATCGACCTCCGTTATTGGGTGGAGAACTGTAGGGCCCCCCTAGACAGGTCAGGCGTGCACTACACACCGGAAGCAGCTACTAGGGTAGCAGAGTACGTGTGGCGTGCACACGGGGTTTTTTTAGGTTAGAGGGACCCCCCCTTGGGCGAAACGATAAAATACCTGACGGCTTACCAGAGAGGACATTATCATCGTTGATAAAGAACGTCCGTCCTCAGAGACCAAAAACAGGTAAAGTTAACGTAATATTGGTAAACTGCAGGAGTATCCAGGGCAAGGTTCCTGAATTAGTATCTCTTATTGAAGGAAATAGTGCGCATATAGTATTAGGAACGGAAAGTTGGTTAAAACCGGAAGTGAACAGTAACGAAATCCTAGACACAGAATGGAATATAAACCGCAAGGATAGGATAAACGCCAATGGTGGAGGAGTATTTATAGCAGTAAAGAATTCAATAATATCCAGTGAAGTTATTAGCGAATGCGAATGTGAAATAATCTGGGTTAAGCTAAGTATCAAAGGTGGGTCAGATATGATAGTCGGATGCTTCTATAGACCACCTGCATCAGCAACCGTAGTAGTTGAGCGCCTCAGAGAGAACCTGCAGAACGTCGTGAAGAAGTTTCGTGATCATACTATTGTAATAGGGGGAGACTTCAATCTACCAGGTATAGAATGGGATAGTCACACAATCAGAACTGGAGCCAGGGACAGAGACTCTTGTGACATTATCCTGACTGCCTTGTCCGAGAATTACTTCGAGCAGATAGTTAGAGAACCAACTCGTGAAGCTAACGTTTTAGACCTCATAGCAACAAATAGACCGGAACTTTTCGACTCCGTGAATGTAGAAGAGGGTATCAGTGATCATAAGTCAGTGGTTGCATCAATGACTACAAGTGTAATAAGAAATGCCAAGAAAGGAAGGAAAATATATTTGCTTAACAAGAGTGATAGGGCACAAATCGCAGAATATCTGAGTGACCACCATCAAACGTTCATTTCTGAGGAAGAGGATGTGGAACAAAAATGGAAAAAATTCAGAAACATCGTCCAGTACGCCTTAGATAAGTTCGTACCGACTAAGGTCCAAAGCGAGGGGAAAGATCCACCGTGGTATAACAATCATGTACGAAAGGTACTACGGAAACAAAGAAAGCTTCATCATAGGTTTAAGAGTAGTCGAATCATAGCTGATAAGGAAAAGCTGAACGAAGCGAAAAAGAGCGTAAAGAGAGCAATGAGAGAAGCATTCAACGAATTCGAACATAAAACATTGGCAAACAATCTAAACAAGAACCCTAAAAAGTTTTGGTCATATGTAAAATCGGTAAGCGGATCTAAATCCCCTATTCAGTCACTCGTTGACCACGATGGCACCGAAACAGAGGACGACCGAAGAAAGGCAGAAATACTGAATTCAGTGTTCCGAAACTGTTTCACTGCGGAAAATCGTAACACGGTCCCTGACTTCAGCCGTCGCACGGACGCCAAAATGGAAAATATTGAAATAAACGATATCGGAATTGAAAAACAACTGCTATCACTTAGTAGCGGAAAAGCATCCGGACCAGACGAGATACCCTTAAGATTCTACAGTGATTATGCTAAAGAACTTGCCCCCTTTCTATCAGCAATTTATCGTAGATCGCTGGAAGAACGTAAAGTACCTAGCGACTGGAAGAAAGCGCAGGTCGTTCCCATTTTCAAGAAGGGTCATAAATCAGATGCGAATAATTATAGGCCTATTTCGCTTACGTCAATCTGTTGTAGAATAATGGAACATGTTTTGTGTTCTCGTATTATGACGTTCTTAGATAATACAAATCTCCTTCATCATAACCAACATGGATTCCGCAAACAGAGATCATGTGAAACTCAGCTCGCCCTATTTGCCCAAGAAATTCACAGTGCCGTAGACACTGGCGAGCAGATTGATGCCGTATTCCTGGACTTCAGGAAGGCATTTGATACGGTTCCGCACTTACGTTTAATGAAAAAAAATACGAGCTTACGGAATATCGGACCAGGTTTGTGATTGGATTCAGGATTTCCTAGAAGAAAGAACACAACATGTCATTCTTAACGGTTCAAAATCTGCAGATGTAGAGGTAATTTCGGGAGTACCGCAAGGAAGCGTGATAGGACCTTTATTGTTTACAATATACATAAATGACTTAGTTGACAACATCGGTAGCTCCGTGAGGCTATTTGCAGATGACACGGTTGTCTACAAGAAAGTAGCAACATCAGAAGACTCGTACGTACTCCAGGAAGACCTGCAGAGGATTAATGCATGGTGCGACAGCTGGCAGCTTTCCCTAAACGTAGATAAATGTAATATAATGCGCATACATAGGGGCAGAAATCCATTCCAGTACGATTATGCCATAGGTGGTAAATCATTGGAAGCGGTAACGACCGTAAAATACTTAGGAGTTACTATCCGGAGCGATCTGAAGTGGAATGATCACATAAAACAAATAGTGGGAAAAGCAGGCGCCAGGTTGAGATTCATAGGAAGAATTCTAAGAAAATGTGACTCATCGACGAAAGAAGTAGCTTACAAAACGCTTGTTCGTCCGATTCTTGAGTATTGCTCATCAGTATGGGACCCTTACCAGGTTGGATTAATAGAAGAGATAGACATGATCCAGCGAAAAGCAGCGCGATTCGTCATGGGGACATTTAGTCAGCGCGAGAGCGTTACGGAGATGCTGAACAAGCTCCAGTGGCGGACACTTCAAGAAAGGCGTTACGCAATACGGAGAGGTTTATTATCGAAATTACGAGAGAGCACATTCCGGGAAGAGATGGGCAACATATTACTACCGCCCACATATATCTCGCGTAATGATCACAACGAAAAGATCCGAGAAATTAGAGCAAATACGGAGACTTACAAGCAGTCGTTCTTCCCACGCACAATTCGTGAATGGAACAGGGAAGGGGGGATCAGATAGTGGTACAATAAGTACCCTCAACCACACACCGTAAGGTGGCTCGCGGAGTATAGATGTAGATGTAGATGTAGTGATACGAGGCCGTTGGGATCCAGCAAGGCGTTCCGTATTACCCTCCTGAACCCACCGATTACATATTCTGCTAAGAGTCATTGGATCTCGACCAACGCGAGCAGCAATGTCGCGATACGATAAACCGCAATCGCTATAGGCTACAATCCGACCTTTATCTAAGTCGGAAACGTGATGGTACGCATTTCTCCTCCTTACACGAGGCATCACAACAACGTTTCACCAAGCAACGCCGGTCAACTGCTGTTTGTGTATGAGAAATCGGTTGGAAACTTTCCTCATGTCAGCACGTTGTAGGTGTCGCCACCGGCGCCAACCTTGTGTGAATGCTCTGAAAAGCTAATCATTTGCATATCAGAGCGTCTTCTTCCTGTCGATTAAATTTCGCGTGTGTAGCACGTCATTTTCGTGGTGTAAGAATTTTAATGGCTAGTAGTGCACATATAACGGCAAGGAAGACTGTGAAAAGTGATGCTACTCCACGAAAACGCCCACCCGCATTCTGCTAAGCTATCAAGTAACACTATACAGGAGACGTGTTGGAAAGTCATTCCGCATCCACCTAATTCACTGGTGTTGTGCCCTCCGCTCTCTGTCGAACAACCTTCAAGGAACTTCTTTTCCGAATGAAAATACTCTCCGAACATCGCTCGATGAGTTCTTTGCCTCAAAAACTCGTGATTTCTATAGTCGCAGAATCGAAAAGTTACCCCAGCGTTGGCAGACTGTTGTAAATAGTGATTGAGAATATATTATTGATGACTAAAATCTTTGTTATATGTATGTGTTGTGTTTATTAAACTTACGAAAAATGCTACGAACTCAGGCACCGACCGAGTAGGAAAAGCTATCATGCGCATTTCTTAGCAACGGCTGGAATGGAGGTTGGTCGGAACTGACAGTGAATAAACTAACTAAAAGAATTTTCTGTTGGTCTGGATCCACGTGGAAATCGTGAATACCAACTTGCAAAAAGAAGCGTAGAGCCACATAAACATCACGTAAACCTTAATATCATGTTAGTAAACCATCTAAGCCATCTACTTGGCCACCACATTAGAACCAGAGTGGTTTCACGATTTACAAGTGGATCTAGTCCACCAGAAAAGTCTTTTGCACGGTTTATTCACCCTGAATTCTGACCAACCGCCTTTCCAGCCAGTGATATGATATGAAATGCTCTTGATAGCTTTTCATTAAGGCTTAATCAAGCCTTAACCAGGCGAAAGGCGTTATTTGTAATAAAAATAACTTTGCAGCTGAGACTGTTTCATTACACAATCATAAAAAACGGTTGCTGTACCAATCACCCTGTCATGGAGTGGAATGATTTTTTCATAGAAAGGTATTTCTGCTGAACAAGAGCGACAAAAACAGATTTCAAACTAACTGAACTATCAAAATGAAAATTTCATCTTCAGCACTCTCAATGTTGAGCAGGAATGGTCAAAGTTTACGAGCATTGTATGATATGCCTTAGTCAGTTAGGTGCCGAGCAACGTTCTGGGGGATGAAAAAGAATTGCGTGGTTCGACAGCCGTGTTAGAAATCTCCAACGAAGGAAAAGAGAGCTTTACTGCAAAATTAGACGTAGCCAAAACTTCAAAGAGAAAGAAAAACTGAACGAAGCGAAATTACTATAAGGAGAGACATGCGTGAAGCGTTCAACGAAATCCAAATTAAAACCCTATCTACCAACTTGACAGAAGGTCCTAAGAAGTTTTCGTCTTGTGTTAAATCAGGAAACCGATCGAAGCCATCTGTCCAGTCACTCTGTGACTACAATGACATCAAAACTAAAGATGGCGGAGAGAAGCTTGAACCAACAAAAGAGCCCTCTTTCGAATAATACTTAACATTGCTCGCCAGTTTGAGATCCGTACCAGATAGGATATATAGAGGAAACAGAGAAGATCCAAAAAAGTTCGTCAGGTCTCGTTACAGTTTCATTTAGTAATCACAAAAACGTGACGTAGACGCTCAGCCATCTCCTATGGCTGACACTGCAGGAGAGGCGTTCTGCATCATGGTGTAGTTTACTGTCAAAGTTCCGAGAGCGGACGTTCCCAGAACAGTCAGCCGATATATTGCTTCCTCCTGGGTGCACTATCTGGTCGGAAGTATCCCGATAAACTTACGTATTACAGATTTGACCACTAGATGTCACGAGAGGCGGACCGCGCCAGTATAAAAGGAGGAGGGGGGGATTGTGTTGTCAGTAGAGAAACAGTTTCAGCACAATGAGTCGTTCGGTAGAGCTCAGTGACTTCGAACGCGAACGTGGCCAAGTCGTTGGACGTCATCTGAGTAAGAAATCCGTCAGGGAAACTTTAAACGTTGTAAAGCTTCACGAGTCGACTGTCGGTGATGTGATTGCAGAGTGGTAACGCGAAGGAACATCCCCAGCTAAGACAAGGCCAGGTGGTATGTCTAATGGCAGTGACACACCAAAATCACAAATGTAATCCGTTGTAGTTGCTACATATTTTATTACAATCAAAAGCGTTATAAAATCACAATCACAATAATACAGGAGACTTCCTTACAAGGCCAGATCACTTGGGCAAATAACAAATTTCTTTAACCGGAAGAAGACCCATAAAACTTGAAATTTGAATATGACTAGGTAAATATACTCAGGTAAAGTTTTACTTAAATAGCACAAATGTCCATACAATTCCCATCAGAACTCTCATTACTTCCAATCAGCTGAGGAACAGATTAAGGGTAAGGACACAGATCCTTTAAGGTTTGGCTAGCCGACTTTCCTAAACAAAACTATATACAAATGACTAAAACAATTAAAGAGATGTTTTAATTTTGACCAAACCAATCTTCAAATTTACTTATTCAGTTGATTAATCAACAATATTCTTAGAATGGTTACAACTAGAACATGACCATATGACAATACCCCTAAAATGAGGTTGCTTCAATATTGCGTGGGAATTAGCAATAGACGCGAGCAGACCAGGGATTCAAATCAATACGAGAGATCCACGAGACAGGAAATGACATAGAAATGTACTCTTCTTTGCACTGCGATTGAACTTCAGATGCTATAATTCACCACCGGGAAGATGGAATCACGCAACAGTGACATCATAACCCAAGATATAAAGGAGAGGACAGGGCCTTAAATATCTCTCTGCCTCCGTGGTGCTCTGCTGCCAGTATGCTAGCGTCGACCGCTGCCAATTATCTGTAACAAACATCAACGGCAGACAATATTCTGAGACATAAACTACACAATCTTATCTAGAGAACAGGTGATCAATACAACTGAATAGAAACAAATTAGCCTCCGTGAGTTACTTGGCCAGTGCCAGCCCTTAAACTTTGATTAATAAGTTCGCTAAAAATCATGCACTAAAGTTAAGATGATAAGAATTATCTCGGCGCACATTTACACGCCAAACTACCAAATGAACTACACGGTAGAATAGAGGACGTATCTTGGCGTGTCTTGAAACGCCAGAGCCGGACTTACTACTCGTTGCACTTCTAGCTACATCTTCAAACACGCTTCATCTCGGTTGGTTGGGCGTAGCCACACTTCCTCAACTGCCGCCAAGATAGTTAGTCACGACACCGAGGTAAGTGATAAACAACTGAAACAATTCCACAAGATTTTTAGTACACTGGCATATTCAATTAAGCCGCACGCAGCCCACCGAAGCAACTCGGCGACTCCAATTCAATCGGCCGGGATAGCTTATAACAGACTCGAAGGAGCTTGTCCTTCCGACCTCTAGGAAAACCAGATCACCATGGGCGGTGGATCAGTCCTCACGACTCAACTGCCGTAGCCGTTGGCCCCGCTCCTTCGCTGTCCGACTCGTCCTCTTCCGTTCTGCCTACGTACACAGTCTCACGTGACTCTCGCTCACCGCCGTTCCCGACACACCTCCCTAGCAGAGCGCATGCGCTGCCGTTAAATCCGCGCCACCAAAGATGAGCAGAAGACAAATAAGCATCGAAGTCGACTCAAAGATCAAAATGACGATCGATGGAAACTGGTGCCAGAAACACACCGGCTCAACAGGCATACCTCATGTACTGACGAATAGGGACCGTCTACCATTGCGAGGAGGTGGCGGGTACTACAGAAAATAGCACGAAATCAGCGAAAGGAATCATTCGTGAGTTGCTAGCTATCCAGCTAAGAAAAGACTATGCGCCGTGGATTAAAAAGAATGGGATACAATGACAGCACCTCCTCATAAGCCTGTGGTCAATGCTAACCGCGATGTAAAGAGCACCGCCACTAGAGAGCGGGTGACTGGAAACGAGTGATTTGGAGTGACTAGTCCCGCTACACCTTATGGCAATCAGATGGAATTTTTTGGATTTGGCTCGCGTCTAGAGAACGTTACCTGCCATCACGTGTGTTGCCTATAGTGAACTACGGAGGAGCTTGTGTTTTCGGCCATTATGTTGTGGTCCCCTCCTTGCGCTTAAGAAAACGCTAAATGCAGAAGCACATGAACACATTTCGCAGCATTTGTGTATTGAGTATAGCAAAAGAGAAGTTCGGGGACCATGACTGTATGAGCATAACAATTCACGCTGTCATACAGCAGCGACGGCTAGGCAATGGTTTGTGGACGGTAACATTCTCGACCTGCATACAGTGGAACACCTTCGGGATGAGTTAAAATGTCCACTTCTATCGAGATTCCAGTGTCCAGTATTACTACCTTCACATCACAACTTCCTCTATTTTGGAATGCCGTTCTTCCAAAGACATTCAGATACCTCGCTGAAGGTATCCCTGACACCACGTTAATGTCCACCAATAGGTGTCCGGATGCCTTTGATCAGATAGCGTATATCTCGCGAAAAGACTACGAAGGTAAAATTAGAGAGACTCGGGCTCACACTGAAAGGTATCTGTATAGATTATGAACCGTATCATTGGAAATCATGAACTGCACCTACTAAAATTCCATGAACAATATACGATTTTAATTTACCAGACGGAGGGACTGTGCGTTCTGTTCTCTGCCACACAACAGATCTGTTCATAGGGAATGTATTTTATAAAACTGAAATTTTGTTTAGCAAGCAATGAAATAAATAGGCCTGCATCAACTGCACAAGGGTCAAACGCTGTAGAATCTATCCTATGAAACAGAGATTGGAATACGTGGAATAAAACATTAACATTAAAATTTAATTTAAACTAGATTTAATACTTATTTTACGTAATCAGACTACAAAAGTACTACTCATTTATATAAAATCATAATGGTTGCTTGCGCCTGCTTTAAATAACCACATGAGTGGAACAAATAAACAGCTATTTTGCCTGATGTGCTTGTAAATCATCAGAGTCTTATAAAATAGGAGTCACTTAATGCTAAGGAATCAGACACGCACTTCAAATTCATACTAACACCACGCAGTAGATAGAATAGGAACTGGAAATACTACAACATGCACCACAATCACATATAGCCGGAAAAATGTTTTTTTTTTCCACCGGCTTAACGCAAAATACGGAAAACTCAAGCCGTGGAACTGAACGAGAACTGCGATCCGAAATGCAGATCAGATCGGGAATACCTGTAAAACAGCACGCACGTGAAGGCAATGTAATTTAAGCTCTACAAGTATAGAATAAGAACTGAATACCGCGGCATGCTGGCTCTTAGGTTTTTTGAACAAGTGACCCTAGCTACACAAAGTTTGACCAAGAAAAAATATAAAAATTTCAAAAAGTCGTTTAATCCGTGGGAGGAACAACACATATAAGTAAATTATCACGGAATAATTGCATTATAAAGCATATACCGAGAACTGAAGGTTCTTCAAAACAACGACGAACTCGTGGGATTGAGCAGACAATGGCACTCCCACTAAAGAATGGAAATTACAGAATACCGATGAAATTGGTGAAACAAAAGTAGAAATAATATAATAAACTCAAACATACGCACTTTCACTCTGGGAAACACCAATTCCAATTGAGACTAAGCAGAGTTCGCACGCCACCCTCCCACATTTCTAATTCTGGTTGAACGAAGTAACTATTTGTAAAATCGAAGTTACAAAAAACTCTACGACTTCCCATTCCGAATGAAATATTCCGCTTGGTTAGAAAGAACTGAAGTCAGAAAATAAGTGGATTGAAATTTCGACCAGGCTGAAACTTAAACAGACTCAGTTACCATACTCACTACTGCAAACGAGCTGCCACGAACAACTCCTCTCTTCAAAATCCCAGATCAGAGTATCCAGCACCCTGAGCTAATCGGGATACCGACACACAGGTAGCGGAAGTTGTCAGGGAACACCCTGACTGCACCTTGCCAACTTAACGGCAATAGCGCTTTGACTAGAAAAGAATGAAATCTCGATTGCCACTCTTTAAGCGTGCGCCAGTAATGGCTTAAATGCCACAGTAGAATACAGGAAGTTTACCAGAGACCAGACGTTATGAAAATTCAACACACGTACGCATTCACTCACTTTGTCATTCTTAGATGATAGGAATGGGAAACAAGGGTAGTAGTACAACATAAATACATTGTAATTAATTGTGGAGATGATATAGGAAGCACAGATGCGTAATAAATCACTACATGGATATAAAATAAACATCGAATAAACATTAATTCAGCGAATGTATACAACTGTGGATGACTGGAGCGCGCTCAGCTGCCTATTATATTTCTCCTGGCATGTTTACTGAATATAACGGAAGCGTAAGGTGCTAATGGACATGTGAAACGACGTTAAATTTTATTTAAACACTAGCTTAGCGCCCGCTGCTTCGATCACGTAGACTGTATGGCCTGCAGCTATTTTTTTATTTTTATTTAACTGATTTTTCATGTAGTTCACAAACTGCAACACCTTCTAAATTGTTCACTCTAATTAAGGCCATGTAAGCATGACCTCTTCCGAATGTTCTTCAGACCAAAAAGAGATTCTTGTAGCTGGAGTCAGAAGTTTTTGTTAATCACGCCTTTTGCGTTCTTGTCGAGATATTTCCATCACAACTTTTATCCCCGAACAAATATTTCTTTATGAAATACCAGTTTTCATAAATTTAGCTTTAAATTTTTCTATGTAATGAAATATTTTCTTAAAAATTTTCATCCCTTATTGCACTCCCTTACGGTTTGGATTTCTAGAAACATTGAAACACAGATTTTTAAATTTCTAACCGAGAAGTGAAATACCAATTCTCATAGATGTAGCTTTAAAAATGCTGTAGTAGTTCTTTAGTAATAATTTACTTTCAAAAGAACTTTCACCCACTATCCCATAGTGGCTAAATTTTCAAAAATGCTGAAACACTATATCTTATTTCTGACTGAGAAACCAAATAACAGTTTTCGTAGTTCTAGCTTCAAAATCGCCTTAATAGCAACATACTTTCAATTAGCCTTTCATCCCCTATTTCACCACCTTAGCAGTGGAATTTCGGACAATCCCTACTTGAACGATGTTTATACGAGTATTGTAAGATCCACACCCTCGCCGAACTTCAAGTTTTTATCCTTAGCCGTTTGGGCTGGGCAACGATGAATCAGAGAATCAGTCTGTCTCATCCCATTAGGGGTTGAATTTCCAAAAACATTTAAACATATTTTTTCATCTCTAACCGAGACGCCAAACACCAATTTTCATAGATTTAGCTTCAAAAATGCTTGCACAATGAAATATTTCCAAAAGAACTTTCATTCCCTGTTTCACTCCCATAGGGGTTGAATTTCCAAAAACAGTGAAACACCTGTAATATTTTTTATTTCTAACTGAGAAGCCAAATTTAAACGTTCATAGGTTTAGCTTTAAAAAGGCTTTCATAATAAACTATTTTCATAAAACATCTCATCCCCTATTTCAGTCCCTCAGGGGCTCAGTTCCAAATGCACTTAAACATTAATTTTTAATTTATAACCAAGAATACAATTAACAGTGTCCATGATGTAGCTTTCGAAAATTTAGTAGTTCTTTAATACTGATACATTCTCAAAAAAAGCTCTCACCCGCTGTTTCACCCCTATAGGGTTAAATTTCCAAAAATGCTGGAACATGTACATATTTCTTTATTTCTGACCGAGCGAGGTGGCGCAGTGGTTAGCACACTGGACTCACATTCGGGAGGACGACGGTTCAATCCCGTCTCCGGCCATCCTGATTTAGGTTTTCCGTGATTTCCCTAAATCGCTACAGGCAAATGCCGGGATGGTTCCTCTGAAAGGGCACGGCCGATTTCGTTCCCCATCCTTCCCTCACCCGAGCTTGCGCTCCGTCTCTAATGACCTCGTTGTCGACGGGACGTTAAACACTAATCTCCTCCTCCTCTCTCCTTTATTTCTGACCAAGAAACCAAATACCAATTTTCGTAGGTCTAGCTTCAAAATTGCCCTAATAGCGATACCCTTCGGGAAAAAAAACGATCTCCTATTTCACTCCCTTAGGGTTAGGATTCGGAAAAATACCTTCTTAAGCGATGCCTACAGAATAATATTCTCACATTCTCCAAATTTTAAGTTCCTATCCTTAGCAGTTTCGGCTGGGCGATGATGAGTTAGTTAGTGAATGAGTTAGTCAGGCCATTGCCTTTTATGTATAAAGTTTATGAAGGGGTTAATATGGATGCCCATCAACATGGAGGCTTACCAACAATCGTTCCTTCAGTGAACCAGTGGCGACTCGAACGAGAAAGGGGGTATAAGGGGGTAGTGATAATGGTATAGAGGTTACACTTCGCAAGGCGGCTTGAGGATATAGGTCTAGACGGAGACAGTACAAGTGTAGATGGTATGCTCTTTCCTTTCGTTGACTTCCACAGTCTCATATAGGGAAACGTGCAGTTTAATGTGGACTGCGCTCCACGACGGCGCGCGCCATTTTCCATGTTAACCAACAACACCAGGGGTGAATAGAGTAACAAGTACATGATATAAATCATAGGACTAATCAGGAATTGCACCTGAGTGTCTTGAATTCGTAGTCAGGCACTTTAATCAAGAGTAAATCGAGCAAACGTATAGTTGTGACGACCACGGCGGACAGAGCCATCACACCGACGTCATCTCAGACGCCGTCGCAATCTGTTCCACCGCGCGACCGTGGCCCGGGGCGCGGACGGCGGAGGGAGCGCGCCGCGGGCGGAGGGTATTTAAATCGGCCGCCGCCGCGACCGAACCCAGTTCCCTCTGAGCAGCCATAGCGTACGGATCTCCGTGCTGGCACGTTCACAGGAGCTCAGTCCGTCAGTTCACCTGATGATGGCGACGTGTATGATCGCCGAAATATTGTGACCGTTGGACACTATAGACCGGCAGCACACCCTTGGATATTTTGATTATCAAATACGCCGGAAGAAACTCAAGAATCACGTAACCAGTGATGTTTACACTCGAGGAAGTAATTCGTAGTACACCACACCAGTGACGACTGTTCAAATAGACGCGTAACATTATCTTCTATGGATGTGTCCAGGCCTTTGTAGGGAGAATTGCTGCTTTGTTTGGGCCCAATCATTCCTTTCTTTTCCTTATGTTATCATAAAGGCAACAGTAACGATACAGGATGGGATTAGTCGGTATATTCACGAACCAACAGATGACGAGCAAGCAGAGATGCACTTATGGCCACACCCAATGATCATTGTGATTTTGGCTTACAGCGTACAGTATCCATACACTCGATTTTTGAACCTTCCCCACAGCATGCAAATGTCGCACGATGGTGGAATGATCACACTTCACCGCATTTGCCAGTTCTCAAGTACACTAACGTGGATCATTGCGGATTAATGCGTTTAAACGATTTTCATGAAACCACGAAGGCGCTCCTGAACATGGAGAGTCACTAACGTCAAAAGATCCTCATTAAAAGGAAAAAACAAATTTCTTGTCGTGCACTGTCCAGTGGCATTATCCCCGTACAATGTGCAAACGTTTATGGCTGCATATGCTGCTGTCACCATTCTATTGAACACAAACTGAAGAATATCTTAAAAATGTTCAAATTTCTCCTCTTGGAACTGCATTTTCTAGAGTCCACAGCTCCTATCACTATCCCCAAATGACAAAATGACAATATGTAAACTCAAATAGCAACAGTGAACTACAGATAAATAATGACGATCGATAAACAAACCCATAGCAACTGGAATACCAAATTGCAAAACAAAAACGCTACCACGTTATGCACCCACCTAATACTTACAGCCCTTGATTTAGGATATCCCATATCACTTATTTATTTAGACGATATAATCGGCACAGGAGCGTCGCACATGGAACAATGTAGGAACCTTGAATTACTTGTCAGAAAGCTCTTGGAACACAGCTTATGTTGTCGATTGAACAAGTGCAGTTTTTCCGCATCCAATGTTAAATGCTTGGGATACATGCCGAGTGGCCATGGCATTACGCCCACACACAGATACATACGCACAATAATAAAAATGCCAGCACATGGTAACCTCTTACGGTTAGTCTTTTTCAGGTAAGATTATCTTGCTATGCAAAGTTTATTTCCCAAGCAATATAAATCGCGCGCCTGCTCAATTATCTGCGAAAAAAGGGTGTCACATTTGTGTAGTTGTCTTACTTACAACAGTTTTTTCAATTCCTGATGCCACATATGCCGAGGCTGTGGTTGACACTAGCGATGGATGTGTCCCACTACGGGACTGTGGCCGTTTTGTCCCATACATTGTTAGATGGCTCTGACGATCAATCGCCTATATCTGCAAACCATTAACAGCGGCGCAAATGAACTATTCTCAGATTGAGAAAGAGGCTTTGGCAATAATTCGATGCGTATTTGTATTTCGGTAAACTCCACCTGTTAACCGACCACATCGCTTAATATCGATTTTTGGGCATCAGTCGAAGCTCCCAGAAAAGACAGAGCAGTGTCTGCAGTGGTGGGCGTTGTTTATAAGCGCTGTAACTACGAAATTCATTTTACATCCACCACCGAAAGGTTTGGAAGGTAGGAGACGAGGTACTGACGGAATTAAAGCTGTGAGGACGGGTCTGAGTCGTGCCTGGGTAGCTCAGATGGTAGAGCACTTGCCCGCGAAAGGCAAAGGTCCCGAGTTCGAGTCTCGGCCCGGCACACAGTTTTAAACTGCCAGGAAGTTTCATATCAGCGCACACTCCGCTGCAGGGTGAAAATTTCACTATGGAACAAGTTTGATTTCCAGCGCGAAACACAAGAGTGGAACGACCGACTAGCGCGATATGACTTGCGGCTAAAGGAAGGGAAAGCTGAGTACATCAGATCGGTGAGAAGTTGGGGTCGTCAAAGTTGACGGTGAAGATTTAAGAAGATTAGAAAAATTTAAACATCTCAGTTCTACAGTCTCTAGGGATGGCCAACTTGCTGACGAGGTCAACACCAGGACTCAGGCAGCCTGGATGAAGTGGTGAACGCCAACAGACGTCACATGCGATCGTCGGATTAAGGCTTATCTGAAGTCAAAGACCAATCGGGCTGTCATCTTTCCTGTTGTTCTCTACGGCACTGAGTGTTGGTCAATTACAAAAGAGGCAGAACGACGATTGGGCGACATGGAGACTAAGATGCTTTAGATGGACAGGTGGCATCACTCGACTGGATCACGTTTCGAATGATACTCTCAAGAAACGTTTCGCGGCTGCACCGATCAAGAAGAAAATTCAAGAAAGCTGTTTTCAATGGTTTGGACATGTGTTGCGGTTAGGGGGCGATTCCATCGCAAAAGCAGCACACACTGTGTAAGTCATGGGACAAAGTCCCAAAGGACGATCTAGACAGCGATAAACGGAGGCTCTGCACAACGTAATGAAGGCTGTAAATCTTCATTCAGATATGGCTCACCATCAAACAAGATGGATACAGAGAATACACTCAGCTGACCCTGTCACCAGGTGAGACAAGTGCTAAATAAAAGAAGATACAACACTGAGTTTGAGGTCCCCTTAACTTTTGCCAGTAGCTAAAAATCGTAATGTAATTAACAGCTTTTCCTCGCAACTTAGATTCTCTCCTGACTGTACTCTTTTTAGTTCAGAATGGTTGGGTGCTCAGTAGCTCTGAACAAGGTTGATCCATTCTTGAATAACTGCGAAAATCTTGTGCTCTTAGCTGCTTAACTGACAGAACGTGGATGAAATTCTTTCCTTCCATTAGCCACTTCTTTCTCTCGGTTCTTTTCGGCCTCGTTACCTCTAAAACAGCCAAGGCAAAACCCTGTTTTAGTTTCTGTGTAAAACCAAGCGGGATCATGTAGAGCATAAACTCGATCAACTTAGGATAAACAAATCACAACAGGGTGGTGCTGTAATCACTGATTGCGGCCGTTCTGGACGTGTATAGGCTGCCACGAAATTGATCAATCGCCAGCCGACTGGTAAACTGGTGCGTGTGTCGGGATCTTTATCGGACGACTGGGTGTTCGCTAAATCAGATGTTGTTGATTGGTTATGGTCGATTGACTGTGGAACACAACAGCAACTACTAAGGAAGTTGACACCAAAAGTATCGTGAACTGTAGCTTTGCACTGACGCTGCTACTTTGTAAGCCTTGTGAATACATCGCTCATGGTTGAATCAGATGACTCTCAAACCCTTGCATTTACTTCTGTATCAGGATATAGACGTATGACATCAATGATTCCACATACTATCGCCCACACTCTTTACACGAAAAATGAGCGTGCTAAGCTATGCAAGTAAGCAGCCTATGTTGGCTTATACTGATTAAATTTGAGTCCAGTTGCAACTACATCAGAAAATTTCAAACTACTGGCATCCGGAAGTATTCATAGTTTTCTCGTCATTTTGAACAATTTATCAGTAGAAGAAAATAAGAGTGTTCAGTTCAGTTAATTGAATGTAGTTGCAGTGAAGAAGAACTCTGCATAAATAGGCCTCCCGATCCTCGTTAGACTCGTCGAACCAAGCAGATGGTTGAGGGGAAGGCAATGATGTTGTAGCTGAATACTTGTTGGTTTTGCGGTAGTTGTAATAGCAATTAATGCTGTTGCCGTTATTTGTTGCCATTGCAGTTCCCACTGCTTTAGTTTCTGTCGGTGTTGCTGCAGCTGTTGTTACTGTCTCAGCTGCAATTGCTGCTGCCAAACCTTTAGAAAGTCAGGATCCATGCCTCACAGTGAATAGGAGCACACTGAGGAAGTAGGCGCCCTTCTCTATCCTACTGGGCGTAGGTAGAACACAATTTATGATCACTCGCACTGGCAGTGACGTAGAGATCAAGAACAAACAGATGATTCCTGAGGTCGATGACTGCGAATTCACTAAGTGAACTGTAAGCCAGAACCAAAGTCCAGAGCGTAGTAAAAGTCGCCATAAACATGTTCAGCGCTCCAAGTAGAGACCCAAACCGAAAAAATAAAAACAGACAAAGGTCAATTATTCAACTATTAATGGCGCATATCGAAGGCTTCTGAGCATAGCTACAACTGCAGGACAGGTGCGGGCCACAGTATTTATAAGCGCTCCTGCATCACTGGATCTGTCCCTGTGACACACGGTTGTGGTGACGCCCTCCACAGCCTCAAGCCGTGGGCATGGTATGAAGCACAAGCATCTCTGACCTTTCTTCCATGACGACAGCTTGGACGGGGAATCCAAATTACCGTCAGATATTAACATATCTAAGGAAAATATGGAAGCAGTTAAGTAAATAAATGGTTGCTATTGTCGATTCAATGATCCCGCAGCATAGATGTCTCTTAGAGACGTAATGTAACCACAATCCAGATTGCTGTTATAGCAGTTTAACCGTGTATTTATTGTGATTGATCCGTTTCGGCTAGAATGCCATCTTCAGACCGTTTCCGAAAGTTACATAACTTTTTTATTTTATTATAATGTTGGTTAATTATATCTTCGGATATACGAATGTGGTACTTTCCTCTATCTATTACAAGTGGTCGCTGTCACTCTGTGTTGTAAAACAACGGGTGTACGTTTAGGACTCCTTCGCTATAAGCTGTTTTGTGGGTTGCTCCTGTTGTTACCGGTCATTTCAGGTAATTTTTATAATCTGACGATTTATCATCAGATTTGACAGATTGAGAACTGTGGCAGTTGGCCAAAGACACACTACAATCACAGTTACTATGGTTTGTTGCTGTTATCATTTCGGGCTGTGTGTATGGTAATTTATAATAGACGTGTCTGTGGGTAGTTGTTTGTGTCTATTCGTTGTCCTTGGTTAGGAAATCAATAAAATTTTTTATAAAATGTTTGTCTTAAATCCGGTTGTTCATTTAAAATGTCATAGGGCCTTGTATTGCGTGTATGTGGATTTCTGTCTCTTCAAGTACGCCCATTGTTAAACCTTTAGGCAATATGTGTAAAATTTTCATTACTGACTCCATTTGTTTTGTGTTGTGGATATCGTTCTTGAGGTGGTTCAAGAATATAGATGGATTATTTTCGCTAACTTTCGTGTGCTTTCAATATTTTATAGTGTACCGGTAGTTGGCCCTGCTGTCCTACGTAAAATTTATTGCAAATCCTGATATTCGATTTTGTGTATATCTGGATTTGTGTGTATTGATAATTTCGTTGTTCCTGAGTAAAGATTGCGTATACCGGTATTGCTGTTCGTTCTATACGCGAATTGGACACTTATGTTCTCCATTAGTGCGTGTAACTGACTTGATATGGTACCTAAATATGTTAGGTGTATAAGTTTGTTTAGATTTTTTGTGTTTTTCTGGACAATTTTATGTTCTTATGAAATTGTCCAGAGAAACACCAAAGAAAGACTAAGCCAAAATACGTACCTACAACATACTTAGGTACAATATAAAAGAAAGTAAATGCACTAATGAAGAACACAAGTATGCAATTCGCGTATAGAACCAACAATAATATCCGGCATAGGCTTCACGAAAAACAAAATTACCAATGTATACAAACCAAGGCATATACAAAATCAAACGGCAGGACCGCAATAACTTTTAAATAGGACAGATAGGGCGCAAGTTCACTATAAGATATCGGGAGCACAGAAGAATTAGCGACAATAATCCATGCACATTCTTCAACCATCTAAAGGACGATATCCACAAAGGAGAACAAATGGAGTTAATGACAATTTTACGCAGTTTACCTGAAGGTGTCACGAAGAACGTACTTGGCAACATACGTATCTGCATACACACAATGCAGCGCCATGATGACATTTTAAATGAACAACCGGATTTATAACATAAACATTTCATAGAAAATTTTATTGATTTCCTAACCAAGGATAACGTATAGATACATAAAACTATCCACAGACACATAGATTACAAAGATCATACAGACAGCCCGAAATTATAAAAGCAACACACCACTGCAACTGTAATTATACAGCACCTTTGAACAATTGTCAAGACTCTTAATGTGTCAGATCGTACGTTAAAACGTCATATTATAAATATTACAAGAAAGGCCCATTAACAACACGAGCAAACCACAAAACAGCTAATAACATGAGTTCTAAACATCCACCGTGTTGTAATACATTTGTATATCCGAAAATATGATAACTTACTTTGTGTTCTGCCTTACGGCAGGTCTTGTCATGGGGGAAGCCCCGTGAGAGAATTCCACAGCATGAGCGTCTTTGGAAGTGATTCCAGTGGTGGTTTCCCATTGCCTTCCACTGATGATGATGAAGCGATAATGAGGACAACAAAACACCCAGTCCCTGAGCAAAGAAAATCTCCGACCCAGTCGGGAATCGAACCCGGGCTCCTAGGCGTGACAATCCGCCGCGCTGACCACTTATCTATCGGGGCGGTCAAATTTGATTAATAACATTATAATAAAACAAAAAATGTGTAACTTTCGCAGATGGTCTGAAGACCGCATTCTAGTGGAAACGGATCCATCACAATAAATAAATCGTTGACCTGTTATAGCAACAATCTGGATTGTATTACATAAATGGGTACCTTATAGTGAAATGCAAGTCAGCGATGCCAGATCTTTGATTTCTGTGTAGTTCATTAGAGTGTATTTCTGTTTCCGTATGCATCAATAGTTCTGTAATTTAACAGTGTAAATTAGTCAAGGGTTCGAACTGCATCCTTACATAGAGTAGAAACACACCAATACAGAGCAGACACTGAAACTGTTAAACTTGCTCCAAAATAAACCTGTGTTTTTACCGATGCTAAGCAACACAATGTTTCTCTATTTCTGTCACCCTAAGTGTAATAACTACAGACACGTTGAGAGACCATAAATGTGAAACCCAGCAGAATGTCATCTACTTTCGGGCCCAGAAGTGGTATCAGCTTTTTCATTCCGATTATGTTGGATTAAATATACGTTTACTTACATTTTTTTAATCATCTGTGTTCTGACTGATGCGGATCGCCACAAATTCCTCTCCTGAACCAACCTTCTCATCTTAGAGTAGCACTTGCAACCTACGTCCTCAATTATTTGGTGGGTGTGTTCCAATCTCTGTCTTGCCCTACAGCTCCCTCTAATACCATGGGAGTTATTCCACGATGTCGTAACAGATGTCCTATCATCCTGTCCCAACGTCTTGTCAGTGTTTTCCATATATATTCCTTTCCTCGTCATTTCAGTGGAGAACCCCATCAGTCCACGTAATTTTCGACATCTCAAATGCTTCGATTCTATTCTGTTACAGTTTCCCCACAGTGCATGATTGATAACTATACAATGTTGTGCTCCAAACGTACATTCTTTTTATTTCTCAAATTAAGGCCTGAGCTTGATACTGGTAGACTTCTCTTGGACAGGAATACCTTTTTGGCAGTATTAGTCTGCTTTTTATGTTCTCCTTGTTCCGCTCGTCATAGGTTGTTATACTGCCTAGGTAGCACAATTCCTTAACTTCTTCTACTTGGTGATCCCCATATTATGATATTAAGTTTCTCTCTGTTCTCATTTCCACTATTTCTCATTACTTTCGTCTTTCTTCGATTTACTTGCAATCTGTACTCTTCTTCGCTTTTATTGAGGATAGAAAAGTCATCAGCGAATCTTATCATTGATATGCTTTCACCTAGAATTTTCAGTCCACTCTTGAACGTTAATTTTATTTCCGTCACTGCTTCTTCGATGTGTAGATTGAACAGTAGGGGCAAATGGCAGCATCCATGTCTTACACCCTTTTTAACCCGAGCACCTCGTCCGTGGTCTTCCAGTCTTATTGTTCCCTCTTGGTTCTTGTACATGTTGTATCTTACCCGTCTTTCTCTATAGCTTATTCCTATTTTTATCTGAATTTCGAAGTCCGCCTCCTTAGCTGGGTGGTAACGTGCACGCCTCCCATGCCAGCGGGCCCTGGTTCGATTCCCGGCCGGATTGGAGATTCTCTCCGCTCGTGGAGTGGGTGTTGTGTTGTCCTCATCATCATTTCATCCTCATCACCGGCACGCAAGTCGCCCAATGTGGCGTCAACTGAAGTAAGACTTGCATTCGGCGGCCGAACTGCCCCGACTGGGGCCTCCCGGCCGACACTGCCATACGATCATTTCATTCATTTCTGAATTTCGAACATCTCGCATCATTTCACACGGTCGAACGCTTATTCCAAGTCGACAAATTCTATGAACGTCCCTTCATTTTTCTTCAGTCGTGCTCCCATTATCACCCACAACGTCAGAAAGGCCACTCTGATGCGTTCCTTTCCTAAAACCAAACTGATCGTCAACTAACACATCCTCAATTTTCTTTTCCATTCTTCCGCATATTATTATCAACAACTGGGACGCATGAGCTGTTAAGCTGACTGTGCGATAATTCTCGCTCTTGCAGTCTTCGGAATTGTCTGGGTGATGATTTTCCGAAAGTCTGATGGTATATCGCCAGTTTCATACATTGTACAAACCAACGTGAATAATCGTTTTGTTGCCACTTCCCACAATGACTATAGAAATCCTGATGGAATGTTATGTTTCCCTTCTGCCTTATTTGATCTTAAGTCCTTCAAAGCTCTTTCAAATTCTGGTTCTAATACTGAGTCTCCTATCTCTTACTCGTCAACTCCTGTTCCTTCTTCTATCACGTTATCAGACCGGTTCTCCACTCATAGAGGCCTTTCCACCTACATGCATGTAACAATGGAATTCCCATTGCAGCCGGCCGGAGTGGCCGTGCGGTTCTAGGCGCTACAGTCTGGAGCCGAGCGACCGCTGCGGTCGCAGGTTCGAATCCTGCCTCGGGCATGGATGTGTGTGCTGTCCTTAGGTTAGTTAGGTTTAATTAGTTCTAAGTTCTAGGCGACTGATGACCTCAGAAGTTAAGTCGCTTAGTGCTCAAAGCCATTTGAATTCCCATTGCACTCTCAATGTTACGTCCCTTGCTTTTAAGTTCACTGAAAGTTGTTTTGACTTTTCTATATACTGAGACATTCCTTACGCCAATCATTTCTTTTTTCAATTTCTTCACTTTTTCATGCAGCCATTTCGCGTAAGCTTCATTGCACTTCCTATTTATTTCATTCCTATTTAAGTTGTATTTCTGTATTCTTGAATTTCTCTCAACATTTTTGTGTTTCCTTGTTTCATTGATTAACTGACGTATTCGTTAAGTTACCCACAGTTTCTTCAGAGTTACTTTTCTTGTACATATGTTTCTCTTTCACTTTTTAGAGATGTGCATTCCTCTTTAGCTGAACTGCCTACTGAGCTATCCATTATCGCAGTATCTATAGCCTTGGAGACCCTCAAGCGTATCTCTTCGTTCCTTAGTACTCTCATACCCTACTTCTTTGTGCATTGCTTATTCCTGACTAATCTCTTAAACTTCAGCAGAACATACATCATTACGGAACCCTGTCCTGAGTCTGTATCTGCTCCCGGGTATGCCTCACAATTCACTACCTGATTTCGGAATCTCTGGCCATGATGAAATCTAACTGAAATCTTCCCGTACCTTCCAGGACCTATAGATCCATAGTAAGGAGATTCTGAAGGAACAAGAGCTATCATAAAACAAGAAAACATATGTTTTTGCAAGAAGAACGTGTGTTCCGAGGATCTAAGACAAATGGTCCTATGGATGTGGAATAAGTAAAAATCTGAAACATATTTTCATTTAACAGGTGTTATCAAAACTTGTCATAAACAAGTAAATGTGTATAAGGTCATTCTTAAGCCATTGCCACCATTTATCATGAAGGAGAAAGCTGTTTGCAGCATTTGTTAAACTGATCACATTACTCCACTGACGATATGTAGAAGTCAGATTTTACGTATTATATTAGTTGTTATTATTATTTAGTTATATCGTTACTCGACCATATAAAAACGACGATAAACTTACGACCATTTCGACCATTACGACATTTTCCCCTTAAGCTAGATATTTTTAGTCATTCCACTAAAAAGGTCAGGAGTCCACTACACGCAGGAGGCGGCTGCACGGGTAGCGGGGGCTACGTGGCGTGGACTGGACTGTTTTTTAGGTTGAAGGCCCTCGGGGAAACAGAAAAAGGGTGTCAGTCGAAAAGTGTGCCGGCCGAACACTAGAAGAATGTAGATACAGGAATCATTTTTATAACAGTTGTATATAGTCGTAGCTGTGTTGGGAAAGTAACAGAGCTACAAGCGCTAATAGAAAGCACTGATGCCCATCTCGTTAAAGGCACTGAAAGCTGGCTAAAGATGGAGATAAGTTCAGCTGAAATTTTCGCGAAGGCCAAAACGGTTTTCAGAAAGGATAGGGTAAACACAGCTGGCAGTGGCGTTTTTGTTGCTTTTAGAAGTAGTTTATCTTGTACTGAAATTGAGGTAGATAGTTCCTGTGAGTTAGTATGGCATTCTTGGCAACCGGAATAAAATAATAATCGGATCCTTTTGCCGCCCTCCCAATTCAGAGGATACAATTTCTGAAAGGTTCAAAGGAAACTTGAGTCTAATTTCAAACATGTATCCGAATAATACAATTCTAGTTGATGGTGACTAATTTGCCCTCGATACGATGACGAAAATACATGTTTAAATCCGGAGGAACGCATAAAACATCGTCCGAAATTGTGCTAATGCATTCTCTGAAAATTATTTCAAGCAGTTAGTTCATGAGCCCTCCACTCGAATAGTAAAAGGTCGCGAAAACACACTTAAACCCTTAGCAACAAATAATCCTGAACTAATAACGAGCAACAAAACGGATACAGGGATTAGTGAACACAGGGTTGTCGTAGCGGCACTGAAAGTTGTAACTCCAAACTCTTCCAAAAAGAAACAAAAAGTACCTATTCAAAAAAGCAGATAAAAGTTCATTTGATGCCTTCCTTAGAGAAAATTTCCACTCCTTCCAAATTAATAATATAAGTATAGACCGGATGTGGCTTAGGTCAAAGAAGTATCGACAGCAATAGAGATATGTATACCAAATAAATTAGCAGTCGACGGAACTGAGCCCTCTTGGTACTCAAAACGGGTCGGAACACTGTTGCAGAAACAACGAAAAAAGCATGCCAAATTTAAACGAATACAAAATCTTCAAGATTGGCGATCTTTGACAGAAGCTCGAGATTTAGCGCGGACTTCAATGCCAGATACTAACAATAGTTTTCACTACGAAACTTTGGCTCGAAACCTGGCGGAAAATCCAAAGAGATTCTGGTCGTATGTAAATTATGCTAGCTGCGAGACAGTCAACGCATTCTCTGCCCGATAGCAATGAAAATACCTTCGATGACAGTGCTGCTAAAGCAGAGTTACTAAACACAGCCTTCCGAAATTCCTTCATCAAAGAAGATGAAGAAAATGTTCCAGAATTGGAATCGAGAACAGCTGCCAACATAACTTAGAAGTAGATATCCTCGGTGTAGTGAAGTAACTTAAATCACTTAATAAAAGCAAGTCTCCCGGTAAAGATTGTATACCAGTTGTGTTCCTTTCAGAGTATGCTGATGCAATAGTTCCATACTGAACAATCATATACAACCGCTTGCTCGCTCGACAAAAGATCCGTACCTAAAGACTGGAAAGTTGCACAGGGCACACCAATTTTCAAGGAAGGTAGTAGGAGTAATCCACCAAATTACAGTCCTCGATATGCAGCAGGATTTTGGAACATTTATTGTGCTCGAACATCAGGAATTACCTCGAAGAGAACGGTCTATTGACACACAGTCAACACGGATTTAGAAAACATCATTCTTGTGAAACACAACTAGCTCTTTACTCACACGAAGTGATAAGTGCTATTGACCATGGATATCAAACTGAATCCGCATTTCTAGATTTTCGGAAGGCTTTTGACACTGTACCTCACAACAGGTTTGTAATCAAATTGCGTGCTTATGGAATATCGTCTCAGTTATATGACTGGATTCGTGATTTTCTGTCGGAGAGGTCACAGTTCGAAGTAATTGACTGAAAGTCATCGAATAAAACAGAAAAAATTTCTGGCGTTTGCGAAGTTAGTGTTTAGGACCTCTGCTGTTTCTTATCTATATAAACGATTTAAGAGACAATCTGAGCAGCCGTCTTAGGTTGTTTACAGATGATGCTGTCGTTAATCCTAGGAATTACACTTAAGAAAAACTTAAATTGGACAGAAATCATGGAAAATGTTGTGGGGAAGGTGATCCAAAGACTGTGTTTCATTGACAGAACACTCAGGAGAAGCAACAGACCTACTACAGAGACTGCCTACACTACGCTTTGTCCGTCCTCTTTTGAAGTACTGCTGCGCGGTGTGGGATCCTTACCAGATAGGATTAACGAAGCACATCGAGAAAGTTCAGAGAAGAGCAGAAAGTTCCATATTATCGAGAAATAGGGGAGAGAGTGTCACGGACGTGATACAGGATATGGGGTGGACATCATTAAAACAAAGGCGTTTCTCGTTGCGGCGGAATCTTCTCACGGAATTTCAGTCACCAACTTTCTTCTACGAATGCGAAAATAATTTGTTGACCCCGACCTATAAGTGGAAACGCTCATCGTAATAAAAGAAGTAAAATCAGAGCTCGCACGGAAAGGTAATGGTGTTCGTTTTTACCTCTCGCTTTTCGAGATTGGAATAACGGAATTATTGTGAAGGTGATTCGATGAACGCTCTGCCGGACACTTACGTGTGATTTGCAGAGTATCCACGTATATGTAGATTACACTGTGTCTATGACGGTGTTCATTTGGCACGAGTTGCTCGTTTCTTATCTCGGAAAATCCCAGACGTTACTACAGCTGTTCTGAGAATTTCTCGGTTCTGCTCGTCTTCCGGCTGTATACCCACTTAGTCTAGATGCTTTTTGACGTTCGTGTACCATGGTAGACTTCTCTTCTGTTTTCAGTCAAACATGTTGAAAATGCGTTTCTTTCGTTTTGAACCCTTCATTCTTCTTATGTCACCACAAAACTAAACTCTGTGGATGAGATCTCATGTGGCCATACTAGTTACAGCGGTTCGAAGAGCATAGTAGTGATGTCTTAGCGATCAAATTGTCCTGATATAAACCAGGTGGAACAGACCAAAGACACTATTATCTGGAGTCAGCTTCGTGAACACTTTACGAGAGGCCCGTTATTTACGGGAATTGCGTGATCTGTGCGTAGACCTCTGGTGCCATACACGTGTGGAACCCTACCAAGGACTTGGCAAATTCGTGTCATTCAGAACTGCTGCTGTATTGCTTTCGAGATGTGGACCAATAAATGACCAACTCTGTCCTCACGTTTTGTCTCATCATTGGATATTATAAATACATAACTTCGTGAACTGTTGAATTTCACAGTCGCTTTACTCCCACCTCGTAAACACTACCTCTGATCCCTCGGAAGCTCTCTTTGCCAAACAACTGGAAGTCGATTCCATGCATCAAAACCTGACTGAAAAAAAAAATCGGCTATCTTCTAAAATCGTAACGACATTCAAAGCACTAGCAAGTACTGTGCTCTCAATCTTTGAAAAAAAAAAAAAAGTTTCTTTTCTGCTATGAGGTTCGTTCATCTTCCAGTTATGTTTTGAAGTTTCCTCCATTATTCGTACAAGGTTTCTAACTTAGGTAACTCACATGAAACTCAGCTTGCCTATTTCTCACATGATATACTGCGACCTATGGATGAAAGGCAACAGTCAAATTCCGTATTTACGGATTCCGGAAAAGTATTTGACACGATACCCCACTGTAGGCTGTTAACGAAAATACGAGCATTCAGAATAGATTTTCAGATATGCGAATGGCTCGAGGACTTATTAAGTAACTGAACGCAGTATGTCCTCGACGTTGAGTGTTCACCACAGACAGTGATATCGTCAGAAATGCCCCAATGAAGTGTAATAGCACCGCTTTTCTTCTCTATATACATAAATGACCTGGCGGACAGGGTGGGCAGCAATATGCAGTTGTTTGCTGATGATGCTGTCGTGTATGGGAAGGTGTCGAAGTTGACAGACTGTAGGATGATACAAGATGACTTAGACAAAATTTCTATTTGGTGTGATGAACGCCATCTCGCTCTAAATGTGGAAAAATGTTAAGTTAATGCGGATGAGTAGGAAAAACAAACTCGTAATGTTGGGATACAGCATCAATAGTGTCCTGTTTGACACAGTCACACCGTTTCAATATCTGGACATAACACTACAAAGCGATTTGAAATGGAGGATCGTGTTACGGTAACCGAATGGTCGACTTCGTTTTATTAGAGAATTTTAGTAAAGAGTAGTCCAGCTGCAAAGGAGACCGCATACAGGACGCCGATTGATGTGTTCTTGAGTACTGCTCTAATGTATTGGATTCGCACCAGGTCGGATTAAAAAAAGACATTGAAGCAATTCGAGATGGCCTGCAAGATTTGTTACCAGTAGGTTCGAGCAACACGCAAGAGTTACTGAGGTACTTCGGGAGCTCAAATGGGAATCTCTGGAGGGAAGGCGACTTTCTTCTTGAGGGCAACTACTGAGAAAATTTAGAGAACCGGCCATTGAAGCTGATTACAGGACGATCCTACTGCCGCGAACATACATTATGCGAAAAGACCAAGAAGACAAGATACGGGAAACTAGTGTTGAGAAGGAGGCATACAGACAGTCGTTTTTCCCTCGCTCTATCTGCGAGTGGAACAAGAAGGGAAACGATTAATTGTGGTAAAAGGTACCCTCCGCCACGCTCCACACGGTGGCTTGCGGAGAATGTACATAGCTATGTAGATACGTAGATAAGTATTTTCTCAGCTCTGAGTCGGAATTAATATTTATTTTCCCAAAAAATCACCACATCCCTCGTAACAGTTGTGACAGTACTATGCGCAGTTGGTTTGCAATACCACAAATTTTGAAAGGAAACCATTAACATTTCTTTGATAAATGACAGTTTAATTGCATTTGCTTCCTGTGAGTACTAGAGTACATATTCACTGCTGGCATTAAAACTGATACACCATGAAGAAATGCAGATGATAAACGGGTATTCATTGGACAAATATATTATACTAGAACTGACATGTGATTACATTTTCACGCAATTTGGGCGCATCGATCCTGAGAAATCAGTACCCAGAACAACCACGTCTGGCAGTAATAACGGCCTTGATACGCCTGGGCTTTGAGTCAAACACAGCTTGGATGGCGTGTACAGGTACAGCTGCCCATGCTGCTTCAACAGGATACCACAGAGTGACTGGCGTATTGTGACGAGCCACTTGCTCGGCCACCAATGACCAGACGTTTTCAATTGGTGAGAGATCTGGAGAATGTGCTGGCCAGGGCAGCAGTCGAACATTTTCTGTATCCAGAAAGGCCCGTACAGGATCTGCAACACGCGGTCGTGCATTATCCTGCTGAAATGTAGGGTTTCGCAGGGATCGAATGAAGGTTAAGGACATGGGTCGTAACACATCTGAAGTGTAACGTCCACTGTTCAAAGTGCCGTCAGTGCGAACAAGAGGTGACCGAGACGTGTAACCAATGGCACGCCATACCATCACGCCGGGTGATACGCCAGTATGGCGATGACGAGTACACGCTCCCAACGTGCGTTCACCGCGATGACGCCAAACACGGATGCGACCATCACGATGCTGTAAACAGAACCTGGATTCATCCGAAAAAATGACGTTTTGCCATTCGTGCACCCACGTTCGTCGTTGAGTACATCATCGCAGGCGCTCCTGTCTGTGATACAGCGTCAAGGGTAACCGCAGCCACGGTCTTCGAGCTGATAGTCCATGCTGCTGCAAACGTCGTCGAACTGTTCGTGCAGATGGTTGTTGTCTTGCAAACATCTCCATCTGTTGACTCAGGGATCGAGACGTGGCTGCACGATCCGTTACAGACATGCGGAAAAGATGCCTGTCATCTCGACTGCTAGTGATGCGAGGTCATTGAAATCCAGCACGTCGTTCCGTTTTACCCTTCTGAACCCACCGATTCCATATTCTGCTAACAGTCATTGGATATCGACCAACGCGATCAGCAGTGTCGCGATACGATAAACCGCAATCGCGATAGGTTACAATCCGACCTGCGTCAAAGTCGGAAACGTGATGGTAGCATTTCTCCTCCTTACACGAGGCATCACAACAACGTTTCACCAGGCAATGCCGGTCAACTGCTGTTTGTGTATGAGAAATTGGTTGGAAACTTTCCTCATGTCAGCACTTTGTAGGTGTTGCCACCGGCGCCAACCTTGTGTGAATGCTCTGAAAAGCTAATCATTTGCATATCACAGCATCTTCTTCCTGTCGGTTAAATTTCGCGTCTGTAGCACGTTATCTTCGTGGCGTAGCAATTTTAATGGCCAGTAGTGTATTATCTCTTGTAAACGAACTGAGGACCAGAACATTCTACTTGGTACGACTCGAACCTTCTTTAGAACGTGAAAGACTGCTAAGGTGGTCTGCACTGGGTAGTGAAACGAACTGCCAGTGTCGCTCTGCACTCTCTGTCTGTCTCGCTGCTCGTCTCGGGGTCACCTGAGCGATGCGGTCTGCCGAAGGAGAACGCATTGTGACGGTACGGCCCTTTGACCACCGAGCGATATCAGGCACCGGGGCACACAGGCGGGTCGCAGACAAGGGGTCGTGGTCATCCGGCGCGAGCTTGCCGGGGCACACAAGTCAGAGGCGGCTCGGCCTCTAGACCACAGTATTCATCACGTGATTTGCAAACAGACGTGTTTGTCGAGTTACGCGGCTAGAGTCTTACTGGAAACACGCTCGGATGCATACGGCCGCGTAACGGTCATTTTAAAACCAGAGCCGCAATACGAGGAGTTTGAAGCACCGAAACTGTGTAACAGTTAAGCATATGAAACTCAAGGTCTCATCGAGACGAAAGAGATGAGCCTATGCTGGAACTCATAGCATACTTGGTTTTGTAGCAACGAAGTCATAAATATGCACATTTAATTGTAAATTAAAAATTAGTAACATTTGTGGTATTAATTGTACAGAGGTGAGCGATGGTTTAAAATAGGCTTAATGCAAAATGTTGTTCTAGTGTCAAAAGTTGGGATTTAATATTTATTTTTGTGATGTTAAAACTATTCAATATTTTGCAAGTGAAGTCAGTAAAAAACGTTGTTAATGTTGATTGAGAATAAGAAAACCGAAGCAGCATGCTGTAGTAGAGCTACAGACACGTCGATGGAGATGCTACGGCTTATGGGGCACTCAATATGACTTGAGAAAATCGATAGTAGGCCGTATGAAAAAAGGTGATTGTAAATGCGACGCCCAAAACCGTACCTAAAAACAGCACTAAGTCCCAGTAACAGCCGTCGTATAAAAGCTGGTGATTTACCCTTCCTCAACGTGTGACAACAGTATTTTCAAATAACCTGCTTTTCTGTAATCTTTTCTACATGGTTATTCAGCTACTCCTACTGCTGAATTTTATGCAACCCACAATGCCTTCAAATACCACGCATAAGATTTTAACATTCTCTCGCTCGCTACACGCAAATCATTAGTCTTACCGAAAAAATGAACAGCACATTTTTGTAGGAAATTTAATATAAATTTAATATAGTTAAATTCTGTGATGGTAAGTGCTTTCTCTAGAGACTATAATTCTCGAATTATTCAAGAAAACTAAAGTGACCTCCAAACGTGTTTTTCTTGAGTATCAGAAAACCATGGCCTCCATCGATAACGTATCCCAATACAAAATTTAACTATATTAAAATTCCCAAAAATATGGTCTTGTTCATTTTTTCTGTAGGACGAATAGTTTGCACATAGCAAGCCACTGAACGTGAAATTCTTACGTGATGTTTGAAAACATTGCGTGTTGCATATAACACAGTGATAGGGGCAGCTAAATCAACCAATAGTGGACTGTATGATTTCAATACTACACTCCTGGAAATTGAAATAAGAACACCGTGAATTCATTGTCCCAGGAAGGGGAAACTTTATTGACACATTCCTGGGGTCAGATACATCACATGATCACACTGACAACCACAGGCACATAGACACAGGCAACAGAGCATGCACAATGTCGGCACTAGTACAGTGTATATCCACCTTTCGCAGCAATGCAGGCTGCTATTCTCCCATGGAGACGATCGTAGAGATGCTGGATGTAGTCCTGTGGAACGGCTTGCCATGCCATTTCCACCTGGCGCCTCAGTTGGACCAGCGTTCGTGCTGGACGTGCAGACCGCGTGAGACGACGCTTCATCCAGTCCCAAACATGCTCAATGGGGGACAGATCCGGAGATCTTGCTGGCCAGGGTAGTTGACTTACACCTTCTAGAGCACGTTGGGTGGCACGGGATACATGCAGACGTGCATTGTCCTGTTGGAACAGCAAGTTCCCTTGCCGGTCTAGGAATGGTAGAACGATGGATTCGATGACGGTTTGGATGTACCGTGCACTATTCAGTGTCCCCTCGACGATCACCAGTGGTGTACGGCCAGTGTAGGAGATCGCTCCCCACACCATGGTGCCGGGTGTTGGCCCTGTGTGCCTCGGTCGTATGCAGTCCTGATTGTGGCGCTCACCTGCACGGCGCCAAACACGCATACGACCATCATTGGCACCAAGGCAGAAGCGACTCTCATCGCTGAAGACGACACGTCTCCATTCGTCCCTCCATTCACGCCTGTCGCGACACCACTGGAGGCGGGCTGCACGATGTTGGGACGTGAGCGGAAGACGGCCTAACAGTGTGCGGGACCGTAGCCCAGCTTCATGGAGACGGTTGCGAATGGTCCTCGCCGATACCCCAGGAGCAACAGTGTCCCTAATTTGCTGGGAAGTGGCGGTGCGGTCCCCTACGGCACTGCGTAGGATCCTACGGTCTTGGCGTGCATCCGTGCGTCGCTGCGGTCCGGTCCCAGGTCGACGGGCACGTGCACCTTCCGCCGACCACTGGCGACAACATCGATATACTGTGGAGACCTCACGCCCCACGTGTTGAGCAATTCGGCGGTACGTCCACCCGGCCTCCCGCATGCCCACTATACGCCCTCGCTCAAAGTCCGTCAACTGCACATACGGTTCACGTCCACGCTGTCGCGGCATGCTACCAGTGTTAAAGACTGCGATGGAGCTCCGTATGCCACGGCAAACTGGCTGACACTGACGGCGGCGGTGCACAAATGCTGCGCAGCTAGCGCCATTCGACGGCCAACACCGCGGTTCCTGGTGTGTCCGCTGTGCCGTGCGTGTGATCATTGCTTGTACAGCCCTCTCGCAGTGTCCGGAGCAAGTGTGGTGGGTCTGACACACCGGTGTTAATGTGTTCTTTTCTCCATTTCCAGGAGTGTATACAGATTATAGGAGATATATTAGTCACAGTGAATTTATAAGCACATCACGAGATGGATATTGGAAAGGTGAGTAGTATGACGTGTACAAGAGACAAATATGTAAACTAAAACGCTTAAATGGCATTGAAAAACTATCACCTCAACTATAAACAGAAATAGAGCGACGTCTGTGCGGGCAGTAGCTGGCTGTGGTTCCCGAGGGACATACTTGCTAGTGTTGGGAGATAAGCTGAGAAACGGCCGCACAGTGGTCTCCAGCAAGTTGCTAGGAACTTAGAAATATTTCGACTGTAGATGAACTTTGGAATATTTTAGAGTGTTTCTGGACCTTAGATTCCGGCTGTCGTTGTGTTTTGAAACCTTAAGAACGGTCGTCGACCATCACTGGATTTTAACAGTGATATTTCAGATAAGTAAAATTTGTAAAAAAAGTCTCGCTCGCACAATCATTTATTAAAAGTACGACCGGTTTCTGCCTCTAGTAATAAATCATCTTCAGTTAATGTTACTCATCCAGCTGACTATGAAGATTCCGGAAACAGCTGCGATAATCCCAGTCGAAGAACAGCAGCACTTTTGCCAATGGGGTCAGCACAAGTGTCAGCTGGCTGGTGGGTAGTTGGTTGGTTTGTTGCTTGATCTGCGGAGGGGACCAAATAGCGAGGTAATCGGTCCCATAGGATTATGGGAGGACGGGGAAGGAAGTAGGCGGTGCCCTGTCAAAGGAACCATCCCGGCATTTGTCTGGAGCGATTTAGGGAAATCACGGAAAACCTAAATCAGGATGGCCGGACGCTGGTTCAGGGGCGGTGGCAAGGGGGAGAAGGGGCTATGGGGGCTATAACCCCCCTCCCCCCCACCTCCAATATAGTATCATATTACACTGGATAAAATGTCTTCAGAAATCAGCGAATATATTACTTCAACAGATTCAATCATTCCCCCCAGGGGGTCCACAACTCTTTTGTGGATACGTGCGTAGCGAGCACGGGACCCTGAGCTAATGTGGCCTTCCTTCCTTTCCGGGCTGCATACCTTCCCTTTCCGCATCCTTCCCCATCCCGCATCTTCGCCCCTCCTCCCCTCACCTCTGGCTCTTTGCTTCCCTTTCTCCCCATCTGGGAGTATGGTTTGTGCCTACGTCCAGAGACGGACGCTCGAAACTGTTCCAACTTCCTTGCTTTCTCCACTTGCAAGTCTTCGTCCTTCCTCTGTCCTTTTCTTTTCCTTTCCTTTCCTCTTCTCTTTGCCCTTTTCTCCGCTGCGGCGTTTGAGACCCTCTTCTTTCCTTTCCTCTTCTCTTTTTTCCTCCCTGTGCGTGTCTGAAGGCCGACCCACGCCCTCCATGCGTAGCCGGTGACGGGGTAACGCGTAATTCCCCGCCCCGGGTAGACAGGTAGGACACGTACGTACCCCCTGGTAACGACCAGGCCCAGGGAGGGGTGATTACCCGAGCTGATACCTTCCGAAAGTGCCGATTGGTCCCTCCGTCCGTTTGTCGGGAGGTGTGACCTGAGGTGTGAACAATCACCTAAGGCGGGAGTGCCCTCAGTGAGGGCCCCCACAAGGGAGGAGCGCGCCATCGGAGACGCCGGTAATCATGGGGGATTCTTCCGCAATGGTTTCCTCACCTTCCACTATGTCTGCTCACAAGCGTAAGTATACTGAGTCTCAGCCACAGACGGTTCTTCCATCGTTGCCAACTGTTCCTTGTTGTTTCTCGGTTTGACGAAGGTCACGACTTCTCCACGGTCAACCCTTTCATTATTCAGAAAGGTATCGACGCAATTGCAGGTCCTGTAAAGTCTTGTTCCAGATTACGGAATGGCACCCTGTTGTTAGAAACACACAGTGCCCTCCAGGCACAAAAATTGCTGCGTACTTCTCAGCTCCACACCTTCCCTGTCCGGGTGGAACCGCACCGTACCTTAAATTCCTCGCGTGGGGTCGTTTATACACGATCCCTCGATGGATTGTCTGACGAAGAAATTCAGCAGTACCTGTCTGACCAGGGCGTAACGGCTGTTCATAGAGTTATGAAAAGGGTTGACACAAACATCATTCCAACCCGCACTGTCTTCTTGACGTTTGACAAAGTTCAACTCCCATCGAAAATCAAAGCGGGCTATGAGATAATTTCCGTTCGCCCTTACGTACCAAACCCTACGCGTTGCTATCGATGTCAGCGGTTCAATCACACCAGCCAGTCCTGTTCCAATCCGGCCAAATGTGTTACGTGCGGCAAGGATGCCCATGAGGGTGCTTGTCCACCTCCATCCCCTCGCTGCATCAACTGTATGGATGACCACGCTGCTTCCTCTCGAGATTGCCTCGTTTTTAAGGACGAAAAGCTCATCCAGGAAATAAGAGTGAAGGAAAAGGTGTCGACCTTTGCTGCTCGAAAACTATTCGCCAGTCGACAGCCCACCGTGCCTCAAACAGGAAAATACAGCACTGTCCTTGCTTCTCCTCGGCCAACAAAGGAGGCGGCCACGCAGACTTGCGACCTCACCTTTAGTGCCACGGTCGTCAGATCGGCCAGCGCAAAGATCGCCCGTTCAACCTCACCACTTTCGCCTGCCCACTCTATGGCTCACCCTTCATCGGGTTCTGCTAAATCTCGAGCCCAAAAGTCAGACACCAAGCCTTCCAAAAAAGAGCATACTCGTGAAGAGTTTTTACGTACCGCAACTTCATCTAAACATCATACTTCTAAGAAGGCTACAAAGAAACCCAGTTCCTCTCCTTCTCCGCCAAGGCGTGTCCCATCTACAGCACCACCTGGCGGAAATCGCCCTCGGCCGTCTTCTGTGTCGCCGAGGCGCACTGCTGGTGGCCGGTCAACCGGCCGATCGCTGGTGGCAGGAGCTGCTCCTGACCAACCTATGGATCAGGATCTTCTGCCTTCGGCTGACTGCCATTCCATGCTGTCGGTCGCTAGCTCCGAGCAGTCTTTGAGTTGACAGCAACTTTGGTCACATTCCTCCATTTTCTGTTCACCCCATGTCCATTATCCACTGGAATATCCGCGGCATTCGAGCCAATAGGGATGAATTGTCGATCCTCTTACGATCCTACTCGCCGGTCATCTTCTGTCTTCAGGAAACAAAGCTGCGTCCCCATGACCGTTTTGTTCTCCCTCATTTTCAGTCGGTCCGATATGATCTCCCGTCTGTTGAAGGCTCTCCAGCCCATGGAGGACTCATGATTCTTCTCCATGATACTCTCCATTATCACCCAATCCCCTTAAACACTTCCTTCCAAGCTGTCGCCGTCCGTCTTTCCCTTTCCGGATACACGTTCTCTCTTTGTACTGTATACATTCCATCGTCCACACCAATGGCACGAGCTGATCTCCTTCATCTTCTTGGTCAGCTTCCACCCCCCTATTTGCTGGTTGGGGACTTCAATGCCCACCACCTGCTTTGGGGATCTCCACATCCTTGTCCACGTGGCTCCATATTGCTAGACGTCTTCCACCAAGCGGATCTAGTTTGCCTCAACACTGGGGTCCCCACATTTTTGTCTGCCTCCACGATAACTTTATCTCATTTGGACCTTTCGGTCGGTACTGTTCCGCTAGCTCGGCGCTTCGAATGGTTCGCCCTTGATGATACACACTCGAGTGACCACTTTCCATGTGTCCTCAGACTGCAGCCTCAACTGCCATATATGCGCCCGCGACGCTGGAAGTTTGCCCAAGCCGATTGGACACTTTTTTCGTCTCTAGCGACATTCGATGACCGTCGCTTTCCCAGCGTCGACGATGAGGTCACACATATTACCGACGTTATTCTTACAGCTGCGGAACGTTCAATACCACGCACCTCCGAATTGCCCCGGCGCCCCCCAGTTCCTTGGTGGAACGAGGCATGCCGTGGCGAACTACGTGAGCGGCGACGTGCTCTTCGTATTTTCCGTCACCATCCTACTTTGGCCAACTGTATCCGCTATAAGCAGCTCCGTGCGCGATGCCGTCGCGTCATCCGCGATAGCAAGAAGGCAAGCTGGAAATTCTTTATTAGCTCATTTAACCCCTTCACTCCCTCCTCGGAAGTTTGGAGTCGGCTTCGACGGTTCTCAGGCGCACCTAGTTTCTCCCCGGTCTCTGGGCTCACTGTTGCGCATGATACATTAGTGGACCCCGTCGCAATTTCTAACTCATTGGGCCAGCACTTTGCTGAGATTTCGAGCTCTTCCAATTACCCGCCACCGTTTCTCCCGAAGAAACGTGCAGCGGAAGCGCGACCTCTTGCTTTCTCCTCTCCAAATCCCGAAAGCTACAATACTATTTTCTCCATGCGGGAACTCCAACATGCACTCTCTTCCTCTCGCTCCTCCGCCCCAGGACCGGATGGTATCCACGTCCAATTGTTGCTGCATTTATCAACCCATAGTCTGCGTTACCTCCTTCGCCTTTATAATCGAATTTGGACCGACAGTACTTTTCCCCGACGATGGCGGGAAGCTGTCGTCGTTCCTGTTCCGAAACCTGGAAAGGACAAACATCTCCCCTCTAGCTATCGCCCCATTTCTCTCACGAGTAGTGTCTGTAAGGTTTTGGAGCGTATGGTGAATTACCGTTTAGCTTGGTGGCTGGAATCCCGCAGTCTTTTAACACCTGCCCAATGCGGATTCCGAAAGCATCGTTCTGCAGTTGACCATCTAGTTGCTCTCTCCACTTATATCATGAATAATTTTCTCCGGAAACGCCAAACAGTAGCAATATTTTTTGATCTAGAGAGAGCATACGATACCTGTTGGAGGACAGGTATCCTCCGCACACTGTTCTCTTGGGGCTTTCGAGGTCGGCTGCCCCTTTTTCTTCGCGAATTTATGGCAGAGCGCACATTTAGGGTGCGGGTGAACACTACTCTCTCCCGTACTTTCTCCCAAGAAAACGGGGTACCCCAGGGCTCCGTGCTGAGTGTTTTACTGTTTGCCATTGCCATCAATCCAATTATGGATTGTCTCCTTCCTGATGTCTCGGGCTCCCTCTTTGTGGACGATTTTGCGATCTACTACAGCTCTCAACGGACCAGCCTTCTTGAACGACGTCTTCAAGGATGTCTCGATCGCCTCCACTCTTGGAGCATCGAAACCGGCTTCCGTTTTTCTCCCAGTAAGACCGTTTGTGTTAATTTTTGGCGACGTAAGGAGTTTCTTCCACCCTCCTTACATCTAGGACCTGTCAACCTTCCGTTTTCAGACGTCGCTAAATTCTTGGGTCTTATGTTTGACAGAAAACTATGCTGGTCCTCCCACGTTTCGTATCTTTCGGCTCGCTGTCTGCGATCCCTCAACACCCTCCGTGTCCTGAATGGTACCTCCTGGGGAGCGGACCGAGTGGTCCTTCTCCGCCTCTATCGCGCCTTAGTGCGCTCGAAATTGGACTATGGAAGCATAGTCTACTCCTCTGCTCGGCCGTCTATTCTTCGGCGTCTCGACTCTATCCACCACCGTGGATTACGTTTAGTGTCTGGAGCTTTTTACACCAGCCCTGTGGAAAGCCTTTATGCTGAGACTGCTGAACCTCCGCTGTCCAATCGGCGAGCAGTCCTTCTGAGCCGTTATGCCAGCCATCTGTCTTCAATGACTGCTAATCCAGCCCATGACATATTTTTCGACGCCTCCTTTGATGTAGGGTATGCAGGCCGCCCCTCCTCCCTAGTACCACCGGGAGTCCGCTTCCGTCAACTGCTCCATTCTATTTCCTTCCGCTTTCCTAGAACCTTCTTGACAACTTGGGGTACAGCACCGCCTTGGCTCCGTCCCCGGATCTGCCTGCTCCGTGACGTTTGTCGATTTCCCAAGGATGGTACCCCTTCACTTGTTTATCGTCGGGCATTTGCTGCTCTATGTGCACAAATGACGGAAGCCACATTTATTTACACCGATGGCTCGAAAACATCGTTAGGTGTAGGGAGTGCCTATGTTGTTGGCCACACCCCAAATCACTTTCGGCTTCCCGACCAGTGTTCGGTCTATACCGCGGAGCTTTACGCTGTTCTCCGGGCTGTCCACTACATCCGCCGCCATCAGCGGATACAGTACGTTATCTGCTCCGATTCTCTCAGCTCTCTCCTCAGTCTCCAAGCTCTTTACCCTGTGCACCCTCTGGTCCACCGGATTCAGGACTGTCTGCGCTTGCTCCACCTGGGGGGCGTCTCGGTGGCCTTCCTCTGGCTCCCGGGACACGCTGGTATCTGTGGGAATGAGGCGGCCGATATAGCGGCCAAGGCTGCAGTCTCTCTTCCTCGGCCAGCTATTCAGTCGCTTCCCTTCACCGATCTACAGAGCGGTTTATGTCGTAAAGCTGCTCAATTATGGCATGCGCATTGGTCAACACTTCCCCAAAATAAATTGCGGGAAGTGAAAGCCCTTCCTTGCGCTTGGACCTCTTCCTCCCGAACGCGTCGTCGGGAGGAGGTAATTTTAGCTAGACTCCGGATAGGGCACTGTCTTTTTAGCCATCGATATCTTTTAAGCGGCGATCCTCCCCCACTCTGTCCCCACTGCTCTCAGCTGTGGACGGTAAGACACCTTTTAATTGAATGCCCCTATTTTAATCCGTTACGCTCCCGTCTACAGCTATCGCCTGATCTATCGTCGATTTTAGCAGATGACACGCGCTCAGCCGACCGCGTTCTCCAGTTTATCAGTGACAGTGAAATGACGTCAGTCATTTGAAGCTTTTTTTTTGGGACAACCAACCCCTTTCTGTAGTGGATTTTTAAGCATTCCTTCTGCTTTTAGTTTCTCCAATTTTATGACTTTGTTCCCATTGCTGCTGGTTTTCAATTTCGGTTTTTTACTGTTTCCTAAGTCACGGGCTGGGCGCTAATGACCATAGAAGTTTTGCGCCCTAAAACAAAAAAAAAAAAAGATTCAATCATTTTTTTAATAAATATGTAGCAGTATTGGTTGAAATGTATTTCAAACACATTTTAACAAAAGAATAAGAGCGGCAAATAGCTTACTATCGAAATAAATAAATATCATTTAACTTAAAATGGGCATCTTATTATTTATTAATATACACTGGATATATATTAATGATAGCTAACACTTGGTTTAAGAATCATGATAGAAGGTTGTATACATGGAAGAACCCTGGAGGTACTAAAAGGTATCAGATAGATTATATAATGGTAAGAAAGAGATTTAGGAACCAGGTTTTAAATTGTAAGACATTTCCAGGGGCAGATGTGGACGCTGACCACAATCTATTGGTTATGACCTGTAGATTAAAACTGAAGAAACTGCAAAAAGGTGGGAATTTAAGGAGGTGGGACCTGGATAAACTGAATGAACCAGAGGTTGTACAGAGTTTCAGGGAGAGCATAAGGAAACAATTGACAGGAATGGGGGAAAGAAATACATTAGAAGAAGAATGGGTAGCTTTGAGGGATGAAGTAGTGAAGGCAACAAAGGATCAAGTAGGTAAAAAGACGAGGGCTAGTAGAAATCCTTGGGTAACAGAAGAAATATTGAATTTAATTGATGAAAGGAGAAAATATAAAAATGCAGTAAATGAAGCAGGAAAAAAGGAATACATACGTCGCAAAAATGAGATCGACAGGAAGTGCAAAATGGCTAAGCAGGGATGGCTAGAGGACAAATGTAAGCATGTAGAGGCTTATCTCACTAGGGGTAAGATCGATACTGCCTACAGGAAGATTAAAGAGACCTTTGAAGATAAGAGAACCACTTGTATGAACATCAAGAGCTCAGATGGAAACCCAGTTCTAAGCAAAGAAGGGAAAGCAGAAAGGTGGAAGGAGTATATAGAGGGTCTATACAAGGGCGATGTACTTGAGGACAATATTATGGAAATGGAAGAGGATGTAGATGAAGATGAAATAGTAGATACGATACTGCGTGAAGAGTTTGACAGAGCACTGAAAGACCTGAGTCGAAACAAGGCCCCGGGAGTAGACAACATTCCATTGGAACTACTGACGGCCTTGGGAGAGCCAGTCCTGACAAAACTCTACCATCTGGTGAGCAAGATGTATGAAACAGGCGAAATACCCTCAGACTTCAAGAAGAATATAATAATTCCAATCCCAAAGAAAGCAGGTGTTGACAGATGTGAAAATTACCGAACAATCAGTTTAATAAGCCACAGCTGCAAAATACTAACACGAATTCTTTACAGACGAATGGAAAAACTAGTAGAAGCCGACCTCGGGGAAGATCAGTTTGGATTTCGTAGAAATACTGGAACACGTGTGGCAATACTGACCTTACGACTTATCTTAGAAGAAAGATTAAGGAAAGGCAAACCTACGTTTCTAGCATTTGTAGACTTGGAGAAAGCTTTTGACAATGTTGACTGGAATACTCTCTTTCAAATTCTGAAGGTGGCAGGGGTAAAATACAGGGAGCGAAAGACTATTTACAATTTGTACAGAAACCAGATGGCAGTTATAAGAGTCGAGGGACATGAAAGGGAATCAGTGGTTGGGAAGGGAGTAAGACAGGGTTGTAGCCTCTCCCCGATGTTATTTAATCTGTATATTGAGCAAGCAGTAAAGGAAACAAAAGAAAAATTCGGAGTAGGTATTAAAATCCATGGAGAAGAAATAAAAACTTTGAGGTTCGCCGATGACATTGTAATTCTGTCAGAGACAGCAAAGGACTTGGAAGAGCAGTTGAATGGAATGTATGGTGTCTTGAAGGGAAGATACAAGATGAACATCAACAAAAGCAAAACGAGGATAATGGAATGTAGTCGAATTAAGTCGGGTGATGTTGAGGGTATTAGATTAGGAAATGAGACACTTAAAGTAGTAAAGGAGTTTTGCTATTTGGGGAGCAAAATAACTGATGATGGTCGAAGTAGAGAGGATATAAAATGTAGACTGGCAATGGCAAGGAAAGCGTTTCTGAAGAAGAGAAATTTGTTAACATCGAGTATAGATTTAAGTGTCAGGAAGTCATTTCTGAATGTATTTGTATGGAGTGTAGCCTTGTGTGGAAGTGAAACGTGGACGGTAAATAGTTTGGACAAGAAGAGAATAGAAGCTTTCGAAATGTGGTGCTACAGAAGAATGCTGAAGATTAGATGGGTAGATCACATAACTAATGAGGAAATATTGAATAGGATTGGGGAGAAGAGAAGTTTGTGGCACAACTTGACCAGAAGAAGGGATCGGTTGGTAGGACATGTTCTGAGGCATCAAGGGATCACCAAATTAGTATTGGAAGGCAGCGTGGGTGGTAAAAATCGTAGGGGGAGACCAAGAGATGAATACACTAAGCAGATTCAGAAGGATGTAGGTTGCAGTAGGTACTGGGAGATGAAGAAGCTTGCACAGGATAGAGTAGCATGGAGAGCTGCATTAAAGCAGTCTCAGGACTGAAGACCACAACAACAACACATATTAATGAAAGGAGTTCTGAAACTATGGGAAAAGTGGGTTGATGAAAACAAAAGACCTGAAACAGCAACTGAATCTTTAAAGAAATGAGACAAGCAGTTTTTCCCAAATGCACATGTTTTACTTCAAATATTTGGGACTATTTCTGTCAAGTTCGCCCCCGGTAGCTGAGTGGTCAGCGCGACAGAATGTCAATCCTAAGGGCCCGGGCTCGATTCCCGGCTGGGTCGGAGATTTTCTCCGCTCAGGGACTGGGTGTTGTGTTGTCCTAATCATTATCATTTCATCCCCATTGACGCGCAAGTCGTCGAAGTGGCGTCAAATCGAAAGATTTGCACCTGGCGAACGGTCTACCCGACGGGAGGCCCTTGTCACACACCACAAGCACGCCTGAACGAAGCTTCTCTACTTTGAGACGAATAAAGACTTATTTGTGTAACACAATGCGAAAGGTGAGACTAAATTGATTGGCTCTTGCAACTATTCGTAAAGAAAGACGTATGGACACTGAAAATATCATTGATATATTCAGTAAAAAGAAACAGAGGCGAATGAGCATAACAAATTGGACAGAAGACGGAAAAATCCAGTGAATTTTGTTACAGAATTTTTTTCATATTCATGTCAAGTTCAAGCTTTGACATTCATATCATCTTCTGTATTCAGGAAATAAATGAAAATTTATTTGTTGTAAATTGGCCCTTATATGGTTTATATAATTTATAAAATCTGCCATATTAAAATAAGTTTTTTTTTCTACCCTGAACTCCGAGACAGTTACCAAAAACTACTTTAAGCAACACCAAATTTTACCAATTTGTCTGTGGAGGACCCCTACTCTCCTTTTGTTAAGCGGTATTCCATTCCGCTCAATCCACTTCCTCCCCCACATTAGCCCCCCCCCCCCCTCTTGACCGACTTATTGAATCGCCCCTGCGCGGGTTTGAACCATCGTCCTCCCGAATGCGAGTCCAGTGTGCTGCCGGATGGTACATTATCTGAAGATGGCTTACTACTAGAGGTCGAAATCGGCCATATTTTTGGTAAATGACTGTGTGGTCGAGATTGTTTTTTACTATCTTTAATTAGAGGTGATCGTACTGTGTACTCGATGACACTTCATACCACCATGTCAGGTGCTGAGTCCGCATGATGACGAATGCTATGTCGCTACTTTCGACCTTCTCGAGCCATGTGTCCATTTTACTGTTGTGCGCAGAGCCCAGCGTTTTCAAATTGAGTTTTAGAAATTCCTCCATAGCAGACAAAAATAGATCCCCACAATATACCATTTTCGCAACATATCCCCAAATATATATTCCTTTAGACTATGTTTGTTATTAGTGTTGTAGGTTGTGGAGGTGAAATTATGTGTTTAGGGCCGTAAAATTATTGTATGTACAAAAAATTATAGTACATAAACTAAAATTTTTAATTTGTAACTAAAAGCAATAGGCTCACCAGAAAAACAAAAAAGTTGCTCTAGGGGCGCGACATTTGCATTCTTTATTTCTTTCGTTGTTCTACTGCCATTGGCGCACCACCTATATCGAACTTCACAACTAGACACCCTCTATCCACTACGCTGCTGAGAACACACACAATCTATGGCTGTGTTTTTTACCTACATTTCCTGAAGGCTCTTGATCGCCGATTTGTCGTTACCTATAATTATAAGAAATCATCCCAAAACCGACGCGTTTTGGAAAGAGGCTCATTATTTGAAACAGCATATATTCTTAAGAAATAGTTTATAATGTAAAACCCATTAAATACAAGCTTTAACTAAAACAACAAAATAAGATATGGCATCTACTGATAATTCGATACGACCGTGAAAGTCGATAGACATCTCAGACGGTCAAAACTGGGAATGTGCACGTCATAGTGACGTCACTGTGAGGGATCAACACTGTGAACCTAACGTCTCCCACAAAAGCAAAGATGTATCGATTGATTTGACGATAGAGTGACATCTAGTCGATATCTGAAAAACAAAGTACTGTTGTTTGAAGCAAAATGTCAGAGATGGCTTTAGTAGTAACGCTAGGCAGATAAAATACTTCCTCAATTTCTCTGGTACCGAAATTTCCTTCCTCAAAAATTTCCCGAAGTTTTCCATTTCCAGAAATAACCTGCAAAAAAGATTTTTCCCCAAACTTGAAAAAAAAAAGCCAATCTGGATTAGCTAACAGAGCCAAGACTTCTTTGAAAAACCGAAATGGTGCCACGTCTGTATCCAGTATTGCCGTTGGGCGTACCATTGTCGGCGTGCCTCTCTGTTGGCGCATTAACCGAAGCTGCAACAATGACCGCCTTGATGATAGTCCATTGTGCCCCAAGAGTCATCGCACTGTTCTGTTGATGTTTTGCTGGATGCAAGTCCATTTTCAGACTCAGGATACGTGACAAGAATGCATGATCATGCACGGGCAAGCGAACAATTTGTCCGTCTTCTCGATCCTGTGTGGCGTTGAGTACGGGCTTCCTGAAACCGTCGATTACATATTCACATGACAGTCGCGGGATGCTGATCAACTTAAGCAGCAAAGTCGCGGAACGATAAACATCAATCTCGATAGGCCGCGATCCTGCCGATATTGAACTTTGACACGTGCCTTGTCCTTCTTGTATGAAACATAAAACCATCTTCTCACGAACGACCAACATTGTAGTGCGGTTTCTGAATGAGAATGCTGCTGCACATTCTTTCATTATACAGGGTGAATCACCTACAAATTACATCGCAAATATTGCGGAAATGGAAAGTGCTATTGACGTGTGGTTTGCACAGAAGGAATTGGTAGTCAGGGGCTCGAATTATTAGCCTATCAACAGATTGTAATAATACATAGAAAGTGTATTTTTTTGTGAAAACCTAAACTTTTTTAAATGGAACATTTCTTGTTGATATTAACAAACTCAAAGTAGGGTAAGTTAGAATGTCGGTGGTACTTCTTGCAGTATTACAGTGCGAGTCGTTTTATGAGATATTGTATTTTGAAATTTCCCACATCGACACTTGCACGATACTTGTAGTAGCGTACACTAAAGAATAGCACAAGTCCATACACTAGTTACGTGGATTCTGACCAGTAACAAGAGAACTGACCATAACAAATTGTGTTCAGAATTACCACTGGCAGCGGCAATAGAAGCTTCTTATCTGGCATGGAACGACTACTCCACATGTGCTAGCATTTTAGCAGAAACGTCCGAGCAGGCTGCAGTAATAAGTCTTTGCACATCATCAGGAGTAGTTGATGTGTCCTTGTAGACAGTGACTTTCAGCTTTCCCCAAAGAAAAAGTCTACCGGCCACAAATTCGGGGAAAGGGCAGGTCAAGTTACAGGTCCTCCGCGCCTAATCCAACGATTTTCAAAAAATTCGTGAAGACATGCTGTAGTGGTTCGTGTAGTGGACAGCCATCATGTTCGTATCACAGGTTCCTCCAAGTCTGCAGAGCAACGTCTTCTAGCATCCGTGGAAAATGATCTATTAGGAGGCTTCGGCGTTCCATTTATGAAAAACGGACGTATGAGCTGTTGGTTCACTACCCCATACCACACGTTTACACTCAATGGACGCTGATGATCCATCTGACGAAGCCAACGGTGATTGTCAACAGACCACTAGTGCCCGTTTCGGCGATTTACGTGGTCATGGTTGGTAAATGTGGCTTCATCACTAAACAAGATAAATGATGAATGTGGAATATAGTTGGCCGCTATGGCCGAGCGGTTCTACGTGCTCCAGTCCGGAACCGCGCTGCTGCTACGGTCGCAGGTTCGAATCCTGCCTCGGGCATGGATGCGTGTGGTGTCCTTAAGTTAGTTAGGTTTTCGTAGTTCTAAGTCTAGGGGATTGATGACCTCAGATGTTAAGTCCCGTGGTGTTTAGAGCCATTTGAACCATTTTTTGTGGAATATACTGCCTTAACGCCCGTGTACAGAAGTTAACAGGATTCTCTTAATCGTTTCCATGCAGCTCTTGGTGGAGAGAGACGTGACAGGGACGGAACCTTTGTGGATGGAGAAAGCGTAGGATACTTGCCTGACTCATGCCACTTCTTCGTGCGATTGCGCTGGAGCTGACGTGCGGATCAACTGCAGCAGCAGCAAGAACATTTAATTTCCCCCTCATCTGTCATTTGTTTTTTTCTGTTGCGTTGTCAAGATGTTACAGTACCACTTTCACGTGACTGGTTGAAGAGGCTGACGAACAACTGCCGAGATGGTTGACGTCTATTGGGATTCTTGCCGCACGCACCGTACAACAACGAACTGGATTCTTCCTGCACTCTCCATACATCATGTGCATGTCGACTTTTTCTGCATTGGTAAATCCTGTCGCCCACTCACCACTTACTGCTTAAACTGTCCAACACTAACTCACTAGTGAATCGCAATGCTCCCCAACAACACACAAGCACATTGTAAGCAAACGTAACAACCTCATACCTAGCAACTAAGTATGTCGAATGGCACGAATAAGTGTCGGTGTGGAAAGTTTTATCAAAATACAATATCCCGCAAACGACTCGCGCTAGAATCCTGCAACAAATACCCCTGACATTCTAATTTACTCTACTGTAACTATAGGTATAGTTTCTAAACGTCAATAAGCATTATTCCATTTAAAAAAGTGTCTCAGTACAAAAATAAGAGGGTTGGAACTTAAATAGTGGCAACTATTTATTCACAACTGATACAAAAGAGTTACATGTTTGCACCTGTTACTGTCCTTCAGAGTTGGTTGGTTCAAATGGCTCTGAGCACTATGGGACTTAACTTCTGAGGTCATCAGTCCCCTAGAACTTAGAACTACTTAAACCTAACTAACCTAAGGACATCACACACATCCATGCCCGAGGCAGGATTCGAACCTGCGACCGTAGCGGTCGCGCGGTTCCAGACTGTAGCGCCTAGAACCGCTCGGCCACCCAGGCCGGCTCCTTCAGACTAGCCACCAGCGTTGTGTAGCACCCATTGACAGCGATGTGGAAGGCGTAGTGTACCGTTAGCAGAGCCTGTTCTGTTGATGGTGCGTATGGAGCGGTCTACTGCCTGTCGAATCTCTGGAACAGTTCTGAAGCGAATGCCACGAAGTGGTTCCTTCATCTTCGGAATCAAATCAAAGTCACAAGGAGTCCGGGGAGTATGGTGGATGGTACAGTACTTCGCAGTCACATCGACCGAACAGATTGTCGTGCAAAATGGTGGATGGGTTGTGCAGGAAGTGTCGCCGCTTCTTTCGCAAAGCTGGTCGCAGATGGTGCTCCAAAAACGAACAGTAATACTGTGCACTGACGGTCTGCCGTGGAGGAACGTAATGCGTTAGGGTTACACCGTCACAGTCGTACACAAGAATCACCATAACTTTAGACCCCTCCATTCGCACCATCAACAGAACAGGTTCTGCTAACGGTATACTACGCCTTCCACATCGCTGGCAACGGGTTCTACATAACGCTGGTGACTACTTTGAAGGACAGTAACAGGTGAAAGCATGTAACTCTTTTGTATCGGTTGTGAATAAATAGTTGCCACTATTTAAGTTCCAACCCTCGTACATTTTCTATGTATTATTACAATCTGTCGATTGGCTAACAATACGAGCCCCTGTGTACCAATTCATTCTGTGAAAACCGCACATCAATAGCATTTTCCATTTCCACAACATTTATGAAGCAAGTTTTAGGTGATTCACCCTGTATTCATGATATAGATAGCATTACTCTTATATAATTTCTATGGTTGAGTTGAAAAGTTAATCATTTACGTATCCAAGCATGTAATACGCTTCATGCCAGTATGACGTTTGTTGTGCCCCGTTTTCATCATGTTGCTATTTTAATGGCTAGCAGTGTATTTTTCTCGTTCCTGTACCAGCTAATCTGGCGCGTCACTGTTATGTCGACAGTGTTATACTTAGGAACAAAAAATGAATTAAAAGATAGAAGGAACGCGTAAGCAACATTTCTCAAGAGCGTGCGGTTTCGCCCTTCTCGTGTGTAGCCAGCATTTAGTGTATATCGTCATCGGGCAGACACGGGTCATTTTCGCATGGTGTTATCTCAAAGAGGCCCAGTTGTAAGCACCGAGTGGGCTAGCACATTAGGTAAAACACTCCACTCGTACTGGAAAATCACCGCGTTCGAATCCTTCATACGATCCTCTTGATTTAGGTTTTCCGCGGTTGTTCGAGGCTGGGATGGATCCTTCAACAAGGCCTGGACCGATATCCTTTATCATTGCTCTCACTTGAGCTAGTCCCCTGTTCTTAACTTCACCGCTGTCGTCAGGATACAAAACGCTAAACTCCCGAACGTGCCGCGCGGGGTAGCCGTGCGGTCTCAGGTGTCTTGTCACGGTTCGCGCGGCTCCCCCTGGTGGAGGTTCGAGTCCTCCTCCTGGAATGGGTGTGTGTATTGTCCTTAGCGTTAGTTAATTTAAGTTAGATTAAGTTGTACCTAAGCCTAGGGACCGATGACCTCAGCAGTTTGGTCCCATAGTCTTTACCACAAATTTCCAATTTTCTTTCCGAACGTCTTTCTGTCATTAATCGCGACCATTTTGTCATTGCTTACAGGTAAAAATATGTCACAAAATAACGTTTTCCTGTTTTGGCTATGGCGACGAGTGAACGCAAATTCTCTTTCAAAATCATCATTGGTGAAGCGAACTGCAATCAGCCAATCTTTGAAAGAATATTTCTCCGTAACTACAATACGGAGAAAATAACAACCCCGGAAAATAATGAGTAATGAAATTTCGGGAACGTATTTGCTTAGGTAACATATGTAGGTGATCAACATTGCAAAATCACAGGATAGTATAAGCGCAAGGTAAGCCATTGGAAATGGAAATGCTGGTACATTATTAGTCCGTGTAACTGCCTGAATATTGAATACAGGCATGCAAATGTGCCTGCATTGTGTTGTACAGGTATCGGATGTCAGTTTGTGGGATGGAATTCCACACTTGTTGCACTAGATCTGTCAACATAAAGACGGTTAATACTGGTTGTGGATGACGCTGGCGTTATCGTCAGATGATGTCCCGTATGTGTCCGATTGGGGATGGATATGGTACTCAAGCAAGTCAAGGCAACATGTCGACGCTTGTAGAGTACGATGGCTTGCAGCAGCGGTATGTGGATGATCGTTATCCGTTGGAACATAGCGTGTGCGTTCGCACAAGAAGGTCAATGGCCGGGTAGCCATATTTTAAATATATATGAAGGTAGTATCTCTTCCCGGAAGAACAGATACCATTGATGACCGTGCAGCTTCTCTAGAATGAAATGATAATGAAATCGACACCCTAGCTGCAAACAGGCGTTGATATACACTCCTGGAAATGGAAAAAAGAACACATTGACACCGGTGTGTCAGACCCACCATACTTGCTCCGGACACTGCGAGAGGGCTGTACAAGCAATGATCACACGCACGGCACAGCGGACACACCAGGAACCGCGGTGTTGGCCGTCGAATGGCGCTAGCTGCGCAGCATTTGTGCACCGCCGCCGTCAGTGTCAGCCAGTTTGCCGTGGCATACGGAGCTCCATCGCAGTCTTTAACACTGGTAGCATGCCGCGACAGCGTGGACGTGAACCGTATGTGCAGTTGACGGACTTTGAGCGTGGGCGTATAGTGGGCATGCGGGAGGCCGGGTGGACGTACCGCCGAATTGCTCAACACGTGGGGCGTGAGGTCTCCACAGTACATCGATGTTGTCGCCAGTGGTCGGCGGAAGGTGCACGTGCCCGTCGACCTGGGACCGGACCGCAGCGACGCACGGATGCACGCCAAGACCGTAGGATCCTACGCAGTGCCGTAGGGGAGCGCACCGCCACTTCCCAGCAAATTAGGGACACTGTTGCTCCTGGGGTATCGGCGAGGACCATTCGCAACCGTCTCCATGAAGCTGGGCTACGGTCCCGCACACCGTTAGGCCGTCTGCCGCTCACGCCCCAACATCGTGCAGCCCGCCTCCAGTGGTGTCGCGACAGGCGTGAATGGAGGGACGAATGGAGACGTGTCGTCTTCAGCGATGAGAATCGCTTCTGCCTTGGTGCCAATGATGGTCGTATGCGTGTTTGGCGCCGTGCAGGTGAGCGCCACAATCAGGACTGCATACGACCGAGGCACACAGGGCCAACACCCGGCATCATGGTGTGGGGAGCGATCTCCTACACTGGCCGTACACCACTGGTGATCGTCGAGGGGACACTGAATAGTGCACAGTACATCCAAACCGTCATCGAACCCATCGTTCTACCATTCCTAGACCGGAAAGGGAACTTGCTGTTCCAACAGGACAATGCACGTCCGCATGTATCCCGTGCCACCCAACGTGCTCTAGAAGGTGTAAGTCAACTACCCTGGCCAGCAAGATCTCCGGATCTGTCCCCCATTGAGCATGTTTGGGACTGGATGAAGCGTCGTCTCACGCGGTCTGCACGTCCAGCACGAACGCTGGTCCAACTGAGGCGCCAGGTGGAAATGGCATGGCAAGCCGTTCCACAGGACTACATCCAGCATCTCTACGATCGTCTCCATGGGAGAATAGCAGCCTGCATTGCTGCGAAAGGTGGATATACACTGTACTAGTGCCGACATTGTGCATGCTCTGTTGCCTGTGTCTATGTGCCTGTGGTTCTGTCAGTGTGATCATGTGATGTATCTGACCCCAGGAATGTGTCAATAAAGTTTCCCCTTCCTGGGACAATGAATTCACGGTGTTCTTATTTCAATTTCCAGGAGTGTACATCATTGGGGACATGTTGAAAATGTGTGCACCAACCGGGGCTCACTTCTCGGTGTTGCGATTTTTTTCCGTCATTGTAGTTGCGTATCTAGGCTTACTGTGATATAGCAGCGAAAATTTCTCTTAGAAATTTTACATATATTTACCCTAAGCAATGATTTTATTGTGGAATTTTTACGAGAAATCCCCGTTGCTGTTTGATGATAGACCTAGACCTAGAACTGATTACAGAAAAATAAATGACCTACACAAAAATTGTGAGGGTAGTTGCTGTTTCCTTCCTCATCGATATTTCCGAAAAGAGCAGCGAAGTTTTCATGCCATCACGGATAAAGGAACGTTACTGCTTTCACTTAATGTGAACAAGTGAAATCGTGTGGCGTGAATGGCTAGGAGATCCGGAAGGGCAGGTTGAGCTGCCTAAATTGGAAACGTGTTTCCTATTCTTCGCACCCGTAGCCATCTTTCATTCGTGAAGTGTAAGCTGGGTGGTTTGGGGGAAGAGACCAAACAGCGAGGTCATCGGTCTCATCGGATTAGGGAAGGACGGAGAAGGAAGTCGGCCGTGCCCTTTCAAAGGAACCATCCCGGCATTTGCCTGGAGTGATTTAGGGAAATCACGGAAGACCTAAATCAGGATGGCCGGACGCGGGATTGAACCGTCGTCCTCCCGAATGCGAGTCCAGTGTGCTAGCCGCTGCGCCACCTCGCTCGGTGAAGTGTAAGCGTTGTGTGTTGATTAAGTAGAGTTGTTAAGCGTAGGTGACTGTAACGAGTGGGTGCGTAGTGTCGTGTTAGGCATGTTTTTGTCGGATACCGAAGAGAGAAGGAAGGGGGTAAAACGCGGTTCCAGCAAACAGACTGCTCCTCGCAAATAGCACCAAGATGGGGTGGAAGGGTGGGGGTGGGGGGGGGGGGCGCCGAGTCTAACGTCCCCACTCAACGGATGGATCACCATCAACAGCGCCACATGCCCTCACTTCACGAGATACTGCGGAGAGGTTTGGAATGTAATCCAGGGTTCTGGCGCAAAGATTAGTGATCAGGGATTTCACGGTACCACCACATCAGACCTCTCTGCCGTAGACGCAAGGGGAAAATTGTCAACAGCACGTGGCATACCCGGACCGTCACCCACCCAAGTACTGACCGCAACCGTCGGTGCTTAACTTCGATCTGCCGGGAAGCGGTGTGACCACTGCGATAGGGCCTTGAACTAGTAGTAAGATGTCGATAATGTCTGCAAAAAAACTTTCACATTTAGTCAGTAAACACGTTAAATGAGAGATTCATCAAGGTAGTATCTGTTCCCGAAAGGACAGATACCACTGATGACTGTGCAGCTTCTCTAGAATGAAATGATGATTAAATCGACACCCTAGCTGCAAACAGGCGTTGATATACATCATTGTAGACATGTTGAAAATGTGTGACCCGGCCCGGACTCGAACCCAGGATCTGCTGCTTTCATGGCAGACGCTCTACCCATCTGAGCCCCCGAGGGATAGAGCGCCTGCAGGGACTTATCCATTGTACGCTCCCCGTGAGACCCACATTCACATGTCCACACCACTACATTCGTAGTGCGCCTAATAGATGTTTGCCCATCACACTCATTACTCGTGGCAGATTAATCTGGCAAGTCCCGTACGAGTTGGGGTATAGCGTGTGCGTTCGCACAAGAAGGTCAACGGCCGAGTAGCCATATTTTAACTATATATGAAGGTAGTATCTGTTTGCAGCTAGGGTGTCGATTTAATTATCATTTCATTCTAGAGAAGCTGCACGGTCATCAATGGTAATTGTTCTTTCGGGAACAGATACTACCTTCTCATGGGGATCGTGCAAGGGATAAGTCCCTGGAGTCGCAGTATCCTCTGTGCCCTCGGTGGCTCAGATGGATAGAGCGTCTGGCATGTAAGCAGCAGATCCCGGGTTCGAGTCCTCAGTGATGTACATCACCGCCTGTTTGCAACTAGGGTGTCGATTTAATAATCATTTCCTTAAATGAGAGAGGCAACGCTGGCAACATAGCGTACATTTACCACTGTTAACACATAAACATGTCACAGTGCTCGAACCCTACTTTGGACATCACGTTCATAATATTTCGTAGCTACTTTCGAACCACTGTGTGTATGCACATGATTAAACAGCAGTTCCTGTGACAAGTAGAAAAGCCACCAGGGTGCATTAGTGTTGTTCGTTTTCAGTGTTTTTACCACGCATGGTAGGGTAGATAAGAGGCCCGAATAGTGTCAGGTATCGAGTAATCATTGTGAAGGACGCTGACATACCGTTAACTCCCTTGACACAGAGTTTTCAGTACCTGACAAAGTTTGAAAAGGGCCTCATTGTGGGTCTCCATTTAGCCGCTGATGGAATCGTGCAGTATCCAGATTTGTAGGGCGTTCGGATGAGACAGTGGACGATGTTGGAAACGTGAGGGAAGACATTTTCGATATTAAGATTACGTTCAACCACCTTTCACTCCCACAAGAGAAGACCGCCGTATTGTGCACGAGGCACATTCTGTCCTCTTTATATCTGTGCCTGCCATCCAAGAACAAGAAATGGACTGCCTGCAACATTTCCCTTCATCCAGCACCATTTTTCAAGGCTAGCAGCAGCCGGACTAGTGAATTACCGTCCCATTCGCAGGCTGCGTTTAATAGAACATAACAGACGACTGGGTTTTCAGTGGTAGCGTCAGGAAGCATAGACTATTGTTGAAGAGCGTCGCATTATGTTCAACGATTAATCCTGATTCTGCAATACCCAAGATGATCATCGTCGGCGGCTATGGCAGCGATCTGAGGAGAGGTCCCATTCTCCTAGCGTTTCGGAAGGTCCTGTGCTGTTACTCTGTCATTCCGTGGTTGTTTTAAAAGCGAGATAGTACGTGTGCGAACTTCCTAATTTCTTTTCGAAATCATGCATTAAGTTCGCGGAGTGTGCACGCTCATAAGCAGGATAACTATGAATATATCTCATTTCATGTGCCCGCCGTTTAAAAATATTATCTGTTGGTGGTTTTGTTCATTTGTGTTACACACCAGCACGGAAATAAGTTTCACATGTCTAATTTTACGTGAATATGTGAATTTATTATTTTAGGCTGTTGTTGTTGTTAACGTCTTCAGTCCAGAGACTGGTTTGATGCATCTCTCCATGCAACTCTATCCTGTGCAAGCTTCTTCATCTTCCAGTATCTACTGCAACCTACACCCTTCTGAATCTGCTTAGTGTATTCATCTCTTGGTCTCCCTCTACGATTTTTACTCTCCACGCTGCCCTCCAATACTAAATTGGTGATCCCTGATGCCTCAGATTATGCCCTACCAAGCGATTCCTTCTTATAGTCAAGTTATGCCACAAATTTCTCTTCTCTCCAATTCTATTCAGTACCTCCTCATTAGTTATGTGATCTACCCATCTAATCTTCAGCATTCTTCTGTAGCACCACATTTCGAAAGCTTCTATTCTCTTCTTGTCTAAACTATTTATCGTCCACGTTTCACTTCCATACGTGGCCACACTCCACACAAATACTTTCAGAAACGATTTCCTGACAATTAAATCTATACTCGATGTTAACAAATTTCTCTTCTTCAGAAACGCTTTCCTTGCCGTTGCCAGTCTACATTTTCTATCCTCTCTACTTCGACCATCATCAGTTATTTTGCTCCCCAAATAGCAAAACTCCTTCACTACTTTAAGTGTCTCATTTCATAATCTAATTCCCTCAGCATCAATCGACTTAATTCGACTACATTCCATTATCCTCGTTTTGCTTTTGTTGATGTTCATCTTATATCCTCCTTTCAAGACACTGTCCATTCCGTTCAGCTACTCTTCCAGGTCCTTTGCTGTCTCTGACAGAATTACGTCATCGGCGAACCTCAAAATTTTTATTTCTTCTCCATGGATTTTAATACCTACTCCTTTTTTTTCTTTTGTTTCCTTTACTGCTTGCTCATTATACTGATTGAATAACATCGGGGATAGGGTACAACCCTGTCTCACTCTCTTCCCAACCACTGCTTCCCTTTAATCCCCTTCGACTCTTATAACTACCATCTGGTTTCTGTACAAATTGTAAATAGCATTTTGCTCCCTGTATTTTACCCCTGCCACCTTAAGAATTTGAAAGAGAGTATTCCAGTCAACATCGTCAAAAGCTTTCTCTAAGTCTACAAATGATAGAAACGTAGGTTTGCCTTTTCTTAATCTATTTTCTAAGATAAGTCGTAGGGTCAGTATTGCCTCACGTGTTCCAACATGTCTACGGAATCCAAACTGATCTTCCCCGAGGTCGGCTACTACCAGTTTTTCCATTCGTCTGTAAAGAATTCGTGTTACTATGTTGCAGCCGTGGCTTATTAAACTGATGGTTCGGTAATTTTCACATCTGTCAGCACCTGCTTTCCTTGGGATTGGAATTATTATATTCTTCTTGAAGTCTGAGGGTATTTCTCCTGTCTCATACATCTTGCTCACCAGATGGTAGAGTTTTATCAGGGCTGGCTCTCAAAAGGCTGTCAGTAGTTCTAATGGAATGTTGTCTACTTCCGGGGCCTTGTTTCGACTTAAGTCTTTCAGTGCTCTGTCAAACTCTTCACGCAGTATCGTATCTCCTATTTCATCTTCATCTACATCCTCTTCCATTTCCATAATATTGTCCTCAAGTACATCGAACTTGTATAGACCCTCTATATACTCCTTCCACCTTTCTGCTTTCCCTTCTTTGCTTAGAACTGGGTTTCCACATGAGCTCTTGATATTCATGCAAGTGGTTCTCCTTTCTCCAAAGGTCTCTTTAATTTTCCTGTAGGCAGTATCTATCTTACCCCTAGTGAGATAAGCCTCTACGTCCTTACATTTGTCCTCTAGCCATCCCTGCTTAGTCATATTGCATTTCCTGTCAATCTCATTTTTGAGACGTTTGTATTCCTTTTTGCCTGCTTCATTTACTGCATTTTTATATTTTCTCCTTTCATCAATTAAATTCAGTATTTCTTCTGTCACCCAAGGATTTCTACTAGCCCTCGTCTTTTTACCTACTTGATCCTTTGCTGCCTTCACTACTTCATCCCTCAAAGCTACCCACTCTTCTTCTACTGTATTTCTTTCCCCCATTCTTGTCAATCATTCCCTAATGTTCTCCCTGAAGCCGGATGGGGTGGTCGAGAGGTTCTAGGCGCTACAGTCTGGAACCGCGTGACCGCTACGGTCGCAGGTTCGAATCCTGTCTCGGGCATGGATGTGTGTGTGATATCCTTAGGTTAGTTAGGTTTAAGTAGTTCTAAGTTCTAGGGGACTGATGACCTCAGATGTTAAGTCCCATAGTGCTCAGAGCCATTTGAACCATATTTGTTCTCCCTGAAGCTCTCTACATACGACCTCTGGTTCTTTCAGTTTATTCATGTCCCATCTCCTCAAATTCCCACCTTTTTGCAGTTTCTTCAGTTTTTATCTACAGTTAATAACCAATAGATTGTGGTCAGAGTCCACACCTGCCCCTGGAAATGTCTTACAATTTAAAACCTGGTTCCTCAATCTCTGTTTTACTATTATATAATCTACCTGAGACCTTCCAGTATCTCCAGGCTTCTTCCATGTATACAACCTTCTTTTAGGCTAGGTTTCGCAATTTCCTTACGCACTATCATGTACCATGCTTCTTTGTTTTGACTTCCAAAAACATGACGGAGGTTTGTTCAGTTTGCTTAATTCTGATCGCGGTGTTGCGTCTCTACGGTATTCTCTCTCTTCGGGATAACGTATAATGACGTGATGTGTCTATTAATTTGTCATAAGTTAGAACGTATTGCCATGAAGTAGTATTAATACAGATTGCAGACCTCAGAGACAACTTATCTAATTGTGACTTTCGGCGTCTTTCGCGCAACAACTGAAATCATTTCTCCCGACTGTGAGTAGTTCGCAAGCAGCGATAACAATATATAAACTCATACAACTGCTGCATTACTCGGGGATGCTAGATTATCTCTGATTCATTGAATGTAACGAGAAGTATTAATTAAAAGTTTACTTTTTTTCTGGATTAGGCTACGCCGTCCTATAGGTGTACAAACGGATTTCTATGAATAAATCCAAAGTATTTAACAAGGTAAAATACTTTTCTTCGTCAAAAATTACCTTAATGTCATTCCATCAAAAATAAAATTTCTCCTGATGCAGACCAGTGATCATTATTCCATGAAGAGCACTGTACTGCGTGGCAGTGTCCAGTCTGAAGCGTTCCACTGAAACCTTTTTCAAGTTCTAGCATCACAGGGAAGAGCATCTGCAGCGATATGGTGCATACAGAATTCTACGGCGACCGTCTGATTGGCATTTTCTGCTCTACGAGATACAGAGCAGCGTATCCAACAAACACAAACTGCTATCAGTTTCGTTAATACCTTTTTTCTCAATCCACTAAAGGTATTGAACGAATGTATATAACAGACTTTAGTAAATAGAAGTTTAATGATCTTAGTCAACATATATTGAACATCAATGAGTTAGACTTGAAAGGAGTAATGTTCTAATGACCTAAATGTCCGTATCCGTGTAACTAATTACCAGAATTATCTCAAGTAAATAAAATATTGCCTTTTCACTATTAGTTCTTTCTAGAACGTTCCGGATGGAGTGGCAACACCAGAAAAGAGACAGAGAGAGAGAGAGAGAGAGAGAGAGAGAGACAGATACAAACTAGATACACTCCAGTTTTTTGAAAACTGATCGTTGTTACGAGTTAAAAGTCTAGCTATGACTGCACTTTCTTTTGTCAATAGTCGTCGCAAGCCCTCACTTCGCCAACATTTTCTCTCAGGACGAGGTGTAAAATGCTTGTCACGTCAAAAAAAAACTACTGACTGAAACTTCCTGGCGGATTAAAACTGTGTGCCGGACCGAGACTCGAACTCGGGACCTTTGCCTTTCGCGGGCAATTGCCCTACCGACTGAGCTACCCGTGAGGACGGGGCGTGAGTCGTGCTTGGGTAGCTCAGTCAGTAGAGCACTTGCCAGCGAAAGGCAAAGGTCCCGAGTTCGAGTCTCGGTCCGGCACACAGTTTTAATCCGCCAGGAAGTTTCATATCAGCGCACACTCCGCTGTAGAGTGAAAATTTCATTCTAGAAACTACTGACTGCTTCATTACCAAGAATTTAATGTTGCACTCCTATTGCTAATTACGTTTTTTCCTCCACACATGATTTCTCGCTTCATATTTCAGACTGAGAAAGAATAATCGAGAAGCAGAGTTGGACAGGAGAATTAATATAGTACCTTTGCTGATATTAAGTGCTATGTCCATGCCTTCCTCCGACCTATGAATCGTAGTCTTACGTTGATTCCAAATCATGATCCAAGTTTTCCACCACATATGCAACGGCTGAGGTATTAAACCCCGAACCTATAGTTTGATAGTCTGACGCTTACCACCTTTCTATTTATTTTCTCCATTCTTTTATTCTAGACCTTCCTTTCTCTTTCCGTTTCGCCTTCGACCCACTTCGTTCGCGTGATCCTGCAAACAAAACCACCCATCCACCACCCACACACCAACCCACCCACCCAACCACACACACACACACACACACACACACACACACACACACACACACACTGCTTCACCTTGTAGTGGTCCATTTGAAACGTGCACACGTTCCCGAGGTGGTATTCGAACTCGGGATCTCAACAGTAATGCTATCGGGAGACAACACAGACAAGTAAGTTGCACTCCTCTAGAACTAGGATCATAGTTATTATTTTTTAGTGACACAAGCAAATACAGAGTATTTTGTATTCTCCTTCGCACGAACGTCTTTCTCCACTCCTTCCTTCTCTCCCCTCCCCATACCCCAACCCATGCTCGCAATTCCTACTTCTCTTACTTAGATTAATGGCTACGACTAAGTTTGCCAACCGCTGTAATTTTTATGCTCTTAGAAGACGCAAAATAGGTGTTCGATTGTGGGTAACTGCACATATTCATTTCTGTTATTGATACCGTCCCGATGACAACACACAGTAGATACATTTTGTCACGAAAGTTGTTCGGGAGACCAAAGTGCTTTGATAAGAATGGTCCTGTTGGAGGTGGTATGTTCCACTGTTCCTCCGAACTTTGACCTAATTTATCCAGACTGTTATAGGAGGCCGCAGTTTAACGTTGACTCCTAACCATGATGTAACTTTTTCCACATCTGAAATAGCTGCGGACTAAACCGCGAATTATTTGGTAATTTGATAGTTTAAAAAAAGGTAACTCCGTGATTAGGCAATAGCGGACTACGCGATGCCGATCCAACGCCATGTCATCCTCTCCCATATAGCGCCGTTTGGATGTGGTATTAAAGGGTCATCATCATCAGTTATCTGCTATATTAGCAGGTCCTTTGCCTCTCCATTTTCTGCGATCCATTGCTTCCTTCTTAAGGCTGCTGTATGTTGTACCGCCCATTATGTCGTCCAGTATCTGGAGTCTCTTCCTTCTTCGCTTCCTTTTCCCTTCTACATAACCTTCTAAAACTGTTTTTATCGGTCCATCATTCTTTCTTAATATATTTCCAATCAAATTTCTTTTTCTTCCCTTTATTACATCTAGTGACTGTCTTTTCTCTCCCACTCTTCTCAGTACCTCTTCATTTTTTACTCTGTCCACCCAACATATTCTTTCCATCCTCCGCCATGTCCAGATCTCAAAAGCCTCCATCCTTTCTCTGTCTTTTTTCCTCATAGTCCATGTTTCAGGGCCATATAGAAGAATACTCCATACAAGACATTTTATGAGTCTCTTTCTGAGTTCTCTGTCCAGACCGCTGCAGAAAATTCTCCTTTTCTTATAAAACGCCTCTTTTGACATTGCTATCCTTGTTTTAATTTCTGTGATGCACTTCCAGTCGGTGTATATCCTGCTTCCAAGATACTTAAAATTTTTCACCTGTTCTAGTATTTCTCCATTCAGCATAATTTTTATTTCCTTATTTCCTCCTAGTGCCAATACTTTTGTTTTATTTGTGTTAATTTTCATTCCATATTTTTTTCCGTTAGTAGCAATGGTGTCCACCAAAGGGGTACTCACCCCATGAACCAAGGACCTTGCCAGGTGAGATAGCATGAGTGCCTCGACGATACAGATAAAACGGAACGGTATATTGTGGTGAGGCCAGACAAACATGTGGTTGCTGAAGAGGGGCAGCAGCCTTTTCAGTAGATACACGGACAACAGTCTGGATAATTGACTGCTCTGGCCTTGTAACGTTAGCCAACGTGGCCTTCCTGTAGTGACGCTGTGAACGGCGGAAAACAAGGGGAAGCGACAGACGTTATTTTTGCCACGAGAATGCAGCTCTTCCGTACCATTACATGGTGCGGTTACATGATGATGACATCCTCCTGGGTACTATATTTCGCAGATAAAATAGTCCCCTATTTGCATCTCCAGGCGAGGATTAGGAGAATATCGTCGTCAAGAAAGATAAAACTGGCATTCCACGGGTCGGGACGTGGAATATTAGATCTCTTAATATGGAAGACAGGTTAGAGAATTTAAAAATGGAAATGGGTAACTTGAAGATAAGTATAGTGGGTATTAATGAAGTGTGGTGGCGGGAAGAACAGAACTTATGGGCAGGTGAGTGCGGGGTTATAAATATGAAATAAAATAGTGATAATGCGAGATCAGGCCTAATAATAATTAAAAAATAGGAATTCGGGTAAGCTTCTATGATCGGCCTAGTCAGCACATTATCATAGCCGAGAGAGATACGAAGCCAACACCAGCCATCGTAGCACTTGCTTCCCAACTAGTACCGCAGATGATGAAGAGATTAAAACAATGTGTGGTAAGATAAAAGAAATTATTCAGGTAATTAAGTGAAATGAAAATTTAGTTGTGATTGGTGACTGGAGCAGGGAAAGAAGGAAAATAATAGGAGAATATGGACTTGGGGAAAGAAATAAAACAGAACCTGCCTCGCAGAATTTCGCACAGCATGATTTAGTCATTTCTGATGATTTTAGAATCGAGTAAGAAGACTCTGTATGTAGAAGAGACGTGGAGCCACTGGAAGGTTTCAGATGAACTATAACGGTAAGACAGAGACAAACTATGTTTTAAAAAATGTTTCAAATGGCTCTGAGCACTATGGAACTTAACATCTGAGGTCATCAGCCCCCTAGAACTTAGAACTACTTAAACCTAACTAACCTAAGGACATCGCATACATCCATGCCCGAGGCAGGATTCGAACCTGCGACTGTAGCGGTCGCGCGGTTCCGGACTGAAGCGCCTAGAACCACTCGGCCACACCGGCCGGATTATGTTTTAAACTCCGAAACATTTCTGGGAGCATATATGAACTTTCGATCATAATTTATTGGTTATCAAATGCAGATTAAAACTGAAGGTATTTGCAGAAAGGCACAATATGCGAAATGGATACTCTGAAACAACGAAAAGTTGTTCGAAGTTTCAAATATAGCGTTAGGCAACGATTGCGGGAAACAGAGAAATTAAATGCTATAGGTGACGAGTGGGTAGTCTTCAGAGATGAAACATCGAAGACAGCAGATGATCAAATGGTTCAATTGGCTCTGAGCACTATGGGACTTAACATCTATGGTCATCAGTCCCGTAGAACTTAGAACTACTTAAACCTAACTAAGGACATCACACAACACCCAGTTACCACGAGGCAGAAAAAATCCCTTGCCCCGCCGGGTATCGAACCCGGGAACCCGGGCGTGGGAAGCGAGAACGCTACCGCACGACCACGAGCTGCGGACAGCTGATAATCAAAAAGGCAAATAGTCAAGATCTTGTAGAATCTCGTGGATAACGCAGGAAATCCTAAACTCAGATTGGAATGTATACCGCAGAGACAGACTGGACAGTGAAGGGGGAGGCGTGTTTATAGCGATAAGAAGTGCAATAGTATCGAAGGAAATTGACGGAGATCCGAATGTGAAATGATTTGGGTGAAGGTCACGGTTAAAGCAGGCTCAGACATGGTAAATGGATGTCTCTATAGGCCCCCTGGCTCAGCAGCTGTTGTGGCTGAGCACCTGAAGGATAATTTGGAAAATATTTCGAGTAGATTTCCCCACCATGTTATAGTTCTGGGTGGAGTTTTTAATTTGCCGGATATAGACTGGAAGACTCAAACGTTCATAACGGGTGGCAGGGACAAAGAATCCAGTGACATTTTTTTACGTGCTTTATCTGAAAACTACCTTGAGCAGTTAAACAGAGAACCGACTCGTGGCGATAACATATTATTTATTTATTTAACCTGATCAGATTAGGGCCATCAGGACCTCTCTTACATCGGACCAGTGTTTCACACATGCAGCATTTCACACATCAGAGTTACATCATGACAATACTTTAAATAAGAAAATTAGATTACTCTATTGACAATATGAATAAAGAATAATGACTAAGACCTAATAAAGTAAGTACTGGCAGTATTTTTACGACAGGTGCTATACATACAAATTATGATAAAAGTAATAATAGTAACAGTAAAAAAAATTAAACAATAATGATAAACATGAGAAAAATGGGCAATAGTAATGGAGATTTGTGCAGATGTACGTTAATATCTTGGTGTGTAAAGTAGATGTTTACTAGTATAGCGAGTTTTAGACCTTCTGGTGACAAATACACCCGAATTATTTGAAACATTTAACGCAGAACAGGGAATCAGCGATCATAAAGCGGTTACGTCATGGATGATTTCAGCCGTAAATAGAAATATTAAAAAAGGTAGGAAGATTTTTCTGTTTAGCAAAAGTGACAAAAAGCAGATTACAGAGTACCTGACGGCTCAACACAAAAGTTTTGTTTCAAGTACAGATAGTGTTGACGATCAGTGGACAAAGTTCAAAACCATCGTAAAATATGCTTTAGATGAGTATGTGCCAAGCAAGATCGTAAGAGATGGAAAAGAGCCACCGTGGTACAACAACCGAGTTAGAAAACTGCTGCGGAAGCAAAGGGAACTTCACAGCAAACATAAACATAGCTAAAACTTTGCAGACAAACAAAAATTACGCGAAGCGAAGTGTAGTGTGAGGAGGGCTATGCGAGAGGCGTTCAATGAATTAGAAAGTAAAGTTCTATGTACTGACGTGGCAGAAAATCCTAAGAAATTTTGGTCTTATGTCAAAACAGTAGGTGGATCAAAACAAAATGTAGAGACACTCTGTGACCAAAATGGTACTGAAACAGAGGATGACAGACTAAAGACCGAAATACTAAATGTCTTTTTCCAAAGCTGTTTCACAGAGGAAGAATGCACTGTAGTTCCTTCTCTAGATTGTCGTACAGATGACAAAATGGTAGACATAGAAATAGACGACAGAGGGATAGAGAAACAATTAAAATAGCTCAAAAGAGGAAAGGCCGCTGGACGTGATGGGATACCAGTTCGATTTTACACAGAGTACGCGAAGGAACTTGGCCCCCCCCCCCCCCCCCTTCTTGCAGCGGTGTACCGTAGGTCTCTAGAAGAGCGTAGCGTTCCAAAGGATTGGAAAAGGGCACAGGTCATCCCCGTTTTCAAGAAGGGACGTTAAACAGATGTGCAGAACTATAGACCTATATCTGTAACGTCGATCAGTTGTAGAATTTTGGAACACGTATTATGTTCGAGTATAATGACTTTTCTGGAGACTAGAAATCTACTCTGTCGGAACCAGCATGGGTTTCGAAAAAGACCGTCGTGTGAAACCCAGCTCGCGCTATTCGTCCACGAGACTCAGAGGGCCATAGAGACGGGTTCACAAGTAGATGCCGTGTTTCTTGACTTCCGCAAGGCGTTCGATGCAGTTCCCACAGTCGTTTAATGAACAAAGTAAGAGCATATGGACTATCAGACCAATTGTGTGATTGAATTGAAGAGTTCCTAGATAACATAACGCAGCATATCATTTTCAATGGAGAGAAGTCTTCCGAAGTAAGCGTGATTTCAGGTGTGCCGCAGGGGAGTGTCATAGGAGCGTTGCTATTCACAATATACATAAATGACCTTGTGGATGACATCGGAAGTTCACTGAGGCTTTTTGCAGATGATGCTGTGGTGTCTCGAGAGGTTGTAACAATGGAAAATTGTACTGAAATGCAGGAGGATCTGCAGTGAGTTGACGTATGGCGCAGGGAATGGCAATTGAATCTCAATGTAGACAAACGTAATGTGCTGCGAATACATAGAAAGATAGATCCCTTATCATTTAGCTACAAAATAGCGGGTCAGCAACTGGAAGCAGTTAATTCCATAAATTATCTGGGAGTACGCATTAGGAGTGATTTAAAATGGAATGATCATATAAAGTTGATCGTCGGTAAAGCAGATGCCAGACTGAGATTCATTGGAAGAATCCTAAGGAAATGCAATCCGAAAACAAAGGAAGTAGGTTACAGTACGCTTGTTTGCCCACTGCTTGAATACTGCTCAGGAGTGTGGGATCCATACCAGATAGGGTTGATAGAAGAGATAGAGAAGATCCAACGGAGAGCAGCGCGCTTCGTTACAAGATATTTAGTATTCGCGAAAGCGTTACGGAGATGATAGATAAACTCCAGTGGAAGACTCTGCAGGAGAGACGCTCAGTAGCTCGGTACGGGCTTTTGTTATAGTTTCGAGAACATACCTTCATCGAAGAATCAAGCAGTATATTGCTCCCTCCTACGTATAGTTCGCAAAGAGACCATGAGGATAAAATCAGAGAGATTAGAGCCCACACAGAAGCATACTGACAATCCTTGTTTCCACGAACAATACGAGACTGGAATAGAAGGGAGAACCGATAGAGGTACTGAGGGTACCCCCCGCCACACACCGTCAGGTGGCTTGCGGAGTGTAGATGTAGATGTTGAATTTAACTGCCGAAAGGGAGAAACATAGACATGCAGAGAATCATGTAGGGGAAATGGAATACTGTCATCTAAAAATGAGATTGTCAGGAAGCGAAACCTGGCCGCGCGGGATTAGCCGAGCGGTCTAGGCGCTACAGTCATGGACTGTGCGGCTGGTCCCGGCGGAGGTTCGAGTCCTCCCTCGGGCATGGGTGTGTGTGTTTGTCCTTAGGATAATTTAGTTTAAGTAGTGTGTAAGCTTAGGGACTGATGACCTTAGCGGTTAAGTCCCATAAGATTTCACACACATTTGAACATTTGAAGCGAAACCTGGTTAAGCGGGAATGGTTAGAGGACAGACGCAAGAATGTAAGAGCACATATAACTAGGGAAAAGATAGAGATTTTTGGAGAAAAAAAAGAAGCAGTTGTATGAATATCAAAAACTCAGGCGGCAAGTCAGTACTAAGCAAACAAAGGAAAGCTGAAAGGTGGAAGGAATATGGAGATGGAGTTCTACGAAGGAAATGAGGAGGAAGTAGGCGAAGATGAGATGGAAGTTATGACACTGCGAGAAGACTTGACAGGATACTAAAAGACCTATGTCGAAACTAGGCTCCTGGTGTAGACACTTCCTCAGAATTATTGTGCTCCTTGGGCGAGCCAGCCATGATGAAACGATTCCACCTGGTTTACAAAATATGAGACTCGCCAAATATCTTCAGACTTCAAGAAGAATGCAATAATTCCAATTCCAAAGAAAGCAAGCACGGTACTGAGAACTCCGAATATTACAGAACCATTAATAAATAATGCTTGCGAAACGCTGACACGAATTATTTACAGAAGAATGGAAAAACTGTAGAAGCCGACTTCAGGTAAAACTAGTTTAGGTTTCACAGAAATGTCGGAACACGCGTGGCAATAGTGACCATTCGTCTAATCTTAGAAGATCTTAGGTTGAAGAAAGAAAATCTACATTTATAGCATTTGTAGATTTAGAGAAACCTTTTCAGAATGTTAACTGGGCTACACTCTACATTTTGAAAGTATTAGAGACAAAATTCAGGAAGAATGGTCATTTGTAACTGTTATAACTGCAGTCTGGTTTCTGTACGAATAGAAGGGCGTTAAATTAAGAAGAGAGTGAGAAAGGGCTGTAGCCAGTCCCTGATGTTATTCCATTAGTGCATTGAGCAAACAGTAAACGAAATCAAAGACAAATTTGGAAAACGAAATTAAAATTCAGGAAGAAAAAATAAAAGGCTGTCAGGTTTATCGATGACATTGTAATTCTGTCAGAGACGGCAAAAAACTCGGAAGGGCAGAAAACGGAATGGATAGAGTCTGGAAAAGAGGTTATGAGACGAATACCAAGAAAAGCAAAAAAGGGCAATGGGATATAATCAAGTTAAGTAAGGCGATGAGAAGGGAATTACGAAATGAGTCACTAAAATTAGGAGATGGGTTTTTCTATTTTTTGGAGAAAAACAACTGATAAAAACCGAAGTAGAGAGGATATAAAATGGATTAGTCATAGCAAGGGAAGCGTTTATCTCTTGCCGGTGTGGCCGAGCGGTTCTAGGCGCTTCAGTCTGGAGCCGCGCGACCGCTACGGTCGCAGGTTCGAATCCTCCCTCGGGTATGGATGTGTGTGATGTTCTTAGGTTAGTTAGGTTTAAGTAGTTCTAAGTTCTAGGGGAATTATGACCTCAGATGTTAAGTCCCACAGTGCTCAGAGCCATTTGAACCATTTTTTTTTTTTTGAAAGCGTTTATCAAAAACAGGAACTTCTTAACACGTGCATTGACGGAAGAAAAATTGCAACACCCAAAACTAATTAATGTCGAGCAATGAAATTCTGGGAATACATTTGTTTAGGTAACATGTTTAAGTGATTAACATTGCAAGATAATAGGTTAAAGTAAGCGTGAGATAAGCCATTGCAAATGTGAAATGCTGGTACATTAATAACCGGTGTAACCGCCAGAGTGTTGAATGCAAGCATGCAAACGTGCATGCACAGTGTTGTACAAGAGCCGGATATCAGTTTGTGGGATTTGTGGGATGAGGTTCCATGCTTGTTGCACTTGGTTGGTCAATGAATGGGCGCTAAATGGTGTTTGTGGATGACGCTGGAGTTGTCGTCCGATGATGTCGCATATGTGCTCGACTGGAGACAGATCTGATGATTTAGCAGGCCAAGGCAATATGTCACCTTTCTGAAGTGTATGTTGGGTTACAAGAGCGGTATGTGGACGAGCGTTTTTCTGTTGGAAAACAACCTCTGGAATGCTGTTCATAAATGGCGTCAGCAGACCGACGTGTAGATTTGCAGTCGTGGTGCGTGGGATAACCACGAGTTTGCTGCTGCTGTCAGCCCAGACCATAACTCCAGGTGTAGGTCCAGTGTGTCTAGCACACAGGCAGGTTGGTTGTAGTCCTCAGCTGGCCTCATCCTAACCAGCTCACGGCCATCACTGGCACCGAGGTAGAACCAGCTTTCATCAGAAAACACTACAGATTTTCACTCCACCCTTCCATGTGCTCTCGCTTGACATCACTGAAATCGCAAATGGCGGTGGTTTGGGGTCAGTGGGATGCACCCTACAGGGCGTCTGGTTCAGACCTGTCCTCAAAGTAACCAATTTGTAACAGTTTGTTGTGCCACTGTGGTGCCAACTGTTGCTCGAATTGCTGCTGCAGACGCAGTACGATGCGTCAGTCACATGCCAAACACGATGGTCTTCCCTGTTGGTAGCGCCATGTAGCCGCCTGCTGGCCAGTCTTCCTGCGACCGTACATTCTCGTGACCACCTCTGCCAGCTATCATATACAGTGCCTAAAGTCCTCCCAAAACTTTCTGCAGTATTGCAGAAGGAATATCCAGCTTCTCAAAGCTCTATTCATTCTTGACTAACATCAGGTCAGTACGTTCAATCTCGAAGGCATTTGACGCTCATTACAGCGTGTATTTAAAGCAAACTTAATTTGCATCCTCAAAGTGGATGCGACTGACGTCAAATTTCGTTTATGTCTCACAGTTCCTGCTTGGTACTGCGATTATTTCCGTCAGTATAAATTTAAATGGTTTAAATGGCTCTAAGCACTATAGGACTTAGCATCTGGCTGGCCGCGGTGGTCTAGCGGTTCTGGCGCTGCAGTCCGGAACCGCGGGACTGCTACGGTCGCAGGTTCGAATCCTGCCTCGGGCATGGGTGTGTGTGATGTCCTTAGGTTAGTTAGGTTTAAGTAGTTCTAAGTTCTAGGGGACTTATGACCTAAGATGTTGAGTCCCATAGTGCTCAGAGCCATTTTTGAACTTAGCATCTGAGGTCATCAGTCCCCTATATTTAGAACTACTTAAACATAACTAACTTAAGGACATCACATGCATCCATGCCCGAGGCAGGATTCGAACCTGCGACCGTAGCAGCAGCGTGGTTCTGGACTGAAGCGCCTAGAACTGCTCGGCCACAGCAGTATAAATTTAAGTACTAGGTAGTCTTTTCTGAAGGTATTTTTTTGCAGTGTAGCCTTGTGTGGTAATGAAACATGGACGATAAATAGCTTAGACAAGAGGAGGCGAGAAGCTTTTAAAATGTGGTGGTATGGAATAATGGGAGGATTAGACGGGGCCGCGCGGAGTGGTCGTGCGGTTAGAGGCGCCATGTCAAGGATTGCGCGGCCCCTCCCGCCGGAGGTTCGAGTACTCCCTCGGGAACGCGTGTGTATGTTGTTCTTAGCATAAATTAGATTAAGTTAGTTTAAGTAGTGTGTAAGTCTACGGACCGATGACCTCAACAGTTTCGTCCCTTAGGAATTCACACACATTTGAACATTTTGATTAGATGGGTAGATCACGTAACGTATGAGAAAGGAATAAAGAGAATTGCGAGAGAAAGAAAATGGTGGCACAACTTGACTACAATAAGGGATCGGATGATAGGACACATTATGAGACATCAAAGGATCACCAATTTATTACCGAAGGGAAGTGTGTGTGTGTGTGGAGGGGGGGGGGGAGGGGGGAGGAGGTCTGTGGAGGGGATTGTAGAGTGAGACTAAAACATGAAGATTGTAAATCGGTAAGGCACCTTCCCTACTACTTCTTCCATTTCACATTGCTTTGCAACGTTACGCCTAGATATTTAATCGACGTGACTGTCAGGCAGAACATTACTAACATTGGATTCGAACATTACGGGATTGTTTTTCCAGCTCATCTGCACTAACTTACATTTTTCTATACTTACAGCTAGCTGCCGTTTTATTGGGAGAATTCTGGTAAAGTGTAACTAATCTACAAGGGAGACGGCGTATAGAACACTGGTGCGATCTAGCCCTGAGAACCGCTCAAGTATTTGAGATCCCTACCAGGTCGGATTAAAGGAAGACGTCGAATCAATTCAGAGACCGGCAGCTAGATTTGTTACTTGGAAGTTCGAACAACACGCAAGTATTACGGAGACGTTTCCGGAACTCAAATGGGAATCGCTGGAGGGAATGCGACGTTATTTTCGAGGAACACTATTGAGGAGATTGAACACGGAGATAAGAGAAATTATGTTTCGTGCGGAGGCATATAGATAGTCGTTTTTTTTCCTCGCTCTGTTTGCGAATGAAGCAAGAAAGGAAATCACTTGTAGTGGTACAAAGTAGCCTCCACCACGCGCCACAGGGTGACTTGCGGAGTATGTTTGTAAATGTAGATGTAGAGGTTCAGATGGATGTAGGTTGCAGTAGTTATTTGAAGATGCAAAGGTTTGCACAGGTTATAGTTGCGTGGAGGGCTTCATAGCTGTTCCGAACTGAAGGTACAACACCAAGGCATTAAGGCGCATGGGTTAAGTAAACCGCTCCCCTGGCCTTTGTCTTGCTTCCAGACCTTTGGAGACGCTACTTGTCGTTCAAGTAGATTCTCAGTTGGCCTCAGCCTTTTCCAGTACCCCCAACAAAGAAAAATCTCTAGCACTGTCGGAAATTCCACGCGGATCCTCCACATGGCAATCAGACCGCTCAGCTACCAGATCGAACAGTGTCACATCACCCATTTTTTAAAAAAATTCTTTTAGTTTTGATTTTTTATTGTTCGATCTTCATGCTTCACTTATAGCCCTTACTTTATCTTGCCATTCGTCTTCGTTTCGTTAAGCCTCACCAATATGTGCAGCATCATGTACTATCGGCACATTTAAAACTCACACACGTTCCTGAGTCGAAACAGATTCGCGATCTCGACTTCACAGGACTGTAACGCTTCTAGGAGACATCGCATGAGGGCATGTATGTGTGTGATGTCCTTAGGTTAATTAGGTTTAATTAGTTCTAAGTTCTAGGCGACTGATGACGTCAGAAGTTAAGTCGCATAGTGCTCAGAGCCATTTCAACCATTTTTTTTTTTTCAGACATCGCAAGACGGCACGCTGTAAAGTCAGACCGGCTATGGCTGTAACCATTGTTCGCTTATTTATTTCAGTAAAACAGGAGAATGGAGAATATTATAAAATCCCTAACTTCTCGTTTTCTCATCTTCAGTTGCATGTAATATTACGTTGAAAATAAAAAAAAGTCGTGTGACTCGGGCCTCCCGTCGGGTAGACCTTTCGCCGCGTGCAAGTCTTTCGATTTGACGCCGCTTCGGCGACTTGCGCGTCGATGGAGATGACGTTGACAATTATCACTCTGAATAAAACGAATCTTTAGTGCCACACGCGATTCGCTTTTATTATTTGAAGTGTATCACCAATGGCTAGAAGCATAAACATATTTTTGTTCGTACTATTTTGCTTTACATACAGGACATTGTAGATTGAGGTTATGAACAATGCTGTCACTTTCTGATATTTTACGACGTAATAGCAGCTTAAATTTCTATTTAGAAATTTCGTAGGTGTACTTGTTCAGGTTTTGATGCTGTTCTTCTGGTCACTGCCATTCGAAATGTCAACACAAACTCTGTGCTAAACTTAATAATAGGAATGATGACGTAAGTAAAATAAAAGTATTCATTTAGACATCTACCTATTTTAAAACAAATACAAATTCACACTCACTCAATTGATGAAATATTTTAAAAAAATCAGCAAAACTAGCACGCACGTGATGCGCGCGCACACACACACACACACACACACACACACACACACACACACACACACACACATACAGAGTGTGTTATATACAGGGTGTTACAAAAAGGTACGCCCAAACTTTCAGGAAACATTACTCACACACAAATAAAGAAAACATGTTATGTGGACATGTGTCCGGAAACGCTTAATTTCCATGTTAGATCTCAGTTTAGTTTCGTCAGTATGTACTGTACTTCCTCGATTCACCGCCAGTTGGCCCAATTGAAGGAAGGTAATGTTGACTTCGGTGCTTGTGTTGACATGCGACTCATTGCTCTACAGTACTAGCATCAAGCACATCAGTACGTAGCATCAACAGGTTAGTGTTCATCACGAACGTGGTTTTGCAGTCAGTGCAATGTTTACAAATGCGGAGTTGGCAGATGCCCATTTGATGTATGGATTAGCACGGGCCAATAGCAGTGGCGCGGTACGTTTGTATAGAGACAGATTTCCAGAACGAAGGTGTCCCGACAGGAAGACGTTCGAAGCAATTGATCGGCGTCTTAGGGAGCACGGAACATTCCAGCCTATGACTCGCGACTGGGGATGATCTAAGACGACGAGGACACCTGCAATGGACGAGGCAATTCTTCATGCAGTTGACGATAACCCTAATGTCAGCGTCAGAGAAATTGCTGCTGTACAAGGTAACGTTGACCACGTCACTGTATGGAGAGTGTTACGGGAGAACCAGTTGTTTCCGTACCATGTTCAGTTCCGCTAGTTCAGGTTTCGAGAGGGTGCGTTTCTGGATGAGGTATCGAATATATTGCTTCCCCCTACTTATACCTCCCGAAGAGATCACGAATGTAAAATTAGAGAGATTAGAGCGCGCACAGAAGCCTTCAGACAGTCGTTCTTCCCGCGAACCATACGCGACTGGAACAGGAAAGGGAGGTAATGACAGTGGCACGTAAAGTGCCCTCCGCCACACACCGTTGGGTGGCTTGCGGAGTATAAATGTAGATGTAGATGTAGATGTACAGCGTGTGCAGGCACTATCAGCAGCTGATTGGCCTCCACGGGTACACGTGGTTCATCCAACAATGTGTCAATCCTCATTTCAGTGCAAATGTTCTCTTTACGGATGAGGCTTCATTCCAACGTGATCAAATTGTAAATTTTCACAATCAACATGTGTGGGCTGACGAGAATCCGCACGCAATTGTGCAATCACGTCACCAACACAGATTTACTGTGTACGTTTGGGCAGGCATTGTTGGTGACGTCTTGATTGGGCCCCATGTTCTTCCACCTACGCTCAATGGAGCACGTTATCATGATTTCATACGGGATACTCTACCTGTGCTGCTAGAACATGTGCCTTTACAAGTACGACACAACATGTAGTTCATGCACGATGGCGCTCCTGCACATTTCAGTCGAAGTGTTCGTGCGCTTCTCAACAACAGATTCGGTGACCGATGGATTGGTAGAGGCGGACCAATTCCATGGTCTCCGCGCTCTCCTGACCTCAACCCTCTTGACTTTCATTTATGGGGGCATTTGAAAGCTCTTGTCTACGCAACCCCGGTACCAAATGTAGTGACTCTTCGTGCTCGTATTGTGGACGGCTGTGATACAATACGCCATTCTCCAGGGCTGCATCAGCGCATCAGGGATTCCATGCGACGGAGGGTGGATGCATGTGTCCTCGCTAACGGAGGACATTTTAAGCATTTCCTGTAACAAAGTGTTTGAAGTCACGCTGGTACATTCTGTTGCTGTGTGTTTCCATTCCATGATTAATGTGATTTGAAGAGAAGTAATAAAATGAGCTCTAACATGGAAAGTAAACTTTTCCGGACACATGTCCACATAACATATTTTCTTTCTTTGTGTGTGAGGAATGTTTCCTGAAAGTTTGGCCGTACCTTTTTGTAACACCCTGTATATCTCAAACACGTATTCGATAGTTGGCAATAATATGCAAACATTGTCAACGACACAAATACTTGTTGTTGTTATTGTTGTTGTTTTGTTGTGGTCTTCAGTACGAAGGCTGGTTTGATGTAGCTCTCCATGCTACTCTATCCTGTGCAAGCCTCTTCATCTCCGGATAACTACTGCAACTTACATGCTTCTAAAAGTGACTAGTGTATTCATTCTTGGTGTCCCTCTGCAGTTTTTACCCCCACGCTTTCCTCCAATACCAAATAGGTGATTTATGTCTCAGAATGTGCTTTATCAACAGATACCTTCTCCTAGTCAGGTGGTTGTTTTGCTTTATGGCGCAAAAACAATTGACGTCATACGCGCCCATGACATAACCTTAGAACACTAATAGAAAAAAAGAAGTTAAAAGCAACTACACGTAAAGCCCAATCAACGTAAGAAAAGAGAGCTAAGAACAAGGATTTCCCCTTGGAGAAAGGTCCACAAAATACACCGTAGAAACAACGGAGGTCCGAAATACAGATTATTAAATGTCCTTCGCCATATTGATACGGTGGATAAAAAGTAAAACGCAGCTGACAGCCCGCGCGTCGTTTGCTAAAACGGCCGATAACTCATACGGCAGACAGACACTAGATGGTGGTGGTTAGTGTTTAACGTCCCGTCGACAACGAGGTCATTAGAGACGGAGCGCAAGCTCGGGTTAGGGAAGGATTTGGAAGGAAATCGGCCGTGCCCTTTCAAAGGAACGATCCCGGCATTTGCCTGAAACGATTTAGGGAAATCAAGGAAAACCTAAATCAGGATGGCTGGAGACGGGATTGAACCGTCGTCCTCCCGAATGAGAGTCCAGTGTGCTAACCACTGCGCCACCTCGCTCGGTAGACAGTCACTAGAATGTAAGTGATTAAAAAAGGGCATTCGGTCTGCGAACGAGGAATCGTCAAAAGTTGACGAGAATGAGACCATAGTAGTGGGGATCGCCACCTAATAAATGACGATGCTAAAACGACGTTGCCCAATACGCAGCCTAGCCAAAATGATTTCCTCGCGGCGATAGGGCCGAGAGGAGATCGACTAAATCACTGGGAGAGGTTAAATTGCCCGGAGCTTGTTCCCATGAAGAGAGGACCAGTGGTGATGGCAAAGTGACACCACATGCCGACAGACGGCAACACGAAGGACGTCAGAAGGATTGGAAGAATTAGGGGGCTGAGGTAGGAGGACTGCAACCCTGGCAGCAGCGTCAGTAGCCTCGTTTCCCGTCAGACCGACGTGACCAGGAACCCACATAAACATACAGCGGCCCCATCAAGAGTGAGGAATTGGAAGTTTTCGTGGACAAGTCGCACAGAGGGATGAACTGGTAGAGCATACAGAGGGTCTGAAGGGCACTGAGATAATCGGAGCGTATAAAACAGTTAAAAAGCCTGTGTCGCCGGATGTACTGTGTGGCCTGATAGAGGACGAAGAGCTCTGCTGTAAATACTGAGCAGTGTTCTCGAAGCCGATACCGAAAATCGTTGTTGCCAATAACGAAGGCACACCCGATACCACGGCCAGTCCGAGACCCATTAGTATACACAGGGTACCATCGCTGAGTGCGAAGGTCGAGAAACTTAGTGATGGATCGAATCCAGAGTAGTTTCCTTAAGAAGCAAATGAAGTGCAAGACGAATACAAGCCGCCGAACAAAGCCAAGGTGGCGAAGGTTTCACACGTAACAGGTAGCGTGGAGTTAAGCTGCAGGATCAACAGCCGAAACTGAATTCCGGGCGGTAACAGAGAAGGACGAGCGCCATACTGGCGGTCAAGAAAGTCATCGAATAAGGAGGCATAGGATGGATGGCAGACAAACGGTATGTTTGTCTGCTGAGGAGGCAGCAGTAGTTCGGCAGCAGAGACTCTCAACCGGGATAGTGTAAAAGGCGCCAGTGGCCAAACGGATTCCACGATGGTGGACTGTATTAAGACGGCGTAAGATGGACGGGCGTGCAGATGCATGAACGAAACACCCATAGTTAATTTAGAACGGACAAGGGATCGTTACAAACGATGGAGGGTGATCCGATCCGCTCCCCAGGAAGTACCACGTAGTACACGCATTACATTTTATCTACAATTCTATCCAGTACCTCCTCATTAGTTGCGTGATCTAGCCTTCTAATCTTCAGCATTTTTCTGTAACACCACATTCCAAAAGCTTCTATTTGATTCTTGTCTAATCTGTTTATCGTCCATGCTTCACTACCATACAGGACCAAATTCCATACAAATCCTTTCAGAGAAAACTTTCTAACACTTAAATCCCAACACTTAAATCTATATTCAATGTTAAAAAAATTTTCTTCTTCAGAAACGCTTTTCTTGCCATTACCAGGCTATATTTTTTATATCCTCTATACTTCGGTCGTCATCAGTTATTTTGCTGCCCAAATAACAAAATTCCTTTACTACGTTAAGTGTCTCGTTGGGATTGGATTGTTTGGGGGAAGAGACCAAACAGCGAGGTCATCGGTCTCATCGGATTAGGGAAGGACGGGGAAGGAAGTCGGCCGTGCCCTTTCAAAGGAACCATCCCGGCATTTACCTGGAGGGATTTAGGGAAATCACGGAAAACCTAAATCAGGATGGCCGGACGCGGGATTGAACCATCGTCCTCCCAAATGCGAGTCCAGTGTGTGAACCACTGCGCCACCTCGCTCGGTGTCTCGTTTCCTAATCTAATTCCGTCTGCAACACCTGATTTAATTCCAGTGCATTCCATTACCCTTGTTTTGCTTTTCTTACTGTTCATCTTAAGTCCTCCTTTCAAGACACTGTCCAATCTATTCAACTGCTTTTCCAAGTCCTTTGCTTCTCTGACAGAATTACAATGTCATCGGCAAAACCTCAGTTTTAATTTTTCTCCCTGGACTTTAATTCCTACTCCAAATATTTTATTGGCTTCCTTTACTGCTTGCTCAATGTACAGACTGTATAACATCGACGGTAGGCTATAGCTCTGTCTCACTTCCTTCTCAACCACTGCTTCCCTTTCATGCCCCTCGACTCTAACAACAGGCGCCTGGTTTCTTTACAAGTTGTAAATAACATGTCGATCCCTGTCGTAACTCTGTCATTTTCAGAATTTTATAGGGAGTATTCCGGTCAACTTATCAAAAGCTTTCTCTGAGTTTGCAAATGGTGTAAACACAGGCTTGCTTTTCCTTAATCTATCTTCTAAGGTAAGCCGTAGGGTCAGTATTCCCTCACGTGTTCCTACATTTCTCCGAAATCCAGGCTCATCCTCTCCGAAGGCGGCTTCTACTTTTCCGTTCTTCTGTAAGGAATTCGTGTTGCTATTTTGCAGCCATGACTTATCAGACTGATAATTCTGTAATATTCACACCTGTCAGCACCTTGTTTTTTTGAAATTAGAATTTTTACATTCTTCTTGAGAGCTGAAGGTATTTCGCCTGCCTCACACAACTTGCGCACCAGATGGAAAAGTTTTGTCATGGCTGGCTGCCCCAAGCCTATCATTAGCTCTGACGGAATGTCGTCTACTTCTGTGGTCATGTTTTGACTTAGGTCTTCCAGTGCTCTGTAAGTTTTTTTCGCAGTATCATATCTCCCATGTCATCTTCATCTACGTCCTCTTCCATTCCTATAAAACTGCCTTCAAGGTCATCTACCACTGTATACTCATTCCGCCTTTCAGTTTTCCCTTCCAGAACATAACATGAAGTAAATGAGTGTTACTTTCCTACTGCTGTGAAATTTCGAATGGCTGTAAGCAGAAGAAGAGCACCAAAACCCGAACAAGAACACGTATAGAGCAGCACCCACAAAATTTATAAGTGTATATTTAAACAGTAAGGGAATGGGAGAAATGCTCCAGAAATGCCGAGCTGCCACTAGACCAGGACTGTGATGCCACTCAAAGGCAACGATTGAAGTCTAGGAACTCCTGGAGACTTGGGAAAAGGCTTATTTCTGGAGGACTCCAGCCAGAAACTGCATGGCGGTACGAGTGGTTCGCAGCCAATCCTAAATCTCAAGGTCTCATTGTCGATCCTACACGAGCCTCCTACCTAGGATGTGACAAAAAATGAAAACACCTACAGCTGTCCTTATGATTTTATTTTATTTTGTCGCTTCTACCTAGGAGGTTGTGGACCACCATACATCGCATACACACCAATCAAGGAAGATGCCGAGACTTGAAACACAAGTGGGGAATCGCTGAAAGTGCCAAGTGCGACGGCGGACACCAGCAATAAATAATACGCCACATAGTCACAGAATTTCCTCCGCGGAAATATGCTGGAACTCTGTCTAGCATATGTGAACTCTCTGAGGAGGCAGTCTCGTGTATAGAAACTTTAGATATCCACCTATAACCAACTGCTTGCGAATATTTAAAGAACTTTCCTATCCATCACAAACTTAGAATACATATTCTGTTTATAAAATTACCCTTTTCTTTCTTTTACGTGTCATTAATCTAGGTGTTGTTCAAATTTACTGTATTCACGTGGATAATGTTGCCTTATCGACTTAACCTAAGACTACGATATTTACGATATTGCAACACCTGTGTTATTCCAAATTACGATGCAATATCGCATTTACTCGCCGAAACCGGACAAACGACTTTAAAGTAAAATGTCTCGCCCGTACGGGAATAAACATAATGGATGTACGAGTACAGGTTGTAGAGACATGGTTGACTACATGTGGAAGTTTGGGTGTGGCCGTGATTCGTGCTCGGCTAGCCTGATGGTAAGGCGACAGCTCACGATAAGTGAGAAATCCGGGTTCTGGCGCAAATTTTCAATGTCGTCATTCCATTACACAGCTGATAATAGTCTATATTCGAAACTGGGAATAAATTTCGCGAATATAATTTATTTCATGCGTAATTTATATATATGTATTACCATTAACATCATTGCTGTTTGATCTAAGTAATGTATCCTTGACACGATAGGAAATAAAAAAGAAAAACTATTATTGCGTCATAGAAAGTCAGAAGGTGCCAGAATTTTTTATAACCTCAATTAACAATATGAAGCATGTAAAAGAAAGTAGTACAAACACAAATATGTATATTTCAGTATATCCACCGTGAATGACGAACTGTGACTGTGATTTAAATTGGTGATTTATTTGGTAATAAATATGAAACCAGTCGCTTTTTAAATTTTTTATACGATTTATTTAAGCATAAGCCCGCAGTGGCTCGAAAACATATTTGTATCGACATATTTGTATCTGATTACATATTTATTACCAGATACACCGCCAATACAAATACTAGGGCTGGAACTTTAATAGTGGCAACTATTTATTTATTGCTCATACAAAATAGATACGTGTTTCAAAATTTTCTGATCTTCAAAGTAGTCACCAGCATTGTGCATAACCCGTCGCTGCAGTTACGGACTGTGCTGCTGGTCGTGGCGGAGGTTCGAGTCCTCCCTCGGGCATGGGTGCGTGTGTTTGTCCTTAGGATAATTTAGGTTAAGTAGTGTGTAAGCTTAGGGACTGATGACCTTAGCAGTTAAGTCCCGTAGGATTTCACACACATTTGAACATTTAACCTGTTGCCGGCAATGTAAAGTCGTAGGATACTCGTAGCAGTGCCAGTTGTGTTGACAGTTCGAGCGGCGCTATCTATTGCCTGATGAATTTGTAGCAGTTCTGAAGCAAATACCTTGAAGTGTTTCCTTCAGTTTAGAAATCCAGTTGAACTAAATGTTAATGTCGTATGACTAGGGCCTCCCGTCGGGTAGACCGTTCGCCGGGTGCAAGTCTTTAGGGAGAAAATCTCCGACCCAGGCGGAAATCGAACCCGCGCCCTTAGGATTGATATTCTGTCGCGCTGACCACTCAGCTACCGGGGGGAAAGGGGGGGGGGGGACATCGAGTTGAAGGTACTAGGGCTTATGTCAGGGGAGTGCAGTAGGTGGGGCCGGCCGATGTGGCCGTGCGGTTCTAGGCGCTTCAGTCTGGAACCGCGTGACCGCTACGGTCGCAGGTTCGATCCTGCCTCGGGCATGGATGTGTGTGATGTCCTTAGGTTAGTTAGGTTTAAGTAGTTCTAAGTTCTAGGAGACTGATGACCTCAGATGTTAAGTCCCATAGGGCTCAGAGCCATTTGAACCATTTTTTCAGTAGGTGGTACAGCACTGAGCAGCCCAATCAGTCAAACAATTCTGTAACAGCTTGCATTGTACGTGCTTGAGTATTGTCCTACAAAATGATAGTCAGATGGTGCAGAAAGTGTCATCACTTCTGTCTCTAAGCTGGTCGTACGTTGTGTTTCAAAAATGAACAGCATAGAGACAGAAGTGATGACACTTTCTGCAGAACCTGACCATCATTTTGCAGCACAATGCTCAAGCACGTACAGTGCAAGCTGTTAGTCATTTGTTTGATTGATGGGGCTGCTAAGTGCTATACCACCTACTGCACTCCCCTGACTTAAGCCCTCGTAAGTTCAACTCGATTTCTAAACTGAGGGACACACTTCACGGCATTCGCTTCAGAACTGCTACAAATTCGTCGGGCAATAGACCGCGCCGCTCGAACTGTCAAGACAACTGGCACTGCTAAGAGTATCCTAGGACTTCCACATCGCTGGCAAGGGGTTATAACAATGCTGGTGACTACTTTGAAGGTCAGTAAAACTCTGAAACACGTATCTGTTTTGTACGAGCAGTTAATAAATATCTGCCACTATTAAAGTTAAAACCCTCGTATGTATATGTTTCAGGCCACTGATGATGCATTTCAAATAACAAAGGCGAAACGTGTGGGGCACGAAAAATTCGTTTTATTCAGTTGTAATTTGACGGATCCAAAGTGATAATTACGAATATAATAGCAGACGATTTTGTTTTCTCCCTCGCAGAAATATGTGTCTCTTCTTCCCTAGTCGGAATCGACCGGAATTCTCTTACTTACGTCAACGGTCACGGGAAAGCGTGCCAAGTGTCGTAATTTATTGTCTCTTCGATTGCGGCGGCTAAACACTCTTAGAAGAGGCAAAAGAGTCTAAGAGGTAGAGAAGAAAAAAAAGAGCCAGAGAGGGGGGTGGGTCGGAGGGGGAGGAGTGTAGCGTCGTTAGTTTTGGCGATCGGAGCGTCGCGGTGTCCGAAATAGCCACGTGGCCAGCGGCGGTGACAAAATAGACCCCTCCCCCTCCTCGGCGGCAGGGCTGGCGTCGCAGGCGACCGAGCAGGAGGCGCGGCGGTGGAGGAGGAGCAGGAGGGGGAGATCGAGGTGGAAGGGGAGGAGGAGGAGGAGGAGGAAGAGGAGGAGACGCCAAAGAGCGCAGCGGCCGCCGGGTGCCCGGCGCACTACCTCGGCGCCTCTCAGTGGACACCGGCGCTTCGGATAGCAAGGAGAAGAGGTCGGGCCAGAGACCGCGCTTGCAGGGTCCGCCGGCGTGGGTGGTAGCCCGCTGGTAGCTGCCGCTGGCAACGGACGCCGAGGGCCCACCTCGACAACGCCAAGCGCCGCACGCAAGCCTACGCCACCAGCTATGGCCCCGCTCGCTATCTGCTTGGTGAGTTCACCGCCCTTATTCGAAGTAGACACTGGGACATGATATTGCTGATATGCAGGGTGTCTAGTTACCTTGCCTACCCTCAACCCCTTCCAAAAAACTTTTTGTCCAGAAGGAAAATAAAAAAAATGGAGAAAAACTGCCAAATGTTTTGTGAAATCATTTATCTTAAAGTGAGGAATAAAATAGATTAGAGAAACGTTTGACACTCCTTTGAATGACAACCGAAATTACATACAGCAAACGAGGCGCATCGAACATTTCTCTAATCTGTATCGTTTCCTACTTTTAGACGAACCATTTTAAAAAAAACATATGACAGCGTTTTTTCAATTTTTTATTTTCTATTTTTATTCAGAAAGCACGAAATACAACATACAGCGTGTCCCAGAAGGAATGGTCACTGTTCATGGACATGACAGGAACAGTCATACGAAGCAAAAAAGTGTCTAGCAAACGTGGACCCTAAAACGCATACCTTAACAGCTATGAGCACTTGTTCAGTGAAAGAGATGTGTTCCACATTAACAGAGATGAACAAGTGCTCATTCCTCTTAGGGTATGCGTTTTAGAGCCCATGTTTACTCGAAAATTTGTTCTGGTTTTGGTCCACACTGCCTCCTCAGAAAATATGGAAAGCGAACAGCTTGCAGGACAAAAGATTTGTTTCACAGTATCTAAGATGAGGAAGTGGCTCGTAGCTCTTAAGGCATGAATTTTATACCCCTCCCTCACTAGAATTATTTGCTTTCTAATGATCGTTCCTGTCATATCCTTGAATATTCATCATTCTTCCTGGGTCAGCCTGTATTTAAATATCGAGTCTAAGAATATGCAGATCAAGAGAAAGTAGAAGGGTTGCTATTTATACTGTAATTTTATATTTATTTTATTTTTCAACATGAAAGAAAGAATTCCACAATTTCTAGATCATTGTAACTTTTTTGCTCAAATTAGCTAGGCCTGGAAGAGATGAACTTTTTGACACTTCATTTATATAGCTACAGCAGCTGTTCGTGCAACATTGGGTTTTCCCTCAAGTTACTAAGATTTTTTAATTACCCGGATTATTTGATCATTTGCCACTCTTCATTTGGCTATGACATTTCCTACACATATACATTGTATAATTTCTACGGAGCCTTGTTTTCGCTCCGCCCAAATGTTTGATCAAAAATTTATAAAGTTATTGCTTTTACTAGGGGGACATAAACTAGCATGGTTGCCTTTCTTATAATTTTGTACGTTACAGATATATGAACAGCGGTACATCTCGTTTAAATATCTCCCTATATTTATTGTCGGTATTCTGCATCCTCCCCTCAAGATTTGTTCAGATACATATCAAAGCGTACCATTCACGTAAACATGGCACCATTAAAAACGTAACACAAAGCCGATTATCATTCTTCCAGTACTAGCACGCAATGTACATTCATGCAGTATAGTAAGTCGTCCACTTTCTGGTGTTGATGCTAAACAAATGAAAACACAAGAAAACTAAACATTGGTCATTCAGGCAGCAGTCTTCAGTTGAAGGTTTCCGTGAATACAACCTACACCAGCGAAGAGAACGTAGAAATGCTACTCATTCGTGACAGGCACAGGTTAGTTGAATAGCAATTACCATATTGTTCTTTTATTCGCAATACGGGTAAATGTTGTACCATACCGTATTAGTAACGATATGTCATGTGCATTAAAGGTAGTCCTTGATTGAAAACTGCATCGTCATTACTTTTATTTTATTTTGATTGGCGGTAGGCGTAATGCTACTCTGGGAGGGCAACTCCACTGAGAGCGATCTTCTGACAAGACCCCACCTTCCTAACGGATGTTTTTTCCTCCTTTTGTAACGCTTAAGGAAACGGGACGTTTCAGGTCATACATTCTTGACAGACCAACATTTCTGCCTTCTCTTCGTTGGTGAACATTGTACTCACAAAAACTTTTAACTGAAGACCGTCAGCTGAACCACGGACATTCATTTCCTTGTTTCCGTTTGTTTACTGTCAACTCCAGCAAGTGGACGAGTTACAGTTCAAGTGAGATTTGTGTTACCTTTTTAGTAGCGTCATGTTTACGTGCGTGGCATACTGTGATAGGTGTGAAAGTGGATTACTGAATAATAAATATAGGGGGCTATAGAAATAGGTCATACTGCTGTTCGTACCTTCGTAATGAGCAAAACTGCAAGAACGATAATCATGCTGTTTAATATCCCCTGGTAGGTAAACAGCATATACTTGATACATTTTTTTTGTTTTCACTTTGCTTCTAACAGAAAGTAACTTAGGGTGTTCTGCGAGCCGGAAAGTGAACACGCGAGACCACATTCACTCTCTGCCGATAGGCCGGCCGCGGTGGCCGTGCGGTTCTGGCGCTGCAGTCCGGAACCGCAGGACTGCTACGGTCGCAGGTTCGAATCCTGCCTCGGGCATGGGTGTGTGTGATGTCCTTATGTTAGTTAGGTTTAAGTAGTTCTAAGTTCTAGGGGACTTACGACCTAAGATGTTGAGTCCCATAGTGCTCAGAGCCATTTTTTTCTGCCGATAGGCGTCACTGGATGCGGATACGGAGGGGCATGTGGTCAACACACCGCTGTCCCAGCCGTTATCAGTTTTCGTGACTGGAGCCGCTACTTGTTAGTCAAGTAACTCCTCAATTAGCCTCACAAGGGCTGAGTGTACCCTGCTTCCCAGCAGCGTTCAGCAGACCCGGACGGTGACCGATCCAGGTGGCAGCCCACCCCGAAAAGCGCTTAACTTCGGCGATTTGACAAGAAGTAGTGTTAGCCCGGCGGCAAGGCCGCTGGCCAGTCGCGACATTCAGTGCTGTGGACTTTGGTACCTTCTTATAGTTGAAGACGCACTAATGCTCCCAGCGATAAGAGAGCCAGTCGTCACTTTACGTCGTGTGTACCACAAGACTGTTTGTTTTTAATTCTTTATCTACTTAATTTACAAAATAGTTATTACAAGCTTGCGACCCAATCGTTAGTGAAATATCAAGATACCAGAATAATCGCAAAATAAATCGAAACGAGTGAAAAATGAAATGTCATAATCTAAAAATCTTCATGAAACAATACTCTCGAAAGTGCGTCTAACCCACTGAAAGCAAGAGAATACAATTAGTTCATAAATGAGAAGCATATATTTCTTTTGCTGATCGTTCTTATGATCGGCACTTTCTTTGTGACGGAACAATTTTGCTCGAAGGCAAAAGATTTTACGGTTGTTGCGCTCTACTCGAGTTTCAATTCACGAATATTTGTGCGATGCCATTACTTTTTCTTCAAAAGACGATAGTACAGAAAATTGTTCACTCTTGTAGCAACAGCTGCGAAACTGATTTCTTTTGTGGCGGAAAACAAATTTATTGTTGATTTTTTTCGTTTCATTATCACTCTTGTGTTGTAGTTTTCTCTTCAGCTACAGTTATGGTAGCTTATCTGGTACGTTAAATAACGTATATAATGATTTCTGTGCATGCCTCAAAATTTTATGCATTTATAAACTGTGGTTGTTTTTCGAAGCGTAGCCAGCAATATCTCATGTTATTTTGTACATGTATGACAGCTTTCTGCAATTCATGTCTTCTGTTGTTTACTGTATATTTCCTGTTCTTAAAAAGAAACGTCATTCTTCAACAAGAAAAACGTAACTGAACAGTCCTGTAAGGTGCTATTGTTAAAAATCCCTCGTGGTTTTCATGAAACCTATAGCATGACAAATTTTGTGTCATCTTTTTGTTATTGCTACAGTTTATTACGCTACGTACACTGACTTTTGTACAAAGTACACTCCTGGAAATGGAAAAAAGAACACATTGACACCGGTGTGTCAGACCCACCATACTTGCTCCGGACACTGCGAGAGGGCTGTACAAGCAATGATCACACGCACGGCACAGCGGACACACCAGGAACCGCGGTGTTGGCCGTCAAATGGCGCTAGCTGCGCAGCATTTGTGCACCGCCGCCGTCAGTGTCAGCCAGTTTGCCGTGGCATACGGAGCTCCATCGCAGTCTTTAACACTGGTAGCATGCCGCGACAGCGTGGACGTGAACCGTATGTGCAGTTGACGGACTTTGAGCGAGGGCGTATAGTGGGCATGCGGGAGGCCGGGTGGACGTACCGCCGAATTGCTCAACACGTGGGGCGTGAGGTCTCCACAGTACATCGATGTTGTCGCCAGTGGTCGGCGGAAGGTGCACGTGCCCGTCGACCTGGGACCGGACCGCAGCGACGCACGGATGCACGCCAAGACCGTAGGATCCTACGCAGAGCCGTAGGGGACCGCACCGCCACTTCCCAGCAAATTAGGGACACTGTTGCTCCTGGGGTATCGGCGAGGACCATTCGCAACCGTCTCCATGAAGCTGGGCTACGGTCCCGCACACCGTTAGGCCGTCTTCCGCTCACGCCCCAACATCGTGCAGCCCGCCTCCAGTGGTGTCGCGACAGGCGTGAATGGAGGGACGAATGGAGACGTGTCGTCTTCAGCGATGAGAGTCGCTTCTGCCTTGGTGCCAATGATGGTCGTATGCGTGTTTGGCGCCGTGCAGGTGAGCGCCACAATCAGGACTGCATACGACCGAGGCACACAGGGCCAACACCCGGCATCATGGTGTGGGGAGCGATCTCCTACACTGGCCGTACACCACTGGTGATCGTCGAGGGGACACTGAATAGTGCACGGTACATCCAAACCGTCATCGAACCCATCGTTCTACCATTCCTAGACCGACAAGGGAACTTGCTGTTCCAACAGCAACTGCACGTCCAGCACGAACGCTGGTCCAACTGAGGCGCCAGGTGGAAATGGCATGGCAAGCCGTTCCACAGGACTACATCCAGCATCTCTACGATCGTCTCCATGGGAGAATAGCAGCCTGCATTGCTGCGAAAGGTGGATATACACTGTACTAGTGCCGACATTGTGCATGCTCTATTGCCTGTGTCTATGTGCCTGTGGTTCTGTCAGTGTGATCATGTGATGTATCTGACCCCAGGAATGTGTCAATAAAGTTTCCCCTTCCTGGGACAATGAATTCACGGTGTTCTTATTTCAATTTCCAGGAGTGTATATTACTAATTAATACACACGACACTATCCCCATTCATGTTATACCGTATTCAACAGTGTAGGTTAATTATCCGCTTCGAGTGTACCTGTCGCAGTAATTAAAAAATCAGCAGGAGATTCGCGACTGTAAGTGTCAGAGCGCCTTTTTTTCGTTTTTTGTCGTGAGTCTTCTCAGTGTTTATGCTCTCCGCCACGAATTCCTCTCATGGTGCCAACCTTTTCATCTCAGAGTAGCACTTCCACTCTATGTCTTCAATGATTATTTGCTGGATGTATTCCAGTCTCTGTCTTCCTTTACAGTTTTTGCCCTCTACAGCTCCCTCTATTACCGTAGAAGTTATTCGCAGATATCTTAACATTTGTCTTATAATCGTATGTCTTCTTCTGGTCAGTATTTTCCGCGTGATCCTTTCTTCGCCGATTCTGCGAAGAACCTCTTCATACCTTACCTTAGCAGTCTCCCTGATCTGCGTCATTCTTCTATTATGGTTTTCCCGCTATCCGTGATTGTGCTGCGCGCCATACAGACATTCTGAGAGATTCCTTCTTCAAATTAAGATCTATGTTTGATACCAGTAAAATTCTCTTTTGCAGGAATGGCAGAAATGGCCTCTTTGTCTTTGCTAGTCTGCTTTTTGTGTCCTATTTGCCTCGTCTGTCATGGGTTATTTTGATTCCGTGGAATCAGATTTCCCTAACTTCGTCTACTTTGTGACCACCAATTTTCATGTTAAGTTTCTTGCTACTTTCGTATCTGCTACGTCTCAATATTTTTTCTGTTTTGGTTAACTCTCAGCCTATATTTTGTACTCATTAGACATTTCAATGTCATCAGCGAATCTTATCACTGATGCTCTTTCACTCCTAATTCTAATCATACTCTTGAACCCTTCTTTTATTTCCGTCAATGCTTCTTCGTTGTATAGATTGAACATTAGGGGTGAAAACTGTATCCCCGTCTTACACCCATTTTCAATCCGAACACTTCGTTCTTGGTCTCCCAGTTCTATTATCAGCTCTTGGTTCTTGTACATATTGTGTATCGCCCGCAGTTTCCTATAACTTACTCCTATTTTTCTTGGAATTTCGTACATCTTGCACCATTTTATACTGTCGAATGCTTCTTCCACGTCGACAAAGCATATGAACGTGACTTGATTTTTCTTCGACTTGCTTCCATTATCAAGTAAATCAAGACTGTGCCTCTATAGCCTTTAACTTTCCTAAAGCCAAACTGACCGTTAGCTAACAGATCCTCAGCTTTTTTTCCATTGATTGTATATTACTCTTGTCAGCAACTTAGAAGCATGAGCTCTTAAGCTGATTGTACGATAATTCTCGCACTTGTCAGCCCTTGCAGTCTTCGGAATTATGTGAATGATATTTTTCATGAAGACTGATGGTACATCGACTGTCTCATAGTCTCTACACACCAAACTGAATAATTGTTAAGTTGAGATTTCCGACAACGACTTGAGAAACTCAAATGGAACGTTATTCATCCCTTCTGCCTTATTTGATCTCATTTCTTCCAGACCTCTTTCCAATGCTGACTCTGATACTAGATCGCCGGCCTCGGTGGCCGGGCGGTTCTAGGGGCTTCAGTCCGGAACCGCGCGACTGCTGCGGTCGCAGGTTCGAATCCTGCCTCGGGCAACTTAGGTTTAAGTAGTTCTAAGTTCTAGGGAACTGATAACCTCAGATGTTAAGTCCCATAGCGCTCAGTCATTTGAACCATTTGATGTTAGATCTCTTATCTCTTCTATATCGACTCCTGTTTCTTGTTCTATCATGTCATCAGCCAAGTCTTCCCCGTCATAGAGGCCTTCAGTGTACTGTTTCCACCTAACCACTATCTCCTTTGCTTTCAAAAGTGAAATTCCCATTGCACTCTTAATCTTATCATCCTTGCATTAATTGCATCGACTGCTGTTTTGAATTTTTATATGCTGTGTTTGTCCTGCCAACGTCATTTTTTTCAATTTCTTTATATTTTTGCTTCAGCCATTTGTCCTTGGCTCTCCTGCATGTCCTATTTATTTCCTTCCTACGTGGTATACAATGGTGGATTCCTGTTTTTCTCTGAACATTGTAGTACTTCCTTCTTTCGTCGGTCAACTGAGATATTTCTTCTGTTCTCCGGAGTTACTTTCTTTGTACCTGTCTTTGATGCCCAACATTAGAGATGTCCACGCCTCTTCAGGTGAACTTCCTACGGTATTATTCCTTATCGCAGTAACACCATCTTTAGCGAACTTGAAATGCGGCTCATCATTCACCAGTACTTCAGTATCCCACTTCCTTTCGCACTGAATCTTCCGGACGATTCTTTTAAACTTTAGTCTACTCTTCATCATTACTAGATTGTAGTCTCAATCTGTATCTGCTCCTGAGTATGCCTTAAAATTCAATATCTGATTTCGGAATCCTGTCCGACCATGACGTAATTTTCCCGTGTCTCCCGGCCTTTCCCTCTTATACCTCCTCCTCTTGTGATTCTGGGATAGAGTATTCGCTATTACTAGCTGAAATTTATTACAGAACTCAGTCTTTCACCTCTCTCATTCCTACTGCCAAGCCCATATTCTCAAGTAACCATTTCTTCTATTCCTTCCCCTAAAACGAATTCCAGTATCCCATGCCTATTAGGTTTTCATCTCCCTTGGCATAGTGAGTTACCGGTTCAGTATCCTCATATACTTTCCACATTTTTTCATCTTCGGCTTGCGACGTTGGCATGTATACCTGAACTAACGCTGTCGGCGTTGTTTCGATGTCGAATCTATCGAGAGCAACCCTATCGATGAACTGTTCATAGTCGCTCGCTCTTTGTCCTACTGTCCTACTCATAACGAATCCTACTCCGTTATACTATTTTCTGCTGGTGTTGATTTTACCTCATATTCATTGACAAGAGATTTTTATCTTTCTCAATTTCACTTCACTGCCCCTACTATACCCAGATTGTGCCTTTGCATTTCCCTTTACGGATTTTCTAGCTTTCCTACCACGTTCAAACCTCGAACGTTCCATGCTCACTCATAGAATGTTGTCCCTTCGTTGCTTATTCCATCATGTTCTTAATGTCACTTCCCCTCTGGCAGTACCATCCAGGAAACCCAAAGGGGGACTAATCTAGAGTCTTCTGGCAACGGAGAGATGATCAAGACACTTTTTCAATTACAGGCCACATGTCCAGTGGATACACATTGTGTGTCTTTAATGCAATGGTTTCCATTGCCTTCTACATCCTGATGCCGTTGACCATTGCTGATTCTTGCACCTTTAGGGATAGTTTCCCTGTCTCTTCCTCCACCCTCTTTGACAAGGTCTTTTTTGGAACAAGGGTCACTTCTTATGTCGGAAATCTTCGACAGCTATTGCTGATGACTTTTATCCAGAATTGAAGCAATGGCGGGGTTCCATCCCGAGACTTTTTGATTACTAGTCAAAGCGCTACCTCTAGGCATCAGGTTCATGAGATGTGATCATAAACTTTTAAATCAGTGACGATGCAGCCTGTAAAAGCGCAATATCTTTGACACTTGTACTCTTTGACTTAGCATACATTAGCCAGTGAGCTTTACCATCTCGTATGTTTCGTTGTTATGCGTCATCTCTGCCGGTTGGGGCATTGTCGCGTCGCGCCGAAAATACTTACTGTAGCGAGCACGCGAAATCGGCAATGGTTTTCGAGATGGAAGATAAGATCGACTGAGTTACCTTGGGACAGTGCCGAAGGACATGAGCACGTGAAAGTTAAACTAGGAACTATTTAAGCAGTTGTGTCTAAAGGTACGTTATTTGAAATATGAAGGTTAATTAGAAGATAATTCGAGAATTTTTCACGTAGAGGAGGAGTAAATTTGCGGACCTACATTTCAATCTAAGCGATTCATGTGTACCAATAAACTCCGGATTCTTTAAAGAATTGAACTCCCTTGCATAAAACAGTTTCAGATGTCTGACTACTTTACAGATGAGTTAGGCTAGGTGTCCACTGGAGGCGTAAATATGCGAAAGATCGCTCGAACCAGTCCACGGGTATACTGCCGGTTCATAGTTTCCAACGGGAACAATATCTCGGCGATCAGATATGTCGCCATCGTCAGGTGCGCTGACGAACTGAGCTCCTGAGGGCGGCGGCCGATTTAAATCCTCTCCCCCCGCGAGCCGCTCTCTTCACCATCCGTGCCCGCGCGCCGGCGGTCGCGAAGACGTGGGCGTCGGAATCTTCGTAGCGTCGATGTGCTTGCTACGTCCACCCTGGTCGTCAGTTCGTACTTCTTGCTGAGAGTCTTCTTAATTACATTCAGTGCCGGGTCCCAAGCCTTGCTGAGTTTGTAGCCGCAATCTCGGTTGATAAGATCTTCCCTGGTGCGAATTTCGATAGCCTCCCTTATAGCGTTGTCCCAATATTTAGAGGTCTGAGCCAGGATCTTGGTACGCTCATAATCCACCTCGTGTTTCTCGTACAAACAGTGCTCTGCTACCGCCGACTTATTTGGATATTTCAGTCGAGTGTGCCTTTGATGTTCTCGGCAACGGCTTCGATGGTGCGTACTGTTTGTCCGATAGAAGTTTTCTCACACTCACAGGGAATTTGGTATATGCCGGCCTTCCTCAAACCGAGGTCATCTTTGACACTTCTTTCGAGCAACAAATACGCCGGGAGAAACTGAAGAATCACATGCGAAAGATCGTCGCACTGTATCGCGCAACACGTTATAGCGCGACAACATCACGTCCTTTGCTGACGATGTCTTCCGTTCAGCCGGCCGGTGTGGCCGTGCGGTTCTAGACGCTTCAGTCTGGAACCGCGTGACCGCTACGGTCGCATGTTCGAATCCTGCCTGGGGCATGGATGTGTGTGATGTCCTTAGGTAAGTTAGGTTTAAGTAGTTCTAAGTTCTACGGGACTGATGACCTCAGATGTTAAGTCCCATAGTGCTCAGAGCCATTTGAACCATCTTCCGTTCAGACCAGTGCAGTCGGCCTTTTTGCTAGCGAGATTGTCACTTCTTTTTCCGTATTACTTTTCATGAATGCAATGGACACATCAGGGTTTGTAGGACGAAGAAGCAAAAGATGGAAGCAAGAATGGATGAGAACGAGATCTTATGCACTGAAATACTTACATGAAATAAAATGCTGTGACAGGGCAATGCAGAGGACAACAGCAAAGGCGTTACACGACAGTTAATTCACCATTAGCTAAAATGATATTATACATTGCTTATATAAATGCATCTTCTAATTAAATTTAAAACCTTAGTTTACTTGTCCTCGTTTTAGTCATTATAAATTAGTTTAATATTTATCGGTCTAGAATGAAATAGGATTAAACGTATACTTGTGAGATTGCCTCAGAAGTGGTCTAAGAAACTACTTGACATTTTAGCTCCACTCGCATACAAATCTTCAGGTTTGGCGTCTTCCACTAGCTCTGGAAGGGGAACAGAACTCATCAGACAACATCTGCTCCTTAACATCACCGAGAATTATTTGCGTAATTATCTAAATACACTGACTAGTGAAAAAAGTGAGTCATTCCAAAGACATGTCTGTGTAACGTTGTATACATATCCACCATCGGCGGCTTTGTAAATGATTGTAGACTTGCAGTTTCCCATGACAGGTAGAACGGCCCTCAGAGAGCATTACTGCTGTTCGTGTTTAGTGTTGTAGCTAGGTCGGGAAGGGCATATAAGGCGCGTGAACAGCGTTAAATGTAGAGTGATCAATGTGACGAATACGGAGATGTCACGCACGCGTGTGAGACAGCGCTATCAGCGCCGACAGGTTAGAAACAGACTTCATTGTGGGCATTGATTTGGCTACCTGGTCAAATCGTACAGTATCCAGCTTTGCGGTGTATTTGGATGTGACAGCGACCTAATGCTGTACTGCATGAGAACGTGGGAGTAGGCATCGTCAAGGCTCCAGTCGACCACGCCTGGCTTCTAAAAGAGAGGACTGCGTATTGTGCATCAAACACATTGTAACCCCCTTCTCATCTGCACCTGTCATCCAGCAACAAGTAATGTACTTCCTGCAACATTCTGTCACCCAATACTCTTCGTTTTAGATTGGCAGCAACCAGGTTTGGGAATTCCTGTACCATTGCTCAGGCTGCCACTAAATCCAAGATACAAACGGCTGTGTTTGGAGTGGTCCCTTGTCAGCAAGCATGGACTGCAAATAAATGGTGTTCAGCGAAAGAATTGCAGTTCAGCCATACCCCCAGATGACCAATGTTGACAGATATGGCTGCAACTTAGGCAGCAGTCCCATTCTTCCGATGTTTTTGAGAGACACAGCAGTGTTGCTCCTGGTATCATGATGTAGGGAGCCATAAGATGTGACTACTGTTCATGGCTGCTGTGACTAAGGGGTTCTGACGCCACTAAGATAAGTCACTGATTTCCTACGTCCTTGTGTGTTTCCCATCATGCGACCGTATTGCGGAGTAATTTTTCAACAGGACAGTGGTCGTCCACCAATCTTCTTCTTCTTTTCCTAGTGCCTTTGTCCCACATTTTGCACAGGGTCGACATGGTTAAGGTCTGATTTGGCATGGTTAGGGGTGGCCAGATGCCCTTCCTGCTGCCACCCCATACCCCCCCCCCCCCCAGGATGGGAGTAGTGTGCCTCAGCTGTCTGCATTTAGTGTAAACCATGAAATAGTGCAAACGTTTTTCAAATGTCTGCGAGGCGAGGAATTGAGCTGGGACGTGGGGACCAGCCTGGTATTCACCTAGTGGGATGTGGAAAACCGCCTAAAAACCACATCCAGGCTGGCCGGCGGCGTCGTTAATATACCGGGCGAATTTGATATGGGCTGGTGCTCCTACCCGAGTCCAGGAAGCAGCGCATTAGCTCTCTCGGCTAACCAGGCAGGTAGTCGTCCACCAATTCCACACATATAAAATATTTTTGAGTTTCAAACCACGTCAAGTGGTTAACTGCCCGCAAGCTTTCGGCAGAGATCTCCTCTACCACAGTCAAGTTGTTGATTGTCGTGTGGATGCCGCCGCCGTTCTTATACAGCCGCGCCGCCGCCAGTGACATCACTGGTGTCCAGTCCCGCACCATATATGGCTATGTTTTTGTGGCGCGACCGCCGCGCCCGCTTCAACTCCCCAATCACAGGATCCCAGGCCATACTCAGCTGCAATTCATCGACTTTATTGAGGGTATTGTCAAATATTTTGATCTCTATTGCTTCATTTATTACGCTGAACCAAAAGCCTTTGGTCCGTTTAATGATAAAAGTATCGTTGAATGCAATTCGGTGTTCCTTTTCCAGCGCGTGCTCTGCTACAGCTAATTTTTCGTGATAGCGTTGGCGGAAACACATTTCATGTTCTATGCGCGCTGTCCTATAGTGCGGACAGTATAACCGACATAAAACTGCCCACAACTACACGGTATTTTATGTATTCCAGCTGTTCTGGGGCCCATATAGTCTTTCACAGGCTTCATTTGTTGCTGGATCTTTGCTGGTGATCTCAAGAATGTGTCGAATTTGTTTCTTCCAGAGAAGAGTAATCTTCCCTGTTATTGATCCAACACAACGAAAAAAAAACGCATCTTCTTCAGAGGCCTTCTGCTTTCGCGTCTTACATGAAGTAACAGACAAATTTCGCAAGCAGTTTCATCTTTTCCTTGAAAACTTTATGTAAGTGGCCCAGCTCCCTCGGCAGGTTTTCGGCGTCTTGGACGGTTTCAGCTCGATGTACCAAGGTCCTCAGAAGAGATTGTTTCTGTGCTGGGTGGTGGTAGCTGGTGGCGTGCAGATACCGCTCTGTGTGGGTGGGCTCGCGGTAAACGCTGTGACTGAGACGTCCACTGGGTTTACGGCGGAGAACTCCAGGAAGGGCAAGGTTCAAATGGCTCTGAGCACTATGGGACTTAACATCTGAGGTCATCAGTCCCCTAGAACTTAGAACTACTTAAACCTAAATAACCAAGGACATTACACATATCCATGCCCGAGGCAGGATTCGAACCTGCGACCGTAGCGGTTGCGCGTTTCCAGACTGAAGCGTCTAGAACCGCTCGGCCACTCCGGCCGGCGAACGGCAAGGAAACGCCCGTTCTACTTCCACCGTGAACTGCATGTGGTCATTGATATTGTTGATGTTTTGTAGCAACTCGTCCACCTTTTCACGCCCTTAAGGCCATATGACGAAGGTATCGTCGATGTAGCAATAAAAACAACTAGGATTTGGAAGAGTCGTGTCCAAGGTGACGTCCTCATAATGCTCTATAAAGGGGTTGGCTACAACTGACTGGCTCCCTATCGCGAAGTCGTCCGTCTAGTTCAAATATTCTCCACCATAAAAAGAAAAAAATACGATGATGTGTGGATATGTTTAAATAAACCCACGATGGTGTCGTCTGAATACGAAATGTGCGTCGAGAGGAGGCTGGCCAAATGTTTTGCCAAGTCTGTAGGTCGGCGATCCGATCAAAAGAATAACCACGGCTGCTGGCACGAATTATGCCGATACTAAATCAATTGCTAAGTCCAAGATCACTTAATAATTAAATAGAAGTGCTGCAAAAAGAACACCTAATCTAACAAAACATGCATATAATACAAAGAAAAAGTGAATAAAGAAGCAAGAATAAAAGTTTTGGGAAAACTAATAAAGCGTAATAAATAAAGTCTGACGGTGCTCACTATAAGCAATGAAGGTGTATCCTCCTTATGCAGCTTTGGCAGACCGCAGAACGTGGATGGTCTGGATGCCTGAGGGAGAATGTTTTTAATAATACTCTCTTCTAGCGACGACCGTTTGAGAAGCTCCGAAGTCTTTCTCACTGTTCTGGATGTTGGATCCCAAGGTATGAGTGTCAGCCACTTCAGATTAGCAGAGAAGATTCTGCCGAAAACTAGTGGGCAATTAACCACTTGAAGCGTTTCTTGAAACCTGATATTATTTTATTAATAGATATCGCCACGAGAGCATGCATTCGTAAGTGCCACACGTGTTTATGAAATGTCTGCGTGGGTTGAGGTACTACCGTGACCAGCAGGATCCCACGATCTAACCGATAGAACATACGTGGGACCAGCGAAGAAGTCAACTCTGTCCCGGTGCTAGTATCCGGGACAACAAAGATCAGTTACAACAGATATGAGCCAGTTTGCCCCAGCAGAGGATGCAACGGCTTCACTGCACTCATCCGAATCAGGGCATGCATCCAGGCCAGAGAGGCTGCGAGGTCATACTGATAGCGCCGAGTTCTTTGTAAATGTGACTCGATTTTGTAATCAGTGAAATAATGATACACAGCATCCCTACACTTGAAGTTTCGTTTCGTTTTCTCCTTCCCACCTGAGTTCTTCACTTTTTTTGTCGGAAGTGTATCAAACAAAACGGTTATAAGAATCTGGAGCAAACGAGGAAAAATCACTTTTACAATTCTCCATTGGTCATTAAATACGTGAGAGGAAAGGAAGTGAGCTGAATTTCGCAGTTCTATTGCTATTTCTCTCAACAGCTCGGAAGTAACAGCTGAGGAGTCTGTCCCCCCCTGTCTCCCAAGCAGCTTGCTGCTCGCACCACGCTGATTGGCTTCTTGCAGTCCATCATTGTGTCGTGCGACTGTCTTGGGAAACTCAAACCGATTTGAACCTTGTGCATGGTCGCGTGAAAATGCGCGACAACGGGCGACCGGTTCGACCGCAGTAGCTGCGCTTCCATTCCTCTGCAAGTGTTTGTTTTAATTGTACATTGTAGTGCAAAATTGGTGCGACGCTTTGTCGCAGGTTTACGCACCCAGTGTACATTAGGCCTTAATGTGTCAGGTGTTTGATCTTAGCCACTAAAGCGAGAAAAAAGTTGAGGAAAGGTTTGAAAGTATGCCTAAAGTTTGTTGGCAGTTACTAAGTGCTTACGTTATGGAACACCGGGTGAATATAGTCTGGGTAATTTGCGCTACGTTTTAAGCAGGGGCTAGTTCTCCATGTATGTCAGTGTCTAATGACGTCATACCTCCCGAACACTGTGGCGTACAACGGTATAACTTTGGAGAGACATTCAGTACTGTATGTAGGTACAGTCTGCAAACTATGTTTTGCGGATAGCGTCGGCAGTAAAGAAGTAATAAAAAGATCATGTCTGGTGCTGAAGATTGACTGCCTGAACAACGAAAATGTAGTATGCGACAGTGCTTCTTTTACTTTCGTTATTTTGTAGCGCGCGTCACGGAGAAAAAGTTTCGTGAACGTTTAAAATTATGTGTAAAGTTTGTTGGCAGTCGCGAAGCTCTCTCACTCTCAAATACTGGATGAATATAGTGTGGGTAATGGCGCGCTGTCAGTTTCGTCACCGCAAGGTAAATACATCTACATCTACATGATTACTCTGCAATTCACATTGAAGTGCTTGGCAGAGGGTTCATCGAACCACAATCATACTATCTCTCTACCATTCCACTCCCGAACAGCGCGCGGGAAAAACGAACACCTAAACCTTTCTGTTCGAGCTCTGATTTCTCTTATTTTATTTTGATGATCATTCCTACCTATGTAGGTTTGGCTCAACGAAATATTTTCGCATTCGGAAGAGAAAGTTGGTGACTGAAATTTCGTAAATAGATCTCGCCGCGACGAAAAACGTCTTTGCTTTAATGACTTCCATCCCAACTCGCGTATCATATCTGCCACACTCTCTCTCCCCTATTACGTGATAATACAAAACGAGCTGCCCTTTTTTGCACCCTTTCGATGTCCTCCGTCAATCCCACCTGGTAAGGATTCCACACCGCGCAGCAATATTCTAATAGAGGACGAACGAGTGTAGTGTAAGCTGTCTCTTTAGTGAACTTGTTGCATCTTCTAAGTGTCCCGCCAATGAAACGCAACCTTTGGCTAGCCTTCCCCACAATATTGTCTATGTGGTCTTTCCAACTGGAGTTGTTCGTAATTTTAACACCCAGGTACTTAGTTGAATCGACAGCCTTCAGAATTGTACTATTTATCGAGTAATCGAATTCCAACGGATTTCTTTTGGAACTCATGTGGATCACCTCACACTTTTCGTTATTTAGCGTCAACTGCCACCTGCCACACCATACAGCAATCTTTTCTAAATCGCTTTGCAACTGATACTGGTCTTGGGATGACCTTACTAGACGGTAAATTACAGCATCATCTGCGAACAACCTAAGAGAACTGCTCAGATTGTCACCCAGGTCATTTATATAGATCAGGAACAGCAGAGGTCCCAGGACGCTTCCCTGGGGAACACCTGATATCACTTCAGTTTTACTCGATGATTTGCCGTCTATTACTACGAACTGCAACCTTTCTGACAGGAAATCACGAATCCAGTCTCACAACTGAGACGATAGCCCGTAGGCCCGCTGCTTGATTAGAAGTCGCTTGTGAGGAACGGTGTCAAAAGCTTTCCGGAAATCTAGAAATACGGAATCAAGTTGAGATCCCCTGTAGATAGCGCCATTACTTCGTGCGAATAAAGAGCTAGCTGCGTTGAACAAGAACGATGTTTTCTGAAACCATGCTGATTACGTATCAATAGATCGTTCCCTTCGAGGTGATTCATAATGTTTGAATACAGTATATGCTCCAAAACCCTACTGCAAACCGACGTCAATGATATAGGTCTGTAGTTCGATGGATTACTCCTACTACCCTTCTTAAACACTGGTGCGACCTGCGCAATTTTCCAATCTGTAGGTACAGATCTATCGGTGAGCGAGCGGTTGTATATGTTTGCTAAGTAGGGAGCTATTGTATCAGCGTAATCTGAAAGGAACCTAATCAGTATACAATCTGGACCTGAAGACTTGCCTGTATCAAGCGATTTGAGTTGCTTCGCAACCCCTAAGGTATCTACTTCTAAGAAACTCATGCAGCTGTTCGTGTTTCAAATTCTGGAATATTCCAATCGTCTTCCCTGGTGAAGGAATTTCGGAAAACTGCGTTCAATAACTCCGCTTTAGCGACATAGTCGTCGGTAACAGTACCATCGGCACAGCGCAGCGAACGTATTGACTGCGTCTTGCCGCTTGTGTACTTTACATACGACCAGAATTTCTTTGGATTTTCTACCAAATTTCGAGACAATGTTTCGTTGTGGAACCTATTAAAGGCATTTCTAATTGTAATAATAGTCTTATTGGGATAAAGAGAAATTGGGGATCTGTTAGATGACGATCAGTTCGGCTTTAGGAAAGGTAAAGGCACCAGAGAAGCAATACTGACATTGTGTTTCATAACAGAAGCAAGACTAAAGAAATAGCAAGTAACTTTCATAGGCATGGTGACGTCGAAAAAGCGTTAGACAGTGTCAAATGGTGCAAGAAGTTCGAAATCCTGAGTAAAATAGAGATAAGCTATAGGGAAAGATGAATAGTATGCAATATGTACAAGAGCCAAAAGGGAATAATGAGAGTGGAAAACCAAGGACGAAGTGCACGGATTACAAACGGTGTAAGACAGAGGTGTAGTCTTTCGCCCCTGCTGTTCAATCTATAAATCGAAAAAACAATGATGGAAAGAAAAATAAGGATCAATACTGGAATAAAAATTCAAGTTGAAGACTTTGCTATCCTCAGTGAATTCCAGGATCTGTTAAATGGAATGAACGGTCTAATGAGAACAAACTATGGACTGAGAGTAAATCGAAGAAAAACGAAAGTATTGAAAAGTGGCCGGAACGAGAACAGTGAGAAACTTAACACCAGGTTTGATGGTCACGAAGTACTGTAGATGAAGTTAAGGAATTCTTCTAGTTAGGAGAAAAATAGCCCTTGACGGACGGAGCAAGGAGGACATCAAAAGCAGACTAGCACTGGCAAAAAGGGCATTCCTGGCCAAGAGAAGTCTACTAGTATCAAACATGGACCTTAATTTGAGGAAGAAATTTCAGGGAATGTACGTTTGGAGCACAGCATTGTATGGTAGTGAAACATGGACTGTGGGAAAACCGGAAATGGAAGGAATCGAAGCATTTGAGATATGGTGTTACAGAAGAATGTTGAAGACCGAGTGGACCGGTAAGATAAGGAATGAGGAGGTTCTCCTCAGAAGCGGTGAAGAAAGCATTATGTGGAAAACACTGACAAGAGGAAGGGACAGGATGTTAGGACTTCTGTTAAGACATCATGCAATAACTTCCATGGTACTAGAGGGAGCTGTAGAGGATAAAAGCTGTAGATTGGAATACATACATCTACACGGATACTCTGCAAATCACATTGAAGTGCCTGGCAGAGGGTTCATCGAACCACCTTTACAATTCTCTATTATTCCAATCTCGTATAGCGCGCGGAAAAATGAACACCTATATCTTTCCGTACGAGCTCTGATTTCCCTTATTTTTTCTTGGTAATCGTTCCTCCCTATGTAAGTCGGTGTCAACAAAATATTTTCGCATTCGAAGGAGAAAGTTGGTGATCGGAATTTCGTGAGAAGATTCCGTCGCAACGAAAAACCCCTTTCTTTTAATGATGTCCATCACAAATCCTGTATCATTTCTGTGACACTCTCTCCCATATTTCGCGATAATACAAAACGTGCTGCCTTTCTTTGAACTTTTTCGATGTACTCCGTCAGTTCTATCTGGTAAAGATCCCACACCGCGCAGCAGTATTCTAATAGAGGACGGACAAGCGTAGTGTAGGCAGTCTCCTTAGTAGGTCTGTAACATTATCTATGGGTCCTGCCAATAAAACGCCGTCTTTGGTTAGCCTTCCCCACAACATTTTCTATGTGTTCCTTCCAATTTAAGTTGTTCGTAATTGTAATACCTAGGCATTTAGTTGAATTTATGGCTTTTAGATTAGACTGATTTATCGTGTAACCGAAGTTTAACGAGTTCCTTTTAGCACTCATGTGGATGACCTCACACTTTTCGTTATTTACGGTCAACTGCCATTTTTGGCACCATTCCGATATTTCTTCTAAATCGTTTTTCAGTTTGCTTTGATCTTCTGATGACTTTATTAGTCGATAAACGACAGCGTCATCTGCAAACAACCGAAGACGGTTGCTCAGATTATCTCCCAAATCGTTTATATAGATAAGGAACAGGAAAGAGCCTATAACACTACCTTGCGGAACGCCAGAAATCACTTCTGTTTTACTCGATGACTTTCCGTGAATTACTACGAACTGTGACCTTGCTGACAGGAAATCACAGATCCAGTCACATAACTGAGACGATATTCCGTAAGGACGCAATTTCACTACGAGCCGCATGTGTCGTACAGTGCCAAAAGCCTTCCGGAAATCCAGAAATAGGGAATCGATCTGAATTCCCTTGTCAATAGCACTCAACACTTCATGTGAATAAAGAGTTAGTTGTGTTTCACCAGAACGATGTTTTCTAAATCGATGTTGACTGTGTGTCAATAGACCGTTTTCTTCGAGGTAATTCATTATGTTTGAACACAATATATGTTCTAAAATCCTGCTGCATATCGACGTTAACGATATGGGCCTGTAATTTAATGGATTACTCCTACTACCTTTCTTGAATATTGGTGTGACCTGTGGAACTTTCCAGTCTTTGGGTACGGATCTTTCGTCGAGCGAACGGTTGTATATGATTAAGTATGGAGCTAATGCATCAGCATACTCTGAAAGGAACCTAATTGGTATACAGTCTGGACCAGAAGACTTGCTTTTATTAAGTGATTTAAGTTGCTTCATTACTTCCAGTAAATAATTGAAGACGTAAGTTGCAAGTGCTACTCCGGGATGAAGAGGTTGGCACAGGAGAGGAATTCGTGGAGTGGCCGCATCAAACCAGTCAGAAGACTGATGACAAAAAAATGTTAAAATTTAACATCAGATTGTACTTCCTAATGAGTTGCCTACAACAGCATTTTAAATTTTTAAATTTTGTCAATAATTACGCAAAATATTGGAAATCAAAATTTTGTTGCCGCTGGCAGCCCATCGGTAGCCAGTCCTGCAACAGGTGCCGGGTACCCGGATAGCAGTCTAATAATATAGACACCCGTTGTTAGCGCAAACACTGGCGCGCGGAATTGTTTGTAGGCCATCTTACTATATTTACAACCAGATTCGTGCGGAACCAACATGAACAAACTGTGTCTCCTCTGGAATAATTGGGTTCTGATTTGCGAATTATATCCGTATGGGAGAGAAGAATGTAGTTTGGCGTGTTCCACTGTTAGTAGATTAATAAATCACGTAAATGGACGTCGTTGTTTATTGCATAGGATCCTTCTCATTATTACTATTAATTATGTCGTCGTCTCGGGCAGTAGCTATATTGTTTTATTCCTTGCCTGGTGTGATCTGCTTGTAAATTGTCTCCTTTATAACTATCGGTTTGCCTTGAAATTCGGAAAAGGAGGAGGAACCTGCGCAGAAGTATTTATGTTTCATTAAGTGCTAATAAAGTCTCCAGGAGATACAAAAATTTGTAATTAATATGATTAATGCAAGTAAATGCACATCAACAGAATGTACGTCCATCGCTCCACGCTGCTCTGTGCTGCTAGACGGGAAACATTCACAGTTTTGAGGTACGTAGGTGTAGCGAACTCCCAGGAAAGGCTACTTCTGCCACCACAAGCGCCGCTACTGAGAATGTACAAAAATGTGGAAACACCAAGGAACGCAACACATTATCATGCCTAATAGGGCGTAGGAAAACGGTTGACATTCAAGTCAACTCCCAGTCGTGTCGGAATGAATAAATACATTTCCTGTACGCTTTTAAAGGCAATCTGATGCCAGTCTTCCTGTTGAATAGTGGCTGTTGGAAGTGGACAGCAATCACGCATCTCCCCGTCCATAATATCGACATCTGGTGACTGAGGCGGCAACAGGCCGTTGTGGACGAGCGGTTCTAGGCGCTTCAGTCCGGAACCGCGCTGCTGCTACGGTCGCAGGTTCGAATCATGCCTCGGGCATGGATGTGTGTGATGTCCTTAGGTTAGTTAGGTTTAAGTAGTTCTGAGTTCTAGGAGACTCATGACCTCAGATGTTAAGTCCCACAGTGCTTAGAACCATTTGAACTGAGGCGGCGAAGTGAGAAGCGACAGTTCATCCTCGTGGTCACAAAAAACAGTCCTTACAGATGCGAGATGTGTGAGCAAGGTCCTGTCGTCTGAAACACAGCGTCACCAATGGGGGAACGAACACTGTACCTTGAGATGGACCCGAGCAGCCAAAATGGTCACACAAACATTGGAGTAATACGACCTTGCAAAGCAACCATGGGAAGCATGGAATACCACGATATGCTTCACTCAGCCAGAAACTGGAAACAATGTGTAACAACTCATCTGACCAAATGACTTTCTCCCATTGCACCACAGTCCAGTTTTTATGACCTCACCACCGCGATTTCATGTTGCGGGCATTTGCATCAGTGATGAGTAATTTTGGAATTCTAGCTGTTCCTGGCATTATCTATTTCTGGAGTCCCCTCCGTGTTGTTTTGATGCCGTTAGGGTTCCCGTATGCGACGTTCAGTTCTTCAATGACGTTTGTAGCTGTCGTCCTTTTATTTTTCGTAGCGGTCTTCTTCAACGACCGTCTTTCACTGTCCCTCAACACGCATTTTCTTCATTGTCTTGACTTAGTTTCTGCTTTCCCTCTGTGCGGTTTAAATCTTCGGGACGGTTACTCTTGATATACCAAACACTCCGGCTTCCTTGGTTATGGAGGCACCCATCATATGAGCACCAACAATTTGCCCACGTTCGAATGTGACATAATGCACTCACAACTACACAGAACAGCGTTCAGACCATGACTGACACTTGTAGCGTATTGATACTGCACAGGTGCCGGCCGCGGTGGTCTAGTGGTTCTAGGCGCGCAGTCCGGAACCGCGGGACTGCTACGGTCGCAGGTTCGAATCCTGCCTCGGGCATGGATGTGTGTGATGTCCTTAGGTTGTTAGGTTTAATTAGTTCTAAGTTCTAGGCGACTGATGACCTCAGAAGTTAAGTCGCATAGTGCTCAGAGCCATTTGAACCATACTGCACAGGTGCCGTTGTGGTTAAATACAACAGCACAACCAACAGATTGGGAAAGCATCTGCAGTTATATTCAAGCATGCTTTTATTGCAGTATATCCATAGCTTTGTCCAATCCCTGTAGCTCTACAGTACAGAAGGCTGAGGTTAAATTAGCGCCGGCCGGAGTGGCCGAGCGGTTAAAGGTGCTACAGTCTGGAACCGCACGACCGCTACGGTCGCAGGTTCGAATCCTGCCTCGGGCATGGATGTGTGTGATGTCCTTAGGTTAGTTAGGTTTAAGTAGTTCTAAGTTCTAGGGGACTTATGACCACAGCAGTTGAGTCCCATAGTGCTCAGAGCCATTTCGTTAAATTAGTTGCCACGTGACGTTTAAGGCCCGAAGTTGCGACATTTTGTGCAGGTAGCCGCCACAGCGCTCCGTGGCTATAGATATCCACAGTGCTTCTAAGCGTGTAAAAAAATGCGCATTTAATTTTAATTATGGCCGGAGTTGAAATAGGTAAAATTTCCGAGTCCGGAAAAGTTTCTACTTGAGAAGTGGCAGACATTGTGTTTTTGTGCGGCAGAAGTGGCAACAGAGTGGCAGCCGACAACACCAAGTTCCCTTTGGTGTAAAGTAGGAAAGGTGATTAAGTTTTAACAACCCATCGACAGCGAAATCATTAGAGACGGAGTGCAAACTCTGACAAGGGAAGGATGTAGAAGGAGATCAGCCGTGCCTTTCAAAGGACTCATCCTAGCATTTTCCTGGAGCGATTTAGGGAAATCTCGGAAAAACTAAATCTAGATGGTCGGGTGGGGGTTTGAACCGTCGTCCCTCCGAATGGGAGTCCGGTGTGCTAACCACTGCATCACCTCACTCGATTTCCGATTAGTGCATTGCTGGCGGGAGCAGCTCAGTTCACTAGCTGTCATATGCCAACAACCTTAAATCTGAATAACGGGCCCTATAGGTAATTTTTATTTTGGCTGGAGCCGCTGTAATGGTAAATTCTTTGAATGATGCTGCCACCATTTGACTGTAATAGTTTTCATTTTGTTGTTATACAATCCAGATTTCCATCTTGGGCCATTTTCAAGAACAAAAACTTATTTATATGTCAAAAGACATCAGACTGATATGAAAGACAAGTACTTGTCGCAAAAGCTTAACTGGTCATATAACTCTGTTATCAGTGTGCGATTTAGGTTTCAGGCTATAAGCCCATTTTCAGTTGTGTGTTATAGAATGGACTTATACTCCGAAACCTAGGTCGTATAGTAATAATAAAGTTTGTTCAAATGGTTCAAATGGCTCTAAACACTATGGGACTTAACATCTGAAGTCATCAGTCCCCTAGACTTAGAACTACTTAAACCTAACTAACCTAAGGATATCATACACATCCATGCCCAAGGCAGGATTCGAACGTGTGATCGTAGCAGCAGTGCGGTTCCGGACTGAAGCGCCTAGAACCGCTCGGTCACAACGGCCAGCAATAAAGTTTGTGAAACAAGGCTAAAAAAGTATTTTTTTTAGTTAATTCAATGTACAGTGTTCCACCAAGAACGCACGGTTGTATCAATTAAAGACAATGAAGAATATTTTTTTTTAAAAAAATCTGCAACTATCTTTTTGAAACTGTTGTTGTTGTTGTGCTCTTCAGTCCTGAGACTGGTTTGATGCAGCTCTCCATGCTACTCTATCCTGTGCAAGCTTCTTCATCTCCCAGTACGTACTGCTGCCTACATCTTACTGAATCTGCTTAGTGTATTCATCTCTTGGTCTCCCTCTACGATTTTTACCCTCCACTCTGCCCTCCAATACTAAATTGGTTATCCCTTGATGCCTCAGAACATGTCCTACCAACCGATTCCTTCTTCTAGTAAAGTTGTGCCACAAACTCTTCTTCTCCCCAATCCTATTCAGTACCTCCTCATTAGTTATGTGATCCACCCATCTAATCTTCAGCATTCTTCTGTAGCACCACATTTCGAAAGCTTCTATTCTCTTCTCGTCCAAACTATTTATTGTCCATGTTTCACTTCCATACATGGCTACACTCCATACAAATACTTTCAGAAACGACTTCCTGACACTTAAATCTATACTTGATGTTAACAAATTGCTCTTTTTCAGAAACGCTTTCCTTGCCATTGCCAGTCTACATTTTATATCCTCTCTACTTCGACCATCATCAGTTATTTTGCTACCTAAATACCAAAACTCCTTTACTACTTTAAGTGTCTCATTTCCCAATCTAATTCCCTCAGCATCACCCGACTTAATTCGACTACATTCCATTATCCTCGTTTTGCTTTTGATGATGTTCATCTTATATCCTCCTTTCAAGACACTGTCCATTCCGTTCAACTGCTCTTCCAAGTCCTTTGCTGTCTCCGACAGAATTACAATGTCATCAGTGAACCTCAAAGTTTTTATTTCTTCTCCATGGATTTTAATACCTATTCCGAATTTTTCTTTTGTTTCTTTTACTGCTTGCTCAATATACAGATTGAACAACATCGGGGAGAGGCTACAACCCTGTCTCACTACCTTCCCAACCACTGCTACCCTTTCATACCCATCGACTCTTATAACTGACATTTGGTTTCTGTACAAATGGTAAATAGCCTTTCGCTCCCTGTATTTTACACCTGCCACCTTCAGAATTTGAAAGAGAGTATTCCAGTCAACATTGTCAAAAGCTTTCTCTAAGTCTACAAATGTTAGAAACGTAGGTTTGCTTTTTCTTAATCTAGCTTCTAAAATAAGTCGTAGGGTCAGTATTGCCTCACGTGTTCCCATATTTCTAAGGAGTCCAAACTGATCTTCCCCGAGGCCGGCTTCTGCTAGTTTTTCCATCGTCTGTAAAGAGTTCGTGTTAGTATTTTGCAGCCGTGACTTATTAAACTGATAGTTCGGTAATTTTCACATCTGTCAACCCCGGCTTTCTTTGGGATTGGAATTATTATATTCTTCTTGAAGTCTGAGGGTATATCGCCTGTCTCATACATTTTGCTCACCAGATGGTAGACTTTTGTCAGAACTGGCTCTCCCAAGGCTGTCAGTAGTTCTAATGGAATGTTGGCTACTCCCGGGGCCTTGTTACGTCTTAGATCTTTCAGTGCTCTATCAAACTCTTCACGCAGTATCATATCTCCCATTTCATCTTCATCTACATCCTCTTCCATTTCCATAACATTGCCCTCAAGTACATCGCCCCTGTATAGACCCTCTATATACTCCTTCCGCCTTTCTGCTTTCCCTTCTTTGCTTAGAACTGGGTTTCCCTCTGAGCTCTTGATATTCACACAAGTGGTTCTCTTTTCTCCAAAGGTCTCTTTAATTTTCCTGTAGGCAGTATCTATCTTACCCCTAGCGAGATAAGCCTCTACATCCTTACATTTGTCGTCTAGCCTATCCTGCTTAGCCATTTTGCACTTCCTGTCGATATTTTTGAGACGTTTGTATTCCTTTTTGCCTGCTTCACTTACTGCATTTTTATATTTTCTCCTTTCGTTAATTAAATTCAGTATTTCTTTTGTCACTCAAGGATCTGTACTAGCCCTCATCTTGTTACCTACTTGATCCTCTGCTGCCTTCACTACTTCATCCCTCAAAGCTACCCATTCTTCTTCTACTGTACTTCTTTCCCCCATTCTTGTCAATTGTTCCCTTATGCTCTCCCTGAAACTCTACAACCTCTTGCTTAGTCAGTTTATCCAGGTCCCATCTCCTTAGATTCCCACCTTTTTGCAGTTTCTTCAGTTTTAATCTGCAGTTCATAACCAATAGATTGTGGTCCACATCTGCCCCTGGAAATGTCTTACAATTTAAAATCTGGTTTCTAAATCCCTGTCTTACCATTATATAATCTATCTGAAACCTGTCAGTATCTCCAGGCTTCTTCCATGTGTACAACCTTCTTTTATGATTCTTGAACCAAGTGTTAGCTATGATTAAGTTGTGCTCTGTGCAAAATTCCACCAGGCGGCTTCCTCTTTCATTTCTTAGCCCCAATCCATATTCACCTACTATGTTTCCTTCTGTCCCTTTTCCTACTCTCGAATTCCAGTCACCCATGACTATTAAATTTTCTTCTCCCTTCACTACCTGAATAATATCTTTTATCTCATCATACATTTCTTCAGTTTCTTCGTCATTTGCAGAGCTAGTAGGCATATAGACTTGTACTAGTGTCGTAGGCATGGGCTTCGTGTCTATCTTGGTCACAACAATTCGTTCGCTGTGCTGTTTGTAGTAGCTTACCCGCATTCCTATTGCTTTATTCATTATTAAACCTACTCCTGCATTGATTTTGTATTTATAACCCTGTATTCACCTGACCAAAAGTCTTGTTCCTCCTGCCACCGAACTTCACTTTTTAAATTTTCTCACCTACTCGCCCGATTAAGGGATCTGACATTCCACGCTCCGATCCGTAGAACGCCAGTTTTCTTTCTCCTGATAACGACGTCCTCCTGAGTAGTCCCCGCCCGGAGATCCGAATGGGGGACTATTTTACCTCCGGAATATTTTACCCAAGTGCACGGCAACATCATTTATCCATACAGTAAAGCTGCATGCCCTCGGGAAAAATTACAGCCGCTGTTTCCCCTTGCTTTCAGCCGTTCGCAGTACCAGCACAGCAAGGCCGTTTTGGTTAGTGTTACAAGGCCAGATCAGTCAATCACCCAGACTGTTGTCCCTGCAACTACTGAAAAGGCTGCTGCCCCTCTTCAGGAACCATACGTTTGTCTGACCTCTCAACAGATACCCCTCCGTTGTGGTTGCACCTACGGTACGGCTATCTGCATTGCTGGGGCACGCAAGCCTCCCCACCAACGGCAAGGTCTATGGTTCATAGGGGGTTAGTTTGAAACTAACAACTGAATTAGTTGTCACCTAACGATTGCTAAAGACGGAGAAAGCTGGTTCGTGACTAAATAAATACAATTTCGCAGAACATTAGGAAAGCGTTCCCCATTTAGTACTCTCATCGTGTTCTGTCATGCACCGACAGAAAATTCTGTTAATGTTGAACTATCTTTTGAATTTTTTGGGAATAGAACTTTAAAAGTCATAATACTGAACTACGTGTAATAGTGGCTTTGGTTCTGGTATGATGTACCAGTATGGATTCTTCTTAGCATGGGCTGTGCCACACACAGAATACGGTTCTGGATTGGCTTTATGAGCTCTGGAAGAATTAATTTCAAATAACTCAGAAGGGAGAGATAATATTCATCAGAATTTCTAAAATCGTTGGGGGAAGTGGCAACAAAACGGCTGTTCACCTTGGTGTGTAAAATGTACGAGTCTGACGATATACCACCTGACTTTCGGAAAAATAAACTGACAAGTGCGAGAATCATCTCAGAATCAGCTTAACAGCTCATGCATCCTCGATGCTGACGACAACAGTGTGCTGGTGTAATCACAAGCGCCGGAACGAAGGCGAAGAACGCAAGAGCAGAAAAGGCGGTGAAACGACGTCGGCCAATGGCGTGCTGATTAGGACCACACCACGGCAGGAGCGACACCTGCATGAAGTGAATATAAGCGCCGCTCTCTGCCAGCCTCGATGCCAGCCCACCCCGATGGGGAATTGAAATACAATAAAGAAAGAAAAAAAAAACAAAAAACACAACCAGCCTCGGCCAGACATTAGTGGAACGTATTCGCGGAGCGCAGCCCGCCCTAACAGAGAATGCTACAAGAACAATTAGTAGTGATCCACAAACTGTGTGACAGACTTGCTTGCCTGAACATTGTGTACAGCAAGGACTCGTTCGGATTTATATCACATGTCGCCCATCGCTTGCGACACCTTTGTACATTACAGTTACGTATTGTCAATCTGCGTTATAGAAATATAACTACTAACGTTATTCGCTTGAATTGTTGTATAGCATTCCGAGAACGCAGCATCTTTTAGTCACCCTACACGAAACGAGTGGGCAAGACCCAACAAATAGTGTATAGAACAATGGAAAAGAAAACTGAGGATATGTTAGATGACTATTAGTTTGGCTGTAGGGAAGGTAAAGACACAGAAAGGCTGTTCTGAAGTTGCGGTTGATAACGGAGGCAAGACTGAAGAAAAATCGTCACGTTTATAGGCATGGCGACGTGGAAAAAGCGTTCGACAATGTCAAATGTTGCAAGATATTCGAAATTCTGAGAAAAATACAGTAAGCTATAGGGAGAGACGAGTAATATGCAACATGTACAAAGGCCAAGAGGGTAAAATGAGACTGGACGGCCAAGAACGAAATGCTAGGATTAAAAAGGGTGTAAGACAGGGATGTAGTCTTTCACCCCTACCGTTCAGTCTACACATCGAAGAAACAATGATGGAAACAAAAGAAAAATTTAAGAGTGGAATTACTGTTAAATCTACACGTCTAAGAAGCAATGACGGAAATAAAAGAAAAATTCAGGAGTGGAATTAAAATTCAAGGTGAAAGCGTATCAATACGATTCACTTATGACATTGCTACCTTCAGTGAAGGAGAATTATAGGATCTACTGAATGGAATGAACAACCTAATGATTACAGAATATGGACTGAGAGTAAATCGACGAAAAAAGAAAGTAATGAGAAGTAGCAGAAATGAGAACAGCGAGGAACTTAACATGAGAATTGATGGTTAAGAGGTAGATAAAGTTATGGACTTGTGCTAGGTAGGAAACAAAATAATTCATGACAGAACGGGTAAGGAGGGCATCAAGAGCAGACTACCACTGGCAAATGTCAGCTCCTGGTCAAGAGAAGTCTACTAGTATCAAAAATCGGCCATAATTTGAGGAAGAAATTTCTGAAAATTGTGCGTTTGGAGCGTAGCATTTACGGTAGTTAAACATGGACTGTTGGAAAACTAGAACAGAAGAGAGTCGCGCGCATCTGGGATGTGATACTACAGACGAATGTTGAAAATGTATGGACTGATAAGGTTAGGAATGAAAAGAGTCTGTATAGAATCGGAGAGGACAGGAATATGTGGAAAACACTGAAAAGGGAAGGGGCAGGATGATACGACATCTTTTAAGATGTAGTATCAGGGAAGCACTTCCATGTTACTAGAGGGAGCTATAGGGGGTAAAAACTGAAGAGGAAGGCAGAGACTAGAATGCACCCAGCAAATAATTGTGGACGTAGGTTGCAAGTGCTACTCTGAGATGAAGAGTTTGGCACAGGAGAGTAATTCGTGGCGGGCCGCATCAAAACAGTCAGCGAGTAACCTATATCAGCACCACATGCTAATTTAGATTTCTGATAGAATATAGTTGGAACGTCGTTCAGCTTAGACTTAACCCTTCAAAATCTTACGGTTATATCTTTAGGAACTTCTGAAATTCTGCGTAGTAGGTGAACCCATAGCTAAAGATCTTGTGAAAAAAAACCAGTAAAGCCTAGTCACCATCGTCTTTGACAACAATACCGACAAGGTAATATGCCAGTTACCTAGCAACAGTTGTGCTATCGACGCCATTCTAAAAGACTGTTACGGGACAATCTATCGCTTGGACAGCTGAAGGATAGCTATCCGTATAAACAGTATAGGGAAATTTTATAGAGGAAGAAGACAGCGAATGAAACACACAGTCAAAATTTTAGCTCCTAAGACACACTGGAAGTATTTTTTTAATATTAAAAATTGCCAAATTGGTAGCTCACCATGCAGTTGGAGAAATGTACATCCCTACCGTAGCTGCAGCAGACAGTGCATGCACAACACGGCAAGCATATGTCCTTGATTGACGGCACATCAGTAGACAGATAACATGGCACAACGTAATAGCAACTTGTACACACAATTTCAAGTTTCATTGATAATTTCACTGACACAGTTGTTCATAGTTACTTTTTGCTAAAATATGTAACTCATTTAATATCCATAATAATTAGCAGTTGACTTTGGGGTATCGCTAAATGTTAACAGTGGAAATAAAACTGAATTAATTTCCTTGTGCTTTCTTCGTATACGCTTGCTAATAGCATCTGTCTTTGTGCAAGTTCCAGAGCTTCACAGTAATGTGGTATCCAATTAATGTCACCAACCTCGCAAAGATGAAATAAGAAGAACGTGGTATGCAATAGAAATCATCTCCTGAAGACGACCGTATGTGTTACTTATTAGTTAATATCTTGGACATTTATTCAAAAGATGTCGACATTTCCTTGGATATTGTGGAGCATTACCTGAAAGAGATAGTAACTCTGAGATTACTGAATTGTGATTCGAACGATGTTTGTTGTGCTACCGCAAAAATACAGTAACTTCCTAGCCCAAGGAAAACATGGGGGGTAATAGCTTTTAGTGACAAAATACCTAAGGAAAACGTGGGGGGTAATAGCTTTTAGTGACAAAATAAGAAGGCATACGTTTTTTGGTTAAAAGGAGGGAGAAAACGCTTAAAATTGCTGTCTACAATGCCAGTTTTGTTTCGTAACATCTGAACGTGAGTTGTATAAATGGAAGAATGATTTACACACAGTAAGAAATATGCACCAAAACGAAACTCGCAGAAATGTGTAGGAACAAGTATTCGAAATATTTAGAACTGTTCATGAGTATCAATGCACAGTTATCAAGAGAAAGATACGAGGCTAGGCTTCTGAATTGCAAGAGGAATGAAAATTACTGATTTCCTGGCTTCTTCGACCTGTTTAAACAAATTAAGAATATTTTAAGGAAAAGGAAGCTCCAAAATTACGAAGTTTACTTCAAGTAAACGCGTAGAGAAGATGTCATTAATAACTAACATTATAGAAAAACTCGTAGCTTCTAGTTATCACGTAGAGTACTGTGTATAAAGCCAATCCGTCACGTTTCGTACAAGAACTGCAGGCAAACCGCAGTTTATCATTTTGAGCGAAAAAAAAATACAGACATTTCTGCAGTCGATGAATGCTGTGTTACATTCTTATTCCTCAGTGCCAGTGATAAGTACGTAGATTACTGTTTTCCACAGGCTTTTTCCTGTACTCAGGAATATCAATGCAAATTAGGAACAAAAATTTAAAAAAATGTCTTGTTTACTTGCAGAAATCTTGTAATCGACGTAGCAAAATCTGGAAAATGGAAGATAATAATTTTCAGTACTACATCTCAAACGTCTTCTTACCAACCACAGAAATTAATTCATTGTTTTTGTTGGACTGTTGGCCTGGACATAGCGATATCTCTGTCTTTAGGAGGACTGTTAATATAATTCGGCTTCTACCAGGAACTAATAATGTGATGCAGCCCCTCAACAAACAATTTTTTCTACAGTGTAAACCATTTTTCAGAAAACCGTCGGACACTATAATTACCGACAGCTCTTTGTCGTGACAGATTTATCAGAGTAACAGTATGTTTAACTTTATTCATTTCTCGATTGTCAGTTTGCATCACCATATTTCAAGAATTTGATAAAGTGTGCCTGGTACGCAACACATTATGTAGAACAACGGCCAGGACAATTTCTTACTTCATCCCAATTCTCTCTAAATAAAAGTAATAATTGCTGTGAAGTGCCTGAATGCATTAATTTTTCTTTTACCAGGTGTGTCTTATGTAAGAGAAACGTTTGTTTTCGTCATCGACTACACACTTCGTATTTTTCTGAAGCTACAAGGAATGAACAAGGAACTGTTTCATTGTTAATACAATATACGTTATTTGAAAATTTTTTATAAGAACTATACTACAAGAACTTTTACAAAATATTTCATTGCTACAAATTACTGTCTCCCGACTGATGGAAGTAGTCTGTAATGTAACGTGATGCATAGCCTTGATTTTAATTTCTCTGCCACTCATTTGTCTAACAATTACATCTGCAATAGTTTATCCGGCAAAATGAACTGCAAGAACCTGAAAAAAGTAGCGATTAGAGACATTTTTGCTATGGTTTGAGAGCTTGAAAATCGCCGTGTGCGAGCACCTTGGACTTCGCATTACGCGGCGCTACGTTTTCCTCTCACGGCTGTGTCTGTTTATTCGCCTGACCGCGCGCCTGGCACAAACCGCTGTCATAAGCGTTCAAGTGGAAAAACTAAGTAATTTTAACACTTTTTTAAATGCTTTCAGTGCGCCTTAGCAGATAAGTTTTTTACAGTGCATTTCTTCCGATTTATCATTTCCATGTGAAAAATTGCAGGGTGTGTTTCGACATATCGGACTGGACCGTTCCCTTGTGAGTCAGTAACCTTTCTCGTAACCACCACAGTGCATAGTGGCCAATTCATTATGACGTCAGCTCGCCATTGGTCTTTACGCGGTCTGGTAACGTTGCGATCTCTGAGAGAGGATATCTTATAAGAGGAGCAGAGACGGATTAGGAATCATTCCAGCGACGATGCTGACCGCAGATGAGGAATTCCTCTGACATAGGCGACTTTGACAAAAGGCAGATTACTATGAATTTTATTTGTTGATAGCGATTTCTTTGACATCAAATGTACTGGATATAGATGTACAACCTATTAGTGACACACGGAAATTTGTGCCAGACAGGGGCTCGAACCCGGATTAACCGCTTATTGTGAGTGGTTGCCTTATCTTCTTTCACCAGAGAAGACGAAGTAAATGTTCCAGAATTCGAATCAAGAGCAGCTGCCAACATGAGTAACTTAGAAGTAGATATCCTCGGAGTAGTGAAGCAACTTAAATCACTGAATAAAAGCAAGTCTTCCGGTCCATATTGTACACCAATTATGTTCCTTTGAGTATGCATACATTACGTTTGTCCGTCTTCTTTTGGAGTACTGCCACGCAGAGTGGGATCCTTACCAGATAGGATCAACGGAATACATCGAGAAAGTTTAAAGAAGGGCAGCACGTTTTGTATCATCGAGAGACAGAGGAGAGAGTGTCACGGACATGATACGGGAATTCGGGGTGGACACAATTAAAACGAAGGCATTTCTCGGTGTGTGTGTGTGGGGGGGGGGGGGAGGAGGAAAGGTCTTCTCACGAAATTTCAGTCAATAAGCTGCTCCTCCGAATGCAACCTACGGAATAATAGAAAATTATTGTGAAGGTGGTTCGGTGAACCTTCTGCCAGGCACTTAAGTGTAATTTGCACAGTACCCATGTAGATATACATGTACATGTAGAACTGCTTCGGTTATATCTGCACGATCCACGGACCGATTCAAACCTCCATGTGCCACACTACTAAATCCCTTAATGCTTGCAACACTACTTATATTCCCACAATAGGGACTAGTCCCACATTCGGATCTCTGGGAGGGGACTGCCAAAGAGGAGGTGACCATGAGGAAAATATTGAATAACACCGTACGGATAACATTCTACGAGTCGGGGCGTGGAGTGTCAGACGTTTGAACGTGGTGGGGAAGCTAGAAAATCTGAAAAGGGAAATGCAAAAGCTTAGTTTAGATACAGTAGGGGTCAGTGAAGTGCAATGGAAAGGACACAAGGATTCCCAGTCAGACTAGTATAGGGTAATATCAACAGCAGCAGAAAATACTATAGCGCGGGTAGTACTCGTCATGAATAGGAAGGTACGACAGAGAGTGCGTTATTGTGAACAGTGTTGTTCTCATCAGAGTCGACAGCAAACCATCACCGACAACAATAATTTGGGTATACACGTCAACATCGCTAATAGAAGATAAAGAGATAGAGAAAGTATATGAGGATATTGTACAGGCAGTTCAGTACGTGAATGGAGATGAAAATCTAATAGTCACGAGAGATTGGAATGCGGTTGTAGGGAAAGGAGCAGAAGAAAGGGTTACGGGAGAAAATGGGTTAGGTACTAGGAATGAGAGAGGAGAATGACTGAGTTCTGAAATAAATTTCAGACAGTAGTAGCGAATACTCTGTTCAAGAATCACAAGAGGAGGAGGTACACTTGGAAAGAGCCAGGAGATACGGGAAGATTTCGGCCAGATTACTTCATGGTCAAGTAGAGATTCGAAAACAGCTACTGGATTGTAAGGCGTACCCACGGTCAGATATAAACTCAGATCACAGTTTAGTAATGATGAAGAGTAAGCTGAAGTTTAAGAGAATAGTCAGGAAGAATCAAAGCGCAAAGAAGTGGAATACGGAAATACTAAGCAATGAAGAGATACGCTTGAAGTTCTCTGACGCTGTAGATGCTGCGATAAGGAAGAGCTCAGTAGGCATTTCAGTTGAAGAGGATTGCACATCTCTAAAAAGGACAATCACAGAAGTTGGAAAGAAAAATATAAGTACAAGGAAGGTAACTGCGAAGAAACCATGGGTAACAGAAGCAGTATATCAGTTGATCCATGAAAGAAGGAAGTTCAAAAATATTCCGGCAAATTGAGGAAAACGGAAATAAGTCACTTAATAATAAAATAAACAAGAAGTGAATTGAAGCTAAGACGAATTGGCTACACGACAAATATGAATAAATCGAAAAAGAAATGATTGTCGGAAGGAATGGAATTAAAAGCAAAGGTGGTCACATTGGGAGTGCAACGGGAACCCCACTGTTAAATGCAGAGGCGAGAGGGGGTGGTGGAAAGAGTACATTGAAGACGTCTATGAGGGGGAAGACTTGTGAGATGACGGAATAGAAGAAACAAGAGTCTATGCGGAAGAGATAGGGCATCCACTATTAGAATCTGTATTTTAAAGAGCTCTAGGAAACTGAGAATCCAACACGGCAGAAGGGATAGGTGGCATTCCAACGGAATTTCTAATATCATTGGAAGCAGTGGCAACGAAACAATTATTCACGTTAGTGTGTAGAATGTATGAGTCTGGCGATGCACCATCTGACTTTCGGAAAAATATCTTCCAGACAATTACCAATATTACAGGAGCAGACAAGTGCGATAATTATGACACAGTTGCATTACATTACATTAATACTTATTCCATACATAATGAATATAACATTTGTAATGATGTGTAACGTGTCAAATTAATGTAAGTTTTCTTTACACAATATAATTGTTTTTCCTACTTCATATCTAAAAATTCATTTTTTTTCGAATTACTACTTGATATCTAAAACTTCTTCTATTGAGTAGGAGTTGTCGTTCAGAAATTCTTTTAATTTGTTTTTAAACGCTAGTTGGCTATCCTAGTGTTCTAGTTAGGCACATGGCTATTATTTTTGAATTGGGATGGATTATTAATAACAAATTACATAAGTGAATAAATGTATTGCGAAGATACTGCGAGTATCGAGTTCCTTAATTAAATGTCTGCAAGGTAATCTTGGGTGGGCTCCAGCTCTTATTTTGATTATATGCGATTGTGCAATGGATACTTTTTGACTTAATGATGAATTATCCCAAAATGTGATGCCATATGAAAGCATGGAAGAAAAGAGGCATAGTATGCTAATTTACTGATATGTTTGTCACCAAAATTTCCAATAAGCCTAACAACATAAGTCGCTGAACCTAAACGTTTCAGCAGATCATGAACATGTTTGTTTCAATTCAATCTCTCATCAGTTCATAAACCCAGAAATTTTGAATATTCTGTCTTAACAACAGGCTTCTGTTCAAACTCTATATTTATTAATGGTGTTACAGAACTGTATATATTGTGTTTTCTCAAAATTTATTGAGAGTCTACTTGCAGAGAACCACTTAAGAATTAGCTGAGGGAATTGTAAATAACTTCATCAGAAAATTATTGTTTTTTGGATGTGATTATTACAGTTGTATCATCAGCAAAAAGAACTAGCTATACATCTTCAATCCGATTAACACCTCGTGCATAAAAGTTGTTGACAAAAATAGTGTACAGAAGAGTGGAAAAGAAAACTGAATATCGGTTAGGTGATGATCAATTTGGCTTTAGGGAAAGTAAAGGCACCAGAGGGGCAATACTGACATTGTGATTAAGAATGGAAGCAAGACTGAAGATAAATCAAGACAACCACGTAAAATGGTGCAAGATGTTCGAAATCCTTTGAATAATAGGGGTTAGTTACTGGGAAAGACGGGTAATATACAATATGTACAAGAACTGACACAGAACAATAACAGTGGGAGGCCAAGAACGAAGTGATCTGATTAAAAAAAGTGTGTTAAAAAGTGTGTAAGGCAGGGATGTAGTCTTTCGCCCCTAGTATTCAATCTATACGTCGAAGAAGCAATGACGGAAATAAAAGAAAGGTTCAAGAGTGGGTTTAAATTCAAGGTGATGACATCACTATTCCTTGTGAAAGTTAAGACGAGTTACAGTACTTATTGAAAGGAATGAAAAGTATAATGAGTGAGGGTATGGACTAAGAGTAAATCCAAGAAAGACGAAATTAATGTGAAGTAGCAGAAATGAGTACAGCGAGAAATTTAACATCGGAGCTAGTGATAATGAAGTAGATGAAGTTAAGGAATTCTGCTACCTAGACAGCAAAATAACCCATGATGGACGGATCAAGGAGAACAAAGAATGCACACTAGGACTGGCAAAAATGGCATTCCAAGCAAAGCGAGGTCTGCTAATATCAAATATATGCCTTAATGCGAGGAAGAAATTTTTGAGAATGTATGTTTGGAGCACAGCAGTATATGGTAGTGAAACATGGACTGAGAGAAAACCGGAACAAGAGAGAACCGAAGCATTTGAGATGTGGTGCTACAGAAGAATGTTTAAAATTAGGTGGAATGATAAGGTAGGCAATGAGAGAATTTTCTGTAGAATCAGTGAGGAAAGGAATATATGGAAAACACTGACAAAATGGTTCAAATGGCTCTGAAACTATGGGACTTAACATCTGAGGTCATCAGTCCCCTAGAATTTAGAACTACTTAAAACTAACGATCAGGACATCACACACATCCATGCCCGAGGCAGGATTCGAACTTGCGACCGTAGCGGTCGCGCGGTTCCAGACTGAAGCGCCTAGAACCGCTTGGTCACTCCGGCCAGTAAAACACTGACAAGAAGGGACGGGATTACAGTACATCTGTTAAGACATCAGGTAGTAGCTTCCATGGTACCAGAGGGAACTGTATAGAGGGTAAAGACTGTAGAGGAAGACAGAGATTGGTATGCATCCAACAAATAAAAACAAGGTCGTAGGCTGCCAGCTCTACTCTGACATGAAAAAAAAGAAAGACAAGGGGGGGAGGGAGAATGAGATCAATATTATTATAGTCGTTTGGCCTTTATAGGCTTATTTTTACTTTATAATGTCTCTTCTTTCAGACTTGGAGACATTGTACAATAAAAAGGTCGATTGTTACGAACGCGTATCTAGGAGCAATATCTCGGAAACAGCGCAATTGGTGGGCTAACCCTGTGCTACTGTGATGAGCATAAATGGAAAATGATTGAAGGATGGTCTGTAAACCACGAGTAAATGGCAAGGAGTTGGACATCCAAGCCTCATCACAGAACGTGAATGCCGCAGGCTTGCTCCTTCAGTAAAGCAGAACAGATGGCGATCTGCGGCAGACCTGATGACAACGTGACGGCTAGAGTAGGTCCAAGAGTTCGCAGAACACGGTTCAACACACATTAGCAACATCAAAATTTTGCAGTAGATTGATGGGAACATGTGACTTTGTCGAATTAATCACGTGTCTTGTTAGACTTGGTCAATGATTGTGTCCAGAAACGACGTCCGCCACCGAACGTCTGCCCAAACCATCCACCACCGCATGGATGCAGGTTGCTCGGGGGAAGTATTACACTATGGAGGACATTAAACTGGGCTTCCGCAGGAGCCACGGTATAATCGAGGGCAAAGTTACGGCTGCGGACCAACTGCATCCTTTCATGCTTCATGTATTCCTCGATGGCAATGGTATCTTCCATTAGAATAACACTTTATGTAACAAGGCAAGAACCGTGCTACAGAGATTTGAGAAGCACAATAATGAATTCATGCTGAAGTGTTGGCTAATCAGAACCCAATGAAACGTATGTGGTATGCTGTGACCAGCGTCTCTGCACCTACACATCACCAGCCCATGAAAAGAAATGAAACGATCGTATGGCATCGCTGGCCGGGATGCCCCAATCGGGAAACTTCGGCCACCAAGTGCAAGTCTTATTTCATTCGACGCCACATTGGGCGACTTGCGCGCCGGGTTGATGATGAAATGATTATGACGACAACACAACACCCAGTCCACGAGCGGAGTAAAATCTAAAACCCGGATGGGAATCGAACCCGGGCCTGCTTGTGTAGGAGGCAAGCACGTTACCACCCAGCTAAGCAGGTGGACACCAGGCCATAATTTACTGCAATTACGTGACTGATGCGTAAATATCTGGTGCTATGTACCCCGGGAAAGTTACCAAGAAAGTTTCGAATACGTGCCACGACGAATCGTTGCTGTAGTCAGTTGCACAGTTGGGTCAATAAACTATGTAGCAGGAGGCAGTACTGTTTCGGTTCAATAATGTACGTATTTGCTGACTCCAATGAATAATTTGGAGACTACTTCAGCAGTGACAGCTGAAGTGAACACTCAGATGGAATTTCGAATGTTCGATAAATAGTCACCGCTAGAACTTCAAAGCACCAAGAAACTGCGTCTGCAGTACAAGGAGAGATTTACAGAAATGAATTGGACATGCACCAGTAAATCATGCAACACATGGATGCGCAATTAATCTTTAGCATTCCCAGAATGAGATGCAATTAACTTATCTCCCTTTCATCAAGAGTGGGTAGAATGAAGCACTACAAAAAGCTATGAACAACATGGTAACAGTATACGTATGTCGACTCCAGCTCACTTTGAACTTTGCCTGTCAGGTTGCTACTTCTTACATTTTACGTAAATGTATTGCCAAGGTCTAATGATTTTTAATATTCCTAACTTTGTAGGCTTCTGAAGATGATTGATCAATCTGTTGAAACCAATAAAGCGAAATAAAAATATCTTTGCTACTAATGACTGAATTTTATTCTGAAATGTATATTACAATTGCAGAGAAAATAACAGGTATGATTAAAATATTTTTTTGTGTCATGTTCAAAAGTATTTATCAAAAAATCACGTAAAGCAGCACTTGTGTACCTGCAGAATTTGATTCCTGTACTGTACATGGTGTATGCCACAACAGAATATGAAACTAATTATTTTCCCAGTCGAAATTGTTCTATGATGCTTTTTAAGTGACTCAGAAGCATCAGCAGGACTGAACCCACGTTTTGCTTCTTCCAAGTTATGTCTTACTGACATGAAATGCATTTGGCTCTTGGTTTGGTATGACATGCATGTAGTACTTGGTTAGTACTGCAGTCTTAACGTATAAAGTGCACTTGTCGATGAGAATTACCAAAGTTAACGAAGTTACTTACACATCTAAATTCATCAAAACCACACAACTGATATCAAAGTGAGACAAACATTATAGTGACCTCATACTTGGGTATTAACTTTATCTTGCAGTTCAAAGTACTGTCGTCTTCTGCTGATAATACTAATCTCGGTGAACTGGATATTTTCCAGAAACATAATACCATTTCCTATGGGGTCAAGTTATTGTAGGTGTCAACTACTGCGGATGTCAGCTAATGGGGGGTGACACAGTTAGTGGGGTGTCAGCTACTGGGGACTAATTTCCAGTGTAACTGGTCATGGTCAATGGTGTACAGCAAATGGCAAATGAATAACAAGTAACAAGTAATGTTAAGTAGTAAAAAGGTAATGGGTAACAGGTAATGGTAAATGGTAAATGTTGGAAGGTAATGGATAACAGTAAAAAGTAAATGTTAACTGGGCTAGCTATCAAACAAAACCGTTACAGTTTGCCCCATACACCACCAACCATGTGAGATGGGGCAGGTAGTTGCATTGCAACAAGTTTTGCTATACATCATCATCGAAACAAGTATCCCCATACATCACTATAGTATGGACAAAATTGCACCAAAATATCCCAGATGCCACAAAGTATAACAAAATTGTAAAAAATTGCCCTACACTATGCCATGTTACAGAAGAAATTGTAACGAATCGTCTCAAGCATCACAATTGTTACAAAGAAAATTGTAGCAACTTGTTCTATACATCACTTTTCTTACAGCCATAATTGTAACAAATTGCCTCCTACATCGCCAAAATTACAATCAAAACTGAAAAAAATGCCCCCACACATCACCACTACTTATACAAAGGATGAGACAGAAAGTACGGACGTTTTTAGAACAGGTAGTATCCAGGCTCAGGTGGTAGGAGTGGGGGGGGGGGGGGAGACTGATTTGGTCATGTGTTTTGCAGCTCCTGCCATTTTGTATGGTTGTGGCCATGGACTGTCCAACATCGTGTGTTTGCTTACGATAGTGTTGTGCATAATAATGAGTTTATCGTTGCACTTCAGTGTGAATTTTGTCGCCATTTCAATCTTGCCAGACATGATAATGTTGCCTCTGGTAACATCATTTTGAGTTGGGCTGAATCATTTCTTATACGAGGAACAGTGATGAATAGAAAACCACCAGGGGCTCCTCACTCAGTACGCACTGCAGAAAATGTTGAAAGAGGACGCAAGCCATGGTGTTCTGGTCGAACTGCTACGAAACATTCTGCTGAACTGCACCTCGGTAATCGTTCAGTAAGGCGCATTTTGCCTGTAGATCTAAGATTTCATCCCTACAAAATGGCCGTGGTGCAACAATTGTGCCCTAGAGATTATGTACGGCAGCTAAATTTTGTTCGAGAAATGGAGGCCATACTAGAGCAAGATGAGAACCATACTAGAGCAAGATGAGAACGCTATTTTATTTATGAATAATGAAGCTCGTTGTCATTTGAATGGCATGGTAAATCAACAGAACTGTCGTTATTAGGCTAATGAAAATCCAAAACTAATGCATGAGAGACCATTTCATAGTCTCAAGGTGACTGTTTGGTGTGCTATAGCCGGTAGACATGTTGTTGGTCCATACTTTTTCCAAGACGATAATGGGAACACTAACTGTAACCTCGAAACGCTATAAACTGAATTCTTCTTATCTGAATTGAGTTCCTAAATGGCGAGTTTGATCTCAGTAGGATGTGACCACAGCTCACACAGCAAGAATGCCAATGGAAGCTACTCGGATTGTTTCCCATGGTAGTATCATTTCCCGGTTTGGTTACATTATAGAACACTTGAAGAACTGACGGAAGCAATTCGAGCAGATGTCGTTCAAATTGACAGAGCGATGTTGGAGAGAGTGGAAGCCAACTTCCGAGAGTGACCTGAGAATTGCATCGCTGAAAACGGCCATCACCTGGGAGATGTTCTTTTCAACCATTAATGTTGTAGAAACATTTGAGTGTTATCCTGTAAATAAAAATGTTTTTGAAGCACAAGTAACGATACACTGCTTTTTTTAGTTTTTTTGAAATGTCAGTCGTTTATGCGTCAGTCTGTATGTATGGTTACTTGGTGATATGTGAGTGGCTAGTTGTTACAGTTTTGTCTTTAATGTTGCAAAGTATGGGGCAATTTGTTAGAATTTCATTTCTAACAGGTTGACGTATGGAACGATTTGTTACAGTTTCGTCTGTAGAATGACAACATATGGGGCAGTCCAATCCAGCTTCATTTGTGATAGCAGCAATGTATGGAACAATTTTTTGTGGAGTAACAATCTGCAATATGTCACACCCATGGTGACAAATGAGACAATTTTCTACAGTTTCCTTTGATGCTTAACCCATTTACCATTTACCATTAACTGTTACTCATTACCTACTATCCATTACCCATTTACCATTTGCTGTTTACCATTCAATGTTTACTGTTACCTGTTACTTATTACATTTTACCTATTTACTCTTTTCCATTACCTTTTACCTATTCACTTTTTGCTATTTACTATTACCTATTACCCGTTACCCTTTAGCCAGTTTACTGGGAAAAGGCTATCAGTAGGTGTCATCCCGAGTAGGTGTTGCCTCAGTAGCTGACGTCGTCCCCCCCCCCTCCGCAGTAGCCGACACTCCCAGTAGCTGACATCCCATAGCAAGTGCTAGTACAACTCTAATGTAAAATTTCTGGGAACTAACCAGTTCAAAGGCAGTAGTTTTCACTGAGTGACAGCATGATTTAATATTATCCGCAGAAAATGACAAACATCTTGTACTGTGAGGTCATGTTACTGCCTTACTTTGAATGTTATTAGTAATGAGCAAAGCAGACCTTGTGTCTTTCTTACCTGTATGAATGTGTGTTACTACTGCTCAATATGGTATTCGATCGAAGTGTACAATAATTCCCACTGTGTGACAGCCGAAGGTGGCAAACGTTTTGAATCCTAAGATAAAGTTAATCCTAGCATGATATCGCTATAATGTTTGGCTGTGTTTGAAATCAGTTTTAGAGGAGAGTTTTTTAGGCATATAGTCTTGGGAATAACGTTGTTTACTCTGGTAATTCTCTTTAACGAGTGCACTCTAAATTGTAAGTTAGATCAACAGTAGTCGCCATGTGTGGTTTGTAGTGTGGCATACATGTCATTTTGTGCTGAGACAACACTGAAATGCAGTGGATGTCAGCAAGACAAGAAATGTTCGACCAAGCAAAATTCTGGGTCAGTGAGTTCAGTTATGCTAATGCCTGCCAACCTGCCTTGTAATGTCTATACGATAAAGAAAAAAAATCTGTACAGACAAACAAAAAGTCTCACAAGAGAAATCATTCAGTTCCTTTATGGTAACACGTAACTGAGTTCATTTTGTAGTGCATAGACGTTAAAGCAGTTTTTCAGCATTTTTTTTTGTCATAGAACAGTTTAGAATTAGAAATTATGTAATCTGAGAATACATTGTGTCCTACACCATCTATAGTAGAGAAATCAATCTTTACATGTACACAAGTGCTACTTTTTGGATAAATACTTTTGAAAATGGCACAAAAAATCTCAGCATTCAGATACTTTTGAGCATGGCTATTGGCAGTTTGATTATAATGGTCTGTAAAGTACTTTTAGATGTGGAAATACTGCAAGTTATACCCTATACATAATTTTTTGGCTAATCACTTTAGAACATAGTGAAAAAAGAAAAAAAGATGGCTAGACTGTGACTGTCTGCTTCATTTTATTTTGTCTGTAAAGTACTTTTAGATGTGGAAATACAGCAAGTTACACTCCTTTTTAATTTCGAATATGCCATCAAAAAATTCAGAGCGTTCTGATGCTTTTGAGCATGGTCAAGATGGCTGCTATGGGGCTACCTTGTGATTATCGGTTTCATTTTTAAGGTCTGTAATGTACTGACCTGTGTTTGCAGGAGAAGGAAGGGTAGGCGAATGGGAGTTGTTGCAAAGTACAACCGGTCTAGATCAGCCATCTCGGATTTCCTTTTTTTTTTTTTTTTTTTTTTTTCATTTTAGCACTTCTTACCAGAGCCGTCCTTGATTTATAAGTTTCCCAGAATACAACACCTTTGATTTTTGAATTTCTCACTATCCACTAAATTTCATTCTTAAATTCCTGTCAGATTCCATATTGATGACAGCATACATACAAGGTAATTGATGACGTCATTGGCCTTGGGATTAACTCTAGCCTCTGCCCCTGCTTATAGGCAACCAGAAGAGCAAAGGCCATAGTGAGATGGAGTCACCATAGATATATTGCTTACGAGAATGATGTAAGGTCTTACATTATTATATGAGAAATTGAATGTAAAAGTGTAGCGAGTCTCCACACTGTACCAAAACTCACCTCGAAAGGTCTCCAAATTAACAATAATGTTTGGTCGACGTAATGTCAGGATTGACTGACAACAGCACTGTTTTCCATATCCTAGCCACAAATAATGCCTTCAGCTTTCAGTGCCTACGTTTCTCATACGGACCAGACAGATATCGTCAAAACTATAATGACGGATTTGACCGAACGTGATACAGTGACAATTGATCAGGATGAGTGTGTGGCGAACTTCATATGGGAAACGACTGTGTCAAACACATGCCGCTGCCTGAGTGATTAGTGATCTACACACCACAGGGCAGCGATAGGTTCACTGGTATCCAATGAAGCCCAAAGTTTAGTGGATGCTGTATGCTGTAAATGTTTTCTGGATCTTGCCAGTAAATAACGTCGCGGTCAAATTCATTGTGAGTACTGTGTGGGTTCAAATGACGTCAGTGACTGTGAAAATTAAGGTCGAGCGTGTACGGTCAGAACATCATTAGCCCAGCGGCAAAAAGTGCCTAATATTGAAACGTTCCTTCATCTTGTCATCAGGGCTTATGCCGCAGTCACGCGAAGGTTCACTTGCAGCTGCGCCCAGAATACACGCGCAGTTGGAGCGCGAGACAAATTACGCGACCTACTGTACCCTATTTGGTCAGCAGTATCCAGACATGCGGTATTGACCTTTAAGCGATTTGGGGGAGGGGACCAGACAGCGAGGTCATCGATCCCAACGTGGATTAGCCATTGGATCTCGGTCGAGTAACAAATCCGTAAGAGACATTTCAGCACTGCTTAAGCTCCCCACGTCGAATGTTGCTGATGTGATTGTGAACTGGAAAATCGAAGCAACAACTACACCTGAACTAAGACCAAGCGCGTCTGATGTTCTGGCGCGCAGGGACCATCGAGCATGAAGGGCGGTGGTTATAGAAGATTTGATGAAATCAGCGGAGTTCCAAAGTACTACCAGCAGTACCGTTATCGCAGTGAGTGTGAGTAGGCAATTAAAAAGAATGGGGACGACGATCGAGCTGCTTCTCGTAAACCACACGTTTTTGTAGTCAACACAAAATGATGCTCGAGGTGGCGTAAAGTGCGACGTCACTGAACATTGGACTATTGGAAACGAGTAATTTGGAGTGAAGAGAACTTCACCTCAGATTAAAGAGAAGTGAAATCCTGGCTGACATACAACAGCTGAACGCAGTAAAAATGAGAGTAAGGAAGCAATGAGAGAAGCGTTCAATGAGTTTGAACGCGAAACGTTTGTCAACCGATCTGAGTAAAAACCCCAAGAGGTTTTGGTCGTGGGTGAAAATCATCTGTCCACTCACTCAGTGATCACACTGGCACCGAAACGGAAGATGACAGAGAGAAGGCCGAAATACTGAATTTGGTCTTCCAAAATTGTTTCACAAAGGAAGATCGTAACACGGTCCCTCATTTCAATCAAAGTGCGATCGTCAAAATGGCAGATATTGAGATACCCTGCCGCGGAATAGAAATACAACTACAATCGCTTAGTAGTGGAAAGGCGTCAGGACTACATGAGGTACCTATAAGATTCTACAAACATTACGCGAAGGAATTTGCTTCCCTTCTAGCAGTAATTTATCGTACATCGCTTGAGCAACGAAGAGTACCCAGCGATTATAAGAAAGCGTAGGTCATTCCCGTTTTTAAGGAGGACCGTAGAACAGATGCACACAGTTATAGAACTATATCGTTGACGTCAATCTGTTGTAGAATTATGGAACATGTTTAATGTTCTTGGAGAAGGAAAACATGTAGCAGAAGAACAACATCAAGTAACAGACATATCCCATAACCTACAAGTTCTCCACCTAGCCAACAAAGGAAAAAGAATGAACCTCCTAGAAGAAATCGAAATTTATTCACATAAACATGCATCCCCTTCTGACATACTTAACGACCAAACAGAGCTACCAAACCGAATATTTCTGAAAAACTTCCACACTCTACTTATCAAACCACTTACTAAGCACAATCAAGAAATAACGTAATCTAATACAAACCCAACAAATGCATGTAATAATATACAACATAAAAATCTTAATTCTAAAATCTTAATTCTATCTTTGTTATATTGTAAATGTATGAATTACTGCTTTGTATAAATGTGTTATGTTAGTTTATTATCTTCAGTACTCCAAAAATAAAAAAAAATTGTATACATCGTACTTAGAATACTTCTATCACCCAAGTCAATGTTTAGAAAACAGTAGCTTATCTTAGAACCTCAAAACTTTCGTAAAATATAACTCTGTCCATAGATAAACCGCTTGTATGTGAACAAAAACTGTCAGTCGACAACATGGCGGATAACGCAGTGCGCCTCTGTAAAATACGTGACAAAAAGCGTTTGTGTTGTTGCAAAAAAGAAGAAAAGCCAAGAAAAATCAAGGAGACGAGAATGTAAGTAAAATGAACAACTGATAATGCGTAACTTTAAACTCGCGAAATTGAAGTAAATGATTGGAATCGTTGCTTTCGCACAGGCCAGCTGCAGCATCCAAACTGCTGTCGAGATTTTACCTCTGTAGAAAGTGAAGATACATGTAATTTGCCAGCTGAAGATGGGTGCAAACCCGAAATGCATATTAGCATAAATAAAACGCATTAAAAAGTGGCTGGTTGCTGTATTTTGATAGTGAAATATCATTATCCACGGCCACGGAGCTCAACAGTCCGAATAAAATGGACAAATTGTAATAGCAAAATCTCCTGCGTAAAAATCTACATTTATACTCTGCAAGCCACCCAACGGTGTGTGGCGGAGGGCACTTTACGTGCCACTGTCATTACCTCCCTTTGCTGTTCCAGTCGCGTATGGTTCGCGGGAAGAACGACTGCCGGAAAGCCTCCGTGCGCGCTCGAATCTCTCTAATTTTACATTTGTGATCTCCTCGGGAGGTATAAGTGGGGGAAGCAATATATTCGATACCTCATCCAGAAACGCCCCCTCCCGAAACCTGGACAGCAAGCTACACCGCGATGCAGAGCGCCTCTCTTGCAGAGTCTGCCACTTGAGTTTGCTAAACATCTCCGTAACGCTATCACGCTTACCAAATAAATCTGTGACGAAACGCCCCGCTCTTCTTTGGATCTTCTTTATCTCTTCTGTCGACCCGACCTGGTACGGATCCCACACTGATGAGCAATACTCAAGTATAGGTCAAACGAGTGTTTCGTAAGCCACCTCCTTTGTTGATGGACTACATTTCCTAAGGACTCTCTCAATGAATCTCAACCTGGTACCCGCCTTACCAACAATTAATTTTATATGATCACTCCACTTCAGATCGTTCCGTACGCATACTCCCAGATATTTTACAGAAGTAACTGTTACCAGTGTTTGTTCCGCTATCATATAATCATACAATAAAGGATCCTTCTTTCTATGTATTCGCAATACATTACATTTGTCTTTGTTAAGGGTCAGTTGCCACTCCCTGCACCAAGTGCCTATCCGCTGCAGACCTTCCTGCATTTTGATGCAATTTTCTAATGCTGCAACTTCTCTGTATACTACAGCACCATCCGCGAAAAGCCGCATGGAACTTTCGACACCATCTACTAGGTCAGGAATGCATTTGCCACCATCCCTCACTGTCGTTTAGTGAAAAAAATATGAGCTTATCGAGTATTGGAGCAGATTTGCCACTGGATTCAAGACTTCCTTGCAGACAGAACTCAACACTTCGCTCTTAACGGAACAAAATCGACAGATGTAAAGGTCATTTCCGTTGTACCCAAGGAAAGTGTGATAGGACCGTTATTGTTGGCGATATATACAGGGTGATTCACGAAAATATGCAAATATTTTAATATGTTATTCTACAAGTAAAACTAAAGAAAAAAGTTCACATAAACATAGGTCTGCAAATGTTTAGTTACGGATTTACGGCTAATAAAAACATTTTGCCTGAAATTTAGCGACATCGCTAATATGAAACCATCGCAAAACTATACGAGGTTAAAGTAAATCACTATTTCCATTTATTTTGTTGTTATTGATCTGGTGAATCTAATAAAACATGTCCCAGATGTGTATATGCAGAAGTTTTCCAGGACATACAGAGAAGCAAAGAAGTAATTTCGTAAAATATTTAATTTATTAACTACTTAGCCCAATTTTTTTCTAAAATTCCAGACAATTGCAAATGGTTTTCAACAGAAGTTGTAGAGAATTTAATTTTGGAAAAATGATGGTAATAACGTTCACTGAAACTATATGAATGTGTCAGATAATCTGCTTTTATTAATACCATAGCACAGTGAATTCACGTTAAACCGAAAAAAACGAAGCTCAGTGTTAAGGAAGCTGTACAGTGTACATACAGTTTCACAATACATTCCCAATAAATGTTCAAAAATGTCTCCAACGAGTTCAATGAATTTACAAACAGATTTTGTAGCTCGTTTCAGTTTCACAGGGTTGTTCTTAATTTCGTCTATTGCATTCATAATGCGAACAAGTAATGCCTAACGTTTATTGACTTTGCCCTCATAAACTATGTCTTTCATCGGGATGGATGTACACAAAAATCCATTGGTGTTAAATCGGGCGATCAGGGTGGCCACAGACGTGCAGCACCACGACCGACATACTTCTGGGGAAAATGATCATTTGGTGAAATGTGGAGGCGCGCCATCATGTTGAAAATACATTTGCAATCGCGTAGCAAGTGGAACATCTTCGACCAAGCGGGAAATCTCTTCTTGTTCTTCTTGAAGGAATTGTAAGTTCGTCTCGCCAGTTAGACGTCCTGGGAAAATCAATGGTCCAATAAAGTGTGTCTTGATTATACCACACCACACATTTATGCTAAATCGCTTCTGGAACTTGCGTTGCATTGTTGCATTTGGGTTTGCTTCAGACCATATGTGCTCGTTATGTAAATTGTTTATACCATCCCCAGAAAACTGTGTCTCATCAGTAAATAAAATGTGTTTGTGTAACTGTCGTGCCGCGCGAGATTAGCCGAGCGGTCCAGGGCGCTGCAGTTATGGACTGTGCGGCTGGTCCTGGCGGAGGTTCGAGTCCTCCCTCGGGCATGGGTGTGTGTGTTTGTCCTTAGGATAGTTTAGGTTAAGTAGTGTAAGCTTAGGGACTGATGACCTTAGCAGTTAAGTCCCATAAGATTTCACTTACATTTGAACTTTTTTTTTGTAACTGCCGATTAGTATTTAACCAGTTGCACAACTCCAAGCAAAGGGCAGGATCTCCCGGATGTAAATGATGCACTTTTTGTTTATGGTAAGGATGCATATTAGTGTGCTCCAGTGTACGCCATATCTTAGACTGTGAAATGCCTAATCGTTGAGAGATACGTCGCGTACTGGTACCCGGGCAACTTTGAACAGCATCCATAATATCCTCATCGGCTATCGAGCGCTCGTATCGATTACGAACGCCAGGTAGAGAACCTGTCTTCCGTAACATTCAAAATACTCCACTTACATTAGGAATGCTCCGAGTTGGATAACGTACGCGATATTCGCTAACTGGAGCATTAGCATTACCATCACATTTGCCATAAATAAACACCATATCGGCGTATTCGTCTGTCGTAAATTTGAAAGGCATCCCTATTTCATAAATAATGTACAAAGTACAACAGTTACTATATGGTTTTACTTAAATACACTGTTGTTATTACGTTCTTTCATTGAACAATACAGAAACCTACTCGTTTCAAGGTTAGGAAACGATTGAAATAACTAACGGTTGCCAACAATGACATAAACGTTTCTACATTCTTAATGGAAAGTAAACAAATATACTTGTATAACAATCTTTGCTTCTCTGGACGTTCTGGAAAACTACTGCAGATACATGTCTGGGACATGTTTTATTAGACTCACCAGACTAATAACAACAAAATAGATTGAAATCGTGCCATACAGTTTTGCGATGGCTTCATATTAGCGAAGTTGCTAAATTTCAGGCAAAATCTTTTATTAGCCGTAACTCCGTAACTAACATTTTCGCACCTATGTTTATATGGACTTTTTTTCTTTAGTTTTACTTGTAGAATAACATATTAAAATATTTGCATATCTTGGTGAATCACCCTGTACATATAATCTAGTAGAAAGCCATCAGATGCTGTCAAAGGCTGTTCGCAGATGATGCGGTTTTCTGTAACAAAGTAGCAATGCCAGGAGATAGTAACGATTTGCAGAATGACGTCCAGAGAATTTATGAATGGTGCAGGCTCTGGCAGTTGACTCCGAACGTAAATAAATATAACATACTGCGCATATATAGGAAAAGAAATCCACTACTGTATAGCTACACTATTGATGACAAACAGTATCTGCCGTAAAATGTCTAGTGGTAACTATCCGGAGCGACCTCAAGTGGAATGACCATATAAATCAAATAGTGGGAAAAGCAGATGCCAGGCTCAGATTCAAAGGAATAATCTTAAGGAAATGTAACTCATCCACGAAGGAGGTGGCTTATAAGGCGCTTGTTCGACCGATTCTTGAGTGTTGCTCATCTATCTGGCATCCCTACCAGATAGGACTGATAGAAGTCACGGGATCGTCATGGGATCGTTTAGTCAGTACGAAAGCATTTCGGAGATGCTCAACAAACTTCATTGGTAGACGTTTCAAGAGAGGCGTTGTGCATCACGGAGAGATTTACTATTGAAATTTCGAGAGAGCACTTACCGGGAAGGGTCGAACAACATATTACTTCCCTCTACATACGTCTCGCGTAATGGCAGTGAGGGAGAAACTCGAGAAATTAGAGCCGTACAGAGGCTTACAGACAATCATTCTTGCCAAGCCCTATTCGCGAGTGGAACAGAGTTGGAGGGCTCAGTTAGTGGTACAAAAAGTACCCTCCGCCACACACCATTAGGTGGCTTGCGGAATATGACGTGCTGCGCGGAGTGACCGCGTGGTTAGAGGCGCCATGTCGCGGCCCCTCCCGCTGGAGGTTCGAGTCCTCCCTCGGGCCTGGATGTGTGTGTTGTTCTTCGCGTAAGTTAGTTTAAGTAGTGTGTAAGTCTAGGGACCGATGACCTTAGCAGTTTGGTCCCATAGGAATTCACATACATTTGAACATTTGTTTGAATATGACGTAGATGTAGACGTACATGAAGCACGCTATATCCTGTGGCAATCCGATGAAGTTGTTTGGGTTTGGCGGATGCCTGGAGAACGTGCAGTGCCAACAGTGATGTAAAGAGGTGGTGTTACGGTATGGGAGTGCTTTCCGTGGTTAGGGTGTGAGTCACTTATTGCTTTCAAGACAACGCTAAATGCGGTGGAATATGACCACAGTTTGCACCATCGCGTACTGCGTACAACAGAGCAACAGTCCGTATGCCGTGATTGTTTATGGTGTATCCTTCCTTCTCGTCAAAGATGGGCTGTCTAGTAAACCTGCTTTCTCGGACCGCTAGACTACAATTCTAGAAAATCGTATTAATGAAGTTTATTACAAAAGGAAATGACTCTTCACTTTGTGAAATACAGATGTGTCTCAAACAAAGGGCGATAGACAAAATAAGAAATGTGTTCAGTACATACAAGTCGTAATACAAGAGAAGTAATACGGTTCCTAAGTCGCTGCTATACAAGTGCTGTGGAAGTCGTAGAACTGCCAGTCTTCAACCGGGCTCGGTCAGGCGGCGCGGCGCTTATGTCCTCTTCTTGTCGAGGGCGCTGCCGTCGGGTTGTCGTCCTACAGAGGATTCAGTCCGCGTGCAATTGGCTGACGTCTTCTTCACAGCCCTCTCTGCTCTAACATTCTCGACCCCTGTGCCGGCGCTTGACTTTACGCACTGTGCACCTTGTCAGAAAGCAGCTTCCGTAAGGCAGTGATTTGTGCATTATAACATTCGTGAAATGGAATACCCTGCCCAGAGTCCCGAGCTGAACCGACCTCTGGGATGAGCCAGAACGTCGACTTCGCTCCAGATCTCATCGTCGAAAATCCGTACCTTCTCTGGTTTCGACTCTTGAGGAAGAATGGGCAGCCAGTCCTTCACAGACAGCCAGACACATAATTGAAAATGTCCAACCGGAGCTGAAGTCGTCATAAAGGCAAACTGTCGACACACCCAGTATTAATGTCCACTTACTGTGCCGGATACTCTTGATCAGATACTGTACTGCACTGAAAATTAACTAGGAAAAGTTTATTGGCGAAACAGGAGAAATGGGATTAATCTTCTGCACTGCTGCACTTATAATGCAGTCGTAACGAAGGTCGCCATCTTTTGTTTGACACCCCAGAGACGAGTCAACTTGTCAGTGCTCCGGAGCCAATGGTTAATGTTCTTTCTCCAGTCCACCGCATTCAGAAAGATCCCGAGATCCGACATGGGACTGGAAATCGTATATCGCTGGCAGTCACTAAACTTCCTCAAGCTGGTGCTTAGCAAGTTCCGCTGACAATCTCTACAAAGACAAAACAGGATAACAGGTTACAGTCAGTAGGTTAAAAGTCACACAAAAACTCCACACGCGCAGCTTCCACAGAAACAATTGCAATGTACTGGCTTTAATTCGATCGAGCCACCTCTTTCATTAAACACCGCTCCTGCTAGCTAATGTCCCCATGATCTAATATGAGGCCGCTACCTTCCGAGGAAGTCCTGCGGTTGCGCGGTCTCTTTCATTTTGCTGAACTTAACTCACTTAGCTGAGTGAGCTCCTCAGAACCACTGCATGCTCTCAAGCGACGTATAATGTGGTTCGACCTGGAGATGCTGTTCAAAAGACTGCATTATACGTGGTAGTGGGGTGCAGAAAATGCTTTTGTCTCTTAATTGAAAAGAGGGTTCATTGTCTTTGGTCTGACGGAAGCCACTAAATAAAACAAGTTCTTGGTTGAAATCTCTGTGCTGCATTATCGTATCCCTAACATATAGTCCCTGATGTAAAAGCACTTACCAACTCCGATCATTCACATAGCACATTCTCTCACTAGTAACCAACACAAGCACTGAACACCGACTTACTGTACAAAGAACCTCAACTGCAGCATATTTTCACCTGGCCAATAGATTGGCACGCAGAGCCCTTGATGTCTATTATGATGCAGACAAACTTCGTCGTAACATGTATTCGAAATACCGTGGTATTACGTTAGACACGACACTTTCTTTTAAGGAGCACTTGGCACGAACATCTGCTAGGCTCAAAAGCAGAAATAGCAGCTTTCACAAGCTCTGTGGCACTATTTAAGGATCGTCAGCAGATACTCTTCGAGTATCGGCACTTGGACTGGCGTACTCAGCACCACAGCACTGTGCTTCTGGCTTAGTAGTCCAGTGTGAAAAACATAGATGTAGTACTTAACAGAGCCTTACGCACTGTTAATGGATCAATCAGATCTACTGCCACATACTGTTTACCTATCGTGAGTCACATTCCACTTCCTGAAACAAGACGGAAAAGTGCCCTACAACGTGTAGATCAGAAAACAGTTGATAACCCCGACCTTCGAATATTGAATGACGTAATCCTTGTAGAGCGAAAAAATTTAAGATGAAAGTATACCACTCTTGTCGCAGCCATGACTCTTACTGAAAGTGTATTCAGTGCCATCGATAAGTACAAATGCCGTGAGGAGCAAAACAGTCATGCACATAGTCTGAAACTGCCTTGCATGCAGCAGAAGTCCCCTGAACTTGACCAGTCCCTGGAAATTTGTACTATCTTGAACCGCATTCGAACGGGCCGTGGAAGATGTGCAGACACTTTCCACAAATGGTGCAAATTTTCATCACCATCTTATAACTGTGGTGCGAAACGACAGACAGTTGCTCGTGTTGTGTCATCATGTCCCTCACGTGCCTACAACGGTTTTTTCGAAAATTTTCAGACAGTGACCTGTTGTCTCATAATCTATACAAAATACTGTGATATTCGCATACAGCCGTTGTCATTTGTGTTATATTATGCTGTAGAGCTGTGTTGAAATGTTGATATGTAGTGGTTTAGCAGTATTTATTATGTAGCGCTATTCTTGTGATTCAGTAATCCATAATCTATGGTTTACGGTAAATAAATAACTTTGTTATGTACCAGGAAACTCACTGTGATGGAAGAACATAGTTTCTCCCTCTTTTATTGATAAAAGTAACTGATCAGGTCGGCAACATTTTACAGAAACATGAAATCAGCCTGGATTATAGACCAACTAAGGAAATGTGTCAAGCATTCCGATCTGTAAAGGGCAATCGTCGTCTTCTGTCAGCAAGTGGAGCATGTAAGATTCCGTGTACTTGTGGAAAGGTCTACATTGGAACTGCCAAAAGAAACGGGACTACAAGAGTGGAAGGACATAAAAGTCCTTGCCGACTACGGAAAACAGAAAAATCAGCCTTAGAAGAGCTTGTTCTTCAGTCATGAAATCATTAAGTGAAATTTTCCGGAACCAAAATTTTAAATACTACGTCAAACTACTATCCACGACTGTATAGAGAAGTCGTTGAAATACACAGGCATAGTGATAATTTTAACAGGAAAGAAGAAACAGTGGAAATAAATTATGCATGGACAATGGCTCTGCAGTATCGGTAAATAAGTTTTTATCCTTGACAGACGACAATCGATAGTTAAGTATTATCTTTGATAAAGATTATCTTTGCTGATCACGAGTAAACTCGACCATGCTCACTTGGCACAGTTTTGTGCCGCTCTCTTATGCCCGACTCGTCATTCGGCAAGACTCAGCGTCGCCAGGAGCACTTCCAGAGATGTACAACGAAGCTCTGCACGAAAAGTCAGCAATTTAAAAGTTTTCTCGAGCACAACCATTAAGCCCGGAAGACTCAGCAGCAGCTGTGACATCCGGTCGCGAAAACCTTCACTGTATATCCAGCCTTTGCCATGGCATTAAAGTGTTAGATTAACACAGTCCACGTCAACAACAGGTAATTTTCTTACTCTCTGCATTTCGTATGATCGAGATGGTCCGTTAATAATTTATTATTCAGGTATGTTAGCAGGTAATAAACAGGGATTAATGTGGACCACTGTTTCATTCCACAGTTAGTTGATCATCATGTTTGTCATATTTTGCAAGGTGCAACGCCCATGTCTCACATTTCCTAAGACCATCCCTGTCTTATTAGTTATCTGTTGTGTGACATTGTAACCTCCCAACAGAAAAATAATACATCTAACAACGTCCCAACAGAAAAAAACATAATCATTTATGTCATTCACATTCAATGTAACCTTCCAACAGATACACTCCAAAACCACCCAATAGTAAAATTTCGTAACCTACCATTAATACAATGTGACTAACCTCGCTCACTTATGACTTTTCAATAATGACTGTGAATTTAAACCGGTAAATTTTGGACGTCAGCAGTGCTGCGTCATGGCCCTGAAAATTCATTCTGAATGAATAGAAAACTCTTACCTCAATTAGGTCGCCGGATAACGCGTATATATCTGCTCCTATAAGAAATTTTTCTGGCGCATCTCAGTGCAATGTTGGCCGATAGATTTGTCATTTATATAAAGAAACAACTGATTTTTCTTTTCAATAATCGGGATGACCAAGGATTGGAGAAATTAGTAAATTCTTTAAATTGAAATGAATGATTGTCAAAAGTTACTTTTTATGAGAAAGATTATTATTAAGAGATTTTTTTAAACATTTACATGGGACTTGATATAACAATACTACATATGCGGGAGGCTGCATTGACCTTATACTATTACGCTCAGGCTCCGCCATCGCTCCACCACGACCAGCCCAGCCAACACGATACACCACACTGCTCGCTAGCAACTACTTGCTCCAACTGCAACACAGTTCCTACTGCAGTGGCTAAAAATGGCTCTGAGCACTATGGGACTCAACATCTTAGGTCATAAGTCCCCTAGAACTTAGAACTACTTAAACCTAACTAACCTAAGGACATCACACACACACCCATGCCCGAGGCAGGATTCGAACCTGCGACCGTAGCAGTCCCGCGGTTCCGGACTGCAGCGCCAGAACCGCTAGACCACCGCGGCCGGCTCCTACTGCAGTCAACACTGCTCTTTGGTCTGAGATTCTCTTATAGCTTACATATTGAAAGGTCTCTGTTGGATTCCTTTCATGTTTAATTTCTTAAATCTGTTGCCATTTATGGAATAAATTCCTCTTCTAAATGTACTGTGGCGTTTCTGACTATCTGGGAGGAGACTGAGCAGTGGAACGTGTTACTTTTACACATAAACAAGAACGATCTGTCACACTACTACAGCACAGTTTATATGTAATTCTTATATGTAATTCATGTCACACAGTCTCATACGGAACCTACATCCGCTTTCTTTTATATACTGTATATGATAAGATACTGTCATCCCTCTTCCCTTTTGTGTGAGAGGATGAATGAGCATATGTATTTCTAGTTGCATGCTTGAGGGTAGCAGACAAGGCTGTCTGCTAGAGAACAGTAGGACCAACGTCGGAACAGGTAGCTACGCTTCCTAAAAGCAAAGAGGTTTCTATCCTTAGTATGGTCCTGTCCGTCCGTTGTCATGTTGGTATAGGAAGCTGCCCCTCTGGCCACTTCCGTTGGTCTTTGTGAGACCGAGAAAGCACGCTCGGGAGTAGGCAGTTGCAGTGTGGCCGTGGCGAGCGTCTGAAGTGGTAAGATCTCCGGCTAAGCGCGTGTCTGTTAAGTCCGTAGGACAATGGATTTCTTAAGTTCAGCCTAACTGAAAATTTAATCACCTTGATTTCAGGTTTAGCTCTAAAATATCTAATGCTATCTTAAAGTGCAGCGGAGTGTAATTCTCGTGTTAAATTCAGATTATTTTGCGGTAGTTGCTTTGTTACTACTTTGTGAGTAAAGTGGAACCACGTGTTGATCAGTAACTCTAACTAAGTTCATCAATCTTAAATGCGAATGTTTGTGTGATTATAACGTCTCGTCTTGACTATATTTTCAATATAGCAACTTTTCTTTATGTTCAGCTCACGTGGGGTGTACTTTGCGAGACCACTACCACGTGCTTATATAACTGTTTGACCCATCAGGTTAATAGTAAGACGTTAGTAACCAGTTCAAGGTTTTTCTTTTGTCAAGTGCTTTTCGATCTAATGTATTTTAATTATCAAAATTATTGTGGAGTTGTACGCTTTGTGTAAACCAAGTTGACCACGTGGAGCATGTGGTGTAATCATCAAAGTAGCCCTCAGCTATTCTTTTTGCGAAGACTTCACAAAGAGTTAATATGAATTTAGTATACCAGTGTGTGGTAATTACATGACGGACAGGATTGTGGTATGAACGTAATTTCTTTGGGTAAAAACTGAATCTGTTGGTTGTGGTTAATTTCTTCTTGCTTATGTTTCAATGTTCTTCGTGTGTTATTTTATGAATGCAGTGTTGTATCCAGTCTCCCAATCTTGGCTCCATAGTTTATGTGTTCCGTAAGATTACAATCTCACATTCTTTTCAATCGTAAATAAGGCACCAGCTCAGTTATAACTCACGTATAATATGCTGAAATTCCAATGAACAATCTTAAAATAAATTTCCAAGTATAAACTGATTTCTTTCTTTTTATTTAAATTCTCCTTTTTATATATATATATTACCGGTTTTGTATGACTATTAAAAGATTATCATTAATGTTAGTCTGCTAAATATCTGATGAAACAGTTGCCCAGTAATCCACGGTTAACGTCCCCAGACAGATCACGGCTTTTAACCCACTTTCATTGTCAATTAGCACCGATTTCAGCATAGCAAATTAAAGTTACAATATTACAATTTCAGCATACCAAATTTAAAGTTACAATATTACAATATCACAGGCAGCGCATGAGCAATCCATCGAAATTACATCTGCTCGAGTGCACTAGCAACAAATTCCTTAATCATGGACCTCTTACAACATCTTTTACTAAATGGTCATGAGCCCATGGGGAGTGGTCTGACTGTCAGTTGTTCCAACAGGCGCGGGTTGTTTAGACATGCCCGGAGGTATGTCCAAAGCTCAGCTGTACCCTCACAGCTAACATCATGAAACAGAATATATTACAAAGGTTTTTATTCATTTGTAAAATACATCCACCGTTACTTTGCCCCAAATATTTGCAGTTAACACAGAACACGCCACACGCCATGGAACTTCGATCTACAGAGCCATTATTTCGATGGTTAAACAGGGAGAAAAAAAGAATGGTTTTGTTATCTATCATCCTATGTCTTTCAAACTACCGTGAATTTCTTACTCCATATTTCCAAACTTCTAGTGAAGCAGGAACACGTTACTCGTTTTCTGTGTACAAGAATTTATAGCAAACTTCTGCCGGCCGGTGTGGCCGAGCGGCTCTACGCGCTTCAGTCCGGAACCGCGCAACTGCTACGGTCGCAGGTTCGAATCCTGCCTCGGGCATGGATGAGTGTGATGTCCTTAGGGCCGACCGAAGTGACCGCGCGTTTCTAGGCGCTGCAGTCTGGAACCGCGAGACCGCTACGGTCGCAGGTTCGAATCCTGTCTCGGGCATGGATTTGTGTGATGTCCTTAGGTTAGTTAGGGTTAACTAGTTCTAAGTTCTAGGGGACTGATGACCTCAGAAGTTGAGTCCCATAGTGCTCAGAGCCATTTGAACCACTTTTTGATGTCCTTAGGTTAGTTAGGTTTAAGTAGTTCTAAATCTAGGGGACTGATGACCTCAGATATAAAGTCCCATAGTGCTCAGAGCCATTTGAACCATATATATTCTGGCTTCACTGCTGTATTGTAATGCGGAAATGATGCTTATGGCCCGCCGCAGTGGCCGAGCGGTTCTAGGTGCTTCAGTCCTGAACCGCGCTGCTGCTACGGTCGCAGGTTCGAATCCTGCCTCTGGCATGGATGTGTGTGATGTCCTTTGGTTAGTCAGATTTAAGTAGTTGTAAGTTCTAGGAGGACTGATGACCTCAGATGTTAACTCCCATAGTGCACAGAGCCATTTGAACCATTTGAACCAAGTAAACTTCTCAGTATCCTCTTCATCTTCCCCTTCACTATCGTATTTATTTTGTTCACCTTTGGCACGGATAACAGCTACAAAGCGTCGTGGCTAGGAAACAATGTGGCCTTGCTGGGTCGCTGGAGGGAGTTGGCACTACATCTCCACACACAAGTCACCTATTTCCCGTAAACTGCGGGGGTGGGGGGGGGGGGAGGGGGCGATGAGCTCTGACGCCACGTTCAATCACATCCCAGACGTGTTTGATCGGGTTCAGATCCGGCGAGCCGGAGGGCCAGCATATCAATTGGAACTCGCCACTGTTTTCCTCGAACCATTCCATCACGCTCCTGGTATTGTGACATGGATCCCTATCTTGCTGAAAAATGCCACTCCCGTCGGGGTGTACGTGGTCTGCAACCAATGTACGATAGTCCTGGGCCATCATGGTGCCTTGCACGAACTCCACTGGAACCATGGATGCCCACGTGAATGTTCCCCAAAGCATAATGGAGCCTCCGCCACCTTGCCTCCGTCCCCGCAGTACAGGTGTCAAGGAGCTGTACCCTAGAAGACAATGGATCCGCGCTCTCCCATAGGCATGATGAAGAAGGTATCGGCATTGATCAGATCATGCAACGCTCTGCCACTGCGCCAATATCCAGTGCCGATGTCAAGTGCCCATTACAGTAGTAGTTGCCGACGTCGTGATGTTAAGATTGTCACAAGCACGCGTCGTCGGCTCAGGAGACACTCTTGTACCCAGTCTACGACGTCCGACATCTGTAATGAGGGGTGGCCGCCCAACCCCACGAAGTCTAGACGTGGTTTCACCTTGGTTTCGCTACGTTTTGGAGACACTCACCACAGCACTCCTCGAACACCCGGCTAGTCGTGTAGTTTTCGAAATGTTCATGCCGAATCTCCGCTCCATCACAATCTGCCCTCGGTCAGACTCAGAGAAATCGTGCGCCTTACCCTTTATACACACGGACAGCATGTTCACTGATGCTACACGCACTGTGCGTGTTTGCGACTAGCAGTCGCTCTTCACGAGGCGACGCTGCTGTCGCCTAGTCGGGTTTATATCGATAGTGCACCGGTGGTCATAGTGTACCGGCTGATCAGTGTAAAAGGCGACGGTGCGAATCTTTGCCGAATACCTACCGGAACTCGAGGAAAAAGGCATTAAGGTGGGTGCAGTCATATACTGCCTTCTGGATCTTACGCAGGAACCGAAATACCAGAATATCACAAGATATCTGATCACGGAATGAATTTTTATTCCAACGGAGGAAATTTGCGATCTAGAAAAGTGCCATAATACTTGAAAATAGAATGCGTTCCTTAATTCTACAACAGATTGATGCAACATATAACCCAGTTGTAAATAGTTCCTTCTGCAAAAGAAATTTTTATAAATGCTGAAACAGTGGCATGGCGGTTTAAATAAACTTTCCATTTTGCTACTGATTGGTTGTTTATTATTTCCTTCTGTTGCTGCTCCAGCAGTGTACAGTATTTTAAGATTGATACATAAATAAGAAAGCTTACAGTTAGCTTCATCTATCTGGCGACCTTTTTTGGAAACAGGAACGATATATACGTTTTTTTATTACTTGGTATCCTTTGCGTTGCTTCAGCGACGTAAGACAAACTATAGCTGCATGAGGAGACCTTTCTTGTGATCTATATAAAATCGAAGAGCTCTCATTCAGTCCAGCTGTCTTTCATCTGTTGACTGACTGTAGTTGATTTTTATATTTCGCCATACGCAAGCCCAGTGTGGTTCAATTCTTGCCGTGCCAAAACAGTAGATGTCGCTCTTCTTGTCGTATCATCACCGGGTGTCTGAACCCTACTCCTCTGGATAAACTGTACAGCCTCGCGGGAATTGCACCCCCCGACATCCGCCGAGGGATAGCAGCAAAAAGTGAGAAGAAAAAATCAGAAACTTCTGAAGCTCACCCCCTGTATGGCTATCAACCAGCAAACCCACGACTAAAATCCCGAAAGAGCTTCCTCAGATCTAACGAGGCTCTAGTTGCGGCACCACAGCAATGCCGAATCGAACTAAGGCGTGCAAGGCTTACCAGTACTGTGGGATGGATTACACCTTGCTAAAGACTACCACCCGGCTACACAGAGAATTGGAGTACACGGAGATTCCTCAACAGACTACGCCCGGGTGTCACGAAAGCAGACGACTTTCCACCTGCTCCAGTGTACCCAATGTCCGGCAACATGCACAACAGACGACCTGCTACATGCAACGCCAAATGCAATAGAGGTCCCTAACTTCTGGGCGGCAAAAGTGTAAATAACTGTCTTGTAAATATATATGCACACGACATGTAAATATTGTACATTATTTTACACATCGTAAATGCTTCTGACACGAATAAATAAATAAATCCCTTTTCTCAACATCTGTTTGTTCAGCGTTCATGTGATGATTGAAAGGAGGGATCTTATTACTATCTTTAGCAGTGCAACAGTTGGGGGAAACCGAATTGAATATTTTGTCATTCTGTCTGGCATCGTTCGTTTTATTCTTAGTACGATCGCTGAGCGTTCCGATAAATGATTTTGGCATTACGTAAGCCCACAACGTTGTAGGATCTATCATCAGATTGGTCTGCAAAATTTACTTTCGAATTCATTGAAGTCTCCTTGCATTGCTCTCCTTACGTTCATTTCAGCCTCTTTCAACTGTTGTTTGTCAACACGACTTTTTGTCAACAATACTTTGACTTTGTTTAAATCGGTTGTTAAGCTCTCTTTGTCTCGCACCAACCCTCCAACACTGTTGTTGAACTGCAGCTGATGTCACTCATCTCTCACAATTTCTCTCTTCACATACATTACCTGATACAATGTTTTAGAATTTCACATACTCATGCTCTACATCTTCGTCCCCACAGTTGAATGTTTGATGCTGAGTGCTGAGATGACTTACCAGTTCTTCCTGTCACACTTGCTAAGCAAAAATTTTTATCTTGCCTTTATTAAAATTTCTTTTAATACTTGTAGTTACTGATGCTATAAAACAGCCTTATTGTCAACGATTTCCTTCTCTATATTTACTGATTATAAATGTTCTGATGTTTTACTTACCAGAAGATATAAAATGTTGCAGAAACTGCTGGAAGTAATTTTACAGAACAGATATTCATAACGATTTTACGCGAATCCCGGTTTCTGGTATCCCTTTTATTTCCGTGAGTCTCCCATTCCGTAACGGCCAAGGTTTTTTTTGTCTTTTTTTGGTTCCTCCAGTTTCAAATTTGTGAATATTTCATTAAATCCCGAATTTATGTATGTACAGGTAGTAAAGAACATATTTCCTAGTGGTATAAACTGTATATAACGGCAAAGTGTGAACTTTGCTAAACATGTTTGTGATTTTACTTTTCATGCTTTATTACAGTTCAACGGGATATGGTATATCTACGCAAACTATTATAACTTTTGACTAGGAGCGAAAGGTATGCCTATGATCTTTTAACATTGTTCACCTGATAATGCGGCTTTAAAGCCTCGAAACCGGTCGCGTTTTAATAAACAATAGTATTACCAGCTGGAGAGGAGTTTTCAATTCTACTCTAAATTTTGTTTAAGCAAGAATCATACTTTAAAAACCTTGGGTAAATCATTCTTCGCAATATGCACTAATCGTCAGTTGAAAATCCACGCTGACTGAAAAAAGTGGATAAAACAACGATCTTGGTCTATCAACGTTTAGTGCGTGTTTTTGAAGACCGCGGTTCTACGCGCTACAGTCTGGAAACGCGCGATCGCTACGGTCGCAGTTTGAATCCTGCCTCGGGCATGGATGTATGTGATGTCCTTAGGTTAGTTAGGTTTAAGTAGTTCTAAGTCTATGGGGCTGATGACCACAGAAGTTAAGTCCCATAGTGCTCTGAGCCATTTGAACCATTTTTGAAGACCAACATCATTGGTCCCTGCTTTACTGATTGGAATCTTAAATAAGCTCAAGTATCTCGATTTCCTAAGATATGATGCTGCCGCGGTTATTGGAAAACATCCTATTGGACATAAGGCAATTAGTGTGGTACAAACAAGACGCATGTCCCTCCCTTTCCGCACATGTAATGACAGACCTTCTTGAGAGTACATTTGGAAAGCACTGAAACGACCGATAGGAAACGCAAAATGGTTTACGCACTCACCAAACTTAATAGTTCTATATTTTTTATCTGTGGCGAAAATTAAAACAAGCGGTCTATAAGGAAACACGGAAGGCATGAAATGCCTTATAATACGGGACTGTGCTGGCGTTACCTCCACATGAAATTCAACGTGCGGTATCGTTTCTCCAGAATTACTTTATAACACGTGGGAATGTTCAAGGTCAACATTTCGAATAGTTAGTATGACAGTTCTCATAAGAAACACACGAACCGTACCTGTTTGCTTACATTTGGTATAACAGGGTAGACATTTGTGGAACTTCTCCTAACGAGGGGTCAGTGGTTTGCGGCGCTGTTATCTTGATAGAATTTCAAGTCATGCTATGTCGTTGAAGTTCTCTTTGAAGCTTCTTTCCAGTACACAGAAAAAAGTATGTAGTTCCATTAGAAAAAAAAGAACAAAATCAGTATCGTAAGTTTTAGACTATAAACGATAAAAATTACTTTCGATGGTCCGCAAATTTATCATATTTTCCGCTATATCTTTGCGAAAACCGAACCTCAGTATACATATTCATACTGGTTATATTTTGGATGGGATGACTTCGTTGCCATAACATGTATAAAAAGTATTGCGCGTTTTCAAATTTGTGAATATTTCATTAAATCCCGAATTTATGTATGTACAGGTAGTAAAGAACATATTTCCTAGTGGTATAAACTGTATATAACGGCAAAGTGTAAACTTTGCTAAACATGTTTGCGATTTTACTTTTAATGCTTTATTACAGGGGGGACTAATTTTATATGTAATTTCTCAATTTAAAATGTTATGCTATTTTTAGATACATTGTGATTTTTTAAAAGGTGAAAAAGTGAGTCTGTACATAGGGGGCAGTATAATCACGTGTAGCCGCAAGTTACATCTATTTAAAGTTAAATACTGATGTCTTCTTTTAGTTTCTGACATATCTACTTGGGAAGCCAGTATGATGACTGCGTGCCAGGGATAAGAGGCAACTATATATTTTGAGGTTCACTGTACCATAGCATACTTTTTCTGTGACAGAGTATAATATTTTTGTAAATTCCTTTTGCAGTATTGTTCAGACTAAGTAATCGAATATTTTCATCATGTGATCGCCTGGGGATTGTACTGTGTACCGAAACCGGAAGCGAGTCGACAAAATAAATATTCTGCAATTAGAGAGTGAAACATATACTTTTTCAGTATTGCATTGGTCGCTGTCCCACCCAGAAAATGTCGGTACTATATCATTTTCCCTGTTGCTTAATCGAAAGCAAGTAAAAGTCCACTGATGACTGTAACTTCAGCGAAGCGTGTCTGGATAAAAGAAGAATGAATTTGTTTTTCTCGAGGATCCCATCCTAAAAAAATTTTATTTGTGAGAAAACATGGACACAACAGTTTCGAACTCATTGTGAATAACTGAAGTATACTGTAAACGGTTTACACTAGTGTGTTCTAATTGTAACGTAAATGGGTCTCTTTGTCAGTGACACGTGGGTAACGAAGGTATCAAACTTTTTTATTCCAGTCTTTGACGACAATATCAATTCTTTTGACGATGATCGGTTTCAGTCCGTAATGACCATCGTCAAGTCTTTTCTATACGATGTCCTAAACTGATAAGGCTATAATGGCATCGTCAAAACATACAAATACAGTCAGCACAGCATCGTCATATAGATCTAAAATAAGGTGTAGAATGGGACACTTCGTCCACACAGTCATTATTGCAACTGGCTACTCAACGAAGATATCATTACATATCCAGAACTTTGTATCTATGTCGACATGCATAAACCGCAAGCCATCCCCCGGTGTATGGTGGAGGGCACGTCTGGCACTACCAGCTTCTTCCTTCCTTCCCTGCTCCGTTCACGAATGGTTTGTAGGAAAGGCGATTGCCGGTAAACCTCATTAAGACACCTAGCTTCACTAATTTTTTCGACTTTGCCATTTATGTACGAGGAAATAAAGTGTTATCTATCTGTCCTTGGAACATACGCCTTTGGATTTCAACAGTAAACCTTTCTGTTGTGGACAACATCTTATTTTGTAGCGTCTGACGTTATAGTTAGTTGAGCATCTCTGTAACGCTCTCGTTCCTACTAAATGAGGCTCAAATGGCTCTGAGCACTATGGGACTTAACATCTGAGATCATCAGACCCCTAGCACTTAGAACTACCTAAACCTAACTAAACTAAGGACATCATACACATCCATGCCCGAGGCAGGATTCGAACCTGCGACCGTTGCAATCACGCCGTTCCGGACTGAAGCACCTAGAACCGCTCGGCCATTACGGCCGATCTACCACCAACTGAGGGGTTGAGAATACTGGGGGTACAAATGACACTTCGCAAGAAAATAATCTAAGCGGACGTTTGTTAAGCCCAAGTGTGCATCTCTCCGCAGTGAAAGAAGTGCGAGCTTTTTCCTTCGCAGCATTTAGAATACAACCAGTACAAGAGAAATAGCGGATGAAGGAAGAATTTTTCCTACCTTTAATGAAGATTCAGATACACAAATTTTAAAATAATGGTGTATACTTTCAAGATTACTTATAATGATATTAATGTGTGTTTAAACAGGCGCTGTTCTGAAATAATGGATATAAATCTTGAGGCAACGGCAGCATATTGACACAACAGATTACAAGTTCCTTGAACGTGAGATGTGATAACGCAAAGAAACACTTGAAATACGCTACTGGCCATTAAAATTGCTACACCAAGAAGAAATGCAGATGATAAACTGGTATTCATTGGACAAATATATTATACTAGAACTGATAAGCGATTACATTTTCACGCAGTTGGGGTGCATAGATCATGAGAAATCAGTACCCATAAAAACCACCTCTGGCCGTAATAACGGCCTTGATACGCCTGGGCATTGAGTCAAACAGAGCTTGGATGGCGTGTACAGGTACAGCTGCCCATGCAGCTTCAACACGATACCACAGTTCATCAAGAGTAGTGACTGGCTTATTGTGACGAGTCATTTGCTCGGTCACCATTGACCAGACGGGTCTTAACACATCTGAAACGTAACGTCCACTGTTCAAAGTGCCGTCAATGCGAACAAGAGGTGACCGAGACGTGTGACCAATGGCACCCCATACCATCACGCCGGGTGATACGCCAGTATGGTGATGACGAATACACGCTTCCACTGTGCCTTCAACGCGGTGACGCCAAACACGAATGCGACCATCATGATGCTGTAAACAGAACCTGAATTCATCCGAGAAAATGACGTTTTGCCATTCGTGCACCCAGGTTCGTCGTTCAGTACACATCGCAGGCGCTCCTGTCTGTGATGCAGCGTCAAGGGTAACCACAGTCATGGTCTCCGAGCTGATAGTCCATGCTGCTGCAAACGTCGTCGAACTGTTCGTGCAGATGGTTGTTGTCTTGCAAACGTCCCCATCTGTTCACACAGGGATCGAGACGTGGCTGCACGATCCGTTACAGCTATGCGGATAAGAAGCCTGTCATCTCGACTGCTAGTGATACGAGGTCGTTGGGATCCAGCACAGCGTTCCGTATTACCCTCTTGAACCCACCGATTGCATATTCTGCTAACAGTCATTGGATCTTGACCAACGCGAGCAAAAGTGTCCCGATACGATAAACCGCAGTCGCGATAGGCTACAATCCGACCTTTATCAAAGTCGGAAACGTGATGGTACGCATTTCTTCTCCTTACACGAGGCATCACAACAACGTTTCACCAGGCAACGCCGGTCAACTGCTGTTTGTGTATGAGAAATCGGTTGGAAACTTTCCTCATGTCAGCACGTTGCAGGTGTCACCTCCGGCGCCAACCTTGTGTGAATGCTCTGAAAAGCTAATGATTTTCATATCACAGCATCTTCTTCCTGTCGATTAAATTTGACGTCTGTAGCACGTCATCTTCGTGGTGTAGCAATTTAATGGCCAGTAGTGTATGTATTTCCTCCCCAAGGCAGTATGGAAACAGGGATGAAGGTGAGTCTAAAGTTTTATGTAGTAGAAATCGAAAACTTTTATTTAATTAACGACATGAATGCCACAGTAAAGGACAAAGTTGCTAAAGTCACTCAAGGAAACAAAATACAATGGAGCTTTATTAGTAGAATCGGAACCAGCAAAGAAAGTCCTCTAACATGCAGTTCAAGTATTCGCTAAAACGTGATATTGAGTTTATTGAAGTGAATTTTAGGAGACACAAAGTGGGTCGCCCATCAATGCCTCTTCTGCACCATGATGAGTATCCTAAAATTTGAGAAGTGGAAAAAACTTTAGGAAATAAAGAACTACAGCCTTCCAATTTATCAAGAGATCTGTAACAATATGTATCCCATTCCCAGTGGCAGTCACCGTGAGTGTAAGAAGAAAGGAGAAAGGACAGGACGTGGTCAAAGAAGAGGACAAAGAATGCTGAAAAATACAAAACACGATGGTACAGCCTGAGTGTTGCCCCAGGAACGACATTCTTCAGAGATACCACAGAAGGAAATGATTCTCATTCTATATTATGGTACTGATGTGAGTGGGATTATAGAAAGTAACGATGAATAATCTCTCGTACGGTATGTGTTGGAACCACACCAATATATTTTAGTATCGGCATTTTTATTTCATTCGTTATTTACCTATTCCCCCCCCCCCCCATGAACCATGGACCTTGCCGTTGGTGGGGAGGCTTGCGTGCCTCAGTGATACAGATGGCCGTACCGTAGGTGCAACCATAACGGAGGGGTATCTGTTGAGAGGCCAGACAAAGTGTGGTTCCTGAAGAGGGGCAGCAGCCTTTTCAGTAGTTGCAGGGACAACAGTCTGGATGATTGACTGATCTGGCCTTGTACACTAACCAAAACGGCCTTGCTGCGCTGGTACTGCGAACGGCTGAAAGCAAGGGGAAAAAACAGCCGTAATTTTTCCCGAGGGCATGCAGCTTTATGGTTAAATGATGATGGCGTCCTCTTGGATAAAATATTCTGGAGGTAATATAATCCCCCAATCGGATCTCCGGGCGGGGACTACTCAAGAGCACGTCGTTATCAGGAGAAAGAAAACTGGCGTTCTACGGATCGGAGCGTGGAATGTCAGATCCATTAATCGGGTAGGTAGGTTAGAAAATTTAAAAAGGGGAATGGATAGGTTAAAGTTAGATATAGTGGGAATTAGTGAAGTTCGGTGGCAGGAGGAACAAGACTTTTGGTCAGGTGAATACAGGGTTATAAATACAAAATCAAATAGGGGTAATGTAGGAGTAGGTTTAGTAATGAATGAAAAAAATAGGATTACGGGTAAGCTACTATAAACAGCATAGTGAACGCATTATTGTGTCCAAGATAGACACGAAGCCCATGCCTACTACATTAGTACAAGTTTATATGCCAACTACCTCTGCAGATGACGAAGAAATTGAAGAAATGTATGATGAGATAAAAGAAATTATTCAGGTAGTGAAGGGAGGCAAAAATTTAATAGTCATGGGTGACTGGAATTCGAGAGTAGGAAAAAGGGAGAGAAGGAAACATAGTAGGTGAATATGGATTGGGGGTAAGACATGAAAGAGGAAGCCGTCTGGTAGAATTTTGCACAGAGCATAAATTAATCATAGCTAACACTTGCTTCAAGGATCATAAAAGAAGGTTGTACACATGGAAGAAGCCTGGAGATACTAAAAGGTATCAGATAGATTATATAATGGTAAGACAGAGATTTAGGAACCAGGTTTTAAACTGTAAGACATTTCCAGGGGCAGATGTGGACTCTGACCACAATCTATTGGTTATGAACTGTAGATTAAAACTGAAGAAACAGCAAAAAGTTGGGAATTTAAGGAGATGGGACCTGGATAAACTGACTGAACTAGAGGTTGTACAGAGTTTCAGGGAGAGCATTAGGGAATAATTGACAAGAATGGGGGAAAGAAATACAGTAGAAGAAGAATGGGTGGCTTTGAGGGATGAAGTAGTGAAGGCAGCAGACGATCAAGTAGGTAAAAAGACGAGGGCTAGTATAAATACTTGCGTAACAGAAGAAATATTGAATTTAATTGACGAAAGGAGAAAATATAAAAATGCAGTACATGAAGCAGGCAAAAAGGAATACAAACGTCTAAAAAATGAGATCGACATGAAGTGCAAAACTGCTATGCAGGGATGGCTAGAGGACAAATATAAGGATGTAGAGGCTTATCTCACTAGGGGTAAGATAGATACTGCCTACAGTAAAGTGAAAGAGACTTTTGTAGAAAAGAGAACCACCTGTATGAATATCAAGAGCTCAGATGGAAACCCAGTTCTAAGCAAAGAAGGGAAAGCAGAAAGGTGGAAGGAGCATATATAGAGGGTCTATACAAGGGCAATGTACTTGAGGACAATATTATGAAAGTGGAAGAGGATGTAGAGGAAGATGACATGGGAGATACGATACTGCGTGAAGAGTTTGACACACCACTGAAAGACCTGAGTCGAAACAAGGCCCCGGGAGTAGACAACATTCCATTAGAACTACTGACGGCCTTGGCAGAGCCAGTCATGACAAAACTCTACCATATGGTGAGCAAGATATATGAGACAGGCGAAATACCCTCAGACTTCAAGAAGAATATAATAATTCCAATCTCAAAGAAAGCAGGTGTTGACAGATGTGAAAATTTCCGAACTATCAGTTTACTAAGGCACAGCTGCAAAATACTAACGCGAATTCTTTCCAGACGAATGGAAAAACTGGTAGAAGCCGACCTCGGGGAAGATCAGTTTGGATTCCGTAGAAATGTTGGAACACGTGAGGCAATACCGATCTTACGCCTTATCTTAGAAGAAAGATTAAGGAAAGGCAAACCTACGTTTCTAGCATTTGTAGACTTAGAGAAAGCTTTTGACAATGTTGACTGGACTACTCTCTTTCAAATTCTAAAGATGGTAGGGGGGAAAAACAGAAACCAGATGGCAGTTATAAGAGTCGAGGGGCATGAAAGGGAAGCAGTGGTTGGGAAGGGAGTGAGACAGGGTTGTTAATCTGTATGTTGAGCAATCAGTGGAGGAAACAAAAGAAAAATTTGGAGTAGGTATTAAAATCCATGGAGAAGAAATAAAAACTTTGAGGTTCGCCGATGATATTCTGTCAGAGACCGCAAACGACTTGGAAGAACAGTGTCTTGAAAGGAGGATATGTTCTTCCACTCTGTGGCATAAGGTTATTTCAATTTTGATTGTGAGAAATTATTTTATTTTTATTTAATAAATGTTACGCACTTATTCTTCACCCTATGCACGCAACTGTCACTTCCACTACCGGCCTGGTTCTCCATCTTTCTGTATTCAACTATTCGTTTTGATGTTAATTAAAAGTTTTGCACTTTCACCTTTTCTATCAACTGGTATCTTTTCCTCATGTTCCTTTTTCCTTTTTTGCATTCCTTCTAAACTATCTTGTAGTAAGCGTTGTCTTCTTAGAGTGTCCTAATCTTCCTTTTTTCTCTTTAAAATCTACTGTAATTCTTCTTTCACCAATCCTCTTCATCTCGGAGTAGCAATTGCACCCTACTTTCTCATTTATTTGCTGAATGTATTCTAATCTCTGTCGTCCTCTACAGTTTTTACCCTCTAGTACCACGGAAGTTATCACCTGTTGCCTTAACAGATGTTCTATCATCCTATTCCTTCTTCTTATCATTGTTTTCCTTATGTTCCATTCCTCGGCGATTCTCCGGAGAACCTCCTCATTCTTTACGTTATCAGTGCACCTAATTTTCAGCATTCTTCTGTAGAGAATGCTTCGAATCTCTACAGTTCTGATTTTCCCACAGACCATGTTTCACTACCATGTTACAATGGCTGTGCTGTAAACATACATGCACAGAAAAATTCTTCCTCAAATTAAGGTCTGTCATTGATAATTGTAGACATCTCTTGGCCAGGAATGCCCTTTTCGTCAATGCTAGTATGCTTTCTATATCCTACTTACTCTGTCCATCATGCGTTATTTTGCTGCATAGGTAATAGAATTCCTTTGATTTGTCTACTTCGTGATCCCCAATTCTGACGTTAAGTTTCTCGCTATTCTCATTTCTGCTACTTCTCATTACTTTCGTCTTTCTTAACTATACTCTCAATCCATATTCTGTACTCATTAGACTGCTTTTCATTCCATTCTTCAGATCCTATAATTCACTTTCACTGAGGATAGCAATGTCATCAGCGAATCTTATCACTGATATCGTTTCACCTTGAAGTTTAATTCCATTCCTGAACCTTTACTTTATTTGCGTCATTGCTTCTTCGATGTACAGACTGAACAGTAGGGGAGAAAGACAACACCCTGTCTTATACCCATTTGAATTCGAGCACTTCGTTCTTGGTCTTCCACACTTATTGTTTCCTCTTGGATCTTGTACATATTGTGTATTACCCGCCTTTCCCTATAGCTTATCCCAGAATTTCGAACATCTTGTACCACTTTACATTGTCGAACGCTTTTTCCAGGTCGACAGATCCTATGTCCACATGAGTTCCAAGTCTAGAGAGCGGTCAAATATACCGGTCTTTTCGCTGACAAATAGTCTCGATGAAATCTTTGCATTAAATATATTGATGAAGTGTGCGAAAAAGCAGTTAATATTCTACTTCCCTAAAGGAAGTCATATAAGGAGTAACCAAATGGTCCGACTAAGCATATAGCGTGATTTTGTTCGAGTTTATTTTGTTTGTGTTTACTTGTGATTCGATTCGGCTTCTAACTCAACATTACGCTACCTCGACAGGCGCCAATACAAAGCTCTTAGACGTGCTTCGGTGCTATGGTATTCACGCGATGAACGCCCTACTGCTGAAGGTGAACTAACCCCTGCTTTATATACTTCATGATATCAGTGAGAAAATCTTATTAAACGTACGCGAGCGACGGGAAATATGTTCCTAGCGAATATCGAGAACTAACTGACGTGTGGTTCATCTCAAAATATTGGTCGAACAACCACAACCTTCTACTCGTAACGGAAGTAGGGTTGTTGCAAGTCTTTATTTCACCAGAATCATCTGAGACCAACGGCAGCTCTACTTCGATGGTAACTACAGCTTTTTCATTGTTTTTCAGCTGTGATCCTCCTACTAGACCTCATTTCTACGGACTGCGACGCAGTATTCGTGCAAACTAGTACATCTTTAGATGGAGAATCGCTACGCTCATATACTGAGACCCTGTTGCCAAAAGGAAAGGAAAAGGTATTCAGCCACAGGAAACGATTATCCTAACAGAACAGCTGACAGACATTCTGCTGGGTCTCCAATGTTCTTAACAACAGGTGGAAGAGCTCATTATCATATAATCGGATTCCAGGTCAGCACTTACTCTCCTGAAGCTGAAAGGCTATTCAGCCATAGTGAGCGACACACAGGAACTGTCAACATTATTTCTCAACGGGAAATCACTTTTTGTTAGTTAATAGCACAATGTCGCAGTAAAGGAAACAAAATAGTACGTATTTCTGCATTGGAGATACACCTGTGGAAGTGCTGAATAAAATTTGTAGGGGTCTTTCGGGAGAAAGGGGATGGAGGGGGGAGGGGAGAGAGAAAGAATTTTCAGACGAATGTGTCCTTCGCTACCAAAGCGTACTTGTTATGACAACTGCCGGTGTTCAAGGCGCGTAAGGACCAGCACTGCACTGCTAAGCTTCAATCACGGCTGATTCCTGATACATTTGCACGATAAAAGGCTTATACCATCCCCAGGTGTGCGTATGATGAAGACACCAAGCATATCTCGGTTGCATGAATCGGCATGATTTCGCAAACGCTCTATTGAAAGGACCGCAGAAACTAAATCTCGCATGTTGACTTCAACAATTTTGTTAATGACGGACAATTCTAGGGTATACGGACTCTTATGCATGTGTTAACTAACTCGGACTTTAGCTTTTGACAGTGGTGGCTATACATCGTTGTGTGAAATTGGAAACAAGTGGTAAACTAATTATGTGATTGTACTGAATAATTACTTTGCAATACATTCGTAATAGCACCACAGATGCTAAAAAAATAAATAAATAAGCTCGTTGTTACAAACTAATGTGTCATATAATGATGCATTCCGTCAATTGTATTGATCACTTTTTAAATTTACAGTATGATCAGTTATTTTATCTTACATGTTAGTCTACACATAACCTTGGAACAGGCGTTATAAAACTTTGCTGTACTTTTTCACGTGTTTCTTCCCCTACCAGTTTGCTGTCCGTTTCTCTTCCCATCGTCTGAACAGTTGATTATACAGGCTACGTCTTGGCGCAAGTGCTACACGTAATCGTTTTCTCTTTTGAGAAAGCCTTTGTTTGCCCTGCTACAACCTCTTTATTCCTCACCTTATCTGTGCATTCATTCTTCAGTACTTTTAGATCAACGGCGTATAAAATGAGGAGGGGAGGGGGTTGCTGAGGGGGGGGGGACAGGGGGCGGCAAAATCCTTGAAACGTTTCAGGAAAAACTGTGACCGGGTGTAGAAATCAGTGACTGTATGAATACGCCTCAATTAGAGACGAAAGACGACCACTCCTGCTGGGTTATGCGAAGTGGCTCCACAAGTTCAACTCTCTTTTATACCGGGTGATCAAAAAGTCAGTATAAACTTGAAAACTTAATAAAGCACGGAATAATGTAGATACAGAGGTAAAAATTGACACAAATCCTTGGAATGACATGGGGTTTTATTAGAACAAAAAAAAAGAACAACGAAGTTCACAAAATGTCCGACAGATGGCGCTGGACAGCAAAACGTCGGTAACTGCGCATGACAATCGTGTATAAAAGGAGCTGTAATGAGAGAGAGAATCGGATGCGCCAGCAGTCGCAGCATACTGACGTTACCTGAAAACGCGCTTTTAGTGAAACTGTATTATCAGAATGGGGAATGTGCTAGTTCAGCGTTACGATCCTATCACCATAGGAAGTGGATTAGAACGGGTAAAGATCCGTTGACAAATGCAGCTGTGGCGAGAATGATTTCGAAGTTCGAAGCCACGGGTTGTTTAGACGATAGACCCCGTAGTGGCCGACGGAGCACAAGGCGTAATGCTGCTGACACAGATCAGGAAGAAATGGAGACTGTAGCTGGTTCGTCTATGCACGGGGAAGTCAGCGCTCGTGCAGCCGCACGTCGCACCGGCATTCCATACACTACTGTTTGGTTGGCACTTAGACGTACCCTCCGATGCTATCCGTACAAAATACAATGGCATCATGAACTGTATCGCAAGTGTATCGTGATCGACCGACATCTCTAGGGATGCTGAAAGACAACATCCGAGGCCAATGCCTCACCATAACTCCGGACATGCTTTAGAGTGCTGTTCACAACATTATTTCTCGACTACAGCTATTGTTGAGGAATGATGGTGGACGTATCGAGCATTTCCTTTGTTATGCTAATTATTGCTATTCTGATCAGATGAAGCGCCATCTGTCGAACATTTTTTGAACTTTTGTATTTTTTTGGTTCTAATAAAACCCCATGTCATTCCAAGCATGAGTGTCAATTTGTACATCTCTATCTACATTATTCCGTGATTTATTCAGTTTTCAAATTTACACTGACTTTTTGATCACCTGGTATAACAGCCTCTACTGAAGTGTTTAAACTATGCGAAGAAATGGCCAGATCTTTGCAGCTGGAACAATCTATAGACCATCTATTTCTGATCTTAGAACTACAGTAACGTTTGATATGTTGAAACTTCCTGTGTGCCGGACCGAAACTCGAACTCAGGACCTTTCGCTTTCGCGGGCAAGTGCTCTACCGACTGCGCTACCCAAGCAGGACTCACGATCCATGCCCACAGCTTTACTTCCTCCAGTGCCTCATCCCCTACCTCCCAAACTTCACAAAAGCTCTCCTGCTCTTACCATTTCCCCAGAGTGTATTGAACATGCAGCGGGTGGCGAATAATATGGACATCACATCTTTATGCCTAATACAGTGCAGGAAACCCGATGGCATTAAAAACATTTTCGTGTCGTTTTGGAATGATTAAATATAGGTCATGTATGGTTTTCAAGGGAATCTTGTTCTATCCTTCGTGCAAGACAGTGGTAACTTCAGGTAACAGTGATGGATGTGGTTCGCGATGACACACCCTTCTCTCCAAACCAGACCAAAAAGGAACAGCAACATTGAGATCTGTTAACTATGGTGTCCTGGGTATTCATTCTCGTGCTCACAAAATCAGTCATGAGCGATGCAAGCTCTGTGTGAACAGGGGTGATCTTGCAACACAGCGTCATCTTTGGGGAACAAACAATGTACCATTGTATGGATATGATCAGCCAAATGGTTCAAATGGCTTTGAGCACTATGGGACTTAACATCTGAGGTCATCAGTCCCCTAGAACTTAGAACTACTTAGACCTAACTAACCTAAGGACACCACACACATCCATGCCCGAGGCAGGATTCGAACCTGCGACCGTAGCGGTCGCGCGGTTCCAGACTGTAGCGCCTAGAACCGCTGGCCACACAGGCCGGCAATTGATTTTCACTGTTTCTTCTTTCCTGTTAAAATTGTCACTAAGCCTGTGTATTTCGACTATGAATAATTGATTTTCAGAAATGGTTCAAATGGCTCTGAGCACTATGGGACTTAGCATCTGAGGTCATCAGCCCCCTAGAACTTAGAACTACTTAAACCTAACTAACCTAAAGACATCACACACATCCATGCCCGAGGCAGGATTCGAACCTGCGACCGTAGCGGTCGCGCGGTTCCAGACTGTAGCACCTGGAACCGCTCGGCCACCCCGGCCGGCTATGATCAGCCAAAAAGGTCAGATAATCCTGTGACCGAGCAGAGTAACCTTGGGGCCCATGGAATACTATGTTGCCAAAATCGTCACCTAGCCACCCGCCATGTTTCACTCTTGGGACGTGAACTCGGCTAGATGTCGGAAAGAGTGTGAAATAAGACTTATCAGGCGAAATTACTTTCTTCCAGTCCTCCATAGTCCAGGTTTAAAGGCTTCGGCACCACGTTCTTCTGATACGGGAATTTTCATCACTGATGACTTGTTTTGGAATTCCGGCTAGCCGTGCAATTCCCTCCTTATGGAGCCCTTTTCGTGTCGTTTTGGTGCTGGTAGGGTTCGCGAGAAAGTGTATGAGGATACTGAAAGGGTAAAGCAGTATGTAAAGGGGGACGAAAATCGAATAGTCATGGGCGACTGGAATGCAGTTGTAGGGGAAGAAGTAGAAGAAAAGGTTACAGGAGAACATGGGCTTGGGACAAGGAATGAAAGAGGAGAAAGACTAATTGAGTTCTGTAACAAGTTTCAGCTAGTAATAGCGAATACCCTGTTCAAGAATCACAAGAAGAGGAGATATACTTAGAAAAGGCCGGGAGATACGGGAAGATTTCAATTAGATTACATCATGGTCAGACAGAGATTCCAAAATCAGATATTGGATTGTAAGGCGTACCCAGGAGCAGATATAGACTCAGATCACAATATAGTAATGATGAAGAGTAGGCTGAAGTTCAAGACATTAGTCAGGAAGAATCAATACGCAAAGAAGTGGGATACGGAAGTACTAAGGAATGACGAGATACGTTTGAAGTTCTCTAACGCTATAGATACAGCAATAAGGAATAGCGCAGTAGGCAGTACAGTTGAAGAGGAATGGACATCTCTAAAAAGGGCCATCAAAGAAGTTGGGAAGGAAAACATAGGTATAACGAAGGTAGCTGCGAAGAAACCATGGGTAACAGAAGAAATACTTCAGTTGATTGATGAAAGGAGGAAGTACAAACATGTTCCGGGAAAATCAGGAATACAGAAATACAAGTCGCTGAGGAATGAAATAAATAGGAAGTGCAGGGAAGCTAAGAGGAAATGGCTGCAGGAAAAATGTGAAGACATCGAAAAAGATATGATTGTCGGAAGGACAGACTCAGCATACAGGCAAGTCAAAACAACCTTTGGTGACATTAAAAGCAACGGTGGTAACATTAAGAGTGCAACGGGAATTCCACTGTTAAATGCAGAGGAGAGAGTAGATATGTGGAAAGCCTCTATGAGGGTGAAGATTTGTCTGATGTGATAGAAGAAGAAACAGGAGTCGATTTAGAAGAGATAGGGGATCCAGTATTAGAATCGGAATTTAAAAGAGCTTTGAAGGACTTACGGTCAAATAAGGCGGAAGGGATAGATAACATTCCATCAGAATTTCTAAAATCATTGGGGGAAGTGGCAACAAAACGACTATTCACGTTGGTGTGTAGAATATACGAGTCTGGTGATATACCATCTGACTTTCGGAAAAGCATCATCCACACAGTTCCGAAGACGGCAAGAGCTGACAAGTGCGAGAATTATCACACAATCAGCTTAACAGCTCATGCATCGAAGCTGCTTACAAGAATAATATACAGAAGAATAGAAAAGAAAATTGAGAATGCGCTAGGTGACGATCAGTTTGGCTTTAGGAAAAGTAAAGGGACGAGAGAGGCAATTCTGACGTTACGGCTAAATGGAAGCAAGGCTAAAGAAAAATCAAGACACTTTCATAGGATTTGTCGACCTGGAAAAAGCGTTCGACAATATAAAATGGTGCAAGCTGTTCGAGATTCTGAAAAAAGTAGGGGTAAGCTATAGGGAGAGACGGGTCATATACAATATGTACAACAACTAAGAGGGAATAATAAGAGTGGACGTTCAAGAACGAAGTGCTCGTGTTAAGAAGGGTGTAAGACAAGGCTGTAGCCTTTCGCCCCTACTCTTCAATCTGTACATCGATGAAGCAATGATGTAAATAAAAGAAAGGTTCAGGAGTGGAATTAAAATACAAGGTGAAAGGATATCGATGATACGATTCGTTGACGACATTGCTATCCTGAGTGAAAGTGAAGAAGAATTAAATGATCTGCTGAACGGAATGAACAGTCTAATGAGTACACAGTATGGTTTGAGAGTAAATCGGAGAAAGACGACGGTAATGAGAAGGAGTAGAAATGAGAACAGCGAGAAACTTAACATCAGGATTGATGGTCACGAAGTCAATGAAGTTACGGAATTCTGCTACCTAGGCAGTGAAATAACCAATGACGGACGGAGCAAGGAAGACATCAAAAGCAGACTCGCTATGGCAAAAAAGGCATTTCTGGCCAAGAGAAGTCTACTAATATCAAATACCGGCCTTAATTTGAGGAAGAAATTTCTGAGGATGTACGTCTGGAGTACAGCATTGTATGGTAGTGAAACGTGGACTGTGGGAAAACCGGAACAGAAGAGAATCGAAGCATTTGAGATGTGGTGCTACAGACGAATGTTGAAAATTAGGTGGACTGATAAGGTAAGGAATGAGGAGGTTCTACGCAAAATCGGAGAGGAAAGGAATATGTGGAAAACACTGATAAGGAGAAGGGACAGGATGATAGGACATCTGCTAAGACATGAGGGAATGACTTCCATGGTACTAGAGGGAGCGGGCAAAAACTGTAGAGGAAGACAGAGATTGGAATACGTCAAGCAAATAATTGAGGACGTAGGTTGCAAGTGCTACTCTGAGATGAAGAGGTTAGCACAGGAAAGGAATTCGTGGCGGGCCGCATCAAACCAGTCAGTGGACTGATGACAAAAAAAAAAAAAAAAAAAAAAAAAAAAAGGGTTCACGAGTCCGACATTCATTTCTGCGCAGGTGTCATCCCCTTATTTTTCGTGTCAAACGTCTTCAGTGACCATCTGTCACAATCTTTCGATACATACTGTCGTTTACTTTGTGACTTAGCGGTTGATATTTCTCTTCTTTCCCCGTGTGCGGTATAAATATTCGATAAGGTGCCTCTTGAAACATCAAACATTTAAACCACCTTGGCTGCATAGGCACCCAACATAAGAGCACAAAAACTTGCCCAAGTTCGAATTCCCTTAGCTCCGAGCTATTCACTAGGAACTATACAGAACACTGTTCTGACCTCGACTGACGGTTGCAACGTACTGAAGACATTACACGGAGAGTGCTATCTACTGGCTTGGCCAGCATCTGCATTTCTATTCAAGCACGAATTTGTCTCGGTGTTTCCGTATTTGCTTGCAATTCCTGTATCTGCGCAACAGTCCAGTATGTACTGTGTGATTTGTTTGCGTACAAATCTGATCCGTTCACCCACAGTACTTGCTGTTGACAACAATAATGTCTGTCGTGTCCTGATACAGGAAAGAGGGAAGACAGCGGATTTAAGGTCAGTCTGCAATTTCCGAGCGGTGGGGAGCAAATGCAGAAAGACAAATATTCCCAGTGAAGGCAAGCTGATGACTTGGATCAGCGCCAAAAACTGTTACAAGGCATCTGCGAGAGATGTGGATTTTGGGACGCGACAGAATGCTTGAAGCAGGAGACCCATGGAATGATTAACACTAGTTATTTGTGATCAGACCAACTACTAAACTGAAAGCTAATTCTAAACATTGGGAAAAGCAAAGGAGGCAACTGGTTGCACAACAGAAGTCAATGTGTGAAGCTACGGGCGCAGGTGGTAACAGAAATAGCGAACACTAGCAGCACCTCAAGTACAAACTTGAGAGCAGCACTCCAAGGGAGGAAAACAGACACGTCGGAGCTTACCGAGGCTGGCCACGAACCACACGGAGTCGGCGATCTGACTGAAAATTCCCTCTGAATACAAAAGCATGGGGTTTTAAGGAATCTTGGCAGCGCGCCTTTCCTTCCTTGCTATAGTCGACTCACCAATCCACCGGCTCTTAACAAGCTTCGAGCAATCTGGCGAGTTGCTCTGCACCTCCAGGGCGCCCGTGGACAACCAAATTTAGTTGTTGGTAGGGATGCTTCTGGATTTTACATTAACAAACTCCAAGTCTGGCATCAACAGCGTTCAGCTGAAAACTAAACGTCACTGCCACTCCTATTATGGCCAGCAACAACAGTGTTTTACGTCACCTGCCCCCGCCCTCCATCCTTCTGTGGTTAGGGACTGCTCTGGTAGCAGTCTAACCTGTGTAAACCCACTGACGTTGCAATTCTCAGGAGCAAGTATCAAGCTTGCTGCCTCTGCGAAGACGTGCCTTTTCGTGGCCATCTTCTACAGTGATGCGTTACGACAACGTCGAGGCGGTAGATAGAGTTACAAGTTAATTCTCCGAAGTGAAACTTCTCCCTGGGACAGCTGCACAGAGCGTCTGCAATTTGCACGGCTTTATTGTAGGTATATATCTCCAGTAACCTAAACGCTACCACTTTTGCCTGCCATCTGCGTTGTGTCTCTGATTTCCTAAGCGGTCTAAGACGCTGCAGTCATGGACTGTGCGGCTGATCCTGGCGGAGGTTCGAGTCCTCCCTCGGGCATGGGTGTGTGTGGCTCTGAGCACTATGGGACTTAACTACGGTGGTCACCAGTCCCCTAGAACTTAGAACTACTTAAACCTAACAAACCTAAGGACATCACACATCCATGCCCGAGGCAGGATTCGAATCTGCGACCGTAGCGGTCGCGCGGCTCCAGACTGTAGCATCTAGAACCACTCGGTCACAGCGGCCGGCCAGTGTTAGTTCAATTTTAACAATGATACACAGCATTTCGGGCGGGTTTATTGGTGAATAACTGATCGATATGCACGTCGTGTATGGATTCACTAAATGCAACGGAAACAGTACAGTGATGTAATGCCTTGCTGTTCCCGCACTGACGGCAACCACACAATTTGAAAATTGCTGGATTACTCTGTCTTTTGTATTGTACGGTTTGGTGATTCCCTATCGCAGGCTTTTTCACTCTGAAACGTCCCCTTAGAAAAATTATGAATGACTGTGCTTAAACTGACACACAATATTTTTAGCGCAACGCAATCTGACTTTCAATAATCCCTACAAAAGAATGGCCGTGACTAACAATAACCTATACCTTTCATGAATCACTTACCTCACAAAAATCTTCGTTACTCGAACTACTGCAATACAGCGAGCGCCAATACTGCCAGCTAAATAAAAGGTTCTAACTACTGAAGGCACTAATTACTGATAGGCATACTTAGCAAATGAAAGATTTTGATAGAGAACAAACAATGTATTTACCTTAATAGCGTTCAAAAGTCATAATATATATATCAGTTCATGACATCCAGTCTTACAAATTTACTCTCTCTGATGGACACACGTCCAGATCATCCGCTCTCAAAACTCCGCCATCTCTCTCCCCACATCCACCACTGCTGGCGGCTCACCTCCAACTGCGCAACGCTACGCGCTGTTAACAGCCAACTGCCCAACACTACCATGGCGAATATTCCAACAATGCCAACGAGCCACAGACTGCACACAGCACATCAGTGATTTTCATACAGAGCGCTACATGACGTTACCAACGTAAAAACCTAAACAGCCTACTTACAACTGCTGTGAGAACATTTTCACAAAAACAATGGTACCTGAGGTAACTAATCGTATAAAGCGCAAATTCATTATTACTCTGTAATGAGCCATCGGTGACCATGGGTCTCTGGTATCTAAATCGTACTCGGAATGTATCCCAGAACCGAAATTTTGTTGGTCGGGTTCGGGTTCAGCCTGTAGAGCATCACGTACGTTTCCGTATCGTGAGATTGACGGCTGGTCGTGCTGCGGTGAATACGTAAAGAAGGGAGCGGAGAGTGCTGGCGGCCCATTACGACGACAAACGAGAGGTCGCCCAACCCTATGACCCCATCTCTGCGGCGGATGAGGCAACGCTAACATGAAACGGCATTCAGTACTTCCAGCATGTATCTCTGTTGAGATCTATGTTTCGTTGTTTAGTTTAAAAAAAGCGAAATCTCGAGGGTATACTTATCTTGTGGTCGCTGGTTGTCCAGGGTTGTAGCTTATCATGATAAATTGGTTATCGTGACAAATGGCTAAGATTTCTGTTCATCAACTAGTGGGCCTACCGTCGTCAATTCCGCAGTCAAATATCACTCTCAGTCAACACCGTCCCTTGTTGTATGAAAGGAATTGTAGCCACACTAAAGAGGTCGTCACGAAAATTGGCAGCTAGCTCAAGGTCATCTCAACGACTTTGCAGCATTGCCAGTTAGCGATAATTTCCAATGTTAGTAAAAATTTTGAAAAAAAATATTAGATGTCTCTATTTCTAGTCTACAATATGATGGTATACTTTCCAAAAGAAAATACTTGTCACTCGTTACGAGAGAAAGCTAACGTTGCCAGAAACCTTCAAGAAAAATAACATTTTGCTTCTGCCTGTGGAAAAAAACAGAATTACTAACATAATTGAACTGAAAGAGATATGTGAACATTATCAAAGTTTATAGATGCGTATGGTTCATACTGTATAGTGAAAACGTAAAACAATTTCGAGATAAAAAATTAAATACCGCAAGAGGTGAGAAATATAGAACTTGGCGTGTGTAGCGACAAATGTCGTCGCTGAGGCATATGCGTTGTCCAGGACCTCGTAGAAACTTTCAGTGAGAAAGTTGTTAAGAAAATGATAAAATTAATTTTGGTAACATCTAAGACATCATTATTATATCGTGTTACCTGTGAAAGCAGACTTATTTACGAGAGGCTCCGTGCGTTGCAACAAGCGGATACTTGCATACTCATATATGTGGTGTCTGTTCTTTCTCTGATCCAGCAGACACTACCAATTAAGACACAGAGCATTTAAAGACATTGGCTGCAAGTGGGCTTTCGTGTAAAACACTAGAAATATTAAAAATTTGTGGCGGAACGGGATTTTTTCTTTTTTATTATTTTCCATTTTGTTCAGTATAGTTCGTTGCGTTTGGCCTGTGCGGACGTCACATGGCGTCCGTTCAAGTTGATCGTTGATTCCTTTACTCAGATTTTTTATTATAAAGGACAAACGGACCTCTGACCGTACACGCTGAGCTACCGTGCTGGCAGGATTCGAACCCGGGTCTCTTGCTCACTAGTCAGACGCACTGACCACTAAGCCATCTGGACGTAGTGATCCTCATAACTGGACGGACTACCCGAGCACGCCTCCCGTCAGACATAAATTCTCAACTTATCCACGCACTACTGATGTAGTGTCCCCTGCCCGTTATCCTCATTACTGTTTCCAGATGGCTTAGTGATAAGAGCGTCTGCCTAGTAAGTAGGATACCCGAGTCCAGATCCCAGTCCGATATAAATATTGAAATTTCCCCATTGATTTAAATGAATACCCACTCGCAGCCAATGTTTGTAAGTCTTTTGTGTCTCACTTGTACGCTACTTATGAATTTTGTTCCGACAGCTGGGATTAAAAGGACCGAGAATATTACCTATCTCCCAAAAATTTTTCATTTGCAGGTGTTACACACTCTTCATCAGTGCACCAAATCCTCACGTGAACACACGATACCGCACGGGAATGCTGAACATACCGTCAGCGCTAATCTCCTTTACTGCTAGTGTGTATGTGGTAAAGAAGTTATCAAGCGGACACGTCACAGCGCTAAGCGTCTGAAGACGTCACGCAGCGGATATGACCTTGAGCTGCGTATTTTGGTGACGGCTACTATAATACTTACTTGGTACAATCGTTGGCAGTCCACGTGTCTGCTGAACCAAACGTTTATTTATCGAGCTCCCTCAGTGAGCAAGTTTTTTTTGAGTCATCAATCTTCTGACTGGTTTAATGCAGGCCGCCACGAATTCCTGTCCTCTTCATCTCAGAGTAGCACATGCAACCTACGCCCTCAACTATTTTCAGGATGTATCCCAATATGTGTCTACTTCTACAGGTTTTGCCCTCTACATCTCCCTCTAATACCAAGGAAGTCGTTCCCTGATGCCTCAACAGATGTCCTATCATCGTGTCCCTTCTCTTTGTCAGGGTTTTCCATATATTCCTTTTCTCTTCGATTCTGCGTAGTACTTCGTCATACCTTGCCTGATCAGTTCACGTAATTTTCAACTTTCGTCTGTAGCACCACACCTCAAGTGCTTCGATTCTCTTCTGTTCCAGTTGTGATTCTTGAACAGATTATTCACTATTGATAGGTGAAATTTATTATAGAACTCAATTAGTCTTTCTCCTCTCTCATTCCCTGTTCCAAGCCCATATTCTCCTGTAACCTTTTCTTCTACTCCTTCCCCTACAGCGGCGTTCCCGTCCCCCAAGACTATATTTTCATCTCCCTTTATGTACAGTATTACCCTTTCAGTATCCTCATATACTTTGTCTGTCTCTTCATCTTCAGCTTGCATCCTCGGCATGTATGCCTGAACTATCTTTGTCGGTGTTCGTTCGCTGTTGATTCGGATAAGAACAACCCTATTACTGAAATTTTCACAATAACACACTCTCTGGCCTACCTTCCTATTCATAACGAATGCTAAAATCCTTGTCTTCTTTCCATATCACTTCACTGACGTCTGATATATTTAAATTGAGCCTTTGCATTTCCCTTTCCAAATTTTCTAACGTAGATGTTCAAGCTTCCGACATTCCACGCCCCGACTCGTAAAATGTTATCCGATCGTTGATTATTGAATCTTTTTTTCATGGCCACCTCCCCATTGTCAGTCGCCTTCAGGAGATCCAAATGGGGGACTATTCCGGAATCTTTTGCCAATGGAGAGATCATCCTGACACTTTATCAGTTACTGGCCACATGTCCTGTGGTTAAATGTTATGTGTCTTTAATGCAATGGTTTGCATTGCTTCTGAATCCTCATGGTGTTAATCACTACTGATTCTTTCGCCTATAGTCCCAGTTTCCCACTCAAAGGACAAGAGAGTGCCCTGAACCTCTGTCCACTCCTCCGTCCTCTTTGACGAAGCCGTTGACAGAATGACGGTGACATTTTCTTATACCGGAAGTCTTCGGCTGCCGATGCTGATTATTAATCAAAAAGGTGCATTTTTTTTTTTTGCTTAGCACCATGATTATACAGATCTGGATTGAAACAAAGGTTGAAATGAATTACACATTCATTATGCATTCAAATATGGATCTGAAATAATTTTCTATTAATTAAATAACTAAACCTATGCTATTTTTTTCTATCCGTTGCTTTTTTCTGACAAATCTATTCCTGAATAACTTTTCTTGGTCTCTTAGTTAATACACATTGTCACTTGAAAGAGCTTTCCATTGCTCCATGTAATTCTACCAGAGTCCCCCTGTAACATTTATTATCTCTGGATCCGGAAAAGGAAGCAAGATTAGAATGTGACGTCTCATCGACAGCGTGGTCATTAGAAATGGGGCACAAGGTTGGATAAGGATTGGTTGGAGGAGGAAATCGGCCGTGCATTTTTCAAAGGAACCGTTCCGGCACTATCCTGGAGCGATTTAGCCAAATTAAAGGAAATCTAAATCTGGATGGCCGGACGGGGATTTGAACCGACGTCCTCCCGAGTGCCAGCCGGGTGTGCTAAAAACTGCACCACCTCGCTCGTCTGGATCCAGAATTGCTCTCTGTTGGCAGTTACTGGTGTAACTGTTTCCCGCACTCTGTATAGTCTCAGCGTTACAGAGATCGCTCCTTCTTCTGGTAGAAAGATTTCACAATCCAGACTACATTGTTATGTGTTAGAAACACAAAAAATTTAGATTCTTATTTCGTTTCCTTACATACGTTCGTACTCAATCTTTACTAATAAGATGGTAAAAGTAAACTCAACCCCAGGCCCTTACTGGCCCAACGGGACCGACCGACCGCCGTGTCAGCCTACGCCAATGGCATCGTTGGATGCGATAAGGAGAATGTGATAAGGAGGCGCTTGAGTTTCAACGCTCTTCGGGCCGTTACCGAAGCTAACTGCACCACGTTCGATTCCTCGATAAAAATGTTGGATTAATAACTCTGAAGAGATTGGATGTGCTCTCAAGATAAAATCAACAGGACGACCAAGGAGTGTGCGTACTCCAGCGAACATTGAGATAGCTGAACGGGCACAGCTCGAAAGCCAATAATAAAAGAAAAGGAAAAATCAGTACTAGACAGACTTAATGTACTGACGCACAGTGACCGCCAAGCACAGCAAAGGGTGGTTGCAAAAAAACGCATGAAATCAGCGAAAGGAATCACTTGTGAGTTCTACAATGCTACCTGCAGTCCACCTAGCAGAATTGTCGTGAGTAGGGAGATAAAAAGAATAGGATACAGCGGTCCAGCAGCTCCTGCAAGCTACATGTTTCTGCAGTCAAAAATGTTCAAATGTCTGTGAATTCCTAAGAGACCAAACTGCTGAGGTCATCGGTCCCTAGGCTTACTTAATCTAACTCAAACTAACTTCGCTAAGGACAACACACACACACACACACACACACACACACACACACCCATACCCGCGCGGCACCACAAAGTGACCCTTCAATTATGTTGTGTAGTGTAGATAGAAGAATACGCACAATGGTGCATCGCACTGCGAGGAAATCAGCAAAGCACTACTTTGAACTGAAATTAAAGAAAAAGAATCCAGGCCTGAAAGTGCAATGCAGATCACCAAAACATGCTTTTTCACACATGGATCTGCATTTTTACAGGGTGACACAGACTAACGGGAATGTTTGAAATGATTAGTGGTAGCCATAGACAGGTGCAGCACTGAGGGTTCGTGACAGACAGCGAGTAAACAGTCCGCCATTCCAGTAATCATGGATCAGTGGAACGGACAACAGCGTGTGTCAGTCATAAAAATGTTTTATAAAAACAATGATAGTTTGGTAGCGGCGCAGAGGGAGTTTACATGTTTTTTTTTAAATTTAGGACGACATCATGCCGTTTCGTCGAAACACGCGATAAAAATGTTGGATTAATAACTCTGAAGAGATTGGATGTGCCCTCAAGATAAAATCAACAGGACGACAAAGGAGTGTGCGTACTCCAGCGAACGTTGATGTTCTACGCGAGTCTGTCTTGCGGAGCCCACGGCTTTCAGTTCGTAAGCAAGCAGCAGTCGTTGGAATGTCCTGGGAGAGAGTTCGCGGAATTCTTCATCTTGATGTAAAATTTCATCCGTACAAACTACAAATGCTGCAACAACTGAAGGACGACGATTACCGGTTACGATTAGGATTCCGTCAACAAATGATAACAAAAATAAACAATGACGATGAATTTCTAAACCAAGTTGTGGATGCCAGAACAGGCACATTCTCATCTCACAGGTTACGTGAATAAACAGAACTTCCGTTACTGTGCAAACACAAATCCTAATGACGTTCATGAGCGCCCTTTACACACTAGTAAAGTGACTGTATGGTGTGGTGTTTCATCGCATGGGATTATCGGACTGTATTTTTTCGCAAATAAACACGGAAACCCAATAACTGTTAATGCCGGTCGTTACGGGGAGATGTTACGAACTTTCGTTACACCTGCACTGAACAACTTGCCAAACGTTCAAGAATACTGGTTTCAACAGGACGGAGCGACGTATCACACTGCACGGCAATCAATTGCATATGTGCGAGAATTGGTCGGTAACCGTGTGATCTCACGATTCGGTAACATTCCCTGGCCCCTTTGATCGCCAAATTCATCCGTTTGTGATTTTTTCTTGTGGGGCTACCTCAAGAGCAAAGTCTACGCGACTTGACCAAGAACCTTGGATGAGTTAAAACGGAGAATTCGAGATGTAATTCACAATAACCTAGCTGAGATGTTTTAGCGGTCAAAGAGGAATCTCAACAGCAGATTTCACGAATGTATTCGTATAGGAGGACGCCATCTAAAAAACGTTATTTCTAGAAAATGATAAATGCCAAATGCCATCACTGTTTCGTAAATGGAAAAGTTGTACGGTTTCAATTACTATGAATGCAATTTCTTTCCTTCATTACTTCTAGTTTTATTGGATTCTGGAAATATTCTCGTTTTTTTTGTGTCACCAGGTATAATGCTAAAAAAAAATCCGGAATTGTTTTTGTGCAAACGACGAAATGTCAACCGGATGTTACATTCCGCATCAATCTCAATCATGCAATGGAAAACGGACTTTGAGCAAGAGAACGCGTGCACAAAAGCGAAGATGCCTGAGATATCTGACAGCGCCATACGCAGCCGCAAGTTGTTCCAATGCAATGCATTTCTTCACCTTTCCTGTATGCGACTTCAAATGCGGTTGTTCCAGAGGCTGGATCTCAGAATGATTTGTAACAGAACGTCTCATTAAATTTCTTTCCGTCATCGATCATCTCAACACATCCCAGAGTCTCTCAAATCTCACTGACATTTTCATGCCTGACTTACACAGGAAATTAGATTTCTCAGCGAATTACCCAGTTTCCAGGTTTTCCACGTAAGTATTATCAACTACACTACTGGCCATTAAAATTGCTACACTACGAAGATGACGTGCTACAGACGCGAAATTTAACCCACAGGAAGAAGATGCTGTGACATGCAAATGATTAGCTTTTCAGAGCATTCACACAAGGTTGGCGCCGGTGGCGACACCTACAACGTGCTGACATGAGGAAAGTTTCCAACCGATTTCTCATACACAAAAAGCAGTTGACTGGCGTTGCTCGGTGAAGCATCGTTGTGATGCCTCGTGTAAGGAGAAGAAATGCGTACCATCACGTTTCCGGCTTTGATAAAGGTCGGATTGTAGCCTATCGCGATTGCGGTTTATCGTATCGCGACATTGCTGCTCGCGTTGGTCGAGATCCAATGACTGTTAGCAGAATATGGAATCGGTGGGTTCAGGAGGGTAATACGGAACGCCGTGCTGGATCCCAACGGCCTCGTATCACTAGCAGTCGAGATGACAGGCATCTTATCCGCATGGCTGTAACGGATCGTGCAGCCACGTCTCGATCCCTGAGTGAACAGACGGGGACGTTTCCAAGACAACAACCATCTGCACGAACAGTTTGACGGCCGGCCGGTGTGGCCGAGCGGTTCTAGGCGCTTCAGTCTGGAACCGCGCGACCGCTACGGTTGCAAGAGCGAGTACTGCCTCGGGCATGGATGTGTGTGATGTCCTTCGGTAAGTTAGGTTTAAGTAGTTCTAAGTTCTAGAGGACTGATGACCTCAGATGTTAAGTCCCATAGTGCTCTGAGCCATTTGAACCATTTGAACAGTTCGACGACGTTTGCAGCAGCATGGACTAAGAGCTCAGAGACCATGGCTGTGGTTATCCTTGACGCTGCATTACAGACAGGAGCGCCTGCGATTGTGTACTCAACGACGAACCTGGGTGCACGAATGGCAAAACGTAATTTTTTCGGATGAATCCAGGTTCTGTTTACAGCATCATGATGGTCGCATCAGTGTTTGGCGACATCGCGGTGAACCCACATTGGAAGCGTGTATTCGTCATCGCCATACTGGCGTATCACCTGGCGTGATGGTATGGGGTGCCATTGGTTATACGTCCTGGTCACCTCTTGTTCGCACTGACGGCACTTTGATCGGTGGATGTTACATTTCAGATGCGTTACGACCCCTGGCTCTACCCTCCATTCGATCCCTGAGAAACCCTACATTTCAGCAGGATAACGCACGACCGCATGTTGCAGGTCGTGTACTGGCCTTTCTGGATACAGAAAATGTTCGACTGCTGCCCTGGCCAGCACATTCTCCAGATCTCCCACCAATTGAAAACGTCTGGTCAATGGTGGCCGAGCAACTGGCTCGTCACAATAAGCCAGTCACTACTCTTGATGAACTGTGGTATCGTGTTGAAGCTGCATGGGCAGCTGTACCTGTACACGGCATCGAAGCTCTGTTTGACTCAATGCCCAGGCGTATAAAGGCCGCTATTATGGCCAGAGGTGGTTGTTCTGGGTACTAATTCCTCAGGATCTATGCATCCAAATTGTGTGAAAATTGAATCACATGTCAGTTCCAGTATAATATATCTGTCCAGTGAATACCCGTTTATCATCTGTATTTCTTCTTGGTGTAGCAATTTTAATGGCCAGTAGTGTATTTTCGATTCACCTCACTAGTAATAGAAGCAAGAGATGTTCGTCCACATTGCTGTGAAAATAATTTCAGTTGCTGTTTGTAACGAAAGTGATTTTGATGCCACATTATGTCTAAGATATACGTACTTGGGTATGCAGCAGCGGGCAAAATAGCTTACATTTCGAAACGTTCCTTCCAGAGAAGGCACGTGGTTCGAAATACCTACGCGTTTACGTGTAGTTGAAGACTCCACAGAGAATTCCCGCCAAGCCTATTGTTTCGTCTGTGCGAAAGAAAGAAGGAAAAAAGTTCGAGCGCCGCACTCGGACGCCTGCTCCGCATGTACACGAGATGACATCAGCAGCACTCAGCGGGGCTCGGCAGGGCGCATCGTGGCTGCCAGTAGCCACGTCACGTCTTCTTCATTCAGGGCGGAAGTAAAGACCTCTTTTGTGTCCGTTTCGTGAAAGCGGGCCAGCCTGAAAAGTCCCGTCCTGCCGAGGGGCCCGGCTTTGGCCGAAATCCCTGGCCCTCGCTGCAGTTCTGAATCGCAGGCATATTAATACTGCGAGTAGCCAAACTCGCCGGCAAACACAGAAAAGGCGAGCCACTGGGAACGACCGGTGTGGGTTTCACCGCTGCCAGAGAGCGGTTACGGTCGCCTCCAAATAACAATTGTCTGCAGGCACGGATATTGAATGAAATTCTCCTTGAAATGAAGAACTATTGTAGCACTCGGCAAATAAATGAGACAAACGCATTAAAAGTGTAGTCGAAGCTGGCTACATCAGTGCACTTCTTAGTTCCAATCTGAACTAGTATTTGGTAGGGACAGGAGACAATTACACACACTACTGGCCATTAAAATTGCTACACCAAGAAGAAATGCAGATGCTAAACGGGTATTCATTGGACAAATATATTATACTAGAACTGACATGTGATTACATTTTCATCAAATTTGGGTGCATAGATCCTGAGAAATCAGTACCCAGAACAACCACCTCTGGCCGTAATATCGGCCTTGATACGCCTGGGGAAACAGAGCTTGGATGGCTTGTACAGGTACAGCTGCCAATGCAGCTTCAACACGATACCACAGTTCGTCAGGAGTAGTGACTGGCGTATTGTGACGAGCCAGTTGCTCTGCCACCATTGACCAGACGTTTTCAGTTTGTGAGAGATATGGAGATTGTGCTGGCCTGGACAGCAGTCGAACATTTTCTGTATCCAGAAAGGCCCGTACAGGACCTGAAACATGCGGTCGTGCATTATCCTGACGAAATGTAGGGTTTCGCAGGGATCGAATGAAGGGTAGAGCCACGGGTCGTAACACATCCGAAATGTAACGTCCACTGTTCAGAACCACGTCAATGCTAACAAGAGGTGACCGAGACGTGTAACCAATGACACCCCATACCATCACGCCGGGTGATACGCCAGTATGGCGATGACGAATACACGCTTCCAATGTGCGTTCACCGCGATGTCGCTAAACACGGATGCGACCATCATGATGCTGTAAACAGAACCTGGATTCATCCGAAAAAATGACGTTTTGCCATTCGTGCACCCAGGTTCGTCGTTGAGTACACCATCTCAGGCCCTCCTGTCTGTGATGCAGCGTCAAGGGTAACCGCAGCCACGATCCCGAGCTGATAGTCCTTGCTGCTGCAAACGTCGTCGAACTGTTCGTGCAGATGGTTGTTGTCTTGCAAACGTCCCCATCTGTTCACTCAGGGATCAAGACGTGGCTGCACGATCCGTTACAGTCATGCGGATAAGATGCCTGTCATCTCGACTACTAGTGATACGACGCCGTTGGGATCCAGCACGGCGTTCCGTATTACCCTCATGAACCCACCGATTCTATATTCTGCTAACAGTCATTGGATCTCGACCAACGCGAGCATCAATGTCGCGCGATACGATAAACCGCAATCGCGATAGGCTACAATCTGACCTTTATCAAAGTCGGAAACGTGATGGTACGCATTTCTCCTCCTTACACGAGGCATCACAACAACGTTTCACCAGGCAACGCCGGTCAACTGCTGTTTGTGTATGACAAATCGGTTGGAGACTTTACTCATGTCAGCACGTTGTAGGTGTCGTCACCGGCGCCAACCTTGTGTGAATGCTCTGAAAAGCTAATCATTTACATATCACAGCATCTTCTTCCTGTGGGTTAAATTTCGCGTCTGTAGCACGTCATCTTCGTTGTGTAGCAACTTTAATGGCAAGTAGTGTATTCAACCGTCTGCAGTCGTTTTAGTTGTTACTCAGATCCATTCAAGCGACTGCAAGAATTTTTTATCATCTTACGACGTCAGTTGTTTTTCTTGATTGATTAATGGTGTGCTTTTGAGTGTTCTGTCGAGTTCCCCATTCCATTTTTCTCCAAATTTCGTACTCGCTGCCTTTACGCCAACCATGCTATTTTTAATTAAGAGAAGAAGGAACGGATCCCTAGGACATGTACACTAACCTCTGTCTGCACTCCTTGAGCCATCACTATCCTACACAAAGAATTTCAGCGCTGAAGACACTGATGCTTGGAGTTCGTACACGGTTGGACAAGAAGAGCCCCACTGAATGACACCTACGAGTAATGAATGCTCCGAAGGATGGGTAATAACATAAATAAATTGGGCGGATGTTGCACTCAGCATCAACAATGGCTCATAAAGAGACTGAAATTGAGAAAGAAAAGTAAAACTCGAGAGACGCTTACCGTAGACTCGTACGTAAATGTAGAATTCTTTGTTTTTTCTCTCTTGTTAACAAAGGTAAAAAGTCTTCTCTGTAATGTTAAAGACGATGTACGACAGTCGGCCGTGGTGGCCGTGCGGTTCTAGGCGCTTCAGTCCGGAACCGCGGGACTGCTACGGTCGCAGGTTCGAATCCTGCCTCGGGCATGGATGTGTGTGATGTCCTTAGGTTATTTAAGTTTAAGTAGTTCTAAGTTCTAGGGGACTGATGACCTAAGATGTTAAGTCCCATAGTGCCCAAAGCCATTTGAACCATTTGATGAACGACTCAGAAAGTCGGATATGTACTGCATATTCCATCTGCAGCATATAGGCAGTATTTGGCCAAAAAATACGCCAAAGCGGAAGTGAGTTGCAATAGAGCCAGCTGCAGCTCGGCGAGAGTGTCAAATGTTGCAAAGCAAAAGAAGGGCGGCTGCCATTGTGGAGCGGAGCCAGCTAGGTGCGGTGAAGCAACAGCCGATGCTGCAGTGTGCTGGCAGAACGACAGAAGCCTTTCCTCACGTACCATCACAAAAGTGTTTAGATTATGTGCCTTAAGCCCTAAACGAACATAGTCTGAAGCATATAATTACTCAGCCATTCTTGTACTAAGTCATTATTGTCTCAGTACCACAGCCTACACCACGAGCATATGACACCCGGAGTGAAATGCAGTAGGGGGTGCGCTGTTTGACCACAAGACAGGGCAGCCTGCCCTCAGTCGTGAAGGAGCCGCCCGCCTGTTCACTTACTGTCACCGTCAGCTGCGCCGCCTTGCTGTCATTACTGTTGCTGCCAGAGACAATCGAGAGACACCATACTAGGCGCCACTCTTTGTGTTTTCACGAATGCCAGAGGTCTATAGTTTTATATGAGACGACTGGATGCCTCCACCAAGCTATTCCTGATGTACCAAGGCTGAGGGCCAGAATAAGGAAGTTAATTGACCAAATCTAATGTCGTCCTGACGTCTCATTTCACTCTCCACTACTGACAATCAAAGGGTCATCTATCACATCTGCCCAAATGGCAGACAATTAGAACAGTCGAAAAGATGTGGAAGGAACATCAAAGGCTTCAGGACCAGATTAGATGCCTATAAGATTCTGTAAAGATTATGCGAAAGAACTTGCTCCCCTTCTAGCAGTAATTTATCGTAGATTGCTTGAGCAACGAAGGGTACCTAGCGACTGGAAAAAAGCGCAAGTCATTCTCGTTTTTAAGGTATGCCGTAAGACAGACCCACACAATTATAAACCTATAGCGTTGACGTGACTCTGTTGTAGAATTATGGAACATGTTTTATGCTCAAAAATTATGATGTTCTTGGAAAATGAACACCTCTTCTACAAAAATCAACATGGAGTTCGCAAACAGAGATCCTGTGAAACTCAGCTCGCTCTGTTCCTCCTTGAGACCCACAGTGCAGTGGACAACGGCGTCCAGGTTGATGCTGTGTTCCCTGATTTCAGTAAGGCATTTGACACCGTCCCGCACTGCCGTTTAATGAAAAAAATACGAGCTTACGTAGTATCGGAGCAGACCTGCGACTGAATTCTTGCAGGTAGAACTCAACACGTCGCTCTTTACGGAAATTAATCGACCGATGTAAAGGTAATATCCGGAGTACCACAGGGAAGTGCGATAGGACCGTTGCTGTTTACAATATATATAAATGATATAGTAGAAAGCGGCGGATGCTCTTTAAAGCTATTCACAGATTCTGCAGTTGTCTATACCAAAGGCCAGGAGACAGTAAGAATTGGCAGAATGACCTACGGAGAATTGATGAATGGTGCAGGCTCTGTCAGTTGGCCCTGAACGTAAATAAATTTAACATATTGCGCATACATAGGAAAAGAAATCAATTACTGTACAGCAACACTATTGATGACAAACAGCTGGAGACGGCGTCTGCCGTAAAATATCTACGCATAACTATCCAGAGCGACCTTAAGTGGAATGACCAAATAAAACAGATAGTGCGAAAAGTAGACACCAGACTCAGATTCATCGGAAGAATCTTAAGGAAACGTAACTCATCCACGAAAGAAGTGGCTTATAAGGTGCCTGTTCGCCCGATTCTTGACTATTGTTCATCTATCTGGGATTCCTATCAGATAAGGCTGATAGAGGAGATAGAGAAGATCAAACGAAGAGCGGCGCGTTTCGTCACGGGATCGTTTAGCTGGCGAGAGAGCGTTACGGAGGTGCTAAAGAAACTCCGCTGGCAGACGTTACATGAGAGGCGTTGTGCATCACGGAGAGATTTACTATTGAAATTTCGGAACAGCATTTTTCAGGAGTCGAACAACATATTACCGTCCCCCCACATACATTTCGCGTATTGACCACGAGGAAAAAATTCGAGAAATTAGAGCCAATACAGAGGCTTACCGACAATCATTCTTCCCACGCACTATTCGCGAGTGGAACAGGATTGGAGGGATCAGATAGTGGTACCCTCCGCCACACACCATTAGGTGGCTTGCGGAATATGATGTAGATGTAGATGACACAATCAGTTAAAATAACAAAGATGATGATGATGATGTTGGTTTGTGGGCCACTCAACTGTGTGGTCTTCAGCGCCCGTACAAAGTCCCAATCTTTACATAGTCCAATCTATCCTATTTCACAAATGATGATGAAATGATGAGGACAACACAAACACCCAGTCCCGGGACAGAGAAAATCGCCAACCCAGCTGGGAATAGAACCTGGGACCCCGTGATCCACAGGCAGCAACGCTAGCCACTGGACCACGAGATGCGGACTAAAACAAGAAAGAAAGCCAGCTGTCGCTAAGCACTATCTTCAGTGTAATCGTGAAATAAGACCCGTATCGTGTTGGGGACGCCAAGTTACTGGGACAAAATCTATCAAACTAAAGATGTCCAGAAACCTAACAAACTCCAACGGAGGTCTCAACTTAAGCAAGGCTTTGGAACTGGCACTCATTTTATTCTAGCCGACTATCTCATCCGTCAGAGCTGGAAACCCTGAGAAAATGTGCGTTTCACAGAGTAACGATGTAGGCTGCAAAGAAACGAAACACCAACAAATTAGCATAAAAAAGTGCATCGGCCGCCAGGTGTCGAACTCAGCTATAAAGAGCAGCACGACACCAATAACGCACTGCTTGACAAAAAGGTGATCCAGGAGACATGGTCTGATGACAGTTTAAGTTCATACAAGTACACATCTATGGCGCGTATCTAAATGATTAGAGTTGGAATTCTCTATGAGGGGTAGAACAGCCGCAAGTGTGCATTAGTGTTTTTCGTATTTAGCGTTGTTAACAGCCCTGGTTAAGTATACGTGGGAGCACGAACAGCGTCAGATATTGAGTGATCACTGTGAAGGACACGGAGGCTCTGGGTAGTCGTATGAGACAGAATCATCAGCACCTGACAGAGTTTTAAAGGAGCCCCGTCGTGCGTGTCTATTTGGCCAGTTAGTCTAATCGTGCAGTATCCAGATTTTCGGACATTCGCGTATGACAGTGGCCCAATGTTGGATTGCATGGGAACGTGAGACCAGGCATGCTTGTCAACATGGTTCCGGTCGATTACGTCTGACCACCACATTGCATGATCTACTTATCGTGCAACAAGCAAATTGTAGCTCCTTCACATCCCTGCAGGGACCGATGGTCTTTGTAGTCTGGTCCCTTCAACCCCCACAAACCAACCAACCACATCCCTGCCTGTCACCTAAGAACAAGTAATGGACTCTGTGGAACATTCTGTGTCGTCCCCCACTATTAGCCGGAGACTAACAGCAGCAGGACCAGGAAATTACTGTCCCACGTGTAGGCTACTGTTAACACGGCAACACAAACGGCAACATCTAGCATGATGACGTGACCGGCAAGCATATAATGCTGATGCTTGGTGCTGCATTGTGTTCAGTGGTGAATCACTGTTCTGTACTATCCTGGAGGACCATCGTTGGTGAGCGCGGAGGCGAGCTGGAGAGACATGCAATTCTTGCAAGGCATTGGAGAGGCACAATAGTGTAAGCGCTGGCGTCGAAGTGTGGGCAGCCATCGCGTCTGACTTCACGTCCTGGCTGGTAATGGCTGAGAGAACTCTGATGGCTCAGCCACACGTCACGGAAATCCCGCGTACTCATGTGCTTACCTGTCATGCGACAGTACCGCGGTGGTGGTTTTCAACGGGACTAAGCTCGTCCACATATGGCACTGGTCTCTGTGAAATGTATAGGTGTTGACGATGTACTCCAATGATCTGCGAGATCCGCAGATCCGTCCCCGATAGAACATGTGTGTGACCAGATCGGATGTCAACTCCACCCCAGTCCCAGTATTCAGGATATCAACGACCAGTTACAGCAGTCGTGCTCCAACTTGCTTCAGGAGAGGCTATAACGGCTTACTGATACCCTTCGCAACCGAATCAGTGCATATATCCAGGCCATGAGGACGTGCAACCTCATACTGATAAATAGGCTTATATTGCAATTTCTTTGTAAGTTTTACTCGATTTTGTAATCGTTGCAATAACATCACATATCCCCTCAAACCTTAAAGTTTTCCACTTTTTCGTCAGGGAGCGTTCTTCACTGTCTAGTTGTAGCACAGTTAGTGGCTGCGCATTACGACACAGCTCTCAACATTTGAAGAAGACATCTGGGTCGGTCTTCGAAGCATCGCGCAGAAAAAGCAAATCAACAAGTCGGCGGAACATCCGAAGGAACGTAATTTAATCGTATGATTTTGTCGTAGCATATATGAGTCATGGCATTTTTCGAGAACGCCATAGAGATTACTGAACTAAAAATCCGGTTTGAGAGGGTATGTGATGTTATTGCAACAATTACAAAATTCAGTACAACTTACAAAGAAATTTGCAGTATAAGCCCATTTATCAGTATGAGTTTGCACGTCAGTGAAGGCTGATTAATAATGTAACTAAGTGTGTTTACACGAGAATAATGGAAACACAGGGATGCTGGAGAACGACATGCATCAACTTCAGATAAGAAATCCTGGTCTTGAAACGACTGTGTCCAAGGTTATGAAGCTATGAGTCTAGTGATCAATTTCGACAGGTGGAATACGGAAACTAAGAAAGGGCTCTTTGTACATTTGCAATAAACTGATTAATTATATAGGTATTTGCTAACACTGTAGGGTATAAAAACCAAGCGAACATGTAGTGGGCATATATTATGAATGGGGACGGGAACCTCCATTAATTAACGCGTGTCATGTGTACGCCAGCAGTTTGCTCTCTCGTCGTAGAGAAGGTACGTTCGGAAGTCGAAATAACACAAGAGCATTCTGTAACAACGATCCTAAATGGCATACGTTTTATTGACAACTTATACACTGATCAGACAGAATGACCACCTAACTAATAGCCAGTATGTCCACCGCTGGCACGGATAACAGCGGCGACGCGTCGTGGCATTGTAGTACTGAAGCCTTGGTAGGTCGCTGGAGGGAGCTGGGACCACATATACACACACAAGTCACCTGATACCCGTAAATTCCTGGGTGGGAGGCGATGAGCTCTGACGCCACATTCAGTCACATCCCAAATGTGTTCGATCGGGGGGCAGCACTCCAATTGGAACTCGCCGCTGTGTTCCTCGAACCACTCCATCACACACCTAGCCTTGTGACATTATCTTGTTGAAAAATGCCACTGCCATCAGGAAACACGGTGGCAGTGAAGGGGTGTAGGTTGTCTGTAACCAGTGTAGACACTCCTTGGCCGCCAAGGTGACTTGCGCGAGCTCCACTGGACCTATGCATGCCCACGTGAATGTTCCCCAGAGCATCATTGAGCCCCCGCCAGCGTGTCTCCATCCCGTAGAACATGTGTCAAGGGGCTGTTCCTCTAGAAGATTTCGGATTTGAGGTCTCTCACCGACATGATGAATAAGGCATACAGGTTCGTCAGATCACGTGCTCATTTCAGTCGCAGTTGCCGATGTCGTGGTGTTAACATTGGTATATGCATGGTCATCGGATGCGGACGCCCGTCGTTACGAGTGTTCGGGAAACAGAACTCTGCCCAGCATTAAAGTCTGATGCTAGTTCTGCCACATTACGCCGCCTGTCCTTGTTTACCAGTTAAAAAATCCCCTTAGAAAAATGATGAATGACTGTGCTGGAAAAACTCTTACGTTATTTGATTCAGAAACAGCTGATTAAAACTCAACGTACTGTGAAAGTTTTCTCTTTACTTATTCTGATCATCACTAATCTGACACACAATATTTTTGTAACGCAACTCAATTTGACTTTCAATAATCCCTGCAAAAGAATGGCCCTGACTAACAATAACCTTTACCTTTCTTGAATCACTTACCTCACAAAAATCTTCGTTACTTGAACTACTGAACTACAACGAGACCCAATACTGCCAGCTAAATAAAAGATTCTAACTATTGAAGGCACTAACTACTGACAGGCATAGCTAGCAAATCAACGATTTTGATAGAGAGCAAACGGTGTACTTATTTACCTTAATAGTGTTCAGAAGTCATATATATCAGTTCATGACATGCAGTCTTACAAATTTTCTTTTTATGATGGATACACGTCCAGATCGTCCGCTCTCAAAATTCTGGATACCTCTCTCCCAACATCCACTGCGGGCTCACCTCCAACTGCACAACGCTACGCGCTGTTCACATCCAAATGCCCAACACTACAATAGCGAATATTCCAACAATGCCAACCAGCCACAGACTGCACACGGCACAGTCAGTGATTTTCATACAGAGCGCTACGTGGCGTTACCAACATAAAAACCTAAACAGCCTACTTACACAGTCTGCCAAGGCTACGACGTCCGACATCTGTAATGAGGGGTGGCCGCCCAACCCCACGAAGTCTAGACGGTGTTTCACCTTGGTTTCGCCACGTGTTGAAGACAATCACCACTGCACTCCTCTTACGCTCGACAAGTCGTGCAGTTTTCGAAGTGGTCGTGCCGAGCCTCCGAGCCGTCACAATTTACCCTCGGTCAAACTCAGGCAGATGGCGTACCTTCCCCATCCAACACACGGACAGCACGCATACTGTTACTACATGCACCTTGCGTTTGTCTGACTAGCAGTCATTCCTCGTCAAGTGACGCTGCTGTCTTCTGGACGGGTTTGTATCGATAGCGTGTCGGTGGTCACAGTGTTCTGGCTGATCAGTGTACAGATCCTACACTGTGTATAAGCATAATCACCGAATGGCTGCCGGCCGGTGTGGCCGAGCGGTTCTAGGCGCTTCAGTCTGGAACCGAGCGACCGCTACTGTCGCAGGTTCAAATCCTTCCTCGGGCATGGATGTGTGTGATGTTACGTTTAAGTAGTTCTAAGTTCTAGGGGACTGATGACCTCAGATGTTCAGTCCCATAGTGCTCAGAGCCATTTGAACCATTTGAACCGGATGGCTTGGACAACAATGTCAGACACTTTCATAGTGTCCTGCAGATACAATGATCATAGAGGTGTCAGATATCATCTAGTGTTCCATGCTACATTTAGCTTTTACTGAGGCAAAGCAGTTGGTCAGTAGGGCAGAGCAGATGAGACGCTGTCAAAGCACGTCCGACACACATCATTGTGACCACGGTAGTTGCCATCTTTGAGATGTGCAGGAGTTGTAGGCTACGGATCCTCACGTCACAATCATGTCAGTCACAAACAACTATCGCTGACGCAAAGATAAATACTGCTCTCGCCGACTCTTCTGGCTTCATTACGGCCTACGAGGCGTCATAGGTAGTCCATTCATAGATTAGATATTCCTCTTCCTCTTACAGAACCTCTTCATCCTTTCCTTTTCTTTGTCCTGCTCTTCCTTAAATGTCCTCAGTTTTGCCTCCTCTTGTCTGCTACGCTGGTGACTCACTATCATTTTCCTGTATCCCCGTCGTCGATCTGTGGTATACTGGTTCACTCCCTTCCACCCCAATCCCCATCTACGATTAGTCCTGGCAAGTTCAACAACCCAATTGATGCTTACTTCCATCTTGTCCTCCCCCTTGTCTCCGCCACTCTTACGATTATTCAGTCAATATTCAACCTAATCAAGTGTCCAGCAAATATTACAATTTTCTGTCTGATGTTTCCTGATATGATCCTCATACCCTGGTACAGTTATTTTCTAGGCTTGCGCATGCACTTGCGAGGGATGTTCAGTAAATAATGCACCCAATTTTCTCCAAGAGAGCAGTTTGTTTTCATCTACATCTACGTGATTAATCTGTTATTCACAATAAAGTGCCTGGCAGAGGGTTCAATGAACCACCTTCAAGCTGTCTCTCTACCGTTCCACTCTCGAACGGCGCTCGGGGAAAACGTGCTCTTAAATTTTTGTGTGCGGTCCCTGATTTATCTTATTTTATCATGATGATCATTTCTCCCTAAGTAGGTGGGTGCCAACAGAAAGTTTTCGCAATCGGAGTAGAAAACTGGTGATTGAAATTTCATGAGAAAACCCCGTCGCAGCTAAAATCGCCTTTGTTTTAATTATTGCCACACTAATTCACATATCTTGTCTGTGGCACTATTCCCTACTTCGCGATAATACTAAACGAGCTGCCCTTCTTTCTACTTTTTCGATGTCGTCCGTCAGTCCCACCCGATGCGGATCCCACATCGCACAGCAACACTCCAGAATATTCTTTAGTAGACATGTTGCACCGTCTAAGTGTTCTGCCAATGAATCGCAGTCTGGTTTACTCTATCCACAACATTATCTATGTGATCGTTCCAATTTAAGTTATCTGTAATTGTAATCCCTAAATATTTAGTTGAATTTACAGCCTTCAGATTTGTGTGACTTACCACGTAATCGCAATTTAGCGGATTTCTTTTAGTACTCGTGTGAATAACTTCACAGTTTTCTTTATTCAGGGTCAATAGCCACTTTTCACACCATACAGATATCTTATCTAAATCATTTTACGATTAGTTTTGGTCATCTGATGTAAAGTCATCAGATGACCAAAACTAATCGTAAAATGACGGTAAATGACAGCATCATCTGCAAGTAATCTGAGAAGGCTACTCAGATTGTCTCCTATGTCGTTAATATAGATCAGGAACAATAGAGGGCCTATAATACTTTCTTGGGGAACGTAGGATATTACTTCTATTTTACGCGATGACTTACGTCTGTTACTACGAACTGTGAACTTTCTGACAGGAAATCACGAATCCAGTCGCACAACTGAGGCGATACTCCGTAAGCACGCAGTTTGGTTAGAAGATGCTTGTGAGGAACGGTGTCGAGAGCCTTCTGGAAATCTAAAAATGTGGAATCAACTTGACATCTCCTGCCGATAGCACTCATTACTTCATGGGTATAAAGAGCTAGTTGTGTTTCACAAGAACGATATTTTCTGAATCCGTGCTGACTATGTGTCAGTAAATCGTTTTCTTCAAGATAATTTATAATGTTCGAACACAGTATATGTTCCAAAACCCTACCGCCAATCGACGTTAGTGATATGGGTCTGTAATTCTACGAATTACAGATATTTCCTTTTTGGGTATTGGTGTTACTTTAGCAATTTTCCTCGTTCTATGAGCGAGAGGTTGTATATAGTTGCCAAATATGGAGCTGATACAAGTCAGCATACTCTGAAAGGAACCTGACTGGTGTACAATCTGGACTGGAGGCATTGCCTTTAGTACGTGATTTAATCTGCTTTGCTATAGGAGAATATCTACTTCTATGATTCTCATCTTGGCAATTGTTGTTGGTTGGATTTCAGGAATATTTACTTCGTTTTTTTTGTGAAGGAGAACTGAGAATTCTGATACAACGTACTATTACACACTCTTTTGACTACAAAACCCCGTTTTTCAACATAATCTCAGTTCAATGCGACGGCGTTATATCATGTTACTAGAAGGGCCTGTAAGCCCGCATGGTACCACTCTACCGGCCGACATATGAGCGAGCGTCTTGGCGCATTAATAGCCTCTCCATCATCCACGTACTGTTTCCTACGCAGTGCATTTCGTCATTGGGCCAAATAGATGGAAATCGGAAGGTGCGAGGTCCAGGCTGTAGGACAGGCGGGGAAGAACAGTCCAATGAAGTTTTGTGAACTCCTCTCGGGTGCGTAAACTAGTGAGAGACCTTACTTTGTCATGGAGAAGGAGAAATTTATTTGGACTTTTGTAGCGACAAATTCACTGAAGTCGTTTCTTCAATTTCCTGAAGGCAGCACAATACACTTCAGAGTTGACCGTTGCACCGTGAGGGAGGACATCAAACAAAATAATCCCTTCAGATTCCCAGAAGACCGTTGCCATGGCTTTATCGAATGAGGGTGCGGATTTGAACTTTTTATTCGGAGGAGAGGTAGTGTGGCACCATTCCATGGATTGCCGTTTTGCTTCCAGTACGAACTGATGCACGCATGTTTCATCGCCTTTGACGATGTTCCACAAAAACTTGTCACAGTCAGCCTCGTAACGCTCAAGCATTTCCGCACAGATGGTCCTTCGTTGCTCCTTATACCCTTCTGTTAGGCGACGTGGCTCTCACCTTTGAGTACCAACTGGAGAATGAATGTGTCAGCACTACCAACAGAGACTTTCAGCTGAGCAGTGGGTTGTTTGATTGCGATCCGTCGAGCGCTTAGAATGACAGTGTCCGCACGTTCCAAAATTGCAGAAGTGTGCAGCTGGCCGGCACGCGGATGATCGGGCAGATTTGATTGACGTTATGGCGATGATGACAGGCGGCTCGACCAACAACTCACCGTGCTTTAGCTCGCTGCCAGGTCTCCGTAGACATACTGCGTTCGTCTATGAATAGCTGCGGTGCTCTGGTTTTCCGCCAAAAGAAACTCAGTGACAGTTCTCTGCCTGTAAGGCACCGCCATTACAAACGGTATTTTGAAGACTGCATACAGAATCGTCACCTGTCGGAACCGGATGAAACTATAGGGGCTGAAGTGGGACTACTCCGTTATGTCCCACAACAAATTTGGCATTTTTTCAACCGAGACTGGCCGAAAAAACATGTATTGCATTACTGAACGCCCCTCGTATCAAAATCACCTTTACGGCCCAATATTTTACTCTATATTTTTCTCTGTTCTCTCTCTAGATGTACTCTCATGTCTTCTAGTTTTATCACCCTGGCCGCGTTACAGCACCGGATAGTACAGTGTCTGGTCTTCGCATCCATAGACATACTCTTTGTGTTATACATGGCAGGCTTTCAGAAACATATGAATGGTGTGGTGGTGGCCCTCAACTATGTACCCTCTGACTCAGAGATGAAATATTAAAAGTTTTGGCTGGTTACGTTGTCTAGGGGCTGGGATACGTAGTTGCCGCATTACAAGCCAAATACTGCTGAGTTTACAGTATACAATATGAATATACACATAAATCGAATGGTCGAAGGTCCCTATCACGCGGCAATTGGGAATTTGGAATGTTATATAGAAATTTATAAATGTAAGATTGCAATTAAATAAATTCTGCAGGTACCATTATAACGACTTTAAATTATGAGTACGATAGCAGAAGTAATTAGTTATGAACAACAACATAGCTCGCGAAATATTCACTTCTGAACGCATACTACGTCTTCACTGCAGAAGCCACGGAAATCTTACAAGTGCACAAGTCGACACTACGAAATATTTCTATCTCCCGCCACCACGCGCAAACTGCTCCACTCTCCAAGTCTTTCCTGCGACCGTGCATCCGTCGCGCTGTACGGTCCAGTACTCCCTCCTGACCTCTCCAGCACTCCCCATTGAGCGCTGTGATTGGCTAGAGCGCTACCGCCATTTCTTCAAGCCAACGGACACTCACAAACATACTGAAACACATACAAAATGCTGGATTTACATTTAAATAACTTGAAATTAAATAAATATTCCTACAGCTGGACCATAAACACGCTATAACACACATTATTAAATACATAAACAAATCAAATAGACATATATCAAAGGTCAATATCTTAAACGTAGCTGCACAACGGCTACGGTTTCACATAATAAAATTATAATGAAAAATTAATTATTTTATTTTTTTATTTCATTTTTTTATTATTTTATTATTTTATTTTTTTATTATTTTATTATTTTATTTTATAATATATCAAAGGAATAGAAACAAAAGGTAGGCCACTACCCTAATGTCTCTGCGCTTTCTAAAACACAGTAAATGTTTGACCAATTTCTTCGTGAATAGTATATATCGGATATAAACACATACATAGAAGAATAAATATATTTATGAGCATGATGCTACCGTTTTTTCGTGTAGGTGTGGAGTAGCCCCCAGGGGCTCAGCATTCATTTGCTGGGTACGGGCTTGGCGACCCCGGGGTTCCTGAGCTGGGGACTGGTAAGCGCCCCCTGTCCCCCGTCACCGTAAGCTCTGAGTACACTTCAGCGACCATCGTGCGGCGCGGCGGTGGAATGTTGTGTGTCTCAGGGAATGGGGATCTTGGCTTGACCGCCCGGATCGCGAGGATGGAACAAACCTCTATAAAAAACCCCTCAATCTTCCGGTGTGCTCCGCGCCTATGAGATGCATGGCTGTTGAGGTGGAACAGTCGCAAGCGGGCAACCTCTGGGGCACCTGCCACACCCCAGTTGTATAGGGCTTACTCAGGCATGCGGGGCTCTGTCTGAGCGGACGTTTAGTTCCCTAGCTGCTCGTGGGATCGAGATGGAACCCTCGAACTTTTCTTTTCCTCCCAGCGGAAAGGGTGGGCCGCTGGTAGGTTCTAACACCCAATCTAACAAGAGGGCTCGTGTAGCCAGTCCTCCTAATTCAGGTACTAGTAACAGAACGCATTCTGCTTCTCAGAATGTGTTTCTCATAATTAAAAGAAAAGATGGGAGTTTTGAAAAAGTTTCGCCATTTTATATACAGAAGGGCTTAGAGGGTATTGCTGGCACGTTAAAGTCTGTAAAGCGCTTGCGCAATGGCACCTTGCTGGTTGAAACATCTAGCTTCCAGCAGGTCCAGAACCTTCAGAAGGCGCAATTTCTTGGGGAGTTTGCGATAGAGACTGAATTTCACAACACCTTGAACTACAGCAAGGGTGTTGTGACTTGCAGAGATCTTGTCGACATCCCCCAAGACGAACTGAAGTCTGAATGGTCCCGGGAAGGAATTGTCGACGTGCAACACGTTATGAAACGGGTGGATGGTGCTCTCATAAAAACTGACTCATTTATTCTTACGTTTAACAGCACCAAATTGCCAGAGCATGTGAAGGCAGGTTTCCTACGTCTCAGTGTACGGCCTTATTACCCCAATCCCATGCGGTGTTTTAAATGCCAGCACTTTGGCCACACTACTCTCGGCTGTAAAGGGGAAGCCACTTGCGGGAAATGTGGTAAAGCCGCTCATGAGGGAGTTGATTGCTCCTCTCCTCCCAAGTGTGTCAACTGCTCTGGGGATCACCCTGTGTGGAGTAGGGAATGTAGAGTTTTCCTTGAGGAACGGAAGATCCAGGAACTTAAAACCACCAAACGCATCCCGTACGGTGAGGCAAAGAAAATTTACCAGTCCCTGCAGCCGCCCACGTTCGCTGCTTCCTTTTCTTCCGTTCTGAAACAGCCAGTCTTGAAAACTGATGCCGCTACACAAACAGAGGTTGCTACTGTCAGCACTAGCACCTGTGTTTGTCAATGTACGTGTGCTGCTGCTGTTCCTGTGAAGCCTGCTGCTCCTCCCCGGCCTTCTGACCAGGCCGTGGTAGCTGACGTCATGGAACTTCCTGCCCCTTCCCAGGTCCAGTCTTGTGCCATGCCTAGTGCTTCTACACCCCCTACTGCTTCTGAGGTTTTGGCTCCAATGCCACCTCAGGCCAGAACATCGAAGCACAAGCCAAAGGTGAAGACTCGCCCGCTAAAGGAGACTGAAGTTGTACAGTCTGCTGATGTGGATGTCCTTCTCTCTGACGTCTCTCTCGACTCCTCTTCTGAGGCGATGGAGGTAGATGCCAGACTGGGGCAATCGTCTCGCCCCAAAACTGAGCCTCCACCTGTTGTGGGTTCTCCTCCCCGACAGAAAGTGCGACTGAAGGTACTCCCGCCCCGATAGATGGCTCCCATTATTCAGTGGAACATGAATGGATTCCGGGCACATGTGGAGGAACTGCACCTCCTAGCACGGCAACGCCCCCTGTGCTTGTGCTTACAGGAAACACATCTAAAACAATCTGATGCTCCTGTACTCAGGGGCTATAGGTTGTATCGCAAAGATGACCTGACTGGAGACAGGGCCAAAGGCGGAGTCGCCGTGTTTGTCGATAATGACCACCACTCCTCTGCTCTCCCCCTGGATACTGACCTGCAAGCAGTTGCAGTTGCAGTTGCAGTTGCAATTTATTCCGGTCGGAGGCTTACTGTTTGCTCCCTTTATTTACCCCCTCTGGATGCAGTGAACTTAGAGGCTCTCACAAACCTTATCGACCAACTCCCCCGCCCGTTTGTCCTCCTGGGAGACTTCAATGCCCATCATGTCCTGTGGGGCTCCGCTTCTATTTGCGCTCGAGGTCGAATTTTGGAGAGCCTCCTAACATCTCAAGTGTTGTGCATCCTCAACACAGGTACTCCGACTCATTTCTCTAGTGCTACAGGGTCATTCTCAGCCGTTGACCTATCTTTCTGCTCTCCAACCCTCACTGACTCCGTTCACTGGGAGGTCATTGACGATCTACATTCCAGCGATCACTTCCCTATCCGCATTCATCTCCTGGATGGTGTATTGCTGGAGCAGCGGCCACCATCGTGGATGATTGGCAGGGCTAACTGGCCACTGTTCACTCGGTTGGCTGTCTTTGACCGCCACAACAGCGTACAGGAATGGGTGGATCACATCACGCTTGTGATCCACCATGCTGCTGACCTGTCCATACCACAGTCTTCTGGCACTCGTAAGCGGCGCCTTGTGCCTTGGTGGACAGAAGAGTGCCGTTCAGCCATCCGTGACAGGCGTGCGGCTGTTCGCCGATTTAAATGCCGCCCAACAGCGGTCAATCTTACCGCCTTTCGTATCGCGAGAGCCAGGGCACGCCGTGTCATTAAAGAGAGCAAGAAAAGGTCATGGCAGGAGTTTCTGGACTCCATCAACCGTTCCACTTGTTCCACAAAGGTATGGGAAGCCATCCGGAGGATTTCCGGTAAACGCAGCCGTTTACCAATAGCTGCAGTCCTGAACCAGGGATGCCTCCAAACGACACCCAGCGCCATAGCTCAGTCGCTGGCAGAGCATTATGCACAAAGTACTGCCACTGCCACCCAGGATCCAGCGTTTCGTCGCTACCGTGCGACTGTCGAAAGAGCGAATTTGAACTTTCGGTCGAACGGTTCTGAGGCCTACAACTCCCCTTTCTCCATGTGGGAACTTGAGTCGGCTCTTACTGAGACTTCTGACACTGCACCAGGTTACGACCGCATCCGCTACTCCATGCTTAGACATCTGCCAGCGGCGTCAAAGGAAATCCTCCTTGAATGTTTTAATCTCATATGGCACACAGGAGTGTTCCCAACCTCGTGGAGGGAGGCAATCCTCATCCCTCTCCTCAAACCAGGAAAGGACCGCACATGTCCCAGTAGTTATCGTAGTATCGCCTTGACAAGCTGTGTCGGAAAGACTCTGGAACGCATGGTTAACCGTCGTCTGGTCTGGCTGCTAGAGACCAGACAGCTCCTTAGCCGCTTTCAGTGTGGATTCCGAAAATTTCGATCCACAATCGACAACCTGACCCTCCTCGAGGCGGCTATTCAGCAGGCTTTCCTCCGTCAGCATCACTGTATCGGTATCTTCTTTGATATCAGTAAGGCATATGATACTACTTGGAGACACTGTATTCTTGCACAACTGCATCAATGGGGCTTTCGTGGCCGCCTCCCTATTTTCATTCGGTCTTTCCTGTCTCAGCGGTTTTTTCGGACCCGCGTTGGTAACACACTGTCTGATCGCTTTGAGCAAGAGAACGGTGTCCCCCAGGGCAGTGTTTTAAGCGTTACCCTCTTTGCCATAGCGATCAATAGTATAACGTCTACAGTGAGGAGTCCAGTACAGTGCTCCTTGTTTGTGGACGACTTTGCTGTTTTCTGTTCCTCCTCTAGTGTTGCATCCGCGAGCCGTCAATTGCAACTAACGGTGCGGCGGTTAGAGGAGTGGGCTGCAAAGACGGGTTTTAGGTTTTCTGCCGATAAGTGTGTTTGTGTTCATTTTAATCGTTCTCGTCGTCTTTTTACGTTGCCTGCCTTGCATATGGGGGATACTGTCCTACAGTTTGGAGACACAGTGCGGTTTCTGGGCCTCATTTTTGACTCCAGGTTGTCATGGTTGCCACACCTACGTGACTTGAAAGTCAGAACGCTGAAGGCACTGAACATCCTCAAGTGCCTCAGCCACAGGTCTTGGGGAGCGGACAGGGCGCGTCTCCTTCAGTTTTATCGAGCTTTCGTGCGCTCACGGCTGGACTATGGCTGCACAGTATATGGGTCAGCGAGGCCGTCTTATTTGCGGATCCTTGACGCTGTTCACCATGCTGGGATTCGACTGGCTACGGGTGCTTATCGGACCAGTCCCGTCCCCAGCCTCTGTGCTGAGGCTGGCGAACCGCCACTTACCATCCGGCGGCAGCTCCTGCTGGTGCGCCAAGCTTGTAAGTTTCTTGCAGCTCCCAGCTCGCCTGCTCACCATCTTGTTGCCCTTCCACCTCTGGATCGCCTTTTTTCCCGCCGTCCCCGGGCTACGTTGCCGTTTGGGATCAGAGTGCACCGTGTGCTTGAGTCCCTCGGTGTGGAGTCTGTCCAACCCCAAATCCTGGGTTTTAACCGCCTGCCACCCTGGTTACTAATGAGGCCACGTGTGATTTTAGATTTATTGCAGTACAAGAGAGATTGCACTCCTGCCACCGTTTTTACTGCAGCATTTTCTGCTATTTTATCTGAGCATCACGACTATGTAGCTGTTTTTACGGATGGGTCGAAACAAGGGGATTCCGTGGGTTGCTCAGTTGTTTTTCCGGATCGTGTCCTCAAGGTCCGCCTGCCTCCGACTTTTACTGTCTTTGATGCAGAATTGTCTGCGATCTTGCGGGCACTGGAGCCGATGAGACTTTCTTCCTCGCTTAAATTTCTTGTCTGTTCCGATTCACTCAGTGCCCTTCAATCATTGCACCATTTGTATCCGGCGGATAAAGCAGTCCAGACCATCCAGGATGCTCTCCTCCGGCTACAGCGACTGGGGAAGGTTGTAGCTTTCTGCTGGGTTCCGGGGCATGTCGGCATTGCTGGGAATGAAAGGGCAGATCTCGCAGCCAAGGAGGCGTGTCTTGATCCACACGTATCTCAGTGTGCTATCCCGTTGCACGCACTCACCTCGCTGTTGAGCTCCCGAGTCATGTGTCGGTGGGAGGATGAGTGGCTGGAAGTGACTGACAATAAGCTCCGTCTAGTCAAGCCCACAACGCGTGTGTGGTGTACTTCCTTTCAGCCCCGTCGACGAGACGAGGTTCTCCTCACTCGGCTTCGAATAGGCCACAGCCCTTTGACGCATGGCTTCCTGCTCCGGCGAGAAGACCCTCCATTGTGTGGTGCTTGCGACGTCCAGGTCACTGTGAGCCACATTTTACTGGATTGTGTTTTATTTTCTGACCAGCGGGCCTCGGCTGATTTGCCGGCGGACCTGCCAACTCTTTTAGGCAACACTCGGACGAATGTGGTTAAAGTTTTAAAGTTCTGTGCCTTGTCAAATGTTTTTACAAAGATTTTAGGAAGAGGATATTAATTTGCTCACTGTGTGACAAGCTCGCCCATCTTTTATGTAAGTGGCCAGCCAATGACACTTTCCTGTGTCATTCTTGTTGCTATGTTTTCCCTTCCCTTCGCTTTTACTTTCTTATGTAGTAATTTCTCTCTTTTCCTGCTTTCTTTGAATGTGTTTTTCAGTTTTATTAGGTCTCTCCACATTCGTTCCTTTTAATGTGTGTCAGGGCGCTGATGACCTCGATGTTGAGCGCCCATAAACCCCAACACACACACACACACAGGTGTGGAGTACTTATGGCCTGACGCGATCGATAGTAATCGACCACTTTGACCTCCAATAACTCACGTACGATTTAAGTTACATGCCTGTAATTTATACCAATTTAGGTTTACACTAATAGCTTTCTAAAGACACGTCGATCGACAAAATCGGATGAACCGTTTAGATTTTGGAAATTCGTTGCTGGGTGTTACTTGTATAATATAGTCAGATACTAAACTTTAAACTAATAAAGGTATTGAAAATCTGATGACATCATCAGAATCGTTATGCAAATAATGGTAATGTTCATGTTTCTTTTTAAGGTATCATAATTCATCTGGCTACTATTGATTTCTATATGAACTGTGGAATGTTTGCCATTAATGTTTCACAAAGTCCGCCATCTTTGGCACTCCCTGTATGTCTCCTTCATCGACACAGCGTCACCATGGAATTCCCAGCCCTGTGGCTGATGGACCATGTGGTTCGGCCGTTGTGCGGCATCATGCCGCGGTTGCTAACGAGCCGCGGTTTGCCGAGCGGCCCCACCGGTGGCCACCAACTCTGAACTTAGAATATTTTCAGGGCGCCATAACTCGCCCGTTGCCTCACAACATTTATCTGGTTATACACAAGGCTCAGTTCATCTTCTGTATCCTCTCTCCTATGCCATCACTGCTCCTATGCTTCTGCTATTTTAATTTGTCCACCTTTTGTGCATTGTTCTCTCGTGTTATCCAGTCCCCAATGGTATTTATTCACTGACCTTTACCCTATAGGGTGTAGGCTCTCACCACAGCAGAGTTTTTCCAACTGTGTATTTTTCAGTACAGAGGCAGGCTGCAAAGTGATGAAAGTGAGAGTAAGCTTAGCAAGTTGGATTCTTATTACTAGGATTTTTATCCTTTATTTTTCATTAATTCGCCTCGCCTTATGGTTGGATGAGTGGAGTGGAGTAGAGTACTGTCAGTGGTAAATGCATCTTCATCTTCAGCAAAATGGTTTTAAAATACACTCCTGGAAATGGAAAAAAGAACACATTGACACCGGTGTGTCAGACCCACCATACTTGCTCCGGACACTGCGAGAGGGCTGTACAAGCAATGATCACACGCACGGCACAGCGGACACACCAGGAACCGCGGTGTTGGCCGTCGAATGGCGCTAGCTGCGCAGCATTTGTGCACCGCCGCCGTCAGTGTCAGCCAGTTTGCCGTGGCATACGGAGCTCCATCGCAGTCTTTAACACTGGTAGCATGCCGCGACAGCTTGGACGTGAACCGTATGTGCAGTTGACGGACTTTGAGCGAGGGCGTATAGTGGGCATGCGGGAGGCCGGGTGGACGTACCGCCGAATTGCTCAACACGTGGGGCGTGAGGTATCCACAGTACATCGATGTTGTCGCCAGTGGTCGGCGGAAGGTGCACGTGCCCGTCGACCTGGGACCGGACCGCAGCGACGCACGGATGCACGCCAAGACCGTAGGATCCTACGCAGTGCCGTAGGGGACCGCACCGCCACTTCCCAGCAAATTAGGGACACTGTTGCTCCTGGGGTATCGGCGAGGACCATTCGTAACCGTCTCCATGAAGCTGGGCTACGGTCCCGCACACCGTTAGGCCGTCTTCCGCTCACGCCCCAACATCGTGCAGCCCGCCTCCAGTGGTGTCGCGGCAGGCGTGAATGGAGGGACGAATGGAGACGTGTCGTCTTCAGCGATGAGAGTCGCTTCTGCCTTGGTGCCAATGATGGTCGTATGCGTGTTTGGCGCCGTGCAGGTGAGCGCCACAATCAGGACTGCATACGACCGAGGCACACAGGGCCAACACCCGGCATCATGGTGTGGGGAGCGATCTCCTACACTGGCCGTACACCACTGGTGATCGTCGAGGGGACACTGAATAGTGCACGGTACATCCAAACCGTCATCAAACCCATCGTTCTACCATTCCTAGACCGGCAAGGGAACTTGCTGTTCCAACAGGACAATGCACGTCCGCATGTATCCCGTGCCACCCAACGTGCTCTAGAAGGTGTAAGTCAACTACCCTGGCCAGCAAGATCTCCGGATCTGTCCCCCATTGAGCATGTTTGGGACTGGATGAAGCGTCGTCTCACGCGGTCTGCACGTCCAGCACGAACGCTGGTCCAACTGAGGCGCCAGGTGGAAATGGCATGGCAAGCCGTTCCACAGGACTACATCCAGCATCTCTACGATCGTCTCCATGGGAGAATAGCAGCCTGCATTGCTGCGAAAGGTGGATATACACTGTACTAGTGCCGACATTGTGCATGCTCTGTTGCCTGTGTCTATGTGCCTGTGGTTCTGTCAGTGTGATCATGTGATGTATCTGACCCCAGGAATGTGTCAATAAAGTTTCCCCTTCCTAGGACAATGAATTCACGGTGTTCTTATTTCAATTTCCAGGAGTGTACTTGAAATATATATATATATATATATATATATATATATATATATATATATATATATATATATAAAGGGATACAGCCTAAGATCGTGTCGGACCTCCTTTTGCCCAGTGTAGTGCAGCAGCTCGATGCAGCATAGACAACAAGTCAATGGAAGACGCCTGCAGAAACATTGAGCCATGCTGCCTCTATAGCTGTCCATAACTGCGAAAGGTTTGCCGGTGCAGGATCTTGTGCACGAACTGACCTCTTGATTACGTCACATAAATGTTCCATAGGATTCATGTTGGGCTATCTGGGGGCCAAACATTCACTCGAATTGTTCAGAATGTTCTTCAAATCAACTGCAAACAATTGTGGTCTGGTGACATGGTGCCTTGACATCCATAAAAATTTCATAGTTGTTGCTGTAGAAGGTTCCAAGTAGCTGAACATAGTCATTTCCAGTGACTGTTCGGCTCAGTTGCACTAGAGGACCCAGTACATTCCACATAAGCACAGCCCAACCTCTATTGAGCCTCCACCAGCTACCACAGTGCCTTGTTGACAAGTTGTGTCTACGGTTCCGTGGGGTCTGGGCCACACTCAACCCGGGGCCAACGAGATATACGGGCCCTGGGACAAACTTGTGACGTCACACAGGTCGGCTTGTCTGACAAACTTTGCGAACGCTCGGCTCTGTGAGGGGTGCATGGGAATTCGATATTTAATTGAAAAGGTGCCCACTAAAGGTCTTAATTTATTCGTGTGCTATCGAGAAGTTGTATGTAGCTAAGCACGCCGTCAAGAATTATTAAACTCGGTTGAAACAGTTAACTCGCTTCCCGCCGAGGACGGCTGCTGTCTCTCGTAAGACCTGCAGTGTCATGTGCTGTGACGTATGAGCGCCACGGCCTGTCTTTCTCGTGGGCCTCCCTCGAACACTACCAACAGCCCTTACCAGCTGATATCGCGACTCATCTGAGCAGTTTACAGTTTTCCAGTTGTCTAACGTCCAACCAATGTGATCACAAACTCAGGAGAACCGCTGCAGGCGATGTCGTGCTGTTAGCAAAGGCATTCGCGTCGGTCGCCTTCTGCTGTAGCCCATAAACGCCAAATTTCGCACCACTGTCCAAAGGGACACGTTCGTCGTACATCCCGCATTGCTTTCTGTGGGTATTTCACGCAGTGTTGCTTGTCTGTTAGCACTTACTCCTCTGCTCTCGGTCGTTAAGTGAAGGCCGAAGGACTTTACGTTGTCCGTGGTGAGAGGTATTGCCTGAAATTTCGTATTCTCGGCACATATCAACGCTGTGGATCTCGGGATATTTAATCCTTAACGATTTTCAAAATGGATTATCTCATGTGTATAGCTTCAACTACCATTCCGCATTCAAAGTTTGTTAATTCACATCTTGCGGCCATAATCATGTCGGAAACGTTTTCACATGAATAACTGAGTACAAATGACAGTTCCACCAATGCACTGCCCTTTTATACCTTGTGTACGCGATACTACCGCCTTCTGTATATGTGCATATCACTATGCCATGGCCTTTGTCAAAAATGGTTCAAATGGCTCTGAGCACTATGGGACTTAACATCTGAGGTCATCAGTCCCCTAGAACTTAGAACTACTTAAACCCAACTAACCTAAGGACATCACACACATTCATGCCCGAGGCAGGATTCGAACCTGCGACCGTAGTGGTCGCGTGACCTTTGTCACCTCAGTACATATATAAATACATAATCATCCCGGGAATCGAAAATCAAGACGATTTTTGCCTATTGTCGATATCGACGCTTGCAAGACATTGATCCCGATAATTCCAAGATTTTCGAGAATGTTTTAATCATACGTTTAAATCTATTCGCGTAATTTCACATGTGCCTCTGTAATTTTTCATTTACTTTATTAATTCTGGAGTTTTATTGAAATTCCCTGCTAATTAGCAACACCGCAAAGGGAGAGTACAAACTAACAATTTTCGGGTTTTTTTGTTTACTTGTACTGTGAAATTTTGCTGGTAGCCAAATTTCAACATTCTAGGTCAACAAGAGTTTTTAAGTTGCAATAAGAGAGTATGAGAGTATCAAAATATTTTATACAGACGGCCTTATCTTTTGACCACACTGACTTAACCCGCCAGTGATCCAAAGGCTTTAGTCTATGACATAAATTTCAACTTGATACTTGTACCTGAGAAAAAATGGTCTTAACAGCCAGACAGAGAGGCAGATGGACAACGCAATGGTCCTACAAGCTTTCGGTTTTACTGATTGAGCTATGAAACAATAACAATGTGCAATATTTACTCTTAGTTTTCAAATTATTGAAAGATGATTTCCGTAGATGGCATTAAAAAATAAACTGCGTATTTTTTGATTAATATACGTATAATAAATAAAAAGTTGGCTCAGAATGGTAAAGATACCAAAAGTAAAGAGCTCCATTAAAGTTTGAAGGACCCGCACCGAGAAAGTATTGTTAGGAGAGGAAGTGTTAGACGTTCTATATTATAGGGTTGCTGAGTCTAGATGCAAACAAAAGAATCTAGTTGCGGGGGAAGGGGGGACGGGACGGGGAGGGAGGGAGTGATGTTAGGAGACGGTGGAGAGAGGAACTATGTAGGGGCTTATTTAATTGTTTGAGAGAAGGAGTCGACTGCATTTCCGTTGAGAGAGCGTATGCAGTGTGTGAGTGGCAGGACGTGTCGCTATAGACAAGGCAGCATAGCAAGGTTACCAGTTCGAGCAGAACAGAGGAGTTGGGTTTGCGGATAGTGTAGGATATACAGAGGCGTCCAGCGAGAGCAAGGAGGGGACAGATTTTGGTGAGATGGTAAAGGATCAGTGTGGTGGTGCTCGTAGGTCAAGTTCCAGCCAACTGACCCCACACCGTGGTATCTGATACCGTGCCATACTGGTTATAGCTTGTGCTGCTACTGCGGTGGCTGCTCATTAGATGGAGTGATCCAGAAATGAAGCTATAAGCCACTGCAGTCTGGAACCAAGGCCGTGACAATGTGCACTTATAGTGAGCAATCAGCAGCCGCATGAATACACAACTGACACTACACAGCCATCTTGTTGGATAAAACTCTGTTCGTACCCAGCCTTCTTCTCTGTCGCCATCATAAAACTTCGAACTGCTGCACTTCATTTCCTCTCCGTCCTCCTTGGTAATCATTTTCATAATCCAGCAGTATATTAAAGAAGAGCCACGACAGTCTTGTAAGCACTTTTGATGGAAGGGTCTTCTGTGGCAGGAGTGTTTCGTAATTCAAAAGAGAAACACAGGCACAAACTCGGCGACCTTGAGGAACAGTAATTATATAAATAATTCGCAGTTCTTGTTTTTCAAGGCGACGTGCCTTGCTGCTAGGTAGTAATTTTGCGGAATGGAAACCAATTTAGAAGAGCTATCCGCTTACATAGCTTAGGATTTAGCACTGGGGAGGAACGCTAGCTCAGTTCCAGGAAATTGGCCGTGGTGTCACTCTCCGTGTAAACGGAAGCTGTATATTTAGCGCTCTTCGACCACGAGCACTTAAGGCGGGCGGAAGATCGCGCGGCCAGAGTTAGCAACCTAGAGTGAACGAGGAAAAGGGCGTGACAAGACGGCAGCATATCGGTTAGCGGGTTATTTGACGGTGACGGAACTGTCGGCTTCCCTGGTCTCGTGGGTAGCACCACTGCCTCGGAAAGCGGAGGTCGCTGTGTCAGTTCCGCCTCTAGCAAGCATACGAGTTTTAAACGTAAAGCGTGTACCGTAATTAACAGCTGAAAGTATACGACAACTGAAGCAAAACTGGTCAATTAAACATATGTCAGCAAACGCGCCGTTTGCGAGAAGACTGCGAATGTCTGGTTGCGGGTAACCACTCAGTTCATTATGAGATATTGTCCTAGTTAGTACAATAGTTTTCAGATTATGAATCATGGTTGGGATTTTTCACAATCGGTGGCAACAGGCGAAAATTTGTGTCAGACAAGGACTCGAACCCTGATCTCCAATCTTCTACTTCATGCGAGCAGTCGCCTTAGGGGGAGGGGAGGGGGGGAGGGGGTAGGACGTCAAAAATTAATAATAAATTGATTTTTCAAAAATATGCCCATTTTGTAGCGCACATCTTCCTGAATAGTTTGATGTATAAAACATATCTTTGAGTGGTAATAAGGCACGTTATTTGGTCTTACGTGTACCAAGTTGCAGAGCCACACCCCTTTGCACAGCATTTTTCTGTCATACGTAAGTGAAGAATATTGTCACAGGAATTCTCTACCAACTGTTGTAATGGAAGCCATTAAACATATATTCAGGGACCTTGCAGATGAAACCTTATTGAAGAATTGTCTTCATGGCGGTACCTAAAATCCAAATGAAACTTTTAACCAATGTGTATGGGAAAGATTTCCAAAAACCATTTTTGTGGGAACAAATGCACTTGCTGTTGATGTTTATGGTGCAGTTTCATGTTTTAATGATGGTGTACAAAGCAGGAAATATGTTTTAGAGAAAATGGGAATTAAGCCCGGAGTGAACTGCATCAAAGCTTTGTATGCGATAGGCAGAGCGTGTAGTGAAAGCAGATAAATCATTCTTGGAGGTGATAAAATCTAGAAGAGTGCATCATAGGAACGTGAAAAGGAAGAAAACTGATTTAGAAGGTGAAAAAGAACCTGTTTGTGGTGCTGGACAGTTCTAAAAGAATGCCAAATATAAACAGAAACTTTAACGGCCACTTCCCGCAAAACACCAATATCTGTACATAGGTACATGTAACACCCAAAATAAATATCCTATTACTTTCAGACTTGGTGTACTTGTTAAACACAAACTCCTCAATGCAAAACTCTAGAATTCTCCAGATCTATTAAAAACTGTGGTAAAAACTGAGATAATTAACTATAAAATTTGAGTTTTTTCTAAACATTAAGTTTAAAATGTAAATGTTCATTCATTTTTAATAACTTAAATAAATTCTAGAGTTTACTACACCTGTAAGTATGGTTTGTATGCTGTGCAAAATTCATCGGAGAATATCTCTTAGTTATGAAGAAAAGTGTAACTATAGCAACAAATGCAGCCAATAGTAAGTGAAAAAATGATGAAATTTCACATGTAAAAATATTTATTTTGTTACGTTTTTGAATTACCACTGCAGTGGATGTGAATCCTGAATCTTTCCTGGTCATGCTGACAAAGTTCTATGAATTTATTTGTAAAAGTATAGACAGTGGTGCCTCTCCTGCTCCAGGTCGGCCCGTTTGACGTCCTACCCCACTTAACCGCCTCGGCCATCCGTGCACGCTTCCCATCTGACCCAAATCCCCAGCCTGGTACACACAACTAGCGTAGTGCGAACGACCCGTCAACCTCTCACTCGCCATTTCGGATTCCCGCAAGAGATAGGGCTCGGTGTGCACCCACACTGAAAAAAAAGAAAAGTATTCTTGGTGATCGCACCTTATTATATGACACTACATACACAGGATGGACTTGAAAAAAACCGACAAAGTGCACAAACTACAGGGACGGATTCCTGACTGGAAATATAGGGAAAAAAGTCGTATGAACATGTGTCTGGAAATGCATCGTTGCCACAGTAGATGGCGCTGATGAATGAAAGTTCCTTTGACCGCGTGCTGTGTCTGTAGCCCACAGATGACCACCAAGTTGCCATGAATTTTCCTGGTGCTTGTACTAAGGTTTGTCTAAATATCCTGTAGAGACCAGTCCAAATCTGGTGTATGCACAGTCCGCCGTCTCTGCGCAGGTTCGTCCTATTGTCCTATGAACACGTGCAGAGCAGAAGGGGAAAATAAAATTTTTCAGGCTCTGTGGACAGATGCGCGGAAGCCGACATTCTGGCGTTGGAGAAATAGAGAAGTGGATGCTCAGAGGACACTCTGACTTTGGGGATGGAGCAGAAGGCAGACTTGCATTCCTGGGGGCCAGCCCGTCACACAGCGGATGATGAGTGGCAGTTAGCAGCAGGCACAGTCGTATACACAGGATTCCACTCTCCAACTGGTCAACTACAGTGTGAGTATCTGGTACCACAGGCTACTCTGGAAGGAGAGTAGTTACGGGTTCTTCGCTGCATTGCCTTTAAACTTTGTTAGGTCCCGTGATTTAAAACTTGGTCAGGTATTCGAGGGCTCCCCCATGACCAAGCAGGCTTTGTCATTTGCATGTTGCGGACATCACACATCTTTCTAGCATGATCAGAGCAATCACAGCACGCTCACCTTTTTCGAGATGGCAAGCTGTGACGACGTTCACTCCCGTCTCGTTTGTTTCTTGCGGACCTTGCCAAATCAACCTAGCTCTGATTCTGAATTTGTTTCATTGTTCATAATTGGCATTTATTTCACAATTCATTTTATTAGTCATATTGATGAGTAATTTATTGCTTTTTTGTTTATGTATGTGTTCATGAGGAGTAATTGTAATAAATTGGGGTCCAAATGGCCTAAGACTTTCAATTCAGTAGTTACATGAACCACTTCTTATTAATTAAACCTTTCATTCGTTCGAGTAAGAATCAACATCCAGAAGACATTTACGAGGGCCATTCTATTCGTGACAGATTCATTTCCGTATTTGGGCTCCTGCGGGGCGATCTATCTCTCTGTTGGCCCAATCGGTGCACATCACCATACTAGCCAAAAGGTTCCTTAGTTTCTGTTGGCGTCTTACACCATGTGGAACACCTCCTTAACCAGGTGAAAGTGTATAGTAAATTGTAACATCCAACGAGCTGAATCAGTTCTGTAGTGCCTGTTGAGGTAGGCCATAGGTGAAATTTCAGTCCAATTAAATGGGAACTTGATAGTTTTCAGCTCAACTACATTTATACTATTTAGGACAATAATTCATACTTAAAACGTTGGCCTGTAATCATACACTTGCAATTATGTTGCAAACGGCCCATTTGGGGTCTCACAATACTTTCACTTTCGTGTGCATATTGCAACTGAATGTTACTTTTCATTCAATCCAGTCACCCCTGGTAGCAGAAAAAGTGGTTTTATCACTATAGTTCTTTAAAGTGGTTACTGTACGCTTACTAATTAAATACTTGACATGGTGGCACTAGTACAGAAATGTGCCAATACAGTCAACAACAATTATTCAGGGAATGTTACATAACTTTTGCTTAACTTGGTAACAGTTTGATGCATGGCGCTTGACGTCCTACAGTAATACAGTGAAGCGCCAAAGTAACTTGTATAGGCATGCGTATTCAGATACAGAGATATCTAAACAGGCAGAATATGGTGCTGCGGTCGGCAACGCAATATAAGGCCGCAAGTGTCTGTCGCAGTTATTAGATCGGTTACTTCTGCTACAAGGGCAGGTAATCAAGATTTAAACGATTTTGAACGTGCTGCTAAAGTCGTAGCGCGAGCGATAGGGCACACCATCTCCGACGTAGCGATGAAGTGGGGATTTTCCCGTGCGACCATTTGACTGGTATACCGCGAATATCAGGAATACGGTAAAACATCAAATCTCCGGCATCGCTGCTGCCGGGAAAAGATTCTGCAAGAACGGGACCAACGACGACTGAAGATAATCGTTCAGCGTGACAGAAGTGTAGCTCTTCCGCAAATTACTGCAGATTTCAATGCTGGGCCATCAACAAGTGTCAGCGTGCGAGCCATTCAATGAATCTTCGTCGATTTGGGATTTCGGAAACGAAGGCCCATTGGTGTACCATTGATGACGCTAAGCTTTACGTCTCGCCTGGGCCCGTCAACACCGACATTGGACTGTTGATGATTGGAAACATATTGACTGGTCGGACGATTCTCGTTTCAGATTGTATCGAGTGGATGAACGTGCACGGGTATGGAGACAACCTCACGAATCCATGGACCCTGCATGTCAGCAGGGAGCTGTTCAAGCTGGTGGAAGCTCTGTAATAGTGTGGGGCATGTGCAAGTGGAGTGATGTGGGACCCCGCATACGTCCAGGTAAGTCCTGACAGGTGACACGTACTTAAGCACCCTATCTGATCACCTGCTTCCATTCATGTCCGTAACTGCCATCGGAATCGGTGGACTTGGGCAATTCCAGCAGCACAATGCGACACCCCATACTTCCAGAATTGCTCCAGGAACACTCTTGTGATTTTAAACACTTCCGCCTGCTACCAAACTCCCCAGACATGAACATGATTGAACATATCTGACGTGCCTTGCCATGTGCCGAAGAGATCTCCACACCCTCCTACTCTTACGGATTTATGGACAGCCCTGCGGGATTCATTGTGTCAGTTCCCTCCAGAACTACTCCAGACATTAATCGAGTCCATGCCAAGCCTTGTTGCGGCACTTCTGCGTGCTCGCGGGGGCACTACACGATAGTAGGCAGATGTACCAGTTTCTTTGGCTCTTCAGTGTACAATGGAATCTAAGGAACTTTGCTATCTCTTGGCAGTCTATGCCGTTATCTCTATAACTGACAGTAATGATGCACGCACTCTTGATTGTCCATTTACTCAGTAAATGACAACTGCTAAATCGGAATGTGGCCTTGCAGGGACTGTACTGAGCCGGCTACAGGCACTGAACTGAACTAACTGTCGGCTGACACTGTCTGAGTGTCCACAGTGCACTGGGTTTTGTGCCTGTCGGCGGAAGAATCCATGTCCACCAGTACAAGGCGGAAGCAATGTAGTCTGGAAGTTGAAGGTGCTCTTTTTAGCGGCTGTCCACATTAGTGGCAGGCGAGTACGGTGCACTGAAGGACTTAGCGCGGAAGCAGAAAGGTGTTCGGATTGTGGGCGCCATCTGGAGGCAGCTGCACAGACGTGAGGGACGCCAGGCCTTCAGTTGTGACTGTCTGGTGGCGGCCTCTCGTGTACACAACGTACTTCTACAATGAAGAGCCAAAGAAACTCGTACACCTGCCTACTATCGTGTAGGGTCCCCGCGAGCTCGCAGAAGTGCCGCAACACGACGTGGCATGGACTCGACTAATGTATGAAGTAATGCTGCAGGAAACTGACCTCATGAATCCTGCAGGGCTGTCAATAAATCTGTAACAGTACGAGGGGGGGGGGGGGAGGGGTGAAAACCTCTCCTGAACAGCACATCGCAAGGCACCCCAGATATGCTTAATAATGTTCGTGTCTGGGAAGTTTGGTGGGCAGCAGAAGTGTATAAACTCCGTTCCTGGAGACACTCTGTAGCAATTCTGGACATTTGGGGTGTCGCATTGTCCTACTGGAATTTCCCAAGTCCGTCGGAATACACAGTCGACATGAATGGATGCAGGTGATCAGACAGGATGCTTACGTACGTGTCACTTGTCAGAGACGTATCTAGAAGTATCAGAGGTCCCATATCACTCCAACTGCACCATTACAGAGCCTCCGCCAGCTTGAACAGTCCCCTGCTGACATGTGCGGTGCATGGATTCGTGAACTAGTCTCCATACACGTACACGCCCATCCGCTCGATGATTTTTAAACGAGACTCGTCCGAACAGGCAATATGTTTCCAGTGTTCAACAGTGCAACGTCGGTGTTGACGGGCCCAGGCGAGGCGTAAAGCTTTGTTTCGTGCAGTCATCAAGCGTACACGAGTGGGCCTTTGTCTCCGAAAGCCCATATCGATGATGTTTTGTTGAATGGTTCATGCGTCGACACTTGTTGGTGGCCGAGCACTGAAATGTGCAGCAATTTGCGGAAGGGTTGCACTTCTGTCACGTTGAACGATTCTCTTCAGCCGTCACTGGTCCTGTTTATGCAGGATCTTTTTCCAGCCGCTGCGATGTGGGAGATTGATGTTTTACCGGATTCTTGATATTTACGGTACACTCCTGAAATGGTCGTACGGCGAAATTCCCACTTCTTCTCTACGTCGGAGATGTTGTGACCCATCGCTAGTGCGCCGACTATAACACCACGTTCAAACTCACTTAAATCTTGATAACCTGCCATTGTAGCAGTAGTAACCGATCTAACAACTGCACCAAACACTTGTTGTCGTATATAGGCGTTGCCGACCGCAGCGCCGCATTCTTCCATTTTACATACCTCTGTAACTGAGTATGTATGGCTATACCAGTTTCTTTGGTGCTTTAGTGTATTATTGTAAACTTTCACCAGTCTGTTACCGCTAGTAGATATTATACACACTGCATAACTTTACTTTATGTGTGTTCTCTATGTATGCAGAAATAATTATTGGGCATGTGTGTGTAGTTCTTGCAAAGCGAAAATACAGAAATCCATTTTAAAAAGTAAGTACTACATGGCTATTAGTATTTAATACATACATCATGGAGTGATATTTTTTGTGGTATGTTCCTGTGGGACCAAACTGCTAAGGTAATCGGTCCCTAGGCTTACACACTAATTAAACTAACTTACGCTAAGGACAACAAAAATACCCATGACCGAGGGAGGACTCGAACCTCCGACGGGGCGAGCCGCGCGAGCTGCGGTAAGGCGCCTCCGACCGCACGGCTACCCCGCGCGACATCATGGAGTGATTCCAAGGATAAGAACAAGGTACTAAAATTCGTATGACACGTGTTCTAAAATGTATGTAACGCCATTTATATTAACAGTACTGACAATGAACTACTAGTAGTAGTACACCGTTCACTCACATTAATGTAACCACCACTTACGTTCAAAGTCAACGTGTAATAATCACTCACAGACGGCAAGTTGTAGCACCAGCAGTGAGGGTGTATAAAACGTGTCGGTGGGATGCATAAAACAGTGCAATCATTGTAATTCTAAAACTGGGAGATTTATCTGACATCTAAAAGGGCACGATTGGTGGAGGCATTTCCGAAACGGCTATGTTTGCAAACTGTTCGCATTCCGCCGTGGCTAAAGTATATCGTTCATGGCAAAACAGTGCTATTCAAAACTGGCGCCGAGGCAACTGTGATGCAGCGCGCGCCACAGATGCCAGGGGCGAACGATGGCTGCAGGGATTTGTAACTTGCAGAAGTTGAGCACCTGACCGCCCAGATGAACAAACGGGCTACCGACAGCATCTTCTCGACGACGGTTCAGGGAACGTTGCTTTTTTAGGGCTTTCGGCTCCGGTAGCAGGAACAGATGGTCCATCCACGCATGCTGACTGCCGTTCGTCGGTGATGAAGGCAGGAAGTGGCAAGCCATTATCGCAACTGGACATCCACCGAGTGGCATGTGGCCTTTTCAGATGAATTGCGTTTTATTGTCCATCGGACAGATCCGTTGGCGTGTGTGGCGTGAAACGGCTGAAAGCTAACGCCCTGCAACAATCACCGGAAGTCTATGCAAGTCCATCTTAAAGCCTACTTTACAAGACGACACTGGGTTGCAGGAAACTGAGCTACCGGCCACTGCCCAGGCGCGCCGCGCGTTTGCGTAACTTGTCGGTGAAACTTAACACTTTCGGCGTGTTCCAGCTTTACGACGCCCGTTGTATGAGCTTTGAGGTTATGTGTGTTCTTAGAGTGTACACAAACTGACATATGAAATGGGGAACGGAGAATACTGTTGGCTTTCTGCATATCTATGCTTTGCATAGGTGTTTGTGGGATTTCAGTGATGCTGATTACAAAAATAAGCAACATACTGCTGCTCCTGGGACCTTCGCGTGCGATCAGAACATAGATAGTTTGATAATATCTGAACTGCAGCGCAAAATTTATTGAATTAGGAGCACATACAGGGTGTTACAAAAAGGTACGGCCAAACTTTCAGGAAACATTCCTCACACGCAAAGAAAGAAAATATGTTATGTGGACATGTGTCCGGAAACGCTTACTTTCCTTGTTAGAGCTCATTTTATTACTCATCTTCAAATCACATTAATCATGGAATGGAAACACACAGCAACAGAACGTACCAGCGTGACTTCAAACACTTTGTTACAGGAAATGTTCAAAATGTCCTCCGTTAGCGAGGATACATGCATCCACCCTCCGTCGCATGGAATCCCTGATGCGCTGATGCAGCCCTGGAGAATGGCGTATTGTATCACAGCCGTCCACAATACGAGCACGAAGAGTCTCTACATTTGGTACCGGGGTTGCGTAGACAAGAGCTTTCAAATGCCCCCATAAATGAAAGTCTAGAGGGTTGAGGTCAGGAGAGCGTGGAGGCCATGGAATTGGTCCGCCTCTACCAATCCATCGGCCACCGAATCTGTTGTTGAGAAGCGTACGAACACTTCGACTGAAATGTGCAGGAGCCTCATCGTGCATGAACCACATGTTGTGTCGTTCTTGTAAAGGCACATGTTCTAGCAGCACAGGTAGAGTATCCCGTATGAAATCATGATAACGTGCTCCATTGAGCGTAGGTGGAAGAAACTAAAATGAGCTCTAACATGGAAATTAAGCGTTTCCGGACACATTCCACATAACATCTTTTCTTTATTTCTGTATGACGAACGTTTCCTGAAAGTTTGGCCGTAAAATATAAGCAAATATAATTCTAGCTGTGGAAATGCTCTCGTCTACAAGACTAAAATCCCATCGTTCGAGCTGGCTAACTTTTCTCTCTCTCTTTTTCTTTTCTTTCTTTTTTTTTTTTTAAGGAATATTGTTGACAAGATTGAAGGTTACGCAAATCAAGAAGCTGAGTTCTTTATTCAATATTCATCCATTAAAACGTTGCAGCAGTGCTCCCCATTCACATATGTTTGAATTTTGGAATATTGCCCCTGTACAGATCTATCTTCAAGAAAGCAGTTTGCAAACCATTCTCTTCTTAATGCGGTCTGCTTCGAATAATTACTGCTGTTAATGATAATAATTATTACTGTTAACGTTAATAATTGTTGGTGTTAGTAAAAAAGTGTCATCACCATCTAAAAGCGCATCTTATAGCATGCCGAGTGTTCTCGATTGTAGTGTACGCAATGTGATATTTTCAGTTCTGGCGACAGTGCTTCATGCATTACAGTATCTTTATTCCTTATCGAATAATTAACTCTGTTTAGAAGAACGTGAAAAGCTCTGGTAACATTCTAAGATAATTAAAAGAACTTCTTGGGTCTTCCTCTATAAATTATTTCAGCAAGGATGCTGAGCAACCGAGCTGACGTCTTTCCTTCATCCAGTCACAAATCGAAACACGTTTCTTATTTTTTTCTTATGTAGCGATTCCACGCAACAAGCTTTAACTCCATCACATCTAGTGCGGCGTGCAGCTGTCAAAACTTTCATTCAGACACGACTCAGCAACCAGCAAAACGACGAAACTGAAGTGTATACTGTTTTCGCCGTGTCTACAGTCAAATATGAAACCATTTGGGTGCAGCTCATTCCACGAAACGAGTGGCGCAACCCAATGTCGTCGTGTAAACTAGGCTTAATACAGATTGTTTCCGGACCTCGGCTGTTCACTGTAAAATGACGAATCAAAATGCCTTCAGCTGTCTAAATATTCAGTTGTTACTTCATTCAAGCAACTAATTTCAGCGCTACATTACGCTATCTTCAGGCCCCCTGACCGACGTGCAGGAAAAATCCCAGCTCTGGAATGTTTGTCTAAAAGTCGGCAAGTGATGAGTGAATGGATCACTGTGTCAAAAATCTACGGATACTAGTCACTGAATGCTGCCCCTTATTTTGACTGGATCAGAGGTTGTATTCTTCCTAACGCCCGTCAGGGAGCCTGAAGATGGCGTAATGTAGGGCTGAAAGTGGTTGCTCAAATAAAATTACAAATGGAAATTTAGACGGCTCGAGGTACTTTCATTCGACGTTTCATTTTTAAAATCGTTGTAAGGGTCCAGGCCAGAGGGCATTCCCTGGATGACATCGTCATATTGGAAGACACAGTGCCCTAACACAAGAAAGCATCTGTCCTTGGGGATCATGTCCAACCCTACACGTAGTTTGTTATTCCTCGGCACAATTGCAGTTACCAGCAAGACAGTGCAACGTGTCACACAGCTTGCAGTGTACGTGCGATGTCTGAAGAGCACCACGATGAGTTTACCGTACTCCCCTGCCCACCAAACTCCCCGCATTAAAACCCAGTCGAGAACCCATGGGGCCACCTCAGTCGGGCTGTTTGTGCCATGGATCCCCTCAATGCGGCCATAGTGGCCGATCGGTTCTAGGCGCTACAGTCTGGAACCGCGCGACCGCTACGGTCGCAGATTCGAATCCTGCCTCGGGGATGGATGTGTGTGATGTCCTTAGGTTAGTTAGATTTAAGTAGTTCTAATTTCTAGGGGACTAATGACTTCAGAAGTTAAGTCCCATAGTGCTCAGAGCCATTTGAAGCATTTGACCACTTAGCAATAAATAATTGAGTTAATAACGAGCATCAAAACCCATACAGGCATTAGTCACTGACTCTCTTTCTGGACATCTCGCAGCGGTCCCTGCTGCAAAAGATAGTTATTCAGGCTTTTCACGGCTGGTCACATTAACGTGAGTGGAAAATGTAGCTTTACGCCCTGCATATAATAATATTAATAATAGGGGTTATGTAGAAATTGTACCAAGAAAAATAAAAGTAAGAAATGAAGTAATCAGAGACAGAATGAATGTTGAAAATCCATCAAAACGTCTTTTCTGTGGATGCAAAACGAAAAAAAAAAAAAATCTCCACGAACGCCTAGTGATAATGTATTTCAGCTGGTTATCACATTTTTAGCGTAATATCAAAGGAATGTTAGATTTCATGTCGGTAACGATTTCAGAAGAGACAGGATCCTTGGAAGGGGCAGGACCGAGGAAACACAATAGCCAGTGACTTTGCATAGAGAAACGTCATGCATTTGCCTGATGTGGATGCCTGAAACATGTAATTTAAACTCAATACGATAACACGTGCTAGACCCGCACCCACTTCTCTCGGGTTTACGATATCTGACAGACTGAGCACGTCCAAAATATTAACTGGTTCTTTAATTTTTATTTTTCTCCACACGTTCAACTGACCTGAAAAGTTTTACACAAATAGGCAAGTGATCAAACATGTTTTGTAAGTGGGAGTCTGAAAACGTTAAGCCTTTTTATAAAGACAGGAACGCTGATTTAATTTTTACAAGAAGCTGTTAAGCAAGTGCTTTTTTTACCGAAAGCCAATGACGCGAAACGACAGCCGATGAAGTTCATTAGCAGAAAAAGCTTCTGATTAACGGCAAACGTAGGGCTGGCAGCATGACCGATAGACATTAAGAAATCCCTACGCCTTGCTTTCGGGGCTTTAAAAAAAAAAAAGAAAATCAGTAGACAGAGAGATAAAGAGAACAGAAACAGAGAGATACTGAGGCCAAGAGAAAGTAGATTAAAGAGAAGGATTCCGCGAAAGAATGGAGGTAATAAAGAATGAACATTTATACATATAACTGCTTCACGTTTCAGAACTTACTAAATAATTTGATGTATTTTTGCCATGAGAACATTTTGCACAATTTGGTTGAGAATTGTTATTTACAATAGGTTGAGTGAGGCACAAATAGTTGCTATAATGGGCTATCATAATCAAGTGATTTATTTTTTCAATTTGCTACGTAAATGAATCTTTTAATTGGCAAGATTAGCCCACTAGATTTGACAGAATATTTTTGTCTCGTCAGGCGTCTCAGAGGCGCTGTTCATCCATATTCAGAGCAAGTGCATTTTCGTTGGTCCAACAAGATAAGGAGAAATTCACCATCGACCCATATACTTATCCACTCTATCAGTTCTTGCGCGCCAAAAAATCGTGCTGTTTGTGTAACAAATTTTTATATTATCATTTTACATAAACCAAAACCATTCAAAGGATTTGTGTTCACCTTGACAGACAGGAACGCAGCGTGGGATAGCCGCGCGGTCTAAGGGCGCCTTGTCACGATCGGTCCGTACGCCTCCCCCCGTCGGAGGTTCGAGTCCTCCCTCGGGCATGGGTGTGTGTGTGTGTGTGTGTGTGTGTGTGTGTTGTCCATATTGTAAATTAGTGTAAGTTAGATTAAGTAGTGTGTAGGCTTAGGGATCAATGACCTCTGCAGTTTGGTCCCATAAAAAAAACAGACGGGAACACATTAACTATTTGCATTTCCTTGCTGTGAAGCCAAATAGTGACCTTTTCTGGAACAAAAGAAGAATTAAGCAAATGCTGCATATATTTGGTTCATTCATAGGTTTTGCTATCAGGTAATATTAAATTATTTTTATCTATCGATAAATAGAATGATCTTCTCACTTCGATCGTATTTTTCGTCATCGCATACATAAATTTATGCGAAACTCGTTTAGGCTACACGATGGTTCACATTTAGTAACAATTAAACGTTAATGCTTTTGTTGTGGTCTTCAATTTGAAGAAATTGAAGGTACTTACTGGGAAGCATTTCGAATAGGAAACTACATTCCGAAAAATTACCGTCTGCTTGATGTAAATTGAGCTAAATCATTCCGCTTTGATGTGTAAAACGAAACAGAAAGACACAAACGCAAAATGATCATTCAGTTACCAGAGGATATATGGAGATAATACCGGGTTCGGTGGCGAAGTGGTTAAGGCATTGAACCTTCATTTGCGACGCGTCTCTGGCTATCCTAATTTAGGTTTCCCGTGATTTCCCTAAATCGATTCAGGCAAATGCCGGGATGGTTCAATTTAAAGGGCACTATCGCTTTCCTTCTCCATCCTTCCCTAATCCGAGCTTGTGATCCGTCTCTAATGACCTCGTTGTCAAAGGGACGTTAAACACTAATCTCCTCTTCCTCCTCCTCCTCATTTGGGAGGTGCGTGGTTCAGATTCATAGTTTTTCCTTGGTTTCCCTATATCGCTTGAGATGAATGCCAGAATACACTGAATTTGCCTGAGCGCCATTCTTAAATTTTGGTTTCTCTAATCTGTGGACTGGAAATTATCACTTCAAAGTGCCCCCTGTCAGACTTCGTGACAGAGTCCCAATTTTGCGAAATCCAGACACTGAAGAAACTCACGGACTGTTGGTAAACCGCCTCTTGTGTGATGGTGCAACTCATTTCGCTTCGGTGACTGTGCTTTGAAGACTTTTTATAGCCCTGGCGGGGCGGTGCGCTCCCGAGGGTAACCCTTCGTAGCACTTTGTCTAGCGACAATTTGCGGACGGAGGCATGTAGTGAGCTCGTAGGGAACTTCACATTTTTCGTTCCTCCGCAAATTAAAGGGCACCCTTCATGTTACTACATAGGTTCCATACAATTTCTGTCGTTACAAATACGAATGAAGACTTCAAGAATGGCATTTGCTGTTAAATTTACGTAAATATTGCCGAATGCTAGCTTTTATTATCCGCACATACTTACTTCACCACGGAACTGAACCTGCGGAATAGTAAAGACAATGGACACGTATTCGGCAGTTGCGAGTAATCGGTATCTTGTACAGCCACGCGGATTTTCTGGTTTGCCCAAATAGTTTCAGACTAATTACAGGAATCACACACGGAGGAGTTCTTTACCGGACATAGTTCCGAGTTATCATTTATCAATAAACGTAGTCACCGTATTACACTTGCTGTAAGAGCGATTTTACAAATGTCAAACACAACCAAACTGAATAGGCATTTGCATTTGTTCACGTTGTCCAATAAGTTAAATAAATCGTTGATCTTACCATTCACAGAAAAATTTACAAATTAGTTCTTCATGCCTGTAACAACACTCTTCGACGCTCATATTAAACATACGAGGGCTGTCCATAAAGTAAGAATGATCGCGAAATGGAAACCACTGTGATAATCAGAAATATTTTATCTGCAACAGTTAGCTACAGCTTTCAGCCACTGCTCTACATAGTCACCACTCCGACTTGTACATTTGTCGTAGTGTTGTACCAACTTTCCAATACCCTCGTCATAGAAGGCAGCCACCTGTCCTTCCCGCCAATTATCTACGCTCATCTATAGCTCGTTGTCTGTGCGAAAATGTTGTCTTCGTAGCCAGTAGTTAATGTGAGCAGAGATGAGACACAGAGGGAGCCAATTACGGGCTGCAGTGCGGGTGATCAAACTCTTCCCACCGAAAACGCTGCAGGAGCATCGCGACCGAGAATTGTCACGAAGTAGGAACCGTATGACAGTTCAGTAATGTGGGCTGCATAACATCAGGCGAAATCTGTCATCAGGACCTCATACTTTGCGGGAGACACTATTTTCTGCACATCTTTATGTGCTCCCCATGCGCTCAGAACTGAAAAGAGCGAAGTGATGCAACCGACAGGTGTACTAAAGACACTGTCGAAGACATCGGTGCAAAGCTTCATCGGGTTTTCATAGTCGTTTCCATTTCGCGACCGATCGGAACTTACTTTCTGGACACCCCTCGTACATAAAACATATATCAAATTATTTCACAGATCTTAAACGCTTCGTATAGCCCTAGTGCAGTAAGCACTCTGAACTTGAACACAAGCGAACAAACACATTCACCTGGTTGCCATCAAACTAAAATTTAATTCTCTTATATACATCGCATCATCTGTATGCACCCTTGGCCCTAGCAGTGGACAAAGCCTTGAAAAAATAAAAATAAAATGGGGGAAATAGGAATTACTTCATAACTCAAGAAACATCAGATTTGCTTACATCGCTTAAAGATGTACGTAATGAACAAGTGAAGCCAAACTTCACATTAACTAAAACAGGGGAGGTGCGAGGAAAAACCTTGTTATTGTAAACGAACGCCTCACTTGTTCTGGATTTAATTACACTGAGGAACTAGTTTCACAAGACACAGATTCACAATACAAGGGAACACTAACGCGACGCATTACTAAGCGCGGGCATGTCTAAAAGACACCACTGACAAAGACAACACCTTAATATTCAATATGGAAACTTAAAACAACGTCGTTCATACATCGACCTACCACACTGTCTTCTAAGCAGCGTCACTCAAAGGTGAACAATACAGTGTTTGCCACAAAACGTCGCTTTAACACTGTTAACCCGCAGTTCAGGTAGGAGACACCCTGCTTAACTGGCATGCAGCAGTAAAGAGGAAAACAGACAGATAGCCTCTACCAGTACAGATACTCGGTGAACAATAGACCATGAATCGAATGGCGATCGCTGTTGTGGTCCTCTCGTAATCACAGGCACAAAACACGCGTTATCACAGTCTAACATAACAGTCGCGACATTGTGTCCCTTTCTTGTTACCCACTGCGACTGTAGCGCGCCAAGAGGCCAGGAAGTTGAGTTAGGCGAGATCTGGTGAAAGAGAAAGCGAATCGTTGTTGTCTATTTTTTTTACAAGTGGGGGACTCTGTAGTGTAATAAATTGCTGCAACAACAAGAAGAAGATACCACATTTGTCTTTTTTTAGGTTTCCTAATGACCTTAGGAGGTGTGAACCGCAACATTACAGTATAGTTTATTTATGATTTACTTGTAACGTACAGAAATTCACCGGAGAATGTCGTGTTCTTTGAGTACAAAACAATTGTATTGTGTATTGAACTGGGGACCTAGAAACGACGGAAAGGCTTCGCTCCTGCCGTAGGCCTCAGTGGTTCACAACCTCACAACAGGCTACAGCAGTTCACTCACCCCACCGCCGCCCCACACCAAACCCAGGGTTATTGTGCTGTTCGGCCCCAGTGGACAACCCACACATAACTCCGCAGGAACGTCTCATACCAGACTTGTGTAACCCCAAATGTTTGCGTGGTAGAGTAATGATGGTCTACGCGTATGTAGAGACACTGTTTGCGCAGCAATTGCTGACATAGTGTAACTGAGGCGAAATAAGGGGAACCAGCCCGCATTCGCCGAGGCAGGTGGAAAACCGCCTTTAAAACCATCCACAGGCTGGCCGGCACACCGGACCTCGACACGAATCCGCCCGGCGGATTCGTGAACAAAACAATTGCTAGTGATCAGCAGAAGACCAGACCTCTTACAGGAAGGCATCACATATCTAGCTACTCGAAAACGTGAAGTTTTCTTCAGCACGCCTCCAGTCAATTCAGTCAGTGTGGAACATAGTAAACGTGTATACAATGCATTACCTATATTATTTAATGTAGCAGATAAGCTACCACAACAGTAGCTGAAGAAAAAACCACACAGACGTGATAATAATTGAGCAGACGGAATAAAACTGTTTCCCAACACAGAAGAAACCAGTTCCACAATTTTTGCTACATCTGAGCCACAAACGGCAAGAATATTCAACACATTCGCTTTTGATGCACAGTAATTACATTTACAAAATATTAATGTATTAAGGAGTCGAGTGAAGTTAAGACTGTGCGAAATATAAGGCTCCCTATAAAGATGTTACGTACCAAGGAAAGTGTCTGTCATAAGAATAGACAACAAAAGAAACTTATTCTTCTACTTCTTTGTTGTAGGGCATCGTGGAATATTCCCATTTCAGCCCATATGGTTTCATGAAGTTCCGATAGGTGGCAGCGATATACGTAGCCTTCAAAATGTCATATGTAACGGATCAGCGTTCCAGTCAAAGAGCTTTATATTCTCTTGTTTTCATCGGAACAAGCTACAATTGTATGTAATGTATTTCTTGATCAGTAACTTGTAGCTTATGTCACTCAATAACGGAGGTTCGGCTATTTTTACATGTATTTCATGACCATTCATGTCTCTTGACAATTCACTAACGCTTGGAACACAAAAATGTAATAACTATTTCGCTACATAACTAGAAAAATAATTAAAAGAAATTGTAGTTTTACGTCTGCTTTCTCGCCACTTGGGGCACTAGTGTCGCATCGTCAGATGGTAACAATTATCACAGCGGTGAGTGTCGCGACTGTGTATGTTAGACTGTGATAATATCTTCCCGTCACTCCTGCATCCATCCGAGCGCGACAAGAATGTCGTGCACCGGCTCGCCATATTTTGTGTACGGCAGCGAGAAAGACGGCAGACAGCGAGACTGCACTCATTGCCCGTAATTCCGCAGCGTCCGTCTGGGCATCATACTCCGTACACGGCAGAGAAAAATGGTGGGCACACAAACTGCATTCGTTGCTGGTATCTGCGAACCATGCATCCAGATGCCGTACTCCATATACAACAGCGAGCAGATCACACACAGATGGCACGCAACCGTTGCCAGAGACTCGGCGCTGCCCTCTTGGCTTAGCGGTCGCACCTCGGTGGCTCCGTACACTGGCTGCTTGTTGCGCAACGCACTGCAGCCGACAGGCAGTGCTCTGACTTCCTCGTCCCCAGAGAGTCTGTAACTGGCTTCGCACTAGCTGACAGCGCTTCACTTCTGCCTTCACTACAGATAACACTCGCCACATTGCAGTCGCGGCAAGCCCTCTGTTATACACTGAAGCGCCAAAGAAATTGGCATAGGCATGTGTATTCAACTACAGAGATATGGAAACAGGCAGAATACGGCGCTGCGGTCGGCAACGCCTATGTAAGACAACGGCCCCGCGGGGTAGCCGCGCGGTCTAGGGTCCTAGTCACGGAAGGCGCGGCTCCCCCCGTCGGAGGTTCGAGTCCTCCCTCGGGCATGGATGGGTGTTGTCCTTAGTGTAAGTTAAAGTTAGATTAAGTAGTGCGTAAGAACCGGTGACCTTAGCAGATTGGTCCCATAAGACCTTACCACAAATTTCCAAATGTTTATAAGACATCAAGTGTCTGGCGCAGTCGTTAGATCGCTTACTGCTGCTACATTCGTAGGTTATCAAGATTTAAGGGAGTTGAACGTGGTGTTATAGTCGGCGCACGAGCGGTGGGACACAGCACCTCCGAGGAACAATGAAGTGGGGAATCTGTTAAAACATCTGATCTCCAATATCGCTGCTGTCGGAAAAAGATCCTCCAAGAACGGGACCAACGGCGATTGAAAATCGTTCAACGTGATAGAAGTTCAACCTTTCCGCAAATTGCTGCGGATTTCACTGTCGGGCTATCGATAAATACCAGCATGTGAATCATTCAACGAAACGTCATCGATATGGGCTTTCAGAGCCGAAGGTCCCCTCGTGTACCCTTGATGACTGCACGACACAAAGCTTTAGGCCTCGCCTGGAGTGTTGATGACTGGAAACATGTTGCCTGGTCGGACGAGTCTCGTTTCAAATTGTATCGAGTGGATGGACATGTACGGGTATGGAGACAACCTCATGAATCCATGGATCCTGCATGTCAGCAGCGGGCTGTTCAAGCTGGTGCAGGCTCTGTAATGGTGTGGGGCGTGTGCAATTGGAGTGACGTAAGACACGTGACACGTCTATATACGACTCTTGACAGGTGACACGTACGTAAGTACCCTATCTGATCACCTGCTTCCATTCATGTCCATTGTGCATTACGGTGAACTTGGGCAATTCCAGCAGCACAATGCGACATCCCATACTCCCAGAATTGCTACAGAGTGGCTCCAGGAACACTCCTCCGAGTATAAACATTTCCACTGGCCACCAAATTCCCCAGACATGAACAGTATTGAGTATATCTGGGATGCCCTGAAACGTACTGTTCAGAAGAGATCTCCACCCCCTCGTACTCATACTGATTTATGGACAGCCCTGCAGGATTCGTGGTGTCAGTTCCCTCCAATCGGTAGTAGTACCGACATTAGTCGAATCCATGCCATGTCGTGTTGCAGCACTTCTGCGTGCTCGCGGGGGCGCTAAACCATATTAAACAAGTGTACCATTTCCTTTTGCTCTTCCGTGTAAATGGCAGAGAAATTCCTGGAACAGCTCAAATATCATATGAGATATCCACCCATCGAATGGCAGCATTAGCCCTGCCAGATAAGGTGACAGACGTTATTTTAAATTCAAAAATGTTATTTACATTGTTTGTCGCCTTTATTAAGGGCAACAGTTTTACACTTTGTGAGGTAACGGGTCAGTTGTGGCGCCCTGGAAATATTATATGTTTGGAGTTGGGACGGCCGCACAGGACACTTGTAAAGCCGCGGCCCGGCAGCGACCACGTGGTGCTGAACGTTATCTTATCAACCACGTGATGCCGCACAACGGCCGGTCCAGTCACGTGGCTGAGTATTCCACGGAGACGCTGTGTTGATGAAGGAGACACGCCGGGAGTGCCAAAGATGGTGGACTTTGTGAAACCTTAATGGCAGCCATTTCACAGTTCATATAGAAATTAATAGTAGCCAGATGAATCATGATATCTCAAAAAGAAACCTGTACATTACTATTATTTGCACGACGATTCTGATTGTGTAATCAGATTTTCAATATCTATATTAGTTTAAAGTTTAGTATCTGACGGTAAATTATACAAGTAACACCCAGCAACGAATTTCTAAAATATAAACGCTTCATCCGATTTGAAGAAATTGGTTAAATATTTAGTGTGTTTTAGAAAGCACAGAGACATTAGGCTACTGTCCTACATTTCGTTCTGTTCCTTTGATATATGTTTATTTAATTTGTTTATAAATCTAATAATGTGTGTTAGAGCGTGTTTATGTTCCAGCCATAGGAATATTTAATTAATTTCAAGTTATTTAAATGTAAATCCAGTATTTTGAATGTTTTTCATTATGTTTGTGTGGGTGCGTTAGCTTGAAGACATGGCGCGAGCGCTATAGCCAATCACAGCGCTCGTGAATGGGTAGACTGGATGGAAGCGGGAGAAGAGCATCGTTTCGAGAGAGGACAGAGAAGTTCGGGAGACTGCGGCGCGAGGGACAGTCGCACGGGACACGAGAAGTGCTGGACGCGACGGCGCGACGGACGCACAGTCTCGGGAAGTACTTGGAGAGTGGAGCGGTTTGCGCGTGGTCGCGGCAGATAGAAATATTTCGGAGTGCCAACTTGTGCACTTGTGAGATTTCCGTGGCTAGTACAGTAAAAACGTAGTGTGCGTTTAGAAGTGAATATCTCGCGAGCTATGTGGTTGTTCATAGCTAATTATGTGCAGTAGGAATCTATTGTTTCCCTGTTATTCAACTTACACTCCTGGAAATTGAAATAAGAACACCGTGAATTCATTGTCCCAGGAAGGGGAAACTTTATTGACTCATTCCTGGGGTCAGATACATCACTTGATCACACTGACAGAACCACAGGCACATAGACACAGGCAACAGAGCATGCACAATGTGGGCACTAGTACAGTGTATATCCACCTTTCGCAGCAATGCAGGCTGCTATTCTCCCATGGAGACGATCGTAGAGATGCTGGATGTAGTCCTGTGGAACGGCTTGCCATGCCATTTCCACCTGGCGCCTCAGTTGGACCAGCGTTCGCGCTGGACGTGCAGACCGCGTGAGACGACGCTTCATCCAGTCCCAAACATGCTCAATGGGGGACAGATCCAGAGATCTTGCTGGCCAGGGTAGTTGACTTACACCTTCTAGAGCACGTTGGGTGGCACGGGATACATGCGGACGTGCATTGTCCTGTTGGAACAGCAAGTTCCCTTGCCGGTCTAGGAATGGTAGAACGATGGGTTCAATGACGGTTTGGATGTACCGTGCACTATTCAGTGTCCCCTCGACGATCACCAGTGGTGTTCGGCCAGTGTAGGAGATCGCTCCCCACACCATGATGCCGGGTGTTGGCCCTGTGTGCCTCGGCCGTATGCAGTCCTGATTGTGGCGCTCACCTGCACGGCGCCAAACACGCATACGACCATCATTGGCACCAAGGCAGAAGCGACTCTCATCGCTGAAGACGACACGTCTCCATTCGTCCCTCCATTCACGCCTGTCGCGACACCACTGGAGGCGGGCTGCACGATGTTGGGGCGTGAGCGGAAGACGGCCTAACGGTGTGCGGGACCGTAGCCCAGCTTCATGGAGACGGTCGCAAATGGTCCTCGCCGATACCCCAGGAGCAACAGTGTCCCTAATTTGCTGGGAAGTGGCGGTGCGGTCCCCTACGGCACTGCGTAGGATCCTACGGTCTTGGCGTGCATCCGTGCGTCGCTGCGGTCCGGTCCCAGGTCGACGGGCACGTGCACCTTCCGCCGACCACTGGCGACAACATCGATGTACTGTGGAGACCTCACGCCTCACGTGTTGAGCAATTCGGCGGTACGTCCACCCGGCCTCCCGCATGCCCACTATACGCCCTCGCTCAAAGTCCGTCAACTGCACATACGGTTCACGTCCACGCTGTCGCGGCATGCTACCAGTGTTAAAGACTGCGATGGAGCTCCGTATGCCACGGCAAACTGGCTGACACTGACGGCGGCGGTGCACAAATGCTGCGGAGCTAGCGCCATTCGACGGCCAACACCGCGGTTCCTGGTGTGTCCGCTGTGCCGTGCGTGTGATCATTGCTTGTACAGCACTCTCGCAGTGTCCGGAGCAAGTATGGTGGGTCTGACACACAGGTGTCAATGTGTTCTTTTTTCCATTTCCAGGAGTGTATATTTTATTTAATTGTTGGACTATCGACACCAATAAGTGTTTTGCAGAAATATACCGCATTCTCAAAAGTATTTCTGCTATCGTACTCGTCATTTAAAGTCGTTAAGATAGTACCTGCAGATTTTATTTAATTGCAATCTTTCATTTATAAACGTCTATGTTACCCGGGTTCCCGGGTTCGATTCCCGGTGGGGTCAGGGATTTTCTCTGCCTCGTGATGGCTGGGTGTTGTGTGATGTCCTTAGGTTAGTTAGGTTTAAGTAGTTCTAAGTTCTAGGGGACTGATGACCTAAGATGTTAAGTCCCATAGTGCTCAGAGCCATTTTTGATCGTCTATGTTACGTTCAAAATTCGCTATTGCCGAGTGATAGGAACTTCGACCAATCGATTCAGGTGTGTATTCTTATCGTATACTGTAGACTCAGCTGTATTTGGCTTGTAATGCGGCAACTATGTATCCCAGCCCCTAGACAACGAAATAAGCCGAAACTTTTAATATTTCAACTCTGAGTCGGAGGATGCGTAGTTGCGGGACACCACATTCTTTCATCATTTTATTTTGAAAGCCCGAAACTTGATCTAGAAAATATAACAGCAGAATGCAATATACAGACGGTCATTCCACTGAGCCCTTTTTCCTGATGGTTCCTGTACACTGATGTGTCAAAAGTCATGGGACAGCGATATGCACATATACAGATGCAGTAGTATAGCGTACACAAGGTAGAAAAGGGCAATTCATTGGCGTCGCTGTCGTGTGATTCATGTGAAGAGGTTTCCGATATGATTACGACCGCACGACGGGGATTAACAGACTATGAACGCGGAATGGTAGCTGGAGCTAGACGCTTGGGACATTCCGGAAGTAATTAGGGAATTTAATATTGCTAGATCTGCAGTGTCAAGAGTGTGCCGAGATTACTGAATTTTGGCCGATGGCTCTCACTTAACGACCGTGAATTGCGGCCTTTGTTTAGACTTATCAGTGCTAACAGATAAGCAACACTGCATGAAATAACCATAGAAATCAATGTGGGACGTACGACGGACGTATGCGTTAGGGTAGTGCGGCGAAATTTGGAGTCAATGAGCTACTGCAGCAGACGGCCGTTGCGAGTTCCTTTGCTAACAGAAAGACGCCTGAGGGGCCTATCCTGGGTTTGTGACCATAGCATTTGGACCCTAGATCACAGGAAAACCGTGGCCGGGTCAGATGAATCCAGATTTCAGTTGGTAAGAGCTCATGGTTGGATTCGAGTGTGGCGCGGACCCCACGAAGTGAAGGACGCAAGTTATCAACAAGACATCGTTCAAGGTGGTGACTCCATAATGGTGTAGGCTGTGTTTACATGGAATGGACCGAACCCATCATTGACTGAAAATGGTCATGTTGGGCTACTTGGAGATCATTTGCAGCCATTCATGGTCTTCATGTTACCCAACAACGATGGAATTTTCATGGATGACAATGAACCATGTCATTGGGCCACAATTGTTCACGATTGGTTTAAAGAACACTCTGGGCAATTCGATCGACGGATTTGGCCAGTTATATCGCCATACGTGAATCCCACCAAACATTTTATGTGATAAAATCGAGAGGTCAGTTCGTGCTCAAAATCCTGCACCGGCAACACTTTCGCAATTACGGACGGCTATATAGGCAGCATTGCTCAATATTTCAGCAACGAATTGTTGAGTCCATGTCACGTCGATTTGCGACACTACGCACTAAATGAAGACCCGACACGATGTTAGGAGGTATTCCATGACTTTTGGCGCCTCCATATATTTCTAATCGGTCGCAATTGTATCTGACTTAAAACTTCCGGGCTGATATGCCGTGGTCGAAGTATAAAACACTCTCCTGACGTTTCGTCTCCGACTGCGGGAGACACCCTCGGAGGTAAAGCGGCAGTTCGCGAACTGCCGCTTTACCTCCGAGGATGTCTCCCGCAGTCGGAGACGAAACGTCAGGAGAGTGTTTTATACTTCGACCACGGCCTATCAGCCCGGAAGTTTTAAGTGAAGACAATACCGGCCGTGAAAGCTTACATTGTATGAATTGTATCTGAATTTCCGCTGCACTGACATCAGTTTTTCTCTCCGTATTGGAGCCAACCTGTTTTGGGATTTTGTGTAAATCCGACAATAAGCGGACAACTGTCGTTCTACCGCTGCTGATGTTGGTGATATACCGGGTGATCAAAAAGTCAGTATAAATTTGAAAACTGAATAAATCACGGAATAATGTAGATAGAGAGGTACAAATGGACACACATGCTTGGAATGACATGGGGTTTTATTAGAACCAAAAAAATACAAAAGTTGAAAAAATTTCCGACAGATGGCGCTTCATCTGATCAGAATAGCAATAATTAGCATAACAAAGTAAAACAAAGCAAAGATGATGTTCTTTACAGGAAATGCTCAATATGTCCACCATCATTCCTCAACAATAGCTGTAGTCGAGGAATAATGCTGTGAACAGCACTGTAAAGCATGTCCGGAGTTATGGTGAGGCATTGGCGTCGGATGTTGTCTTTCAGCATCCCTAAAGATGTCGGTCGATCACGATACACTTGCGACATCAGGTAACTCAAAGTCAATAATCGCACGGACTGAGGTCTGGGGACCTGGGAGGCCAAGCATGACGAAAGTGGCGGCTGAGCACACGATCATCACCAGACGACGCGAGCAAGAGATCTTTCACTCGTCTAGCAATATGGGGTGATTTTTTTGGTTCTAATAAAACCCCGTGTCATTCCAATCATGTGTGTCAATTTTTACCTCTCTATCTACGTTATTCCCTGGTTTATTAGGTTTTCAAATTTATACTGACTTTTTGATCACCCGGTATTTAAAATCATGGGTGCCCACAAAGATTGCTTAGGGTGCAGCCCTCGGCACAAGCTCGGTGGAGAAATGTGGTAAGTAGTAGCTCAGAAACAATCTATGGAAAAGAAAGCAACACCAACTAGAAATTCGGCTAGATTTGCTGCAGTAAGCCCGGAAATAAGTTGAAGCAATTTACTTGATGTTGTTATAACAGCCACTGTTTGACTTTCCTCGTCTGCAGTAACAGCTCCTCTATTATAACGAGAGTCCAAAGACGTTACTACTGGTGGATCATTTTGCACGTAAACTTCACGACAGCCTTTTGTAACCGATTGGTCTTCTGCTGAAAATATTTTACTCTCGTTCAGAATTCCCTCTACTTTACCTGAAATCACAGTAAAAAGCTCACGCACAAAACGGCACTGTCTCCTCGTGCTCGCATATGGCATCACGTATAAGTTTCAGGACTTGCAAAGCCTCTTCCACTTTCTGCCAAGTTTCTTCCTTTAGCATGGCGGTCTTCATGGGCTTGTTGAAATGTACGCTGGGGCAAACAATTGATTCTAGTTCAGCTTCTTTAACAAGCTGTGAAAACTTAGTATTTCAGTAGCACATCGCGTTCGAGATGGAAGTTTGATTGCGACTGATGGTGTAGTTTGTTTGTCCTGTCTCTCAACTTCCAGTGTTACCTTGAGAACATGGCTGTGTTTCAAAGACTTAATTGCCTCTTTGACAACACTTTTAAGTTCATGAAGTACTCCCAGAGTCAAATATTTTTTATCAGTAGGTTGATACTGTGTACTGCGCAGCCTATGCTGGCGATGTGTGGATACCGTTGGGGTAAAATGTTGCCTGCTGCCAGCATATTTTAAGTATTGTCTGATACAACACCGACTAACTTTTCAATACCTATCTTATCAATAACATCTGTGGTAGTACCCATGTGGTATTGGACAGCTTCCTTTTGCTTTTCAGAACGAATGCGCTTGTACGGAATTGGATCCGGAGCGGTTATTGTGAAACTAACCATAGTATGGCCCACGACATCCGTCCAGTTATCCACAGTTAATACGAGCGAATGTCACCTGTGGATGTCCTGCATAACAGCTGCCGGTACATGTTGTAATTCAGCTTCTAGAAGGCATCCAAGTGGGTCTCATAACTGCGTTGTATATTTTGAAAGATATCTCGCCAGTATTTGGATTTTAACAGTGAAAGCAGCAACACATGATGCATAGACTACTCTAGAAATACTTAAAACTTCTCCGTCTTTGACAGTAAGTAAAAGATGGAACAGCCGATGACTGTATGGGCAACAGTACGTCAGGCATCTTAAATGCCTGTGGGGACCAGAACGTGCTCGCTGTTGCAGAAAAAGTGGGCTAGACCGAACGTGAGGAGAGGGGCTAGTGTAACTGTTTAATAAAAACCATACAAAAATGCACGGAAGTATGTTTTTTAACACAAACCAACGTTTTTTTTAAATGGAACCACGTTAGTTTTGTTAGCACATCTCAACATATAAACAAATACGTAATCAGTGCCGTTTGTTGCATTGTAAAATGTTAATTACATCCGGAGATATTGTAACCTAAAGTTGACGCTTGAGTACCACTCCGCTGTTCGATCGTGTGTATCGGAGAGCACCGAATTACGTAGGCATCCAAAGGGAACGGTGATGGACCTTAGGTACAGAAGAGACTGGAACAGCACATTACGTCCACATGCTAACATCTTTTTATTGGTCTTTTTCACTGATGCACATGTACATTACCATGAGGGGTGAGGTACACGTACACACGTGGTTTCCGTTTTCAATTACGGAGTGGAATAGAGTGTGTCCCGACATGTCAGGCCAATAGATGTTCGCCGGCCGCGGTGGTCTCGCGGTTCTAGGCCCGCAGTCCGGAACCGCGCGACTGCTACGGTCGCAGGTTCGAATCCTGCCTCGGGCATGGATGTGTGTGATGTCCTTAGGTTAGTTAGGTTTAAGTAGTTCTAAGTTCTAGGGGACTGATGAACACAGCTGTTAAGTCCCATAGTGCTCAAAGCCATTTGAACCATTTGAACCAATAGATGTTCAATGTGGTGGCCATCATTTGCTGCACACAATTGCAATCTCTGGCGTAATGAATATCGTACACGCTGCAGTACATCTCGTGTAATGTCGCCGCAGGCTACCACAATACGTTGTTTCATATCCTCTGGGGTTTTAGGCACATCACGGTACACATTCTCCTTTAACGTACCCCACAGAAAGAAGTCCAGAGTTGTAATATCAGGAGAACGGGCTGGCCAATTTATGCGTCCTCCACGTCCTATGAAACGCCCGTCGAACGTGTACCTCACCCCTCATGGTAATGTACATATGCGTCAGTGAAAAAGACCAATAAAAAGGTGTTAGCATGTGGACGTAATTTGCTGTTCCAGTCTCTTCTGTACCTAAGGTCCATCATCGTTCCCTTTGGATGCCTACGTAATTCGGTGCTCTCCGATACACACGATCGAACAGCGGAGGAGTGGTACTCAAGCGTCAACTTTAGATTACAATATCTCCGGATGTAATTAACATTTTACAATGCAACAAACGGCACTGATTACATATTTGTTTATATGTTCAGATGTGCAAACAAAACTAACGGGGTTCCATTTAAAAAAAACCTAGGTTTGTGTTAAAAAACATACTTCCGTGCATTTTTTTATGGTTTGTATTAACCAATTACACTAGCCCCTCTCCTCACGTTCGGTCTGTGGAATCGATTCGTCAGTATTTGATGTGGTTTACGAAGTATATCCAGCGGTAATGTTAGGTGACTCACCCTGTATAGTAACCCGTAAGTTTACAGAATATTAAAGTAATTGAAATTTAAATATGACTTCACGCTGATTATTTACAGACGAGATCACACAGCAGAAAACAATTTTTTTAGTTTAGTAACACAAGCACGAGTAAATACGTAACACTTTCCTTCTAATACTAACAAGTTTCTAAGTAATTATTCTTCTATGCAATAGGAGCTGCCCAGAACGTAGCTTTGCACTCTGCCAAATATTTATTCCTAATGGACAAGTCATAAAGAATATCAAAAGCAGCATTATTGCCGCTTTTCTGATCTAAAGTTGATTTTTATCAAGAGTATTTGGTTTTTCTTTCTCCTAGTGTTATCATTATGGAAGTGTATGTATTATTCCTTCTAAACCGTAATGAACTGTTTACGACAAATTCGTGACAGATAATATGTGCTGTGATGCAGCAGTTAAAATACTGTGCGCACCTCCGTAAACAGCTGTCTACAAGACGAGCTTTGGTATTGATTACAAGACCTGTGTCATCCGCAAAACGAACTAATTCCTCCTGATGTGATTAAATGACATCAACACACGTGGAAAACAACAAAGAAACCAATATTGAGACTGATGACCTCAGAAGTTAAGTCGCATAGTGCTCAGAGCCAAACCAATATTGAGCCTTGTGGAACGCCATTATTGAATCTTTCCCCTCGCCCTCTCTCCAAATCAAAACAGTATTTTCTTTCTACAAGTGATGAACTACGAAGCACATCTTTCCGCATTCATTTTTTCAGCTATGGCGAGGGTCACCGATTCGAGAAAACCTTTTTTTCTGTAATAATATTGATTTACACAATCAAATACCTTGGTTAGGGTACAGAAAATACCGAATACTTCTATTTCGTTATTTAATTCTTGTGAAATGTTGATGAGTGAATGCGGAGATGGCGTTATCAGTTGAATAAAGCTTCTGAAATCCCGACTGTGATTTGTTAAGTATATTATTCTTACGAAGATAGGACATTATGTTATGTACAATATACACTCCTGGAAATGGAAAAAAGAACACATTGACACCGGTGTGTCAGACCCACCATACTTGCTCCGGACACTGCGAGAGGGCTGTACAAGCAATGATCACACGCACGGCACAGCGGACACACCAGCAACCGCGGTGTTGGCCGTCGAATGGCGCTAGCTGCGCAGCATTTGTGCACCGCCGCCGTCAGTGTCAGCCAGTTTGCCGTGGCATACGGAGCTCCATCGCAGTCTTTAACACTGGTAGCATGCCGCGACAGCGTTGACGTGAACCGTATGTGCAGTTGACGGACTTTGAGCGAGGGCGTATAGTGGGCATGCGGGAGGCCGGGTGGACGTGCCGCCGAATTGCTCAACACGTGGGGCGTGAGGTCTCCACAGTACATCGATGTTGTCGCCAGTGGTCGGCGGAAGGTGCACGTGCCCGTCGACCTGGGACCGGACCGCAGCGACGCACGGATGCACGCCAAGACCGTAGGATCCTACGCAGTGCCGTAGGGGACCGCACCGCCACTTCCCAGCAAATTAGGGACACTGTTGCTCCTGGGGTATCGGCGAGGACCATTCGCAACCGTCTCCATGAAGCTGGGCTACGGTCCCGCACACCGTTAGGCCGTCTTCCGCTCACGCCCCAACATCGTGCAGCCCGCCTCCAGTGGTGTCGCGACAGGCGTGAATGGAGGGACGAATGGAGACGTGTCGTCTTCAGCGATGAGAGTCGCTTCTGCCTTGGTGCCAATGATGGTCGTATGCGTGTTTGGCGCCGTGCAGGTGAGCGCCACAATCAGGACTGCATACGACCGAGGCACACAGGGCCAACACCCGGCATCATGGTGTGGGGACCGATCTCCTACACTGGCCGTACACCACTGGTGATCGTCGAGGGGACACTGAATAGTGCACAGTACATCCAAACCGTCATCGAACCCATCGTTCTACCATTCCTAGACCGGCAAGGGAACTTGCTGTTCCAACAGGACAATGCACGTCCGCATGTATCCTGTGCCACCAAACGTGTTCTAGAAGGTGTAAGTCAACTACTCTGGCCAGCAAGATCTCCGGATCTGTCCCCCATTGAGCATGTTTGGGACTGGATGAAGCGTCGTCTCACGCGGTCTGCACGTCCAGCGCGAACGCTGGTCCAACTGAGGCGCCAGGTGGAAATGGCATGGCAAGCCGTTCCACAGGACTACATCCAGCATCTCTACGATCGTCTCCATGGGAGAATAGCAGCCTGCATTGCTGCGAAAGGTGGATATACACTGTACTAGTGCCGACATTGTGCATGCTCTGTTGCCTGTGTCTATGTGCCTGTGGTTCTGTCAGTGTGATCATGTGATGTATCTGACCCCAGGAATGTGTCAATAAAGTTTCCCCTTCCTGGGACAATGAATTCACGGTGTTCTTATTTCAATTTCCAGGAGTGTATTTAGAAAATTATGTTACCAATAAAACAGGTTGCTAATTATTCGTACCAGTTTCCTTGTGAAGGGGTGTGACAACTGAATGTTTTAATCTCTCTAGAAAAGTGCCCTGACTAAGTAATACATTATATACTTCAGACTTTATGGTACTTATTATATGGCAACCATTCTTCAGCATTCTGTTGGTAATTTATCAGTTTCTTGTGATAATTATAACGCTTAGCAATACTTACCTGGATCAAAATATCCACGGGTATGCTGCCGGTCTATAGTGTCCAACGGGCACAATATTTCGGCGATCAAACATGTCGCCATCATCAGGTGAACTGACGGACTGAGCTCCTGTGAACGTACCGGCACGGAGATCCGTACGCTATGGCTGCTCAGAGGGAACTGGGTTCGGTCGCGGCGGCGGCCGATTTAAATACCCTCCGCCCGCGGCGCGCTCCCTCCGCCGTCCGCGCCCAGCGCCACGGTCGCGCGGTGGAACAGATTGCGACGGCGTCTGAGATGACGTCGGTGTGATGGCTCTGTCCGCCGTGGTCGTCACAACTATACGTCTGCTCGATTTACTCTTGATTAACCCGATCGCTGGTTCCCAAGCCTTGCTAAGATTATAGCCACAGTCCCGGTTTATGAGGTCGTCATTTGATTTTCCCCGAGAGTGCGCCTGTGTATGGAATAAATGCAGTGCCTACCTCCTCACTCTCGGGGAAAATCGCCCGCATTCTGAAGAAACACCGGGTCGGAACTGTGTTTTGTCCTCCAAATAAAACTCGTGCACTGGTGGGGAGCGCCAAAGATGACCTCGGTTTGAGGAAGGCCGGCGTGTACCAGATTCCGTGTCAATGTGGCAAGTCGTATATTGGTCAGACGATGCGTACCGTCGAGGATCGATGCCGTGAACACCAGAGGCACACTCGACTGATGTATCCGAGCAAGTCGGCGGTCGCTGAACATTGTTTGTCGGAAAATCACGCCATGGAGTATGACCGCACGAGGATTCTGGTACAGACGTCGAGATACTGGGACAGCGTTGTTAGAGAGGCCATCGAAATTCGCACCAATGACGACCTCATAAACCGGGACTGTGGCTATAATCTTAGCAAGGCTTGGGAACCAGCGATCGGGTTAATCAAGAGTAAATCGAGCAGACGTATAGTTGTGACGACCACGGCGGACAGAGCCATCACACCGACGTCATCTCAGACGCCGTCGCAATCTGTTCCACCGCGCGACCGTGGCGCTGGGCGCGGACGGCGGAGGGAGCGCGCCGCGGGCGGAGGGTATTTAAATCGGCCGCCGCCGCGACCGAACCCAGTTCCCTCTGAGCAGCCATAGCGTACGGATCTCCGTGCCGGTACGTTCACAGGAGCTCAGTCCGTCAGTTCGCCTGATGATGGCGACATGTTTGATCGCCGAAATATTGTGCCCGTTGGACACTATAGACCGGCAGCATACCCGTGGATATTTTGATTATCAAATACGCCGGGAGAAACTCAAGAATCACACTTACCTGGATGATTAAACTAAAGGATGTGAAGAACAGACTACCAACAATAAATAATTAAGGTTACAAGAAGGTGGCTTAGACGTCGATCCATGAGCGTTCTGTCTTTTGTGAACGGAAAGGTCGCTGTTTCATGAAACACAATTTTCTATTGTAGTGAATTGAAAGTGCAAGCTTCGTTTAGCTCAAATGGTGTAGAATCATCTCACTTCGAGAAAAAGGTCTCTCGTACTGGAACTCGTCAGCTCGCACAGGGCGTCTTGAAACGATAGTGATGTGGAACATATTAAGATACGACAAGGTAATATACTACGCTACATGACTACAGCACAATACGAACGCCATCTTGTCGGTAAAGACATAAAAGATCGTATAGCTTGGTCCACAGTGCCATTGGTCAACTAATAAATGTTAAATCGGTAATAACAGTCGACGCAGAAGTAGCATTGGCGAGGTTAACGGTGTGGTATGTGTATATGTCGTAGGTAGGTCACTGCCGCGAACCATAACGCGTGTATACCAAGCTCGAGTTAAGTCGATGGCCGGAAACACTGAAGAGAGCAAACGTTACGACTCAAGCCAGTCCGAGTGAAAAGGAACAATCGTCTTTAATCACAGCACAGACAGTCAGAGTTCCATAATCAAAGAGCCCGATCAAGAAAGTGAGGTAACTGTTGTAATCGGATATCACTGTAACGTAAGCTTCAAAGGAGAAATACAGTCCGCTGATCCAAATTCAGGACTGGGTATTTATTTCCTGTAAGGGACCAACAGCAAACCCAATGCGACGTGTTTGCCACGAGCGCTGGAGACAGCCGCAAGCGGAATAGTCTATTACACATATACTGTCGTCCCTGCTCTCTAAGCACGTCGCCACATAACTGATGTGGCCCGTACGGGGAATACTGCCTGGGGTGGTAGTGGATCTAGTGCTGTAGATGGAAACGATGGAGTATTAGGATTTAACGCCTCAGCATTAGATGTGGATTGCAAGCTCGAGATGGGGAAGGTTGGGGAAAGAAATGTGCCGTGACGTTTCAAAGTAATTATCCAGACATTTGTCTTAACCGATTTAGGAAAAATCAGCAAAAACGTACATCTCAATGGCTGATAGAGTCTAGCGTTCTAACAATGCGACACCTCCCTCGACAGAGAAGGGAGTGAGGCGGCCGGGGGAGGGTAAGGGGGGGGGGGGGCGGGGGAAGGTGACAGGTGCGTATCTTTATTAACAGTTCAGTGACAATTGGAAGTGTGAGAAACGTTTTAGGTGGGGATGGGACTTTCGCAGATAGAGGCTGTGATTCGGTCCACAAAAGCTCCCCATAGTGTGCTTACGGTGGAAACAGAGATTATTCCCATGCCCCCCTGGGAATTGAAGTGAGGAACGTCAGTGGGTAGTGTATAGAGGTCTGGGAGGTTTTGGTCTGGATCTAGGGGCTGACTGGAGAGTATAGTCGGCAGTAGTAGCAATGTGCTGACTGTTTTGGGACTGATGAGGTAGTGATGAGGGCGTAATGGAAGTTAATTGCCGCAGCTAGAGGTGATTGCCCTGTTGTAAGGTGCTCTTGTCCAGCTGCTATTTCATTCATGTGTGACCCCTCGAGACCACTCCAGTCTATGACCATAGGGACTCCAGACCCCTTGTGGTATATGGTCATGGCTGTGTGGATTTGGCTTGCTGGTTTGGGTGCAGGATATCAAAAGTGTGTGGTGTCCGAACCCATGCAACGTCTTGGCGAGGCTATGGTCGTGAATAGGGGTAGGTTGCAGGGTTTCCTCAGAGGTCACCATCATCTTGTTCATTTGGACATTAAATGCTCTGAATCAACTGCTCTGTGGTCAGATTAGACACATGAGGAAGAGGAACAATCGTCTGATGTATTACGCTGTTTCTTTAACAAAAGCAACGGAACACGGCCGATATGAACATTGCGCCATTGGGTACAATGACGAAGATTGTCACTAGTGCCTGGACTGCAGCTTCTGATGTCATTAGCAGCATATGGATAACATGCATAAAGTTGGTGGCGAGTGACCACTGCACGTAACCACGTAGCCCTCGTGGAACATATCAGTAAAAAATCGATATGCACTCAGTAACATGGCTGATCGTGAGTAGGGCACGGGGATAACCGTCGCACCGGGTCAGTTCCATCGTGCTGTTGGGGAAGCTTACGTGTCAGAACACCGGCTGTCCTGACTTGCAACACGTCGACAGGATAAAAGAGTTTTTCTGGTGTAAATAAAGCCAAGAATGGCGCAGACCTCGTCATCATAGATTCAAGAACGCTGCCGGACAGTAGGCGAATCAGTGATTGTTATCCCTTATTCCGAAGCTGATTCAGAGTATATTATGTCTGTCCAACAGTTAGTATAAATTTGTTATATCCTGCTATGCAAAACTTAAGGACGAAAGTAACGCACCTGTTGTGTCACTGACAAGTAACTTAGTTCGATGAAACTAAGACCGTAGACAGAAAGGACTGCTACATGATAGTACAGGAAGTAACTGAAAGAAATACTCATTGATGCGAACAGAAATGACACTTTTATTCAGAGACGTTGATTATAATGATGTCACTGCGATTCATGATGGTCTCCTGGACATTACAAAAGGCGAGACACGGTTCATAACAGGGTTCAAAAATGGCTCTGAGCACTATGCGACTCAACTTCTGAGGTCATCAGTCGCCTAGAACTTATAACTAATTAAACCCAACTATCCTAAGGACATCACACACATCCATGCCCGAGGCAGGATTCGAACCTGCGACCGTAGCGGTCACGCGGTTCCAGACTGAAGCGCCTTTAACCGCACGGCCACACCGGCCGGCTCATAACAGGGTGTCTGATCATCATGGACAGCAGAGCATGCTCTGCAAAGTGCTCCCATCCTGGCCACATGGTAGGTAAGGAGTTCTTGAGGCGTTCCATTGCTCCATCAGCGCGGTTAGCAGCTGCTAGATGGTCGTTCGTGCATGTGGACGAGCTGCAACACGACTCCCCAAAGCATACTCCACGAGCTTAACGGGATTTTGGGATTTAAATAGGGGGAACGGGGAGGCTAATCCATTAGCCGAATATCCTCTCGTTCCTTGAGCCCCTCCACCTGCGCAGTTCGATGCGGTCTCGCATTGTCACCCACGGAAATGAAGTCAGGGCCGAAAGTACGCCTGCAAAGACGCATACAGAGAAGGCTAACAGTGTCATAATAACAAATACTGGTAAATTTACCGTGTTCAAAGATTTGGAGATAAGTGCATCCATGATAATTTATGCCTCTGCACACTACAACACCGAGACTGCCAAAACGATTAAGTCTGAAACTGTTTCTGGGTGCATTATTTACCCTCATATGGCGAGAGTTGAGAACACGTCTGAACCGTAAAATTACTACCGGTTCACCAAAGGTTATTAATCTCAATCAGTATACAAAATGTAAAGTGGAAGTAGGTGCCAAGGAATAACTGGTGAAATTACACACAATTTTCAGTAACACTTTTTATTCATTTGGTGCAAGACTTTACGATAATTTTTTTTAAAAAAACATCAATCATTTAAGAAATAAGTCACAATGTACGATAGGAAATGACTTTTAAATTGTTAAATTATTACAAAAAATTTCACGCCAGTAAAAGGCAAGTACAGGCAAGCAATTTAACGTATACAACGCGACGCTGTGTAATATTTGAAACTGAGCTAAATTACAGGTAAATTTCACTGCATTCATTAAATGGTGCAGAATCTAATTTGTCTGCAACATATCAAGACAATCTTGTTTACAAAAGTTCTCAAAATAGGAAAACCAAACCGCATGAGTCATGCACACGGGAGGCCATTCACAGTTAATAACATTAACATTTCCAAAATATATAAAAAAACAAATTTTACAAATTTCTGCCAGTTAACTTACGGCAAACACACACGCTCGCCAGGTAGGGCTTTCGAACCTTTACAACATTCTCCTTTCAAGGCAACAATTTCTACCCGTAATGAAATGGCAAACTTTTACATGGCAAGAAAACACACTAATATCCAACTACCTGTATAAAACACATAAGCACGCTGAGTAAAAGCCTTAAAAGGTATTGAATTGGAAAAACACACAACAGTTTTTGCTGACTAGAAACAATATAAAAAATCCACTACGGCGTACATTAACCTTGCTTGAATATAGCCAATTATACATAATCACAAATTTACGTAAGTTACCGCTTCCAGATGAGCAGGAATTCGTTATGCAATTGACTAGTTCTTACCACGAGGCAAAAGGAATTTTTCTTCTTTCTTAGAGTACCTTTTACACGTGAGTCTAGTAATACTAGTAATGGCAGGCGAGAGAATGGATCAGGTCTTAGTGCCTTGCATTTTAAACAGTACAGTCATTGGTGCCTTGCCGGCCGGGGTGGCCGAGCGGTTCTAGGCACTACAGTCTGGAACCGAGCGACCGCTACGGTCGCAGGTTCGAATCTTGCCTCGGGCATGGATGTGTGTGATGTCCTTAGGTTAGTTAGGTTTAAGTAGTTCTAAGTTCTAGGGGACTGATGACCTCAGATGTTAAGTCCCAAAGCGCTCAGAGCCATTTGAACCATTGGTGCCTTAGACTTTCACAGACATGGCAGAGGCTAACAGTCGAATAAACCCGTAGGTAAGCTGGGAGGGGAAAGAAGCAATCAGAACCACAGATTTACTCTGATTCCCCCCTTTCGTCCTCAAAAGGGGACAAATGGACCACCCTTTCTATTATTACCACCTTCCCGCGGGTGGGCAGACGAGATTGAATGGCGGTTACCCTCCCCCCCCCCCCCAAAAAAAAAATACGGCTGGTTTAATTAACAAGAATAAATAAATTGAATTCGATTAATCATAAAATCTGTTACAATCAATACTCAACTTATGGTGCGTTACGACTCCCAGAACTGAACCAACGCAGCACCTCCAAATGCTCTGCCGAGCCGCCCGCTGCCAGCCGCCCACTGCAACGGACGCAGGAAGGCGCGCCGATTTTCAGAACCTCCTCGCCGGTCGGCAGCATACGGCCGAAATGCAGATTAGGCCCCTTGCGGACCCACGCTCAGGAAGATTCCTTTCGCGAGCAGTTAACGTCTCATACCACGGAGCCGCTGCTCGCGTCGCTTACGGTGATGTCGCGGTCTGCGTGCTCTCCCTCTAGCACCGGCAGAGAAGTCGCTTCTTGATGCCCCGACTGCCAACTCTCCACGAGAGCTTCTTTGTTTTTTTTTTCCTTTATTGTAATTTTCATCACCTGATACAGGCGGGCTGTCAGCAGCATAGTACGCTGCTCTTCAGCCTTAAGTGGAACAATAACAAGACACATAGGTGATACAGACACTACAGTAAAAACGGCGGGCAGAAAAAGGAGATTTAAAAAACAATAAACATGAAGCCATTCACGCTGGACTCGAAAAAACAGGAAACACTTGGTGACATGGCGCACAGAACACGGATGACGGCGACGGCACACGTGAACAGTTGATGCGTGACGGTGACAGAACACTAAACACAAATCGAGGCACACACACGACACACAGATGGCGATGATCTCCGGCGCGCGAAAGTCCACTGAGCGTGTACGAGTCCGGGGACCTGCCAAGAGAGGAGGAGGAGGAGGAGGAGGAAGGGGAGTGGGAGAGCGAGAGGGGAAAGCAGAGATGCCACGGGCAGGGGAGATAGGGGGGAGGGAGGAAGGGGGAGGGGAAGCCCAGGGGAAGAGGGGTGCAGGGAGGGGACGGGGGAAAAGGAAGAAGAAGGGAAGAGAAGAGAAGGGAGGGAGGGTGCCGAAAGGAAAGGACATCGGAAGTAGGGGGTGGGGCAGGGTCAAAGTTGATAGGAGGGGTAGATGGAGGGGACGAGGACATCATCAGGGAGGGGGAGCTGGCGGAAGCCACCTTGGGAAAGGGTAAGGAGGGTGGAGAGTTGGAGACCGGGTGGGACATGGGAATACAGGTGCGGCAGTGGGCGGGGGTGTGAGAGGATCGGGCACAAGAGCGGGTGAGGAGGATCAAGTTTACAGGAGGTGTACAGGATCCGTATCCTTTCAAGGAAAAGGAGGAGGTGGGGGAAGGGGATGAGATCATACAGGATCCGCGTGGGGGAGGGGAGACGGATGCGATAGGCAAGGTGGAGAACATGGCGTTCAAGGACTTGGAGGGATTTATAAAAGGTAGGGGGGGCGGAGATCCAGGCTGGATGGGCGTAACAAAGGATAGGGCGGATGAGGGATTTATAGGTGTGGAGGATTGTGGAGGGGTCCAGACCCCATGTACGGCCAGAAAGGAGCTTGAGGAGACGGAGGCGGGAACGTGCCTTGGCTTGGATTGTCCGGAGATGGGGAGTCCAGGAGAGGCGACGGTCGAGGGTGACGCCAAGGTACTTAAGGGTGGGAGTGAGGGCGATAGGACGGCCATAGACGGTGAGATAGAAATCAAAGAGGCGGAAGGAGAGGGTGATTTTGCCTACAATGATCGCCTGGGTTTTGGAGGGATTGACCTTGAGCAACCACTGGTTGCACCAAGCAGTGAACCGGTCAAGATGGGATTGGAGAAGGCGTTGGGAGCGTTGCAGGGTGGGGGCAAGGGCAAGGAAGGCGGTGTCATCGGCAAACTGGAGAAGGTGGACGGGGGGGTGACGGCGGCGGCATGTCCGCCGTGTACAAAAGGTACAGAAGGGGGGAGAGGACGGAGCCTTGGGGCACACCGGCGGAGGGGAAAAAGGTGTAGGAATCTGTGTTATGGATCGTGACATAGGAAGGACGGCGGGAGAGAAAGGAACCGATCAGACGGAAGTAGTTAATGGGAAGGGCGAAGGTTTGGAGCTTGAAGAGGAGACCGGAATGCCATACGCGGTCATAAGCGCGTTCGAGGTCAAGGGAGAGGAAGATGGCGGAGCGACGGGAATTTAGCTGTTCGGAAAGGAGATGAGTGAGGTGAAGGAGAAGATCGTCGGAAGAGAAGGACGGCCGAAAGCCTCCACGAGAGCCCATACAGCCACTTCTTAAACCCACGCGAACCGCGCACTTTTTTCCTTTCCCGCTAGAGGGAGACGCCGAAGCCTTCAATTGCGACAAAGGCGCCACAGCCAGAAAACGGAGGGCGACTGCTTCACGCTACGCGCTGCGGCGCGCTTTTCAAAGCTAACTTTACTATGGCTCAACGTCATTCACCCAGGAACACTGTCGAACATGATCGGTTTGCTGGTAATGGTGTTACAGTGCGCAGAGGCACGATGTTGCATGGGCGCACTGATCTCGAAATCTTTGAACACAGTACATTCACCGGTCAACGTTATTGTGATATTTTACTGTTTCACCATGTTCGTTTTTCCGGAGGTGCATTCGTCCCTGGCTTCATTTTTATAGATGACAATGCGCAACGGCGTCGATCAGCGTAGATTGAGGAGCTCTTAGAACGAGTGGATATTCGGCTAATAAACTGGCTTGCTGTTTCCCCGACTTAAATCCCATCAAGCACGTAGAGGCTGCGTTGGGGAGTCGTGTTGCAGTACGTCCACATTCACAAAGTACCATCCAGTAGTTGTGAGCCATCATGGTGGAGGAATGCAACGCCCCAGCACAACTCTTTACCACTTCTGAGCTCGTTGCAGAGCATGCGTTGCCGGCCAAGGCACGCACCCTTTTGTAATGTCCAGGGAACCATCATAAACCGCAGTTACTTCAGGGTAATTATTGTCTTTGTAGAAAAGTGTGACTTCTATTCGTCTCACTGCGTATTTCTTTCGGTTACTTCCTGTGCTGCACAGAAGGGCCAAAGAAACTGGTATAGGCACGCGTACTCAAATACGGAGATGTACAAACAGGCAGAATCCGGTGCTGCGGTCGGCAACGCATATATAAGACAAGTGTCTGGCACAGTTATTGGATATGTTACTGCTGCTACGCTGACCGCTTATCAAGATTTAAGAGTCTGAATGTGGTGTTATAGTTGGCGCACGAGCGATGGAACACAGCGCCTCCGAGGTAGGAATGAAATGGGGAATTTCCGGTACGACCGTTTCACGAGTGTGCCGAAAAGGTCAGGAATCCGGTAAAATATCAAATCTCCGACATCGCCGCGGCCGGAAAAACATCCTGCAAGAACGGGACCAACGACGTCTGAAGAGAATCGTTCAACGTGATAGAAGTGCAATCCTTCCGGAAATTGCTGCAGATTTCAGTGCTGGACCATCAACAAGTGTCAGCGTGGGAACAATTCAACAAAACATCATCGATATGGACTTTCGGAGCCGAAGGCACACTCGTGTACCCTTCATGATTGGACAGCACAAAACTTTAAATGTCGCCTGGGTCTGCGAACACCGACGTTGGACTGTTGATGACTGGAAACATGTTGACTGGTCGGACGAGTCTCTTCAAATTGTATCGAGCGGGCGGACGGGTGCGGGTGTGGAGACAACCTCATGAATCCATGGACCCTGCATGTCAGCAAGGGACTGTTCAAGCTGGTGGCGTCCAGATACGACTCTGACAGGTGGCACGTACGTAAGCATCCTGTCTGCTCACCTGCGCCCATTCATGTTCATTGAGCATTCCGGTGGACTTGGGCAATTCCAGCAGGACAATGCGACACCCCACACGTCCAGAATCGGTACAGAGTGGCTCCAGGAACTCTCCTCTGAGTTCAAACACTTCCGCTGGCCACCACACTCCCCAGAAATAAGCATTATTCAGCATATGTGGGACGCCTTGCCACGTGCTGTTCAGGAGAGATCTCCACCCCTCGTACTCTTACGGATTTATGTACAGCCCTGCAGGATTCATGAAATCAGTTCCCTCCAGCACTGCTTTAGACATTAGTCGAGTCCATGTCACGTCGTGTTGCGGCACTTCTGTGTGCTCGCGGGGGCGCTACATAATATTAGACAGGTGTACCAGTTTCTTTGGCTCTTCAGTGTATATTGTAGTAATTGTTTCTCTGTATTATCCAATTAGGAAATCTATTTACAATTTGTACAGAAAGCAGATGGCAGTTATAAGAGTCGAGGGATATGAAAGGGAAGCAGTGGTTGGGAAGGGAGTGAGACAGGGTTGTAGCCTATTCCCGATGTTATTCAATCTGTATATTGAGCAAGCAATAAAAGAAACAAAAGAAAAGTTCGGAGTAGGAATTAAAATCCATGGAGAAGAAATAAAAACTCTCAGGTTCGCCGATGACATTGTAATTCTGTCAGAGACAGCAAAGGACTTGGAAGAGCAGTTGAACGGAATGGACAGTGTCTTGAAAGGATGGTATATGATGAACATTAACAAAAGCAAAACGAGGATAATGGAATGTAGTCGAATTAAATCGGGTGATGATGAGGGAATTAGATTAGGAAATGAGACACTTAAAGTAGTAAAGGAGTTTTGCTATTTGGGAAGCAAAATAACTGATGATGGTCGAAGTAGAGAGGATATAAAATGTTGAATGGCAATGGCAAGGATAGCGTTTCAAAGAAGAAAAATTTGTTAACATCGAGTATAGATTTAAACGTCAGGAAGTCGTTTCTGAAAGTATTTGTATGGAGTGTAGCCACGTATGGAAGTGAAACGTGGACGATAAATAGTTTAGACAAGAAGAGAATAGAAGCTTTCGAAATCTGGTGCTACAGAAGAATGCTGAAGATTAGATGGGTAGACCACATAACTAATGAGAAGGTATTGAATAGAATTGGGGAGAAGAGGAGCTTGTGGCACAACTTGACTAGAAGAAGGGATCGGTTGGTAGGACATGTTCTGAGACATCGGGGGATCACCAATTTAGTATTGGAGGGCAGCGTGGAGAGTAAAAATCGTAGAGGGAGACCAAAAGATGAATACACTAAGCAGATTCAGAAGGATGTAGGCTGCAGTAGGTACTGGGAGATGAAGAAGCTTGCACAGGATAGAGTAGAATGGAGAGCTGCATTAAACCAGTCTCTGGACTGAAGACCACAACAACAACAACAACGTAATCCAAGTGTTATCGAGCGACAGCAGTTGTTTGGGACTGACTCAACATGCATAAGTTACTTTCGTCCTTAAGTTTTGCACACCAGTGTGTAATTTGTCTTTGTCAAAAATTACTGGGGCTCTCTTAGATTTTTATGTGTGGGATATTATCAGTTGCTTCAGCATGGGCATACATGGGCCTGAGTTCACCGTTTTGCAGTATACGACTGAAGTTCTGGACACGTAGTTGAAAAAGTTTTGCAGTTTGGGCCCACTAACTGTAGGTGTTTTAAACAACTATTGTAAATTGTTGAGGCGTTGCTGACTGGTTTCCCTGGAGAGAATTAAGGAATAAAGTCTGTGGCACCAGCCCGTGACCGACCGAGCTGTTGGACAGACAGTAGGGTGAGTACCGCATTTCTGCACCACCACTCTAGGAAGGGGAGGGTGGGGGTCCCAACGCCCTACGCGCCTTTTAAGCCCAGCAAATATCGCCGATTATAAATCTGCATCTACATCTAGACTCCACAAGCCACTTGACGGTGTGTGACGGAGGGTACTTTGAGTACCTCTATAGGTTCTAGCTTGTATTCCAGTCTTGTATTGTTCGAGGAAAGAAAGATTGTCGGTATGTCTCTGTGTGGGCTCTGATCTCTCTGATTTTATCCTCATGGTCTCTTCGCAAGATATACGTAGGAGGGAGTAATATACTGCTTGACTCCTCGGTGAAGGTATGTTCTCGAAACTTCAACAAAAGCCCGTGCCGAGCTACTGAGCGTCTCTCTTGCAGAGTCTTCCACTGGAGTTTATCACCTCCGTAACGCTTTCGCGATTTCTAAATGATTCAGTAACGAAGCCCGCTGCCCTCTGTTGGATCTCCTGTATCTCTTCCATCAACCCTATCTGGTACGGATCACACACCGGTGAGCATTATTCAAGTAGTGGGCGAACAAGTGTACAGTAACCTACTTCCTTTGTTTTCGGGCTGCATTTCCTTAGGATTCTGCCAATGAATCTAAGTCTGGCATCTGCTTTACCGACGATTAATTTTATATGGCCATTCCATTTTAGATCACTCCTAATGCCCACTCCCAGATAATTTATGGAATTTACTGCTTCCAGTTGCTGACCTGCTATATTGTAGCTAAGTGATAAAGGATCTTTCTTTCTACGTATTCGCAGCACATTACACTTGTCTGCGTTAAGATACTCATCTGGTAGCAGAGACACTTCGTCCTGGAAGGACTGGAACGAGGAAGAAGTCCCGCCCCCATCCGGAACGCAGTACTTTCAAGGCAGGAACCAGAGACCACACCGAGTGAATGTAATTTCATCGAAATAGTTCGCGGTTTGTATTACCTTCGGTATAAGTACTGCGGGATCACAATACCATCACGCAGGCCTATAAGCATATTGATACCCGTAATAGGCTTTGATTCTGCATCGAAGGACAGCTACAGATAAGCGTAAGCGTTCTTAGAATAGAAATGGCATCCTGATAAATTAGCCAATACATCTTCTGGACGCTGAACTGAATAAACATTTACATTACATCAAGCATTGATAGATGCTTTGAAATTGCCACAGGTCCGAATTCTGCCGTTAGGCTTTTTAGTTACCACCGTGGAGTTTCCCGTTGGCTAGATGCTATTTGTGTCAAAACAGCTGACGCTTCTAAACGACAATGTCAACTTTGACTCCTTTCTTCGCGGCAAAAGGCATGGGCATTGCCCCGAAAAAGCAAGGAGTAGTATTACCCTTTAACGACACGTACGCTTCACAGTGCTGTGCACTAAAATAAGAATCAAGTGAATCAGAATATTCCTTATATTAAGTGTCCAGATCACTAAACGGAATACGTTTAGATATGATGTTAACTGGACCTTTATTTTAAAACTGAAACTGATGAAGGCATCTAGACCAAAAACGTAAGCTGCTACTGTTGTAAGAACGACCAAATATGTTATTTGTCTATGTACTTGTTTACAGGTAACGTTGACTGCTACTTGGCCTTTTAAAGGAATAGGCTGATGATTTCACGTTTCCAAATGACGTTTAGTTGACTTCAAAGTGAGACGGTAAGCCATTTTCAGCTTCAATTAGGAATGCGGAGGATCAGGTATCCACTAGAACAAGTTCCCACATATGTGAGTAGTTCGAAGAGTTCCTAAGTAATGGAACCCAGTACGGTGTCCTCGAGGAGGGAGTCGTCCAGAGTGCCCCAGAGAATTGTGATTGGACCGCTATTGTTCTCTATATACATGAATGATCTGACGGACAGGCTGAGCAACGGCTGTTTGCTTTTGATGCTGTAGTGTAGGGGAAGGTACTGAAACGTCCCCTTTAGAAAATTATAAATTACTGTGCTGATAAACCTCCACAGACTGCACCAGCACAGCCAGTGATTTTCATACAGAGCGCTACGTGACGTTACCAGCATAAAAACCTAAACAGCCTACTTACAGTACCACCTGTAGTGATAAATACTTTGACGAAGTGAAAAAAAAGGGAATGGTAATACACTACTGGCCATTAAAATTGCTACACCAACAAGAAATGCAGATGATAAACGGGTATTCATTGGACAAATAGTATATTATACTAGAACTGACACGTGATTACTTTTTCACGCAATTTTGGTGCATAGATCCTGAGAAATCAGTACCCAGAACAACCAGCTCTGGCCGTAATAACGGCCTTGATACGCCAGGGCATTGAGTCAAACAGAGCTTGGATGGCTTGTACAGGTACAGCTGCCCATGCAGCTTCAACACGATACCACAGTTCATTAAGAGTAGCGACTGGCATATTGTGACGAGCCAGTTCCTCGGCCACCATTCACCAGACGCTTTCAATTGGTGAGAGATCTGGAGAATGTGCTGGCCAGGGCAACAGTCTAACATTTTCTGTATCCAGAAAAGCGCGTACAGGACCTGCAACATGCGGTCGTGCATTATCCTGCTGAAATGTAGGGTTTCGTAGGGATCGAATTAAAGGGTAGAGCCACGGGACGTAACACATCTGAAATGTAACGTCCACTGTTCAAAGTGCCGTCAATGCGAACAAGAGGTGACCGAGACGTGTAACCAATGGCACCCCATACAATCACGCCGGGTGATACGCCAGTATGGCAATCACGAATACACGCTTCCAATGTGCGTTCACCGCGATGTCGCCAAACACGGACGCGACCATCATGATGCTTAAACAGAACCTGAATTCATCCGAAAAAATGACGTTTTGCCATTCGTGCACCGAGGTTCGTCGTTGAGTACACTATCGCAGACGCTCCTGTCTGTGATGCAGCGTCAAGGGTAACCGCAGACATGGTCTCCGTGCTGATAGTCTATGCTGCTGCAAACGTCGTCGAACTGTTCGTGCAGATAGTTGTTGTCTTGCAAACGTCCCCATCTGTTGACTCAGGGATCGAGACGTGGCTGGAGGATCCGTTACAGCCAAGCGGATAAGATGCCTGTCATCTCGACTGCTGGAGATACGAGGCCGTTGGGATCCAGCACAGGGTATTACCCTCCTGAACCCACCGATTCCATATTCTGATAACACTCATTGGATCTCGACCAACACGAGCAGCAATGTCGCGATACGATAAACCGCAATCGCTATAGGCTACAATTCGACCTTTATCAAAGTCGGAAACGTGATGGTACGCATTTCTCCACCTTACACGAGGCATCACAACAACGTTTCACCAGGCAACGCCGGTCAACTGCTGTGGGTGTATGAGAAATCGGTTTGAAACTTTCCTCATGTCAGCACGTTGTAGGTGTCACCACCGGCACCAACCTTGTGTGAATGCTCTGAAAAGGTAATCATTTGCATATCACAGCATCTTCTTCGTGTGGGTTAAATTTCACGTCTGTAGCACGTCATCTTCGTGGTGTAGCAATTTTAATGGCCAGTAGTGTATGTATTCGCAAGATATGCTGCATCTTTGCTCACCTGAAGACCTATTTATTTGCAGGAAAGTCTCGAACGAAAGTAGTGTCATCGTTACAGCACCAGATATGGACTACCAACACATAAATGTGCGACCAATATGAAAATGATTACAAAATGGTTCAAATGGTTCTGAGCGCTATGGGACTTAACGTTTGATGCCATCAGTCCCCTAGAACTTACAACTACTTAAATCTAACTGACCTAAGGACATCACACACATCCATTCCCGAGGCAGGATTCGAACCTGCTACCGTAGCGGTCGCGCGGTTCCAGACTGTAGCGCCTAGAACCGCTCGGCCACTTCGGCCGGTGAAAATGATTACATTTAATGTTGTGGAGAAACTGGAAAATTACAGTTGAGGGGTACTTAGGTAAAGTTAGATGTAGACGGATATATAACGTGAGATGAGTAGAAAACAAGGCCCGGATTCTTTGGCCTATCAGGTAACAATCATTGTAAAAACTTTACATATCCATAACATTAGTAACTGACGAAAAGGGTATATTAAGAATAAAAAGGAATTGATGAAGAATGTTGTATAGATAATAATGTCTGACTGGGGCGCAGTGTTGTCAGGGAAACTTATGGTGGGAAATTATGGATTAAGAGAAACGAAAGACAGTGAGGAAAAGTTGCTGAAATTATGCGGTAGCTTACACGTAAGTATAGCAAGCAGGCCCTTCAGGAACCGGAAGATACGTTTTATTGGGGCGCTGACAAAGCGAGAAGACAAGTCGAATATCACGAAACTGGCAATGAATGTGGCTGTATTGAAGAGGACTTACGTAGCTGATTGTTTTGTTTCAGTACGGATTCTAATTAAAGGTTGTACGACGATAAGAGGAAAATACTAAAGTATCAACAAGAAACATTCTCATCACGTTGTGTGTGTGTGTATGTGTGTGTGTGTGTGTGTGTGTTCAAAAAAATGGCTCTGAGCACTATGGGACTTAACTTCTGAGGTCATCAGTCCCCTAGAACTTAGAACTAATTAAACCTAACTAACCTAAGGACAACACACACATCCATGCCAAGGCAGGATTCGAACCTGCGACTGTAGCGGTCGCGCGTGTGTGTGTGTGTGTGTGTGTGTGTGTGTGTGTGTGTGTGTGTGTGTCTGTGTGTGTGTTAGAGAGAAATACAGTCGAACAAGATATCGGAGTTCTTATTGCTATTTGTTATTCTGAATGGTGACACGATGATAAGAAGGTTATCGAATGCCACCACTGAGATTATATTTTACGAGCTCGACGTCATCCACTTTGCACGGCAATAAAAAGTTCATCACGAGGTCATATGACGCAAATGTCTACTCGTTCGTACAGCTGTCCGCACGTCTCTGATGACCTCCAGCTAGATCACAGCAATGTGCTGTGAAATAGTGTAGATATCACATGCTAAAGGTTATGTTTATGCACCGCAACCATTCACAGTATTAGTGGACTGTTAATCGTTTTAAAGGAGGTGGACAAGAGTTCATTTTAGACAGCTGGAGCCTATACGGTGGTTTTGTTTCCCTACTATCCTGATTGACATGGGTTCCTGACCCCCGTATTCAAATTGCCCGTGATCTGACTCACTGTACATCGTCGATAGCCCTTCATGGCTCTGCGAAGATCAAGTCAACTCACGTCTCTTCGACACAGACGTGTGGTCGTCCTGAGTGGCGGTTTACGCATTTGAAAATATTGTCTCTACGGTACTTAATATTTACTCCAGGCCAATACCGCTAATATGGCAAATGATCACTAATTACTAAAATTAAGAACCTCGAACATTTACCTCGACCGTATTTTGTAAATTATAAGTTTCTTTCAGTGTATTTACTGGTCAAAAATGCTTTAGGAACTCACTCATTGTCAGCTTTATCCTCAGAAATAAAAAAAAAAAATGGTTCAAATGGCTCTGAGCACTATGGGACTCAACTTCTGTGGTCATCAGTCCCCTAGAACTTAGAACTACTTAAACCTAACTAACCTAAGGACATCACACACATCCATGCCCGAGGCAGGATTCGAACCTGCGACCGTAGCAGTCCCACAGTTCCGGACTGCGCGCCTAGAACCACTAGACCACCGCGGCCGGCCCTCAGAAATCAAACCAAGATTGTTTGTAAAGACTGTGATCTACTTAGAGACCCTTTTTTGAGAATATAATTTTTTATAATTATCAATAAAATAACGTACGTATTTTTAGCTCTTAAACACTAACAAGTGTTCTTTGAAAATCTGTATAATCAAGCTAACCTACTGCGTATCACTGAGTATTGTGTTGCTCGACCCACTGCACTGAAACACGCTTGTATCCTCCTTGTCATGCTTTCCTAAAGATGACTGAGAGGTTATTGCTCATGCCTGCCCGATTGAAACCAGCCGAATAGTGTATACCTGTCTCTACAATACTTAACGAAGTGTTTATCCATGTGCAACTGTTCATTGAATGAAAGTTGCCGTTTTTTCTGAGTGAGTCAATACTCCTAACAATACTGTTAACTACAAATCCTATATACACTGAAGAGCCAAAGAAACTGGTACACCACCCTAATATCGTGTAGAGCCGCCGCGAGAAAGCAGAAGCGCCACAAAACTACGTGACATGGACTCAACTGATGTCTGAAGTAGTGCTGGAGGGGACTGACACCATAAATCCTGCAGGGCTGTCCATAAATTCGTAAGAGTACGAGGGGTGGAGATCTATTCTGCATAGCACATTGCAAGGAATCCCAGATATGCCCAATAATGTTCATGTCTGGGGAGCTTGGTGGCCGGCAGAAGTGTTTAATCTCACAAGGGTGTTCCTGAAATCACTCTGTAGCAATTCTGGACGTGTGGGGTTCGCATTATCCGGCTGGAATTGCCCAAGTCCGTCGTAATGCACAATGGATATGAATGGATGCAGGTGATCAGACAGGATGCTCACATACGTGTCACCTGTCAGAGTCGTATATAGACGCATGAGGGGTGCCATATCACTTCAACTGCACAAACGCCTCACCATTACAAAGCCTCCACCAGCTTGACCAGTACCCTTCTAACATTCAGGATCCATGGATTCATGAGGTTGTCTCCATACCCGTACACTTCCATCCACTCGTTACAATTTGAAACGAGACCCGTTCGACCAGGCAACATGTTTCCAGTCATCAACAGTCCAGGCGAAACCTAAAGCTTTGTGTCGTTCAGCCATCAAGGGTAAACGAGGGGGCCTTCGGTTCTGAAAGCCCATATCGATGATGCCTCGTTAAATTGTTCGCACGCCGACACTTGTTAATGGCCCAACATTGAAATCTGCAGCAATTTTCGGAAGAGTTGCATTTCTGCCACGTTGAACGATTTTCTTTAGTCGTTGTTGGTCCCGTTCTTGTAGGATCTTTTGCCGGCCGTAGCGATGTCGGAGATCTCATGTTTTGCCGGATCCTGATACTCAGGGTACGCTAGTGAAATGGCCGTAAGGGAAAATCCCCACTTCATCGGTGCCTCGGAGGTGCTGTGTCCCGTCGCTCGTGCGCCGACTATAACATCGCGTTCAAACTCAGTTAAATCTTGATAAGCTGCCATTGTAGCAGCAGTAACCGACAACGTAGCAGTAGTAACAGACAACTGCGCCCGACACTTGGTGTCTTATACAGGCTTTGGCGGATGCAGGGCTGTAGTCTGCCTGTTTACATACCTCTTTATTTGAATACGCATGCATTTATCAGTCTCTTTGGCGCTTCAGTGTATATTTACAGGAACATCAGAGCTAGAACTCCGAAACAACTGAAAAACGGCTTACATCAACTGATGCCCTTTGCTGGGCTAAGAATATTCTTGCGAGTACATGTACTCGCACCAAAATGTTACACCAGATGTGATAACAGAGTGAAAATAAGCAAAGCAATCAATTTATCGAATTTCAGTGTCAGAGACGGTGGAGTAGATTCTTATAGTAATGATAGCAAAAAAATGGCTCTGAGCACTATGGGACTCAACTGATGTGGTCATAAGTCCCCTAGAACTTAGAACTACTTAAACCTAACTAACCTAAGGACATCACACACATCCATGCCCGAGGCAAGATTCGAACCTGCGACCGTAGCGGTCGTGCGGTTCCAGACTGTAGCGCCTTTAACCGCTCGGCCACTCCAGTAATGATAGCAGCGTTCAGTTTTTCACAAGATCTTGAACGTGATCCTTCTAAGAAAGTTATTCATCTACCTCCAATCCTAATAATTTAAAATACCCAACGTCACTTATTGTTTGATAACCTCGGACAGTAAAATCGCCCTTTTACAAGAGTTCCGTGACAGAAATTTTTTGTATTACGTTTTGTTGCAGTTAAGCGTTAATCTGATCTCCTTGTAACTACACTACTGGCCATTAAAATTGCTACATCACGAAGATGACGTGCTTCAGACGCGAAATTTAACCCACAGGAAGAAGATGCTGTGATATGCAAATGATTAGCCTTTCAGAGCATTCACACAAGGTTGGCGCCGGTGGCGACACCTACAACGTGCTGACATGAGGAAAGTTTCCAACCGATTTCTCATACACAAACAGCAGTTGACCGGCGTTGCCTGGTGAAACGTTGTTGTGATGCCTCGTGTAAGGAGGAGAAATGAGTACCATCACGTTTCCGACTTTGACAAAGGTCGGATTGTAGCCTATCGCGATTGCGGTTTATCGTATCGCGACATTGCTGCTCGTGTTGGTCGAGATCCAATGAGTGATAGCAGAATATGGAATCGGTTGGTTCAGGAGGGTAATACCCTGTGCTGGATCCCAACGGCCTCGTATCTCCAGCAGTCGAGATGACAGGCATCTTATCCGCATGGCTGTAATGGATCGTGCAGCCACGTCTCCATCCCTGAGTCAACAGATGGGGACGTTTGCAAGACAACAACTATCTGCACGAACAGTTCGACGACGTTTGCAGCAGCATCGATATCAGCACGGAGACCATGTCTGCGGTTACCCTTGACGCTGCATCACAGACAGGAGCGTCTGCGATAGTGTACTCAACGACGAACCTGGGTGCACGAATGGAAAAAAAGGCATTTTTTCGGATGAATTCAGGTTCTGTTTACAGCATCGTGATGGTCGCATCCGTGTTTGGCGACATCGCGGTGAACGCACATTGGAAGCGTGTATTCGTGATCGCCATACTGGCGTATCACCCGGCGTGATTGCATGGGGTGCCATTGGTTACACGTCTCGGTCACCTCTTGTTCGCATTGACGGCACTTTGAACAGTGGTTGTTACATTTCAGATGTGTTACGACCCGTGGCTCTACCCTTTAATTCGATCCCTACGAAACCCTACATTTCAGCAGGATAATGCACGACCGCATGTTGCAGGTCCTGTACGCGCCTTTCTGGATACAGAAAATGTTCGACTGCTGCCCTGGCCAGCACATTCTCCAGATCTCTCACCAATTGAAAGCGTCTGGTGAATGGTGGCCGAGGAACTGGCTCGTCACAATATGCCAGTCGCTACTCTTAATGAACTGAGGTATCGTGTTGAAGCTGCATGGGCAGCTGTACCTGTACAAGCCATCCAAGCTCTCCTTGACTCAATGCCCTGGCGTATCAAGGCCATTATTACGGCCAGAGCTGGTTGTTCTGGGTACTGATTTCTCAGGATCTATGCACCAAAATTGCGTGAAAAAGTAATCACGTGTCAGTTCTAGTATAATATACTATTTGTCCAATGAATACCCGTTTATCATCTGCATTTCTTGTTGGTGTAGCAATTTTAATGGCCAGTAGTGTAGTTAGCTCCTTTTCTACACTCGATATCGCTTCGCTGCTATGTCGAAATTGAATGAAAGAACATCATAATTCCAAAGACCAATGTTAGTCCACACATCAAATGATAGCTGCACGTGCAACGTGGACCTAATGCACGATAATCCATTGCTCCCTGACTGCGTAGACCAGTGTTTCCGTTTGCGATTTTGGTTTTATCCTAGATTCTTTCAGAATTATCTCTAAAACACCCCGAAAATTTTAAAATTCCCGTGGTTTAGGACACATAACATAACAAACTTTATATTATTTCACGTATTTCATAACACGGATTGCCTATAATACACTATACAAAAAATTCGCAGATTTACAGGATTAGAAACTGAAGCATTCCTTATACTCCTTTTTGCTGCACTTAGCATGACACTGTTGGATTCTGAAACCGAGCAATTGTTTTCTAGCCTCCCAGTTTTGTGTGAAGCTACCCATTAAGGATTTCATTATTAAGTCTATTCCTTTTGTCTGTTTTACGTTTTTGAGAACACTGAATAATTTTTCCACCTCGGTATTTGAAGATGGAACTGCTAGTAAAAATGAAATGATCACTTAGAGGTTTTCATTAATGAAAATGACACAGTGATATTTCAAGTTTAGTACCTTATTCCAGCAAATTTCAGCTGTCAGTTTTTTTTAAATTTCTTTCTCACCATCAGCCCTAAAATGCCTGACTGCGATGAGAGCTTGAAGTTTCTTTTCATTGTCTGCTTTTTGCGTGCTGCTTTTTGTCACCAAAAAATTAAAATGGCTAAACACATCTTTCTCAGACTTCCTCTAGATTTCATGCTACTTGTCGATTACACTTTTATACAGTAGGTGTAATCGGTCAAATTTTCATGCGATTGTTGTTGGTATAATACGAAGAAGTTCCGATGTCACCTTTAACAACAGTAGTAGCACAATTAATATAATAGGTTAAACTTAGATTGAATTCAATAAGAGTACGAAGGAATTCCCTTTACTAATTCGGTTGGGCCATGGAGTAAAGTAATACACTAGTGCTGCCTACTATAAATAAATTTCCCTAGATCCCTGTCAAAATTAAATGGCATTAAACCGCACATAATTTAGGACGTTTCGCTCCAAAAAGGACGAAATCCCTAAAAGTGGAAACAGTGGCGTAGACATGTGTCCACTGTGAGGAACGAGTGTGACGACTTCTCTAATCAGCCAACTGTTTTACGGTCGTCATCCATCAAAAGTGCGGGCTCGAACGAATTGTTTCCGCTAATGAATTCCCGTTTGGCTCTTAGGTATTATGCTTGATTGCTCCAAATAAAGTTACAGTTTAACATCATGCCTGCCTATGTGCCTAGTGATTGGAGAGTAAGTCGACCATGTGGCCAAGTTGAAGGGAAATCACGGATAAACTAAGTATGGATAACCTGGCTGTTATTAGAACCCCACTCTTACTGGATACGAATGTTGTCATTAGCACGAAACAACCTCGTTCGGTAACTGAACGTATATGCAGCCGTTGCTTAGCACTGTATGCTGAGGGGTTGATTGCTGATGCATTGGAACAGCTGATATTCAGATATGTCTGTTACTACCGACCATCGTCTTGTTTACGAATCTCATGCTGTCCAGCCGGCCGTTGTGACAGAACGGTTCTAGGCGCTTCAGTCCGGAACCGCGCTGCTGCTACGGTCGCAGGTTCGAATACTGCCTCGGGCATGGCTGTATGTGATGCCCTTAGCTTAGTTAGGTTTAATTAGTTCTAAGTCTAGGGGACTGATGACCTCAGATGTTAAGTCCCATAGTGTTTAGAGCCATTTGAACCATTTGAATCATGCTGTCCTCCACAGTCGTACCTACGGATTGTCATTTTCCTTTGCTCACATCTCGATGTGTTTTAAGTACTAATACTATATGACTTTTACTGAACACTGATAAATTCTTTCGTTTAATCTTTTCTCTGTAGCCCTGAGTTCCTACTAACAACGAGTTCCGCAGATACTCAGTAAAAGAGTTACGAAAGGATTCAACCTCGATGTCACGCGATCCGATGACCGAGTTTACTCAGTGTAGTGTCTGTACCAGGATGTTGTCGAATGGTTCACAGCGATCACAAAAACGATAATCCAACGTAGGGAGCCACATAGTTTAGATTCGAGCTTCAGCCACAGGAAGATAATGACTGCATTCTGTAACAACGCAGATTTATTTTACTGTTATCTCAGCCAGTTTCAATGCTAGCCCATACACAAGCTGAATCAGAAGTCCAGATCATAATTACATCATCACTCTGTAATGAGTCACCGGAGACTAAGGGTCCCTTATACGAAAATTCTCAGAAAATATCCCTGGCGAGCCTTCGATATTTTGGCACAGGAGTTCTGGTTCATCCTGTATACCAGTACACTAGGAAATATAATACAGCATCAAAACTATCAGTTTCGTACGAGGACTGGTAACTATGTGTCTTCTCATACATGGAGATAGGAACGTATAGGGATATGACGCGGAGCAGTCTCATACGCTTAGCTGCAACTAAAGCAATATACCGCTAGGGTACTGCAAAATTTTATTAAGTTCACGAGAGCGATTGATTAAAAACCACTTGTTCAGACCATAAGCGAATACTGCCCAAGTGTGCAGGTTACATGTCATGTAAGATTGACGGCAGACTTCGGAGTATAAGAACAAGGACAGCGGCTATTCGAGTGCCATCAGTGCGTAAAAACTATTCAAAAACCTTGTAACCGGTTTAAGGTTGATGAGGGATGTCAAAAACCTCACTGAAACCTAGTTACAAAATTGTAGCAACTGGTTTTCTGTGTATTTTGAAAAATGAAGATCGCAGGTTCGAATCCTGCATCGGGCACGGATGTGTGTGATGTCCTTAGGTTAGTTAGATTTCAGTAGTTCTAAGTTCTAGGGGAATGATGACCTCAGAAGTTCAGTCCCATAATGCTCAGAGCCATTTGAAAAATGAAGAAACCGCACACCAGTTGCTTAACCCTCAATCTTTTACTATGTACATGTTCTATCATGTGGTATAAAAAATAAAATGACTTAATCATCTGAGGTCATCCTCACCCCAATGTTGTCTCGGAATGAAAGGTTCAGTGTCAAAAGGATAAAAGGGAAAAAGTTCCATAACTACCGTTGCCCCGTGCTGCGAGACCAGGAACAGAATATTGCTGCCCCGTAAGAAGAACTCTTTGTAGTTTTCTGTGTGGAATCTAAAAAATTTCTTCAAACCCTTCTCCCTGAGTATTACTATTACTCAGGTAGAGGCCTTTTTCTGTCTTCATTCTTCCGAATGGGTTAATGCGAACCACCACGATTTACTCTTTTGTGCCAACCTCTGCATTTGAAAGTAGCACTTAAATACTTGTTGAATATATTGCAATCTTTGTTTTGCCCCCCTTTTTGCCCCACTACTGCTTCCTCTAGTGCTACGGAAGTTACTCCAATATCTTAACACATGCTCTGTCATCCTGAAGCTCCTTCTGTATAGAATTCTTCTCATGTTCCTTCCTTCACTCATTGTATGATGTACCTCCTTTATCAATCTACTTAATTTTCTGCATTATTTTGTACACGATCCAGTCACATTAACGGTAGCTCAGATGGTAGAGCACTTGCCCGCAAAAGGCGAAGGTCCCGAGTTCGAATCTCGGTCGGGCACACAGTTTTAATCTGCCAGGAAGTTTCATATCAGCGCACACTCCGCTGCAGAGTGAAAATCTCATTCTGGAAGTTCGTAAACTGTTCGCGTGCTCTGTGGTTCAAGAACGCCGTGCATGGCAAAATGGCGCTATCCAAAACCAGTGCCGAGGCAACTGTTTTGCACCACGGGCCATAGATGACGGGGGTGAACGACGGCTGCGGAGAAGTTTACGGGCAAACAGACGTGCAGATGTTGAGCAACTGACCGCCCAAATGAACCATGGCACCACCAACAACCGTTCAGCAGTAGGTGCCTTGTTCGTGCACCCATTCTAACTGCAGTTCATCGGCGACGAAGGCTGGAATTTGCACGGCAGCACCGCAAATGGACGTCCACCGAGTGGCGACAGGTGGCGTTTTCAAATGGTTTAAATGGCTCTAAGCACTGTGGGACTTAACATCTGAGGTCATCAGTCCCCTAGACTTAGAACTACACTACTGGTCATTAAAATTGCTACACCAAGAAGAAATGCAGTGATAAACGGGTATTCATTGGACAACTATATTATACTAGAACTGACACGTGATTACTTTTTCACGCAATTCGGGTGCATAGATCCTGAGAAATCAGTACCCAGAACAACCACCTCTGGCCGTAATAACGGCCTTGATACGCCAGGGCATTGAGTCAAACAGAGCTTGGATGGCGTGTACAGGTACAGCTGCCCACGCAGCTTCAACACGATATCACAGTTCATCGACAGTAGTCACTGGCGTATTGTGACGAGCCAGTTGCTCGGCCACCATTCACCAGACGCTTTCAATTGGTGAGAGATCTGGAGATTGTGCTGGCCAGGGCAGCAGTCGAACATTTTCTGTATCCGGAAAGGCCCGTACAGGACCTGCAACATGCGGTCGTGCATTATCCTGCTAAAATGTAGGGTTTCGCTGGGATCGAATGAAGGGTAAAACCACGGATCGTGACACATCTGAAATGTAACGTCCACTGTTCAGAGTGCCGTCAATGCGAACAAGAGGTGACCGAGACATGTGACCAATAGCACCGCATACCATCACGCCGGGTGAACGCCAGTATGGGGATCACGAATACACGCTTCCAATGTGCGTTCACCGCGATGTCGCCAAACACGGATGCGACCATCATGGTGCTGTAAACAGAACCTGGATTCTTCCGAAAAAATGACGTTTTGCCATTCGTGCACCCAGGTTCGTCGTTGAGTACACCCTCGCAGGCGCTCCTGTCTGTGATGCAGCGTCAAGGGTTACCGCAGCCATGGTCTCCGAGCTGATAGTCCATGCTTCTGCAAACGTCGTCGAACTGTTCGTGCAGATTGTTGTTGTCTTGCAAACGTCCCCATCTGTTGACTCAGGGATGGAGACGTGGCTGCACGATCCATTACAGCCATGCGGATAAGATGCCTGTCATCTCGACTGCTAGTGATACGAGGCCGTTGGGATCCAGCCTCCTGAACCCACCGATTCCATATTCTGCTAACACTCATTGGATCTCGACAAACGCGAGCAGCAATGTCGCGATACGATAAACCGCAACCGCGATAGGCTACAATCCGACCTTTATCAAAGTCGGAAACGTGATGGTACGCATTTCTCCTCCTTACACGAGGCATCACAACAACGTTCCACCAGGCAATGCTGGTCAACTGCTGTTTGTGTATGAGAAATTCGGTTTGAAACTTTCCTCATGTCAGCACGTGGTAGGTGTCGCCACCGGCGCCAACCTTGGGTGAATGGTCTGAAAAGCTAATAATTTTCATATCACAGAATCTTCTTCCTGTGGGTTAAATTTCGCGTCTGTAGCACGTCATCTTCGTGGTGTAGCAATTTTAATGGCCAGTAGTGTAGTTAAACCTACGGACATCACACACATCCATGCCCGAGGCAGGATTCGAACCTGCGACCGTAGCAACAGCGTGCGGCGACCGCGGCCGGCTGGCCTTTCCAGATGACTCAGGTCTTTTGCTCCATCGAACAGATGGTCGTTGGCGTGGTCGACGTGAAACGTTTGTAAACAACCTGGAGGGAACGTTATGGTCTGGGGAATGTTGTGGCATTCCCTGGGTCATCTCGTGATTCTGGAAGGCACAGTAGATCAACACAACTATACATCTATCCTTGGGGACCAGTTCACATCTACATGCAGTTTGTTTTTCCTGGGTACGATAGCATCTACCAGGAGGAAAATGCAACGTATCATACAGCTCACAGTATACGTATGTTGTTCGCAGAATCCCAGCATGAGTTTCACGTACTCCCCTGGCCAGCAGACTCCCTAGATTAAAACCTAGTCAAGAAACTGCGGTGCCACCTCGACCGGGCTGTTCGCTCCATGAACCCTCAACCGAGAAACCTTGCGCAAATGGTCATGGTTTGGAATCCACATCGTACCACATACATGTCAGTACCTTCCAGAACCTCATAGACTCTTTCTGCACGTCTCGAGCTGCAAAAGGTGGTTATTCAGCCTTTTGACATGTGGGCACATTAGTACCACACCATGAATGCTTCGAATCCATTCTTTTAGAGTTTTCGTCGAAGAATAAATATTGTACCAGTTTACGTCTTTTGACAATGCCAGCATATTTTTCATTCTACATTTAATTTTATTTTCGCTAACGTCATATTGCAATGCCAGTATACTTTTCCTTCTACAATTAATTTTATTTCCGTTTAAAGCCATACTACTGTTGTATGTGAATCAGTAATTTCAAGAAGATTCGATATAATTAGTTGAAAACAGTCTTGGTTGCAATTTTAGTTTTTTTTTCTTTATCAACCACGTATTTCACCTTATGTTAGCCAAGCCCTTAGAGTATTTTGACTAGAAAATGATATTGCGATTTTGTCGCTTCAAATTTCGACGTATCTTACACAATTTAATGTAAGTATAAAATAGAAATGGAAAAAAGCTCACACGCATTACGCCTTCCTCCCACGCTGGTGTCTATCTTTCAAGCGTAATAATTTTACTTCAGTATTTTTGTAAAGAGAATTTCTTGTTAGTTAGAAGTTCTTGCTCAGTATGACGCAGTATTGCGTGTTATAGGTGGGCCCCTTCATCCATTGTGTTAGTAATGTTCTCGTTCTAGTGATATATGATACGTAATACTTGTTTAGGCACCGCATCTGTGTGTTGTATTATACACCCTGGTATTATATTTTAAACTTACCGCCCTCTTTTGTATTTTTACTCCGTTATAATTTTTGGATAAATTAATGTACTGCTGGTGCTTTTAGCAATTCTATCTTATTAATGTTTTATGTGCGTTATATATATAAAGTTTCAGTGGCGATGTATATCGGGTTTACGATCTCTCATTCTTACCTGCAGCTGCATGGCACCGCCACCTATTGAGGTGATTCTGTATGAGGCGTCAGTACTAGCACACGACGCTGTGGTGCATTATGCTTACTACTTAAGCCCCATCTTATTCTATTATTTGCTCCTGCGAACGTGTAAACGTTATACAGGTCTTGGAGTCACTGGTGTCCATTTAGAAAGGTAAGGCCTTATCATAAGGCTTCGGCAATATGATTGCATTTCTGAGTGTCCGATGATTGGTCAATTCTCTTATCAATTTTTACTATTTTATATTTCTAGTATTTACTGAGATTAACGAAATCGATGTTGGCCTGATGTACTCGACGATGTCTTTTAGCTACACAGTCTAAAGAATCGTCCTAAGAAATACCAACTTAAGGTATTTTCTCTTTCAGTATTTGATCTGTTTATACATGCTTTTAGTTCATCCAAGTCTGCACAACGCCATCGCGATCCTTAAATAGGTGTATTTGATATCTATTTTCTATGTAGATCAGCCTGAAGATGCCTAAATAAGGTGAAACGCGTAGTTGATAAATAAACTAAAATTGCAACCAAGACTGTTTTCAACTAATACTATTAAACACTGGTTTGCTGATTTATGCCATAGATGGATTGGAAGAAGATTCGATATCGTCGTTATCTAACCTAGTGAACATTTCACCTTGTACTATCGATATTAACGCTGATTCAGCGGGTGAAACAAACATCCACGTTAAAATGTTGTGCGAAGAAGTGGTACCGTAAGATCCCTGTCGTATACAGTTCCACTACATGTTTATTTCTACAGTGGTGGTCTGAGCTGAAGCGTAACCTCGAATGCGTAATACGCCGTTACGGAACGGACGGTTCTGAGTCAGCTTGGCCTCCAGCAGAACACGAAACACAGTGGTGGGTCTATCAGACGGCCGCCAGAATGTCCTGACGTCATCGGCCGCCCTTTGCAGCGACCCGGCTCCATCCGCTTCCGCCACGATGAGATGTACCCGCTGGCCTCTGACGACGCAGCAAGGGGGCGATCCGCTGCTGATATGGCGAGAGCCGTTTCTTATTTTCCTCCTTCAAAGCATTCGCAGTTTCTGTTAACATTAAGCTTTTTAGTGCGGAAGCAGCAGTTCATTGCAATGTTCGTGCCCTCGTGTTCCAGCGAAAGGGGAAAATTCAACCATCAGGCTTTAAGAGTGGATTTAGCACAGCTGATCATTTGCAAGTCATCAATCAAGTTATAAGACGGAGAAACGACTGTCAATTGCCGCTTCTCGCGGGGTTAATAGATTTTGGGAAAGTTTCCATCTCAGTTCCAACATCCCATGAAAAACGAGGTAGTGACTGAATCTAATTAGAGTGAAGAATATAACGAGATTCCATGACGTCACATCCATTCTCAGCAGCCTTAGAGCAAGTTTTCAGATTTCTAAACTGTTAAAAAGAAGAAGGAATACGTTTAACGGAAAATACTTGAAGCAACTGTATTATGGTGACAATTAACGAAAGAATTGCCTGGCAGAGGGTTCAATGAACCACCTTCAAGCTGTCTCTCTACCGTTCCACCGTCGAACGGCACGCGGGAAAAACGAGTTCTTAAATTTTTCTGTACGAGCCCTGATTTCTCTTATTTTATCGTGATGATCATTTCTCCCTATGTAGGTGGGTGCCAAAAGAATGTTTCCGCAATCGGAGGAGAAAACTGGTGATCGAAATCTCATGAGAAGATTCCGTCGCAACGAAAAACCCCTTTGTTTTAATGATTGCCACTCCAATTCACGTATCATGTCTGTGACACTATCTCCCCTGTTTCGCGATAATACAAAACGAGCTGCCCTTCTGTGTACTTTTCCGATGTCATCCGTCAGTCTCACCTGATGCGGTTCCCACACCGCACAGCAATACTCCAGAATAGGGCATATGCACGAAAATCAGCTAAATTGGGTCTAAAATAATAGAATCATATAACCAGTTGCGGTTTGGCAGCTGAATATAACGACTAGATGAATAGGAAAAAATAAATGTAGATATAAAGTGTACTGTCATGCTTTTCGTAAACAAAATAGAAAACAAAGCTTCCGATATACCTAAAAAGGAAATTTTACAATCAGTCGGTACCACCAATTTTGGCTTGAGTGTGTGTGTATTCCTGTACCTCTCGTCGCGTACCTCCATAAACAGCTTCTTCCTTTTTGATAGTCTCGCAACCATTCGTAACAATGTTACTGTTCTTTTGTACAGACACGCCAGCTGTCCTATCTGATACGGACATAGATAACTGCAAGTTACAGTTCGGTGGAAAGGATCCCTTTTTTCCATGAAAAGCGTTTATTAAGAGCAATTGTTGGTCGTCTCGTACAAAGTTAACTACATAATATTAAAAATGAATAATTTATTGTGTATACAGCGTGATTTTTTCCACCGTGTACGAACTCTAGGGGCTGACTGATGAGAGAATAAGAAACAAAAAAGGTCTGATGAACTTGTGTTCGAAAATGCACGGTATCATTGCTAGAGACCATTTGTTCAGTTGTACTTAGTTACAGAGACTGTGGTCTAATACCCGCTGTACCATGCAACCAGAGCTACAGCATGCATGGTTTCCTCATATAGCGTGGTACTGTTCCTCATACGCAGGCCTTAGCGCCCTCTCCTGCCATACTAATTGGTGACGTTGTGTCCGATTCACTTCTCTTGCTGACTCACCGTGTAGTGTATGTGACACAGAGCTGTACTAACGGTTCCGTACTCGAATCGAGAGCTTCCCGACCTGGTGCTCACTTACGGAAAGGCAAATAGCAACGGGCGGTGGGCAGCAAGGTTGTCTCAGGAGGCCTATCCCCGCCGACGGAAACCACAGGATTCAATGTTTACAACAGTGTTTCGCCGTTTGTCTGAGATAGGGTCGTTTCAGGAAGCAGGAAATCATGAAGGACTTACCCGAAATGTTCGGACACCAGACTTGGAGGAAAATGTGATGAACACTGTAGAAGGCGACCGCCGTGTCAGTACCAGGCAGCTGGCCCGCCAGCACAGGGTAAACCAGACGAGCGGGTGGAACATTCTCCATGACAATTGTTACTACCCTTATGATTTACAGTGTGTGCAGGGCTCACTAGCGACAGTTTTTCCACACCGGGAGCAGTTTCTTCACCAGTGCGGGCCGTGATAATCGGCGATTGTATTTTGGGACCAGTCTCCTTTCCACACCGCCTAACCGGCCGTACCTATCGACGTTTCTTGCGGGTGACTGTGCCTCCCCTGCTGGAAGAAATGCTATTAATGATTCGAAAGGCTAAATGGCTGCTACATGATGCTCCAGCCCACCTCGCCGTTAACATCTCTATCGTGTCTTCCGTGGTCGATGACTCGGACGAGCCTCCTCGTTCACCGGTATTCAATCCGTGCTATTTCTGATTATGGGGCCATCAGAAAAGTGTCGTGCATGCAGAACACGTTCCAGATTTGGAAACATTGAAGCAGTGTGTTCATGCTGCCTTTGACATTGTTTGGTTGCAGCGTGGCCGATGTGAACGTGTGAGACAGGACATGCTAAGACGCGTACACGCAAGCGCTGAGGCACAAGAAAACCATTTTCAGCACATAACTGCGACTGTGCCGCAGTCTCTGTAACAATGTATGATTGAATAAATGGTCTCTAGCATGGATACCATGCGTTTCCCCACATACGTTCATTGGACCTTTTTGTTCCGGATTCTCTCCCGACCATAAATGCCATACGATCAATTCATTTCATCGATCAAACCCTAGAATTTGTACACGGTGGAAAATATCACGCCGTACAGAGAATGAATATTTTTATTATATCAGTTGCCGGCCCTGTGGCCGAGCGGTTCTAGGCGCTTCAGTCCGGAACCACGCGGCTGCTACGGTCGCAGGTACGAATCGTGCCTCGGGCATGGATGTGTGTGATGTCCTTAGGTTAGTTAGGTTTACTTAGTTCTAAGTCTAGGGGACTGATGACCTCAGATGTTAAGTCCCAAAGTGCTTAGAGCCATTTGAACCATTTATATCAGTTACCATCAGTCTTTTTTTAAATTTTTGCTAGTTACATAGGCACTACGTATTTCTAGGGCTCTCGTTAGATGTGAAGTACAAGAGGGACTCCAAAAGACAGGGAGAGAGACAGAGTGAATGAACACTGAGGTGATAAAAAGCCTTGGTATATATCCTGATATCATGTCGGACCTCCATCTGCCCGGCGTATTGCAGCGGATCGGCAGAGCGTGGACTCAACAAGTCGTTGGAAGCTCGTTGAAGAAACACTGATGTATACTGCCTCTACAGTCGTCCATAATGGCGATAATGTTACCGGTGCAGTGTTACCTCTCGATCGCAACAGTGTTCGATGAGATTAATGTCGAGTGATCTGGGTGGCCAAATCATTCGCTCTGATTGTCCAGAATGTTCTTCAAAACAGTAGTGAACGTAGTGACCCGGTGACATGGCGCATTGTCACCATAAAAATTCCATCGTTGTTTGAGAACATGTGAAGCCGGTGAATGGCTGCAGATCGTCTCCAAGAAGCCGAACTTAAACATATCCAGTGAATGACCGGTTCAGTTGGACCATAGGACCCACTCCGTTTCATGTAAACACTGCCCACACCACCATGGAGACACCTCCACCTTGCACAGTGGTCGGCCGTTGTGGCCGAGCGGTTCTAGGCGCTTCAGTCCGGAACCGCGCTGCTGCTACGGTCGCAGGTTCGAATCCTGCCACGGGCATGGATGTGTGTGATGTCCTTAGGTTAGTTACGTTTAAGTAGTTCTAAGTTCTAAGGGACTGATGAGCTCAGATGTTAAGTCCCACAGTGCTCAGAGCCATTTGAACCATTTTTGCACAGTGCCTTGTTGACAACTTGGGCCCACGGCTTCGTAGGGTCTGCGCCACACTCGAATCCTACCATCAGCTCTTACCAACTCAAACTGCGACTCGCCTGATTAGGCCACGGTTTTCCCGTCATCTAGAGTCCAACCGATAGGGTCACAAGCGCGGGAGAGGCGCCACAGGCGATGTTGTGCTGTCAGCAAACGCACTCGCGTCGGTCGTTTTGCTGCCATAGCCCATCAGCGCCAAATTTCGCCGCACTGTCCTAACGGATACGTTCATCGTACGTCCCACAATGATTTCTGTGGTTATTTCGTTCAGCGTTTCTCGTCTGTTAGCACTTACACCTGCACGCAAACGCCTCTGCTATCGATCGTTAAGGCCGCCGGCCACTGCGTTGTCAGTGGTGAGAGGTAATGCCTGAAATCTGGTATTCTCGGCACACTCCTGACACTATGGACCTCGAAATATAAGTTCCTAACGATTTCCGAAATGGAATGCCCCGTGGGTCTAGCTCCAACTACTATTCCGCGTTCAAAGTGAGTTAATTCCCATCGTGCGCTCATAATCACTTTGAAAAACTTTTCACATGGATCACCTGAGTACTAATAACAGCTCCTTTCTCTTGTCTCATGATTGAGAATGTTGGCGGGACACAATGTCCCAAGCGAACAATGTTATATGATGGACATAGCACTGTCTTTGAAAATGATGGAATGTCGAAAGGCATAAGGCGTTTTTGGAAATAATAAAAGTTTGCTCAAGGCATAACAAAATTTATTAAAGTGCATTCAAAATGGCCGCTTGGTCTCACAGCACTTTCATGCAAATTGCAGGTACTAACAGCTCCGCCTACTCACTGGCCTTTTTATACCTTGTGTACGCGATACTACCTCTGTCTGCATTGTGTATATCACTCCGCGTGACTAGGAACGCCGGTCGTGGTGGCCGAGCGGTTCTAAGCGCTTCATTCTGGAACTGCCCGATCGCTACGGTCCCAGTTTCGAATCTTGCCTCTGGCAACGATGCGTGTGGTGTCCTTAGGTTAGTTAGTTCTAAGTTCTAGGGGGCTGATGATCTCAGATGTTAAGTCCCACAGTGCTTAGAGCCATTTGAACCATTTTTTTTACTAGGAACTAAAACAGAAGTGCCTCGTTTACTTGCGAAGCATGGATCATAGATACACATGTAAGTGATTTTTCATGGCTAGAAAGATGTGTCAGATAAGGATTATATAAATAATTTCAGACTTACTTGCCACTTGACATCGCCACCCATATCCACAAATCATGTCAGCCATATAGGAGGCATAACATACTCAGTAAAATGAATAAACACAAAATAAAGATGTGTGAATAAATGGAAATAGATATGGAAATAGTCAACAATAAATTGCTGAACGAAAACAGACTTCAAAAATGTTACAGCGTTGTAGAAACATCTGTAATTTTCATAGACTCTGAGATTTCATTAGAAAAAAAATACCCTCTCTCTTCAGTCGTTCATGCATATCTTAAATATGACATTTTACTGATAGAGTGTAAGTCATTTTTGATATGTGGTTTCGATAGATTTAAATATCTGTTTTATTGTGTGTACGTCAAACGTTTATTACTATATACATTTTGTGTACACATTGAATGGCTGTTAATGGAAAAGTGATTAGAAAACAGAAACGGGGGAAATTAGCCAATGTGGAACTCAGAAGTTTACAGTAAGTTTCCTGTGCCACAAAATTTTTCTGGGCCGCCGCCCAATTTAATTAAAATTGGGAAAATTTAATACAAGAACTGAATTAATCACTGAATTAGTAAGCATAAGTGACGTGATATTACTTAAAAAGATGCAAGTGAATATCTGGAATGAGCATATGGGAAAAATTTAAGTACAAACGTTTAATCAAATAATTCAGAGCAAGCGAGAGCTTAAGCTTCAACAAAAAGAATTAGATGATCAGATGAAAGTGTACAAATACAAGGCCTGCCTTTTGCGCTTCTGAAACGCCGGTTGAGATGCATTAAAAGTACTCTTACAAAAAGGGTCTGGTTTGCCTGAGAAACAGTCATCACTGTTTAACATAGTTTATTAAAACCAAAATCCATACTAATAATTCACAAAGTAATTCTAAACTACGATCTGTCGTTGCCTGTTATTCAATTAATTAACTCACATTATTATTATATTGAGTGTTGAGGTACATTGCGGTGATAAATGAAAAAGAAATCTTAGGCGCGGATGAGAAAAGTTCACACAGACATACACCATTCACACGTACAAGAATAAAGATAAAAATAATTATGCCCATCACAATAAGTCAAAGGCTCAGAGGTTCATCCCTATCGCTGTGATCCAATTATTGTGATTAAGAATACTATTGAATACTTTCCAACAAAGAAATTTATCTGCATCACCTTGCACATGAAAGTAAGTTATTCTGGCGTGAGACACCCGCAAATGCCGTGAATATTCTTGAACAAAGCAAAATTGCTAAGACTCACGAAAACTTCAAGAACACAGATGTGAAGCGTACATACACAAATAGCAATAAAATATCACGCGGAATTAAGAATAAAACTTATTCAAGATGGTACTAAAATTACACACGGTGGAATCACCGCCACGTGGTATGAAAAAAGCTACACAATCTTAAAACTGAAACGAACTGAAAAGTAGAAGAAATGAAACACATACACGTGAGAAAAGTTCAGTCATACATTCCAGTTAAAAGAGAAGTCAGATAACTGAATTTTAATCCTGTGCTGGAGTAACGGAGTTCCTAAGCCACGTAATCTGCTTACACGAAGCAAGAACCGTAAAAAGTTGCTACACAGAGAAATATATACTCGTGACCACACTCTGAAAAATGGAAGAATTCGAATATCGAACGTGAACATCAGCTAGCAGATCAGACGTGCATATCAGCTGGAATAGGTACACGTCATCACATAATTACACACTCATCAGCGCCAAGTTGCTCTTACGAGTACCGTCTTCACTCACCAAAGATCCAGTCCCGAGAGACGAGAGCACCCTCCCACTGCAACGAACTTCCCCCAGATTGCTGGAAGAGACCAGTGGGGTCGTTTCCACCACCAACTTAACTACTGTCGTATGACTATCGAAAGGGTACAAGCCTCTTTGCCTTGACTGAGGAAGCTACGTTCGCTACACTGTTACTACCACAGCAGACAGCCAGATGCTGTACTACGACAATATATAAGACAAATTCAACACACACACACTCTCTCACTCATTCATATAGATGATAAACAAAGAACGGAAATTAGGGAGCACAAAATGTAGGTAATGTTCATACGACTAGATGCTTACTGAAAAAAATGACACTTTAATTTTGTTCCACTGAATGGGGACAAATACGGAATACATCACTAAATTACAAATATTGAGCGTGACAGCACGAAATACAAGTTAAATAGAGTGAAACTAATCTAACAAAGACGTTTCATTATCTCCCACAGTGGATATATCTTCGTGCTTACCGATTAATGATGAACGATTACGCACATTTCTTCTTTCGTTACTGAACAGCTGCAGGTTCTATAGTTCTTTCACTGTCTCTCTTTGTAACTCTGGAGAGTATCTTCTTCTGACTGACATTACGTTACACAATGCTTCTGACTGCGGAAACAGGTGCCATGTGAACACAACGTAACGGAGTATGGTGATGACACCGTTCTCTTGAAATTTTAAGCGCCCATCAGAAAGATTAAAGCAAAATACTTGCTGATGCACTGATGCATTCAGGCTCCTCAACATCTCCAAATGCACAACGGCGTAGTTCTAATTAGCTACTCGCATACTACATCATCACACACGTTTCAATTTATAGATATACACAAATAATTTTAGTAATATCAGAAACTGAATCCGCCTTGACGCAAAACACCTTGTTATTCGTTTTTTTTTTCTTTACTATCCCAAACTAGTTTCGGCGACAAATATTACCATCATCAGTGGGGTTTTTTCATCTAAAACATGCAGAAAATGGCATGGTTATACAAACACAGTAAAACATTATTAGATTTTTACAATTCGTCTTTTGAAATATAGTTTTCTATTGATACTTTCATACTACCTTATTTATTGTATGTTACAGTATGTTTTAAGCAATTATTGGCGCTGTTTGCGACATATTTTCTGTGCTCTTTTTTTCTGTTGCCGTCTTTTTACTTAGCGAACATCATGTAATCTGCAACCATGTGAGCGGCTGTTAGTCAACAAGTAATAGCGTTTTACTGTGTTTGTATAACCATGCCATTTTCTGCATGTTTTAGGTTAAAAAACCCCACTGATAATGGTGATATTTGTCACCGAAACTAGTTTGGGATAATAAAGAAAAAAATAAACGAATAACAAGGTGTTTTGCATCAAGGCGGACTCAATTTCTGATATTACTGTTTTGCTATGCAAACGCGGCCCAAATGGAAGAGTTCCAAGATAATATTATTGTTTTCACAAATAATTTTAACCCTTTTTTCGTATTATTATTGTTTCTGTCGTCGTGGAAAATAGGTTATATTAGAGCACATTTCATTGTCACCTTACTTTTTGGAAGGAACTGTTTTAAAATCCATTTTGCATTTCGGACGCTCTACAATTTCTCAAGATGTCGGTGGACAAGTTCGAATATTTAGTTTTTATTTCCCATCGCGGACACTGTAACCTTTTTTGAAACAGCTGTTGAATATGGGTTTCGCCTTTAACACGAAATGTATTTATCTAAAAATAAGAGCGATTTTGAGGTTAGGAGGCGAAAATAGAATTTATAAAATGCTTGTATAACAGCCATGGAAACCAAGGGAGTAAGTAAAATGTTCAGCGTGACTGTGGATGTCATACTGACCTCTGGTCGATAACTGTGTGTGTAGATCATACTTGAGAGGTGTTTCTCATAGCGAAAGGTGACAATTAAGCAGGGCATGTATAAGTGTTAGAGAATCAAATCTCGACAGTCACTGCGTTTTCCTGCTTTACCAACCTTCTTACAGTGTATGCCGCGAATGCCCTCTGTTTGTTGTGTCGCTTTTAGCTGAAAAAAAAACTGGGACGTATATCAAAAATTTTTCGGAAATATTCATCATCAAGCGCATCGAACTGAAGGTTTTAGTAGTGGGCATTGTGTCTGTCAGATGAGAAAACCATGCAGAGTAATGCAGTAATTTATCAGTGCCAGAAATGGCGCGGCGATTAAAGCACTGGTTTAAGCGTGGTCGTACAGATTTAGGTTCTTCGATGTTCCCTTAAATTATTTACGGTGAATACCGGTATACTTTAAAAATGTTACGATAGACTTTCTTCGCCAGTCCTGCTGGGCGTTAAGAGACTGTCGTCTGTCCCCCGCTCCCCTCACCCCCTTCTACAACTCTCTCAGTGACCTATTCGAGCAAACTAAAACAGTGGTTAGCTCAGTGGACTTGCAGTTGGTAGGATCTGGAGTCAAATGCTCTTTCGGTAATACTGATTTTGAGGCTTCGTGATACACTGCATTTTTCAGTGCTCGCCATATCTTTCAGTACTTTGGTTGCGCCGTGGTAAGAGAGAGCTGGGTAGCTGTCGTGTAGGAACCACATACACTGCCATCTAGAAGAAGAGACAGAAAGTTCTTAAGAAAGTGTGCAAACTGATTTCCATTTCACAACGATTAAGTGAAGCGATGTACTTCAGGACAATATTATGGAAATGGAAGAGGATGTAGATGAAGATGAAATGGGAGATATGATACTGCGTGAAGAGTTCGACAGAGCACTCAAAGACCTGAGTCGAAACAAGGCCCCGGGAGTAGACAACATTCCATTAGACGGCCTTGGGAGAGCCAGTCCTGACAAAACTCTACCATCTGGTGAGCAAGATGTATGAAACAGGCGAAATACCCTCAGACTTCAAGAAGAATATAATAATTCCAATCCCAAAGAAAGCAGGTGTTGACAGATGAGAAAATTACAGAACTATCAGTTTCATAAGTCACGGCTGCAAAATACTAACGCGAATTCTTTACAGACGAATGGAAAAAGTAGTAGAAGCCGACCTTGGGGAAGATCAGTTTGGATTCCGTAGAAATATTGGAACACATGAGGCAATACTGACCCTACGGCTTATCTTGGAAGCTAGATTAAGGGAAGGCAAACCTACGTTTCTAGCATTTGTAGACTTAGAGAAAGCTTTTGACAATGTTGACTGGAATACTCTCTTTCAAATTCTGAAGGTGGCAGGGGTAAAATATAGGGAGCGAAAGGCTATTTACAATTTGTATAGAAACCAAATGGCAGTTATAAGAGACGAGGGGCATGAAAGGGAAACAATGATAGGGAAGGGAGTGAGTCAGGGTTGTAGCCTCTCCCCGATGTTATTCAATCTGTATATTGAGCAAGCAGTGAAGGAAACAAAAGAAAAATTCGGAGTAGATATTAAAATTCATGGAGAAGAAATAAAAACTTTGAGGTTCGCCGATGACATTGTGATTCTGTCAGAGACAGCAAAGGACTTAGAAGAGCAGTTGAACGGAATGGATAGAGTCTTGAAGGGAGGATATAAGATGAACTTCAACAAAAGCAAAACGAAGATAATGGAATGTAGTCGAAGTAAGTCGGGTGATGTTGAGGGTATTAGATTAGGAAATGAGACACTTAAAGTAGTACAGGAGTTTTGCTATTTGGGGAGCAAAATAACTGATGATGGTCGAAGTAGAGAGTATATAAAATGTAGACTGGCAATAGGGAAAGAAAGCGTTTCTGAAGAAGAGAAATTTGTTAAATCGAGTATTGAGTTAAGTATTAGGAAGTCGTTTCTGAAAGTATTTGTATGTAGTGTAGCTGGCAACAATCAGAGCAAAATGCCTCGGACCTTTGGAGGTGACGGAGTCCCACCTCTAACTGACAAACCAGGGACTCCTAAGGTACGACTTGGCAAACAAATGGTAATGAGATGGGGAGCTGTTAATATCAATGGGCGCTACTGTGGGAAGAAGGTAGAGCTGGCAGAGGCTGCAAGTAAGATGGGGCTGGACGTTTTAGCTGTTAGTGACATTCGGGTAAGGGGTGAGAAAGAAGAGGAAGTGGGACAATACAAGGTCTACCCGTCAGTAGTCAAAGCAGGAATAGCACAATGGGGTGTAGGGCTTTACATCAGGAAAGAAAAGGATCCCAGCGTAGTTGCAATAAGGTATGTAAACGAACGACTGATGTTGATAGATTTGACAGTGTCTAGCAAGAAAATTAGGATTGTGTCAGTATATTCGCATTGTGAAGGGACAGATCAAGATAAGATGGATAGTTTTTATGAGGCACTCAGTGATGTAGTTGTTAGAGTAAAGGACAAGGACAGTGTTCTGCTCATGGGTGATTTTAACGCCAGGATTGGAAATCGAACAGAACGGTATGAAAACGTTATGGGTAAATTTGGAGAGGATATGGAGGCCAACAGGAACGGGAAACAACTCTTGGATTTCTGTGCCAGTATGGGCTTAGTAATCACAAACTCCTTTTTTAATAATAAGAACATTCACCGGTATACTTGGGAAGGCAGGGGAACCAGATCTGTCATTGACTACATAATAACAGATCAGGAATTCAGGAAGGCTGTGAGGGACACACGTGTATTCAGGGGATTCTTTGATGACACTGATCATTATTTAATCTGCAGTGAAATTGGGATTGTGAGGCTGAAAGTGCAGGACGTCAGGTCCATATGTAGGAGGATAAGAGTGGAGAAACTTCAGGATAAGGAAATCAGGCACAAGTACATAACAGCGATCTCAGAAAGGTACCAGTTAGTTGAATGTAGTCAATTACAGTCATTGGAAAAGGAATGGACAAGGTACAGGGACACAGTACTAGAAGTGGCTGAAGAATGTCTTGGAACAGTAGTGTGTAAAAGTAGGATGAGGCAAACAGCTTGGTGGAATGACACAGTCAAGGCAGCCTGTAAAAGGAAAAAGAAGGCGTATCAGAAATGGCTTCATACTAAACTCAGGTAGACAGAGAAAGTTATGTTGAAGAAAGAAACAAAGCCAAACAGATAATTGCAGCATCCAAGAAGAAATCTTGGGAAGACTTTGGAAACAGGTTGGATACTATGGGTCAAGCTTCTGGAAAACCATTCTGTAGTGTAATTAGCAGTCTTCGAAAGGGAGGTAAGAAGGAAATGACAAGTATTTTGGACAGGTCAGAAAAACTGCTGGTGAATCCTGTGGATGCCTTGGGCAGATGGAGGGAATATTTTGAAGAGTTGCTCAATGTAGGTGAAAATGCGATCAGTAATGTTTCAGATTTCGAGGTAGAATGGGATAGGAATGATGATGGAAATAGGATCACATTTGAGGAAGTGGAGAAAATGGTCAATAGATTGCAGTGCAATAAAGCAGCTGGGGTGGATGAAATTAAGTCAGAACTCATCAAATACAGTGGAATGGCAGGTCTTAAATGGCTACACAGGATAATTGAAATGGCCTGGGAGTCGGGACAGGTTCCATCAGACTGGACAAAAGCAGTAATCACACCAATCTTTAAACATGGAAACAGAAAAGATTGTAACAACTACAGAGGTATCTCTTTAATCAGCGTTGTGGGTAAAATCTTCCTAGGTATTGTTGAAAGGAAAGTGCGAGTATTAGTTGAGGACCAATTGGATGAAAATCAGTGTGGGTTTAGGCCTCTTAGAGGTTGTCAGGACCAGATCTTTAGCTTACGGCAAATAATGGAGAAGTGTTATGAGTGGAACAGGGAATTGTATCTATGCTTTATAGATCTAGAAAAGGCATATGACCGGGTTCCTAGGAGGAAGTTACTGTCTGTTCTACGAGATTATGGAATAGGAGGCAAACTATTGCAAGCAATTAAAGGTCTTTATATGGATAGTCAGGCAGCAGTTAGAGTTGACGGTAAATTGAGTTGATGGTTCAGAGTAGTTTCAGGGGTAAGACAAGGCTGCAACCTGTCTCCACTGTTGTTCATATTATTTATGGATCATATGTTGAAAACAATAGACTGGCTGGGTGAGATTAAGATATGTGAACACAAAATAAGCAGTCTTGCGTATGCGGATGACTTAGTTGTGATGGCAGATTCGATTGAAAGTTTGCAAAGTAATATTTCAGAGCTAGATCAGAAATGTAAGGACTATGGTATGAAGATTAGCATCTCCAGAACGAAAGTAATGGCAGTGGGAAAGAAATATAAACGGATTGAGTGCCAAATAGGAGGAACAAAGTTAGAACAGGTGGACGGTTTCAAGTACTTAGGATGCATATTCTCACAGGATGGCAACATAGTGAAAGAACTGGAAGCGAGGTGTAGCAAAGCTAATACAGTGAGCGCTCAGCTACGATCTACTCTCTTCTGGAAGAAGGAAGTCAGTACCAAGACTAAGTTATCTGAGCACCGTTCAATCTTTCGAGCAACTTTGTTGTATGGGAGCGAAAGCTGGGTGGGTTCAGGTTACCTTATCAACAAGGTTGAGGTTACGGATATGAAAGTAGCTAGGATGATTGTAGGTACTAGCAGATGGGAACAACGGCAGGAGGGTGTCCACAATGAGGAAATCAAAGAAAAACTGGGAATGAACTCTATAGATGTAGCAGTCAGGGCGAACAGGCTTAGATGGTGGGGTCATGTAACACGCATGGGAGAAGCAAGGCTACCCAAGAGACTCATGGGTTCAGCAGTAGAGGGTAGGAGGAGTTGGGGCAGACCAAGGAGAAGGTACCTGTATTCGGTTAAGAATGATTTTGAAGTAATAGGTTTAACATCACAAGAGGCACCAATGTTAGCACTGAATAGGGGATCATGGAGGAATTTTATAAGGGGGCTATGCTCCAGACTGAACGCTGAAAGGCATAATCAGTCTTAAAGGACGATGATGATGATGTAGCCATGTATGGAAGTGAAACATGGACGATAAATAGTTTAGACAAGAAGAGAATAGAAGCTTTCGAAATGTGGCGCTACAGAAGAATGCTGAAGATTAGATGGGTAGGTCACATAACTAATGAGGAGGTGTTGAATAGGATTGGGGAGAAGAGAAGTTTGTGGCACGACTAGAAGAAGGGATCGGTTGGTAGGACATGTTCTGAGGCATCAAGGGATCACCAATTTAGTATTGGAGGGCAGCGTGGAGGGTAAAAATCGTAGAGGGAGACCAAGAGATGAATACACCAAGCAGATTCAGAAGGATGTAGGTTGCAGTAGGTACTGGGAGATGAAGAAGCTTGCACAGGATAGAGTAGCATGGAGAGCTGCATCAAACCAGCCTCAGGACTGAAGACCACAACAACAAACAAGTGAAGTAAGGTCCCACAATAGCATTTCCTATGATGACGCACCAATCGTTTACGCTCCACGGTGGTCCATGTGGTATATGAAGAAGCCAGCATGGATTTTCAGGTGGTCAGTAGTACATTTACGTAAATTTACATTACCGTGATTCGTAAACGTTGCTTCCTCGGTAAAGAGCACATGTTAGAAAAAACGTAGCTTTGTCTTCCAGGCGCAGCAGTGTAAACCGACAAAATTCTACACGATTTTCGAAAACAAGTCCTCCGAGTGCCTTATGTGTTGCCAGATAAGGAGAAATTTATGTCAGTGCAAGATGCGAATGGTACTACGTAACCTCCGCTGACACAGTACTCGTTAAAGCGTGTACTATGGTAAGTGAGCGGGGTTCACCTTATGAGAAAGGATTTTCGTATAGTTATCGACCGCGTGTACCCGAATGGTAGCAAATCAGACTTACATCCACTCTGTAATAACAATGATCCGTCAAGTAAGTTCGAAATGGAATTACACGTCAGGATGGACCAAAAGCAACCCTGAAGATGCTACCAATTTGATAATAATACGGTCGCCAGCCTAATTAGGCATTAATTGAGTTTCTTCCCTGTACAAGTTGGTATATATTCATGCAAAACAACAAGTAGTAACACTGCATAATATAGTAGGATTTTAGAACCAGAAAATCTATTGAACTGATAGTTTCACGTTCTGTACTGATATGGAAAAACCATGAGTACATAACACTACACTATAATGTGTACTACAACACTTTATACTGTCTATTAATCTGATTAAAATCGGGCCTAGGTTACCCTAGAAATAGCACTTTCGTGCCACACACAAAATGTCAATTTTGATAAAGATAAAACACTGATAAATTTTGACTTTTATATTGACTTTAACTTTTGCTGGTCAAACCAATTTAGAACATTTCAGAATTCAAATGAATTAAGGGGGGTGGGGGACCCTGAAACTGTTATGATCGCTGTACTAAAAAAAATGATTATTGGATATATTATGCGTTCAAGATTTCCAGTATATAAGTTACTACTCTTTTCATCTTATTTACTGGTCAGTCAAATACCTTTATATCTGTCTCGAAATAATAAACTTCATTACTATATCAATATTAAAGTTATCTTTCAACTTCGTTAGACCTTCGTTATTCATGTACTGATTCATTAACAAAACATTTCTTTAAACACCGTTCTAACATAGCTAGTTCTGCAAATAATTATTATTAACACAAATTTTAAATTTCATTTTGGGACACTCGGATTGCACAGCATTTGGATTGTGTTCGTTACCATTCTAGCCACATCCCTAGTGCATTGCAGTGTCCCACTTTTTAATTTCTGGGCGACAGTGGGTTGCTTCATTAACTGATTAATTTCTGTTTTCTTTCGAACTCTCTATACGTCATTCTCCGACACAGGTCCCCAGATTTTCCTCAGCACTTTTCTTTCGAAAACATTAAGTTTTTCTCTTCGTTTCTTGGTAAACAAGAAAAAACAAAATATATGGAAATAGGTCGAGTCATAAACCCAAGTTCACACTACTTTCCACTTTTGTAATATTTTCTGTGGTAGTTTTAGATGATTCTCCCTGTTTTATAAATGATAGAACACAGGAATCAGTCATCCTTTTTTTGCAGGTTATATTTTTTTGCAAATCTGCATTTCGGCCAGTGCCTAGTCTTTATCAGTGCACTATTTTCTAGTCTCAACGCGTATCAGTTACTTGTTGTTTGGTGTCATTCACTGACATGCATTGAGACTAGAAAACAGTGGATTGATAACGGCTAGGCATTAGACGATATCTGGGTTTTCCAAATAAAACCTGCAAACAAGGACGACTGATCGCTGTGCTCTGTCATTTATAAATCTGACCACAGTCGGTGAGTGCACCCACGTTCGTAGTGATGATTCACCCTGTGTTTGTCATTTAATACTGCCGGCCGGTGTGGCCGTGCGGTTAAAGGCGCTTCAGTCTGGAACCGCGTGACCGCTACGGTCGCAGGTTCGAATCCTGCCTCGGGCATGGATGTGTGTGATGTCCTTAGGTTAGTTAGGTTTAATTAGTTCTAAGTTCTAGGCGACTGATGACCTCAGAAGTTAAGTCGCATAGTGCTCAGAGCCATTTGTCATTTAATACTAGAGCTAGCACACTCTCCTGGGGGAAGAGACCATTTCTAACATTCTGCGTGGTGTCTGTTTGTTCTAAGTCGTGTCTCCCTACCACTTTCGCGCAACGACGCTCTGAGTGTGTTGACTAGTTTGAACCTGGGACCTGTTGCTGGTAAGGAGACGCCAGACCACACATGACATGTAGAGTTCAGAAGAGTTCAGTGAGACTAGCGATGATATAATCAAATACTTAATGATTTCAGCGTTAGCTCCACTGCACTCCCTGTAAATGAATCTTAATACTAACTAAATTTAGTGGAAGGGGTTCAAGGCTTTCCTATTTTCACTTAGCTGGTAAAATAACGTCGAAAAAGCAGTTAAGTTTACCACTGGAATTTTTATTCTACTCACAAGACATTGTTTATAAATCGTACTCTTGATAAAAGGAAATATTTTAATACAGGATGATAAAAACCAACTGCATTCAACAAAAATGGGAATGAATATTCCCTGAATGGGTTTCCAAATTCTATAATGGATCGAAGGATGACCTATGCCATATCACATCTATAATCTAGGTTTAAATTAAGTTTCATAAAAGAGAAAACTATCAAAAATGGTCTACAGTGATCCTCAATTATCTTTAATTACTTATTTAACTTGCATAAACTACAGTGGCTGATGTGGCTTCTCAATAATTATATAACAGAAAAATCATCGCGTTTCAGATTTTAACTTCAAGGAGCATATGTGAATACAACGAAGTTTAATTGACGATCGACACTAGTATTATGTAAAAAGGGGATGTAACAGATGAGACTTCTGCAGTTCTGAGTGAAGCCTTGTGCACTCTTATGCGGCATCGCGAGCTTTCATTACCTTGTCGGTGATTAGGCAGCGTCAGGGGCGGCTGGTGGTGCAGCTCCACACACCTCGCCGTCTCGGTAGCAACTCTCTCGAACTTACTACTGTTTGTAACGTCCCCTTAGAAAACTTAATGAATTACTATGCAGATAAACCTCTTACATTATTTCATTTTCAAACAGCTGAGTAGAGCTGAACGTACTCAGACATTTCGCTCTTTACCTATTCTGATCAACACTAAACTGACACACAATATTTTTAGCGCAGCGCAATCTGACTTTCAATAATCCCTACAAATAATGGCCCTGACTAACATTAACCTATACCTTTCACAAATCACTTACCTCACAAAAGTCTTCGTTACTCGAGCTACTGCAATACAGCTAAATACTGCCAGCTAAATAAAAGATTCAAACTACTGAAGGCACTAACTACTGATAGGCATAGTTAGCAAATGAAAGATTTTGATAGAGAACAAACAATGTATTTACCTTAAAAGTGTTCAAAAGTCATAATATATATAGCAGTTCATGACATCCAGTCTTACAAATTTACTGTGTCTCTGATGGACACACGTCCAGATCATCCGCTCTCAAAACTCCGCCATTTCTCTCCCCACGTCCACCACTGCTGGCGGCTCACCTCCAACTGCGCAACGCTACACTCTGTTAACAGCCAACTGCCCAACACTACAATGGCGAATATTACTCCAACAATGCAAACCAACCACAGCCTTCACACAGCACAGTCAGTGATTTTCATATAGAGCGCTACATGGCATTACCAACATAAAAACCTAAGCAGCCTACTTACATGTTTACCGAAGTTGGTTTAAGAAAAAGATATCTGGCTGTGTTTTCAACTGACCAATCAGCGTCTCAATGTTAACCTTAAGCTCCGCCTACAAAAATTCTGACTATCCAATGAGAAACGTTATACTTTTCGTGGTGGGACACTGTTTTTAATGTTTGCTACGTAACAGGGACGCGTATAGTCACACGCTAAAACTTGCAGCTGGTGTGGCCCTTTTAGTGTTATCGTAAGTGTGGTGTGCGTACTGCAAGACCTTCGTTACACACACCATCAGATTATTTGACTTGTCGCTCTAACGAAGTAGGCGAGTGTCAGCAATATGTCTCGTGGTCTTATCGTGGTGTGTTTATCTTCTGCCGTTAGGTCAGACGATAGAAATGCCACTTGCATGCTTAGAGTAGCAGATTGACGGTCACCAACTTTAAACAGAACTTGATTAATTTTCACACACATTTATTAAAATAGTAACAAGCATAAACCTTACGTAACTTGATTCTGGATGCTATTTACAATTGACAATCTGAAGTTCCTTCGGTCTTGGTATGTTAATCTTATTCTCACATATCTCTGATACTTGACAAAGTGTCTATACATTTCTCTTCATGGCTATGTACAGGAATATGACAATCTTACTAGGTGCAGACTGAAACTTGACTACAGACTAATGCAGACTGGTACAGACAGGTGCAGATAAATGCAGACTAGTACAGACTGGTGCAGACAAATGCAGACTAATGTAGACTGACTAATCGGAGGTCTGTACACGCGTTATAATACCTCACGCGTTCATGTATCACTGCGCGAATGTGATCCGCGAGGAGAAAAGGTTCTACGTTAGCAGCAATCTCATTGGCTGCATTACATATTAATACGCAGATCGGCGGAAGCAGAATTTGGTCCGTCTCTATGACAGCGCCATCTCGTATTGCGGAGACGGACGAGCGCTGCGCCTGCGCTGTTGTGCTTAGCGGGGCGCGCTCTAGTGGGAAAGTTGTGTACGCACTGACTACGCGGAACTACGTACACAACAGTAAGATCTATACTGTTCTTCTGGAGGGCTCTATCTTATAACATGGGTTGGGGGATGGACCTCTTGGCGGTCAGCCGGCAATGCGGGTGTTCCATTGTCCCGCTCTTATCGTAGGGTCTTTTAGCCTACACGGCTCTGCTCTCGGCTTCTGTTCTCGTTTCTCGCCTCGGAACTGCGTCTGTTTCACGGTGGGAAAGTATGACATGCATTTAGACGTTCTTGTGTTAGTCTGTGGTATTCCATTTGCTCACTCGTTGATCATATTACCTTGGTTAATTTAAGGTCAGGATTTATTCGGAGCTATGTGATATATTGCCAGATTTACTGTCATGTCAGGGTTGTCATGGAAGGTGTTGGATTTGCCTGACACCTTACACATTCTCCTACACTCTCCACCGGCTCTTTTCGTCACTAGCCGCAGACTCACTAAGCGACCACCCCGCTGTGCAGGTGTGGGCGTGGCTGCTGGCGGCCGCCCCCGCCGCCTCCGCGGTGTGGGTGCGCCTCCCCGACGGCAGCCGGCTGCTGGGCGCCGCCACCTCCACCGCCAGGACGGGACGGCCGGTGTACGAGTTCCGCGGCGTGCGGTACGCCTCCGCGCCCTCCAGCGAGCGCTTCAAGGTCAGTACTGGACGGCTGCCTCTACCAGCACTGTAGCTATAGTTGAATTCTTTTATCTCGACGGCTCGCGCATCCCCGCCCAGACGCGGGAGATTGCTGCGTTGCCAGTTTCAAACGACGCACGCGCCGAGAGAAGCAGCGCCATTGTATAGTATAGTTCGCAAACTTGCGTGTAGGGGGAGCACGCAGTTTATGAAGTAAAGCCACCACGGCCGCATTAACCCTTTCGCTGCTACAGAGACGTGCTCCCCGCATTCCGCGCTGTGCGCGATTTTGTCATCACTGCGCTGCTCGCCTGTACAGACACATGGTGTTCCGACTGCTTTGACACACTTATCATTCGATTTCAGAAAAACTATTTGGCCCAAAAATTTGATTTTTACACATCTTATTGACTGGTACCTTCCCCCCATAAACAACTTAATTTTGTTTCGATGTTCAACGCAGTTATTGTGCAGCATTAAATGTAGTAAACCATTGCACGAAATTTTGAAGAGTTTGCAAAGGTAAAACTCCATAGCTTATACTTTCCATATGGTCCATTTTAGTTGCCACAATGTTGAGAATGGAATGTGGACACTATACCTAAATTTCATATAAAATTTACTGTATAACAATATCTCATTTAATTTAAGTACCAGATAGGTGTCGTATGTAATATTGAGAAATATTCCATCTTTCGCGACTATAATAAAAGTTTAATTTATACCAGAGTCATTTCGCTTTTTTCTAAAAAGTTCTGATTAAAACAAAATTGGCGAAGTACACAAAACTGAGTTGTGGACGTAATAAAACATACAAACTAAAATATATTGTCAGTGAGGTGCAGTGCGCAAAAAATTAGTGTTTGTCACAACGGACAGCAAATACTTGCCAAAACATAGATCAGTTACCGAAAACATTGAATATGATGATGCTGCCAAAGCAGCGAAGCAAAGAATTGCGTCAGACAATCAAGTAGCTCGGCAACGTACGAGCTGAAATTCTCCTCTAAATAATACTTAATACTGTCGCAAACAATATATTTCAATATGAATAGTAAAACAGCGACTGCGGAAGAGAAGATATACAAACAAAACAGATAACATGAATATTGTGTGTGTGCCTCTTCATTGTTTTTAATTGCTGTGAAGAGAAATATTGGAGGACAAAATTAGAAAAACCGAAAACTTATTATGATTATAATGAAGAGACAAAGAACTAGAAATTTCAAAAAAATGACAATCAAAGGAACAAAATTCATGAAGTAAGACACTTCGATATTGTTTTTAAATTGCTTAGTAGTCTACTACCTTAACCATTACACTACTGCAGCTCATCATTTAAATATACTCCAGGAGTACTCTAAAACATCACGCGCAATATCGATAAACACTGTTAGTATGACTATGAATTATTCACATTTCGTCGAAGTACAATAGGAAATAAACTATTACCGCTGTTTTTTATTGCGAAAAAGCGGTTCGTGAGAGTGATACAAACACCTTTCCTTGCTATCACCTGAATTAGGAGGATTATTGCTTGTTTGGTTTAATTAATTAATAGAATATGAAGCAAGTGCTATAAAAATGCTTTTTCCAAACTTTCTATAAAAGAAAGTCTGCTATCAAGAGATTGCTTTTGTTCAATTACTTTATTTATGACTGAACGTTTCTAAAACTGAAGACACTCGTCCGTGCTCTGCACTGCAGTTGAGCTCTGGCAACGTCGTTCTCTGTTCATTGGCTGACACTGTTTTGTGACGTTACATGCGCAGAACGAACCTAAACTCGGCCGCCGTCAAAAATGACGCGCACTTTAGTACACTCCTATAAGGAGCTACACGTAGTCCAGGCTCTCTCTGCAGCCGCTGGCAAATCTTCCGACATGTACGATCGTCCCTGACGTTTCGTCCAGCGCTGCGCGTGACATTTTCAGAGGTGCTTCTGGTTCCTGCGGTATCGAGGCCTCGCTCTTCCTTCGGTCAGTGTCTCCTATTGCGGGTGGTACGCACACTTCTCACGAGAGGAATGAAAAGTTGAATAGTAGTGATACACCAAAATCACAATAGTAATCCGTTGCAGTTGCTACATATTTTATTGCAATCAGAAGCATTATAAAATTACAATCACAATCACAGGAGACTGCCTTACAAGGCCAGATCACTTTGACAAATAACAAATAAATTTCTTTAACCGGAACAACACCCGAGTTCGAGTCTCGGTCCGGCACACAGTTTTAATCTGCCAGGAAGTTTCATATCAGCGCACACTCCGCTGCAGAGTGAAAATCTCATTCTGGAAACATCCTCTAGGCTGTGGCTAAGCCATGTCTCCGCAATATCCTTTCTTCCAGGAGTGCTAGTTCTGCAAGGTTCGCAGGAGAGCTTCTGTAAAGTTTGGAAGGTAGGAGACGAGGTACTGGCAGAAGTAAAGTGTGAGGACGGGGCGTCAGTCGTGCTTGGCTAGCTCAGTTGGCAGAGCACTTGCCCACGAAAGGCAAAGGCCCCGAGTTCGAGTCTCGGTCCGGCACACAGTTTTAATCTGCCAGGAAGTTTCGTATCAGCGCACGCTACGCTGCAGAGTGAAAATCTCATTCTGGAAAGACCCGTAAAACTTGAAATTCGAATATAAATAGGTAAATATACTCAGGTAAAGCTTTACTTTAATAGTACAAATGTCCATACAATTCCCATCAGAACTCTCATTACTTCCAGTCAGCTGAGGAACAGATTAAGGGTAAGCACTCAGATCTTTTAAAGTTTGGCTAGCCAACTTTCCTAAACAAAATTATATACAAATGACTAAAACAATTAGAGATGTGCTTCAATTTTAACCAAACAAATCTTCAAATTTACTCGCTCAGTTGATTAATCAACAATATTCTTAGAATGATTACAACTAGAACACGGCCGTATGACAACATCATTTAAATGAGGTTCCTTCAATATTGCGTGGGAATTAGCGATAGACACGAGCAGACCAAGGATTCAAATCAATACGAGAAATCCACGAGACAGTAAATGACATAGAAATGTACTCTACTTGGCACTGCAATTGAACTTCAGATGCCAGAATTCTCCACCGGAAAGATGGAATCACGCAACAGTGACAACATAACCCGAGATGTAAAGGAGAGGACAGGGCCTTAAATATCTCTCTGTCCCAGTGATGCTCTGCTCCCAGTATGCTCGCGTCGACCGCTGCCAATTACCTGTAACACAACACACATGAACGACAGACAATATTCTGAGACATGAGCTACACAATCTTATCTAGAGAACAGGTGATCAATACAACTGAATAGAAACAAATTAGCCTCCGTGAGTTACTTGGCCAGTGGCAGCCCTTAAACTTTGGTTAATAAGTTCACTAACAATGATGCCCTAAAGTTAAGCTGACAAGAATTATCTCGGCGCACATTTACACGCCAAACTACCAAATGAACTACAAGGTAGAATAGAGGACGTATCTTGGCGTGTCTTGAAACGCCAGAGCCGAACGTACTCACTACTCGTTGCACTTCTAGCTACGTCTTTAACCACGCTTCATGTCGGTTGGTTAGGCGTAGCCACACTTCCTCAACTGCCGTCAAGATAGTTAGTCGCGACACCCAGGTAAGTGACAAACAACTAAAACAATTTCAAAGGATTTTTAATACACTGGTGTATTAAATTAAGCCGCACGCAACCCACCGAAGCAACTCGGCGACTCCAATTCCATCGGCCGGCATAGCTGATAACAGACTCGAAGGAGCTTGTCCTTCCGACCTCTAGGAAAACCAAACCACCATGGGCGGTGGATCTGCCCTCACGACTCAACACGCCGTAGTCGCTAGCCCCGCTCCTTCGTTGTCCGACTCGTCATCTTGCCGTGCTGCCTACGTTCACAGTCCCACGTGACTCTCGCTCACCACCGATCCCAAGCAGAGCGCACGCGCTGCCGTTAAATCCGCTCCGCCAAAGATGAGCAGAAGACAAAACAGCATCGAAATCGACTCAAAGATCAAAGTGACGATCGATGGAAACTGGCGCCAGAAACGCACCAGCTCAAGAAAGTTGAATTGACGTGAGCTCTGCCTATGGGCCGGCGGTCCGGTGCGTATATTTAAGCAACCAGAGCTTAGGCTCCCGGCTCAGTGAATCTACAGACTTAGCAATCTGGGTACTGCAGATAGCACCGAGGAAATTACATCTATGTTGCGCGACGCTACTAACAAGGGAAACTCCGCATACCACCTCCTTCAGATTTAGCGGTAAGATGTCCAAGTGAATAGCCTACCAAACTTGGCATGGAGCGAACTTGAGACACGACGTCATGGTAATGTGGTCACGGTATTGGACTGCGAAGCGGAAGATCCGCCTTCGAGTCTCGTGTCCCCTTATTTTTTTTTTCCTCTCACAAAATTATGAACTGTCGGTCCGGTCATTGACGTGTCTGTTCGCTGTGTTCAAAGTGGTATTTGTGTCGTTGTGTAACGTCCGTTTGCAACAGCGAGGTGTAAGGAAGGGACCGCCAGACATGCCTACATCCTATTTCTTCTACTCAAGTTCCCCATGTTATGACTGTTACGTTCCGTTTTGGAAGCTTTGACTCTTGAATTCCTTTGTTGTAACATAGTTCACACTCGTTCATTTCTTAGCTTCGTTTCTGTGAGAAGTCTATGCGGCATCTCGCCTGCTCTGACTACTCATGAAATTTACTTGCGACGGTAATATATTCTTACAACGTGACTGATATTCTATAACCAATGTACAGTATGACAACTGCCAAGGCCGGCACCTGTGGTCGAGCGGCTCTAGGCGCTACAGTGTGGAACGGCGCGACCGCTACGGTCGCAGGTTCGAATCCTGCCTCGGGCACGGATGTGTGTGATGTCCTTAGGTTAGCTAATTTTAGATAGTTCTAAGTCTAGGGGACTGATGACCTCAGACGTTAAGTCCCACAGTGCTCAGAGCCATCTGAACCATCTGAACCCTTCATATACAGGCAGAATAACGTGACAAGGGACTATTAGTAGATTTGATATTGATATAGGACGAGAGTCAAGATATGGTCGGATAGAAATACTGAAAACTTCCTGGCAGATTAAAACGGCGTGCCAGACCGAGAATCGAATTCAGGACCTTTGCCATACGCTGACAAGTCCCCTACCGGCAAAGCTATCCAAGCACAACTCACGGCCTCTCCTCACAGCTTTACTTCTGCCAATACCTCATCTCCTAACTGTGAGGACAGGTCGTGAGTCGTGCTCACTTTTAACCTGCTAGTTAGTTTCATATCAGCGCACACTCCGCTGCAAAGTGAAAATTTCATGCTAGGAATATTGTGGATCTCAGTAACCTTACATTCATTATTATAAAGGTGTTGGACTTTTCAAGTGCTATGAGAATATGACGGGCTTTGGATACATTCTTACTAACGAATGTATTGGAGGAAGCATCGAATGTTTGAAGTTTTCGGTTCTCCCCCGAGGCACAAAATTTCAGCCGCGCCCATCAGCTGATGAAAGAGTCTGGCGGTTTATTGAAGTTAAAACTTTCTCTTATTTTCTGTAGCATAATTGGAACAGCAGCTGCAGTGGAATAGTTTTGAAACAGTCTCTTGGGTAGGTCTTTTCAACACGCGGCCGAGCGAACACGAGCGCTCAGTCTCGCTCGCCGCCTCGTGGTAAAACATGGCTGTCACATGTCATTATACGGCACAGGAGAAGTGAAAAATGTGCACCGTCTTCGTAGCAATAAAAATGTGTTAAGTTCGCCGTGGTTTTAAACGCAGGTATATATACACTACTGGCTATTAAAACTGCTACACCACGAAGATGACGTGCCAAGGACGCGAAATTTAACCGACAGGAAGAAGATGCTGTGATATGCAAATGATTAGCTTTTCAGAGCATTCACACAAGGTTGGCGCCGGTGGCGACACCTACAACGTGCTGACATGAGGAAAGTTTCCAACCGATTTATCATACACAAACAGCAGTTGACCGGCGTTGCCTGGTGAAACGTTGTTGTGACGCCTCGTGTAAGGAGGAGAAATGCGTACCATCACGTTTCCGACTTTGATAAAGGTCGGATTGTAGCCTATTGCAATTGCGGTTTATCGTATCGCGACATTCCTGCTAGCGTTGGTCGAGATCCAATGACTGTTAGCAGAATATGGGATCGTTGCTGGATACCAACGGCCTCGTATTAATAGCAGTACAGAAAACAGGCATCTTATCCGCACGGAAGTAACGGATTGTGCAGCCGCGTCTCGATCCCTGAGTCAACAGATGGGGACTTTTGCAAGACAACAACCATCTGCACGAACAGTTCGACGACGTTTGCAGCAGCATGGACTATCAGCTCGGAGACCATGTCTGCGGTTACCCTTGACGCTGCATCACAAACAGGAGCGTCTGCGATAGTGTACTCAACGACGAACCTGGGTGCACGAATGGCAAAACGTAATTTTTTCGGATGAATTCAGGTTCTGTTTACAGTATCGTGATGGTCGCATCCGTGTTTGGCGACATCGCGGTGAACGCACATTGAAAGCGTGTATTCGTCATCGCCATACTGGCGTATCACCCGGCGTGATGTTATGGCGTGCCATTGGTTACACGTCTCGGTCAACTCTTGTTCCTATTGACGGTACTTTGAACAGTGGACGTTACGTTTCAGATGTGTTACGACCCGTGGCTCTACCTCATTGGGTCCCTGCGAAACCCTACATTTCATCCTTTCTGGATACAGAAAATGTTCGACTGCTGCCCTGGCCAGCACATTCTCCAGATCTCTCACCAACTGAAAACGTCTGGTCAATGGTGGCCGAGCAACTGGCTCGTCACAATACGCCAGTCACTACTCTTGATGAACTGTGGTATCGTGTTGAAGCTGCATGGGCAGCTGTACCTGTACACGCCATCCAAGCTCTGTTTGACTCAATGTCCAGAGGTGGTTGTTCTGGGTACTGATTTCTCAGGATCTATGCATCCAAATTGCGTGAAAATGTAATAACATGTCAGTTCTAGTATAATATATTTGTCCAATGAATACCCGTTTATCATCTGCATTTCTTGTTGATGTAGTAATTTTAATGGCCAGTAGTGTACTTAACGGCACAGTGATTAAAGCGGAGAGTAGCTCTTCTAAAGTCGACGAAAAGCGACACTAAGGGCGTGCTATGAAATTCAAAGCGGAGGCCAGACACACCAGTAGCAACTGTCACTGAGGTGACAATAGTCATGGGATGCCTCCCAATATCGGGACGCACCTTCTTTTGCCCTGCGTAATGCAGCAACTCGACCTGGTACGCACTCAACAAGACGTTGGAAGCATGCTGCACAAATATTGAGCCATACGTGTGAATTGTTGTCGGTGCAGGATTTTGTGAACGCGCTGACCCTTCGACCAAATACCGTAAATATTCGATGGGATTCGTGTCGTGCATGTGGGTGGCCAAATCATTCGCTGGGATTATCCAGAATGTTCTTCAGGCCAATCACTTGGGGACAAGTTTGGTGACGTCCATCAATGGCTGCAAATGGCCTCCAGACAGCCGAACACAACAATGTCCAGTCAAATGATCGGTTCAGTTGGACCAGAGCACTCGGTCCATTTCACGTGAAAAAAGCCAACACCATTATCGGGCATGCACGATGACTTGTTGACAACTTGTGTCCTTGGCTTCGTGGCGTCTGCACCACAGTCGAATCTTTCCATCGCCTCTTACCAACTGAAATCGATACTCCTCTGAGCCGGCCGTTGTGGCCGAGTGGTTCTAGGCGCTTCAGTCTGGAACTTCGCGACCTCTACGGTCGCAGAATCGAATCCTGCCTAGGGCATGGATGTGTGTGATGTCCTTTGGTTAGTTAGGTTTAAGTAGTTTTAACTTCTAGGGGACTGATCACCTCAGATGCTAAGTCCCATAGTGCTAGAGTCATTTGATACTCCTCTGACCATACCACGGGTTTCCAGTCGTCTAGGGCGCAAGCGATAGTTACCAGCCGACGAGAGTCACTCCAGGCGATTAGTTCAGCGAAGGCACTCGCGTCGGTCGTCTGCTGCTACAGCCCATTAACGCCAAATTTCGCTACACTGCACTAACGGGTACGTTCGTCGTACGCCCCACGGAGATTTCTGCAGTTATTTCACGCAGTGTTGATTGTGTCTTAGCACCGACAACTCTACGCAACAGCCGTGCTCCCGCTCATTAAGTAGAGGACGTCGACCAGTGCTTTGTCTGTGGTGAGACATGTCGATCGAAATTTGGTATTCTCAGCACACTCTTGACAGTGTGGATCTCGGCGTACTAAATTCTGTAACGATTTCCGAAATGAAATGTCCCACACGTGTCGTTCCAACTATCATTTCGCGTTTAAAGTTTGTTAATTCCCGTCGTACGGCCCTAATCACATCGGGAACCATTTCACATCACCTGAGTACAAATGACACCTCCCCTAACACACTGCCCTTTTTTACCTTGTGTAGGTGCTTAAGTGAGACTCCGCCATCTTTCTATGTCTATATTGCTGTCCCACGACTTTTGTCACCTTAAGGTATTTCAGGCCGTGCGGGATGCCTAGCTACAATTAGTGCTCATAGACCTGCAACGAGACAGGCAGTTCAGTTATGAACTTCATAATAAAATAAGTCTTGTAGACTAGTAAAAAAACTTTGTTTGATACAATTTCCCACAACGTCACAAGTTTTTAGCTACGATTACATCGATCTTTGTATCTACACTGAAGACACAAAGAAACCGGTACACCTGGGCTAATATCGTGTAGCGCCCCCGCGAGCACGCAGAAGTGCCGCAACAAGGCGTGACAATGGACTGGACTCATGTCTGAAGTAGCACTGGAAGGAATTGACACCATGAATCCTGTGGGGCTGACCATAAATCCGTAAGAGTACGAGGAGGCGAAGATCTCTTCTGAACAGTACGTTGCAAGGCTTCCCAGATATGCTCAATAATGTTCGTATCTAGGGAGTGTGGTGGCCAGCAGAAGTGTTTAAACTCGAAAGAGTGTACCTGAAGCCTCTCTGTAGCAATTCTGTATGAGTGGGTGTCGCAGTGTCTTGCTGGAATTGCCCAGGTCCGTCGGAATTCACAATGGGCATGAATGGATGTAGGTGATCAGACAAGATGCTTATGTACATGACACATGTCAGAGTCGTATCTAGACGTATCAGGGGGCCCACTCCAACTGCACACGCCCCACACCATTATAGAGCCTCCACCAGCTTGATCAGCCCACTGCTGACATGCAGGGCTCGTGGATTTATGAGGTTGTCCCCATATCAGTACACGTGCATCTACCCGATACCCCGATACAATTTGAAACGAGACTCGTCGGACCACGCAATATGTTTCCAGTCATCAACAGTCCAATGTCGGTGTTGACGGACCCAGACGAGGCGTAAATCTTTGAGTCGTGCAGTCATCAAGGGTACATGAGTGGGCCTTTGGCTCCGAAAGCCCAAATCGATGATGTTTCGTTGAATTGTTCACACGCAGGCACTTGTTCATGGCCCAGCATTGAAATCTGCAGTAATTTGCGGAAGTGTTGCACTTCTGTCATGCTGAACGATTCTCTTCAGTCGTCGTTGGTCCCGTTCTTGCAGGATCCTTTCCCGGCCGCAGCGATGTCGGAGATTTGATGTTTTACCGGCTGATATTCACGGTACACTCGTGAAATGGCCGTACGAGAAAATCCCCACTTCACGCTACCTCGGAGAAGCTGTGTCCTATCGCTTGTGCGCCGACTTTTCACACCACGTTCACACTCACTTAAATCTTGATAACGTGCGATTGTAGCAGCAGTAACCTATGTAAACAACTGAGCCAGACGCTTGTCTTATACAGGCGTTGCCGACCGCAGCGCTGTGTTCTGCCTTTTTACGTGTCGCTGTATTTGAATATGCATGCCTATACCAGTTTCTTTGGTGCTTCTTTCTGCAAAGAATAGACCGAAATCCACCGATAGAAGGTCACTAAGTCACTTCAGCTTGAAAGGTTATCTTCGAACTATGTGATCACTCAAAGAAGTACCAGAAAATGATGCTTTAGTGAAAGAAGAGTAAGAGGCATTGAGTGACATGCACCATTTTATGTTTAACGTGAGAATAAAATAGCGGCAAAATACATGTTGATGTCTGCTTAAACTTCGTCCGAACAGACATTCATCAAAAGGCAACATCAACCTTAACAAATATCATGTTTCGTGCTTCGCTGCCCCATGCTTTTTGTCTCATCAATTAAAAGAAAACTACATTTTATTTTATTGTCATTTCTCATGACTGCAACAGTTTTATGAAATAAATTAGCCATTAAAGGCATCCATTAGCCACCGTGAGGTAGTAGATCACTGCAGAACTACACCATAAGGAAAATATATATATATATACAGGCGCCACGAGATACTTATCTGAAAGAGATGAAAATCTGTAAATGTGTTGTTCATATACAGACAAACAAATGTAGAGTTCAGGATAAATTGGGCAAGTCATTAATGCGTTGGTCCACGTCTGGCTCTTATGCAAGCAGTATTCGATTTGGCATTGATAGAGTTGTTGGATGTCTTCGTAAGGGATATCGAGCCCAATATTGTCCAGCTGGCGCGTTTGATAGTCAAAATCGTGAGCTGGTTGGAGGGCCCTGCCCATAATGCTCCAAACATTCTCTGTTGGGGTGACATCTCGCAACCTTGCTGGCCAAGGTACAGTTTGGCAAGCGCTAAGACTAGCAGTAGAAACTCTAGCCGTGTGCGGGCGGGCATTATTTTACTGAAATGTAAGCGCAGAATGGGTTGCCGTGAACGGCAAGAAAGTGACGCGTAAAATACCGTCAGCATACCACTGTACTGTAATGGTGCCGCGGGTGACAACCAGAGGGATCCTGCTGTGAAATGAAATGGCACCGGCCGTCGGGCCGTATGGCGGACGACAGTCTGATTGGTATTGCACCACTGTCCGAGGCATCTCCAGACACGTCTTCGTTTGTCATCGGGGCTCGGTCGAAGTGGTACTCAAGACTGAAGAAAATTCTATTCCAGTTAATGAAATTTCTTGTCAAAGACGTGTCTGGAGACTAAAGGGGGTTGGGGATACCAAGCCGACTGTCGCCCGTCATACGGACCGACAACCAGGAGTGACGGTCTGGGGTACCATTTCTTTTCATAACAGGGCCCCTATGCTTGTAATGCGCGGCACCTTTACAGCATAGCCGTACGTCGATGATATTCTACGCCCCATTTCGTTGAATTCATGGCAAGCTATCTTGGGCTTACTATCAGCAAGACAATGCTCGACCACGCACAGCGAGAGCTTCTACTGCTTGTCTTCGTGCTTGCTAAATCCTATCTCGGCCAGTAAGGCCGCCTGATTTCTTCCCAATTGAAAGCGTTTGAGCGTTATGGCCAGGGCACTCCATCAAGCTTGGGATTGTGACGATCTAACACGCCTATTGGACACAATATGATATAACATCCCTCAGGTTGTTATACATCCCTCAGGACCCCCCCCCCCCCCCTCCAAGAGCCATGGACCTTGCCGTTGGTGGGGAGGCTTGCGTGCCTCAGCGACACAGATAGCCGTACCGTAGGTGCAACCACAACGGAGGGGTGTCTGTTGAGAGGCCAGACAAACGTGTGGTTCCTGAAGAGGGGCAGCAGCCTTTTCAATAGTTAAAGGGGCAACAGTCTGGATGATTGACTGATCTGGCCTTGTAACACTAAACAAAGAAGCCTTGCTGTGCTGGTACTGCAAACGGCTGAAAGCAAGGGGAAACTACGGCCGTAATTTTTCCCGAGGGCATGCAGCTTTACTGTATGATTAAATGATGATGGCGTCCTCTTGGGTAAAATATTCCGGAGGTAAAATAGTCCCCCATTCGGATCTCCGGGCGGGGACTACTCAAGAGGACGTCGTTATGAGGAGAAAGAAAACTGGCGTTCTACGGATCGGAGCGTGGAATGTCAGATCCCTTAATCGGGCAGGTAGGATAGAAAATTTAAAAAGGGAAATGGATAGGTTAAAGTTAGATATAGTGGGAATTAGTGAAGTTCGGTGGCAGGAGGAACAAGACTTCTGGTCAGGTGACTACAGGGTTATAAACACAAAGTCAAACAGGGGTAATGCAGGAGTAGGTTTGATAATGAATAGGAAAATAGGAATGCAGGTAAGCTACTACAAACAGCATAGTGAACGCATTATTGTGGCCAAGATAGATACGAAGCCCACACCTACTACAGTAGTACAAGTTTATATGCCAACTAGCTCTGCAGATGACGAAGAAATTGAAGAAATGTATGATGAAATAAAAGAAAATTTGCAGATAGCGAAGGGAGACGAAAATTTAATAGTCATGGGTGACTGGAATTCGATAGTAGGAAAAGGGAGAGAAGGAAACGTAGTAGGTGAATATGGATTGGGGCTAAGAAATGAAAAAGATAGAATTTTGCACAGAGCACAACTTAATCATAGCTAACACTTGGTTCAAGAATCATGAAAGAAGGTTGTATACATGGAAGAAGCCTGGAGATACTGACAGGTTTCAGATAGATTACACAATGGTAAGACAGAGATTTAGGAACCAGGTTTTAAATTGTAAGACATTTCCAGGGGCACATGTGGACTCTAATCACAATCTATTGGTTATGAACTGTAGATTAAAACTGAAGAAACTGCAAAAAGGTGGGAATTTAAGGAGATAGGACCTGGATAAATTGACTAAACCAGAGGTTGTACAGAGTTTCAGGGAGAGCATAAGGGAACAATTGACAGGAATGGGGGAAAGAAATACAGTAGAAGAAGAATGGGTAGCTTTGAGAGATGAAGTAGTGAAGGCAGCAGAGGACTTAGTGGGTAAAAAGACGAGGGCTAGCAAAAATCCTTGGGTAACAGAAGAAATACTGAATTTAATTGATGAAAGGAGAAAATATAAAAATGCGGTAAATGAAGCAGGCAAAAAGGAATACAAACGTCTCAAAAACAAGTTCGACAGGAAGTGCAAAATGGCTAAGCAGAGATGGCTAGAGGACAAATGTAAGGATGTAGAGGGTTATCTCACTAGGGGTAAGATAGATACTGCCTACAGGAAAATTAAAGAGACCTTTGGTGAACAGAGAACCACTTGTATGAATATCAAGAACTCAGATGGAAACCCAGTTCTAAGCAAAGAAGGGAAAGCAGAAAGGTGGAGGGAATATATAGAGGGCCTATACAAGGGCAATGTACTTGAGGACAATATTATGGAAATTGAAGAGGATGTAGATGAAGATGAAATGCGAGATACGATACTGCGTGAAAAGTTTGATAGAGCACTGAAAGACCTGAGTCGAAACAAGGCTCCGGGAGTAGACAACATTCCATTAGAACTACTGACGGTCTTGGGAGAGCCAGTCCTGACAAAACTCTACCATCTGGTGAGCAAAATGTATGAGACAGGCGAAATCCCCTCAGACTTCAAGAACAATATAATAATTCCGATCCCAAAGAAAGCAGGTGCTGACAGATGTGAAAATTACCGAACAATCAGTTTCATAAGTCACGGATGCAAAATACTAACGCGTATTCTCTACAGACGAATGGAAAAACTGGTGGAAGCTGACCTCGGGGAAGATCAGTTTGGATTCCGTAGAAATGTTGGAACACATTTTATCTTAGAAGCTAGATTAGGGAAAGGCAAACCTACGTTTCTAGAATTTGTAGACTTAGAGAAAGCTTTTGACAATGTTGACTGGAATACTCTCTTTCAAATTCTGAAGGTGGCAGGGGTAAAATAAAGGGAGCGAAAGGTTATTTACAATTTGTACAGAAACCAGATGGCAGTTATAAGAGTCGAGGGGCAGGAAGGGGAAGTAGTGGTTGGGAAGGGAGTGAGACAGGGTTTTAGCCTATCTCCGATGTTATTTAATCTGTATATTGAGCAAGCAGTGAAGGAAACAAAAGAAAAATTCGGAGTAGGTATTAAAATCCATGGAGAAGAAATAAAAACTTTGAGGTTCGCCGATGACATAGTAATTCTGCCAGAGACAGCAAAAGACTTGGAAGAGCAGTTGAACGGAATGAACAGTGTCATGAAAGGAGGGTATAAGATGCACATAAGCAAAAGCAAAACGAGGATAATGGAATGTAGTCGAATTAAGTCGGGTGATGCTGAGGGAATTAGATTAGGAAATGAGACACTTAAAGTAGTAAAGGAGTTTTGCTATTTGGGGAGCAAAATAACTGATGATGGTCGAAGTAGAGAGGATATAAAATGTAGACTGGCAATGGCAAGGAAAGCGTTTCTGAAGAAGAGAAATTTGTTAACATCGAATATTGATTTAAGTGTCGTTTCTGAAAGTATTTGTATGGAGTGTAGCCATGTATGGAAGTGAAACATGGACGATAAATAGTTTGGACAAGAAGAGAATAGAAGCTTTCGAAATGTGGTGCTACAGAAGAATGCTGAAGGTTAGATGGGTAGATCACATAACTATTGAGGAGGTATTGAATAGGATTGGGGAGAAGAGGAGTTTGTGGCACAACTTGACCAGAAGAAGAGACCGGTTGGTAGGACATGTTCTGAGGCATCAAGGGATCACAAATTTAGCATTGGAGGGCAGCGTGGAGGGTAAAAATCGTAGATGGAGACCAAGAGATGAATACACTAAGCAGATTCGGAAGGATGTGGCTCTGAGCACTATGGGACTCAACTGCTGTGGTCATAAGTCCCCTAGAACTTAGAACTACTTAAACCTAACTAACCTAAGGACATCACACACATCCATGCCCGAGGCAGGACTCGAACCTGCGACCGTAGCGGTCGTACGGTTCCAGACTGTAGCGCCTTTAACCGCTCGGCCACTCCGGCCGGCATCGGAAGGATGTAGGTTGCAGTAGGTAGTGGGAGATGAAGAAGCTTGCACAGGATTGAGTGGCTTGGAGAGCTGCATCAAACCAGTCTCAGGACTGAAGACCACAACAACAACAACATCCCTCAGGAGGACATCCAATAACTCGTCATTTAATACCGAGCCGAAGAAATGATTGCATTAGGGCCAGATGTGGACCAAAGCATTAGTGAGTTGCTCAGTTTGATGAAGGTCTTTCTCTAGAATAAGTCATCCAATTTTTGTGAAATAGTAGTCATACGTTTGTCTGTACATGTACATCACATCTACCAATTTCCGTCCCATAGGATAATTGTGCCATTTTCTTCGTCTGAGAGTACAGTTGCGCTTTCTCCACACGTGTCTCCGGTGTCCCATTGGGACGTGCTGTTCTTTATAGGCAAGAGTTCTTGCAACACATGTTATCAGGTGTGTCTTGGTCTTCTGCTTAGGGCTCATCACCATTTGTACGTATATGGCTGCACTACAACGTCCAAATAGCTGCATCATTTCTGCAGTCTCTGTTTTCAGTCACTTTGCTAACGAGCCTACCTTTGACAAAGCAAGATATAAGTCTTAAGTTCGAATCCCGGGTCAGTGTCCATTGTGGATTTTAAATACTCGCCATTACTGACTGTGTGTGCCACTTACAATATGAAATCTAGAGTATCCGGGCGTGCCTATGCAGTGGGAAACTGACCACTAAAGGGCGGATCTGCTAGTATAAAAGGCGGCGGGGAGTATTTCGTTGTCAATAGAAAACCACTAACACTAAACTGGGTCGATCAGCAGCGTTCAGTGATTTCGAGCGTTGACTACTCATTGCAAGTCATTTGAGTAAACAACTCCATCAGAGTCATTTCAACTCTTCTGCCTAAGTCCACTGTTGGTGAGCGTGGAGTGGAAACGCGAAGGAAGCATCACAGCTCAAGCAAGACAAAGCGGACCTCACTTACTGACGGACAGGAACCATCGGGCATACGGAGAGCAGTTGTAATAAATCCTATGAAATGCGGAAGGAATCACTCATGAGTCCACAAATGCTGTCAGCAATCCAGTTGGCACAGTAACTGTCCACCGGAAGTGCAATGGTCGACCAGTTCTTCATAGGCCACACATTTCTGCATTTCTGTGGTCCTCCGCCCCCGGTAGCTGAGTGGTCATCGCGACATAATGTCAGTTCTAAGGACCCGGGTTCGATTCCTGGCTGAGTCGGAGATTTTCTCCTCTCAGGGACTGGGTGTTGTGTTGTCCTAACCATCACCATATCATCCCCACAGACGCGCAAGTCGGCGAAGTGGCGTCAAATCGAAAGACTTGCACCCGGCGAACGGTCTACTCGTTGGGAGGCCCTGGTCACACGACATTTACACTACATTTCTGTGGTCAGTGCTAAGCCATGCTTGAGGTCGTGTAAAGAACGACTCCACACCTTGGATGTCTGGAAACCAGTGGTTCCATTTTCTCTGACCTTCTACACGTTAGTTTTCTGCCAGTAAAACAAAGACATCCACATTGAGTTGCACAGTAGCGGAGTAGCCTTGAAACAACACCCAGGGAATGTCTGAGCCATCTCTCCCCAGTCTCCTACTGCAACTTTCCGGTACTGCCGGGGATCTTTCCTTGCTAGGAGGACTGGAAGAAAGTGCACTCAGCCTTATGATGCCAGCTGAGGAACTACTTGACTGAGTTGTAGGTCTCCAGGTCAAGAAAGCTGACAGCGCTCGGGAGAGCGGTGTGCTTACCCCACGCCCCTGCCTACCGCATCCAATGACGCCAATGGCAGAGGATTATGCGGCGGTCGGTCGCTACCGATGGTCCCGCCGTGGCCTATGGACGGAGGTATTTTATTTTCATCCTACTGTATCTTCTAGTAGTGCTAGTACAATGGGGAATGAGGAATAACTCCTGGGAAATTGGGAAAGTAAGGCGGAGTTACTGGCACTGAAGATCTGAGGACGTCTCTAAGTCGTGCCAGCATAGCTCAGTCGGAAACACTATTCCACGAGAGAGAGGGCTCCACGTTCGAATCTTAGTGTAGTACACAATCTTAATCTGCCAGAAATTTTAAAGTCAAAGACATGCTTGTAAATGAAACAAATGCTTTGCTGGTAGGTCATAAACCAAATTCAGCATAAACGACGAAGTCTGCATAAAATGATTCCGTCGTTCCAGGACAAATCTCGAACGTCCACTGCTAATGTTTGAGGCTTTAAGCTATAAGACATTTCACGTAAGGAGTTCTTATGAACAGTGTGATTATAATTAAAGTTGAACTTTCAAACCGCTGTAGAAATAACACCACTGGTCAGAATGACGTCAAATTGCAACGGAATATTATCGGAGGAGCGGGAAAACGTATGGCAGAAGAAAAATAAATAGTTACAAAATGTAGCAATAGATGGCGCAGTAAGCATCGTACTTTAATAGTGGTCGACTACAAATGACAAATGAATCATACAATGGCTAAGGTGTAAGTTTGCCGTTAAACAAACTGTACTACTCAGTCTGCATGGGTGTACAGGTGTGATACTGTTAGCTATGTAAGCCCACCCACCACGGCAAGGTCATAACACATCGGATGGGAAAACATCGGTTTTTAATTGTTCTGAGGCCAAAAACCGCATAAAAAGCATGAATCACAATCAAATCGGATTATTCATTTCCGCGAAACTTGTTCAGTACGCTGTCCACCGTTTTCTGCAACAAGTTGAAATCGAGGAACAGCAAGTTCCACAACTCGTCGTAGTGTTTCCGGGGTCACGTTCAGAATGCGTTGCGCAATGCGTGCCTTCAATGCAGCTAGGTTTGCAGTCGGAACACTGAACACAACATCTTTCAGGTAGCCCCACAGCCAGAAGTCACACGGATTAAGATCAGGTGATTGGGACGGCCAGGCTGTGGGGAAATAGCGGCTGATAATTCCAGCATTTCCGAAATGGCGCTTCAGTAGCTGCTTAACTGGATTGTCAATGTGCGGAGGTGCGCCATCTGGCATAAAAATGACCCCATCCACACATTCACCTGTTGGAGAGCTGGTATGATGTTGCGAAAAGACGCTCATAGCTCTTACCAGTGACGGTACAGGTAACAGGACCGGAAGCATCTGCCTCTTCGAAAAAATATGGCCCTATGATAAATGATGCCGTAAACCCGCACCACATGGTAACCTTTTCAGAATGAAGTGGTATTGGTTGATTTGCTTGTGGATTTTCCGTTGCCGATATTCGACAATTCTGTGTATTGACATATCCTATCAGATGGAAGTGGGCTTCGTCTGTCCACAAAATCTTCCACTACCAATCATTGTCCACTTCCATGCGAGCAAGAAATTCTGAAGCAGAGGTCTCTCTTGCTGGCAGGTCACAGGAAGCAACTCGTGCACATGGGTAATTTTGAATGGATATCAAAGAAGGATGTTTCACAAGATTTTACGCACCGTGCTCAGGTGTATGTCCAATGTTCGGTCAATTCTCCGTGCACTACACGTTTGCATACCACCACTCGTCTCCTCCTGCATTGCTGTGGCCACTGCTTCCACTGAGGTTGAATCAATTAGTTTCCTCCCTTTACCAGATTGATAATTTTTGAATCATTATCTCCAGACTCACGGCAGTCACGGTTCACTGCCTTTTTTAAAAACCCTTCAGTGTCCGGGACTTCTGCAGGGCGACATGTGCACAGTCATCATTCTTGTAAAACAGCTTTACAAGCAGAGCGGGATCCAGGATTGAGACAGAAATGGTGAACGTCGCAGACGCGAAAGGAGGAAAAGCCGTGTACCCGGCGTGATTATACCAACTTTAATGGGTAGTGCGCATGACAGGTGTATTCATTCACGTATTCTGACACATACAGCGCCATCTATTGATCAATTTTCACACTATTTTTTTCTTCTGCCATACGTTTTTCCCCTTCACCGATAATATTTTGTTGCAATTTGACGTCATTGTGAGCAGTGGTGTTATTTCTACAGCGTTTGAAAAGTTTAAGTACAATCACCGTATACAGGGTGGACCATTGATAGTGACCGGGCCAAATATCTCACGAAATAAGCATCAAACGAAAAAACCACAAAGAACGAAACTCGTCTAGCTTGAAGGGGGAAACCACATGCCGCTATGGTTGGCCCGCTAGATGGCGCTGCCATAGGTCAAACGGATATCAACTGCTTTTATAAAAAATAGGAACCCCCATTTTTATTACATATTCGTGTAGTACGTAAAGAAATATGAATGTTTTAGTTGGACCACTTTTTTCGCTTTGTGATAGATGGCGCTGTAATAGGCACAAACATATGGCTCACAATTTTAGACGAACAGTTGGCAACAGTTAGGTTTTTTAAATTAAAATACAGAACGTAGGTACGTTTGAACATTTTATTTCGGTTGTTCCAATGTGATACATGTACCTTTGTGAACTTATCATTTCTGAGAACGCATGCTGTTACAGCGTGATTACCTGTAAATACCACATTAATGCAATAAATTCTCAAAATGATGTCCGTCAACCTCAATGCATTTGGCAATACGTGTAACGACATTCCTCTCAACAGCGAGTAGTTCGCCTTCCGAAATGTTCACACATGCATTGACAGTGCGCTGACGCATGTTGTCACGTGTTGTCGGTGGATCACGATAGCAAACATCCTTCAACTTTCCCCACAGAAAGAAATCCGGTGACGTCAGATCCAGGCGTAAACACGCCGTTATGGTGCCGCCACCAGCTTACACAGTGCCTTGTTGACAACCTTGGTCCGTGGCTTCGTCGGGTTTGCGCCACACTCGAGCCCTACCATCAGGTCTTACCAACTGAAGTTAGGCCTCATCTAACCAGAGCACGGTTTTACAGTAGTCTAGGGTCCAACCGATATGATCACGAGGCCAGGAGAGGCGCTGCAGGCGATGTCGAGCTGTTAGTAAAGGCACTCGTGCCGGTCGTCTGCTGCCATAGCCCATTAAAGCCGTGTTTAGACGCATTGTCCTAACGCATACGTTTGTCGTACGCCCCACATTGATATCTGCGGTTATTTCACGCAGTGTTGCTTGTATGTTAATAGTGAGAACTCCGTGCAAATACCCCTGCTCTCGTTCGTGGGCCACTGTGTTGTCTGTGGTGAGAGGTAATGTCTGAAATTTGATATTCTCGGCACGCTCTTGAACTGTGGATTTCGAAATATTGGATTCCCTAACGATTTCCGAAACGGAATCTCCCATGCTTCTATCTCCGAGTAACATTCCGCGTTCAGAGTCTGTCATTTCTTGTTGTGCGGCCATAACGACGTCGGGAACCTTTGCTAGGGGCCGGGGTAAGCAGTGTATTTAACACTAAATTCTTCTCGAATCTTCATATGGAAATTATGCTCTAAGCTTCCTCCCCCCCCCCCTTTTCTAAATCCGACTTTTGCTGTTGCACATGGATTAAGAAGAAACGCGAACTGACTGTAATCGAGCCTGCAAGTGGAGTAGAAAAGAGTTTGGCACCTGCAATAATTGTATTTGATAGAAATTAATTTGATAACGGAATGTTTCATTAATTTAGTGAGAAATGAAAGGATTGCTGTACCGATCTACAGAATGAAAGTTCTGTCTAAAATAACAATTTGATTTATTATGACTAAACTCAAAATAATAAATAAAACACATGAAACATTCACAATACGTCACATTGGATACTCAAATAAATCTGTGAAGGTGAAGTTGTCCATAAACGCCGGCCGATGGTGGCCGAGCGGTTCTAGGCGCTTCAGTCTCGAACCGCGCGACCGCTACGGTCGCACGTCAGAATCCTGCCTCGGGCATGGATGTGTGTGATGTCCTTAGCTTAGTTAGGTTTAAGTAGTCCTATGTTCTAGGGGACTGGTGACCTGATATGTTAAGTCCCATAGTACTCAGAGTCATTAGAACCATTTTTGTCCATAAACTAGCTTGTGACATTTATGACCAAGTGGTATATGGAGCCAGTTCCTTGCAACTCAAATCTTAAGAGAAACACCCAGCCAACCCAACATTAATTGCTGCTACAGTAGTGAGAACTCAGACAATGAACACCCAAGACAAAACCACGTTAGAAAAGACGGGATCAGGCGCGCTCTGCTGAGCTCTGATTATCATATAGCTAAATTCACTAATCCGCCAGTGCTGCGGACATACATTACTAAGCTGTCTTCTTAACTGCAAGGATACGATCTGGCGTACCGGAGGCAATGGCTGGTTGCTTCGACGTCCCGTCGTGGTGATGATAATGTCGCGAGGATAGCCCGAAACAAATTATCCTGGTCTGGTTGTTCCAGATTAAAGACTTCCTAGCAATACAAATGCGTCTCTGAGGGAGACGAAGAAGGCTCGCCACACAATCACTGAGGGTACAGTGATTGATTTTAACAAGCGAAGTTAAACAGTAACTCCGATACAGTCAACTTTAGCGAGAACTGCCCATGACGGACAACATAGGCCGCTTGTACGCAGAACGCTCAATTGCCAACTGTACGTTGAAGTCGAAACTTCAGCAATTTCGTCAAACAGTTACAATTAAATGAAAGTATATTAGACAGCCAACAGAAGGCAGACTGTCCAGAGCAGCGAGAGCTCAGTCTTGTAACCTACCCCGACAGAAAGGCGAGACTCCTCTCTATCAAGAGCACCCGTACAAGCCGAAAACAGAACGTTCCCACCCCCACAACAGTGACTGTGGTTAAACGTGCCAATCAGCAACTCGAAAACCGATGGAAAATTCGACTCTATTGCCGAAGCACTACTATTCAACCAATGGAGATGGCGCCAATTTCTGCGCCGATTTTGCTACGTCACTGAGCTATCCCCTGATCAAGCCCATCACTGTTATGATTTTGCAGAAAACGCTGAAATTTGTCCGCCAAAACTGCCTGGGAACAAAAGTAATTCCCACTCGATCGTAGCCCATCAGAAAGAGTTTTCAATAAGTTTCTGCAAAGTAACGGAATCTCTAACTCCACCCTCTCCTTCAGGCCCTTGTGGGCGTGTCGTCCCCGCTCTTATGACAATGTCGTCGTCTGGACAGCATCCACTCGGCTCCCTCACACCAGTCGGCATAACCCTTTCAAGATCAGCAGTACCTGCCTGTCACTGGACCACCCGGGTGACGAGAGGTGCTGCGTGGGAAGTCCATGTGTGAAGAAATAGCAACATTTCACCGCATGCAATTAGAGAGGGAAATATTTATAACTTCTGAGTTCTCAATACTAGCATTGTAATGACCATACTCGGCTCTACTTCCCCATATCAAATTACTCAGAGTAAGATATAAATATGAGAGGGGGCAAGTCACTGTGTACATCGTAAAGGCATGCCACCTCTCACGTTTTCACATGAATCACGTGAGTACAAATGACAGCTCCGAAAATGCACTGGCCTTCTACATCTTGGGTCGGCATCTGTATATTTGCATATCTCTGCGGCCGGCCGGAGTGGAGGAGCGGTTCTAGGCGCTACAGTCTGGAACCGCGCGACCGCTACGATTGCAGGTTCGAATCCTCCCTTGAGCAGAAGTTAAGTCCTATAGTGCTCAGAGCCATTTGAACCATTTTTAGTGTATATTCTTACTACTCCAATAACGCATCATTACATTTCTTGTTATCTGACCCACCCGACGAGGCACTACTTTTTAGTCAAGTTACTAGAAAACTAAAATTTTGTACTACCGTGCGAAACTGGCCCACATTTCATAACATACCACTGCTGGAATAATAAACTGATGCAGAAATGATAAGGATAAAGCTTTTGCAGTAATTTTAATAAAATTAGGTTTACTTTGTTGTTCGTTTAAGACGTTTTCCGCGCATATTTCCCTTTTCTAGCTGTTTCTCGTTTGAATGAAATTAAACATCACACATTCTGATTCGGGGCAGAATGCGTAAGGTATAATCAGTCAAGCACTCTGGGGTATCGCATATTGGTGTTTGCCTACTCTGTAATGTCTAATATTTCTACGATATCTGAACGAGAAAACTGAAACCAGCCTTTAGATTGAAGACAGTGTACCTTTAATGGGCAGATCATAATACTTTTACTGAAATGGCTTCGAAGCTTCATTAAGTTCTCAGTATAGTGAAAAATTTCTCTTCCCTTCGCCCTGTACAGTAGTGAGATCAGGACTGCTCCTAGCGATTGCATTATTTATGTCCACAACGCCAACGTAATTGAGGTCGGTAGGGCAATACTTGATCCGCTAGCTTTGCTTGTTCTTCTGGAAAGGCCTTTAGTCGCCGGGAAAAGTAAATAATCACGCCGAGAGAAGTTTACGTGGATGTGCTTAGGAAGCGAACTGACGCAGCTGCTGGGGCGACACGCATGAGGCGGTTTTATTCCCGTAATTTGTAGCTCCGTTTAGTAAACAACCGGAGAAAAGTTTCAGTTGGCGTGATGAGAACTCGTCTAAACGGTTTTATGTCCGAGATTCAGTATCATTGGTTCCGGCCGCAAGTTAACGCCACTGTTTGAGTGGGGCAAACAGCAAGTCAAGTTTCGAACATAAAATTCACGGATTAATTTGTTTTGGTCGAAGAATCCCGTGCGGCCGTTTCCTAAACCGACCACAGGCGGTCCTCTCTTTCACTAACCGACCGACGTGGTGCAGTGGTTAGCACGCTGGACTCGCATTCGGGAGGACGACGGTTCAATTCCGCCGCCGGCCATCCTGTTTTAGGTTTTCCGTGATTTCCCTAAATCGCTCCAGGCAAATGCCGGGATGGTTCCTTCGAAAGGGTATGACCGACTTCCTTCCCTAATCCGATGAGAACGATGACCTCCCAGTTTGGTCACATTCCCCAAATATCCTCCACCTCTTTCATTTTAACCGTTTCAGACCAGTTTTTTTCTGGAGGAACGAAAATTTTTATTTATGTGGCAATGGTCTTAGGTGGTCTATTTTAATGATTTTAGATGCAAGATTTATAGAAAAATATGTACTCCTTTTCAAAACATATTTTGTTCACTTGGTTTCATTTTTGGACTAAAATAAATAATTGCGAAACATTCTCTACTGTACTATAATCGTTCAACAATTACCATGCAAAATAAACACATATAATTATACTGTGGAATATAGCGAACCAGCCATATCCGTGTATTCTGGGTGTCATGAGGTGCTGTGCACCGCTACACTGACTTGCTGATATTTTCTTAGTGATGCCCAACAGTTGGCAGCACTTACGCATGATGAAAAGATTGAACATTCTGAAATGTGTACGTCAGGTTTCCATTGGGAAAAATATTGTGTTGCAACTAAGACACAGTAAATGTTCACGTACACAATTGTAGCCAGAGGGTCTGAAAGGGTAACACTCCGTAGTCACGACGAACAGGGTGACTGCTATTGTGTTTCTGCGAAGTGTCTTCTGACGATCACAGCCATTTTGCTAATTCGCCCTGATGCATAGGTTCCTGCCACATATTATAACAGATTTTCGTCTGTTAGTTATTTTGTGCGTTTTCATCGCAGACTACACAATCACTCTAAGAGATGCACTACGGTCAATACACATCTTAGGAAGTTACACAACAACAGTTGAGTACCAGCGTGATTATGATACAGCTTTATTTTGTTTGGTTGTCAGTTTGATTTGATGCTAGCCGCCGCGATTTATTCTCTTCTGATAACCTCTTCAACTCATAGTAGCATCTAAACACAATATCGTCAATTAATTGCTGCGTATTATATAATGTCGATCTTCTCCTACAACTTTAGCGTCTTCGACTCTCTCTTGTACATTTACATCTCGGTGACTCCTCTGCAATTCACGCTTAACTACTTGGCAAAGGGTTCATCAAAGTCCGCCTGCTTAGTTGGGTGATAACGTGCTTGCCTCCCATGCACTGGGCCCGGGTTCGATTCCCGGCCGGCTTGGAGATTTTCTCCACTCGGGAACTGGGTACTGTGTCTCCTCATCATCATTTCATCCTCATCCCCGGCCACAAGTCGCCCAATGTGGAGCCGACTGAAATAAGACTTGCACTTGGCGGTCGAACCCGACTGGGAACGCCGGCCGCGGTGGTCTAGCAGTTCTGGCGCTGCAGTCCGGAACCGCGGGACTGCTACGGTCGCAGGTTCGAATCCTGCCTCGGGCATGGGTGTGTGTGATGTCCTTAGGTTGGTTAGGTTTAAGTAGTTCTAAGCTTTAGGGGACTTATGACCTAAGATGTTGAGTCCCATAGTGCTCAGAGCCATTTGAACCATTTTTGAACCCGACTGGGACATCCAATGACATACGATCATTTCATATATTTCATGGTTCATCGAACCAGTTTCACTCTAATTCTCTGCTATTCAGTTCTCAAAGAGCGCGCAGGGAAAATGAACACTTGCTGTGCAAGCGCTAATTTCTCCTATTTTAGTGCAAAAATCATTTCGCCCTATGTAGATGAGTGTCGACAAAATATTTTCGCATTTGCCATCTACACTGAAGCGCCAAAGAAACTGGTACATGCATGCGTATTCAAATACAGAGATATGTAAACAGGCAGAATACGGCACTGGGATCGGCAACGCCTATGTAAGACAAAAAGTGGGTGGCGTAGTTACTGCTGCAATGGTAGGTTATCAAGGTGTAAGAGATTTCGAACGTTGCGATGGGACACAGCACCCCCGAGGTAGCAATGAAGTGGGGATTTTCCTGTACGACTATTTCAAGAGTGAACCATGAATATCAGGAAACCAGTAACACATCAAATCTCCGACATCGCTGCGGCGGGAAGAAGATCCTGCAAGAACGGGGCCAACGACGACTGAAGACAATCATTCAACGTGACAGAAGTGCAACCCTACCTGAAATTGCTGCAGACTTCAATGGTGGACCATCAACAAGTGTCAGCATGCGAACCATTCAACGAAACATCATCGATATGGGCTTTCGGATCCGAAGGCCCACTCGTCTGCACTTGATGACTGCACGACACAAAGCCTTACGCCTCGCCTAGGCCCGTCAACATCGACGTTAGACTGTTGAAGACTGGAAAAATGTTGGTTGCCTGATCGGACGAGTCTCGTTTCAGATTGTACCGAGCGGATGGACGTGTACGGGTATGGAGACAACCTCATGAATTCATGGATCCTGCATGTCAGGAGGGGACAGTTCAAGCTCGTGAAGGCTATGTAATGGTGTGGGGCGTGTGCATATGGGACCCCTGATACCCCTAGATACGATTCTGATAGGTGAAGCGTACGTAAGCATCCTGTCTAATCACCTGTATCCATTCATGTCCGTTGTGCGTTCCGACGGACTTAGGCAATTCCAGCAGGACAATGCGACATTCTAAACGTCCACAATTGCTACAGAGTGGCTCCAGGAACATTCTTCTGACTTTTAATACTTTCTTTGGCCACCAAACTCCACAGACATGAACATTATTGAGCATATCTGAGATACCTGTTCATAAGAAATCCACCCCCTTGTACTCTTACGGATTTATGGGCAGCCCTGCAGGATTCATGATGTCAATTCCGTCCAGCACTGCTTCAGACTTAAACCAATCCATGTCACGTCGTGTTGCGGCACTTCTGCGTGCTCGCGGGGGCCCTACCCGATATTAGGCAGATGTACCAGTTTGTTTGGCTCTTCTGTGTATATTACTACACGCCTATACCGGTTCATGGTTCACCGTTCAGTTCATGATTCACGGTTATAAGAGCCAGTTGCGTTTTGCATATCTAACAGGTTTCAGGGACAATAACTTGATTACAATGCTTCATTTAAAAATTTTAAATGCTGCATTAGCTTATTAAACTTAGTGCGATGGATATCTCTAACATGTTTACTTCGAATACTGCACTACACAAAAATCAAATGGAGTTGATTCTTCTAATCGTATTGCCCTGAGATGTGAATATTAAAAGGGATATCAGCCCACGAGACTTGTAAAACAATAATGTGAGCTGCCTAACTCTCAGCCAACCACCTCTTTTCTTTCAAGTAAAGTGTGTGTCTTCTTTATTAATGTTCAGAGATAGCACATACCACAGAGACGACCGTTTTTATTCCTTTTTGCTTCTCTTTCCTAGTTCTTCCTGTAAACGTGCTTGTATCCAGAACTAAAAGGTAATTTCAGGATTTGCTCTTTTTGAAGGGACACTTCATCATAACGCCGTGTTGTGTGGTAATAATTTTGACGAACGTGTAGCTTTAGTTCACTATTCGTTAATTTACTGCAAGCGGTTTTCAAACTACTGTTGAAAGTGCATTTCGGGTCAATACGGCTCGGGACGACTAGCTCCCTCAGAAAACACATTAAATCCTGTATATTCTTCAGTGAGAATGTAGGTTTGATGTAACTTTCAAGTTAGTCTGTCCTACGCCAACTTCTGAACCCTCCGTAACTACTGCAACTTACATCCATTTGAAGCAGCTTAGTGTGACGAAGCCTTGAAGCCTTGGTTCCCTCTAAAATTTTTTATTCCTCACACTTCCTTCCATAGCCAAACTGACAATTCCTTACGATATGCTCTACAAACGGGTCATTTCTTTCACTCAAGTTGTACCATGAATATTTCTCACTGCTTCGATTTGATACGTCTGCAGTATGTGCGTTATATTATTAATTATAACGTTGAATAAAACATTCAGAAATCCTAAAATTAAGCTGCGCAAAACCCATTCTTAATACTGTACGAGGTTAAAAAAATGTTGCTCAGCTGAGATTCTCATTCCGAAATACGTTAAAAAATACGAACAGCAGCACAGTAGCAACCAAAGCTGTGAAATATAGTGATATGTTTAATTAATAATAAATTGAAAATAGCAGATTTCACGGCTAGTTAATAACTGCTCAATAACGCACATTTGGTTTCAGGTGCTTCCATAATCATGTCCTGTCTCACGTTGACTTGTCTTTAGGCGTCCTGTTACGTATGCGTTTCCAGATAAAATTTGATGACCACCCACGGAATACAGTTGAAGACGTGTGGAAGAAAAGAAACAAGGTCTACTGTGAGGTCATTACAGATGGATAACCTTAAAAAGACAAGGAAGAAAATCTACACTCCTGGAAATTGAAATAAGAACACCGTGAATTCATTGTCCCAGGAAGGGGAAACTTTATTGACACATTCCTGGGGTCAGATACATCACATGATTACACTGACAGAACCACAGGCACATAGACACAGGCAACAGAGCATGCACAATGTCGGCACTAGTACAGTGTATATCCACCTTTCGCAGCAATGCAGGCTGCTATTTTCCCATGGAGACGATCGTAGAGATGCTGGATGTAGTCCTGTGGAACGGCTTGCCATGCCATTTCCACCTGGCGCCTCAGTTGGACCAGCGTTCGTGCTGGACGTGCAGACCGCGTGAGACGACGCTTCATCCAGTCCCAAACATGCTCAATGGGGGACAGATCCGGAGATCTTGCTGGCCAGGGTAGTTGACTTACACCTTCTAGAGCACGTTGGGTGGCACGGGATACATGCGGACGTGCATTGTCCTGTTGGAACAGCAAGTTCCCTTGCCGGTCTAGGAATGGTAGAACGATGGGTTCGATGACGGTTTGGATGTACCGTGCACTATTCAGTGTCCCCTCGACGATCACCAGTGGTGTACGGCCAGTGTAGGAGATCGCTCCCCACACCATGATGCCGGGTGTTGGCCCTGTGTGCCTCGGTCGTATGCAGTCCTGATTGTGGCGCACACCTGCACGGCGCCAAACACGCATACCACCATCATTGGCACCAAGGCAGAAGCGACTCTCATCGCTGAAGACGACACGTGTCCATTCGTCCCTCCATTCACGCCTGTCGCGACACCACTGGAGGCGGGCTGCACGATGTTGGGGCGTGAGCGGAAGACGGCCTAACGGTGTGCGGGACCGTAGCCCAACTTCATGGAGACGGTTGCGAATGGTCCTCGCCGATACCCCAGGAGCAACAGTGTCCCTAATTTGCTGGGAAGTGGCGGTGCGGTCCCCTACGGCACTGCGTAGGATCCTACGGTCTTGGCGTGCATCCGTGCGTCGCTGCGGTCCGGTCCCAGGTCGACGGGCACGTGCACCTTCCGCCGACCACTGGCAACAACATCGATGTACTGTGGAGACCTCACGCCCCACGTGTTGAGCAATTCGGCGGTACGTCCACCCGGCCTCCCGCATGCCCACTATACGCCCTCGCTCAAAGTCCGTCAACTGCACATACGGTTCACGTCCACGCTGTCGCGGCATGCTACCAGTGTTAAAGACTGCGATGGAGCTCCGTATGCCACGGCAAACTGGCTGACACTGACGGCGGCGGTGCACAAATGCTGCGCAGCTAGCGCCATTCGACGGCCAACACCGCGGTTCCTGGTGTGTCCGCTGTGCCGTGCGTGTGATCATTGCTTGTACAGCCCTCTCGCAGTGTCCGGAGCAAGTATGGTGGGTCTGACACACCGGTGTCAATGTGTTCTTTTTTCCATTTCCAGGAGTGTATAATGGTAATCCGGAAGTGCCTATTTCGGCTGTTGCTCGAAGCTGTACTTCTTTTAAGGAAAATTGCTGTTTAATGTCCCGTCGACGACGAGATCATTAGTATTGGAGCATGAATTGGGATTTGGAAAGGATGGTGAAAGGATTCTGCCGTGACCCTTCCAAGGAGCCATCACGTCGTTTGTACGAGGGTTGTTTTTTAAGTAAGGGCCGTTCGCGCATATAGCCCCGTAGTTCGCGCGGACGCTGCAACAAGCCACCGCGCCACTTGCCGGCATCCTTCCCGTTCACACTGATGCAAGTTGCAGCTCTGTAGCTGATGTGTACGCATCGCTGTGCTACTTTATAATGTTTACGATTATTGAGTAGCCCGCCGCGTGTGAGATACGGTTAGTGATACGTTTTTTGACCGCGAGAAGCCTATCAGCTGCAGAAATTCATCGTCAGTTAACAGAACTTTATGGCTTGAATGCAATGACTGAAGGTAAAGTGCGTCAATTGGTTAGAGTTTAAAAATGGCGGTCAAAACGTCCATGACGAAGAACGCTCAGGCCGGCCCTCTGTGATCACTGATGATTTGGTGGCTGCAGTCGAAACATAGATTCGTGAGGACAGAAGATTCACAATTTCCACTCTTTCTTTGGAATTTCCACAAGTTTCAAGATCGGTTTTGTACAAAATTGTGTCTAAAAACCTAAACTTTAAGAAACTGTGTTCTCGGTGGGTACCCAGACTCCTCACAGAGGACCACAAAGGGAAGAGATTTGCCACTTCATTGGACTTTTTGATTCGTTACGAGGAAGAAGGGGATGACATGTTGAGTCAAATTGTCACTGGAGATGAAACATGGGTATCCCATATCACTGCCGAAAGCAAGCGACAATCGATGGAATGGCGACACACAACCTCACCCGTCAATGTCAAAGCCAAACAGACGCTGTCAAAGCGCAAGATTATGGCAACTGTGTTCTGGGACCGGCGCGGTGTTTTGCTAGTGGATTTTATGCCACGAGGAACGACAATCAACTCAGATGCCTACTGTGCAACTCTAAAGAAGTTCCGCAGAGCAATTCAAAACAAAAGGCGCGGCATGCTGACAAAAGGAGTTTTGCTCCTGCACGATAACGCTAGGGTTCACACCTCTCAAAAGACTCGGGATTTGATTGATTCTTTTGGCTGCGAAGTTTTGGACCATGCACCATACAGCCCCGACCTTGCTCCTAGCGATTTTCACCTTTTCCGGTACCTGAAACACCATCTTGGCGGGCAGCGCTTCAATGACAACGATGAAGTGAAAGCGGCCGTGAACTCTTGGCTGTCGGAGCAGGCGGCCGAATTCTTTGAAGAGGGAATTAAAAACTTAGTTGTACGGTATGACAAGTGCTTAAATAAACAAGGCAACTATGTAGAAAAATAGGTAAAAGTGTGTAGAATCAGAAAATAAAAGTTTTTTTACAAAACTATTTGTATCTTTTTTAAAAAATAAAAACGGCCCTTACTAAAAAAGCAATCCTCGTATTAAGATAATCAAGTGAATCACGGAAAAGTCTCGATGACCGGACAGAGATTATAACTGCCGTCCTCCAGCACACGAATCCAATGTAAACAAACTGACATAGAGAGGCACCCAGCGACGCGATCCACTTGTTGAAGCTATCTGTACTGTGATGTAGGTTAAGATACAATGTATCGCACACTGCAACGATTCACGCTGGTGGGCCCTCGTCTACGAGTAAGTGACGAAAAAAGAATTCGGAATTCTGTGTGGTACTCAGTGGTGTGAAAACCGCTGCGTGGTGTAACGGATAAAATGGATAGGATAACAGCTTTACAGGCACGACGATACAGGAGGTTATTGATTCACATACACAATTTTTTATTTTTAAATCTTTATCGAAATTACTTCTAACATTATTTTGATTCGATTAATTGGTTTAAATGTAATTTTTTTTTTATTTCTACGTCCTTGCCACGTAACTTTACTCACTGTATGAATTTTTTCATTTCTTCATTTTTCTTTATATCATCCTTTTTCCAATCGGAACTTTTGTGAATATGAATTCAATTATATTTATCTGTTATAATATTCAGTTATTCGGTTGAAAATTCCGATCCATCACTTAAAAAACAAAAGACGAAATAATCTACTTATATTTATGCAGTGGTGTGAAAACGTATTTTTTTAAACCAGATTTGCAGTTTTTTGCGCAGTAATCGTCACACGAACATTTAAAATATAACCTAAGTACCTATTGCACTATGGACAAAATAACACAGGTAAATGAAAGACAAAGTAAAACAAAATTGAAAAAAAAAAGAGAAATATGTACACTGAAGAGCCAAGAAAATTGTACCCCTGCCTAATATCGTGTAGGGCCCCCGCGAGCACGCAGAAGTGCCGCAACACGACGTGGCATGGACTCGACTAATGTCTGAAGTAGTGCTGGAGGGAACTGACACCATGAATCCTGGAGGGCTGTCCATAAATGCGTAAGAGTACGAGGAGGTGGAGGTCTCTTCTGTACAGTACCTTGCAGGACATCCCGGATATGCTCAATAATGTTCACGTCTGGTGAGTTCAGTGGCCAGCGGAAGTGTTTAAACTCAGAAGAGTGTTTCTGGAGCCACTCTGTAGCAATTCCCGACGTGTGGGGTGTCGCATTGTTCGTCGGAAAGTACAATGGACATGAATGGATGCAGGTGATCAGACAGGATGATTGCGTACGCGCCACCTGCCAGGGTCGTATCTAGACATATGAGAGATCCCATATCACTCCAACTGCACACGCTACACACCATTACAGAGCCTCCACCACCTTGAACAGTCCCCTGTTGACATGCATGCTCCATTTATTCATGAGGTTGTCTCCCTACCCGTACACTTCCATCCGCTCCATACAATTTAAAACGAGATTCGTCTGATCAAGGCAACATGTTTCCAGTCATCAATAGCCCAACGTCGGTGTTGATGGGCCGAGGCGAGGCGTAAAGCTTTCTGTCATGCAGTCATCAAGGGTACACGAGTGGGCCTTCGGCTCCGAAAGCCCATATCGTTGATGTTTCGTTCAATGGTTCGCATGCTGATATTTTATTGGTGGCCCAGCATTGAAATCTGCAACAATTTGCGGAACGGTCACACTTCTGTTACGCTGAACGATTCTTTTCAGTCTTCGTTGGTCCCGTTCTTTCCGGCCGCAGCGATGTCGGAGTTTTGATGTTTTACGGGATTCCTGATATTCACGGCACACTCGCGAAATGGTCGTACGGGAAAATCCCCACTTCATCGCTACCTCGGAAATGCTGCGTCCCATCGCTCGTGCGCCGACTATAACATCTCATTCTAACGCACTTAAATCTTGATAGCCTGCCATTGCAGCAGCAGTGACCGATCTAACAAATGCACCAGACACTTGTTGTCCTATATAGGCAATGCTGTATTCAAATGGTTCAAATGGCTCTGAGTTCTATGGGACTTGACATCGATGGTCATCAGTCCCCTAGAACTTAGAACTACTTAAACCTAACTAACCTAAGGACATCACACAACACCCAGTCATCACGAGGCAGAGAAAATCCCTGACCCCGTCGGGAATCGAACCCGGGAACCCGGGCGTGGGAAGCGAGAACGCTACCGCACGACCACGAGCTGCGGACTCAATGCCGTATTCTAGCAATTTATATATCTCTGTATTTGAATACGCATGCCGATACCAGTTTCTTTGTGCCCTTTAGTGTGTAATGAACGCAGTAATTAAAAGAAAAAACAGGGTGATAAAACAAAAGAAAAAATTTAAGTACAAGTAATACGTAAATTTAATTGGAAACACATGAACGTAGGTTTCAAGTGGAAAAGAATGATAGGAAGAAAAATGAGAGCAAATGAAGAAGTGGATATTATGATTAAAATGATGTGACAAAGGAATAGAAATAAAAAAAATTACATTCAAATCATTTAACTGAATAAATATGATGATCAAAGTCATTTCAATAAATATATGAAAATGAAACAAATTTAACGCGCCTGACGAGAATAGAACCCACAACCTCTTACAGGTAAAGCTGTTATCCTATCCAACGTTACTGAGTATCACGTAAAATTCCGAATTACTTTTTCAACAATCACTCGAATGGCTGCAGTGTGTGATACCTGGGATTTCAACCAACATCAACGTACATATAGTTTAAAAAAGTCGATCTCACCACTTGGTACCTCTTCTTGTGAGCAAATTTTCTCCGTTGGAGTGCTTTTAGGGCGATCACAGAAAACGGAAATCGGGATGACCGAACGAGCATGTGGGCCGCTTCTCCCAGGTGCCGCGTCGTTCGTTGTGAATCGCTTTAGCTAATAATTCCGGCGTTCGCAAATCCCTTTGGAAACGACAGGCGAATATGAGACGGTTGCCTGAAGCCGTGGTATAATGCTCACGCCATCCGGAGCGATACGTACCTACACCATCGATCGGTGTCTTATGATCGCGGGTGCGAGGCAAGACGCCAGACAAACAACTAAGGACGGCCAAAAAACAGAACGATAATAGTCTGCGGGTTCTATGTTCGGATCAAGTGGCGGCGACCGACCCCGCTGTTCCCATCTGGTCCTCGAGAGCTGGTCCCGGAAACTGGACCGTGTTTATCCCGTGCTTGTTTTCAAATCTGATTTCGTGTCAACAGCATTAAGCGTCGCATAACGAATAAGAAGCACGTAAACAGTTTATCGAGCTATTTCAGACGAAAAGACACGATTCTAATATTGTCCCTCATAAGGACCCGAGGTAGCGGTTGTTAAAATAACAGTTGTAAATATTTCAGCGTGCAACTGCTGATCCTCAGCAATGCGTTCCGGGAGTTACGTTCCCTTCATCTGGCAGTCTAAGGCAGAAGCGTTGCTGAGGATTACGTTCCTGACATTGGTGGTTGTGTGCTTATGAATTTATAACGAGAAGACATGACCAATATTTCGCTTTCGTCATTCATTGCCAAATATGAACTGCGATATGATCACTAAGAAATCAGTTTACGGTTTTGATACAACTAGTGGTAATTTTTAACATTTTTATGCAGCGACAACAACTGATATTGTTTATATAAGAATATACAGCCTACAGTTGCAGGTTAACTTTATCGTTTACCTAGGTTTCAACGTTAGTAATAACGTCTTCTTCAGGACCTGCAAAAAGTTAATATTATAATTTGCTAGTAAATTATATTAGATATGGTCATCCTACAGGATGCAACGTGTAGTACTTACATAAAATATTATTTAAATGTTTGCCTAAAACATGATCCAAAGATAGTGAGGCAATTATATCATAAGAAAACACGAAAAAGGACAACGACTTTAGGAAACACAAATACTCAAACCCAAGATCAGATCAAGAAATGGTTGTCGGTCCCTTATATAGGTAAGGTCTCCTACAAGATAGGGCGCCTGTTGAAAAATTCAGGTTTTAAAATTTCCTTCTCGACGAGTAATAGTTTAAAGCGAAATTTGGTTCATACCCTTGAGAAAGACTGTGATAAGTCAGCGAAATCAGGCGTATATAAGATTATGTGTGATGATTGCCCATGTTATTACATAGGTCAAACAGGCAGAGCTATAGCAGTAAGGTTTAAAGAACATCTTACAATAAAGGGCGTAGGAACACGGAGGTCAGCCTTTGCGGAACGTCTGGTGCAAATGGCTCATTTACCTAAACCTTTACGTGACATAGAGCTACTACATCATGAAGTTAAGGGCTATAGACTCGACACGCTTCAGGGAACTACAAATTTATGCACACCTAATTACAGATAGAGGCAATTTACTGAACGATCAACTGTATCTAAAAATAGGGTATACGTCGAAGGCTTCCAGCCTATATTAGGTTTACAATAATTCATATTACATGTGACCATTACAGTTTCTGTAATAATAGAACCATTCCTACAGATGTTCATACGAGATTTGTTGGTCAGTTTATAAGGCTCTGTAGCAGAATGTAAAACGTAGTCATGCTGGATACTGTAATTAACTTAAAATAGTAAAGTATAAAATTAATTCATAGCAAAAGTGTTATCTGACGCGTGCGTAATAAGAGTTTGATTCTATACGTCTCGCGCATGCGCGCCGCCCTCTGTGAGGCAGACCGCGAAACCCTCGCGGTCCGCAGTCTCTAGTCACACGACGAGGCCCATACAACGGGCTTAAAGTGAATTTGCTACAGCTTGTTTAATAGAAGTGACAAAACCTTATGGTTATGCATCAAGTTTTATAAAGTTGACTTAGGACATGGCTTGTTTTAGGCAAACATTTAATAATATTTTATGTAAGTACTATACGTTGCATCCTGTAGAATGACCAAATCTAATATAATTTACTAGTACATTATAATATTAACTTTTTGCAGGTTCTGAAGAAGACGTTATTACTAACGCTGAACCCTCGGTAAACGATAAAGTTAACCTGCAACTGTAGGCTGTATATTCTTATAATAACAACTAGTGGTAATATTGATATTGAAAAATGATGATTTGGAAGAAGCCGGAAAGAGCTGTGAGTGTCTTTTTGACATTCTCTAAGTTATTCAGGTAAAGTGTGCCTATTCTGTAAATGAAAGAGTGTCTATAGTTGAGTCTTTCATTCACACTGATTCATTCAAACAGATTAGAGGAATGTTTTTATGACCAATTCCCGAACTCCAGTAGTCCTAAAAATTTGCTAAGTGGTAGACAGATAAACACAAGTATTAACCACGATAATTGCACAAAAATTTTATTAGTTTGACCTTCTTCAAAATCAACAATTTCTTAGAAAGCAGATCTCAATATTTAATAGAAGAACATTTACTCAGTTCGTATGTTATAAAACATTTGCGAAATTAATAAGCAACCAAGACATTCGAATCCCTAATGAATTTATTAATCAAGCAACTTTTACTTCGGCCTAATTAAAGAAATACCCTTCTGAAATAATTATGTTCACATAAGAAGCCCCACTGGAGTCGTGAAATACACTACTGGCCATTAAAATTGCTACACCAAGAAGAAATGCAGATGATAAACGGGTATTCATTGGACAAACATATTATACTTGAACTGACATGGGATTACATTTTCATCCAATTTGGGTGCATAGATCCTGAGAAATCAGTACCCAGAACAATCACCTCTGACAGTAATAACGGCCTTGATACGCCTGGGCATTGAGTGAAACAGAGCTTGGGTGGTTTGTACAGGTACAGCTGCCCATGCAGCTTCAACACGATACCACATGCGGTCGTGCATTATCCTGCTGCACTGTAGGGTTTCGCAGGGATCGAATGAAGGGTAGAGCCACGGGTAGTAACACATCTGAAACGTTACGTCCACTGTTCAAAGTGTCGTCAATGCGAACAAGGGGTGGCCGGGACACGTAACCAATGGAACCCCGTGCCATCATGCCGGGTGATGCGCCAGTATGGCGATGGCGAATACACGCTTCCAATGTGCGTTCACCGCAATGTCGCCAAACACGGATGCGACCATCATGATGTATTAAACAGAACCTGGATTCATCCGAAAAAATGACGTTTTGCCATTCGTGCACCCAGGTTCGTCGTTGCGTACACCATCGCAGGCGCTCCTGTCTGTGATGCAGCGTCAAGGGTAACCGCAGCCATGGTCTCCGAGCTGATAGTCCGTGCTGCTGCAAAGGTCGTCGAACTGTTCATGCAGATGGTTGTTGTCTTGCAAACGTAAACCGCAATCGCGATAGGCTACAATCCGACCTTTATCAAAGTCGGAATCGTGATGGTACGCATTTCTCCTCCTTACACGAGGCTTCACAACAACGTTTCACCAAGCAACGCCGGTCAACTGCTGTTTGTTCATGAGAAATCGGTTGGAAACTTTCCTCATGCCAGAGCGTTGTAGGTGTCGCCACCGGCGCCAACCTTGTGTGAATGCTCTGTAAAGCTAATCATTTGCATATGACAGCATTTTCTTCCGGTTGGTTAAATTTCGCGTTTGTAGCACATCATCTTCGTGGTGTAGCAATTTTAATGTCCAGTACTTTATTTATGACACCAAGAGCATTTGATGAATAAAACAATCCAGAAGTAATTCTCTTGTAAGTTCGTGTTGAGTAAAGTTCTGTGATCTGAAATATCCTCGTGTCTGCTGACATTTAATCTGACAGGAACATAACTAGTATAACGGTGTACAAGTCCAGACACGTTTCAATATACACACTACGCAAGGTGTCCTACCTGTAACGGCCAATTGCAGGAACTGTGATCGTTGTCATATGATAAGAAAGTGGCTGAGACAATGGTTGATTGGCTGCAAAAGCCTATTCTGACTGGTTTGATGCGTCACAACATCATCATCTGCGTTCGTATCTGCTTATACTTTAATGTCACTTCCATTCCATAACATTGGATAAATGGATTTTTTGCGTTAGAATAGTATAGTTGTGTGGACAATTGAGTGATTTAACTTTTTTTCACAAGACAAGAAAGAGAAAAAAAAAAACATTGAATTGTCTACTGTTCTCACGATCGTTTCAACTGCGCGTCAGCAAGAAGATTACGCAGGAACTGGCGTAGAACTTACGTATCATTTTCCTCAATATCAGTGTCCTATTTAATATTGCTATAACATTTATCTTACGCTCTTTTTTCATACATGCATCCTCTGAAGAAGATCCTACATATGTGAACAACTCTTGATATTTCTTAAACGGTTATAGGTATCTAAATGTGAGTTTCTGGTAGGTGATAGGACATAAAATGATATCTCGCTGCATTTTTAATCTTCAGAATTTTTATCTGTGGAGACTTTGTAGCAAACGCACTTTTGTTAGACTATGTACTTTCACACTAAATTCTAGTTCTCTTGAAAAGTAGACAACAACAGCTGAACACACTTTAATTTTTTCGGATAAGCTTTTTGCAAAAATCGAAGGAAAAGTTTCGGGCGCGACAGGCAAGGAAACAGTCCGAGCATCGTTGGGCATTGTTATCATTCCGACAGAAGTTACAGTGAACTGTGTCACTAGCTTTTCACATTTAACACATGAGCCGATTAGTTTTACGAAAACCATTATTCATCGATGTATAGTTACTCATTCAACAGCTTAGCCCTTAAAATGGGCAAAGCTCCGTACAAAAACAATAAAAATGTATGTGCTGCTTGACGCTTTCCCGACATGGTTCTCTGGCGAGACATCGGATGTCGTTGTGCAGTTTGCACAATACTTCATCGGCGCAACTGACCGGTGTCTCCAGGTGCGGAAAACACAGTGTGTACGGCGCACCTGAAGATGCCGACGTCTCGCCAGAAAATCTTATCTAGAATAAAAATAGTGTTTGCTTCAATATCTCAGTAAATAGGAAAGGCGTATCGTTGAGCCATTCACTCTTTAAGCTCACCATCATTTATCATAAGCATTGCATAGATATCTTTAAACGTTAATGAAATATTAGGGGTGTCTTTGTTAAGTAATGAGTCCTACAGTATGTACCTATCGTTCTTCATACATACGCCGCAAGCCACCTTGGGGTGTGTGACGAAGGTTAGTTTGTTTATGACTTTAAATCGCCCCCCATCGCATACTCCAAGATGTTAATTATGTGGAAGGAGGTGCTCCCAGTGATTGCTCTGCGTGTAATATACAGTCAAGGGTCACTCTGTCTATGTACTAGCGCTATTGATGAAATATCAATACATCGATACATTTTCCAGAAGATATCGATATATATTGGCGATATTTCTCCTTCCGACATATCGATAAGAAACAGGCAATATCAGGTGCCGGTATTTTCATTTTATATTACATTTTTTTCACAATTTTCGGTAAATATTTGAGCTATTCTTTTGAAACTGTAGCAGAACATAATTTTACTTTCAATGTTTGAGGGAGTCTTACTACTTTTTGAGCTTTCATAACGTCCAATCTTTCTTTTTGAATGTGTGAAGCAAGCAAGTATAGGTGGCACAAAAGAAGTCCGATTGCAGCTAATGTGTTGTTTCTTCACACAGGCATTCTTCAAATAACAGCTGCTAAAAATGATGATCAAATATCTAAATAACAAGACTGGTATTTGCGTGGGCGGAGACGTGTGAGGGAAAAATCTGATACAATCGGTGCTCGGCACTAGCTACAGAAACTACAACGTTTAGCTCCACCACGCAATTTTGGTACTGCAGCAGCTGGATCACTGCCGTTGGTGGAAATGAAAATGAAGGAAGTCGACATGAAGTGTTCCGGACAAATCCAGATGTGACGAAGTCAAACGACAGACCCATCACACACCTTTTATTGTGCCACTTACATGCAGTTACCATTTTCAGCAAAGTGGTTAGCGACAAGCGTGAATGTGCATATTTTCCTTTCTTCCTCTGAGAGGGATAGGCAGGTTGCTAGCTTGTTGATGCACAGAATATCTAATAATAAATCAATACTTAAATATACGGCTCTAAAACCAGCAATGCATTAACAGTGTGCAGCAGATCTTTTTATAGGCCAGTACGTCTATATTTTTTCCGTCGATATATAGATGTAGCGATACTTTTTACGGATTATCGAGAGCCGAGAATGATGATTCTTTTTAAATATCGATATATCGAATTCCGGATATTTTTCAAAATGTCAACAGTCCTACTATGTACACGCAATACCCTACAATTGTTCATGTTTAGCGTCAAATGCCTCTCTTTGCACCAACTGTCGATCCTCTGCAGCTCTTCCTGGTTTTCGCTGCAATTTTCTAACTTTGGGACTTCTCTGCATAAAACAGAGAAGCCTGATGGGTTTTCTTTTTAAGCAAAAATTAGTTTCTCACGCACCTTACTTATGGCGCCATGTCTGTGGAACCATGTATAGTGCAATGATATAATTCTGCAGGTGCCGTCACTGGTATTCGTAATATCTGATACTGAAGGTTTACTGCATGAACAGCAAAAATGCAGAAAGAGCGGAACGTACCTACAATTTGTGACTTTTTCCTCGTGTTACCAGAGACTATTAAAAACCATTGAAATTTGAATGTGGAAATTATCAGTATGTACCTGCACGTTACCTGCTTGTACACTGTATATACAAAATTAATGAGACTGACAGCAGTACGAGCGATCTGACAACGCTGTGTTATTCCATTTGTATAGACCAGTGTGCTGATCCCTTCCAGATGGTCAGGCCGTTTTTCAGCTCCGCAAAGCCATCACGTCACGTGATTCTTGACAGCGCCATCAGTGAAGTTGTGTTTCTGTCGTGTGTTACAAAAAAGAAATTGTAAAGTGATTTAAAATCGACGAGCCTTGGACCGAGTACTCCTCCGCCATTGTCAAGTGGTGACTGTCTTTTTGGTTGCTGCCCTTTTATAACGCTATCCTAGAAACTGTTAATCCGTGTAACAAAAGATGTCTCGTCGAATGCAACAGGATGTCGGTTTCCTACAGCATGCTCTGTCACTATTGATTCCCCAGGGTACCTATACAACGCTGTTCAGTTGTACGCAGTCTGTCCGATACAAAAATGTCCACTCCCATGCGGTATTTTATATACTCCTTGTATTCTGAGGCCTTCATCGTCTTTCACAGGACTCATTAGTTGTCGAATTTTTGCTGTAGCCCTGAAGACAGAATCGACTTTATGCCTCTTTAGGAGCCGGCTAATCTTTCCTGTTATTGAGCCACAAAACGGCAAAAACCGCAAGCTCCTTTAATCCTCCTCGGGGTCTTCCGATTACGTGTTTTCGGAAAGATGTATTGCGAAATGTGGTGGTTGTTGTAGCCGTTGTCCCCAAGTACTTTCCGTAAGAGGCGCAGTTCGTTCGGCAGGTTCTCAGAGTCTGAGACGGTTTCCGCTCGATGCACCAACGTCCTCAGAGCAGAACGTTTCTGTGACGGATAGCGATAGCTGTTAGCGTGCTGATATCGGTCCGTGTGTGAGTGAGTTTTTGGTAAACACTGTGGCTCAGACAGGAAGCCGTGGAACGGCGAGGTACTATCTGTCTCTACCTCCATGTGAACTTGATTTTGTATTGTTGATGATGTGCAAGAATTCTCACACTGTTTCACGTCTGTGAGATCAAACAACGAACGTGTCATCGACGCAACGATAAAAGCAACCAGGCTTTGCAGGAGCCTTGGTCAGGGCGATGTCCTCAACGTACTTCATAAACAGGTTGGTTATAACTGGAGCTAATGGGCTTCGCATCGCGAAGCCGTTCGTCTGATTAAAATATTCTCCGTCATACAAGAAACGACCCTTTTGTGTATTTATTTAAGCACACTCTCGCGTTATCATATTTTTTGTGTGCCATTATAAAAGAGGCGATCGAGATAAAAATTTGTGACAACACGCTCAATAAAGACGGCGGCCTGCAACTAAGCACAGCTTGGGTCCCGGTTATCGGAAGGTTGAAGGCGGCACGGCAGGCGCCCAACGAAAACATTACCTTATATCGCGCTGGAGCGATCACCAGTGACGTCAGAGAAGGCTGCGAGGCTGTATACCGACGATAGCAGCAACCAAAAGCCAGTCACCACTTGAAAAAGGGGGAGAAGTACTCGGTCGAAAGCTCGTGGATTTTAAACCAGCTGACACGGAGAGAATCTTGTAAATAACTGTAATTATTTGTAGAATAAGTTCGACAATATGGAGGGCAGCATCAGCAAGAAAGAATAGACCAGTATCATGACGAAAATTGCAGGCATTTCTTGATGCTGAACTATTTCTTGAGAATAAGAAAAAATTTCTTAAAATGAGTTTAAAATTTAGATTTATGGTCTGACATGTAAATGACGACGTTTTTAAAAGTGTATGCACACATATGTTCACGAAGAGAAGCGTAGTGAACCACGTTCCATCGAACACGCTAGCCTGAGACAGATTCGTTAGCTGAGGCCAACGTAACGCAGTCAGAATGAAGGCTTGCATCATAGAGGAATTTAGCAACTAATAAACACTCTGGTTTGTTAGAAAACGAAAGACCCGTCGATGGAGTCATCTGCTATGTTGGTGCAATTGCATGGAACCAATGTTATGAGAACGAACCGTATTTGTTAGTCCAGCCGCTTTCAGTGGGGAAATAACTCTGCTGACAAAGGGCAATGACGAACAACATCGAACAGATAACACACAAATGCTGTCAACAAATGGGCTATTGATGGAGGATTTGGTGTTAGCCAGGACAGTGTCGATGCATCTTTCGCAGAGTGTTGGAAAAGCGTGTCTTTGGTATTTGCGACCTAAATTGAGTGACGAACACAACGGAACACTTAGGAAAATGTCACCGATGCCTGTGAACGAGAGGCATCTCTTCAGCGAAACACCTTAACAGAGAGTCAGACTTTGTGCAGAGCGTAGCTGCCTACGCCGTATTTCAAGGCGGTCCAAAGACGTGTGTTGTCAACGCTTCGATCACTTCAGAAAGACGCCTTAGCTGACAGTTTCAAACCGCTTTATTAATGTTACTGAAATTTTATGGTGGCCAATCAAAGTGAATAAAGGTATGTCGTTGTTATCTTGTGTTTGCTTTGTTTCGCTACACCGTTGCAGCGAGACTACACGACGTTAAGCCGGCCGCGGTGGCCGAGCGGTTCTAGGCACTTCAGTCCGGAGCCACGCGGCTGCTACGGTCGCAGGTTCGAATCCTGCCTCGGGCATGGATGTGTGTGCTGTCCTTAGGTTAGTTAGGTTTACGTAGTTCTAACTCTAGGGGACTGATGACGTCCGATGTTAAGTCCCATAGTGCTTAGAGCCATTTGAACCATTTGAATACACGAATACACGACGTTTGTGAAACTACTGTAAAAAAAAAAAACGTTAACCGAGTGAGATATAGATATACAGTGGACTCATATTCAGGAGGAGGGAGATTCCAATCATCTCTCAGCTATTTGGTTTTAGGTTTCACGCGATGCCCCAAAACCACTTTAAGATGATGGTCCCTTTGAAACTGCATGGCTGATTTCCTTCCCCATCCTTCCCCAATCGGCTCAATTGTTTTATGGCTGGAAAACATGTTCGCTACCTGTCTGCTATACATTACGTTGATTTTATACTTATCTACACGCTGGGACACCCAGTTCAATAGATCTTGACGATGATTTCACTTAACATAGTCTAATTATACTCAGTTGTACTTGATAATGGTTTAAGGCCGAAATCGTGATAGTAATACATTCATCAATCAGAATATTATGACCACCTAACTAATAGCCGATATGTCCAGCTTTGGCACCGGTAACAGTGGCGAAGCGTCTTAGCATGGAAGCGATGAGGCCTTGGTAGGTCGCTGGAGGGAGTTTGCACCACATCTGCACACAGAAGTCACCTAATTCCCGTAAATTCCGGGGAAGGGGCTATGAGCTCTGACGCCAAGTTCAGTCACATCCCAGATGTGTTCGATCGGGTTCAGATCTGGCGCGATGGGGAGCCAGCACTTCAGTTGGAACTCACTACTGTGTTTCTCGAACCTCTCCATCACACTCCTGGCCTTGTGACATGGCACATTATCTTGCTGAAAAATGGCACTGCCATCGCGAAACGTAATTGTCATGAAGTGGTGTACGTGGTCTGAAACCAGTGTACTCCTTGGCCGTCACGGTGTCTTGCACGAGCTCCACTGGACCCATGGATGCCCACGTGAGTATTCCCCAGAGGGTAATGGAGGCTCCGCTTGTCTCCGTCCCGCATTACAGGTGTCAAGGAGCTGCTCCCCAGGAAGACGACAGATTCGCGCCTTCCCATCGCCATGGTGAAGAAGGTATCGGGATTTATCGTACCATGCAACGCTCTGCCATTGCGTCAACATCCAATTCCGGTGTTCATGTGCCCATTTCAGTCGTAGTTGCCGATGTCGTATTGTTAACAATGGCACATGTGTGGGTAGTCGCTTGCGGAGGCCCATAGTTAGGAGTGTTCCTTGCACTGTGTGTTCAGACGCGCTTGCAGTCATCCCAGTATTAGAGTATGACGTTAGTTCCACGACGCCGGCCAGTGTGGCCGAGCGGTTCTAGGCGCTTCAGTCTGGAACCGCGCGACCGCTACGGTCCCAGGTTCGATCCTGCCTCGGGCATGGATCTGTGTGATGTCCTTAGGTTAGTTAGGGGACTAATGACCTCAGGTGTTAAGTCCCATAGTGTTCAGAGCCATTTGAACCATTTTGAAGTTCCGCCACACACCGCCGCCTGTCCTGTTTTACTAGCCTGCAGAGCCTGCAACGTCTGACTTCTGTAATGAGGGGTGGCCACCCAATCCCAAGACGTGGTTTCACCAAGCGCTGAAGTCACCCGCCACAACACTCTTCGAACACCCGACAGGTCGTGCAGTTTCCGAAATGCTCGTGCCGAGCCTACGGGCCATCGCAATTTGCCCTTGGTCAAACTCAGACTGATTGTGCGCCTTCCCAATTCTACACAAGTACGGCACGCTCACTGACACTACATGCACCGTGCGTGTGTCTGACTGGCAGTTATTCCTCGCCAAGTGATGCTGCTATCGCCTGGACGGGTTTATACCGATAGTAGGTCGGTGTTCATAATGTTCTGGCTGATTAGTGTACAAAATAAATAAGTTGTATAGTCAAACGACGGAAATATCATTCAGATATTATTAAACCTTTCGTCAGCAGAATTATTGAGCAGTTTTATTTCATGAATGGAGAGCAGATAGTAGTTAACAGATAGGTATATTTATCATACAGAATATCAAATTTGCTCCAACTGTGAAAGTGAAGTCACACAACAAGGTGGGAAGTATTCTTCCCACTGCCCTTCCTTGGAGTTAATGACAAAAACAACTTTTTCAATATATGTCATATTTATTTGATAAATTTACTTCTCTTGTTACAATGATTGTTCACAATTACTTGCCATGAAATTTTCTGAAACATGGGTCTATGCAAAGTGGTATTTGACAATATGTACAAACCCAGCGAGTGCTCTTTTCCGCAGCATTGGTACTACAATGACGGCACGTCCAGTAGGTTTCTCCTAAAATGGGTTGATGCTCCCCTACAACCACATGACGAAAATCTTCAGGTACTTTACCCCTTTTTGCAGGAAGACAGGTTTTTGTCCACGCCTTTTTTGGGATGAGAAGCCAGCGATCAATTGTCTGGCTAGATAGATCCTGTATGTGAGCTGATCATGCTGTCCACTTTCTCTTTTACTTATTTTCCACAGGATAAAACTGTTGACTGCAGCAACTTCCACCAGGAAATAAAATATTCTGTGCCACCATTTTACAGAACGTCTGCCAATAGCATACATTTCTCATAATTGATCAATCTTATCGACACCACCCATTATTTTGTTGTATTCTGCCACAACTCCAGGACAAGAAATCTCTGTACTAGTACCATCCTTGTTTTTCCTTTTCACTGCTGCTGTTTCTCATGGGTCATGAATTGAGGACAGGAAAGTGACTGGACGGTTAACCATCCACTTAACTGCAGAAATGGCTCCTTTTGTTTCAAACTGGAATTCTCCTCGTTCCAATTTTACGTTTTCCTTCATAAATTTGGGTAAATCAAACGTATTTACCTTATACTATAGCTTTGAGGAAAAAAATAACAAAACGCAAACAGCACTGAAAGGCTCCTCTACAGAGCAACACTCAGCTATACAATGCCTCTGCGCGAAGGTACAGCAAAAACGGCGGGAACTTCCGATTGGAAGCAGTACCCTATGCTGTTCACTAGGTGGTAGCACCGTACAGAGGTGGGAACTGTGAATCCCACAGGACTAGGAGCGAGATCATTGTAGTGGGAAGCATGTTTCCCACGGCTCATGAAAGGGTTAAATGACTGTGAACCCAAAACATGAAAAGGTTATCAACAGTTTAATTGAGCTACAGCTGCCTATAGAGAAAAAAATTCAGTGTGTAGAAAGGATTAAGCTATGCTCATGTCCATTTTTCAGTAAACTAATTCCAGGCTGTTTATGGGACACAACCAAAGCCGACAGCCATAGCCTGCACTATACGCCACAAAAATTACATTTTTATTGTTGAATGGTAAGATGGAAAACATGATGAGGGTGACAGACTGAGAATTAAGGAGAACAGAGCATGGTCCATGTAAGGATGTGTTTTAGATTTCAGTCTGAGAACACATTAGCGACTACGCAAACAGGGAGCACTATTGGCAGCTGACACGTGTGCGGCTAAGACAAGTGTTGCGCCACGTCGGATGTCTCTATTTAGTCATTTGACCCCCGTCCAGAAAACAGTCGCTCCGTCAGAAACGTGAGACCGCCGGCCGCACAACAACAGCCGCCCGTGTAGGACGGCGCTAATCTGCCCCGTCTTTGCCGCTTTTATTCCATCTCGGCCTGCCTCCGCTGCTCCTACACTTGTTTGTAACGAGCGTTACAAACGAGATAAATGTCTAGCAAGAACTAGAATTTCACGAGGATTCTCACTTCTATTCTCGGCAGTACGCGGCATTATTACACTGCTGGCCATTAAAAATTTTGGAACCATAATGGTGGCGTACAACAAACGACAAATTAGTGCGAAGTTTATTTCATTCTTGGATGTACAAATTATTAGCAGTTACCGCACCGGTCAAAATATGTAGGAGTAACTTCAGTTACACCTTGTGTAGAAGGAAAGATTACGCAGCTAGTTTCTCATTCAGAAATCCCATTTGAATGTTGTTTTGGATTGCCTGAGGCTTTCCCAACGGGCTAATTGTAGAAATGGTTCTCGAGCGAGGCATTGGATATCGTGAAATTCCCCCAACACTTCATTTGCGCAACTGACACCGAGCGAGGTGGCGCAGTGGCTAGCACACTGGACTCGCATTCGGGAGGATGACGGTTCAATCCCGCGTCCGGCCATCCTGATTTCGGTTTTCCGTGATTTCGCTAAATCGCTACAGGCAAATGCCGGGATGGTTCCTTTGGAAGGGCACGACCGACTTCCTTCCCCGTCCTTCCCTAATCCGATGAGACCTCTCCTCCCCCAAACAACCCAACCCAACCCCAACCTAGCTGACAGACATTTTTAAGCACGGCAAACACACTGCTTAGCTGTGACCGAAACCGTCTAACAAGGGGAACCACGACGTTGGGATTGCGGATTTACTTCAAACTTTGTACAGCTCTAGTATGCCATTGAAACAACGCAATGTGCAAGTAGTAAGGTCCACTATTCTTGCAATTCAGAGATAATCGCCAGAGAAGTTTTACGCGTCTATTACGTAACTCATGTATCTGTACGTAGGGGCCGCACCTTACAGTTATTCGTGGTCAAGTGGTTAGCGTTCAAGCTACTTCCTGCCGACAGTGCTGCTCCTATGCGTGTAGCTGATCCTCTCCGATGCTTGGACTCGATTTCGCAAGTTATGTGCGGCGGACAGTTGCTCCCAAATGCCGACGTCTACTTTCCCAACTACGAGCACTCGATCTCCTACAACGCACACAATACGTAAATGCATATTTGGTGTCACGTATCCCCCACGTGGCACAGACACTTCCTATTCCGCCACCCATGGCCCGCCGCACGCTGGCGGCATTGGGTTCGTTTGCTTGCCACGGCCTGCTGTTCAAGATGAGGTACGAAACCCTCACGCTCCCGCGGTGCAGGGGCGGATTAGATCTGTCGTGTGCCTGACAGAGCGGTAGCCCTTTTCATTGGCTCTCACATGAGTTTGTGGGCCGTAGTCCTACGTGCTGTGGCGGAACCAGTTTATAGTACACTCCTGGAAATGGAAAAAAGAACACATTGACACCGGTGTGTCAGACCCACCATACTTGCTCCGGACACTGCGAGAGGGCTGTACAAGCAATGATTACACGCACGGCAAAGCGGACACACCAGGAACCGCGGTGTTGGCCGTCGAATGGCGCTAGCTGCGCAGCATTTGTGCACCGCCGCCGTCAGTGTCAGCCAGTTTGCCGTGGCATACGGAGCTCCATCGCAGTCTTTAACACTGGTAGCATGCCGCGACAGCGTGGACGTGAACCGTATGTGCAGTTGACGGACTTTGAGCGAGGGCGTATAGTGGGCATGCGGGAGGCCGGGTGGACGTACCGCCGAATTGCTCAACACGTGGGGCGTGAGGTCTCCACAGAACATCGATGTTGTCGCCAGTGGTCGGCGGAAGGTGCTCGTGCCCGTCGACCTGGGACCGGACCGCAGCGACGCACGGATGCACGCCAAGACCGTAGGATCCTACGCAGTGCCGTAGGGGACCGCACCGCCACTTCCCAGCAAATTAGGGACACTGTTGCTCCTGGGGTATCGGCGAGGACCATTCGCAACCGTCTCCATGAAGCTGGGCTACGGCCCCGCACACCGTTAGGCCGTCTTCCGCTCACGCCCCAACATCGTGCAGCCCGCCTCCAGTGGTGTCGCGACAGGCGTGAATGGAGGGACGAATGGAGACGTGTCGTCTTCAGCGATGAGAGTCGCTTCTGCCTTGGTGCCAATGATGGTCGTATGCGTGTTTGGCGCCGTCAGGTGAGCGCCACAATCAGGACTGCATACGACCGAGGCACACAGGGCCAACACCCGGCATCATGGTGTGGGGAGCGATCTCCTACACTGGCCGTACACCACTGGTGATCGTCGAGGGGACACTGAATAGTGCACGGTACATCCAAACCGTCATCAAACCCATCGTTCTACCATTCCTAGACCGGCAAGGGAACTTGCTGTTCCAACAGGACGATGCACGTCCGCATGTATCCCGTGCCACCCAACGTGCTCTAGAAGGTGTAAGTCAACTACCCTGGCCAGCAAGATCTCCGGATCTGTCCCCCATTGAGCATGTTTGGGACTGGATGAAGCGTCGTCTCACGCGGTCTGCACGTCCAGCACGAACGCTGGTCCAACTGAGGCGCCAGGTGGAAATGGCATGGCAAGCCGTTCCACAGGACTACATCCAGCATCTCTACGATCGTCTCCATGGGAGAATAGCAGCCTGCATTGCTGCGAAAAGTGGATATACACTGTACTAGTGCCGACATTGTGCATGTTCTGTTGCCTGTGTCTATGTGCCTGTGGTTCTGTCAGTGTGATCATGTGATGTATCTAACCCCAGGAATGTGTCAATAAAGTTTCCCCTTCCTGGGACAATGAATTCACGGTGTTGTTATTTCAATTTCCAGGAGTGTATTTCGTGACTTTAATTACTTATAAATGATATTTCAGGTAGATAAAAAAATATATAACTAGTTACCTATTTTCAGCGTAACAATTTGTTTGATCTCAAAAATGATTATCCCGGCTAATATTTGTCACTCTGCTCAAGAAACCTCCACTTGACGTTGTATAGAAGTGTTGTCTGTAAAGTCGTGTGAGTGGCACTAAATTGCATATCATTTATCAGATTTTACACAACTGTTACTTAAGGTGGAAGCACTTTCCTCTAGCAAAAGGAACATTTAGTCACAAAATACTACCCGCGCACAACAATAACGTATGTCTCCTATTAAAATATTTCATGTAAATCCTCCGAAATAATTAGGCTTCATACATCAGCAAATAAGAAATTGATATTACGTAACGTGCTATGAGCACTATTTTTAAAGATTCAATCTGAGCTGAATTCCGTCTTTTAAAGTAGATTCTGGACCACCGGTGCACATTTATTTCCATTCATTTATATCTAACAACATTTATGTTTGTTAAAATTCTCGATTGAAAACTGCCGCGGAGATATTTTTGCTAAGATTGCGGCAGACAGACGATAGTCAATTTGTCTGTTGTTATTCTCTATTCCTTTTATATCAAGTTAATGTATTCATATAAAAGTCCTTAAGCCATTTGTTCTCTATTCTTTAGCATTTAAAATTAGTCTCAATGAAAAATGTTTCATATTTTTTATACCAGCTACTAGTAAACTCCGCTGTTAAGTTACTACCGCTTATGGCTGCGCTCCTAATTGCGGAGCTGAAAATTAACACTTAAAATATTAATTGGATTGCAATTCAAATAAATACAAATCCACGTCTAGACAGTAGCGACTCTATTTTTCAAATAATAATTAACAATATAGTTACAGGCTTTCTCTTTACAGACCTCACACGTCTCACATCCGACAAGTTCATCGGTTAGCACAGGAAGAACAACTGAACCAAAATTATCACAGATAATAAAAGAAGATTATAATTGCCGTTGTCTGTGAATGTAGTTCTCTGATAATAGTTTTAATTCACACAGAAATAATGAAATAATTATCGTCATTTTTACACGATACAGTCTTTTTTAAACGTAGTATCGATAATGTTTGTTGAAGTTTGTACACTTAGTTCATTTTAACATCGTGCGGCTAGAACACAGTGTCGAGGATATTACAGTACTTTACCAGCCTATTGCTGGAGGCCCTTGCACCACACTCTCTCGCAGCACCTATCCAACTTTCGGAAGTCCCGCCTCCCTTATTTTACTTCCGCCACTTTTTCCTTGAACTGAGCTACGTCCGTACTGTGATACTGCAGGCGCAATTGACATCCACGAAGGCGATCTGTGGTTTCCTTCAGCTGCACAGGTCACCGAATGTGGTTGAAGGGAAACTTCCCCACGTAGACTGGCGTGCAGTTTGGCGATCGGTGTGCGCTTTTCATCTTGACACTGATTTCCAGTCTGCCTGGTACCTTAATGTCAATGGGAAGCAAGTATGCCGGTCTCGCCTACACAGGATTCACCTCGCAGACACCCCGTTGTGTGTCGACTGTGATGTTGTGGACACAGACGAGCACCGCCTGGTGTGTAGATCAGCGAGAGGTGTCTGGTTCTTGGTGCGACAGATGTTTTCCCTAATTACCCGTACGACCCCTCATCAGATACCTACTCAACTGCTTCTCTTTCCGGACGCGGGATACTTCCCGCAAGAAAAGACGAACTCTGTGAGGTGGATTTGTAGACACGCAGCACACTAATTGTTTGCTGATGGCGAGAAATGTATCCTCGACTTTTGGCAGTTCATTAATGAGCGCCACTGTGCATTTGTCCGCAATCCACAATACAGACGATTTTTCTCTAATTTCCTCTGTAGTGTCTTCCTTAATCCACCCCAGAGCTGTGGTGTTCCTGTCATGAAGAGTTAATGCCCGCCTCTTCCACACTTTAAACCGGTAATCGGAATGTTCTTCTTAGTCTGACGTGTTGCTGCGCCCTCCTCGTCCCATGACGCTGGTTTCCTGATGTTCTCGGTGGTGTTAATGGCAAAAATAAAAAAGAACGAAAATAAAAATAATTAAATAAATGATGCTCATTGTACCTCAACTCCACGTTCCCTACGCTTTCCTTGGTTCCTGGAGGGTGGAAACGGGAAACCGTGGCCAGGCCTCGGGCTTCGACCCCTGCCCACTTTGCCCCCAGACCTCCCTTTAGGCGCGGGGAAGGTTTCATGAAAAAAAGGGAAAAAAAAGAAAGCTACGCAACACGAGCGGGTGTGAGGCGACGGTTCGACTACCGCTCAAGCAGTATTTTTAATCGATATTTTTTTCATCACTGGTCATATTATTTAATTACATAACATTTGAGAGGTAATATAATTAAAAACACGTGTATTTGCATTAAGTTTCAGTGAATTTCGTGTTATTTGGCTACTTACTATTTTTAATTAAATTTAATTATTAGGACGAATGTGTTCATAGCTATCAACAAGCAAAGGAAGAAACGCACAGTGTTTTCCTGGAAATGTATGCCTGTTGTGATACGCGAAATCCATTATACACGTAATCTGGTAAGGTACCCCGAAGCACTTTGCACCTCGACGCTTCGAGCTAATGTAGCAAGAACGAATAGTGTAGGTGCAATTTTTTTGAATATCACAAAATTTCCACTTGTACTGCAAAAATAAAGTTTTCAGCGGGAGTCGAACCGTCACCACAGACAAGTTCGTCTTATCTAGCTTGAACGCTAACCACTTTTTTTAACTGTAGCAATGTTTCATGTACAACATATACCTTTAAAAGCAAGAAAAGGCGATTATTTTGCCACTGTCAGATGCACTCTTCCACAGCTTATGCTTTTGTGGCTATTTGTTATCCATGTCTCCTTGCGTAGCATTTCCATATTCAGTATCATCCACTTTATTTTCTCTTTACTAGGCAATACACATCTTTTGTGCTTTAATAAACGTCTGTTAATTTTATTTTATCTGCAGCTTCACTCGTAAGTTGTTCTGGTCCATTTTGAACCACAAGGACTTTTGATGGTCTAGAATTTTGAAAATATTTGATATTAACAGCTGCTCTCACAAATATCTGGCCTTTATTCAAGTATATTCTGACAGAAAAAAATGTTATTTTACCGTTTTAATTTGGCATCCACAGAGATAGTATTTCTCACTCTGTTCAGGTCTTTTTGGAATCTCTTTATTTTAATCTTCATTATTACAGCAAGTTCTGACAATATTCGATGTGCCAACAACGGAAATTGAGTGCATGCAGTATGGTGGGCGTAAAGAAGTGAAGTCATTGTTGTTTTGAACAATGCACTGTCTATTTCTGTGGAAAGGTTGGAAGGCGGAGTGTTAGTCATTGTGTTTTCCCGTAGCCAAATCAGTCTGTAAACTGAATCACTTATACTCAGGTTACTAGGTTTCTACCTCTACAATTCACATATTTTATAAGATTTTATCCTCAAGATAATAGCCTCTTTGGAAGATGATAACAGACATATTGATGAAAATATCTGATACTGATGAGGCAGCTTCGGAGGATGATCGGTTTTCGGACTGCCGCTTTTCATCTGCACTAGAAGGCGCAGATGATACACCAGAGCAGCAAATGGTGAGAAGTGGAGTTATGGTGTGTAAAGGACAAATCAGTTCAATGGAAGCCAGAATCCCTAACTCAACAAGGACGCCATACAGCATGTAACATAGTTCACCTGACTCCATGGTCAACAAGGTATGCTACTTCTCGCATTACAAATGAATACTCAGCTTTCAAATTGTTCCTTCCTCTATCAAATGAAAACCTTATACCCACCCTTTATAATGCTGAAGGAATGCGTTTATATGGAAATCAGTGGAAAAAAATTAGATGTTCTTAAACTAGATGCTTACATTTCTATCCTGGCCATCCTCATCCCATATTCATTATTCCTTGTGTTGTCTTGGTTGTTGTTATTATGGTTAGAGCTGATGTGATCATTGTAACTGTTATGATGTCGATTCCCATTATTCCGGTGCCACACATCAGCTCCGTTACTCGTCTTAAGAGCATTTTTTTATGTCATTCCTGCCAGCTAATATGATCTCGGACATTCCAAGTTCATTTCTGGTGCAGCACGTATAGCATATGTTATTCCGGTACAACGAAACCTTTCAAGTTCTCAAACCTCCCGTACAGTTCTCCGCAACAGGACCACCACTTGACCACCATGAACTCTATCGTTCTGTACCTACACAAACATACATCAGGTACGTAATAGACGCGTAAAACTCCTCTTACGATTTTCTCGGAATTTCCAGAGTAGTGGACCTCACTAATTGCAGATTATCTTGCTTTAATGGTCTACTAAAGATGTACAAAGATCGAAGTAAGTCCGGGATCCCAACGTCGTGGCCTCCCCTCGTAAGAAGAAAACGTGCAGACGCGAGCGCGCCAAATTCGTAGTGAAGATTTACTGATCGGTAGCGAGACAGGCAGCGACGTATCTTGTCGGACGATGAACCAAGAGCTTCTCCTCGTCAGCCATACTGTACGCTGCCGTCGACCGCCCCAGCACCCTCTGTCGGGAACCGCATGCCGACATACGTGTCCGCGCTGGCGTGTGCCCACCCTTGCCACTGTAATCTGGGAATCTATAAGGAGCAATCAAATGGAAACACACCACAACGGGACCACGGAATGGTTCCATTCACAAGTGCTCATCATACGTGTTAAGATACTTATCTCACTGGGAAACGAGACGATCAATTTCTGGTTCGTAGATGGCGTTGGGTTGCTGGTGGATCCACAGCCGCACCTATTCCTGGACTTCCTCTTCGGACTGAAGCCGGCGTTCACGTATGTCTTTCTTCTGGTCGCTAAAGATGTGGAAACCACACGGCGAAGATCTGGGCTGTACGCTGGATGTTGCAATGTTTCCCAACCAAATCGCTCATAGCTTTCGTCCAATTGGCAGTGTTTGGATTTACATTATCGTGCAATAGGATGATTCTGTCCGACATCGTTCCTGAGCTTCTTAACTTTATGACGCGTCGCAGTTTCTGCAAAGTGTCTTCATAGCGCTGCGCACTGACTGTGTTCTGCTCTCGAAGAACTCGGCGAACTGAGAGTCCATGGAGTCGAAGAAAAAGGTCGTCATGAACATACTAGGCGCGACCATCTCGAGTCCGAGGGCAAACGGCAAAGCCGTCACTGCAAATGTGCCATAACCACCACTAAAGAAATCCTAGGCTGTTCATACAAGTTCCCGTATGGTCACGGTGACCTTTTCCTTTGACTGTAGGGTATATCTGCTTGTCAAGTTCCTAGAGTGTGAAATGAATGAAAATATAAACGATGTATGTTCCACAGTACTTTTTTAGACTATCAACCGGTTTTCTGCTTATGAGATCATCATCAGAAAATAGTCTTATTATGTCCGCAGCTCGTGGTCGTGCGGTAGCGTTCTCGCTTCCCACGCCCGGGTTCCCGGGTTCGATTCCCGGCGGGGTCAGGGATTTTCTCTGTCTCGTGATGACTGGGTGTTGTGTTATGTCCTTAGGTTAGTTAGGTTTAAGTAGTTCTATGTTCTAGGGGACTGATGACCATAGATGTTAAGTCCCATAGTGCTCAGAGCCATTTAGTCTTATTATAAGGTGCAGTCAAATGAAAACCGAACACACGCCATAAAGGGCCCACGGAGTGGTTCCATTCAAAGGTAATCACTACACGCGTTAAGACATTTATCCCACTGGGAAACGAGACGATCAGTTCCTGCTTCGTAGAAAGCGTTCGTCCGCTCACAGATCCACAACCGCACCCCACTCTTGCGTTACCTAGCCCGTCTGAAACCAACGTCCGTGCATGTCTTTCTTCAGGTCGCCAGAGATGTGAAACTCAGAGGATGAGCGATCCGAACTATGCGGATGATGTTGCAGTGTTTCCCAAAAAAATTGGTGAAGCGTAGCCTTCGTCCGATTGGCAGTGAGGAGTCGGGCGTTGTCGTGCAATTTCTGATTCCGTCCGACGGGCGTTATGACTCAATGGCACGTAGCAGTTTCTGCGAAGTGTCTTCATAGCTCTGAGCATTGATTGTCATTGCTCGCCGGGAGAACTCGACGACCAGTGAACCGATGCAGTCGAAGTTGCACGATAACGCCCGTCCCCATGCTGCTAGACGAGTTTGTAAGAAATGTTTTGATTAGTTTCAATTTAGAAAACCATCTTTCTGCCTTAGCAGAAGTGTCTGGCAGAGCCGAGTAGAGCTCAAGAGCTACACATACATCAGGGAGACCACTTGCTAGAAATGTATTCTTAACAAACAAACAGCCGGCAGCTGTGACCGAGCGGTTCTTGGCGCTTCAGTCCGGAACCGCGCTGCTGCTACAGTCGCAGGTTCGAATCCTGCCTCGGGCATGGATGTGTGTGATGTCCTTAGCTTAGTTAGGTTTAAGTAGTTTAAAGTATAGGGGACTGATGACCTCAGATGTTAAGTCCCATAGTGCTTAGAGCCATTTGAACCATTTTGAACAATAAAAAATTTTGCTGTATCTTTGACTGGCAACATGTTTCCTTTATTTCCATATTCTTTCGATATGAGTGTTTCTACGCTAAAGAGTTCATGTGGTAGATTTATGGTTAAATCTGATTCGTACTTTCCTCCAACTTTTATGATTGTTTCTAGCTTAAAAAGTTGAACCATATTTAAAAAAGAAAAATAATCGTTAACATCGTGTAGACTGATAAACCCTTTGTTTAGTTGATGAATTAAAATATCAACAGAAGCACTGAGAATTTTGACTTCAAAAGACTTCAGTGTAACCACAATTCTATGATCTCCAGACAGCTCGACAAAAATTTTTTTCACTTTATGGGTACGTTCAAGTTCAACTTTCACTGGTACTTTCGTTTCTGCTACTATAACTTCAAAATTGTTTCTTAGTATCACTGGATTGTTTCTTGAAGTTTGAAGAAGATGAAATGCATTCTGTACATCAGAGTTAGGGGACTGCAGTAGTTTGGAAACTAGGTTAATATTTTGCAAAACATCGCTTTTAATTACGAAAGGCAGGACAAAATCAAAAATATCCATAATCAAAATATCCACGGGTGTACTGCCTGTCTACAGTGTCCAACGGGCACAATATTTCGGCGATCATACATGTCGCCATCATCAGGTGAACTGACGGACTGAACTCCTGTGAACGTACCGGCACGGAGATTCGTTCGCTATGGCTGCACAGAGGGAACTAGGTTCGGCCGCGGTGGCGGCCGATATAAATATCCTCCGCCCGCGGCGCGCTCCCTCCGCTGTCCGCGCCCCGCGCCACGGTCGCGCGGTGGAACATATTGCGGCGGCGTCTGAGATGACGTCGGAGTGATGGTTCTGTCCGCCGTGGTCGTCACAACTATACGTCTGCTCGATTTACTCTTGATTAACCCAGTCGCTGGTTCCCAAGCCTTGGTAAGATTATAGCCACAGGTCACGGTTTATGAGGTCGTCATTGGTGCGAATTTCGATGGCCTCTCTAACAACGCTGTCCCAGTATCTCGACGTCTGTACCAGAATCCTCGTGCGTTCATACTCCATAGCGTGGTTATCCGACAAACAATGTTCAGCGACCGCCGACTTGCTCGGATACATCAGTCGAGTGTGCCTCTGGTGTTCACGGCATCGACCCTCGACGGTACGCATCGTCTGACCAATATACGACTTGCCACATTGACACGGAATCTGGTACATGCCGGCCTTCCTCAAACCGAGGTCATCTTTGGCGCTCCCCACCAGTGCACGAGGATTCTGGTACAGACGTCGAGATACTGGGACAGCGTTGTTAGAGAGGCCATCGAAATTCGCAGTCCGTCAGTTCACCTGAGGATGGTGACATGTATGATCGCCGAAATACTGTGCCCGTTGGACACTGTAGACCGGCAGTACACCCGTGGATATTTTGATTATTAAATACGCCGGGAGAAGTTCAAGAATCACAAAAAATTCATATTTTTTATCAAATTAGAAGCTTCTTTCCTCTCTGCTTTATTTTTAATCTTTAAAAAGATACTGGCTAGAAACTGTAAATTTGTAGAACTTTGTTTGATTGATGACAATGAATCAAATCTGGTTGACCATCTAGTTACGCACAGTTGCTTCAAAGTCTGCCATTTGCCACAGTTTCATTTATTTGTTGCCACCTAAATACATAAGTACTAAAGAAAACATAAATGGAATGTATTTTTTCATAAAACTGTTTCAGTATCACTATATTCATAACGGAATCATTTAGTACCAGATTTAAATTACATATTGAACAGTGTATAAACTCGTCGTTTAGGACACATGCTTCAACTCTTGACTGAAAACGTAGTCGTAGCACCATAATATCCTCAACCTCTGCACTTATCCAGTTGTATGTTCATCTTCTCTAAATCGGTTATTACAGTAAACTCTCGGTTATCCGCGGACGAACTATCTGCTTTGCGGATTGTCCGTGGCCTGTTCCTCACAGTTATGTTTCGCTGAAATTTTTTCTTCAAATCGGTGTAGTAAGCAATGTTCTATTCGAACACTCCAAGCACTGGAAAGTAGTTGTTGCGGAAGATAGCCATTTTTACAGCCGAACAATTCATACAGCAGAAATTGGAAGTAACACAAGCTCGAAGAAGGCAGTATCGTACACAGAAATTGGCATTGATTTACAATCTAGGTGAAACAACGATACGTGGTATTCAGAAAAACAAAGACAAAATAAGTCAGCTAGCTAGCTGGCGTGACCCATCTAGAAGTTTGTCAAATCGGAAGGCTATGAAAATGTCTATTTACGCAGAACTGGATAAAGCCATGTTGGAATGGTTTCAACGTAAAGAGCAGAGGGCACACAAGTATCCGTCCCAATATGCGTCAAACGGGGCCACTTTTTCTGTTGTGTCTAGAAATCCCGCATACTCGGTTCGCTAGACAAACAATCAATCAACTCGTATTACTGAGTTGCATTATAACAAGTCAAGTAGAGATACTTAACTTTGATCTGAGAATTCTTGTGGTCCTTAATACCTGATCATTCACAAGTGCGATTACACAGGTGGCTCGCAAGCAAAGGACGACATACAAAATAATCAGTCTTCTTCAACACAAGTAACACTTCTGGTCCTAGTGACCGCTACTAACAAAAGTCTTCAACCATTCGAGCCACTCATCTTCTTTTTTGTTAAACTGGCGGAAAAGCGGTATGGCACTTGGAACTACAGATGTTGGTCGGTTGGGCGCGCTGCGTTTGTTGCTTAGTTCGCCAGTAACTGCTGTACCGTGTTTAGAAGGGAAATCTGCCGTGTCTGAAACTGAAATATGTACATTAGCTGCTTTGTATCTATCGCTTGCAGCTGAGGCGCATGAGCAGGGGGTGGGATGCTCATTTTTGAATAGGCAAATGCAATAAACAGACAATGCAAGCAATAAAAATAAGCACACAAGCAAAGAAAATACCAGCAATGCCCACCGGAAAACACTGAATAGAAAAAACACTATTAAAACACTGTTAAAAGATGTAGACACACCATTCAAAGAAAAAGCCAGGTAGAACTAAGGCGCCAGCAAAACACAAAAGCCCACGACAAAAAAAGAAAAAAAACAGACAGAGACAATCTGTGGCAGCTGGTGACTCTAAGTTCGAAACGTGGACAGGTTGTCACTATGTTACTGCTCGTATATCGTCGGCACCATCTTATTCGTACATCTCGTCGTCATATTGTTGTGTCTAGAAATCCTGAGACTGGGTTCACTGGACAAACAATCAAACGACTTGTATTAATGAGTTTTATTACAACAAGACAAGTACAAATACTTAACTTTGATCTGAGAATTGGCCATGCGGTTCTAGGCGCTACAGTCTGGAACCGCGAGACCGCTACGGTCGCAGGTTCGAATCCTGCCTCGGGCATGGATGTGTGTGATGTCCTTAGGTTAGTTAGGTTTAAGTAGTTCTAAGTTCTAGGGGACTGATGACCTCAGCAGTTAAGTCCCATAGTGCTCAGAGCCATTTGAACCAATCTGAGAATTCTTGTAGTCCATACATGATGTGCAATTACACAGGTGTGTCGCAGGTTAATGGCGCCATACAAAATAATCAGTCTTCTTCAGAATAGACAAACACAAGTAACACTTCTGGTCTTAGCGACCACTACTACCCAAAGTCTGTCAACTGAACTGCAGTGACTGCTGATCTCTGAGCTGCGTAGAGATTGCTAATGAAGAGGCTACGATGCGTCGGCTAACGAAGTGGCTAACGTTGAAGCTGCTATCGAAGTAGCTTGCCACCAGTCGGGCTTCGCGCTTATGTCCCTTCACCTAGGGGCCACTGCTGTGGCGTTGTCGTCCTGGAGGGAGGTCGATCAGCGTGCGATTGGCCTTCTCTTCTCTGTCGTTTCCGACTGGGGTGCCGGCGCTGACTTCACGCCGTAACATTTTCTTCAAACCAATGGATAATCAAGGAGATTTTGACGCATCTTCCGGCTGGTTAACAACATTTAAACAGCGTCATGGTAACTGGAATATTCCAGTCTATGGAGAAAGGTTAAGTGGGGATAATAAGGATGGTTCTGAAATTTGTAATGACTTTCAGGAGTTTACTGCACCTGGTTGTACTCAAGCAAGGAAAACGTAATTTTGTTGCATTATGTTAATGTTACGTTACTGTGTAGTTTCCCAAATTACTCCTGATAATCTAGAACTTATTGTATTTGTTTTTCAAAGGTCGCAGCATCATTAACCCTTACTGCACGAAATCCTAAAAACGATTTCTTTATTCTAACTGATTTATATTTCGTTTGCTTAAATCTAAGTGCAAATATCTTACAACAACACGGGTTGTACCTACAATAATGAAAAGAACGGGTGCTGTTTAATTTCACCGATGGTAGGACTCAGATTTTTATTTTAGTTTTTTTATTTAAATGATGTACTCTCAGAACAGGATCATATCTGGAGAGGAGGTGTACCATATTTAAGGAATTTCCACTCTGTTTCTCTATTTTAGATTCACGATAGCCGCATAAAGCAGTTTCACATAGAGCTAATGTCCTTGTTACATCCAGTATTCTAGAAATTATAGCTTTCATTTGGTCATGCCCAGAGGCGCCGACTTGAAAATATTTTTGGGGGGGCAAGAATCATTTTTTAGGTACTACATTTGACAGATAACTTTACGTTTCCATCTACATGTTCGACACTCCAAACCAGTCCGATTTGCAGATGACACCAGTGTATTGATTGAAGGTGGAAATAGAAAGGCTCTTAGGCTGTATGCTGAAGTCACAAATGAAAAGATTTCAGAGTGGTTTGTGAGGAATAAGCTACTGATTAACCCTTAAAAAAAAAGAAAAAAACCGCCACTATACAATTCCACACACAGCAAAATTAAACATCCATTAAAACCAAATATTTCTTTGGAAAACCAAAAAATTAAGTGTCACTGAAACAAAATTGCTTTGTTTACTTACGAGACAATCTGAAATGGAATTCCCACATCACGTTCTTAAATTCTAAGCTATCTAAAATGACCTATGCAATGAGGATTATATGGAACAAAACAACAAAGGAGAGAGGTGTATTATGCACGCATACCTTCCCTTTTGAGTTATGACATCATATTCTTTGGAAATTCCCCTCACAGTATAACAACTTTCAAGAAACAAAAAAAGATTTTGAGGATAATGAAAAATGCAAACAGCTGAAAATCATGCAAACTGCGATTGACTGATGACTAGCCTCTACCCCTCGACTCGCTGAAACGTCAATCACAATGTCATTTCAGTCGGAGTATAGGTCAGTAGTGGTACAAAACCAATACAGTTGAAGAAACGTACCTTAATTTTTGATGGCAAATGTACTCCTCCTCAGATCATTCCTGCATATGAACTCGTCACATATGGCATCAAGATCGAGTTTCTTCGATTCATCTGTATGGGCGTTGAGAAGGGCGATGGCATTAAGACGGTCCTGCCTCATTATAGAACGAAGATACATTTTCACCCTCCGCAGACAAGAAAACGATCGCTCAGCGGTGCAGGACGTTACCGGAATCGTCAGCACTACACGTACGATCTTCACTAGTTCAGGCAGTAGGTCAAACAGGTGCTTTTCCTGTTTCAGATATTTCACTATGTCATCCAACGAACTAATATTCTCAGAATCACTACTTTGGATAATCTCATGAAACATGCTTCGGTGGAGAAGCAAGCGTTCTTTGTCTATATCTGATTCGTAGAAAGATAAAATATCGAATGAATGTTTGTTATCACCAAGAAGAAATTGTTCAATTTGATTTACAAACATGAATGATTGAGTTTTGAACCATGATTCCAAGAAGCTGATAGATGTATCCATTGTTTCATAATACAATCTTCTATATTTGTCACATACTTCAGTGAATGTTTCTACAGATGAATTGATGTAGTCATTGTATTTCTTAGGGACTTTTCTTCTACGGGGTAATTTTGGTAAATCAACATCTATATCTTGATATTTTGAAGTTATTTGACCCCAGAATGATTCAAAATCGTTTCTCATAAATTTAACAGAAGTTACAAGAGTGGAAATCATCTTATTGGCCTCCTCTAAGTGTAGGGATTTCCTCTGTAGTGCTATGTTTGCGGTATCAATGTGACCGAACAGTTTTACCAAAAGTGATAACATGAAAAACAAATCATATGTCTGCATATTAATCAAAAAGCCGTTTGCTTTGGGCCCAGTGTCTGAATTGTCATTTCTTGAAACATTTAGAAAAAATCCTTAAGTTCTGTATAGTTGGACAAAACTGAAGACATTGCCAAGTATCGTATGGTCCACCTCGTAGGACAGAGTGGTTTCAAATTTGTAGACGCATCTGCCTTCAGGTGAGCAAAAAGATTTAATCTTTTAGGTGAATCTCTATCTCTCACAAAATGTATTAAGTCCTTCATAACATTCAATGCATTTCGACATTCAGGAACTGCTTTCACAGTGTCTTGTAGTGTTAGATTTAAACAGTGTGCAAGGCAGTGCACAAACTTAGCGAACCGTGCCATCGCCCAGGGCGGCAGATTTTTGGGGGCGGCAAATCCATCTTGCGTAAATGACGGAATGTGAGAATAAATTCATAAAAATCAAGGGTCTTATTGAAAATTATCTATGGTACAGAAACAGTGTGCTCCGATTTACGAAAGAAACGTTTCCGCCAACAAAAATGGCTTAAAATGTATTGAACTGTAAAGGTATCACTGACTGCTGCTTTGATGTTAAAGACATATTCACAACAAAGAGACGAATGAGTGTAATATGGGAAAATAAGGTGTCATGTATGAAATATATTGTGGGAAAAGTTGACTATGTCGAAAAAGGGGGGGTGGGGGGAGGGGGGCGCTTGACATGTTCGAGCGGGGCGGCAAAATCCCTGGAGCCGGTGCTGATTTGTGTGGTGTTGTACCTAGTGATTGTCAATCATCATCATCATCATCATTTAAGACTGATTATGCCTTTCAGCGTTCAGTCTGGAGCATAGCCCCCCTTATATAGTTCCTCCATGATACCCTATTCAGTGCTAACATTGGTGCCTCTTCTGATGTTAAACCTATTACTTCAAAATCATTCTTAACCGAATCCAGGTCTCCTCGGTCTGCCCCGACTCCTCCTACCCTCTACTGCTGAATCCATGAGTCTCTTGGGTAAACTTGCTTCTCCCATGCGTGTAACATGACCACACCATCTAAGCCTGTTCGCCCTGACTGCTACATCTATAGAGTACATTCCCAGTTTTTCTTTGATTTCCTCATTGTGGACACCCTCCTGCCATTGTTCCCATCTACTAGTACCTGCAATCATCCTAGCTACTTTCATATCCGTAACCTCAACCTTGTTGATAAGGTAACCTGAATCCACCCAGCTTTCGCTCCCATACAACAAAGTTGGTCGAAAGATTGAACGGTGCACAGATAACTTAGTCTTGGTACTGACTTCCTTCTTGCAGAAGAGAGTAGATCGTAGCTGAGCGCTCACTGCATTAGCTTTGCTACACCTCGCTTCCAGTTCTTTCACTATGTTGCCATCCTGTGAGAATATGTATCCTAAGTACTTGAAACCGTCCACCTGTTCTAACTTTGTTCCTCCTATTTGGCACTCAATCCGTTTATATTTCTTTCCCACTGACATTACTTTCGTTTTGGAGATGCTAATCTTCATACCATAGTCCTTACATTTCTGATCTAGCTCTGAAATATTACTTTGCAAACTTTCAGTCGAATCTGCCATCACAACTAAGTCATCCGCATATGCAAGACTGCTTATTTTGTGTTCACATACCTTAATCTCACCCAGCCAGTCTATTGTTTTCAACATATGATCCATAAATTATATGAACAACAGTGGAGACAGGTTGCAGCCTTGTCTTACCCCTGAAACTACTCTGAACCATGAACTCAATTTACCGTCAACTCTAACTGCTGCCTGACTATCCATGCCTGCAAAAGTTTGCCTCCTATTCCATAATCTTGTAGAACAGACAATAACTTCCTCCTAGGAACCCGGTCATATGCCTTTTCTAGATCTATAAAGCATAGATACAATTCCCTGTTCCACTCATAACACTTCTCCATTATTTGCCGTAAGCTAAAGATCTGGTCCTGACAACCTCTAAGAGGCCTAAACCCACACTGATTTTCATCCAATTGGTCCTCAACTAATACTCGCACTTTCCTTTCAACAATACCTGAGAAGACTTTACCTACAACGCTGATTAAAGAGATACCTCTGTAGTTGTTACAATCTTTTCTGTTTCCATGTTTAAAGATTGGTATGATTACTGCTTTCTTCCAGTCTGATGGAACCTGTCCCGACTCCCAGACCATTTCAATTATCCTGTGTAGCCATTTAAGACCTGAAATTCCACTGTATTTGATGAGTTCCGACTTAATTTCATCTACCCCAGCCGCTTTATTGCACTGCAATCTATTGACCATTTTTTCCACTTCCTCAAATGTGATCCTATTTCCATCATCATTCCTATCCCATTCTACCTCGAAATCTAAAACATTACTGATCGCATTTTCACCTACATTGAGCAGCTCTTCAAAATATTCCCTCCATCTGCCCAAGGCATCCACAGGATTCACCAGCAGTTTTCCTGACCTGTCCAAAATACTTGTCATTTCCTTCTTACATCCCTTTCGAAGACTGCTAATTACACTCCAGAATGGTTTTCCAGCAGCTTGACCCAAAGTCTCCAACCTGTTTCCAAAGTCTTCCCACGATTTCTTCTTGGATGCTGCAATTATCTGTTTGGCTTTGTTTCTTTCTTCAACATAACTTTCTCTGTCTACCTGGGTTCTGGTATGTAGTCATTTTTGATACGCCTTCTTTTTCCTTTTACAGGCTGCCTTGACTGTATCATTCCACCAAGCTGTTTGCTTCATACTACTTTTACACACTACTGTTCCAAGACATTCTTTAGCCACTTCTAGTACTGTGTCCCTATACCTTGTCCATTCCTTTTCCAATGACTGTAATTGACTACATTCAACTAACTGGTACCTTTCTGAGATCGCTGTTATGTACTTGTGCCTGATTTCCTTATCCTGAAGTTTCTCCACTCTTATCCTCCTACATATGGACCTGACCTCCTGCACTTTCGGCCTCACAATCCCAATTTCACTGCAGATTAAATAATGATCAGTGTCATCAAAGAATCCCCTGAATACACGTGTGTCCCTCACAGCCTTCCTGAATTCCTGATCTGTTATTATATAGTCAATGACAGATCTGGTTCCCCTGCCTTCCCAAGTATACTGGTGAATGTTCTTATGTTTAAAAAAGGAGTTTGTGATTACTAAGCCCATACTGGCACAGAAATCCAAGAGTTGTTACCCGTTCCTGTTGGCCTCCATATCCTCTCCAAATTTACCCATAACCTTTTCATACCCTTCTGTTCGATTTCCAATCCTGGCGTTAAAATCACCCATGAGCAGAACACTGTCCTTGTCCTTTACTCTAACAACTACATCACTGAGTGCCTCATAAAAACTATCCATCTTATCTTGATCTGTCCCTTCACAATGCGAATATACTGACACAATCCTAATGTTCTTGCTAGACGCTGTCAAATCTATCCACATCAGTCGTTCGTTTACATACCTTATTGCAACTACACTGGGTTCCATTTCTTTCCTGATGTAAAGCCCTACACCCCATTGTGCTATTCCTGCTTTGACTCTTGACAGGTAGACCTTGTATTCTCCCACTTCCTCTTCTTTCTCACCCCTTACCCGAATGTCACTAACAGCTAAAACGTCCAGCCCCATCTTACTTGCAGCCTCTGCCAGCTCTACCTTCCTCCCAGAGTAGCCCCCATTGATATTAATAGCTCCCCATCTCATTACCATTTGTTTGCCAAGTCGTATCTTAGGAGTCCCTGGTTTGTCAGTTAGAGGTGGGACTCCGTCACCTCCAATGGTCCGAGGCATTTTGCTCTGATTGTTGCCAGCATCATATTTAAATTACCAGGGAAGCAGGTTGCTAGCCTTACTTGCCCCGAGTCCCATTGGGTTTTACTCCTAACGGCTGAGGGACTAACGGGTGGATTTGGTAGTCTTTGCCGTATGAACACAAAGGTGACCACGACTCAGAATATGTCCGAGATGCCCAGCCTTATTCCAAAGTAACTGGTATCCCGACTGTCGGGACCACTTACTTGGCCACTCATACGTTGCCCGTGGTTCATGAACTAGGACATGACTGCAGGAACCCACATCATGAACCACAATAGAATTTACAAAAATGAATGAAGAGTCTTTACCGTTACCTAGTCCTTCTAGCGATCGCCATCAAATTCGGTGTCACTATTGCTCATTAGTTTCTTTTACAAGCTGCCAGCAGGCTGCTGTGGGAGGAAGTGGAGCTCGTCTTAGCAGCCAAAGCGCTGCGAGCTCATGGTCAGCCTTCGTTCCCCGCATACCTCCGTACAGTAAAAGTGTGCGAATAGTACAGATGCAGGGGACAAACCCTGTCACGACATTTCGTCATATGCAGAGGTTGGAGGAGTAGCAGAAAGGAATACGCAATAGCTCGTAAAATCGGCAATTTTTTCCTACATAATCATTACATACTATTATGCAAAAATGTATGTGCAAGTTTTAACAAATTTCCCAGTAAAGGATGAGGATGGGGGAGAGAGTGGTGAGAAATGCATGTTTGAATATTGGGGGGGGGAGGGGGCGAGGCCCCTACTTTTAACTATTTGGGGGGGCGCACAAAGTACCTTGCCCCCCCCCCCCCCCCCCAAGTCGGCGCCACTGGTCATGCCCCTCATCGAAAAGAGTGTTCATAGTTTTGCCATGTTTCCACATGCTGTATGTAATACATGCATTTAAATGTGTAGTGCAAGTTTCATGTACTTTTAACATTGTTGCTTAGACCTTGATAATCATTATTTTGTCGACCAAGCCATGCATTTTCTCCATATTCGAATAAGCAGCAGGCTACACAGTATATTGCATCTAGACTAGCGGAACAGCATATCCAGAATCGGTCAATTTTGTGACCTGTTTTAGCATAATTACAATATTAATCGCAGCTAAATGATGTTTTGGTTTTAGCGTCTAAAAGGACAAGGCTGTGTGGATTGCATGGCCTGCTATTTATGATTTTTTAGTTTGATTTCTTCATTACCTTGGAATCATCCACTGTCAGTGGTAAAAGATGCAATTTGCTGATTATCTTGAAGTTGAGAAGAACAATTTGTCGGTGGCGAATCGGCATCTATTGCTGATGGTCCTTTTACAAATTGTGTACTACCAGAATTTCACAGCTGGTATCGTGTCCTCTGTGAACTTGCAAGCTGTCATAATCTTCCCTCGTTTCGTTTTTGCCACTTGCGGTTTCAACTGTGAGATCGTCAGACTGTAGTTTATGGGAGAAACTTCAATTATCTAGTATTCTGTTTTTAATGCAAAAGAAAACGAACGCGAAAGCTCGGAAGCACTGTGTGTATTAATTCAGTCACTACAGAAATGACATACTTACTTTTTTCTTTCTTTTGTTTAGCATCTCTAGAGTACCAATCTCTCCACTCTCAAAACTTTTCCAGATAATTTCTGATGATCACAGTGCTAACCCACAATAGCAGGGACAAAATTACAAGCAAACAATTTTGTAAGACTTATTATCAGTTTTCTTACTCATACTTCAGACTGAATGGTTAGACGAATAGTGTAACTGTTTGTAGAAAAAGTTACAAGTAAGTGGATTGTGATTTACGATGTACAAAGTTGACCAAACATGCGACGTCTGCTCAAAAAATTCCGGAACTTTGTCCACAAAATTTTTCTACGCTTACCTTTTACTTATTGTGCATGGTCTCCTCCGAAATACTCTCCTCCGCAATTAATACACCGCTCGCAACGCCGTTTCCGCTACCAGTAGCAGTCTTCGTACGCCGTCTGCGAATTATCTTTTATCTTTTCTATCGTTGAAAATCTTCGTCCTTTCAACAGGGGTTACAACTTTGTAAATAAAAAAATACGCAGAGGCCACGTCTAGAAAGCACGGAGGTGAGGTAGCACAGTGTTTTCGTTTCTTGTGCAATTGTCTCGCACCAACAGGGGTGAATGTATGGGTGCGTTATCGTGGTGCATGAGCCATGAATTGTCACATTTTAGGCCGTTTCCTGCTCACATTTTCTCGCAGGCTTCGAAACACGTCCCGATGGTACCATCGATTAACGGTTTTTCCCTGTGACTCCAATTAATTATGAACGAAGCCTTCAAAGTCAAAGAAAACTATCAGCATGGATTTGACATTCGACCTAACCTGATGAGCTTTTCTTTGGTCTTGGAGAACCTTTCCCGACCCATTGTGAGGACTGAACCTTGATCTCAACACCATAACCATAGACCCACGTCTCATCACCAATTACAGTTCTCTTAAGGAACACCTCTTTCTCATTTGCGTGATCCAGAAGCTCTTCACAGATGGTGAGGCGCTCTTTCTGGTCTTGACTCATGAGCCGTGTGATGAACTTGGCAGCAGCACGATGCACTCCAAGATGCTGTGTCGGAATTTCATATCATGATCCAACTGAAATGTTACATTCTTCCGTAATCTCTCGGACTGTCTGCCTTCGATTGGCACGCACAGTTTCTTTGACGTTCCTGACATGAGGATCGTCGGTAGACGTCGCAGGGTGTCCTGAATGATGGTCATCCTTAACTTCCGTCTGGGCATTTTTAAACCATGTGAACCATTCGTAACACCGAGTACGGCTTAAGCACCCACCACCACAACTTCCCGCATCGTTTGGTGTGTCTCTGTGAAGGTTTTCTAATGTTTCACGCAAAATTTAATGCAGACGCGTTGCTCCTCTAACTCTGTCATCCCGAAATTCGCAAACTGCACTACACAACGTTCTACTCCATACATCACTGAACAATAACTACACTACTGGCCATTAAAATTGCTACACCACGAAGATGACGCGCTACAGACGCGAAATTTAACCGACAGGAAGAAGATGCTGTGATATGCAAATGATTAGCTTTTCAGAGCATTCACACAAGGTTGGCACAGGTGCCGACACCATCAACGTGCTAACATGAGGAAAGATTCCAACCGATTTCTCATACAAAAAACAGCAGTTGACCGGCGTTGCCAGGTGAAAAGTTGTTGTGATGCCTCGTGTAAGGAGGAGAAATGCGTACCACCACGTTTCCGACTTTGATAAAGGTCAGATTGTAGCCTATCGCGATTGCGGTTTATCGTATCGCGACATTGCTGCTCGCGTTGGTCTAGATCCAATGACTGTTAGCAGAATATGGAATCGTTGCTGCATCCCAACGGCCTCGTATCACTAGCAGTCGAGATGACAGGCATCTTATCCGCATGGAAGTAACGGATCGTGCAGCCACGTCTCGATCACTGAGTCTACAGGTGGGGACGTTTGCAAGACAACAACCATCTGCACGAACAGTTCGACGACGTTTGCACCAGCATGGACTATCAGCTCGGAGACCTTGGCTGCGGTTACGCTTGACGCTGCATCACAGACAGGAGTGCCTGCGATGGTGTACGCAACGACGAACCTGGGTGCACGAATGGCAAAACGTCATTTTTTCGGATGAATCCAGGTTCTGTTTACAGCATCATGATGGTCGCATCAGTATTTGGCACCATCGCGGTGGACGCACATTGGAAGCGTATATTCGTCATAGCCGTACTGGCGTTCACCCGGCGTGATGGTATGCGGTGCCATTGGTCACATGTCTCGGTCACCTCTTGTTCGCATTGACGGCACTCTGAACAGTGGACGTTACATTTCAGATGTGTCACGACCCGTGGCTTTACCCTTCATTCGATCCCTGCGAAACCCTAAATTTCAGCAGGATAATGCACGACCGCATATTGCAGGTCCTCGTCGGGCCTTTCTGGATACAGAAAATGTTCGACTGCTGCCCTGGCCAGCACAATCTCCAGATCTCTCACCAATTGAAAACGCCTGGTCAATGGTGGCCGAGCAACTGGCTCGTCACAATATGCCAGTCACTACTCCTGATGAACTGTGGTTTCGTGTTGATGCTGCATGGGCAGCTGTACCTGTACACGCTATCCAAGCTCTGTTTGACTCAAAATTCCCAGGCGTATCAAGGCCGTTATTACGGCCAGAGGTGGTTGTTCTGGGTACTGATTTCTCAGGATCTATGCACCCAAAGTGCGTGAAAATGTAATCACATGTCAGTTCAAGAATAATATATTTGTCCAATAAATACCCGTTTATCATCTGCATTTCTTCTTGGTGCTGCAGTTTTAATGGCCAGTAGTGTAATAGATGTACGACAGTGGGTCTTCCGGCAGTCACACATTAAACACAGGCGTGTTCAGGGCTGTCAACCGCATTTCGTTCCAGCACACCATTGGCGCGAAATTACGAATGTTCCGGAATTTTTTGAACAGGCCTCGTTGTTGTTGTTGTGGTCTTCAGTCCTCAGACTCTTTTGATGCAGCTCTCCGTGCTACCCTATCCTGTGCAAGTTTCTTCCTCTCCCAGTACCTAATGCAACCTACATCCCTCTGAATCTGCTTAGTGTATTCATCTCTTGGTCTTCCTCTACGATTTTTACCCTCCACGCTGCCCTCCAATGCTAAATTTGTGATCCCTTAATACCTCAGAACATGTCCTACCAACCGGTCCCTTCTTCTCGTCAACTTGTGCCACAAACTCCTCCCCAATTCTATTCAATACCTCCTCATTAGTTATGTGATCTACCAATCTAAGCGAAGCATTCTTCTGTAGCACCACATTTCGAAAGCTTCTATTCTCTTCCTGTCCAAACTATTTATCGTCCATGTTTCACTTCCATACATGGCTACACTCCATACGAATACTTTCAGAAACGACTTCCTCACACTTAAATCTACACTCGATGTTAACAAATTTCTCTTCTTCAGAAACGCTTTCCTTCCCATTGCCAGTCTACATTTTATATCTTCTCTACTTCGACCATCATCAGTTATTTTGCTCCCCAAATAGCAAAACTCATTTACTACTTTAAGTGTCTCATTTCGTAATCTAATTCCCTCAGCATCGCCCGACTTAATTCGACTAGATTCCATTATCCTTGTTTTGCTTTTGTTGATGTTCATCTTATATCCTCCTTTCAAGACACTGTCCATTCCGTTCAACTGCTCTTCCAAGTCCTTTGCTGTCTCTGACAGAATTACAATGTCATCGGCGATCCTCTAAGTTTTTATTTCTTCTCCATGGGTTTTAATACCTACTCCGAATATTTCTTTTGTTTCCTTTACTGCTTGCTCAATATACAGATTGAATAACATCGGGGAGAGGCTATAATCCTGTCTCACTCCCTTCCCAACCACTGCTTCCCTTTGATGTTCCTCCACTCTTATAACTGCCATCTGGTTCTGTACAAATTGTAAATAGCCTTTCGCTCCCTGTATTTTACCCTTACGACCTTTAGAATTTGAAAGAGAGTATTCCAGTCAACATTGTCAAAAGCTTTCTCTAAGTGTACAAATGCTAGAAACGAATTTTTGCCTGTCCTTAATCTAGATTCTGAGATAAGTCGTAGGGTCAGTATTGCCTCACGTGTTCCAATATTTCTACGGATTCCAAACTCATCTTCCCTGAGGTCGGCTTCTACCAGTTTTTCCATTCGTCTGTAAATGATTCGTGTTAGTATTTTGCAGCTGTGACTTATTAAATTGATAGTTCGGTAATTTTCACATCTGTCAACAATATAACAAGAAATTACTCTAAACTGTGCTCTCGTGGGTTAGCAGTTTCTTCCGCCGACCCTTTCAGTTGGTAGTAGCGGCGTCGTTTTTGAGCACTGATGGCAGAGCTTTGCAAACTTCTTGACATCCAGTGCGTGCTGATTACTCAAAGGCGAGCCCCCCGGACACTTGTCTGTCTACGTTGTGTGTGTGCCCGCAGCACTCGCAGCCGGTGGGTCCCCTGGGCGAGTACAACGCGACGCAGTTCGCGCCGCCCTGCCCGCCGGCCTTCAGCTGGTCCAACGACTGGTTCACCGACCCCGACCCGGAAGTTCTCGCCAACCTGCGGCAGCCCGCAGAGGACGAGGACCAAGAGGACTGCCTCTTCCTCAACGTCTTCACGCCCACGGTGAGTGCGCCGCTGTGTGCGAACAGACTCGCCTGCAGGCTTTGTAGCAAACTAGTCGAAAACAAAAACGTACAGCCCGAAGAAATCACAGACTTACTATCTAAATAAAAACTTGACCGCGCATTGGCGCTACTGTCGCGTCCCCACATCGAACGTGATAGAAGTCGCCATTTGCAGGGAAACAGTGCGTAAACATGGTTCGTTCGTGTGCTGCCTTTAATTGTAACAGTATAATGGAAGCAAAGACGAAGACGGAGACAATGTTATATTTCACAGGTCAGTCATTTCTGGCTGTTTGTTACTTTCTGTTACTTGTATATAGTATTTTCATGGAGAAATAAAACATCATGAGTGTTTGTTTTTGTTTAGGTTTCCCCTTACAAATGATTTTCTAAATCGGAAATGGATAGTTGCTACTCGGAGAGAGAACTTCCAACCGACAGCAAATTATTTGAAACTTCCTGGAAGATTAAAACTGTGTGCCCGACCGAGGCACGAACTCCGGACCTTTGCCTTTCGCGGGCAAGTGCTCTACCAGGAGCAGGATAGCTTCTGTAAAGTTTTCAAGGTAGGAGACGAGATACTGGCAGAAGTAAAGCTGTGAGGACCGGGCGTGAGTCGTGCTTCGATAGCTCAGATGGTAGAGCACTTGCCCGCGAAAGGCAAACGTCCCGAGTTCGAGTCTCGGTCGGGCACACAGTTTTAATCTGCCAGGAAGTTTCATATCAGCGTACACGCCGCTGCAGAGTGAAAATCTCATTCAGCAAATTATTTGCTGTGCCCTCTTCATTTTGAAGAGAATTGTTACATGGAAAATTATGTAAATAGATGTCAACTGAAGGACGATGCTATACCGACAGTATTTAGATTTCCAACTCATTTGAAAAAGTATAGTGTCCTGGAAATCGTGCAATATAGGCCTAGGTTAAATAGTGTGGAAATACTGTCAGTGTGTATAATTTTGAACATTCGTTTTCCAGATTACCAAGGCAATCAAATATATATTAAGTATGAATCAGTGGTATAATTGCGTTTATATACTTAACATGTGTTGTCAGGTGGTGATTATACTTCGTAAGTGGTCAAATATTTGATCAAATGATGCAAACTCAACCACTTTCAGAGGTGTTACCAGTGTTAAAAACTAATGTGCGAATGAAATTCCAACGGAATTTAAAGTGATATGGGCTATTACAATTAATCATACCAAAATTCGAGTGTAGATAATGCTGTGCTAAACAAAAGTAAGCGTGGAAAATGTACACAGTAATCGGCAAAAAGCAAACAGGACCTGACAGGAAAATTACGTGAATTAAATAATAATCGTACTGTCTGCTACTTTAAAAGTTTCATTTAATTATCAAATGCAAATAACTCGATGTAAACTCGCTCCACCTTGTCAGGAAAGATCCTTACATTCTTAAATTTCGCGTCTCTGTGCAGACGTGTTTCGGAAATAAGGAAACTTCATTCATTTAAGTATACTTCTAAAATGGACTCGAATACTCAGTGCTTTTTTAAACAAACATGCGTTTAATTTGTGCTTCAATTTGCTCTTGTTGCGTCTCATGTACTTCAAATCACAACCCCAGTACTAAGGATTCATCCCTGCAAATGGCGGCGATCAGCTGCTTCAGTTGGGTGACAGTGGCCTCGCTTCTCCGCTACGGCGTGGTAGGGGCTTGGAAGAAATGGTCCGCTTGAACGAAGTTCCAGGTAGCACGCTATATCACACGATCGCGCACCTACTGCTATTTGCACGAAGGCTGATACTTCACAGAGCCGCAGAACTGCTAAAGCGTCTTAACAAATCTCTATTTGCAATACGAATTGTGTCAGACATATGGGATATAAAAATGAAAAATCTGGCATACTATGCTTACTTTCATTCCATAATGTCATATGTGATTATTTTTTTGGGGCAATTCATCAAGCCAAGCTAAAGTTTTTCGGGCACAAAAACGTGCAGTAAGAGTTATATGTGGTGTGAACTCAAGAACATCCTGCAGAAGCCTGTTTAGGGAACTAGGGATACTAACTACTGCTTCCCAATATATTTATTCCTTAATGAAATTTGTCATTAAAAACGTATCACTTTTTCAAACCAACAGCTCAATTCATGGAATCAATACTAGAAATAAGAATAATCTTCACAAGGATTTAAAGTCACTTAGTCTTGTACAAAAAGGTGTGCATTATTCAGGAACACACACTTTCAATAACTTGCCAGCAGCCATAAAAAGCTTAACAACCAATGAAATTCAGTTTAAGAGAAGGCCAACTCCTTCTACTCCATTGATGAATTTCTCAGTAGAACCAACTGATAACTTCTGCACAATTTCAGTGCAGTAATGTGTTCATTGTAAACAAGTGCGTGTGTGTGCGTGTCTATGTGCGTGTGTAAGTACAATCTAACTTCTGCACCTGTTCAGTGCAGTATGTGTTCATTGTAAATAAGTATTTAGTGGTTGTATTACACGTTTATTACCTTATAAATAAATAAAAAACTTTTTTATTTTAAATTCAGTGCATTAGTATTTGTAAAACAATTCTTTCATATAGCATTCATTGAAAAATGACGACCATGCCACTTGGGACCTGTGGAATGGTACATTAACTTATTTGTTTGAGTTGTAAATATTTGTCATATGTTGTCCTTTTTCTGACTTGTTCTTTATCCTGGAGGACCTCCTCACTACGGAACAATTGGAATGAAAGTAAATCTAATCTAATCTAATCAATACAAGACTCTTCCAAATCTAAACAGGAAAGATTCCTGGCTTACGCTATCCGTCCTCATCCGAAGAGAAACTTATTAAATGAATTTATTTTTGTTTTCTTATTCAACTCGATCAGATTACGGCCTTCAGGCACTCTCTTTCATCAGAGCGGGGTTTTACATGTACTGTATGCTTTACATCATAGTTACTTAAGAACTGACAATAACTGTAATATAACAAACAGTTTTTTTAGTTTACTCATTTTGAGCCGCGAGGGACGATCTGTGATGACAGATTAGAGAAGATAAACTCGTTTGCCAGGATCGCTAATAATAACTTTTATTCTACAAAACCGGTTTCGGTAATCAATGTCACCATTTTCAGAGCTCGACATACAGGATGTTCCATATTGCTTGAAATAGCAGTAAGAGGCTTGTGAATATAGACTTTCGCAGTATGTGCTGCTGATAGAAAGCTCTCGGGTTTGCAGCCGGGTGGCAGTATTATAAAATTGCGATGGTGGTCGGAAGACGGCTTCTGGAAAAATCGAACATAAGAACCGTCTTTCGACCATCGTCGAAGACGAAAAAGTGGATTGGCTCTGCGATGGACCCATTTAAACTCAACGTACGAGGAACTATTTACAGCATCTCCTGCGAATGCAGTCAACAGTACATTGGAAAAATGCAGTGATGTGCACCTAAGAGCCAGAGAAACTGGTACACCTGCTTAAAGTCGTGTAGGATCCCTGCGAGCACGCAGAAGTGCCGCAACACAACGACGCATGTACTCGACGTCTGAAGTAGCGCCTGTTTACATATCTCTGTATTTCAAAACGCATGCCTATATCAGTTTCTTTGGCGCTTCAGTGTATTTCTAAATGCTGCGCGGAACATATGCATATGCGACTGCAACATATGGAGAAATCGGCGATAGCAAATAACAGCATCAAGGAAGACCAAACATTTGACTTCGATAACACCAAGGTGCTCTGTCAAGCAGCCAGCTATTGGGACAGCGTCATAAAATAGTCCATCGAAATTTGGATTCACAAGAATCTTGTAAACAGAGACGAAGGTTACCAACTGAGTGCGTCATGGAATCCAGCGAAAGCGGCAATTCGTTCGAAGCGCACTCACCACCATCCTTTCGCGAAACAGGGCCGGAATGCTCTGACAGAGATGCGAACGGAGCGCCCGCTACCCCCACCACCTCGACTTCACCCCCCTCGCTTCCCGCCCACCGTGCCCGCCGGCCGATACGTACACAGCCTCCTGAAACCGGGTGGCGGGGGGCACACCTCAATATAAGTAGCACGGCGTCTGGCAAAATCTCGACACTTCGCTAGAAGATGATGAGTATGTCACTCGTCGAAACGTCGCGGTTTTATAATACTGCCACGGTGCTGGAAACCCGAGAGCCTTTCATCAGCAGTAAGAGTAGTCTTTCTCATGAATTCGCAGGTACGAAACTCTTACGGCATAAGACAGACGTATGTGATGAAAAACTGTGTATATAATTGTTTTAATTTTGACATGCCGATGCATCAGTGGTCTAGTTTGTTATGTCGCTGCCAATTCACGAGAAAGAGTATTCTTACTGCTATTGTAAGAAAGATGCAATACTCTGGCTGTCGAGATCTGAAGACGGTGACATTGATTACCGAAACCGGTTATCGAGAATAAAGGTTCAGCTATCTTGGCAAAGAAGTTTATCTTCTCTAATATAATAAACAGTAATAAAAACGGGAATAAGAGAAGGAGATAGGGTGTCTCCAATTACATTTCAACTATGTTCTTGAGAAACGGCGGCAAACAGAAATCAATCCTCAAAATTGGCCAATCAACCACTTTAGGCAGAGGCAAGTTATCTATAGATTGCCTAGCAGTGGCAGACTATGAAGCAATATTAACTCGCGACATTTCATCAATACAAAATCGGACTGAACACTTTAAAGAAACTGCAGAAAAAGTTGGTCTCCAGACATTTCTCGAAAAGACAGAGTACGTGACTTGTGTATTAAAAAAAAAAAAAAAAAAAACGCTCGGCGAAACCATTCTGGAAAATGAAATCGAAACAAAAGCAAACGAAATTGGGTGCCAAAAGATGGAAACTGCAATCCGACCTATCGAGAATATCCACAAAGAGAAATATATCTCCAAGCACGCCAGAGTAAGACATTACAATACAGTAATTAAGCCATAATGCTCTACAGAATGGTTCACATGGCTCTGAGCACTATGGGACTTAACTTCTGAGGTCATCAGTCCCCTAGAACTGAAAACTACTTAAACCTAACTGACCTAAGGACATCACACACATCCATGCCCGAGACAGGATTCGAACCTGCGACCGTAGCGGTCGTGCGGTTCCAGACTGTACCGCCTAGAACTGCTCGGCCACCCCGCACAGCGAACATGAACAATACGGACTGAGAAGTAATCAGGAAAACAAACAGTACTCAAATATTCACAGAAACGTTAGATTCTATCGGCACAGTAAAAGAAAAGGTCAAAAGGGACGAACTTTTTATCTTTTGGTAGGGCATGGAGGGAACTGGCGGTTTCTGGCACACTGCAGCTAAGTGCTCAGCCCATTCGGGCTAATGAGCCTAGAATGTTCGACCAGAACGGATTGGCTTTTGGACGGATTGAGCTTTACCCTTATATTCTCTGCCCATTCTGGTAGTGCACACAGGTTACAATGAAATTCGCGATAGCTATCTTCAAGTTAAAAATAGTTTTACATGAGGTCGTCAATATACATGTGGTATTTGCAAGTTTCATGTAGTACCATCACCAATGTGTTATTTACCAGATGCTAATTTTGTTTAGGTTGCCGAGGATTCAAACAGTGCAATTAATTAAATGTAGTTTTAGGAAGAGCTGTCACATCTACATCATACTCCGCAAACCATCTAATGTTGTGTGTCGGAGGGTACTTTCGGTACCACTATCTGATGTCTCCAACCCTGTTCCACTCGCGAAAATTGCGTGGGAAGAGTGATAGTCGGTAAGCCTCCGCCTTGGCTCTAATTTCTCGAATTTTTTCCTCGCGGTCAGTACGCGAGATAAATGTGGGGAGACGGTAATATGTTGCCCGACTCCTCTTCATAAGTGCTGTCCCTAAATTGAAATAGTAAATCTCTCCATGTTGCACAACGCCTCCTTTGTAACGTCTGCCAGTCGAGTTTGTTTAGCATCTCCGTAACGCTCTCTCTCCAGCTAAACGATCCCGTGACGAAGCCCGCCGCTTTTCTTTGGATCTTCTCTATCTCATCTATCAGCCCTATCGGATAGGGATCCCAGATAGATGAACAATACTGAAGAATCGGGAGAACAAGCGCCTTATAAGCCACTTATTTCGTGGATGAGTTACATTTCCTAAAGATTCTTCCTATGAATCTGAGTCTGGTGTCTGCTTTTCCCACTATCTGTTTTACGTGGTCATTCCACTTAAGGTCGCTCTGGATAGTTACGCCTAGATATTTTACGGCAGACGCTGTCTCCAGCTGTTTGTCATCAATAGTGTAGCTGTACAGTAATGGATTTCTTTTACTATGTATGCGCAAAATGTTACATTTATTTACGTTCAGGGACAACTGCCAGAGCCTGCACCATTCATCAATTCTCTGCAGGTCGTTCGCAAATTCTTACTATCTTCTGGCGTTGCTACTTTGGTATAGACAACTGCATCATCTACGAATAGCCTTAAAGAGCATCCGACGCTTTCTGATACATAATTTACATACTCGTATATTGTAAACATCAACAGTCCTATCACACTTCCCTGTGGAACTCCGGATATTGCCTTTACCTCTGTCGATTTAGTTACATTAAGAGCGACGTGTTGAGTTCTATCTGCAAGAAAGTATTGAATCCAATCGCAAGTCTGCTCCGATACTCCGTAAGCTCGTACTTTTTTCATTAAATGGCTGTGCGGGTTTTTTCATTAAACGGCAATGCGGGACGGTGTCAAATGCCTTACCGAAATCAAGGAACACGGCATCAACCTGAACGCCGTTGTCCGCTACGCTGTGGATGTCATGGAGGAACAGAGCGATCTGAGTTTCGCAGGATCTCTGTTTCCGGAATCCATGTTGATATTTATAGAGGAGATGGTAATTTTCCAAAAAGTCATAATTCTCGAGCATAAAACATGTTCCATAATTCTACAACAGATTGGCGTCAACGATATAGGTCTATAATTGTGTTGATCTGTCTTAAGGGCTTTCTTAAAAACGAGAATGACCTGCGGGTTTTTCCAGTCGTCAGGTACCTTTCGTTGCTCAAGCGATCTACGATAAATTATTGCTAGAAGGGGAGCAAGTTCCGTCGCATAATCTTCATAGAATCTTATAGGTATCGCCTTTCCACTACTAAGAGACTATAGCTGTTTTTCAATTCTGTGATCGATTATCTCAATATCTGCCATTTCGACTTTCGTACGACGATCGAAAGGAGGGACAGTGTTACGATCTTCCGCAATGAAACAACTTCTGAAGACCGAATTCAATATTTCGACCTTCTCTCTGTTATCTTCCGTTTATGTCCCGGTGTGGTTGCTGAGAGAATGAATACATGATAATGATCCACTTACTGATTTTACATACGAACAAAATCTCTTAGGGTTTTTACGCAGATCGGTTGACAACGTCTTACTTTCAAAATCATTGAACTTTTCTCTCATTGCTCTCCTTACGTTCATTTTCGCTTCGTTCAGCTTTTATTTATCAGCTAGGTTTTTACTTCTTTTGAATCGTGCGAAGAATCGCTCTTTGTTTACGTAGCGCTTTTCTAACACGGCTATTAAATCATGGTGGATCTTTCCCATCCCTTAAAAGCTTATTAGAACATATTTGTCTAGGCAATACTGAGCGATGCCTTTGAATTTTTTCCTTTTATTCTCCACATCTTCGTCCTCATCACCGAATATTTGATGCTGCCTGCCGAGATATTCTGAAATTTGCAACTTAGGATTTCGTTGTCATTGACGTCTGGTTTCAACCAGCTTTCTGTTCCAATTTCACTATCTGTGCGTTATCACATTCAGTATGCGATAATAATTCTGGGACCTTTCCTGGGACCTCCTACAGTTTACTAAAATCATATTAATCTTTTCTATCTCTGATCTGCGAGAACCAAGATTCTCTGAGGTCGCTATTGTTGATTTAACAGGCAAATCGTCTTTGAGCCCAAGTTCTCTAACCTAAAAAAGCCCCATGTGCACGCCACACGTACTCCGCTACCCTAGTAGCCGCTTTCTGCTTGTAGTGCACGCCTGACCTATTAAGGGGAACCCTTCAATTCTTTACCCGATAGCGGAGGTCGATAAATTCGCATCCGATACTGTCGCAGAGTCGTCTGAGCCTCTGGTTTAGACCTTCCACTCTGCTACAGACCAGAGGGCTGCGATCAACCCTGAGTACGATGCTACGCCTGCACCCCGCGTGCGTTGCTAGTTGTCTTCACCAAATCAACCAGCCGCCGAAAGGAGCCGAGGATGGCCTCAGAACCCAAGTAGCAAGCGTCTTTCGTACCGACATGTTCCACTACATGCAGCCGGTTGCACCCAGTGCGCTCGATAGCCACCGGCAGGGCCTCCTCCACATCACGGATGAGACGTCCCGGCAAACATACCGAATGCACAATGTAATTCTTTCTCGCCTTGCCTGCTATCTCCCTGAGAGGCTCCATCACCTGCCTAATATTGGAGCTCCCAATGACTAGCATACCCATCCTCTGTAATTGTCCGGACTGGGCAGGAAGCTCGCTGACCCAACAGGAGAGGCATCCCGTCCTGGCTCAGAGTTGTCATCAACAATGGGTAGCACCTCGTACCTGTTGGTAGGACGTAGGGAGCCATCCGCACGGCCTGCTGCCTCTTTCGCCTTCCGCCCACTGACACGCGAACCCACCACTGTCTGCCACCCACTGTGGAGTGAAGACGGACCGGTCAGATGTTGCGTATCCGAAGCCGCAGTGACGTCCGGGCCAGCAGGGGATTCCAGTGGCACCAAAGGTGTCGCAGGCCTCGTCACTGGCGCCCCGACGTCACAGCAACTTTGAGCATTAGCTACAACCTTGTCGACGGTAGGCAACGCAGCTTCCAGCAACCAGATCTCCTTGTGTCCGCTCACAACAAGCACAGTCCCTAGCCATATCATACTATGGATAAAATAGATATAATGTCTCCAATGGCGCTGCTAAGTTTGAAAATATACCAAACGAGAATAAAGTAAGACTAAAAGTTGCTGTGCAGATTTCTCACTATACTCTTGAGACCGCAAGCTATTAAACAAAAATAAATTTCTCTACTGAAGTTGGTGTATTTACAGATACCTGTTATTAGAAATCCCTTTTACCGAAAAGTTACGGCACGATATAAATATTCAAACTAGAATGCACTGATTTGAACTGTGTGCTGTCTACTAGCACAGAATTAAAACTTAGTGGCGTGGCGGAGTTTCTGGTGGAGGGAAAAATCACGCTATGAAGCCGCCCTACACGGATATTCACAAAACTTACGAAAAAGAAAAAGCTGTATTTGTTTTCTAACCACTACTCTACACAATAAAATACACACTTATAGTTCACTACTTTGCAGAAGCACGTCAAAGAAACAAAGACTAAATTAATTTACAGTTTATAGAAATGAGCGTTTAGCGTCATTGGCCGGGAGGCCGCTTGCGGAGCAGGTTCGGCCGCCTAGGTGCAGGTCTTAATTACATTCGACGCCACATTGAGCGACCTGCGCGCTGGATACTAATACAATGATGATGAAGACAGCACAACAGCCAGTCCCTGAACGGAGAAAATCCCCGACCCAGCCGGGAATCGAACCCTGGCCCGTAGGATGGCAATCCGTCACGCTGACCACTCAGCTATTTTTTTTTAATCTCAGTGTGTTCCTTTTCGTTCGTTGTATCTGCTCGGGGCGGACGTCGCAAGAGACACGTTTCAGTTCGTCGTTGATCCATTAACTCAGTTTTTTTTTTATTACAGAGGGAAGCTAACCCTCTGACCGAACACGCTGAGTTACCGTGAGTAGCGTTCTCGCTTCCCATGCCCGGGTTCCCGGATTCGATTCCCGGCGGGGTCAGGGATTTTCTCTGCCTCGTGATGACTGGGTGTTGTGTGATGTCCTTAGGTTAGTTAGGTTTAAGTAGTTCTAAGTTCTAGGGGACTGATGACCATAGATGTTAAGTCCCATAGTGCTCAGAGCCATTTTTTTTTTTTTTTGAGTTACCGTGCCGGCTATATCGGGGCGGACATTTACCGTTTATCAGGCAAGTGCTGCTCCTGCTCTGCTGCGCGTCCTCTCGGCTCGGCGTGCTTAAAATCCGAGAAAGCGCTGGTTGACAGTCTTAAATTTATGAAATGAAATTAAAATTTGATAGCACATTGCGTTCAAAAGAGCACACGGCCGCGCTCCTGATCTCCTAAATGCGACTGTTGTCAGACACTGGTGACGTAGACGGAATAACCTGGCACACTTTGCTGTCTTTCATTCCGTAACGTCATACGGTACCACATTTTGGGATATCTTCCCAAGTCAGGTTTTAGTTTTATGTATCCAAAAGTGTGTAGTGCGAAGTATTTGGGTATAAAATTAAAGAAAAAGTCTCGCAAAGGTCTTTTCAGGGAATTAGGTGAACTGACACCACGAATCCTGCAGGGCTGTCCATAAAACCGTAAGAGTACAAGGAGGTGGAGATCCCTTCTGAACAGCACGTTGCAAGGCAGCCCAGATATGCTCAATAATGTACTTCTTAGCGTATCAAATCCTGCTCAGCAACACGTCAGCAACAAAAGTTTATATATATATATATATATATATATATATATATATATATATATATATATATATATATATATATACTTTTGCTTTTAAGGTTATTAAAACACAATTAATACAGGAAATTTATAAGGAGATTTATTCCCTTGTCCTAGTCTATGGTTATTGACTATATTGTTTAATATTCGTAACAAAAGTATTCTAGTCTTGCGCCCAAATTGTAAGCAGATTCTGCTGCCTCGTTATTAGTTCCGGCAGCTCTTCTCTTTCGGACAAGTTGCCATCACCCCACTATGCTCTGCTGTCATACTATCTGTTGCGTACTCTCGACGCAAATCACGCTGTACAATTATAAGTGAATTGTACCTGTTGAAAAGGACAACGCAAACCAATTGTTGCTGTGTGAGCACCATCTCGCCTTGACACTGGGTAATGAACCAGTGACCGAACTAGCTGCACCTGGCAGACTCATGCACCAACAATATGAAATGGCAACCTATAACTGATGCCAAAGTATACTTTTAGCTTCCATGCGTAAGCTAAAAATCACCCCAAGTGTCTGTCTTCATTGATGTAGAAGATCTAGCCTTGCGAATTCGAATGAATCATTTTGAAATAAATATTTTATTCGTCCTGAGCGTACAGTCTGACTTAAATCAGCTGGCATCTGAGGTTTGAGATAGATTTGCCTGCAGGTATACGCCAGAGTACTCCCCTATCGGCGACCACGTAAACGGCTCGGAACTGTCTATCTCCTACAAAAATAAGTTCACATATATTTGTAGTGACTCTTCGACAAAAATGTGTTCTAAGAAACGGGTGAAATTTCCCACTGCGGGAAATAGCTTCAAACGTAACACGTAATATCTCGAAAAGTGTTATACACTCTACGCAGCTTTTTCTGTTAAAACCTCCTGGCAGAATAAAAGTGTGTACCGGATCGGGAATCGAACTTGGGATTATTAAATTTCGTGGGCAAGTACTTTGTCGACTGAGCTATCCAATCACGACTTACGACCCACCCTCACGACTTTACTTCCGTAAGTACCTCATCTCCCACCTTACATAGTTCGCAGAAGTTCTCCTGGAAGAAGAAACCATGTCTCCGCTATAGCCTTTCTTCTCAGAATGCTAGTCCTGCAAGGCATGTAGGAGAAATTTTATTGTTGACTACCAAAACAGCTCGTTGCCCAACGGGTCTCTCCAAAATTACGATTAATTGACACCTTTAGAACAACTTAAGTGAATTTGAATCTTCTATATATACATCACACAATGCATGGCCGAGGGTGCCACGTACGACTACCAGCCATTTCCTTTCCTGTTCAGCTCGCAAATTGAGCGAGAGAAAAACTAGTGTGCACAATCCTCTGTACGAGCCCTAATTTATCTTATCTTCGTGGCCCTTATGCGAAAAGTACTTTGGCAGCAGTAGAATCGTTCAGCAGACGTCTTCAAATGCCGGTTCTCTAAATTTCCTCAATAGTCCGACGGGAAAAGAACTTCGTTTTCGCTCCAGGGGAAATTCACGAAACATCTTCGTAAAACCTGCGTGCTAATTGACTCTACCGGTAAAAACGGAGCACCACTTTTGTGAATTACGTCGATGTCTTTCTTTAATCCGACCTGATGGGCTCCCATACACTCGAACAGTACTCAAGAAGAGGTGGCACTAGCGTTCTAAACGTTGTCTCCTTTATGGATGTGCTATAACTCACCAAATATTATCCCAATAAAATGAAGTCATCCAGTCACCTTCCCTCAGTGGCAGCTCGTGACCAAAGAAGATGGTGGTGCACTTTACTCACGAAGGAAAACATAACAAAAGAGAGAAAATCAGTACACTGTTCAATGTTTTTGTAATGCCTGATATAAACAGACCACTCGCTCGTGTCACTCCTGCATCTACTCATAATAAAACCAAAAGATGTACACAGAAAAAAGTATTACTTTTGCACAATAAAAAGAATTAAAATCAACTGCAGCTCTATGTACTCAAAACGTGGTAGGCATGTCTTACTAACCTTTTTCAGCAGGACTGATGTTAACGCCGTTCGATTATATCTCTGAATTTGGATGTGATGGTGATCACTTGTACAGGAACTCTATTCTTCTTTCCTTCATATTTGCAAATCTTTCCATCACTCTTTGATTGAAGTCTGCAATTCCTAAAACGAGATCTCGTTCAATAGGGAGCGTCGCTAGTGCTGATAGTCTTTCTTGGTCCATAGTTTTCCGCAAGAAGGTTTTGATGCGTTTCCGCGAAGGAAAACAACGTTCTGCTTCTGGTATGGTCATTGGAATTGTAATTATCGCTTTCAGGAGCTTCACAGATTCGCTCAGTGTATCACAAAGATTATTGTGTGTTTTGTAATCCAGAAAGCTCAAAGCTCCACACATGCTTTTGAACTCCTCTCTGCCATAAATAACAGAGAGTTCTGTTCGAAGTTTCTTTGCTTCCAAAAAAGAGTAGCATTCAATAGCGGCTCTGAAATAAGTTTCTGGAAAACTAGAAGAGTAAGCAACGAATTTCTCTGATAGAAAGAGAGAGGCTGCAACTAGGTGTCCAGTGAACTTGAATCTTTATTTTGCCTCGTAACTTACCTCACATACTTCTTTTGCCTCCCACAGTAAATTACACATCGCTGCGCCATCTTCAATTCTCCCTCTTTTATGACACTCGTGTAAACCTGTTGAATTTTCACTCATTCCTTCCCTAATGTTCGCAATTTCACGCTCAAAAGCTGTCAGCTGATTGTGTGCGTAAGTTGGGTCAATATGCCTTCATTGTAGCTGGTTATACAAAATATCCACATGGATCACGATTTTATGAAAAAATGAAAGCCAAAAATGAACTTTTCATTCTCCAAAATTATTACTAAGCCACAGGTTTACAGAATCGTGTTCTCATTACACAGTTTTTCCCCTGGTTCATATTATTCACGCACGTGATAATATCTTCCCTATATTCTAAAACGGTATTGACGCCCCTTGACTGAAAATTCCAACGAGTAGGCACTGAACGTGGCAGTCGTTTTCGTACTATTTCGTCGAGAACTGCTGGTCTTTGAGGAGATGCTGAAAAGAAGCTGCAAAGTCCCTGAAGTTTAGTGAAGAATATTTGCACATTTTTATTAATGGAAGCGGCTTTAAGCATAATGAGATTCAACTGGTGGGCATAGCAATGAATGTATGAAGCGTTGGGAAACTTTTCCTTAACAAGAGCCTGCACCCCACGTGACGAACCACTTATGACTGCTGCACCATCATATGTTTGCGCTATTAGCTTATGTGGACAATTCCCCAAACGATTATTTATCTGTTCGATGATGGACGTTGCCAAAGACTGCGCATCATGCTTTTCTGGTGCTATGAAGTCCCAAAATCTTTCAACTCGGCACCCTTAATTTCCTTTCTAATTTCCTCTTGGCAGACTTGAAGCATGCCCCGGAGGAGTTCATTCTGGATGGTTTTTGAGGTTCCTTTGAAAACTGTAGCTTTCTCTAAATGCGATTTTAATACCGTGTCTAATTCTGCACTAAAATTAATGAAGGAACGAAAAACATCAGGACTGGAAGATGATTTAGTCTCATCATGTCCTCTAAGGGCAAGTTCCAACTCACCACAGAAACGAATACAGTTAATAATTAGATTCAATATGTACCTATTATCGGTAACTTTTTGGTTGTGTAATACCATGGACCTTCTGTACCCACTCTCTAATTTGATAGCTATATTTACATTGCCTAGAAATGATATATTGAAAACGTTATTTATATGGACTGAAGAAAGTTCGTGTTTTCTAATTTTGTCATGGAGGTGTTGAATGTCACAGACTCCTTGTTTAGACCGTGAAAGATCAACTCCAAATAATAAACAAGGAAAACAAAATAAGGCATTTTTCAAGTCACAACCACACAGCCATTCATGCTTGTTGTACAGTTCAGAGTTAAATTTCCTATTGAATCGGCGACTTTTTGTTTAACGGTCTGCGAAATTGTTAAAGCAGGAGTCGGCCTACCTAGCCTCTTGATTTCAAAATTTTCTTCAAACTTCTGTGAACTGAAGGGCTCAGAGAGCTATAAAATTACCTGATTCATTATTTCACGTATTCACTTGTCACTTGAGCCTCAAAATTCACTGTAGCACACGCTAAAATAACTAACACAACGCACAGGAAATAGTTAGTTCACTCGCAGCTACACCTGAACTGGTAAGGTGGCGCGAGAATCCCGCTTTGTTCGAAGATCCGATGGTTCCGTTTCCCTTCGGAAGAGTTCGGGTCCTCTTCCTGCGGCTGGCAGGGTGGCCCGGGTGAGGTGTTTATACACACAAGGCCCGCGTACGAGTACAATGATGCCTAGCGTTGCCCCCGCACCCCGCACCCCCTCTGAGACACCCAAGTCCGCGTTTGCAGCTACAGTGCAACCCGCTGTCGCCGTCGGCACATTCCGTCCAACTCCACTGCGTTCGGCGTTTGGAGCCCGGGCATTTCAAAAGAGATAAACGGCGCGCTACTTCTCCACTAGTATAGAAGGCTCAGAAGGCAAACAAAGTTGAACAAAATTATTCCTTGGGGGTGAAGCAAACCTGCAAACCTATGCAGGAGCCGTCCCTGCCTTCCCTACTGACAACCTGATGAGCTCGTGCCATTTCATACTGCTTTACAACGTTACGCCTAGATATTTGATAGATGTGATTGTTTCAAGGAGCAGCCTACTAATGCTGTATTGGAATGTTACAGAATGGTTTTTTCCTACTAATCCGCATTAACTTAAGATTTTTTTTATATTTAGAGCGAACCTTTAAGGAATACATGTATTGGGAAGCAGTAGTTAGTATCCCCAGTTCCTAAACAGACCTCTGCAAAATGTTCTTGATTTCACACCATAAATTATTCGTATTAAACGTTTATAGATTCGGAAAACTTTAGCTGGCCTGATGGGTTACCCCAAAAAAGTGAAGCTGTATTGCATTATGGAATCATCAAAACATAAGAAGGGAAGCAGAGTGCACATTTGTTCTACATCTGTGATTTACGTATCTACATCTACATCTACATACATACTCCGCAATCCACAATACGGTGCGTGGCGGAGGGTACCTCGTACCACAACTAGCATCTTCTCTCCCTGTTCCACTCCCAAACAGAACGAGGGAAAAATGGCTGCCTATATGCCTCTGTACGAGCCCTAATCTCTCTTATCTTTGTGGTCTTCCCGCGAAATGAAAGTTGGCGGCAGTAAAATTGTACTGCAGTTAGCCTCAAATGCTGGTTCTCTAAATTTACCCAGTAGCGATTCACGAAAAGAACGCCTCCTTTCCTCTAGAGACTTCCAACGGAGTTCCTGAAGCATTTCCGTAACACTCGGGTGATGATCAAACCTACCAGTAACAAATCTAGCAGCCCGCCTCTGAATTGCTTCTATGGCCTCCCTCAATCCGACCTGATAGGGATCCCAAACGCTCGAGCAGTACTCAAGAATAGGTCGTATTAGTGCATTATAAGCGGTCTCCTTTACAGATGAACCACATCTTCCCAAAATTCTACCAATGAACCGGAGACGACTATCCGCCTTCCCCACAACTGCCATTGCATGCTTGTCCCACCTCATATCCCTCTGCAATGTTACGTCCAAATATTTAATCGACGTTACTGTGTCAAGCGCTACACTACTAATGGAGTATTCAAACATTACAGGATTCTTTTTCCTATTCATCTGCATTAATTTACATTTATCTATATTTAGAGTTAGCTGTCATTCTTTACAACAATCACAAATCCTTTCCAAGTCATCTTGTATCCTCCTACAGTCACTCAACGACGACACCTTCCCGTACACCACAGCATCATCAGCAAACAGTCGCACATTGCTATCCACCCTATCCAAAAGATCATTTATGTAGATAGAAAACAACAGCCGACCTACCACACTTCCCTGGAGCACTCCAGATGATACCCTCTCACGTAATCTGAAGTTGAATTTAGTCATAGAATTAGTACTTAATATTTTATTGAAACTTACGTTGTAACTTCTACTCGTGATGGAGGGCGGGGAACATCCGAGACGTTACAAAAAACTCGGCGGTAGCCTACTGGATGTGAAAAAATTCGTGGGGATTTCGTGTAAGACTCGCTGTGGCTTCGTGACGTCAAGCGCGCTACCCGTCAGCTGTCGCAGTGCCTGCCCCCTGCGGCCCAGCGCGCTCGCCGCGCTTTGCACTGCGCCTAGACTGCTGGCTACCCGCGCCGCTCGCCGTGTTGCAGCTGGACCCCGGGGCGCGGATGGCGGTGCTGGTGCACATCCACGGCGGCTCCTACATCGCGGGGTCGCCGCTGCTGGCGCGGCCCGGCTTCATGCTGGAGCACGACCTGCTGCTCGTCACCGTCCAGTACCGCCTCTTCGTGCCAGGTCAGTCACGAGCTCCTACAGGGGCACGCACACGCTCACTACTTACAAACAATACCTGCTTATCAAACCTTCCATGCAGTTAAGCGGCTTTCACACCATCAACAACTTTACTGTATCGCAGTGCCAGCGATATTCCGAATTATTCCAACTACAGCGGGTTCGATTCCTGGCGGGGACAGGGATTTATACCTGTCTTGAGATGACTGGGTGTTTGTGTTGTCCTCATCATTTCATCATCATTCATGCAAATGAAAGATTGGACTGAGAAAAGGTTGGGAATTTGTACGGGCGCTGACAACCGTGCAGTTGCGCGCCCCACAATCCAAACATCATCATCATCATCATCCAGCTACAGCCGTTATGAAAACATGGAAAACTGGATAAAGAGTTGGTGAAGTTTATACTTATATGGATATGGTGTCTGTTCTTTCGGACATGTCCAAAAGAACAGACACCATTGATGACCTACAGTCGTCTAGAACGATTTTAGAATTATATGAATACCTTCAGCTGCTGACGGGCGTTGATATATATCAACAGGGACAGGTAAAAATGTTTGCCTCGACCGGGACTCGAACCCAGGATCTCCTGCTTGCATGGCAGACGCTCTATTCATCTGAGCCACTGAGGGCACAGAGGACAGTGCGACTGCAGGGACTATCTCGCGCACTCCTCCCGCGAGACCCAGATTCTCACCTTGTATGACCACACACTACATTCTTAGTGTCACATCCCAACACACTCATTACTCGTGGAAGACATTCTTACCAACTATATAGTTCAGGCAATACCGGCCATGACCTTCTTCTTCTGTGCGAATGCACACATATTCCCCGAACTCTTACGGGACTTAGTAAGAATGTCTTCCACGAGTAATGAGTGTGTTGGGGTGGGACACTACGAATGTAGTGTGTTGGCTTACAAGGTGAGAATGTGGGTCTCACGGGAGGCGTGAGCGAGATAGTCCCTGTAGTCGCACTGTCGTCTGTGCCCTCGGTTGCTCAGATGGATAGCAAGAGATCCCGGGTTAGAGTCCCGGTCGAAGCACACATTTTGACCTGCCCCAGTTGATATATATCAACGCCCGTTAGCAGATGAAGGTATTAATATAATTCTAAATTGGTGTAGTTTTTTCGTCATGTACTGACATCCACGGATTTTTTATTTGACGGCAACGTTTTTAAACAGAATGACGGAGTGGCTATGGGTAGTCTTTTATGACCCGTAGTCACCAATTTATTTATGGAAGACTTCGAGGATATGGCACTGAGGAGTTCGGCTTTCCAACCAATGTGCTTTTGAAGATATGTGGATGATACTTTTTTCGTCTGGCCACATGGACGTGATGCTCTTAATAGATTTTTGGACCACTTCAGATGTCTTCATCCCAGCATTAAATTTACCATGGAGGTTGAAAGCGATGGGATGCTTCCATTTTTGGACGTTATGATTCACAAAAAACCAGATGGTACTTTGGGACATAGTGTTCACCGAAAGTCGACGCACACATATCGGTATCTGCACTCGAAGAGTTGTCATCCACAACACCAACGCAGTGGCGTCCTTAGCATATGCCATTTACGACGCGAACAGTTTAACCCAAGAACCTGCGCATTTGATGGCTGTTTTTAAGGAAATTGGATACTCTGAGAAGCAGATTCGTTGCGCTGTAGAGTTTGGACCATCACCAAAGGTGCAGTAAGACGAACACAGATCGGTGGCCTTTATTCCTTATTCTGGCGGCATATTGTTTAAGTTTGGAAGAATTTTAAGGAATTTTTACATTAAGAGTGTGTTCAGTCCACCTTCCAAGATTAGGGCACTATCCGGCTTTGTGAAAGATGATATGGGGCTTAGGAAACCCGGTATATACAAAATTCTGTGTCAATGTGAGAAGGCTTACATCGGTCGTTCCATTCGCACAGTTCATGACAGGTGTGTGGAACATCAGCGTCACACGAGGCTACAACAGTCGGAAAAATCGGCTGTAGCAGAACATTGCCTAAATGAGGGACACAGAATGAAATTTGACGAAACTGTGATAGTTGCCAATACTTACGGTTTTTGGAACAGTGTCTATAAAGAGGCAATTGAAATTTGGTTGGCGGATAATTTAATTAATAGAGACAATCCTGTACTATCCCGCATCAAAGTAGAACGTTCTTCGGTTTGGCCTTTCCGAGTGTTCGAAAATTGTCTTTGAGTGAGATATATCTATGCCGCCGGTATTCTACTAAGGGCGGCGCCACCTGCCCAGTCTTGGAGGGTAGCAACCGTGATGGGCGCCACATGAGCTGTGTACGGTATGGGGGCCTATATACGAGGTCGATTTGCTGCCTGAAGCTTGGCCTCACCCTCAACCGTCACCTCACCTGGACTCCAGATGTGACATCCAGCAGAAAGCCTGCACCCCGCCTCCCCCTCCTAAAACTCCTGTTCGACCAGATTTGGCGACTGCATCCTTCCACCATCCGCCACACCAACAAATCCCTAATCCGTCCTATCCTTTGTTTTGCCAGCTTTGCCTGGATCTCTGCTCATTACCCCCCCCCCTCCCCCCCACTTTTATAAGCCATCCAAATCCTTGAACGCCATGCACTCCGCCTTGCCTTCCATATCCGCCTTCCATTCTCCACACGGATCCTGTACGAACTCATCCCCTTCCCCATCTGCTCCTTTTCTTCCAACGTATCTGAATCCTTTACACTGCCTGCCCTGGTGTCTCCCATCCTCTCCACACCCTGTCCATTGCCGCACCTCTATCACTGTATCCCTGCCTCTCTCCACCTCCAAAACCTCTGTATCTTTTGTTAGGTCAATTTCAGCACCTCTCCCTCCCAGATGATGAACTTTGCTGTGATGTCTAGCCGGCCGTTGTGGCCGTGCGGTTCTAGGCGCGTCAGTCTGGAACCGCGTGACCGCTACGGTCGCAGGTTCGAATCCTGCCTCGGGCATGGATGTGTGTGATGTCCTTAGGTTAGTTAGGTTTAAGTAGTTCTAAGTTCTAGGGGACTGATGACGACAGATGTTGAGTCCCATAGTGCTCAGAGCCATTTGAACCATTTTGTCTACCCCTCCTCCCAACTGTACCCCAGCCTCGTTTCCCCCCTCCCCAGGACCAACCATTCCCATCCCCTCCTTCCCCCTGAGCGGTTTATCCACCTCCCCCCTCTGAGTCTCTGCACTCCCTCCTCCGCTGTTTTCCTCACACGTCCTTTCCCTCCCCGGCCCCTTCGGTGCGCCCCCCACCCCATCCCACATTTCTCTTCTATTCCCCCTTTCTAGCAACGTCCCTTCCCCCCCTTCCTATTACCATCACTCTCGTATCCTCCCAGATTTTATTCATCGTCATGTGTGCTGCATCAGTGTTGTGTTCTGTGAAGTTCTAAAGTGTCATCAAGTAGTGTGGTTTTTAATCGCGCGCTTGACTTGTGTATAGTTTTGACGTCAGTGGTTTTTCTGCGCTGCGCCGCCCGTCACATGGCTGTTTTAATCACGAGATTTTTCATGTTCCTGCCACACTTGGACTTGTGTCTGGCTCTGTCTTTTAATTCTGACAGTGTGCGGTTTTTGTTTAAAAAATTTCTCCCGTTATGTTCCCTCCTGTTTATGTTCAAACATTTCTCCTTTTTATTGGTTTAAATGTCATCCTGACTGATTTTAAAACCTCTAGGCTGAAGAACAGCGCCTATGCTGCTGCCAACCTGCCCCTGGTAGGGAGCTGAAATGACAATAAAGTAAAAAAAAAGCCTGACGTCAGTTCTCAGCGGGACTCATCAGCAGAAGGAGCGTTCTCGTGAAGATGGCTAGCAGTTGGATCCCCCAAATTTTGAATCGAATTGATTTTAGGAAAACTGAAGAGATTTTCAACACTTATTACGCCAGGAAAGCCTACGAAGTCACATGAAATGTATTCGTAGCTGCGAATATGGACAGCCATCAGCAGTATAATGGAGTGACATTTGTGCTGTAAATGGACTCGAACCCGGATTTCCCGCGTATCGCGAGTGTTCGCCTTACATTTGGCTATCCGAGCACGACTTACGGACAGCACAATCTTCCATGTGTCTTCAACCATCCGTTCACAACCAGTTCTCGTACATCCATAATGTATATTAACAGTGTCGGCGGATAAACGCGATATTGCAGTGTCTGCGGTGTTCAGAATTACAAAATGATGTTCCTTCGGACGCCGTATTTACCCGCCGACACTGGGCAAGCGACATTCAAGTAAAAGTCTTCTCTGTACGGGAATATACTGTACATAATATATGCACGATAATAGATTGTAGACGTATGGCTGAGGACGTGTGGGAGTTTGAGTCTGGCCATGAGTCATGCTCGGACAGCCCAATGGTAAGGCTACTACAAGCGGGAAATCCGGTGTCAGTCCCGGTCCGGCGCTGATTTTTACTGTCGTCGTTTCATTATACAGCTGATGGTTGCCCATTCGAAATTGCGAATACGTTTCATTTGTATCAATAATATTGTCATTTTACAACACGATTTTACAGGTTTAAAATGTCCAACACGCAAAAGAAAACATATGCCACTATTATATTAGCTATAGCTAGTAAACAACAGAAAACAACGACAAAGATGAAATGGGCCCAACAATGGCTGAGAAAAGGAGCGGACTTGTCGTATGTTAATTTAGTGAATGAAATCATAACCACGGACCCAAAAGATTTCATAAACTACTCTCAGATGATTCCTGCGTCTTATGACAAATTATTAATGTTGATACAACATAAAACAGAGAATAAAAATAAGTTAATTGGAGAGGACATTGCAGTCACGGCCTGGTGACGAGCAGGTCAGTCGATTAGTTGAAGCTTAGTGCTGCAATATCAACAAGCAGAATTAGCAGCATTGTTATTGAGACCTGTGAAGTAATTATATATGTCCTGCAATGATGTATGCAGTTAATGAACGTAAAATATTTTTTAACTTTTATGATAATGTAGTGAGGCTCACATGTACTTCGCAGATGTCTTGCCAGTTATTCTATATATACGACGCACTTCTCGAAGTGCAAGCCTTTTCCACACCGCCCTGTAATTCAACAAGCTAATAGGTCTACTACGTTTTCAGATTAACATAGAAAGTAGTGCCATAGTGAATCCTCCACTGGCCACCCTAAAGGGGTAAATATAGCGATTACCCCTATATAGCACTGTTCCGTCAAAATACTAATTAAAAAAGGGATTCTGAGGAATGATGCGCACAAAAACAAACTGAATATCGTGCACGCAAACGCTATGTGGATGTTTGATGAAGCTCTATCAGCATCTGAATGGTGAATACTGTCAAACCATCTATCTCAACTTCACATGCTCAGTACGTATTGACAATACTGAGAATATTGTTAAGGCAACTCCTAATATTGATAACACATCAATGTTATTGAACATGTGAGGGCGCCTAAAATAGAGTACTTGGTGATAAGAAACTAATATTCGAAAAATAAAATTTAATAGAAGAATTACCGTAGCTGAGGTAGATACAAAACCAACTGCCACCGCGGTAGTATACATTCATATGCCTACTTTCTCGTCAGAAGATGAAGAGACTGGAAGAACATACGAGAGATAAAACGAATTATTCACGTAGTTAAGAGAGTGAAAATTTAACTGTGGTGAGCGTTGACGTTCAAATGTAGGGTAAATGAAGGGAACGCAAAGTAATAGGATGTGCACTAGGGATATCAATGAAAAGGGAAACAGTCTGGTAGAATTTTGCACAGAATTAATGAGTTATTTCGTTTCATATTCCATAGATCATTAGTACGATTTATCGTAATGTTGTAGAACGAGTCATTGTACATTCACATCACACATTCATACGCAAATATGGCTACATGCTGAAAATTTACAAGCTTCTTTAACCCTGCTGTTCTGTTCACTTTTACTTGACATATATACTGTTCGGGTCAATATGACCCGACATATCAAAATGCTTTAGAAACATAAATTTTGGTACAGTTTTAGCTATCGACATTGTTGTTCTATTCCAGTACCTTGTTAGTAATAATAATAATAATAATAATAATAATAATAATGGTAATAATAATAATAATAACAATGCATACAACTTTATTGAGGGATATTTTTCATTTAAATATGCACATAAATTTGAAACAACAGACAGTTTCCATTACAGGCATTCAACTTAGAAAGCACTACAGTTTTTCCATACTTCTATTCTTATTGTTGACAGTTTAGACGTAAGTATTGACATTTTCTAACAACAGACAGTTGTCATTACAGATATTCATCTTAGAGCACACTACAGTACAGAACACACTACAGTTTTTTTATTACATTCCAACATAGAAAGCACTACAACTTTAGAATCCTCTCTTCTTACTGATTGTAGTTTAGGCACAAGTATTCACATAAATTTGAAACAACAGAATTTTCAATACAATCATCTTATAAAATACTACAGTTCTTTTCTTACTGCTTGCACTGTGGACACAAGTAGGTTACATGTTTCTTGCAAATATGTTTACTACATTTTCCACACACCATGTTTGTTTTATTGTCATTACTTGATGGACAGAACTTACAGCGTGCACGTTTTGTAGATTTTCTTGTTGTTACCGATTCTGACACACCACCCACATCATTCGGGTTTTGGATGCTTGTGACCATTCTCAAAGAATCTTCTGTTCTTGGGAAATGCGTTCTTGATGCAATATGTTCTTTTATCAGTGACTTTCCAAGTTCCTCCAAGAATATTCTCCTTCTAGTCAATTTGCTTGCATTCCAATTAGGGTCAACCGAAATCCACAAAACGTATGCATTATAAGCAGAAACATCAAGAATATTGTAGAAAACTATCATTGGCCACCTATTACTTTTTCGTTTGCATGTATATGTACCTAATAACTGATCAAGCGTGTCTACAGCACCTTTGGTTGAATTATAGTCCAAAATCATTTTTGGCTTCTTATCAGCCCTGTCACTGATTTCCGCATCATGGTGGAGAGTGCTCATAAGTACAACATTCTTGTGTCTCTTAGGAATATAATTAACCACAGTAGTGTCATTTGTGAAGTAAAATGAAGAGCTGTGTACCTCCTTGTTGGTCATTTTGTGTGGAAGCTCCGGCTTATTTTTCCGTATAGTTCCCAACATAGTCAATTTCCTTTTCAGAAGCAGCTGCCCCAAATTGTACGACGTAAAAAAGTTGTCACACGTGATATTCTGACCACGTAACTCAGAAGTGAGATCAGATACCACCCTCATTCCCTGATTTCTTTCTGGTGCCGCTCCACTCACCTTTCCTGTATAAATTTGGGCTTTCAGTACGTATGAAGTTTTGCTGTCACACATGGTCCATATTTTGATCCCATATTTTGCCGGTTTACTTGGGATATACTGCTTGAATGGACAGCGACCTCTAAATGCTACTAACTGCTCGTCAACAGTAACATTTTCTCCTGGATTATACAGTTGAGGAAGGACCTCTACCCACTTCTCCCAAATACTACGAATTGCGGCAAGTTTGTCAGTACGTCGTCTTTCCTCTCTAGTAGATTTCTTGTCAAATCGCAGGACACGTGATATCTTACAGAATGTTTCATGAGACATGGTTGCTCGAAATATGTTTCGCCCAGTATCTTTATCCCACAAACTTTTTGTAGACTCCCCATGAGATCGATATACACCCGCTAGGAGTAAGAGTCCTAAGTATGCATGGAAAACAGAACCATCAATATCTGTCCACTGTTCACCATAAACTCGCTGCCCTTCAATATTTGTCATCTCTATTATTTCATTTTGAAGCGCTGTGTGAAATACTGCTTCAAATGAACATTTTACATCAGATATTCTGCTGACTGCATACCTGGTAACTCCTGGGGTACTCTTGATGATGTTCGAAGCTGGTAGGCGACCATGTTGTGCTGGTGGATGCAACTGCCATTCTATATTCCCATTTTTAGAAAGAAAAGTCTCTACACTATTTTGTATGGGCTGTGGACTGTCGTAACTGTCATCGGAACACTCGCTTTCAGATGCATTGCTGATGTGATCTTCAAACTCAGAAAGTGATCCTTCATCTGGTGAGGCATTTACTATTTCTTCCAACTCACGATCATTCAATGGTCTCATCGCCATGGTGTCACAAGTCAAACTGGGCAGAAACAAAGCATTCCAATTATTGAGAACTGCCAATTATTATTTCCTGGGGAAAGCAACAAACAAGCCCATTGTTGTGAACGCATGGAGCTTTAGGTGATTGTTGAGAGTAAGTTGGAATGATGCAGTCACTATTCCCACACAACACAACAAAAATAATTTTCGCCATTTCCAGATTTTAGAAATAAATACGAGTTACACTAAACATATTTGTGTCGGGTCATTATGACCCGAACATTACATATGCAACTATTACAGTTGAAGCCCAAACTTCTTAAACTTTTTTAAAACCTTTTAAAACACATGCTGCTCATCCATTTTCAGACAAAGTCACAAAGTTTCATAAATATATATTGGTATTTACATAATGTAAAATAACGTTCATATTCGTTTCGGGTCATATAGACCCGAACAGAACAGCAGGGTTAATACAGATTTGAGTTACTAATTCCTATGCACCACCTTGGCACATTACAAAAATAGAAACTCTTCTACGGAACAGAAGAAGTTATCCAGAAGAAACTTTTTCAGTTTGTTTTCAAAATAAATTTTACTATCTGTTAGAAATTTTATATCATAGTGTAGGTAGTCAAAAATTTTGGTTGAAGCTTTGTGCACCCCTTCTTGTGCTAAATACAACCTTAATGTGGAGCAATGTATGGAATTTTATCTTCTGTTATTGTAATTGTGTACATCACTGTTCATTTTGAACAGAATAGGTCATTTACAGTAACAGCACAATTTAACCACGGAAGAAAGTTGTAAACGTGGAAGAGACGTGGATACACTGAAGTTTTAGATACCTTACTTAGTGGTAAGACGTTTAGAAACCAAATTTTCAATTGCAAATCACTTCCAGGAGCAGATGAAGACTCTGACCATAATTCTTTGGCTAAGAACTGCACATTAAAACTGAAGGAATGACACGAAGGTAGAAAATTAAGGAGATAAGACCTGGATAAACTGAAATAACTACGTGATGTTGAAAGTATTAGACAAATATTGATTGAAACAGCGGAAAGGGAACAGAAACGAATGGGTAACTTTGAGAGACGAAATTTTGAGCTAAGCAGAGGATCAAGTAGGAAAAATACAAAGCCCAATAACTCCTTGTGTAGCACCTCAAATATCGAGAGCATCCCGTAAATCGTCGTATCGTACAATCAGCAATAATTAAAGAAAGATAGTTATTAATTTAATTTGTGATATAATTATTAAGACTTCTCCGGGTACAGGAAGCGCTCTGCCCAAAGTTACACCATGACAGCATTAGTTGTTTATTCCTAATTAATATCGACAAGATGGTGGCTAACGAGAAGGAACCATAGTGCGGTTTGAACGTGGCTCTTTCGTTAGAAGGTCGCCTTCATTACACACTGTGAGTGCCACCATATGTGTCTCGTGCCGGTTGAGGCGCAATGAGAACAGAGACCAAGCAGACGTTACAGAACATTTGTACTGAAAAGTACCTAAATCAAAATACCCCTCTGTCGGAGAAAATTTGATGACTACAGTAGTTTGTGGAAGTTCGTGATTAGCATGGAATTTACACCAGACAGAACTTACGCTAAAGGCTGTAATGATAAAATAGTCAAACTTCGCTATTCACTTGGAATAGAACAAGGCCTATGGTACACTTTGTAGAAGAATGTTGTATGAAGATAAGGTTGACAGCTGATGCCCATACCCTGGTCATTCCTGATTCAGAAGCCGTCCCCTGGTACTGATTGCGAAGGACCTTGGCAACGCACGGCCTTAAATATCCAGTCCACGTAGAGATACTAGAGCAACTATGCAATTCTGTCATATGATGACAGGATGGAGACCGTGGCTGTTGTTTGAAGACAAATGTTGATGGTGTTAGGACAGCAACCAGCAACAAATGTACTTTAGTTCGTTTATTCAAAGGGTACCGTTACCGGTTTAGAATCGTTGTGATTCATCCTCAGACGGTTTACATGCTTTCTTTATGACATGTGCTGTGTTTTTTACATATTAATTGTTCTAAAATATAAATAATACATAATTATAAACACGTAACACACACACAGATGGTTGCGTTACAGATTTTCGTTGCATGTGACTTACGTGAAACGTCGGTCTGTTGGACGAATTTTATGAAAACAAACAGTCGAAGCCGACGCTTCACGTAAGTCACATGCAACGAAAATCTGTAACGCAACTATCTGTGTGTGGCGTGTTTATAATTATGTATTATTTATATTTTAGGACAATTAATATGTAAAAAACACACCACGTGTCACAAAGAAAGCATGTAAACCGTCTGAGGAAGAATCACGACTCGAAACCGCTAACGGTACCCTTTGAATAAAGGAACTGAAGTAAATTTGTGGTTGTTGCTGTCCTAACACCATCAACTAGAGCAACTATTTGTGACCTCGGGGCCCTCATAAGCAAAAGGGTCCACAGTGCCGGCGACCACTAGCGAAGCTCGCACTGCTGCCTGCTGGCTTAGTCACCGTACTTGATTGAAGTTCTGTCGTCAACTGATGTAACCTCTTCCAAGTCAGGCCACTTGCACATCACAGGTGTGAGAGGGGTTGCAGGTCTGCCAGGCAAGCGGCCCTTACACCATCCAACGGTCCCCGCGGACCACTGGGAAGCTATAGGCGCTGGCACCATCGTCGATAGAGAGTTGCAGAGCTAGGTAGTCTCCTGTTTTTTGGAATGTGAGCTAATAAAACTGCGAGCACGCCTCGCCTCAAGCTCACATTATGGCTATGCTTCGTCTTGGTGGAGGCGTGTTATACGGCAAAGAAGATGGACCGTTAGAACAAAAGCATTAGCATAGGCAATCAATCTTTGCATGTTTTAACATACAGGAATGGTTAGCAAGTGTTAGCGAGCTGACGATGTCAAGTATGCCTCCGCGCATTAAGCCATGTGTTACAGAATAGTAATTTCACCAAACGCATCCCGATGTTCGTAATTCGCAGCTGCTGCAGCTGCCGCAGCACCAAATACCGTCACTTCCCCGTCTAGAACTAGCAATCAAGCCATGCAAAGAACCTATGTTGGGAGTTCAGTTCTCCACAAAAGTCCTCATTCTTGCTATGTCTTCTTTCTCTTTCCAATATTTCAACCTGTTTAGTGCAGTGAATAGTTCTGTTATTTGTCAGTGTTTTCCTTCTGTGCAAATCTCGTCGTTTATTCAATAATGCAACTGTGTTATTTGCCATCTGTATGGCTTTTTTCTGTCAATTTATTGAACCTGCTATCCTGGTGCTCTCTAATTTTCTGCTGTGCAATTATTCCAGCCAAAATCACATTCTAGAACGAAAGCTCAATGCTTATAAGTATGAAGTGGATCCGATGCAAATTGCCAGCAATTTTAGCAAATAACCACAGCCGCCAAACGGCCTAGCACAAAGTTAACGCCAGCGCCATTCATTAAAGCAACGCCCAATTCAACACGGGGATAACGCAGCTGACATTGGTTGTATATGAAGATAGTAACTGTTCTAGAAAGAACAGATACCATTGATGACCGTGCAGCTTTTCTACGATAAATGATAATTAACTGAAACCCTCAGCTGCCGACAGCTGTTGTTGATATACCTCGATGGGGACAGCTGAAAATGTGTGCCCCGACCTGGACTCGAATCCGGGATCTCCTCCTTACATGGCAAACGCTCTAACCATCTGAGCCACCGAGGACACAGATGAATAGCGCAACTGCAGGGACTTATCCCTTGCACGCTTCCCGTGAGACCCACATGCGCACAGGTTGCCCGAACACTTACGGGAATCGTAACCTTAGTGTGCGCGAGTAATGAATGTATTGGCAAATACCTATTAGGTACATTACCTATGTATATTGTGGACAGTAGTGAATGTGTGTCTCACGGGAAGCGTGCAAGGGATAAGCCCCTGCAGTGGCGCTATTCATGTGTGTTCTCGGTGGCTCAGATGGATAGAGCGTCTGCCATGTAAACAGGAGATCTCGGATTCGAGTCCCGGTCGGGGCACACATTTTCAGCTGTCCCCATTGAGGTATATCAACAACAGCTATCAGCAGCTGAGGGTTTCAATTAATTATCATCGACATTGGTTGTAACTGACTAAAAGAGAAAACATTAAAAGTATAACAAATGAAGCAGACAAAGGAGAAAAATATTAACAGATAGTGAAAAAGGCTAGGCAGAAATGACTAGAAGATGAACCAAAAGCAGTAGAAGCACGCATGACTGTTGGAGAGAGAGATACCGCCTGTCGGGAAATTAGAGGGACCTTTGAAGAAAACAGAAGTGGACGTGTGAATATCAAGAGCACAAATGAGAAGCAAGTACTAAGCACAGAAGGGAAAACTTAGAGGTGAAAGGAATATGTAAGAAAATAATACAAGGAAAACGGATTTGAAGACATTATTTAGAAAGGGAAGAGAAATTAAACTACATGAAGGTGAGATATGATAATGCGAAAAGAATTTGACAGGGTATTGGCAGTCGATATGAGGCTCCTGCATTAAGCGATACTCTCCCAGAATTGTTGATATTCCAAAACTTTTCCAAGTGGTCTGCAAGATAAATGAGACCGGCGAAATACCGTTGGACTTCATGATGAATATAATAATTCCACATCTAATGAATGAAGGTGCTGACAGGTGGGAATAATGCCGAAGTATCAGTTTAATAAGTTCTTCTTCTTCAGATGCGTACAGAAATAGGTGGCGCAGTGGTTAGCACAGTGGACTCGTGTTCTTGTAGGACGACGGTTCAAACCCGCGTCCGGTCATAAAGAATTAGGTTTTCCGTGATTTCCCAAAATCGCTATAGGCAAATGCCGGGATGGTTTCTGTGAGAGAGCACGGCCAATTTGCTTCCCCATGTTTGACACAATCCGAGCTCGTACTCTGTCTCTAGTGATCTCGATGTCGATGGGAAGTTAAAACCAATCTTCCTTCCACTTCTGAGCCCAGCCTCCCTAATTTGTGCAATATACATAGAATAAAAACAAACTACCAGACGAAACTGAAGAAAAATTCGTGGAGTGGAGCGTCGTATGAAAGTGTGACATAAGCGTTTGAAAATCAGACTGTGGTGCTACTTGTGGATCATATAAATTAAATGAAGAGATGCAATGTAAAGTGAGGCAATATTAGAAATACTGGCCGGAGAAAGAAGTACGCAGAAAATCTGTATCGGAGGAAGAGAGAAGTTGATGATTTACATACTAAGGCGGCCATGAAAAGTAAACTTCCAGTCACCACATCAACGAAGGACGTAGAAAATCGCTCAACAGGGGAAAGGTGTGTGATAGGATACCCGTACGTACCTATATAGATTATGGGAAAGTCTTTGCTCTAAATCTAGCAGAATTTTATCGCAGGTCGCTAGTGCGACGATGCACCCTAAACAACTGGAAAATGCGTTGGTCATTCCCATTTTCACGAAGGTATCTTGAACACATGTGCATAAAAAAGGCCTGCACATTAAGCACAGCTGACTGAGGTGCCACTACTAGTTTATTATATACTTTTCCGAAAGGAATGGTTGAATTATAGTAACCTAATCATGACAAATAGATTCGAATAAAACTTCAACTTTCACGAAATTTGACGGCAGTCGTACTTGCGGATTACTGTGCAAAACTATTCCGAGAGGCAGTCGTACAATTCAGAGCACTACTTGGCTTTCATTCGAATACTTCCTCCGACCAACTGTTGGCTCTCGACACGTCTGTAGAGTTCACTTTAACAACTGACTGCCGCGCTGACGCTCCTTCAAAAACCGCTAACCGTAAAACTAATTGTCGAGTCCATAGGTGATTAACGCATAGAGGTTTTATTTGTTCCTATGAAGTTCAAGAGGTAGTAACGGTGACTCACAAGGTGAACAGGTAGGTGAACAGTTAGGCGCCTTTTCCTAGATGAACTTAAGGCATTTGACTCTGCACCACATTGTCGAATACTGAACAATATAAGTTCATACGGAGTACCCAAGCTAGTATGTTGTTGCATCGAGGAATAGTTAAGTTAATAGGACACAAAACGTTATGCTGGACGACAAATGCGCAATAATAATGACTCCTTCCTTCCATGGAAGCCATCTTCTGGCATGCAATTGTACCATCTCAGAAAGTCATCCAGCCACGAGTTCCTTCGTCTTCAGCAGACCTTCTCCCCTTTATTTTCCCTTCAATGATGAGTTATAAGAACTGATATCTTTCGCCTCTTATAATGTGTCCTAGATATTGAGTTTTCCTTTATTTTACAAAGATAATAGTTCTTGTTTGATTTTCCAGCCAATGAAGGACTTCTTCGTTTTCAGCACCCAAGGTAGGCGTAAGAGACAACGATAGAGATACATTTCAAAAGCATCAGTCCTTTTCTCTAGGTCAAGGATCCGGCTTTCGCATCCATAGAGAAAAATGGAGAACACGCTTTCTCAGTTGCAGACTAAGAGCAGATCTTATGAAAAGTTTCTTAATGCTAATAAATTGTCTCCTGACCTGTTCTATTCTAGATCTGATCTGTTTCTTGCGGTCAGACTGCTCATCCATCACAGTACCATTGAGGATACTTGTTCAATCTTATTTCCTATTATTGATAAGGTTCCATGCATTGTTCTCTTAGAGAAGACTACAACCTTGGACTTGGAAGTGTTGACAAACATGCTAAACTCTTCACTGCACGAGATTAAATTATCTGTCCTCTGTTGGAGTACAGGTAGATCATTTTCTATGACAACAGTGTCATCTGCGTACGTAATATTGTTAATTAGCTTTTCATATATAATGATCCCATTGCTTTCTTCCACCAACACTTTTTTGATAATTGCTTCGGAGTAAAGAGAAGTTTAACAAGTGACGGCTGCAACATTTTAACAAAAATTATTTACAGAAGAATGAAAAGACCTATGAAATCCATCCTTGGGAATAAATGGTGGAACGCGTTAGGCAACACTGATGCTATGACATGTCTTAGAAGCCAGGTCGAAGAAAGACAAAAGTTCGTTCACAGCGTTTGTGGATTTAGAGAAAGATTTTGACTTTGTTGACTGGAATATAGCGTTTCAAATCCTGCAGGAATAAAAAACAAAGAGCGAAACGTTTTTCTAGAACTTATACAGCAACTAGACTTTATTTATATTAATCGACTGAAATGAATGGGAACCAGTAGTTGAGGATGCTGGGAGACACTGTTATAAACGAACTCCAATGTTATTCAATCTGAACACTGCCCTTACGGTGAAGGATAGCAAGGAGAAATTTTGGGAGGGAATTAAAATCCAAGGAGAAGAAATTAAAAGTGGAAGTTCGCTGGGGACATAGTTATTTTAGAGAGACTGCGAAGGACTTCGAAGAGGTGATAAACGAAGTGGATAGAGTACTGACAAGAGATTGTAATATGAATATAAAAAAAAAGAAAAACTGGGGAATGTGATCGAATATATCAGACGACGCTGAAGGAATAAGGTTTGGAACTGAGACACTAGAAACAGTAGTTGAACATTACTACACGCGCTGTGAAGTAAGTGACGATCGCCGAACCAGGGGAAAGCGGGGGCGGGGGAGGACGGGGGAGATGCAGACAGTGCGTAGGAAGAAAGAGTCTTCAGAAAAACGGAATTATTTTAACATTTAACATACATTTTGTTGTAAGAGATCCATTCTTAAGTAATTTTTGTGGAGTGCAGCCTTGCACCGAAGTGAAACGGGGCATATAAACAGTCTAGACAAGAAGAAAAGAGAAGTTTTTCAAATATGGCGCTACTGATGAATGCTGAAGCTTAGTTGGATAGATAGAATAACTAATGAAGAGGTGCATAATTGAACTGAGGGGAAAAGGAAACGTTACAAACAGACTAAAGGAAGGGATCTGTTGACAGAACACAACTTGAAGAATCAAGGAAAAGTCAGTTTGTTGATGGTGGAAAGTGTTGCGTAAAAACTGTAGATGGCGCTCAAGTAGGCAGGCCCAATTGGATGTTGTTTGTAATAGTGATGAGGCTTGCACACGACAGACTTAGCACGGAGGGCTGCATGAAACAAGTCTCCGGGCTGAAGCCCACAACCACGATCACAACAACAATTTGTACATTGCGGAGAGGAGATTGGTAGACATATTTGCCCATTGTCTGCCACCTTTCTTCTGAAGTAGAAGAACTAAAAGATTGTATACTATCTAATTCATAACATGCAGGAAGCTCTATAAGGTGGCAACTGCAGAGCGTGCTGGAATTCCAGAACCACACATCAGTGCTGCAAATTCTCTTAAAAGGAAAACGTGTTATCAGAGCCGTAACTCCTGGACGGTAGAGCAAGTGGAGAAAGTCATTTGGTCGATTAAGTCTTGTTTCACACGGTTTCCAATTTCTGGCCGAGTTTACGTCTGGCGTACGCCATCCCAAGCCTACAATCTAGAGTGTTTACTGCCTAGAGTGAAACATGGCGGGCGTTCACTGAGGATATGGACAGCTATTTCGTGATATTCGAAGGGCCCCATGGATACTCTGCCAAGTCACATCACTACCAAGGATTGTGTGACCATTTCGGCTGATCAGAGCCACCCCAATGAAGATGCTGTGTTCCAAGTCGACCAGGCCCCTCTTCACATAGCTCGCATCGCCCAGTGCTGGTTTTGTGACCTCGAGGATGAATTGTCGTACCTCGCCTGGCCATCATAGTCACCGGATTACGCTATTACTGAGCCTTTGCGGTCTACTTGGGAGAAAAGAGAGCGCTATCGCTATCCATCTTCATCATCGTTACCTCAACGTGTCACCCTATTTTGCAGGAAGAATCGTATAAGATTCCCTTGAAAACCATACTGGACCTATATTTATCCATTTCCAGACGACTGGAAGCTGTTTTCAATGACAACGGTTTTTGTACACCGTATTAGATATGGTAATGTGTTGTGTTGTTGGCGTTTCCATATTTTTGCCATAGCCTGTGTATTTCAATTCGTTGATAACAGAGCATTTAGTTGGTTAATTACATGTTCCATATATCATTCGAACGATTTTTTTTACCGAAAAGATGTGAAACGCGTCAGTTTACAGGATAAGTGTACGTGATTAGTGTTAATACTAATAAACACGTTATCATTTTGTTCCTGCTCATGCAACTACACTTAAAAGAAGCTTTTTTTTCTTAACTAAAAATTCGTCAATGGAATAGAAGGAGTTGTCCAGGAGAAGTGATTTTAAATTAGATTTAAGACTACCTGTTAGACATTTTATGTTATTGCGTAAATAATTAGAATTTTTTGCTGCTGCATATTGAACTCCTCTCTGAGCCACCGACAGCCTTAACAATGGGATCATTTTTCCCTCTAGTGTTGCAGTTATGTACTTTCCTGTTCCCGAATCATGATGAACTGCACTAGCGAAATTATGTATTGTGACGACGCAGTTACAATGCGTAGCTCCTGGAAGAGGTACCTTCATGACATCCGTAGGTGAACACCGCATATTATTCTTACTGCTCGCTTTTGTGCAATCAGTACTTTCTTTCCAAGTGATTATACTGTATGACATTATTGAGTGACAATAAGCAAAATATGTCAGGAGGCTGACATATTTGTTTCCAAGATTAGCTATTATACGAAGAGCAAAAGTATCTAACTTAATTGTTTGAGAAGCTCGGTGATATGCTTCTTCCAGAACAAGTTTTCATCGCTATGTACACGCAAAAATTTGGAGCATTCTATTGAATATACTGACTCCTGCTCATGTGTTTCATCAATTGTTGGTATGACTCTATTTACTGTACAGAACTGAATGTACCGTGTTTTCTATCAAAATATAGGGAGAGTATATTTTCAGAGAAAAACTTTACAATTCTTTGGAAAATATCATTTACTAACTGTTCTGTTGCTCTCTCTGTAATGGGAGTAATTATAGCACTAGTATCATCTGCAAGAAGTACCAATGTTGCTCATTAAATGTTAAATGGAAGGTCGTTCACATATATAAGAAATAGGGCTGAACCCAAAATTAAAACCCTGTGGAACTCTCTTTGTGATGTTACAACAGTCACTAAAATTTCCTACATTTCCACATTGTCTGAATTATTCGGTACATTCTTTTTACATTCTGTTCAAACCAGCTGTCTGTAAAGCCACCAATTCCATAAGACTTAAGTTTTTTAAAGAGAGTATCATGATCTACACAGTGGAAGACCTTGAAGAGACCACAAAAAATACCGACAGGCGGTATATTATTATTTAAGGCTGAAATGTCCCTTTAGAAAAATTTATGAATGACTACACTGATAAACTTCTTACATTATTTGATTTTCAAACAGCTGAGCAAAACTGAACGTACTCAGACATTCACTAAAGTGACACTCAATATTTTTAGCGCAACGCAATCTGACTTTCAATAATCCCTACAAAAGAATGGCCCTGACTAATATTAACCTATACCTTTCACAAATCACTTACCTCACAAAAATCTTCGTTACTCGAACTACTGCAATACAGCGCGTGCCACTACTGCCAGCTAAATAAAAGATTGAAACTACTGAAGGCACTAACTACTGATAGGCACAGTTAGCAAATGAAAGATTTTGATAGAGAACAAACAATGTATTTACCTTAATAGTGTTCAAAAGTCATTATATATATATATATATATATCAGTCCATGATATCCAATATTACATATTTACTGTCTCTGTCCAGATAATCCGCTCTCAAAACTCCGCCATCTCACTCCCCACATCCACTACTGCTGGCGGCTCACCTCCAACTGCGCAACGCTACGCACTGTTAACAGCCAACTGCCCAACACTACAATAGCAAATTCCAACAATGCCACCCAGCCACAGATTGCACACAGCACATCCAGTGATTTTCATACAGAGTGCTAGGTGGCGGTGGCGTTACCAATATAAGAAAACGTAAACAGCCTACTTACAAGGCTTGTACTATTTTATGACCAAATGCATTATCAGTCGAGCAAACTTTCTGGAGTCCAGACTGTGATAGGCTAAGTAAACTGTCTCTACTTAATTGTGCGACTATTCTTGATGACATTACTTTCTCAAATATTTTGAAAAAGATGTCTACGATAATTGTTTAAGTCTTTCTTGTCATCTTTCTTATAAAGTGGTTTAATAACTGCATATTTTAAACTATCTGGAAAAATTCCCTGTGCCAAACGTGCATTACGTATACCAGTAAGGACATTAGTTATTAAGTTGTAATAACTTTTCAGAATTCTGTTTCAAATATCATTAACTCCAGAAGAGCTTTTGTTTTTTAGAATTTTATAAATAAGTTAATTTCAGTGAAGAATGTTTGTGCTACTGTTAATGGCTTCAAGTTTTAATATATGTTCTTGTTTCTTCGACTGAACCATTTAATCCTATATTTGCTGCTACGTTTAAAAAGCGATTTTCTAAAAGTATCTGTAAATTGTGAATTATCAGTCTCAAAATTACCAGTTAATAATTGTTATGGGATCTTCTACACTGACAGGCTGTTCTGTCTACGGTTTGACAATGTCACATATATTGGGTTGCCTCATAAATTCGTTTGCTTTTCGTTGCAGCGCAGTCACACAGAACGCCTGGAAACACACCTCCCCACAGCACATCTACGACAGAGTCGTTGCCAGACTGTCTACTTACACACTTCACACAGAAGGCCATGCACAATCAACTAAATAAGGCAGATCGGTTTTGCAAATAAATTATTTATTTCCTATAATATACACCATTATTGTCGACAATATATTGCCACTTCTCTGGAAGCTTATAAATGCCATTCTTCCAAAATTTGGGAGTTTTCAGGTTGATGAAGTTTTCAGTGTTCAGTCTGCAGTCCTCCACAAGGAGGTGAAGTGTTTGTCATTCAGGAAATTCTGCAGAAAAGTGAATAGATGAAAATCGGAAGGGCAGTGTCTGGCGAATACGGCGATTGGGTAACATATCCCACTCAAAAGAACACAGCTTTTAATGGGTCACTATACAGGTATGTGGTCTGTGGCTGTCGTGGTGGAAGATGACATTCTGTCCCAAATCCAGTCGTTTCTCAACAATGGCTGCCTTGAGACGATCTAATTGCGAACAGTATTTCTCGGAAATGATAGTCTTTGGAAGAAGTTCGTGATACAGAACGACTTTGAAACCCCACCAGATCCGTAACAGAATCTTTCTCGGATGCAGCCCTGGTTTAGGAACGGACACTGGTGCCTTTCCTGTCTTGTGGCACGATTTACTCATTCCAGGCGTTTTTGTACACGATCCAGTTCTCATCTCCAGTTACCAGTCGTTCCAGAAAAGGAGCATCCTCGTTGAGTCTCAATAGTGAGTCACAGATGGTCACGCGCTGAGTCAAAGTCGCTTCACTCAGTTCATGAGGAACCCATACAGCGCAAATATTTACGTAACCCAGCTTCTTCAATTACCTGGCTACAGTTAGCACAAGCGACACTGAGATCCAATGCCAACACCCGCGTCGTCATTCGTGGATTGTTGACCATCGTGTCATTAAGGTGTTCTACGTGTGTAACCGTTGGCCGTCCAGGTCGAGGTTAGTCTGTTAGGGCGAAATTCTCAGCTCGGAATCGACTAAACCATTTTTTACATGCTCGAGCCATTACTGCATCGTCGCCATATAGAGCACAAATATTCTGTCGACAATGTAGGCGGGTTTCCTCTTACTATAGTAAAAACAGCACGAGATGACGGAAATGTTGCTTCTCGCATTCCACAGCTTGTAAACAAACGTCCACGCTTTTCCATCCAACGCGAAGCACAAGCACACACTGACGTATCCAATGGCGCATCACGTTGTCGACCTCTGCGTCGTACGTGCGGTTAGGCAACTGTGTTACCACGGCCGGCACGGCGGGTGGAGGGTATGCAGGCGCTATAGGTGGAACATCCCAGATATTATTCCATCTTCATATTGAGCAAGCAGTAAAGAAAGCAAAAGAAAAATTTGGAGTAGGAACAAAATCCGAAGAGAAGAAATAAAAATTTCGAGGTATGCGACGACATTGTAGTTCTGTAAGAGACAGCAAAGGACCTGGAAGAGCAGCTGAACGGAATGGACAGTGTCTTGAAAGGAGGATACGAGATGAACATCAACAAAAGCAAAACGAGGATAATGGAATGTAGTCGAATTAAATCAGGTAATGCTGAGGGTATTAGACTAGGAAATAAGACACTTGAAGTCGTAAATGAGTTTTGCTATGTGGGGAGCAAAATAGCTGATGATGGTGGAAGTAGAGAGGATATAAAATATAGACTGGCTGTGGCAAGGAAAGCGTTTTTGAAAAGAGGAGAAGTTTGTTAACAGCGAGTATAGATTTAAGTGTCAGGAAGTCTTTTCTGAAAGTATTTGTATGGAGTATAGCCATGTATGGAAGTGAAAAATGGACGATAACTAGTTTAGACAATAAGAAAATAGAAGGTTTCGAAATGTGGTGCTTGCGAGGTAACACCTCAAAGATGTTCGAGCTCACATGCGGTTCCTCTTCGTCGAAATGTCTTGGCTCAAACTCGTCTAGGGGGTGAACCGCACGTGTCGCATTACACGCCCTAAATTAGACACTTTTGACCCTTTGGTTAAATTGTCTGGCTGATGGCAAGTTTGCGAAATACGAATTTAATATAACATATAGTAACAGTAATAATAATATCGGGAACTGAATGAACGACCCATAAATGATGTAGGCCACACAGTTGCGATTTTGTTAGAATAAAGTTTATTCAGAAAGCAAACTAATAGCGAAAGTGGTCGTATTTAGAGTTACTGTTACACTCCAGGGCATATCCATGTGACACAGTTCGATCAATCACAATCTCATCGCGAAACACAAGTCCGATACTCCACCTCGATATTTACACGAGAAGTTCACACCAGGCGCGTGGCTGCTCACCGCTCAGAGACTAAGTCCCGCGATACCACACAACGCGAAATTTTCTAAGTCGTTTCACTTCCTAGCTGCCTAAAGACTGACTGTCCGCTTTCGCGTCTCAATCCGAACTGTACCCTTTGGTATCTCCAGCTGAACTGTACTCATTGGTGTCTAGTCCAGCACTGTCCTCTGCCCGTCTCCGACCACGTTTCCCACGCGCCGAACATCGTCGCTCAACTGACTAGTGCAGTTCCCTTCCCTGAAGCCGTTCATCTGATTGGCTACAGTTTATTCTACATTATTTTACATTTTAATATATTTAAATACTCAAAGCTTGACCACTTTTACGTTCTAAATAAAGTAACAATAATATCCATTATATAATAAACGTTAAATTCTTTTACATAAAACCAATACAATTTGCTTCTTAGCTTTGAATGCCACGTCCAGTAGCCTTGCACCAATGTGCTTTCTGATAAATAAATAAAGAACATAATTCAATAAGGTGTCATGCTGTCATCGTTCAATTTTTTTTGTGTGGAGGAAATGATGATCTGATGCTTAACTGAAAATTTAAATTTACTATATCTTTTAAACAAATAAAGTCCCAGAGTTGATATTTACAACGTTTGTCATTTTAATGATGCTCTTCTATATGAAATATCGATCGTTAAGATCGACCAAAGCGTTAAGACTTTAGCATTCAGGTCTTTGTTGCAAAAGTTGTTAATTACACTTTAACAGTAAATCCTAAACTATTATAGATATAATCAATATTCAAGTTTTATTGGGATCTCCATGAAAATTTATGGAGGATGGCAGATTAAAATTACAGTGGCTTGATTCCCTGCATTACTACAGAATTAAGTCGTTTCCATAAATGTTTCCCTTTATAGCCGATCATAGGTCCGCCATATTTAAAACTGCTACGTCTCCTCGGCCTCAAAAGGCTTCTACTGGGTTTCCCGATGACGTAGGTTCTCGTCTGTCTCACTCGCGCACTACAGCGCTTAGGCCTCAATAGACAACAGACGGCTGTGAGTTTCCCCATCTCGTGTTGAGTCTGCGCCCTTTTTGGCACGCGGTCCTGGACGACAGGGTTCGTTTCAGAATTCCTGTAGGCTGACTCTTTCGGCCATATACTTAAATGAGAACGAAATGCTCGTTAACTCACATGCTACAGAAGAATGCTGAAGATTAGATGGGCAGAACACGTAACTAATGAGGAGCTCCTGAATAGAATTGAGGAGAAGAGGAATTTGTGGCACAACTAGACTAGAAGAAGGGATCGGTTGGTTGGACACGTTCTGAGGCGTCAAGAGATCACCAATTTAGTTCTGGAGTGAAGCGTTTAGGGTAAAAATCATAGAGGGAGACCAAGAGGTGAAAACGCCGAGCAGATTCAGAAGGATGTAGGTTGCAGTAGTTATTCGGAGATGAAGAAGCTTGCACTGAATAGAGCAGCATGGAGAGCTGCATCAAACCAGTCCCTGGACTGAGGACCACAACAACAACGTAGGTGGAACGCGAGAGCAAAACTAACGAACTTATGAGACGACCCAATAGTTTTAATCTTATTAGGTGCATTATTTATTTCTATCAGGAAAAGCATACTTCTGGACATTTTAATGACTTTCCTTAAAATACTGCGGTATTCTTTGTAGTTCAAACATGGTTCAGATGGCTGTAAGCACTATGGAACTTAACAACTGAGGTCATCAGTCCCATAGGACTTAGAACTACTTAAACCTAACTAACCTAAGGACAACACACACATCCATGCCCGAGGCAGGATTCGAACCTGCGACCGTAGTGGTCGCGCGGTTCCAGACTGTAGCACCTAGAACCTCTCGGCCACTCCGGCCGGCTATTCTTTGTAGTATGCAAGTAATGTCAGATCTTGACTTACTCAGATCCTTACAGAAAATTTTCGTCCTTCTCTTACATGATATTTTAATTCCTTTATTTATCAAAAATGGCTCTGAGCACTATGAGACTTAACATCTATGGTCATCAGTCTCCTAGAACTTAGAACTACTTAAACCTAACTAACCTAAGGACATCACACAACACCCAGTCATCACGAGGCAGAGAACCTTATTTATCCACAACTTACTTGTTTGTCTGATGGATCTTTTGGATAATTTTTTTAGGAAAGCAACTTTCAAACATTGACACAAATTTAGTGTGGAATGCCGTCAGCAAGTAAGTGAGTGAGTGTGGTTGGCGCAGGCTTCCTGTACGTGGGCACGGACGACGCGCCGGGCAACATGGGCCTGCTGGACATGACGACGGCGCTCAGCTGGGTGCAGCAGAACATCGCCAGCTTCGGCGGCGACCCCGGCCGCGTCACCATCTCCGGGGGCAGCGCGGGGGCGGCCGCCGTCGAACTGCTCGCCTACAGCCCCATCGCCTCGCGTGAGTCTCCCTCTCCACCTGTTCCGTCCTAACGTATACCACGGCTAGAGGCCTGCTTCGAAGCAGACTATAACTACAAGGGGCGTTCAATAAGTAGTGGAACACATTTTTTTTCTGAAAGCAGGTTGGTTTTATTCTGGATTCCAGTACACCATATTATTCCCCTCTCTTTTGGCTACAAAACCCCATTTTACAACAGAACTTGCGAGTGTTGTAGAACATGTTTTTTACTCGCGTATCATGTCATTTCTGGAAACCCTGAACCTACTCTGTAGGAATTAGCATGGATTCCGGAAACAACTCGATTTATTTGTTCACGAGACCCAGAAAATATTAGATACAGGCTCCCAGGTAGATGCCTTGACTTCCGGAATGCCTTCAATACAGTTCCGCACTGTAGCTTGATAAATAAAGTAAGAACCTACGGAATATCAGACCAGCTGTGTGGCTGAATTGAAGAGTTTTTAGCAAACAGAACACAGCGTGCCCCAGGGGAATGTTATACGACCATTGCTTTTCACAATACATATATAAGTAATCTAGCAGATAGTGTCGGAAGTTCCATGCGGCTTTTCGCGGATGATGCTGTAGTATACAGAGAAGTTGCAGCATTATAAAATTGCAGCTAAATGCAGGAAGATCTGCAGCGGATAGGCAGCTGGTGCAGGGAGTGGCAACTGAACCTTAGCATAGACAAATGTAATGTATTGCGAATACATAGAAAGAAGGATCCTTTATTGTATGATTATATGATAGAGGAACAAATACTGGTAGCAGTTACTTCTGTAAAATATCTGGGAGTCTGTGTACGGAACGATTTGAAGTGGAATGATCACATAAAACTAATTGTTGGTAAGGTGGGTACCAGGTTGAGATTCATTGGGAGAGTCCTTAGAAAATGTAGTCCATCAAAAAAGGAGGTGGCTTACAAAACACTCGTTCGACCTATACTTGAGTATTGCTCATCAGTGTGGGATCCGTACCAGATCGGGTTGACGGAGGAGATACAGAAGATCCAGAGAAGAACGGCGCGTTTCGTCACAGCGTTATTTGGTAAGCGTGATAGCATTACGGAGATGTTTAGCAAACTCAAGTGGCAGACTGCAAGAGAGGCGCTCTGCATCGCAGTGTAGCTTGCTGTCCAGGTTTCGAGAGGGTGCGTTTCTGGATGAGGTATAGAATATATTGCTTCCCCCTACTTATACCTCCCGAGGAGTTCACGAATGTAAAATTAGAGAGATTCGAGAGCGCACGGAGGCTTTCCGGCACTCGTTCTTCCCGCGAACCATACGCGACTGGAACAGAAAAGGGAGGTAATGACAGTGGCACGTAAAGTGCCCTCTGCCACACACCGTTGGGTTGCTTGCGGAGTATAAATGTAGATGTAGATGTAGACTGCCTAACGCCACCTTAATGGGAGGGCCTGTACGACCGCATGGTACCACTCTACTGGTCGACGTCGGAACCAAAGTCTGGATACATCAACACCCTCCCCATCATCCACGTACTGTTTCCTGCAGAGTGCGTCCTTCATGGGGCCAAACAGATGGAAGTTGAAAGAGCTGTAGGGTGGATGAGCAAGAACAGTCCAGTGAAGCTCTGTGATCTCCTCTTGGGTGCTCTAAATTGCGTGAGGCCTTGAGAAGGAGAATTTCGTTTGCGTTTTAATGGCTGTTTCCTGAGGGTTTGTTTGTTTCTTTTGGTTTAGGGCGCAAAAAGAACTTGGGTCATACGCTGTCAAAACTGTGGAACACGAAGACATGGAGAGGAGTTAAAAACGACTACACGTCAATCCCAGTCGACGGAGGATAAAATGTAAATGTCGTGTGACAAGGGCCTCCCGTCGGGTGGACCGTTCGCCGGGTGCAAGTATTACGATTTGACGCCACTTCGGCGACTTGCGCATCGATGCGGATGGAATGATGGTAATCAGTACAACACAACACTCAGTCCCTGAGTGAAGAAAATCTCCGACCCAGCCAAGAATCGAACCCAGGCCCTTAGGATTGACATTCCGTCGTGTTGACCACTTTTTTTAAAATCTCATTTAGTTCGTTTTCGTTCGTTGTATCTGCTCAGGGCGGACGTCACAAGACACCCGTTTCAGTTCGTCCTTGATCCATTAACTCAGGTTTTTTTATTACAGAGGGCAGCAAACCCTCTGATCGAACACGCTGAGCTACCGTGCCGGCTTCCACTCGGCTACCGGGGGCGGACGATGGAATACAAGGCAGCTAAAAACAGGGACGTGGAGAAAGGTCTATAAAATGCTCCGTAGAGAAGCCGGGGCCCAGAACTAAAAATTAAATGGCCTTTACCATAGCACAATACACATCAGAGTTCCACCACGAGGGAGGACATCAAACGGAATAACTCCTTCAGAGTTCCAGAAGACAGTCGCGATGACTGTATCGGCTGAGGATGCGACTTATCTTCGGAGAAGAGGTGGTGTGGCACTTTCAGCGTATTGCCGTTTTCTTTCCAGGTCGATCTGCTGAAGCCATGTTTCACCGCCTTTTACGAAGTTCAACGAAAAAATTATTACGATGAGCCTCGTAACGTGCAAGCAGTCCACACGGATGGCCGTTCGCTGCTCTTTAGGGTATTCTGTAACACGGCGAGGAACCCAGAGGGTACACAGCTTCGAGTAGGTCTGCAGCTCGTGGTCTAGTGGTTAGCGTTGCTGCCTCTGGATCACAGGGTCCGGGTTCGATTCTCGGCCGGGTTGGGGATTTCCTCTGCCCGGGGACTGGGTGTTTGTGTTGTCCTCATCATTTCATCATCATCATCATTATTCGTGACAGTGGCTAGATTGGATTGTGAAAAAATGGACTGTGCAAAAATTGGGACATTGTACGGTCGCCGATGATCGCGCAGTTGAGCGCCACACAAACCAAACATCATCATCACCTTTGAGGTGTGGACGGGTGTGTCAGCAGTACCAATAGAGACGTCCAGTTGAGCAGCGGGATGTTTGATTGTCATCCGTCGATCGCATCGAATGAGAGTGTCCGCACGTTCCACCATTCCAGGAGTCACAGCTGTGGGCGACCGTCCGGCACACGGGAGATGGGACAGGTTTGTCCGACCTTGTTATGATGATGGCGGAAGCCTCAGCCAACGACTAGTCGTGCTTTTTTTCACTGCCACGTCTCCACGTACATTATGCAAGCGCCTAAAAATATGTGCATTTTCCGCCAAAAGAAGTTCAATGTCAGCTCTCTGCTTTGAAAGCACCTCTCTTACAAATGCAATTGTGAAGGCTACATATGGCGCCGCTACGTAAAGGAACTTCATGAAACTATAGGACCTGAAGCCGGAATATTCCACACTGTCGCACAATAACTTCTACATATCTTCAACCGAAATTGGCCGAGCAGAAAAAGTGTTGCAATACTAAATGAACGCTCTTCATACTTGGTCGATGAAAAGCTGTGTCGATGCAGCTGTCTACAGATATATTTGCGGATATCCACAATAATGATTACTTTGTAGTTGAAAGGTACTACTTTCGTCTATTCTCGATCGATAACATTAATTATTATTGTCCTGAGTCATTATTATTGCGCATTTGTCGTCCAGCATAACGTTTTGTGTCCTATTAACTTAACTATTCCTCGATGCAACAACATACTAGCTTGGGATACTCCGTATGAACTTATATTGTTCATTATTCGACAATGTGGTGCAGAGTCAAATGCCTTAAGTTCATCTAGGAAAAGGTGCCTAACTGTTCACCTACCTGTTCACCTTGTGAGTCACCGTTACTACCTCTTGAACTTCATAGGAACAAATAAAACCTCTATGCGTTAATCACCTCTGGACTCGACAATGAGTTTTACGGTTAGCGGTTTTTGAAGGAGCGTCAGCGCGGCAGTCAGTCGTTAAGGTGAACTCTACAGACGTGTCGAGAGCCAACAGTTGGTCGGAGGAACTATTCGAATGAAAGCCAAGTAGTGCTCTGAATTGTACGACTGCCTCTCGGAATAGTTTTGCACAGTAATCCGCAAGTACGACTGCCGTCAAATTTCGTGAAAGTTGAAATTTTATTCGAATCTATTTGTCATGATTAGGTTACTATAATTCAATCATTCCTTTCGGAAAAGTATATAATAAACTAGTAGTGGCACCTCAGTCAGCTGTGCTTAATGTGCAGGCCTTATTTATGCACATGTGTTCAAGATACCTTCGTGAAAATGGGAATGACCTACGCATTTTCCAGTTGTTTAGGGTGCATCGTCGCACTAGCGACCTGCGATAAAATTCTGCTAGATTTAGAGCAAAGACTTTCCCATAATCTATATAGGTACGTACGGGTATCCTATCACACACCTTTCCCCTGTTGAGCGATTTTCTACGTCCTTCGTTGATGTGGTGACTGGAAGTTCACTTTTCATGGCCGCCTTAGCATGTAAATCATCAACTTCTCTCTTCCTCCGATACAGATTTTCTGCATACTTCTTTCTCCGGCCAGTATTTCTAATATTGCCTCACTTTACATTGCATCTCTTCATTTAATTTATATGATCCACAAGTAGCACCACAGTCTGATTTTCAAACGCTTATGTCACACTTTCATACGACGCTCCACTCCACGAATTTTTCTTCAGTTTCGTATGGTAGTTTGTTTTTATTCTATGTATATTGCACAAATTAGGGAGGCTGGGCTCAAAAGTGTAGAGGTCTGTCGATAAACGCATAAATCGACGTACAAGACTACCTTTCGATTTACTTATTATACAGTCGATAGTAGAAACGAAAGGTTTTCACGTCGTGTCTAGTTTTTTTTATGAAAACGTCGTGGAAATGGTGCGCCTACTAAGATCTCTGTCCCAGCAACCGTAATTGTTAATACGTACTCAATCATACCGTTTAATCTGATCAATGTTCTCCTTCCATTCGGAGATAAGCCATGTTTTTAGACTGTAATTAAAAAAAATATACTCAGTTTCTAGTTACGATCTCACGACACAACTGTCAAGCTTTAACTGTCTCCAGTTTAATCCCTGTACTGACATGTGTGTCTGCAGGAACGCAACTTCCGTAATTAATTCACTGTTCTTATCACCCGTATATGAAAGTCCGCAGGCAAAATTCAGGTATTTTAATCATTCCAGATAGCATTAGCGTTTCTGGTGACTACTGGACATTATATGCAATTTTACATATCTATTCCGAATACTTTACGAACATTTTTATGATCCAAATTACTTTTATAACAAATATTTCATTTAATGGAAAGACACTGAATTTCAATCAATGACTCACTGCCGTTGATTAGTAGATTTTTACAAGTATCGTTTTGTCTGTTTTTAATAAGCTGTTAATAACTTTTGGTTGATCGTGATGATTATTATTGTTTGAAGGAAGACATTTTGGTATTCCAAAGTCACTGTAATTTATTTAATATATTGTAACGTTTTGAAATTTCAGTTTACGCTGAGCTGACAAAAGTCATGGTACGGCGAGATGCACATATACAGATGGCGGTAGCATCGCGCACACGTGGTATAAAAGGGTAGTGCATCGGCGGAGCTGCAATTTGTACTCAGGTCATTCGTGTGTAAAGGTTTCCGATATGATTACGACTGCACGACGGGAATTAATGCACTTTGAACGCGGAATGGGAGTTAGATGCATGAGTCATTCCATTTCGGAAATCGTAGGGAATTCAATATTATGAGATCCACAATGTCAAGAGTGTGCCGAGAATACCAAATTTCAGGCAATACCTCTTATCACGGACAACGCTGTGGCAGAAGGACTTCACTTATGTAGTGGCATTTGCATAGGTTTCTCAGTGCTAACAGACAAGCAACACTGCGTGCAGTAACCGTTGAAATCAGTGTGCGCCGTACGACGAACGTATCCGTTACAACAGTGCAACGAAATTTGGCATTAATGGGTTGTGGTAGCAGACGATCGATGCGAGTGCAGCACGAAATGGCTGCAGCGTCTGTCCTGGTGTCGTGACTTAATCGGTTGGATCCTAGACCATCGAGAAATCGTGGCCCAGTCGGATGAGTCCCGCAAAATGTATCTATTTAAAACAGCAGATAAAAATTCGCTTGATACCTTCCTAAGAGAGAGTCTCCATTCCTTCCAAGCTAATTATGTAAGTGTAGACCAGATATGACTCGAATTCAAAGTTACAGTATCGACAGCAATAGATAGATTCACACCGCATAAGTTAATAAGAGACGGGACAGATCCAATATGGTACACAAAACACGTCACAACACTATTACAGAAGCAACGAAAAATTCATGCCAAATTCAGGAGAACGCAAAATCCCCAAGACTGGCTAAGTTTCACGGAAGCTCGAAATTTAGTGCTGACGTCAATGCGAGATGCTTTTAATAGTTTCCGAAATGAAACATTCTCTCAACATATGGTAGAAAACCCAAAGAGATTCTGGTCGTATGTAAAGTACACCAGTGGCAAAAAAACAGTCAATACCGTCACTGCGCGATAGCGATGGAAATGTTACCGATGACGGTGCCACTAAAGCGGAATCACTAAATACAGTTTTCCGTAACTCCTTCACGAAAGAAGACGAAGTAAATATTCCAGCATTCGAAACCATAACATCTGTTAGCATGAGTGACATAAAAGTAGATATCTTAGCAGCTGCGAAACAACTCAAATCACTTAAGAAAGGCAAGTGTTCCGGTCCAGATGGTATACCAATCAGGTTCCTTTCAGGGTATGCAGACACAATAGCGCCTTTCTTAGCAATCATATACAACCGCTCACTTGACGAAAGGTCTGTTCCTAAAGACTGGAAAGTAGCACAGGTCACACCAGTATTCAAGAAAGGAAATAGGAGTAACCCATTGAATTACAGGCCCATATCACTGACCTCAATTTGCAGCAGGATTTTGGAGCATATACTGAACATAATGACTTTGATACATAACCAACACGGATTCAGAAAATATCGTTCTTGTGCAACACAGCTAGCGCTTTATTCCCATGAAGTAATGAGTGCTGTCGACAAGGGATCTCAGATCGATTCCATATTCCTAGATTTCCAGAAGGCTTTTGATACCGTTCCTCACAAGCGACTATTTTATCAAATTGCGTGCATATGGAGTATCGTCTCAGTTGTGTGACTGGATTCGTGATTTCCTCTCAGAGAGGTCACAGTTCGTAGTGATAGACGGTAAATCATCGAGTAGAACAGAAGTGATATCTGGCGTTCCGTAAGGTGGTCATAGGCCCTCTGCTTTTCCTGATTTACATAAATGATCTAGGTGAGAATCTGAGCAGCCCCTTAGATTGTTTGCAGATGACGCTGTAATTTACCATCTAGTAAAATCTTCAGACGATCAATTCCAATTACAAAATGATCTAGAGAGAATTTCTGTATGGTGCGAAAAGTGGCAATTGGCACTAAACAAAGAGAAGTGCGAGGTCATCCACATGGGTACTAAAAGAAATCCGATAAATTTAGGGTATGCGATAAATCGCACAAATCCATTGGCTGTCAATTCCACTAAATACCTAGGAATTACAATTGCGAGCAACTTAAATTGGAAAGACCACATAGATAATATTGTGGGGAAGGCGAAACAAAGACTGCGCTTTGTTGCCAGAACGCTTAGAAGATGCGACAAATCCACTAAAGAGAAAGCTTACATTACACTTGTCCGTCCTCTGCTGGAATATTGCTTCGTGGTGTGGGATCCTTACCGGTTAGGATCGACGGAGGACATTGAAAAAGTGTAAAGAAGGCAGCTCGTTTCGTGTTATCGCGCAACAGGGTTGATGGTGTCACTGATATCATACACGAGTTGGGGTGGTAGCTACTAAAACAAAGGGGGTTTTCTTCGCGGTGAGACCTATTTACGAATTTCCAATCACCAACTTTCTCTTCCGAATGCGAAAATATTTTGTTGATACCCACCTACGTATGGAGAAATGATCATCGTAATAAAATAAGAGAAATCAGAGCTCGAACGGAAAGATATAGGTGTTCCTTTTTCCCACGAGCCATTCGAGAGTAGAATGGTAGAGAAGCAGTATGAAAATGGTTCGATGAACCCTCTGCCAGGCACTTAAGTGTGAATTGCAGAGTAACCATGTACGTGTAGATTTCAGTTGGTAAGAGTTGAGGGCAGGGTTCGAGTGTGACGCAAACACCACGAAGCCATGGATCCAAGTTGTCAATAAGGTATTGTGCAAGCTGGTGGTGACTCCATGATGGTGTAGGCTGTGTTTACATGTAATGGACTCCGTCCTCTGGTCGAAGTTAACCGATCATTGACTGGAAATTGTTATGTTCGGCCATTTGCATACCTTTTACTGCCATTTATTTTATTAGTTGACAGTCACTGGAGCACAACTGTTCGCGATTGGTTTGAGGAACATTCTGAACAATTCGAGCGAATGATTTGGCTAACCAAGTAGCCAAACATGAATACCATATAACACCAATGTGACATAATCATGGTGTCAGTTGGTGCACAAATTCCTGCACCAGAAAGACTTTTGCAGTTACGGAAGGGTTATAGAAGCAGAATGGCTCAGTATTTCAGCAGGAGTTTCCAACGACTTGTTGAGTCCAGACACGTCGAATTGCTGCACTACGCCGGGAAAAGGGAGGTCCGACACAATATTTGGAGGTATCCCACGAGTTTTGTCACCTTAGCGTATAGATATTTAGCAAGATAAGTGAGTTATTGCATAATATCTCTATTCTCCGTGTCTGATTACCTTTGCAAGTCCGCAGTGAGTATCCCAGGACGTACAGTACCCCTTTGACACGCTGCCTGCAGAGCTGTTCCACCAAGTGCTGCCGATGAGCGGGTCTGCGCACGCGGCGTGGGCCATGGAGAAGCCCGAGGACGCCTTCAGGGCGGCGAAGAACATCGCGCGCCTCGCGGGCTGCAACTCGACCAGACCCGAGGAGATGGTCGGCTGTCTGCGCTCCGTCCCCATCGCAAATCTCTCCGATATTTACATGGAACACGCAGCAAGTATTTATTCTAACTTTCATTTCTATGGTCTTCTTTTCGGAAAAAACATAACGTGAGAAGCTTTTAGATTTTTGTGTTAACGTTTTGCACGTAAAACGGCTTTAAAGTAGCTAGTACTCCATAAAAGTGGGAGTATTACCAGTGTTCACGAATTATGAAGATAAGTTGTCTTGTACAGCCAGCTGATTGACATTCATGTGTAGCACTAGGCAACTGCTGGTCTTGTATGCATATCTGTATAGTATGAGAAAGTGGGAGTTCTTAAGAGCAATGCCACGTATGTACACGCCATCTTAAAACGGTTTTAGTAGTATCACAGTGAAGGAGTTCGTAGTCGCAGGTGGTATCATAACATAAAATACACTGGCTGGAAAAAAGGAGAGGACGAAACGAAATGAAACTTCAGACGTTGAGAGGGTGTGTGATGTTATTTTAGTGATCACAAAATCGAAGTCAGATTTACAAAGTAATCGGCAGTATGATCGCACTGATCAATATTACGTTGCTCGCCCTCTGGCCTGCACTGATTCGTTTGGGAAAGGTGTCACGAAGCCACTGTATCCTCTCTTGAGGTAAGCTGGCCCACAACTGCTGTAGCTGTTCCTCGAAGTCCTGGATGCTGGCACTGCGACAGAGTGAACATCCGAGCTGGTTGCCCGCGTGTTGACCGAGCGAGGTGGCGCTGTGGTCAGCACGCTGGACTCGCACAGGGAGGACAAGAGTTCAAACCCACGTCTGCCCATCCTGGTTTAGGTTTTCCGATATTTCCCTAAATCGCTTCAGGCAAATGCCGAGATGGTTCTTTTCAAAGGTCACAGCCGATTTCCTTCCCCATGCTTCCCTAATCCGAACTTCTGCTCCATCTGTAATGACCTCATCGTTGACAGGACATTAAAGACTAATCTCCTCCTTCTCCACCTGCGTTCTATTGGGAACAGGTCTACGGATCTTGACCGCCACGCGAATACCTCAACATCACGCAGACAATTCGTTGAGACATGTGCCGTATGTGAACGAGCATTGTCCAGTTGGAAAATGGCACCACGATACTTTCGCATACTTCGCAATACAAGAGGATGCACGATGTCCAGGTGTACCATTGTACCATTGAGTTCCCTCAATCGTTATCAGCTGTGACCCAAAGACATTTCTGATGGTTATGACAGCACGCCTAACATTGCTTTGTCTCTACAAAGTATAGAAAGAATGGGACCTATCTCTGGGCCCCGACATTCTCACTGTCAATGGTCGTCCAGGGAAATGCAGAATGACGATTTGTAGCTAAACACAGTGCAACTCCATTCGTCGGCAGACCATGCTTCCCGGTCAAGGCAGGACACCAAACGCAGCCGTTTGTTTTGTTATGTTAACGACAGCCTACATGTTGTTGTTGTGGTCTTCAGTCCTGAGACTGCTTTGATGCAGCTCTCCATGCTACTCTATCCTGTGCAAGCTTCATCATCTCCCAGTACTTACTGCAACCTACATCCTTCTGAATATGCTTAGTGTATTCATCTCTCGGTCTCCCTCCACGATTTTTACCCTCCTCGCTGCCCTCAAATGCTAAATTTGTGATCACTTGATGCCTCAGAACATGTCCTACCAACCGGTCCCTTCTTCTTGTCAAGTTGTGCCACAAACTCCTCTCCAATTCTATTCAATATCTCCTCATTAGTTATGTGATCTACACATCTAATCTTCAGCATCCTTCTGTAATTCCCTACTGTGGCTGCTGCCAGTCTGTAACCAGCGGTCTGGGATGACACTGAATGTTTCAGGGAATACATTACTTGTTAATGGATGGCAGGAGCTGATGTGAAAGGATTATGATGTGTGTGCTACACAATGCAGTGGTTCTCCCTTGTTAGGGTCAGCTGTGGTCCATTGGAACCTTGACGATGAGTAAGGTGTGCGCAGAATAATGTGGCTGGTAGATACAGAGTCGGCGGGGCGCATGTGAGGAGAGCACTGGGGAGTGGTGGGGGTTGCAAGCAGGCGCTGAATGGGAAATTCCGGGCCCTCGAGGGGAAGTGCCGCTTCAAACTGAAGTCTACACTCACACTTTTTGTAAATATTGAGTGCAGCCACTCCACACCCACACTTGCATGGTGATCATTCTAAAAGATCTACTGTCGCCTCTGCTTAGGTTAGTATCTAAAAATAAATCTGCTGAAAAAGCAACAATGACATTCTAGTCGCGTTTGCAGCCAGATCATGTATACCTAACCCTATCACAATCCATCTGGCCATGAGTTTCACGTGAGAACGCTGTTTGCTAGAAGTGATCTATGCCATCAATGGCAGTGCTTTCTTTTTTGCTGGGGAAGATCAGCACAACAGCACATGAGCGAGAAATCGACGTTGCTGCCCTCTAGCGCAAGCGATAGCAAAAGTGATGGATCGTTATCGAGAACGACTGCCGATACATTCTGCCGACCGAGACATCGATCGTTGTTTTGTCAGATAAAACAGGGTTCTAAATCTTACTTAAAGTGTAACTCTTGTCTCTATTCACGAACGTACCGGAGTACTGCGGACGTTGGAAATGAGGGCTTACTCCGTCTTAGACGCAGAAGGCTTGACACAAGAGATGTAACGCGTCAAGCACGTGTTAGTACAAAATGATTACATAGAGAAACAGATCCTTCGTGCATTCGATATTTGACCCTCGCCGGAAACAGTAGAAGATGCATGTAGATCAGCGGCTTTCTTACCATATGTTGCGGGAATATCTTCAAAGAGAGGACAGATTTTATGAAGATAGAATACCAAAATTTATTTCGTTCGCCAGCCAAGATTAGAGCCCTCCTTGGCTCAGTAAAAGACGACCTAGGACTGAGGAAGCCAGATGTTCACGAGAATCTTGCCATTGAGTGAAAACTTATATTAGTCAAAGCATTCGCATAATTCACGACCGATGTACTGAGTACTATCGCCAGACATGATTAATGCAGCTTGAAAAATATATGGTGGCGGAACTCTCTCTTAATGCGTCTAGTTATTGGGACAGTTTTAAAGGAAGCAGCTGAGACTCGTAGCAGATAACTACAAAAAAGGACGAGGCAGCACCATCGGTTTCTGGCACCCGCGCTGTTTGCTCTCCCGCTGCAAATAAAAATGCCCACTTTCACTGTATTAAATCAGTACCGTCGAGCAAACAGCTACTTCTCAGCGAGGTAGCTCCCCAATCGGCCTCACGAGGACTGAGTGTGCCCTGCTTGCCAACAGCACTCGGTAGACGCAGACGGTCAACCATCCAAGTACTAGCCAAGCCCGACAGCGCTTAACTTCGGTGATCTGACGGGAAACGGTGTTACCGCTGTAGCAAGACCATTGGCTCCTTCATCATCAAGAGCTCTTCAAATCACGCCATGAGATTGGAAATTATGACTCGCACTCCCTTCTCTCTATTCATTCGCGTACTATGTTTGGTGATGATGACTCCCAACACTGGAAAACGAACCTCACACAAGTAGGATGTTGCAAATGGTATCAAAACTCGTAGGGCCTTGTTACATCTACATCTGCGTGATTACTCTCCTATTCACAATTAAGTGCCTGGCAGAGGGTTCAATGAACCACCTTCAAGCTGTCTCTCTACCGTTCCACACTCTAATGACGCGTGGGAAAAACGAACAATTAAATTTTTCTTTACGAGCCCTGATTGCTCTTATTTTATCGTGATGATCATTTCCCCTATGTAGGTGGGTGCCAACAGAATGTTTTCGCAATCGGAGGAGAAAACTGGTGATTGAAATGAGAAGGTCCGGTCGCAACGAAAAACGCCTTTGTTTTAATGATTGCCTCTCCAGTTCACGTATCATGTCTGTGGCACTATCTCCCCTATTTCGCGATAATAAGAAACGAGCTGCCCTTCTTTGTACTTTTTCGACGTCATCTGTCAGTCCCACCTGATGCGGATCCCAGACAGCACAGCAACACTCCAGAATATGGCGGACAAGTGTGTGGTGTAAGCAGTCTCTTTAGTAGATATGTTGCACCTTCTAAGTGTTCTCCCAATGAATCGAAGTCTTTGATTTGCTCTACCCACAACATTATCTATATGATCGTTCCAATTTAGGTTACTTGCAATTGTAATCCCTAAGTATTTAGTTGAATTTACAGTCTTCAGATTTGTGACTTATCACTCAATCGAAATTTAGCGGATTTCTTTTAGTACTCATGTGAATAACTTCACACTTTTCTTTATTAGGGTCAATTGACACTTTTCGCACCATACAGATATCTTACCTAAATCATTTTGCAATTCGTTTTGGTCATCTGATGACTTTACAAGACGGTAAATGACAACATCACCTGCAAACAATCTAAGAGGGCTCCTCAGATTGTCTCCTATGTCATTAATATAGATCAGGAACATAAGAGGGCCTACAAAACTTCCTTGGGGAACGCCGGATATTACTTCTTTTTTAATCGATGACTTTCCGCCTATTACTACGAACTGTGACCTTTCTGACAGGAAATCACAAATCCAGCCGCTCAACGGAGGCGATATTCCATGGGCACGCAGTTTTGTTAGAAGACGCTTGTGAGGAACGGTGTCAAAAGCCTTCTGGAAACCTAAAAATATGGAATCAATTTGACATTCCCTGTCGATAGCGTTCATTACTACATGAGTATAAAGAGCTACTGTGTTTCACAAGAACGATATTTTCTGAATCCGTGCTATGTGTCAATAAATTGTTTTCTTCGAGGTACTTCATAACGTTCGAACACAGTATATGTTCCAAAACCCTGCTGCAAATCGACGTTAGTGATATGGGTCTGTAATTCAGTGGATCACGCCTATTTCCCTTTTTGGGTACTGGCGTGTCTTTAGCAATTTTGCAGCCTTTGGTGCGGATCTTTCTGTGAGAGAGCGGTTGAATATAATTGATAAATATGGAGCTATTTTATTAGCATACTCTGAAAAGAACCTGACTGGTATACAATCTGGACCGGAGGCCTTGCCTTTATTAAGTGATTTAAGCTGCTTTGCTATACCGAGTATGTCTTCTTCTATGTTTCTCATCTTCGCAGTTGTTCTCGGGAATATTTACTTTGTCTTCTTTGGTGAAGGAGTTTCGGAAAACCGTGTTTAATAATCCTGCTTTTTTGGCACTGTCATCAGTGACTTCACCGTTGTTATTGCACAGTGAAAGTATTGATTGCGTCTTGCCACTGGTGTGCTTTATGTATGACAAGAATCTCTGTGGGTTTTCTGCCAGATCCCTTTGTAGGGATCCTAGCTTGTTCAACGAAAGTTTTTTTGTCCTGTCATTTCTTTTAACTTATGGAGAAGTATTCTCATGATTTGTTTACCAAATTACCGAGATTGGACACCAAGTCTCGTTTCATTTTATGAGGAAGCTTGGTTTCAGTATATAGTACTTTGACAAAAAAAAAGACACACTGTAGTCGTACACAGTAGTACACTTAAAACTGGAGTTCAAGTAACTGTCGTCACGGTTCCTGCATTTTTCTCTACTTTCCTTTAGAACTGCAGGGTACATATGAAATATCACGTTTTGTAACCATATTTAAAAAGTAGTTAATCCTGATGAGAGAAACAAATCACTGAAGACAAACCACAACCGAAAATGATTGCACTTACATTTAAAAAGTTGCTCATGCTGATGAGAAACACAAGTAACAGAAGACAATCGTCAACACTAAGCCTCAGACTGTTGAATGAAAATAAATGAGTCACGTAGTACGATTTGATTGCCACCTACCACGCTGCCATAGTAACTACACTGATTTGCCAGGTATTACTGTTAGCATGAACGTTGTTCCTTTATGCGGAGAGCAAATAAACCAAATTATCATTTTTATGAAATCAGTGCGACGTCACTACTGTAAGGCCGCGGCGTCCCTGGAAGCTGTGACACACGGTTTGAAAACCCTTGGTCTAGATGACTGCATAATCCGGCTGCAGGCGCGACAAGAATGTCATCTTGAAGTACACATTTTTGCATGGACAGGAATCAAAACTTCGCGTTCTTCTTTTAAGAACCATACTTGTTCATAGCGACATGTATAATTTCCAAGAATGATTGCCTATCGAAGTCGCGGGATCCAAACGATACAAATCGAACGTGCGGTTGTAAATCGATCATGCGACTGTGGTGGCGGGCGTTATGATCAATTATTAGTAATAGTCATTTTTATCTGTTTTCCATCGTTCCTTCGGTTGCTCTAAATTACATACCTCCCCGAATTATTTGTGAGTTGCTTGGGGAACCCGGACGATTTCTATCGATAGTGAGTGTGATGTCTGGTGTTTCTGACGTTTCTTCAGCGGATTCTCTCACATGGAAAAATCTAATTCCATGCTTATCCAGCGTAGAAAATTGTTTGACTTTTTGTCGCAAATGTGGAGTACTACCGGATGAGGAAAGATGGGACTGTGTTGACTGTGGTGGTGCGAAGTGTGTAAAACTTCGTGAGAGGAGTTTCGATGTTCAAATAACGTTACAATTTCATTGCGGACAGTGCTGAAAACGAACGAGTATCGGGAAGAATACGTGGTGCGACTCTCCCAAATTATCCATCGAGACAAGCGTAATTCTTCTATCTTGCTGGATTCGAGACTACACTTTGCAAGCAACAGCATCGGAAACTGATTTATCTCCTAATGCCGAGTGTGACTATTTCGGGTTTTGCAGAGAAGTGTGTTATGTGGTAGTGACAATCTGTGAAGTCTTCCATTAAAAGAGAAGGGCGTCCAGGACAAGGAGACTAACTGTACTTGTTTCAGCACCTCTATTTCCACAACTTGCGTTTACAGGGAAAAGTTAACGCGTGTGACTCACTGCCGTTATTCTTGAATGATCTTGGCAAAATTTACCCAGGCTATGGCAAAAAGGGAATTGTCACTGTAGCGTACAATCACATGAACTTTTACATGACGACAACACCGACAACGAGTAAGGTAAGTTGTTTCCTTTGTAATTACAAGTATTTTTGTAACGCTCTTCTTTTGTTGCTGCTGTAGTGACCACCGTAAACATACTCATAACGCCCATCACAAGAGTCGCATGATCGATTTACAGCCGGACGTTCGATATGAATCGTTTGCACCCCGCGACTTCAATAGGCAATCATTCTTGGAAATCGCCGCGACGTGAATGAATTTCATTGAATAACTTAATTATTTCAATTCTCTTATTTTATTAGTCAGTGTCTTCGTCAATTCATTTGAGCGTACAGTTGTACACTGAAGTGATAAAAGTCGTGAGATAGCGTACAGATGGCGGTAATATCTCGTATACAATGTATAAAAGGCCAGTGCATTAGCGAAGCTGTCATTGTACTCATGTGATTCATGTGAAAAAGTTTACGACGTGATTACGGCCGCACGATGGGAATTAACAGGCTTTGAACGTAGAATGATAGTTGGAGCTAGACGCATGGGACATCCCGTTTCTAAAATCGTTAGGGAATTCAGAGACGCACGCCAAAAGTGTGAAGAGAATATCAAATTTCAAGGAGCACCTTTCGCCTCGGACAACGCAATGGACGACGGCTTTCACTGAACGACCGAGAGCAGCGGCATTTGCGTAGAGTTGTCAGAACTGACAGACAAGCAACGCTGCGTGAAATAACCGCAGAAATTAAAGTAGGACGACGAGGAACGTATCCGATAGGACACTGCGGCGAAATGTGGCCTTAATAAGTCGTGTCAGCAGACGACCGACGTGAGTGCCTTTTCTGACAGCACGTTACGACCTGCAGCACCTCTCCCGGACTCTGACCTCATCGGTTGGACCCTAGATAACTGGAAGTCCGTGGTGAGGTCAGGTAAGTCCCGATTTCAGATGATAAAGAGCTGACAGTAGGGTCCGAGACTGGCGCAGACCCCAATTAGCCATATAACCCAAGTTGTCAACAAGGCACTGTGCAAGCTGGTGGTGGCTCCATAATGGTATGGGCTGTGTTTACATGGAATGGACTGGGTCCTTTGGTCCAATTGAACCGATCATTGACTGGAAACAGTTATGCTCGATTACTGAAAGACCATTTGCAGCCGTTCATGGAATTCATGTTACCAAACAAAGATGAAACTTTTATGGATGCAATGCGCAATGTCACCAGACCACAATTATTCGCGACTAGTTTGAAAAAAGTCGAGGGAATGATTTGGCCATGCAGATCGGCCGACATGAATCCTATCGTACATAATCGTACATAATCGAGAGGTCAGTTGGCGCACAAACTCGTCCATCGGCAACACTTCCGCAATTTTGGACGTCTGTAGAGGCAGCATGGTTCATTATTTCTGCAGGGAACATCCGACGGCCATGCCATGACGAGTTGCTGCACAACGCTGGGATACTGGAAATTTGTGGTAAGATCCTATGGACCAAACTGCTGTGGTCATCGGTTCCTAAGCTTACACGCTACTGAATGTGGCTTAAACTAACTTACGCTAAGGACAACACACACACCCATGCCCGAGGGAGGATTCGAACCTCCGACTGGGGGAGCCGTGCGGACCTTGCAAGGCGCCTCAGACCGTGCGACTACCCCGCGCGGCAGCTTGGCAAGAGGAGGTCCGACACAATACACTAGACTCTCGATAATCCGGCCCTCAGTAGGCCAGCCTCTCACTAGTCCGGCGCACATCCAAAAAAACGTGCACAATGAATTATCGTGCGGGACAATGCTTAGTTAAACAATGCTTTATATACTGTATTTGTAATTGTAGCTTTCTTCGCAGAAAACCATTGTTGCGGAGTTCGATGTTGGACGAGCAACTATTTATGACATCAAAAAGAAAGATGTTATTCGACAGTAGTCAAGCCGGCCGGAGTGGCCGAGCGGTTAAAGGCGCTACCGTCTGGAACCGCACGACCGCTACGGTCGCAGGTTCGAATCCTGCCTCGGGCATGGATGTGTGTGATGTCCTTAGTTAGATTTAAGTAGTTCTAAAAAAATGGTTCAAATGGCTCTGAGCACTATGGGACTCAACATCTTAGGTCATAAGTCCCCTAGAACTTAGAACTACTTAAACCTAACTAACTTAAGGACATCACACACACCCATGCCCGAGGCAGGATTCGAACCTGCGACCGTAGCAGTCCCGCGGTTCCGGACTGCAGCGCCAGAACCGCTAGACCACCGCGGCCGGCTAGTAGTTCTAAGTTCTAGGAGACTCATGACCACAACAGTTGAGTCCCATAGTGCTCAGAGCCATTTGAACCATTTTTTTTTTTGACAGTACTCAAGACAAATGGATAGTGAGTTTTTGCGAAAGAGTGAGAATGAAGAAATGGACGTAGCTGTTTGTAGATGGGTCATATAACGACGCAGTAAAGGAATTCTAGTCAGTGGCTCGATTATAAAGGAAAAAGCAGCTGCATTTAACAAACAACTTGGTGGTAGTAACTTGTTTGCAGTGAGTGAAGGTTGGCTATCAAACTGGAAAAACAACATGGCATTCGGCAGCTGACAGTCACCAGGGAAAGTCGCTCAGCTAACTATAAGGATGCTGATGAGTTTGTAAGCAAGATACAGAAGATATTAGAGGAAGAAGATTTACCTGCTGATGCGTTGTATAATGCTGATCAAACAGAGCTCTTTTACAAGATGCTTTCTTCAAAAACATTAGCTGCCAAGAACGAGAAGGGAGCTCGCGGTTACAAGGAAGAGAAACAGCGCGTAACATTAATGGCGTGTTGTAACGCAAACGGGAGTCATAAACTACCACTTATGGTGATTGGAAAATACCAACATCCACGCTGTTTTCAACACGCTGACACACTGACACAAATACTCTACCAGTTCAGTAGTGTTCCCAGAAGTAAGCGTGGATGGACAGACAAATATTTTCTCTGTGGTTCCATAAAACGTTTGTACCAGCAGTGAGGAAAGAACTAAAGAAGAAAAAGCTTCCACTGGAAGCTATCCTTGTAACTGACAATGCTCCCAGTCATCCTTCAAATGTTTCTCTAAAGTCCGATGGTATACAAGCACTCTTTCTTCCACCCAGTGTGACAGCCCGAATTCAGCCCATGGACCAGGGAATTTTGGAATCAATTAAACGTCATTATCGAGATTCACTTCTCGTCTCCTTGCTGAATCTAAGTGAAAACGACTCTATCGAGACTATGCTGAAGGCGTAGAAAGCAATTAACATACGTGATGTTTTCCAAGCAGCCGAAGCATGGGATACAGTGGAGAGCGCTACGATGATGAAGAGCTGGAGACAATTATGGCTATCCATTGATGCCGAGTTGGATGTAGTAGTGAGTGACAGCGATGAGCCAGTAAATTCGGAATTATCAATTGCTTTGTACATTGACATGTTCCACAACCTTCCAGGAGGAGAAGAAATTGATGTTACTAAGTGGCTGAATGAGGAAAACTGTGATACGGACCAAACTTTAACAGATGAAGAAATAATTAAAAGCGTGCAAGAAAGTAATTATGAAAGTGATAAAGAAGAGGACACAGGAGGAGAGAGCATGAAGATTTCTCACACTGCTGGTGCTGAAACTGCCGAGGTCTTCCTGGAGTACATTATGCAACAACCAGATACATGCAGTACCTATGTAATACTTGTAAAGCGCTTGCGTGATAAAGCATGCAACCGTTGCATATCATCATTGCGACAGTTAAAAATTGGGGACATGTTTCACAGTGAGTGATACGACTGTATTATTATGTGCAGTATACTCTCAAGGACTAAGTTTTCTTTGACAATTAATGCATTTTTGGATTTGTATTGTATTGTATGGAACTGGGGACCTAGAAACGACGGAGAGGCTTCGTCCCCACCGTAGCCCTCAGTGGTTTATAACCCCACAAAAGGCGACAGTAGTCCACTCACCCCACCACCGCCCTACATCGAACCGAGGGTTATTTTTTGGATTTAATAAAGTACATCCTCCATGTTTTAAAATTGTATCCTTCGGTTTAATAAAGTATATCATACTAGATCCCCTATGTTTTCAAAATAAATAAAAAACAAAATACATTAATGCAATAAATTTCAGATACTCAATAATCCGGCACTTCCGCTAATCCAACACCCGTATGTGCCAGGAATGGCCGGATTAGCGAGAGTCTAGTGTATTAGGAGGTATCCGACGACTTTTGTCACCTCAGTGAATAGCAAAATTTTAAACAGTAAAACAATAAACCTTAAGTACGAGGTGCATTCAAGTTCTAAGGCCTCCGATTTTTTTTCTAAGTAACTACTCACCCGAAATCGATGAAACTGGCGTTACTTCTCGACGTAATCGCCCTGCAGACGTACACATTTTTCACAACGCTGACGCCATGATTCCATGGCAGCGGCGAAGGCTTCTTTACGAGTCTGTTTTGACCACTGGAAAATCGCTGAGGCAATAGCAGCACGGCTGGTGAATGTACGGCCAAGGAGAGTGTCTTTCATTGTTGGAAAAAGCCAAAAGTCACTAGGAGCCAGGTCAGGTGAGTAGGGAGCATGGGGAATCATTTCAAAGTTGTTATCGCGAAGAAACTGTTGCGTAACGTTAGCTCGATGTGCAGATGCGTTGTCTTGATGAAACAGCACACGCGCAGCCCTTCCCGTACGTTTTTGTTACAGTGCAGGAAGGAATTTGTTCTTCAAAACATTTTCGTAGGATTCATCTGTTACCGTAGTGCCCTTTGGAACGCAATGGGTAAGGATTACGCCCTCGCTGTCCCAGAACATGGACACCATCATTTTTTTCAGCACTGGCGGTTACTCAAAATTTTTTTGGTGGCGGTGAATCTGTGTGCTTCCATTGAGCTGACTGGCGCTTTGTTTCTGGATTGAAAAATGGCATCCACGTCTCATCCATTGTCACAACCGACGAAAAGAAAGTCTCATTCATGCTGTCGTTGCACGTCAACATTGCTTGGCAACATGCCACACGGGCAGCCATGTGGTCATCCGTCAGCATTCGTGGCACCCACCTGGATGACACTTTTCGCATTTTCAGGTCGTCGTGCAGGATTGTGTGCACAGAACCCACAAAATGCCAACTCTGGTGGCGATCTGTTCAACAGTCATTCGGCGATCCCCCAAAACAATACTCTCCACTTTCTCGATCATGTCGTCAGACCAGCTTGTGCGAGCCCGACGTTGTTTCGGTTTGTTGTCACACGATGTTCTCCCTTCATTAAACTGTCGCACCCACGAACGCACTTTCGACACATCCATTACTCCATCACCACATGTCTCCTTCAACTGTCGATGAATTTCAATTGGTGGCCGTGTGGTTAAAGGCGCTGCAGTCTGGAACCGCAAGGCCGCTACGGTCGCAGGTTCGAATCCTGCCTCGGGCATGGATGTTTGTGATGTCCTTAGGTTAGATAGGTTGAACTAGTTCTAAGTTCTAGGGGACTAATGACCTCAGCAGTTGAGTCCCATAGAGCTCAGAGCCATTTGAACCATTTTGAATTTCAATTGGTTTCACACCACGCAAATTCAGAAAACGAATGATTTCACGCTGTTCAAGTAAGGAAAACGTCGCCATTTTAAGTATTTAAAACAGTTTTCATTCTTGCCGCTGGCGGTAAAATTCCATCTGCCGTACGGTGCTGCCATCTCTGGGACGTATTGACAATGAACGCGGCCTCTTTTTATAACAATGCGCATGTTTCTATCTCTTTCCAGTCTGGAGAAAAAAAATCGGAGGCCTTAGAACTTGAATGCACCTCGTATTGCGTTTAAAGACTTGTAATTCGAAAATTGCTCTGTAATGTTATTTTTTAGGGTTGTATAGACACTAGAAACACTGATAGGCCAAAACATTAGGACCACTGTCCTCCGCAACGTTGGATATCGCCTGATGGCGTTGTGGGGACGTGACGCGATGGCAAAAATATGCAACTGGAGCAGACAAGGACGGGGAATCACACTAGGGAAAATATCGGCTGCGAACGGGCAAATCCATTGAGATAAGCGATTTTGTCAAAGAGCAGGTTATTATTACGCAGAGCCTGTGAACGAGTATCTCGAAAACGGCGAAGCTGGTCGAATCTACACGTACTATTGTCGCGAGCATCTACGGAAACAGGTAGAAAGACAGTGAAACTATCACTAGGCGCTAAATGGTTGGTCGTCCACGATTCTACACAGAGGGCTGGGTTCGGAGGCTTGTCTGATATGTAAAGCAGGATAGATGGTGATCTGTGGCATCTCTGCCAAAAGAGCACACTGCTGGCGCACGCACAAGTGTTTCGGAGCACACCGTTCATCGTACATTTTTGAACATGGAGTTTCACAGCAGACCACTGCTAATTAACCCAATGACATCGTCAGTTACGATTGCAGTGGGCACGGGACATCAGTATCCGACCTTTGATCAATGGAAAAGTCTCGGCTCTTCGGGTGAATCACATTTTTGCTACACTATGTCGATGGTCGTCTCCACAAACGCCGTAGTCGAGAAGAACGGTGGCTCTTAACGTGCAGCCCGCCGCGGACGTAGGATGGTGGGAGCAGAATTACGCTATGGGAGACATTCTCCTGCACTTGCATGGGACCTGTGGTAATACTCGAAGACACGCTGACAGCTGCGAACCACCTGCATCCCTTCATGCTTGATGTCTTCCCCAACGGCCGCGTCATCTTTCACCAGTATAATTGTCCGTATCTCGGAGCCGGAGCATTATAGTGAACTCACGTTGATGTCTCGGACGCCAAATTCACCTGATGTAAATCCTGTGGAACCCATCCGGGTCGGTGTCGGGAGTCATCATCGCGTATGCTAACCAGCTGCTCGTTATTTACGCGAATTACATGACCTGTGCGCGGACAGATACCTCCACAAACCAACAAACTGTCGGATCCCTGATACGCTGACTCAGTGACTTATTTCGTTCCAAAGACGCACAAACAAGCTATTAACTACACTACTGGCCATTAAAATTGCTACGCCACGAAAATGACGTGCTACAGACGCGAAATTTAACCGAGAGAAAGAAGATGCTGTGATATGCAAATGATTACCTTTTCAGAGCATTCACACAAGGTTGGCGTCGGTGGCGACACCTACAACGTGCTGACATGAGGAAAGTTTCTAATCGACTTCTTATACACAAACAGCAGTTGACCGGCGTTGCCTGGTGAAACGTTGTTGTGATGCCTCGTGTAAGGAGGAGAAATGCGTACCATCACGTTTCCGACTTTGGTAAAGGTCAGATTGTAGCCCCTATCGCGATTGCGGTTTATCGTATCGCGACATTGCTGATCGCGTTGGTCGAGATCCAATGACTGTTAGCAGAATATGGAATCGGTGGGTTCAGGAGGGTAATACGGAACGCCGTGCTCGATCCCAATGGCCTCGTATCACTAGCATTCGAGGTGGCAGGCATCTTATCCGCATGGCTGTAACGGATCGTGCAGCCGCGTCTCGATCCCTGAGTCAACAGATGGGGACGTCTGCAAGACAACAACCATCTGCACGAACAGTTCGACGACGTTTGCAGCAGCATGGACTATCAGCTCGGAGGCCATGGTTGCGGTTACCCTTGACGCTGCATCACAGACAAGAGCGCCTGCGATGGTGTACTCAACGACGAACCTGCGTGCACGAATGGCAAAACGTCATTTTGTCGGATGAATCCAGGTTCTATTTACAGCATCATGATGGTCGCATCCGTGTTTGGCGACATCGCGGTAAACGCACATTGGAAGCGTGTATTCGTCATCGCCATACTGGCGTATCATCTGGCGTGATGGTATGGGGTGCCATTTGTGTACATCTCGGTCACCTCTTGTTCGCATTGACGGCACTTTGAACAGTGGACGTTACATTTTAGATGTGTTACGACCAGTGGCTCTACCCTTCATTCGATCCCTGCGAAACCCTACATTTCAGCAGGATAGTGCCCGACCGCATGTTGCAGGTCCTGTACGGGCCTCCCTGGATACAGTAAATGTTCGACTGCTGCCCTGGCCAGCACATTCTCCAGATGTCTCACCAATTGAAAACGTTTGGTCAATGGTGACCGAGCAACTGGCTCGTCACAGTACGCCAGTCACTACTCTTGATGAACTGTGGTATCGTGTTGAAGCTGCAGGGGCAACTGTACCTGTACACGCCATCCAAGCTCTGTTTGACAATGCCCAGGCGTATCAAGGCCGTTATTACGGCCAGAGGTGGTTATTCTGGGTACTGATTTCTCAGGATCTATACACCCAAATTGCGTGACAATGTAATCACGTGTCAGTTCTAGTATAATATATTTGTCCAATGAATACCCGTTTATCATCTGCATTTCTTCTTGGTGTAGCAATTTTAATGGCCAGTAGTGTAGGTGGGCATCATGTTTTGTCTCATCAGTGTGGTTTCTCCTGGCGGGGCCCGCACCACAGTTTCAGCCCAGTGACCTGTAGACCCTAAAGACAGCCCCGGTGCTTGTGTGATTCGCTGATAAACACGCGAGCCTCGTGCTCGCCTGCTGTTTCCGCAGATGTCGTTCTGGGACAACGACGTGGACACGCTGGTGGGCGTGACGCCGGTGGTGCAGGACAGGCGGCTGCGCTCCCCCGCCGTGCTGCCCGCCTCGCCGCGGGAGCTGTGCGCGCCCTGGAGCGCCTACCGAGGGCGGCCCATGATGGTCGGCGTCACCAAGCACGACGGACACTTCTTCGTCGGCCGTACGTCACCTCTGCTTCACTGCCGCCGCTTCTAACTTTCCTGCTTAAAAAAAAAAAGATCTTTATATGTATGTGGACTGTGAGTGGGTGTACACAAAATTAATTATTTAAAATGTATGATAATTAATTGAAACCCTCAGCAGGTGTTGTTGATATACCTCGATGTGGACAGTTGAAAATGTGTTCCCCGACCGGGACTCGAACCCAGAATCTCCTGCTTACATGGCAGACGCTCTAGCCATCTGAGCCACCGAGGACACAGAGCGTCTGCCATGTAAGCAGGAGATCCCGGGTTCGAGTTCCCGTCGGGGCACACATTTTCAACTGTCCCCATCGAGGTACGTCAACAACACCTGTCGGTAGCTGTGGGTTTCAATTAATTATCATTTATTCTAGAGAAGCTGCACGGTCATCAATGATATCTGTTCTTCCGAGAACAGTTACTATCTTCATATATACTTAAAAATGTGGTTACTTATGCCTGTATTGCGAAGTCGAGTGAACAGTGGTGTGTTCCCTGACGTCACAGCGGACACTTGTCAACACTCTTAAATAGTAAAATGTTAGCAATAGGAATGTTCTGTGACTTATCCAAAGCGTTTGATTGCGTGAACCACGACACAACGTTACAGAAATTACAATTCTATGTATAAATGGAACAGAATATGAGTGGTTTAAGTCATACCTACACAACAACAAACAAAAAGTTTCTTTATGTGGTTTAAGTGATTTAAAGAAGTTTCCCACTTCATCTAACTGGGGTGAAATTGTATTAGGTGTTCCACAGGGTTCGATTATGGGTCCCCTGCTGTTACATGTGAGTGACCTCCCTTCTCATCTGAAACAAGAAGCTAAACTGACACTGTTTGCTGATGATACAAGCATCATTATTAATCCAGTAAAATAAACCCAATAGAAAATGACACAAATAATGTTATTGATTCGTTTTCTGCGAATGGGCTTGCTCTGAACTTTGAAAAAACACAGTACATCCAATTTTCTACTGCAAGGAGTACAGTTCCTTCAATAAATATAACACGTCAACAGATGTCAGTAGACAGGGTAGAGGATACTAAGTTTTTGGTGGTTCATATAGATAAGAATCGTAATTGGAAAATTCATATTTTGGATCTCCTAAAGCTACTAGGTTCAGCAACTCTTGCAATCAGAATAATTGCTAATTTTGAGAATATAGAAATTAGCAAGCTGACATATTTTGCATACTTTCACTCTCTGAAAGTCATGCAGAATAATATTTTGCGGTAAATCAACACTTAGGTAAAAGTATTCACTGCTCAAAAGAAAATGGTTAGAATAATTTCTGGGACTCATAGCCGTACATCTTGTAGGCATCTCTTCAAAAAGTTAGGAATCCTTACAACAGCCTCACAGTACATTTACTCAGTAATGAAATTTGCTCTCACCAACATGGACCAATTTAAAAACAACAAACAACAGTGACATTCATGATTATAATACCAGAAAAAAGATAGACTTACACTATCCTCTACTTAACTTGTCTTTGGCACAGAAAGGAGTAAAATACGCTGCCGTAAAACTTTTCGATAAATTACCAGATGATAGACATTAGTAACAGTTTTAAAAAGAAATTGAAATTTTATCTTCTTGACAACTTCTTCTACACCACTCATCAATTCTTGAATAAATCTACAGGTATAATATATGCATTTTGTGCCATTTCAGGGAATGGGGTAGGTAATAAAAATTTTAGGATTAAAAAAATAAAAAAATAAAAAAAGAACCTTCATTCGTGTGTCCATGTCTTATCCACTTGACCTGTTCCACATCATAACGGTTACCGTAAAATTGATCAATGGAACACGTCATTAATTAACTAACTCTCAATAATAAGCCAAAATAAAACCCGTCAAAAGTTACACATCAAATGAACTACCAAATTTTGACAAAATAATTTATCCAAATTACTTTAATAAAAGTCCACTGCTGGTTTACGTACCTAACTTGCGAAATAAGACTCATAGTATGAAAAATGTTTGACACACGTGTATATCACTCTGTTCACTGACATGTACTTTGTATAGCAAGAAATTAACCTCCAAACTGAATGCAAGTTATCTGACCTAATCACTGATTAACTGTGTAACGATATTGTTCTGTATACATAATGTAACTGTATGACTATGGCCCTAAACTGTCCTTGCACTTACCTCGATATTGTAAAACTTCTCTAGAAAGTGGAGCACAGCAAGCAGAGCAGCCGCAAAGCTAAATTAAATGCTAAACTACAAATGATGTTCAAAAGCGTGTGTACCGCCACATGCAATGTCGAGACGAGCAACATAGTATTTCTTGCATGGGAATAATTTTGGTTGCTAATGTTTTGCAAATGATTTTTCTGAAACAACCTTACAGCAGAGAATTATTTTATAGCTTGATTTTGTAATCTCGCCCCCCCCCCCCCTCCTTCCTTCTTCCATCTGTTCTCCACATGAAATAATGCCCAGTCCAAGTAATTAATAAGCAAAATCTTTCATGAAGATTACAGAGGAGCGAAGATTACAATAAACTTTCAGGTTTACTTAGCTTGTCATGCTGAAATCGCTCCAGTTCTTCTTGTCTAAGGGTCTGATTCTTGAAGCTAAAAATCTAACATCGGGTCCACACGGTTGGCTTGACATAAATTAATTGGAAGACTGTTGTAGCAGAGTTTTATTTTTCGTAAATATATTTTCCTCTGATTTTCTCACATTTTAGTACATCGATACAGTATTTTGATTTTTCACATTAATAAAACCGACATTACATTGTTCGCACCTATTATACAAAAATATGTCCGATCACATCAGAGGCAAGCTTACTACTCTCTTCAAATGGCTCTGAGCACTATGGGACTTAACTTCTGAGGTCATTAGTCCCCTAGAACTTAGAACTACTTAAACCTAACTAACCTAAGGACATCACACACATCCATGCCCGATGCAGGACTCGAACCTGCGACCGCAGCGATCGCGCGGTTCCAGACTGTAGCGCCTAGAACCGCTCGGCCACCCCCGGCCGGCAACTACTCTCTCACTCAGCGGAGATAACAATATTCCAAAGGGTTTACAATTTTTCTAAACGAATGAATTCCTATTAGTTTTCGTTACATTATTAATTTCAATTATTATTTCATAAAAGAATCCAGAAGTAAACTTAGTAAACAGTACAGGACTGCGCAATTAACAATAGAAATTTTAAATGTGCAAATAATTCGTAATTTCAAATGTTTCTTTAAAAAATTGTTTTAAATCTACATTCAGGACTAGTATTTATCGATTATAGCATCGAAACTGAATTTATAAAGTAATTCCTTTTCATAAATTTTAGCTTGAAATATGAAATACTGTGTATAAAATTACATGAGAGTTCTCAGAAAAGTAACTGAGGTAATACTGACCTGTCCAAAATTCGAAAGAAAATAATACTGGTATCGACAACCTCAACTACCGTTGAGGAAACGTAATGCTAGGAGAATGTCCCGTTACAACTTTCAAGATCGTGAATATGAAGTCTCCCTACACCACAACACCTGCATCACAAAAGCTGTCAGGTTCGAAAGTGTTCCTGGGTTCATCGCCTGTGCCCACCTCTCGCCAACTGAAGGTACGTTATGCATCCAGGAACAATATCGAAGGTGATCGTTTCGGTGTTCCAGGTGTTATGGCGTGGGAAGGCATAGTCGCGGGGCATGAAAGGGAAGCAGTGGTTGGGAAGGGAGTGAGACAGGGTTGTAGCCTATCCCCGATGTTATTCAATCTGTACATTGATCAAGCAGTAAAGGAAACAAAAGAGAAATTCGGAGAAGGTATTAAAATACATGGAGAAGAAGTAAAAACTTTGAGGTTCGCCGATGACATTGTAATTCTGTCAGAGACAGCAAAGGACTTGGAAGAGCAGTTGAACGGAATGGACAGTGTCTTGAAAGGAGGATATAAGACGAACATCAACAAAAGCAAAACGAGGATAATGGAATGTAGTCGAATTAAGTCGGGTGATGCTGAGGGAATTAGATTAGGAAATGAGTCACTTAAAGTAGTAAAGGAGTTTTGCTATTTGGGGAGCAAAATAACTGATGATGGTCGAAGTAGAGAGGATATAAAATGTAGACTGTCAATGGCAAGGAAAGCGTTTCTGAAGAAGAGAAGTTTGTTAACATCGAGTATAGATTTAAGTGTCAGGAACTCGTTTCTGAAAGTAAATGGCTCTGAGCACTATGGGACTTAACAGCTGTGGTCATCAGTCCCCTAGAACTTAGAACTACTTAAGCCTAACTAACCTAAGGACATCACACACATCCATGCCCGAGGCAGGATTCGAACCTGCGACCGTAGCAGTCGCGCGGTTCCGGACTGCGCGCCTAGAACCGCGAGACCACCGCGGCTGGCTTCTGAAAGTATTTGTATGGAGTGTAGCCATGTATGGAAGTGAAACATGGACAATAAATAGTTTGGACAAGAAGAGAAGAGAAGCTTTCGAAATGTGGTGCTACAGTAGAATGCTGAAGATTAGATGGGTAGATCACATAACTAATGAGGAGGTATTGAATAGAATTGGGGAGAAGAGGAGTTTGTGGCACAATTTGACGAGAAGAAGGGACCGGTTGGTAGGACATGTTCTGAGGCATCAAGGGATCACAAATTTAGCATTGGAGGGTAGCGTGGAGGGTAAAAATCGTAGAGGGAGACCAAGAGATGAATACACTAAGCAGATTCAGTAGGATGTATGTTGCAGTAGGTACTGGGAGATGAAGAAACTTGCACAGGATAGGGTAGCATGGAGAGCTGCATCAAACCGGTCTCAAGACTGAAGACCACAACAACAACAATCTCTAACGCGTCCTGGTATTAGCAGTCTCAGATGAGCAAGCCCAGAGCAATCACTGCTTCCCTGAGGTACCTTCCATTAATAGGAGCTGTGTCAGCATTGTTCTGGAGCAAATTGACAACATAATATCTGACAACAGTGCGAATCCAATGCAACACAAAATAACGAACTGGTACCAGTCTGTTAATGAGATAATTTGTCTCTTATGTGAAATGCAGAGCCGCTAGAAGACATGCCTCAACGAAAGATACACTTTACACTGTAAAGGAAATGGTAAGAATGCGAATTTCATGGAAAACGAAGCAAAATAATTAATCTGAGTTTTTCGTCTACAGGAAGCCCATAGACAATAGCACAGTCGTTCACTACACATGGATCTCGTTATAAATAATCTACCTTTACACTCTTACTTAACAGATTAAACAGAATGCCCCTGAAAGCTTATCTTAGCCTAAAGAGCAGACAACATGTGCAAGTCCAAGGGCTAACAATAGAATCGTAGAGAAATTTAGCAATGCAGGAACAAACCACTCTCACTAGGTGGGACAAACATATAAGTTTTTCATAAGCAGGTACACAGGTGACACGAGAGCACTAAGGAGTGAATTCATACTCCAGTTTCACATAATATGTAATGAACGAGACCTACCATCGAAACACAATTGAAACAGATATATAGATTGTGCAAAAACAGAAACAGTAGATTGTGGAAATGAATAGCCAAAACTTGCTGTATATAAAAGGCACCAGTCGAATTCTAAAAGTATTAAATGATGACACAGTTCTCAGTAACAACACACCTATTGTAAAAGAGTTGACAAATCACAAAAAACAGGCTTAGAGGTCAGCGGACACACACACACATTTTTGAACTGGTGAGAGCGATACTAAATTAGTGATAACGTACAGCTGCAATCAAATAGTTTCATTTTTCCGTATAATGATGAAGCTTTCAAAATAGTTATGAAATAAATCAAGACAAGTCACGTGAGTAATACATATTATCATCTCTTTACAGTCGCCTAAGCATCCCTTTACAGTCAAAATTCACAGTTTCCCCGAAAAATTAAAAAATAGACAGCAATGGCAATCTGCAGTTAGACAAAGCGCTCATGTTAAAGGTGTCACACAGTATGCGAAAACACAGCATGTACGGTGATATACAAAAAGGGAAAAAAGAAGAAAACTTTATTTCAACATATCATTATGCAACTAGCAATGACAACGCTGAATGAGACCGATTTTACTGTGTATTCCTCTGTAGTTAATGAGTTTTTCATGATAGTAGTGCACTGTTGATAGTAGAGATCCCTCCAAAACAAGTTTAGGTATAAAAAAGTGTTTTGCTCCAAGGTGCGCTAAAAAACCTCGTATGGCTGTGATATTTTTCTAAGCATCTGCGTTCATTCTGACAACATTACGAGTACAAAAAAGCAAAAATGTACATTACTTCACACCACTGTCAAATAGTTCTGCACTCAGCTAAAAGTCTTTCTCCAGGAATTCCCCAGGCCACACACACCCAACTGGGTATTCCATTGACCAGTGATGGAATTACTGTATCACTAACCGAAGTCTCTCATTTGTTCTCGTCATCAGTAGATTCAGGGAACTACTGGTTAACTAAAACGTTTGCTCAACCGGTCTCGTAGCTATAGAAGCTCAAACAAGATGGGCTCACTATACTATATTACTGCATACAAAGTGTAAAAGTCTCAACCTTGATTTATATATTTAAAAAACTGTAAGATTACTATCATTAACTCTGGAGGGATTACAGAGTGTTCTTTGCTGATAAGACACTGCCGAAACTTTCATCCGTTAGAGCGATGGTCATCAAACTGCAGCCCGAATCAAGTATTGGCGCGGCTCGCGGTTATCAGTCGTATTTTATAGCGATTTGCAGTTGGCACCTAACAGCAGAATTCAAAAATGTCAACCAACGTTAAGATATTCTTAAGTGTAGTTTTCCTGCTCAGTAACAAATAAATACACCATAATATTTTAACACATGCGCCGGCTGGGGTGGCCCAGCGGTTCTAGGCGCTACAGTCTGGAACCGCGCGATCGCTACGTTCGCAGGTTCGAATCCTGCCTCGGGCATGGATGTGTGTGATGTCCTTAGGTTACTTAGGTTTAAGTCGTTCTAAGTTCTAGGGGACTGATGACCTCAGAAGTTAAGTCCCATAGTGCTCAGAGCCATTTGAACCATTTTTTAACACATGCATAATTTTAATTGCCGTTCGTGAACTCGGCCGTGAGGAAAGTAAAGTTACCAGCTTACCTCAGAGACAAAGGTGCAAGTAGTGCAGCCACTGCGGAGTTAGAATGAGAGGGCGAATTTTATGCTCTCAGTCTTCCAGTGCTAACAACTCACTGGCGTGCGCGACTCGTACCGACAAAGAGCTATGGTATAAAATTCAAACTGAAGAAAGATGGATAGGTGATTGCGCAGTATAGAGAGGGAAATGTTCAAATTCGAGGCATGTTTGTAGCAAGGAATATGAAATTAAATTAAGACTAGTGTTATACAACACGAAGTGTAGAAGAAAAATGGCACTCATAATGTTTGCGATTGTGTTTCATATTGCACAATTCATTTATGTAAAAGTACAGTTACTGTTATTAATCAGTTAATCATCCGGTCGCACTGACAACACAACAACACTTCGTCAGGCAGTACAGTAACGCAACGTGGAGTCGCTGAAGGTGACACAACTGTGAAACAGAGAACAGGCGACACGAAGTGTTCCTGAAGATGCCGACTTTTAACGATTATTTCTTGGGGGCCGTCGGCCAGCTTAACGCGCCATTGAGAATAACTAGTCTGTAGGCGTCTCGCAACATTGTTGTTTATGTAGGTTAGCAGTTAGCAGTAAGATCGGTGCGTAAGTGTCCCGAGGTCGCATCCCACAATGGATCTACTTGTATTGGAATGTATTGTAATGGAGCAAAGAAGTTTAATGACTGCTGCACTGGATCTCTCTTCTGCTGTTTCAGTGTTCGCTTAGGGACTGTCTGTACACGACACACCTAGGGCATTTCTTATGTCCTCCATTTAGGTCACGAAAGCTGATCTCTACTCTATCAAATACCGATACCGATCAGAATTTGAGACAAAAGTCTCTCATAGTCTAATAAGCATCACAAAGTAGACAACTTCACTTCTGTTCAGTGCAATATTTTCTTTTTGTACGAATGTAGTATCTGCACTGCATGATAAAAGCATTTTTTCCCCTTTCAGATGGCCTTCACGTATGGATGAACTCAAATGTGACGGAGAGAGAGCGGCTGTACCGGATGCAGTCCTTCCTAATGGAGAGCCTGAGTAAGTCCACTACAAGTCTCGGACAGCGAGACGAACGCGTTGCTAGCACGATGTGTAACGATGATATGCAGCACACTTTTCTGATGCAGAAACTGAGTACGACCCGGTGATCGCGGACGCCCTGTATGAGAAGTACCTGAACGGATATAACAGGACCGAGGACATATTCATCGCCCTGACGGACGTGAGTACAGAGCTTGTCAAGATACTCCGACTGTCGCGCTTCGCACGCACTAAGAATGCCCATCAGCACAGCAGGCGCAACTGTTTTTGCAGCAATCCGTGTTTAATAATAATTGGACATTTCGTCCAAATCGACAGCCATGCCATTCAAAATTACAGACCTTTAAACACCCATCTATCCAGACATCCATAAAGTAGTGTACTGTTTTTTTTTTTTTTTTTTTTTTTTTTTTTTTTTTTTTTTTTAAGGGGGAGTAAGCAGCACTGTCAACTGACATCGTATAATGAAAATTAGACGTATAGGTGTTGGAAGAAAATATGGCAACGCTGCGGCATATGCATGCTTGAACATACATGCAAATGCTAGATAAGACTGCGGCTTGTGCTGTTTTATACACTACTGGCCACTAAAATTGCTTCACCACGAAGGTGACGTGCTACAGACGCGAAATTTAACCGACAGGAAGAAGATGCTGTGATATGCAAATGATTAGCTTTTCGGAGCATTCACACAAGGTTGGCGCCGGTGGCGACACCTACAGCGTGCTGACAGGAGAAAAATTTCCAACCGATTTCTCATACACAAACAGCAGTTGACCGGCGTTGCCTGGTGAAACGTTGTTGTGATGCCTCGTGTAAGGAGGATAAATGAGTACCATAACGTTTCCGACTCTGATAAAGGTCGGATTGTTGCCTATCGCGACTGCGGTTTATCGTATCGCGACATTGTTGCTCGCCTCGGTCGAGATCCAATGACTGTTAGCAGAATATGGAGGGTAATACGGAACGTCGTGCTGGATCCCAACGGCCTCGTATCATCACTACCAGTCGAGATGACAGGCATCTTATCCGCATGGCTGTAACGGATCGTGCAACCACGTCTCGATCCCTGAGTCAACAGATGGGGACGTTTGCAAGACAACAACCATCTGCACGAACAGTTCGACGACGTTTGCAGCAGCATGGACTATCAGCTCGGAGACCATGGCTGCGGTTACCCTTGACGCTGCATCACAGACAGGAGCGCCTGCGATGGTGTACTCAACGTCGAACCTGGGTGCACGAATGGCAAAACGTCATTTTTTTTCGGATGAATCCAGGTTCTGTTTACAGCATCATGATGGTCGCATCCGTGCTTGGCGACATTGCGGTGAACGCACGTTGGAAGCGTGTATTCGTCATCGCCATACTGGCCTATCACTCGGCGTGATGGTATGGGGTGCCATTGGTTAACGTCTCGGTCACCTCTTGTTCGCATTGACGGCACTTTGAACAGTGGACGTTACATTTTAGATGTGTTACGACCTGTGGCTCTACCCTTCATTCGATCCCAGCGAAACCCTACATTTCAGCAGGATAATGCACGACCGCGTGTTGCAGGTCCTGTACGGGCCTTTCTGGATACAGAAAATTTTCGACTGCTGCCCTGGCCAGCACATTCTCCAGATCTCTCACCAATTGAAAACGTCTGGTGAATGGTGACCGAGCAACTGGCTCGTCACAATACTCCAGTCACTACTCTTGATGAACTGTGGCATTGTGTTGAAGCTGCAGGGGCAGCTGTACCTGTACACGCCATCCGAGCTCTGTCTGACTCAATTCCCAGGCGTGTCAAGGTCGTTATTACGGCCAGAGATGGTTGTTCTCGTACTGATTTCTCTGGATCTATGAACCCAAATCGCGTGAAAATGTAATCACATGTCTGTTCCAGTATAATATATTTGTCCAATGAATATCCGTTTATCATCTGAATTTCTTCTTGGTGTAGCAATTTTAATGGCCAGTAGTGTATTACAACGAACGGCACCTGTGAAATCTCCTCAACACGTTGCTAGTGTCAGTCGTGGTCAGAACAGTGTTCCGAGTCGTTGTGGGCGCGCTATGTTGGAGCTGTGTGGATTCGAACGTGGACAGATTGTTGGTGATCATATGGTGGGTGCTTCCGTAACCAAGGTAGACGAGGAGTCTGGTGTTTCGGGAGGCACCATATCGAAGATTATACCGCATATAGGGAAAGCAGAAAAACATCGACCGGTAAGTCACGACGCAGACGAAAATGTGTCTTGAGTGATCGTGAGAGACGGTCGTTGAAGAGGATTGCTACGAAAAATAAAAGAACGACAGCTACTGACGTCACTGTAGGACTGTGCGTCGAACTCGCTAACCTTGTCAGCACCAAAGCAACAAGAAGGGAGATCCATAAGCAGACAATTGGAGTACGATCTGGAATTCTAAAGGCACTCATTAGTGATACAAATGCCTTTAATAGGAAAACGTGATGCCGAGGCGAGAAAACCAGGACTGTGGGGCAATGGAAGAAAGTCATTTGGTCGGATTAGTCCTGGTTGGTTGACTGATTTTGGGGAAGGGACCAACCAGCGAGGTCATTGGTTCAAAAATGGTTCAAATGGCTCTGAGCAATATGGGACTTAACTTCTGAGGTCATCAGTCCCGTAGAACGTAGTACTACTTAAACCTAACTAACCTAAGGACGTCACACACATCCATGCCCGAGGCAGGATTCGAAAATGCGACCGTAACGGTCGCTCCGTTCCAGACTGTAGTGCCTAGAAGCGCTCGGCCACTCCGGCCGGCGAGGTCATTGGTGCCATCGGGCTAGGGAACAAGAGCGAGGAAGGAAGTCAGCCGTGTCCTTTCAAAGGAACCATCCTGGCATTTGCCTGAAGTGATTTAGGGAAACCACAGGAAACCTAAATCAGAATGTCCGGACACAGGTTTAAACCATCGTCTTCCCGAATGCGAGTCCAGTGTGCTAACCACTGCGCCCCCTCGCTCGGTGGATGAGTCTTGTTTCATACTGTTTCTAACTCCTGGGCACCTTTACGTTCCAGGAGTGAAACATAGCGTGCGTTGGATGATGATTTGGGCGGCCATATCGTGGTATTCCATGCGTCTCATGGCACTCTGCAAGATCGCATTACTGTCGAGGATTGTGTGACCATTATGGCTGATCAAGTCCCTCCCACGATACTATGTTTCTCTTCAATGCTGATGCAGTGTTCAAGGCGACAGGGCCCCTGTTCACACAGCTCGCATCGTTGAGGACTGGTTTTGTGTGCGCGAGGATGAACTGTAGCACTTCCCCTGGCCACCACAGTCACGAGACCTCAGTATTATTGAGCCTTTCTGGTGTGCTTTGGAGAGAAAAGGCGTCATCGCTATCCACTTCTAGCACCGAAACCTGAAGTTGCCGCTGTTTTACAGGAAGAATGGTATACGATTCTCTTGAAAACCACACAGGACCTTTATTTATCCATTTTGTATGAGTGTCACACCAAAAGAAATGCACACTATTTTTTTTAAATCCATCTTTTGTTCTACACGTTTGACACTTTTACAGTGTGTAGATACATCCTTTAGGAACAATATTTTCATTTCTCCACATAATTTCCATCTCTCTCAACTGCCTTACGCTATCTTGGAACCAGCGCCTGTATACCTGCACGGTAAAATTCTGCACCAACCTGTTGGAGCCACTGTTTGGCAGCGTGCACAAGGGAGTCATCATCTTCAAACCTTGTTCCACGAAGAGAGTATTTCAGTTTCCCAAAGAGATGATAGTCACATGGAACCAGGTCAGGACTGTAAGGCAAGTGTTTCAGTATTGTCCATCCGAGTTTTACGATCGCTTCCATGGTTTTTTGACTGACATATGGGCGTGCATTGTCGTGCAACAGCAAAACATCCTGCTTTTGCCGATTTGGTTGAACACGACTCAGTCAAGCTTGAAGTTTCTTCAGTGTCGTCACATGTGCATCAGAATTTATGGTGGTTCCACTTGGCATGATGTCCACAAGCAAGAGTCCTTCAGAGTCGTAAAACACCATAGCCATATTTTTTCCAGCAGAAGGTGTGGTTTTGAATTTTTTTCTTGGGTGAATTTGCATGATGCCACTCCATTGACTGCCTCTTTGTCTCTGGTGAAAAATGATGGAGCCATGTTTCATCACCTGTCACAATTCTTCCAAGAAATTCATCTCCACCATTCTCGTACTGTTCCAAATGTTCACTGCATACCATTTTTCTTGTTTCTTTGTGAGCCACTGTCAACATCCTGGGAACCCACCTGGCACAAACCTTCTTTAACGCCAACACTTTCAGTATTCTGCAGACACTTCCTTCCCCTATCACACGTAGCGTGACAATTCGTTCGCTGTGATGTGTCTGTCATCAGTAACCAATTCGTTAACTCTCTGCACATTGTCTGGAGTGTAGGAGCCCTGCCGCTGCGAGGACAATCCTCAATATTGCCGTTCCCACTTTCATCACGTAACCTGCTTGCCCACCGACTAACTGTACAGCGATCGACAGCAGCATCTCCATACACCTTTTTCAACCTCTTGTGGGTGTTTCCCACTGTCTCGTTTTCACAGCACAGGAATTCTATGACAGCACGTTGCTTCTGACGAACGTCAAGTGTAGCAGCCATCTTGAAGACATGCTGTGACGGCGCCACTCACGGTAACAGGCTGAACTAAGTTTGAAAACAAGCGGGAAGGATGTATCTACGCAGTGTAAAACTTTCGCACATGCAGAATGAAAACTGTATTTTTACAAAAACAGTGGGTATTTCTTTTGGAGTGACCCTCGTGTATCAACAGGCTTCCCACACTGTAGTAGCCACTTAATGTGCAGTGTTTTTGGTGATGCTACATTTTTGTCTGCCTCCTGTACATGTTTCAGCAAAATAATCTGTTTGCTAACTTCTTTTTCAATTTTGAAGACAAAATCGTCATAAATCTTGGGGAACATTAGTTATATTTTGCTGTGAGACCACATACGAACTAGACGTCATATTTACTCTGCATTGGAATATCAATTTGCCACAGTAATACCTATGATTATCATTATTATTATTATATTACTGCTGTTTTAGAAACACTGTTCTTTGATAAAAACTAAATATCATTTCTTCAAAAAGAAGACATTTATTTTATTTCTTTGTAGGGCTGAAAACTATTATGTACAATTTGCCAACAGTTTTTCTTTCCGCAGTTTAGGAAACAAATTCTTTCACAACATTCGTAACGTCAGTTTTCGTAGCTCTGTCTTGGTAAACATCGATGAGTGGATGGCCGAGTTTCGATTTTATCGCTGTTAATCTGAATGAAGCAAGTTATAAGTCATCGAAAGATGCCTAATGACGCTTCTGAGGACACTGAGGATACCGGAAATGTCATACTTAGGACGATGACAAAAATAATGTCTTCAAACGGTTTTTTAATGTTTCCGATTTCAGCAATAATTTTTCTTCCAGTAGATGACATCTTACACAATGGTAGATCGATCGTAATGGTTTACAGCATTTTGAGCTGTGCGTGAAGTTTGTTGAGGCTAAAATCTGCCTTGTATATTCCAAGCAGCTCTTACAATTCTTAAACAGATGTAGGTTTTGTTTGGGAGAACGTAACAAGTATCTCTTAAAGATGTTTTGAAGCCCCTTCTTTTGCCGATTAAGTACGTTTCCTCAAGACTGTTCAATAAATCTGGGACTGGCATCCGTTATTGTAACTATTTTCATGTTGCGATCCCACTGAAAGTCGCTCCGGACGTTTACTCCTTGGAACTTTACGGCCGTTACGTTTCCAACGATTTATCACCAATAGGGTAATCAACAGTAACGAATTGCTTCGATTGTTTACGCGCAATTTCTTACATTTATTTACATTCAGGGTCAACTGACAGTCTCTGCAGCAATCGCAGATCGTCTGCAGGTCTTCTTGTATTTGGCTAGTCTCCAAGCGTTGCATCAACTATTTAGACAGCATCATCGTCCACGAACACCCTCTAGGACTCTTCGACATTACTCAGTAGATCATTTATATGTAAAAAGTAACGGTGCTGTAGTACTCGCTTTGGGCACTCCAAAAAATTACCCTTACCACATCTGACGATTTTTTTCTCATTAAGAACAACATGTTGAGGTCCACACTGCCGGTAAAAATGCAAAACTTTCAAGGACCAAGTCATTTTAGTGACGCGTGAGGTTACAGGCATAACTTCATTGCACGCCGTGTGGTTCTGTAGTCGATACAGGAGCGAGGAACAGATGCTCTTCATGAAGAGAGAAATCATACATTGTTTTAGTCTACATACTATATCAAATAGTAAAAATAATACAAACCTTTGTTGCTGTGAGCAACGGCCTTACCACAGTGGATACACCGGTTCCCGTCAGATCACCGAAGTTAAGCGCTGTCGGGCGTGGCGGGCGCTTGAATGGGTGACCCTCCGGGGTGCCATGCGCTGTTGCCATTTTTCGAGGTGCACTCAGCCTCGTGATGTCAATTGAGGAGCTACTCGACCGAATAGTAGCGGTTCCGGTCAAAGAAAACCATCATAACGACTGGGAGAGCGGTGTGCTGACCACACGCCCCTCCTATCCGCATCCTCAGCTGAGGATGACACGGCGGTCGGATGGTCCCGATGAGCCACTTGTGGCCTGAAGACAGAATGCTTTTTGTTGTTGTAGTTGCAGCCTCAGTTGCTAATAGTAGCTTTGATTGTTGATACATGGTAGTAGTAGTAGTAGTAGTAGTAGTTTTATTCATCTGTAGATCTCTTTTTACAAAGTCAAAGTATTTACAAGTTTAGACCTATATAAAATAAGCTAATTCTTATGCACCTACATTTGCAGTCTTCTTGTTAGAGACAATCATCAGATTTACTCCTGGTTTACAATACTTCTTTTACAAATAACTTATTAAATAATGTAATGCCATGCTGTACATTCATATCTCACTATCAGTCACTGTACACACTATACACACATTGTTTCATAACACTTCACTCACTACACACACACAAACACACACACACACACACTGGTGATCTCTGGGCCATTTTCTGTACCGCAACTTCCCATTTGCTATCTTGAAAAATATAGTCAGCATCCCTCTATAATGAGTGAGATGTTGAGCTCAGAAAGAGGATGAGGTGTTAGTATTGTGCTATACACATGGACATATAACACAGATTCACAAATCAGTAAAACTTCAACACAATCATTATTCAGTAGATCACAACCCCTAGCCACTGTGAAAGTCTGTAAATGTTATTCAACTGGTAAACGCATAAAAGGCTCCGTGCATGAATGTTCGAACCTAAATTCACCTGCCGCTGGAGTTCCGGAGGTTATGTTTGCATTTCGTCGGCAGCGGCATAATTGTTCGTGTCAGCGCCCTCGTGCAGCGGTGGCGGCTGTTGGAATCGCGGCGGCGTAATTTGAAAGTGCGGCCGACCGGATAGCAGCAGATACAGCAGGAGATACTTCATAATTGTGGGAGTATATGATAACGAACTCAGGCCAAATGAAACCACGCATGTCACAGTTAAGAGGGCCCAAATAGTCGCATCAATACAATATGTACCACACTCTGGCGGCAGTGCTGACGTGTGTTCAAGCACGCAAACGATCGTAAATGTGCCGGATGTCATATTGCGATAGACTGTCCCAAGCATCTTGCGACTTTTGTTATAATTTGGCAGTGGCTCTTTCAGGCCCTGGAGAACGAGAAGGTTCCCGCTTCACTGTGTCCCACACATATCCAATTGGCCACAGATCTGGTGATCTTTCTGGCCAGGACGGTTGTCTTACATCGTAGCGAGCATTTTGTGCCGCGGCTGCCGTGTGTGGATGTGCATTGTCCTGCTGAAAAAACACATCATCTCTGTGTCGATGTAATGGCAGTAGCGCGGAGATAACAGCCAGTGCAATGTAGCGGGCACTCGTTACTTTACCCTGCAGAAGCACCAGACTTGACGGCGAGTTGTAAGTGATGCCACATTCCTCCATACCATGAGGCCTGGGATAGGACCTGACCTGTGTATCGTGGGCGAATGCACTCTGACATAATCAGCTCACCAGCTTTACGCAATACACGTGAACGTCCGCCGCGCGGGATTAGCCGAGCGGTCTATGGGCACTGCAGTCATGGACTGTGCGGTTGGTCCTCCCTCGGGCATGGGTGTGTGTGTTTCTCCTTAGGATAATTTATGTTAAGTAGTGTGTAAGCTTAGGGACTGATGACCTTAGCAGTTAAGTCCCATAAGATTTCACACAGCAGCAGTACTAGCGTGAACGTCCATCACTCGCATACAGACAGAACCCATTATCATCACGGAAAACAACAGAGTGCCGGTCCACTTTCCAGTCAACTCTTTCACGACACCAGAGAAGCCACGCTTGATTGCGTCGTGGTGTTCGTCAGTGGTAGCCTCGCCAAAGACGCAAATGATCGTAATCCTCCTCCATTCAGACGGTTCCCCCCGGTCCCTGATGGCTCATCAGGTGCAACATATTCCTGGATTTTGTCCCTCTATGATGTTCAGTCAGTCACCGCTGCTTGTATTATCCGTCGATCTTGATGTGCCTCTGTACAACGCGGACGGCGGACGTCCAGAACCTGGTCTACACGTGTGGAAATGTTCCACAGACCTCTGTCGAATGCAGCGATACGCCATCGATACACTGTGTCCAACTTGTGCAGCAATCCAGCGATACATCCATACAGCTTCTCGCGGGCCCACAGCCAGCCCCCATTCAAACAGCTGAAGCTGTTCAGCAGGAGTACATACTAGCCGTTGGGGCATGGTTGTAACCTAGAATGGACGTTGCAAACGCTGTTCGTCTCCAAACTCAGCACAGTTACTGTTGTGGCGTTGCAAGACAGCCACGCCACTCGGAAGTAGCCGAAATGCACGCGTACACACACGCCGGCTGGCGTGAGGTCTGAAACAGGATACGTTATGAATGCTATAAAGAAAAGTACGTAGCTTCTTTAATACTTAACTTTAATTCATCCTTGTGGTACATCGCTCTTGATAATACAAGTGAGACTCTCAGATATGGTTAATGGCGCCTTGCTAGGTCGTAGCCATGGACTTAGCTGAAGGCTATTCTAACTGTCTCTCGGCAAATGAGAGAAAGTCTTCGTCAGTGTAGTCGCTAGCAAAGTCGTCGTACAACTGGGGCGAGTGCTAGTACGTCTCTCTAGACCTGCCGTGTGGTGGCGCTCGGTCTGCAATTACTGACAGTGGCGACACGCGGGTCCGACATGTACTAATGGACCGCGGCCGATTTAAAGCTACCACCTAGCAAGTGTGGTGTCTGGCGGTGACACCACAGTTACAGCCTGCAGCGTCGAAACAAGGCGCACATCTGACAGCGATGACCATGACAGATGAATCACTAACACTACAGCCAGGGCATATTATACCCTGGTGACACTGAACACAGTCTTTGAGTTTTTTGTACGTCCACCCTTTTGACTGGAGGTCGTGGGGACCACGGCCGTTTACTACTGTAAGAAAATGAAACGCCTACAGCCGTCCTTATGATCTTATTTATTGTATAGGTACCAGTTTCGGCGTTTCAGTGCACCATCTTCAGGCCTTAGTGGATGCTGAACTCGTTATCACGATCCATGTATAGGCTGCATCAGTGGCCAACATAACTGGTTTACGTAGACTATCTGTAACTGTGATCTCAGCACAGTTGTCAGTTGATGGTTGGAGTGCTGACATCGCAGTTACAGATAGTCTACGTAATACGAGTTATGTTGCCCACCGATGCAGCTTATGTATGGATCGTGATAACGCCTTCAGCATCAACTAAGGCCTAAAGATGACCCACTGAAGCACCGGGACTGGTAGCTACACAGTAAATAAGAACATAAGGACGATTGTAGGTGTTCCATTTTCTAACAACAGTCTTTGAGGGTGTTACTTTTTCTTTTTCTGTGCTTCTCCTCGCAAATCATGGGCCATGACATAAATTTGGTCTTTTACATGTTAAGTTCGTATTTCGTTCACTACACGTTAGTGCGGAGCTCTGGTTTGGTCTACAAACACTGCATTTTGCACACAAGCGACGAGATTCGCCTCGCCGTTGCATTTTGATGTGTTTGTAGTTTCGGAACAACGGGAATGGAGGTACTGCTGTGACGGTTCTGAACAGTCGTCACAGAAACGTACACAGGCTCTTCAGTTCTCTAGATTCCATCAAAACTGTGACAGAGGTGCAGTAATCTCGTTTGCGTTCACATTGCGTGGTCCAGTACCATTTTTTTCTGTGTATGATCCTCTTCTACCCACTGCCTCCACATTTCCGTCACTGTCTTAGTAACATGCCCTGCGAGCCGAAATACACTCCTGGAAATGGAAAAAAGAACACATTGACACCGGTGGGTCAGACCCACCATACTTGCTCCGGACACTGCGAGAGGGCTGTACAAGCAATGATCACACGCACGGCACAGCGGACACACCAGGAACTGCGGTGTTGGCCGTCGAATGGCGCTAGCTGCGCAGCATTTGTGCACCGCCGCCGTCAGTGTCAGCCAGTTTGCCGTGGCATACGGAGCTCCATCGCAGTCTTTAACACTGGTAGCATGCCGCGACAGCGTGGACGTGAACCGTATGTGCAGTTGACGGACTTTGAGCGAGGGCGTATAGTGGGCATGCGGGAGGCCGGGTGGACGTACCGCCGAATTGCTCAACACGTGGGGCGTGAGGTCTCCACAGTACATCGATGTTGTCGCCAGTGGTCGGCGGAAGGTGCACGTGCCCGTCGACCTGGGACCGGACCGCAGCGACGCACGGATGCACGCCAAGACCGTAGGATCCTACGCAGTGCCATAGGGGACCGCACCGCCACTTCCCAGCAAATTAGGGACACTGTTGCTCCTGGGGTATCGGCGAGGACCATTCGCAACCGTCTCCATGAAGCTGGGCTACGGTCCCGCACACCGTTAGGCCGTCTTCCGCTCACGCCCCAACATCGTGCAGCCCGCCTCCAGTGGTGTCGCGACAGGCGTGAATGGAGGGACGAATGGAGATGTGTCGTCTTCAGCGATGAGAGTCGCTTCTGCCTTGGTGCCAATGATGGTCGTATGCGTGTTTGGCGCCGTGCAGGTGAGCGCCACAATCAGGACTGCATACGACCGAGGCACACAGGGCCAACACCCGGCATCATGGTGTGGGGAGCGATCTCCTACACTGGCCGTACACCACTGGTGATCGTCGAGGGGACACTGAATAGTGCACGGTACATCCAAACCGTCATCGAACCCATCGTTCTACCATTCCTAGACCGGCAAGGGAACTTGTTATTCCAACAGGACAATGCACGTCCGCATGTATCCCGTGCCACCCAACGTGCTCTAGAAGGTGTAAGTCAACTACCCTGGCCAGCAAGATCTCCGGATCTGTCCCCCATTGAGCATGTTTGGGACTGGATGAAGCGTCGTCTCACGCGGTCTGCACGTCCAGCACGAACGCTGGTCCAACTGAGGCGCCAGGTGGAAATGGCATGGCAAGCCGTTCCACAGGACTACATCCAGCATCTCTACGATCGTCTCCATGGGAGAATAGCAGCCTGCATTGCTGCGAAAGGTGGATATACACTGTACTAGTGCCGACATTGTGCATGCTCTGTTGCCTGTGTCTATGTGCCTGTGGTTCTGTCAGTGTGATCATGTGATGTATCTGACCCCAGGAATGTGTCAATAAAGTTTCCCCTTCCTGGGACAATGAATTCACGGTGTTCTTATTTCAATTTCCAGGAGTGTATCTCAGTACAACAAACCGATTTACGGAAAGAGTTTGACTGGTCCGTTTGAACTCATGTGTAGGTATTGCACGCTTTGACGTTGACGAGACTTTCTGGCATTTCCTTTAAAAGTTTCGTTCCGTTTGGCTCTTCTCTGACTGAGCTCTGAGGAACACAGAATTTTAATCACAAAACATGAGGCACTGCTAAGCTTGTACGAGCGCCATATCTCTGCAGGCTGGATGACTTATAGATGCACTGTCCAACCCGTAACCTGAGTCTAGATACAGGGATCAAGATTTTTGATTAACCAATGATCCCTTACAGCTGTATAGGTTTAGGTGTTAAACGAACAACTAAATAGAAGGATCTCTTTACAGGAAAAATCTTAAAATTTAATACCAACTTCCTTATCAATATTGTAAAAAATAACATCTGCATTACATCAAAAAGTTCTATTACTCTGTAGATTAGTGTTACAGCAACAAATGATGAATGTTAACTTTAAAAACATTACATCACAAGGATCTAACAGATTTTAGAATTTTATTAAAATATTTTGAATCCTCTATTTCACGTGAGTCTTTGTGAGTCAATCTCCACGGTTATCGAAGTCCAGTTTACTTCTAGTGTTGTGATGATAAATGATCTATGTAGAGTCCGACTCACTTAAGTTGCTTTTGACATTAAGTAATGCTGAACAGATATATAGGTTTATGACAGTCAGTACATTCTACTTGATACAGAGGGGAGTACGGTGTTCCGTAGGATTCAATTTTCTTGGTATTCTGATTACCTTTCTCTAATTTTTTTGTATTTCACTGATATAACAGGAGTGTCCTCTTATCAGTGTCACAGGAGGTGTGGGACTGGAAAAGAGCAAAGCATCACATATTCTTTACGGCATGCATCTTTCCTCATGAGATGAAACGCTTGACCTATTCTCTTTCAGAAATACCTGATATATTCCTCCCAATTTAATTTTGACTCACAACTGTACTGGTTTCCTTTACGCAACTTTGCAATACCCTGCACGAGTGAATTTAGGAATCGTTACTGCTGTATCTAGGCTCCAACACAACAATACCCAATGTTGATACACTTAACACAATGGAAATACGCTATCTGAAATTTGTGAGATTTTCACTCTGCAGCGCAGTGTGCGCTGATATGAAACTTTCTGGCAGATTAAAAGTGTGTGCCGGACCGAGACTCGAACTCGGGACCTTTGCCTTTCGCGGGCAAGTGCTCTACCAACTGAGCTACCCAAGCACGACTCACGCCCCGTCCTCACAGCTTTGTTTCTGCCAGTACCTCGTATCCTACCTTCCAAACTTTACAGAAGCTTTTCTGCTTCGCAGGCTGTGGCTAAGTCATGTCTCCGCAATATCCTTTCTTTCAGGAGTGCTAGTTCTGCAGGGTTCGCAGGAGAGCTTCTGTAAAGTTTGGAAGGTAGGAGACGAGGTACTGGCAGAAGCAAAGCTGTGAGGGCGGGGCGTGAGTCGTGCTTGGGTAGCTCAGTTGGTAGAGCACTTGCCCGCGAAAGGCAAAGGTCCCGAGTTCGAGTCTCGGTCCGGCACACAGCTTTAATCTGCCAGGAAGTTTCATATCTGAAATTTGGCCCAAATTTGAGATCCTAAGATAGAGAATTGTTATAAAATCAGTTGTTAAATATATTTTAAAAACCATGAAAAGGAGATGAAGGGAACACTGCCTACTTTAAATGAAATTCAAATAAAAATAAACTAGTGATTTATTACAAAAGTTCGACTTTGTACACAAGAAAACCAACAGATTGACAATACGAACCTAACATGAAAAACAATTAACGAGTACAAGTATGTTGTGCAGGGAAGGATCAGGGATTGAGGTTGTATATTCCCTCAGTCACGTGAATAAACACTTCTGCAGAAATTTTTACAAAGGCACAGACGGTGTTTAGAAAGGATAGATTGCATGCAACCGGTGGTGGCGTGTTTGTCGCTGTTAGTAGTAGTTTATCCTGTAGTGAAGTAGAAGTGGATAGTTCCTGTGAATTATTATGGGTGGAGGTTACACTCAGCAACCGAGCTAGGTTAATAACTGGCTCCTTTTACCGACCTCCCGACTCAGCAGCAGTAGTGGCAGAACAACTGAGAGAAAATCTGGAATACATTTCACATAAATTTTCTCAGCATGTTATGGTCTTAGGTGGAGATTTCAATTTACCAGATATGGACTGGGACACTCAGATGTTTAGGACAGGTGGTAGGGACAGAGCATCGAGTGACATTATACTGAGTGCACTATCCGAAAATTACCTTGAGCAGTTAAACAGAGAACCGACTCGTGGAGATAACATCTTGGATCTGCTGATAACAAGCAGACCCGAACTTTTCGACTCCGTTAGCGCAGAAAAGGGAATCAGTGATCATGACGCCGTTGCAGCATCCCTGAATATGGAAGTAAATAGGAATATAAAAAAAGGGAGGAAGGTTTATCTGTTTAGCAAGAGTAATAGGAGGCAAATTTCAGACTACCTAACAGATCAAAACGAAAATTTCTGTTCCGACACTGACAATGTTGAGTGTTTATGGAAAAAGTTCAAGGCAATCGTAAAATGAGTTCTAGACAAGTACGTGCCTAGTAAAACTGTGAGGGACGGGAAAAACCCACCGTGGTTCAACAACAAAGTTAGGAAACTACTGCGAAAGCAAAGAGAGCTTCACGGCAAGTTTAAACGCAGCCAAAACCTCTCAGACAAACAGAAGCTAAACGATGTCAAAGTTAGCGTAAGGAGGGCTATGCGTGAAGCGTTCAGTGAATACGAAAGTAAAATTCTATGTACCGACTTGACAGAAAATCCAAGGAAGTTCTGGTCTTACGTTAAATCAGTAAGTGGCTCGAAGCAGCATATCCAGACACTCTGGAATGATGATGGCATTGAAACAGAGGATGACAGCAATAAAGATGAAATACTTAACACCTTTTTCCAAAGCTGTTTCACACAGGATGACCGCACTGCAGTTCCATCTCTAAATCCTCGCACAAACGAAAAAATGGCTGACATCGAAATAAGTGTCCAAGGAATAGAAAAGCAACTGGAATCACTCAACAGAGGAAAGTCCACTGGACGTGACGGGATACCAATTCGATTCTACACAGAGTACGCGAAAGAACTTGCCCCCCTTCTAACAGCCGTGTACCACAAGTCTCTAGAGGAACGGAAGGTTCCAAATGATTGGAAAAGAACACAGGTAGTCCCAGTCTTCAAGATGGGTCGTCGAGCAGATGCGCAAAACTGTAGACCTATATCTCTGACATCGATCTGTTGTATAATTTTAGAACATGTTTTTTGCTCACGTATCATGTCGTTTCTGGAAACCCCGAATCTACTCTGTAGAAATCAACATGGATTCCGGAAACATCGATTGTGTGAGACCCAACTCGCTTTATTTGTTCATGAGACCCAGAAAATATTAGATACAGGCTCCCAGGTAGATGCTATTTTCCTTGATTTCCGGAAGGCGTTCGATACAGTTACACACTGTCACCTTATAAACAAAGAAAGAGCCTACGGAATATCAGACCAGCTGTATGGTTGGATTGAAGAGTTTTTAGGAAACAGAACACAGCATGTTGTTCTCAATGGAGAGACGTCTACAGACGTTAAAGTAACCTCTGGCGTGCCACAGGGGAGTGTTATGGGACCATTGCTTTTCACAATATATATAAATGACCTAGTAGACAATGTCAGAAATAGCATGGGGCTTTTCGTGGATGATGCTGTAGTATACAGAGAAGTTGCAGCAATAGAAAATTGTAGCGAAATGCAGGAAGATCTGCAGCGGATAGGCACTTGGTGCAGGGAGTGGAAACTGACCCTTAACATAGACAAATGTAATGTAGTGCGAATACATAGAAAGAAGGATCCTTTATTGTATGATTATATAATAGCGGAACAAACACTGGTAGCAGTTACTTCTGTAAAATATCTGGGAGTATGCATACGGAACGATTTGAAGTGGAATGATCATATAAAATTAATTGTTTGTAAGGCGGGTACCAGGTTGAGATTCATTGGTTGAGTCCTTAGAAAATGTAGTCTATCAACAAATGAGGTGGCTTACAAAACACTCGTTCGACCTATACTTGAGTATTGCTCATCAGTGTGGGATCCGTACCAGATCGGGTTGACGGAGGAGATGGAGAAGATCCATAGAAGAGCGGCGCGTTTCGTCACAGGGTTATTTGGTAAGCGTGATAGCGTTACGAAGATGTTTAGGAAACTCAAGTGGCAGACTCTACAAGAGAGGCGCTCTGCATCGCGGTGTAGCTTGCTGTCCACGTTTCGATAGGGTGTGTTTCTGGATGAGGTATCGAATATATTGCTTCTCCCTACTTATACCTCCCGAGGAGATGACGAATGTAAAATTAGAGAGATTAGAGCGCGCACGGAGGCTTTCCGGCAGTCGTTCTTCCCGCGAACCATACGCGACTGGAACAGAAAAGGGAGGTAATGACAGTGGCACGTAAAATGCCCTCCACCACACACGGTTGGGTGGCTTGCGGAGTATAAATGTAGATGTAGATGTACGAATCCGAATTCGGCTACGCAGCGATGGGTTGTCCGAACTAAACTGAAAATAACCTAGCTTTGTAACGGGAACCTAACGACACTGCGGTGTCGATGTAGCCTTATAGAGCGGTAAACTCCCACCTAACGAGCCGGTGCTGCACGGTATGCTCGCCAGTCTCTTGTCGCCTCGCTGGACGTGAAGACGTGGGGCAGCACGAAATTTGCACCAGCCCGGAATCTGCGCATGGCAGCACGACGTCCCCCGGCAGAACACCAGAATGGTCGCTCCCTCAGCGATCAAGCGTGTGAAGTGGCCTCTAAGACGACCGATCAAAGTGTGTCCACGATCATGCGTCTCTGCACCGGACTCCTCCTTTGCGCCTGCAAACACCAATCAGGCAAAACGTTAATAACATCTGTTGAAAGGTACGACAATGGTAAATAATTCCCCACCGCGGAATAGAAGACCAGTCAGGGTACACCCGCCTCTCAAACTTTGTTGCAGAAATTCCCGCCCTAGGTCAAGGGGCGAGAGGCAAACAAGAGCGTTGTTAATACAACTCAGAATTTCCAACACGCCAAACTAACTCATCAGGAACTCCAGCAGGTCCCGTTCCCACAGCAGTTGGCCTGGCCTTCTTCGAGAACAGTGAGGTATGTCCAGATGTTATCAGGTGGTCGGCCAACCCTTAAGACCGAAAACCCAATGGCAGGGCACCGGACAGTACCGTAAGCCACACCTCCGAGAACCCCGACTTCCTTTGAGTGACACGAGACTCCCTCAAACCTGACTCGTGTGGCTCTGCCATCCGCGTCAGAAAGTGACTTAATCCTCTGAGTGTGAGTGGCGAGCAGACTGTCCCGCTATTCCCAATCTTGTGTGCCTCGGCCGTTCCACAACTCCTGTGGAAACGAACTGCAACGTTCCCATGAATTCCCTTGGCCGAAACGACATAAGTTCATTCGGACAACACCTGCAACTTTTTTTATCACATACAATACTCAGAATCAAGCGCGGTAATCAGAGTTAAATAAAGCTATGAGGATCAAGTGTTCCACATATCTCCAGTCACGACAATGATCAGACAGTGTTAGCTTATTAATTGAAGAATGAAAGCCAGACAGATTGTAACCTTTCAACTTTAATTAACCTCAGAATTAGTTCCTGTACTTTGTCAGAGTTACAGACGTGATGTAATTTTGTTTTGCCATGATGTTTATTAAGAAGTCGTGTGTCACATGAGTAGAATACGACTAAATTAATTCCTACAGGAGAAGTACATTATTTACTCCAAAGATGAAAAGAAATGTACTGAGATCGAGCCCTGAGGCACACCAGTTCCATCTTCATTCACTGAAGAATATCTGTTTTATCCTGATATAAACTGTCACCTGTTGCTTAATCAGGAGTCGATAGCTGCCAATTTTTTAAAAATAATTTAGAGGATATACTCTGCAAGCCAATGTGCAAGAAAATACATTCTTTTATTGGGTAACCTTCGCAAATCTTTCGTTGATAAATGGTGTGACAATAAAATAATTTATTGAATACTTTCCCACACACGATGATTTTCTATGAAGTTTGGTGGGACAGTGATTAAAGCGCAAGAGTCGCATTTGAGAGGAATGGTGTACAAGATCTCTTCCCAATTTATGTGGTTTATCGATTGAGGGGAACGCCTGGATATTTCCTTTGAGAAGGCGAAGGCAAATATCTCTCCCCACCTCTATTCTTTTGTTTTAATGCGTTAATTGTGCAATGGAGATTTCAGAATGGTTGCTATCTACATGGAATAGTTAGTCATTAAATAATATAACAAGGTTTCGCGAAAAGAGCGTTAAGTTCCGAGAGTAAATTTCTAATACGCTCATTTTGGGTTGATGCCGGCAGCGTGGGCCTAGGTTCCTCCCATTTAATACACGATTTTTCCTAACCAGTTCCCTATTTCTAAATGAAAATTACGGTCAGGCAGGGATACCGTGGGATGATAGTTATCGGAAAAAGAATTGTGAAACTCAGAACCTATCATTTAGGCTTTCAATTTTCTCACTTCTTCTACACCTACATCTACACGTCTATGCTGTAAATCACATTTAAGTGCCTGGCAGAGGATTGATCCAACTACCATCGCAATAATTCTCTCTTATTCCATTCTCGAACAGCGTGCAGGAAAAAAGAACATGTATATCTTTCAATGCGACCTCTGACTCCCCTTGTTTTGCTGCGATGATCGTTTCTCCCTATGTAAGTCGGGGTCAACAAAATATTTTCGCATTCAGAAGAGAAAGTTAGTGAAATTTCGTGAGAAGACCCCGCCGCAGCAAGAAACACCTTTGTTTTAATTACGTCCACCCCAAAACCTGTATCATGTCTGTGACACTCTCCCCCTATTTCTTGATAATACAAAACGTCCTGCCCTTCTTCGAACTTTCTAGATGTACTCCTTTAACCCTATCTGGTAAGGATTCCACACCACGCAGCAGTAGTCTAAAAGAGGACGGACAAGCGCAGTGTAGGCAGCCTCTTTAGTAGATCTGTTGCATCTTCTAAGTGTTCTGCCAATAAATCGCAGTCTTTGACTTGACTCCCCCACAACATTTTCTCTGTGTTCTTTCCAATTTAAGTTGTTGGTAACTGTAAATCCTAGGTATTTAGTTGCATTTAAGGCCATTATACTTGATTGATTTCTCGTGTATTCGAAGTTTAATGGATTCCTTTTAACACTCATATGGATGACCTCATACTTTTCATTATTTAGGATCTATTACCAATTTTTTCACTGTACAGATATCTTATTTATAATTAGTTTTGATATTCTCATGACTTTACTGCGCAATAAACGACAGCATCATCTGCAAAGAACCTAAGACGGCGGCTCAGATTGTCTCCTACATCGTTTATATAGATAAGGAACAACGGAGGACCTATAACACTACCTTGGGGAACGCTAAAAATCACTTCTGTTTTAATCAAAGAGTTTCCGTCAGTTGCTACGAACTCTAACATCTCCGACGGGAAATCACGAACCAAGTCGCATAACTGCGACTCTATTCCATAAGCTCACAATTTGATTGCAAGCCACTTATGAGGTACAGTGTCAAAAGCCTTCTGGAAACCTAGAAATAAGTAATCAATTTGAAACCCTTTGCCGATTGCACGCAACACTCCGTACGAGCAGAGAGATAGTAGTGTTTCACAGGAACGATATTTTCGAAATGCGTGTTGACTGCATGTCAATAGACCGTTCTGTTCGAGGTAATTCATAATGTTGGAATACAATATACACTCATGCTCATAAATTAAGGATAATGCTGATGCATGGTGAAACAACGCTCTGGTGGACGGTCTGCGGGTTTAAATCACCTCGGGGTATGACCATGCGGTGCATTTCACCTGCGGTCGTCCCACGGTGACGCTGGCAGCAGTCCACATACGCATGTGCATGTCAGAGTACGGTGCAACGAGTAAGTGTGCAGACGCTTTTAGACGTGCTAATGGTGACTGTGTGTTGGAAATGGCTCAAAGAACACATATTGATGACGTTGTGAGGGGTAGAATACTAGGGCGACTGGAGGCTGGTCAAACACAGCAGGTCGTAGCACGGGCCCTCCATGTGCCGCAAAGTGTGATCTCAAGATTATGGCAACGATTCCAGCAGACAGGAAACGTGCCCAGGCGCTACAGTACGGGACGTCCACAGTGTACAACACCACTAGAAGACAGATATCTCACCATCAGTGCCCGCAGACGGCCACAGAGTACTGCAGGTAGCCTTGCTCGGAACCTTATCGCAGACACTGGAACAGTTGTCTCCAGATACACGGTCTACAGACGACTGAACAGACTTGGTTTATTCGCCCGGAGACCTGCAAGGTGCATTCCAATGACTCCTGGTCACAGAAGAGCCCGTAAAGCCTGGTGTCAAGAACACAGTACATTGTCACTGTGGTCCCAGGTTATGTTCACGGACGAGTCCAGGTATAGTCTGAACAGTGATTCTCGCTGGATTTTCAGCTGGCGTGAACCAGGAACCAGATACCAACCCCTTAATGTCCTTGAAAGGGACCTGCATGGAGGTCGTGGTTTGATGGTGTGGGGTAGGATTATGATTGGTGCATGTACAGCCCTGCATGTCTTTGACGGAGGAACTGTAACGGGTCAGGTGTATCGGACGTCACCCTGCACCAGTATGTCCGCCTTTTCAGGGGTGCAGTGGGTCCCACCTTCCTCCTGATGGATGATAACGCACGGCCCACCGAGCAGCCATCGTGGAGGAGTACCTTGAAACAGAAGATATCAGGTGAACGGAGTGGCCTGCCTGTTCTCCAGACCTAAAACCCATCGAGCACGTCTGGGGTGCTATCGGTTGACGTATCGCTGCACGTCTTCAAACCCGTACTACACTTCAGGAGCTCCGGCAGGCACTGGTGCAAGAATGGGAGGCTATACCCCAGCAGCCGCTCGACCACCTGATCCAGAGTATACCAACCCGTTGTGCGGCCTGTGTACGTGTGCATGGTGATCATATCCCATATTGATGTCGGGGTACATGCGCAGGAAACAGTGGCATTTTATAGCGCATGTGTTTCGGGATGGTTTTCCCAACTTATCACCAATACCGTGGACTTACAGATCTGTGTCGTGTGTGATCCCTATGTGCCTATGCTATTAGCACCAGTTTTGTGTAGTGCCACGTTGTGTGGCACCACATTCTGCAATTATCCTTAATTTATAAGCATGAGTGTATATTCCAAAAGTCCGCTGCATATCAGCATTAATGATCTGGGGCTTTAATTTAATGAATTGCTCCTATTGCCTTTCTTGGATATTTATGTGACCTGTGCAACTTTCCAGTCTTCTGGTACGGATCTTCCGTCGTGGGAGCGGTTGTATATGACTGTTAAGTATGGAGCTGTTGCGTCAGCACACGCTGAAAGGAACCTACCTGTGTACAGTCTACACCGGAAGACTTGCTTTTGTCAAGTGATTTAAGCTGCTTCACTACTCTGAGGATATCTGCTTTAAGTTACTTAAGTTGACAGCTGTTCTTGATTCGAATTCTGGAATATTTACTGCGTCTTCTTTGGTGAAGGAACTCTACTCAGAACTATTCAGTTCTCTAAGCTGTTGGACAAACAACTTGAATTATCTGGAGTAATTTCAAAAACCCTTTGCCGACAGAGGGATTAGATTTACAGATGTGTGATTTACTGTTAAATTTTGACCTTCAGTCTCCCCCTGTTTTCATTTGAAGCTAATCTGAATCAGTCTTTAATCTGTCATTGTTTTACGAATACTACATTCAGTCCAACGTGAATCTTTGCAATGCTTTCACCTTACTTGACATACGAGGGCTGTTCGGAAAGTAAGGTCCGATTGGTCGTGAAATGGAAACCGTAAAGAAAATCAAAATGTTCTATTTGCAGCAGTTCGCTATACCTTCCAGCTACTTCTCTACACAGTCGCCGCTACGATTGAGATATCTGTCGTAACATTGTACCAGCTTTCCAGTACCCTCGTCATAGAAGGCATCCGCCTGTGCTTTTTGCCAATATACTACATTGATCTGCAACTTGTCTGTGCCAAAATGTTGTCTTCATAGGCGACGTTTCATGTGAGCAGAAATGAAAATCAGAGGGGACCAAGTCTGGGCTGTATGGTGGGTGATCAAACATTTCCCATCGAAAACGCGGCAGGAGCCTCCTCATTGCCCCTGCAGGGTGCAGCCAAGAACTGTCACGAAGAAGGAAATGCGTGACAGTTACGTTGTATGGGCTGCATGAAATCAGGCGAAATCTTTCGCAGGCACTCACACTTGGCGGGAGACGCTACTTTCTAGATATTTTTACGTGGTCGTTTGCTCTCAGAACTGAAAAGAGTGAAGTGACATGATCGACTGGCATACCAGAAAAACTGTCCAACACACGTGTGCTGAGCTTCAAGGGGTTTTTCGCAGTGGTTTCCATTTCGTGACCTACTTTCCGACTAGCCTTCATACATTATCCAGGGCATGGCGTGCTTTAAACTTGGTCAAAAGCTCTTCTGAGTGTACTGTGGCAGAACAAAATATTCTTCATTGCAGATGGAGCACTAACATAAGTCAACAAAGGAGCGGCAGATTATTAGCTCTGATACTGCCTGCTGGAATCACTCAGCATATATCTGAACCCATATAAACCCTTAAGATAACTGGATTAAAGATCTGATTGTGCTGGACACAGAATGTGCCTAGAATGTTTTGTAGTTCGTGATCTTGTAGCTTAATTACGTTTGTGCCTACCGACACAATCAACACAGACATATTCGTCACTTTCTGTGTTTCAGTTCATCGGTGCGGCTAAATTTAAAGGTCCCATGATAAAGTCAGCCAACTGCAACACAAACCACGGTGGAAAGACGTATGTGTACACGCTAAATCATGTGGGCCATTTCCCCAATCAAGGTAAGGGTTTTTTTCACAAGTAGATCACACATTTTCGTCATAGTTTCAGACTTTCACATGATACCTCACACTCATATTCCGCACACTGATCAAGTTTAACACAGTTCTGGATAAACTCTGTGTTTCAGCTGTCGAACATGGTATGGATGTGCTGTACCTTTCACCCAGGTCGGACTTCAGGCTGTCTGAAGAAGATGAAAAGGTTTCGAGGAGGCTCGTTCATCTGCACGCGAACTTCATCATGTATGGGTAAGTTTTTTTATGAAAACCAACCTTGCTTGATTTTAAGACCTTTAATCGAATTACTAGTTTCGACAGAAACCTGCTCTCATCTTCAGATTAGCATTACATTGTATAAAATGAAAACAGGCGATCTTCACAAGAAACAACCATCTTTTGGGATGATCCAAATGTTATAAAAACCTCCAATTTTTTTCTTTATTGTTATTTCACTACCCAAAATGGGGCAGGCTGGCAGCGGCACAATACACCACTCTTCAGCCAAGAGAGTTACAGACAAACATAGTCAAATGAGAAAGGAACACATAACATAGAATGGTATAAATTGGTGAATAAACAAGAACAAAAATAGATGAGTATAATAGTAGATTTAAAAACAACATAGATGAGAGCCACATACACATGCGGAGAATGAGCACTGTGAGTCGACACGAAAACAAAGAAACACCACAGTGGGAACAAAAATGACTGATTCTGGCGACGCTGTCAGTGCTGGTGGAATGTAGCACTGTACACGGCACTTGAGAAACACTGACACCATAACGAAAATGTTAAAAATCACTGCACCGAAGGAGATCTACCACCAGGTGAAGGGTAGGAGGGAATAAGAGAAAGAAAGGGGGAGAGACAGTAGGGGAAACCAGGAGGGGGGCGGTGTAGGGGAGAAGGAAGGAGCCAGAAGCCTGGGGGGGGGGCGGGTGAAAAGGAGAAAGAAGGTGGTCAGCAGCTGGTGGAATGTAGCACTGTACACGGCACTTGAGAAACACTGACACCATAACGAAAATGTTAAAAATCACTGCACCGAAGGAGATCTACCACCAGGTGAAGGGTAGGAGGGAATAAGAGAAGGAAAGGGGGAGAGACAGTAGGGGAAACCAGGAGGGGGGCGGTGTAGGGGAGAAGGAAGGAGCCAGAAGCCTGGGGGGGGGGGGGCGGGTGAAAAGGAGAAAGAAGGTGGTCAGCAGGGGAAAATGAGGAAGAAGAGAAGGGGGAGAGGGAGGGAGAGAGGGAGCCCTGAGGAGGGGGGGAAGAAGCAGGGATTACAGCTTTTGTAGGAGGAGTAGATTGAAGGCACAAAGACATGATCTTGGAGGGGGAGTTGGGGGAAGCCACCTTGGGTGAGGGTATGGAGCGTGTGGAGATGGAGACTAGACGGGACACTGGTACAGGCGCGGCAGTGGGCTAGGGAGGGAATAGATGGGGGAAACCAAAGGATGGGGGAATCCAGTTTGCGTGAGACGTATAGGATCTGTATTCATTCAAGGAACAGGAGGAGATGGGGGAAGGGAATCAGATCATAAAGGATCTGCGTGGGGGACGGGAAAAGGATTCGATAAGCAAGGCGCAGTGCATGGTGCTCAAGGATTTGGAGGGATTTGTAGTAGGTGGGGGAGGAGGGGGGGCGGAGATCAAAGTGGGGTGGACATAACAAATACAGCATACCTTTGCATATATGTTCACATAAATGTGCCGTTGACAGTTTGAGAACAAAGTGTAAATACATTAAAACCTCCATATGGTTTGTCGTTTAGAAAACAGAATGCTCCCAAATAGGATGTGAAATGAATAGAAGGTAAAAGTAGAACATCCATAACACCAATAGGGTTAAAACTAAAAGCCATGTCGACGACCTCACGTGGACAAAACTGAGGTGCTGCAGAGCCCATGTAACTTGCCATGTAGAAGTCAGGTGACACCATCGTATTAACCGAAAATATATTGAAATGTTTTTAAATCACTCTCATGAAAATGTTTACATAATTTAGAAAGCACATTATAAGAATCAAAAAGGTAAATCTTTATGCCTGATTCATATACAAAGATATGGCGCATTTCACCAATATAAATTACATGTATGGAAAAACGTAATGGTAACAAACATTCGTAATTCTCTTAGACTGTCATTACGTACTACAAGGCTCTCATTACACCACAGCAGCCGATGAGCTCGCCCACTGTAGATGACGATATTTTTATTTACATCCTAAACACATGATTCAGTGAGCCATCCAAGCCTAGTCAAACAAAAATAAATCCAATAACCAAGGCGAGGGAGCAGTTGTATCTTGCGCAGATTACCGATTACCGACTTTCGTTTTATACAGTTTAATGCCACACTGAGGATGAAAGCACGATTCTGTCGAAATTAGTAATTGGAATTAAGGTCTTAAAATCAAGAGATTTTTGGCTGTCATATATCACACACCTTGCCCTCTCGAGCTGAGATATTCGCATCTTTGCCTGTTCCTTCAACTGTTAACTCATATTTGTTTTCCCTTATAATGCCCGTCGACTCCGAACGCCTGAACGTCATGTATCAATCCGTATCTCTAATCTAACACATGATCAATGATCAACTCGATTGTTCTATATGACGTTGTAATAATAAGTGTAATAAATCACACTTATAAAATCCTTTGGAGTAAACTTACACAATCTTCTATTTTATTCTGGGTACACCAACAGAGCTTGTTCAAAATTACAGGACTTCCTTTCCACAAGTTCCTATAGTCCATAAGTAAGCTAAGTGACCAAATGGTTCCGTATCTGAAGTTAACAAACCAGTTACTCAACAAGCGAAATAAACATGCATGAACGCCCCCTCGCCCCCCCCCCCCCCCCCACACACACACAGACGAACTGTTCAGATAGATTTTAATGCCTACTTTTAACGAGAATTCTATTAAGTTTATAAATTCACTGTTATCGAGAGTACCATTACATTCTAAGAGAAGTTCTTGTTTCTTGTAAACAGCTTCGTATGTAGCCAGCGTAATTTGTTTCGTGTTTATGTCGGCTTAAGTAAAATGTGACTGATTTCCTGAATCAGCGTGGTGATGTTACGACATGGATTCTGTGGAGGTGTTGCCGATAGCGGCTATCGTTCGGTCTACTGATACTCATTGTGAACAGCCTATTGTTCCATTAGCCAGTGGAGTTACGTTCCGTATTCAACTTTGTGGCAGACCATTTGCATTCCATGTACATGGTTGGATTTGCCTGTAACAGGCGCTCTTATACAGATCTCCGATCTCCCACTCCTTACTCCATTTGCTTCTGCTATGTAGCTGTTTGCAGCAATAAGATCTCCAACTGGAGGTCACATGTCTTGTATTTCATTCTTTCTTGTCTTCTTTGGCAGTTTGTCTTCCTTGTCTCTCCCCACAATTCCACTACGGCCTTTGGCGCATACAACTGATGCAATTTCTTGGCAGATTAAAACTGTGTACCTAATCGGAACTAAAACCTGAGACCTTTGCCTTTTGCGGCCAAGTGAACTATCGACGGAGCTATCCAATCACGAGTCACGAGCCGACCTACTTTTACTTACGCTAAGACTCCCTTTCCTATCAAGCATACAAATTATACTTCTGTAGTGTTTCTTCGTAATTCTGATACGGGAGCAGCTATTTGACATGGTAAATAGCAGATTGCTTTGTCTTTACAATTGATGTTAATTTTTCCACCGGAGAGAGTCCGTTATCATTACGTAATGGTCAACTTGGATTGTCATATAACGTATCTTACAGCTTTTTAATGCTCTTTCAATGGCTAAAAATTCCTCTGTGTAAACAGACATTTCTTTCGGTATACGGAACAGTTCGCTCTTTTTATTTTTGTAGCCTACATAAGCACAGCCAACGCAGTCATTATGCACTGAAGAGCCAAAGAAACTGGTACATCTGCCTAACATGTTGTAGGGCCCCCGCGATCAGGCAGAAGTGCCACAACACGACGTGGCATGGACTCTACCAATGTCTGAAGTAGTGCTGGAGGGAACTGACATCATGAATCCTGCAGGAATTCTTAAGAGTACGACGGGGTAGAAATCTCTTCTGAGCAGCACGTTGCAAGGCATTCCAGATACGCTCAATAATGTTCATGTCTGGGGAGTTTGGTGTCCAGCGGAAGTGTTTAAACTCAGAAGAGTGTTCCTGGAGCCGCTCTGTAGCTTTTCTGGGCGTATGGGCTGTCGCATTGTCTTGCTGGAATCGGCCAAGTCCGTTGGAATGCATAATGGACATGAATGGCTGCAGGTGATCAGACAGGATCATTATGCACGTGTCACCTATCAGAGTCGTATGTTGACTAGGGTCCATGGATTCATGAGGTTCAATTCCGCTCGATTCTATTTGAAACGAGACTCGTCCGACCAGGCAACATGTTTGCAGTTATCAACAAGCCAATGTCGGTGTTGACGGGCCAAGGCGAGGCGTAAAGCTTTGTGTTGTGCAATCATCAAGAGTACACGAGTGGGTATTCGGCTCTGAAAGCCCACATCGAAGATGTTTCGTTGAATGGTTCGCACGCTGACACTTGTTGATGGCCCAGCATTGAAATCTGCAGCAATTTGCAACAAGGAACATAGCGATGCTTTCCGGCTTAATAATTTCGAAAAGTCAGCTGTAGCCACACATATTTGGGAAACGGGACACCCCATGTTGGGAATAGATCAGGGTCTCGTTATTTTACATAGGCAGGACAAAGGCAAAAAGCTGGATCTAATAGAACAGCTGGAAATTACGATACATAGAGTGGATAATCAAAACACACTGAATGAACAGCTAACTGGTGATACAAATAACTTTTTCAAACATTTCACTGGTTTCTTTTAGTAAATACATTTTTAGCAATTGGCGGGATACCATCATTCCATGAGGTTCTTGGAACATGTATACGTTACTTGTTTGTATAGACATCTCTGTGACTTCCTTGTTTACTTGCGCGTGAGCTCACTCGCGTTTCAGTGTCGTGTTTAGCTACGTGATGTGTGGTATCAACGAAGACGCACGGGCGGTTTACGACGATAGAGGAGAGAGCCATGTGGTTAGATGTTGAACACCATAGGCGACAACATGTCGGAGTTTTTATATTTTGACGACTATGTGGAGATGCACCTTGGAAGACACGGCTGCAACAAGGGAAGTAGCCACGATGTTTTAATTTTATTATCAGTTTTATAGTTCCTGGTGCATGTTTCATTTTAGTGCGTTTTAACAGGTTCTTTTACTTTTTATTATTCTGATGATGGAAGCTTGACTTCCGAAACGCGTCAATCTTAGTGTTTTACACTATAAACAAGTGGTCGAGCCGATATAATTTTAACATCTTCAAAACAAGTTGATTATCCGGTAAAAACAAGCTACCATTCATTGTGAGAACAAAAAACATAAAAAACACATGTGAGAAAAAATTAAAATGTGACTTACTGTCAGCCGCCTATAAAGTATAAAAGAAAATTTACAAGCTAGTTATTTTAGCAGACTTTTTCCCGAACAAGAATGTCTTCAAATTAAGCAAATATGCAGACGAAATATATTGTGGTACTAGTAAAGGCGTGTACCCGCTGGTATTTTTTCTCGTAGTTTCAGTTACTTTCAAGAGCAAAGCAAGAATTTACCTTTCTGGCAGAGAACTGTAATTTTTCGCAAAAATTAGAGCATACTTCACACAACCAGCACATTTACTTAGCAGTGAGGGAGCTTCCTCTCAAGACTTTTCTGTGATAAATACCACTATGTAAATCACTAGTATGTAGTTTACAGGTTCAAACTTTTAGAGAAAGAAAATACAGCAACAGTTGTAATTTTTAGCACAAATTAGAACGCACTTTACACAACCAGTATATTTATTTAGCATCTGGTGAGATTCGTAAGTACTTTTCGTACTACATACCGCAATGTAAGTAACGAGTACGAAGTGGGCAGCTTGTTTTTTTTTTTTTTTTTTTTTTTTAAACAATAGTTTCCAGATTTGCAGTGAACGAATCAGCTGAACATATAAAAAGCTTCTGCTTTAATTCGTCTGCTGTAATGGCTACCGCAATCACGACGATACCTTCGAGAAAGTCAAAGCAGGAAGGAGCACAGCCCAGGTCGGGTAGACTTCACATTACTGTTTGTACGGATCCAAAGCTTGGGCCTCGTATTTTGCAGTCGTTACGTGACTAGAGGACTTTCGACTTTACCGAGCGCGTGTGAACGACCCCCGTGTGAACTGCGTGCATTCATGTACTTAGTATTGTGTGTGCCCCAGTATGCTGTTTAAAGCAATGGCGCAATGTAGATGTATCACAGACAAGTCACTCTTACCATTAAATGTCAGTTCACAACGCAACAACGATACAAGGCCTGAAGAAACATTACGATAATGAAGACTTGAGATAAGTCGTATGATGGAGCCTCATTGTAATGGATATCGTCATGGTTTCTGCAGTAAAAGGGTATGGGTTCGCATCCCGCTACATGCTAATATTTTTTTTCATCTTAGCGTTGCTAACACAGTCTTGGAGTTTGTTACGAATGTAATATAAGTATGTTCCGATTAAACATTTCCGTCTGATTAGAGAACGAAAGATGAAATAAATATTTGGGTGCTGATTTCCGACTGAGTGTTTGTTCCAGAAATGGTTCAAATGGCTCTGAGCACTATGGGACTCAACATCTTAGGTCATAAGTCCCCTAGAACTTAGAACTACTTAAACCTAACTAACCTAAGGACACCACACACACCCATGCCCGAGGCAGGATTCGAACCTGCGACCGTAGCAGTCCCGCGGTTCCGGACTGCAGCGCCAGAACCGCTAGACCACCGCGGCCGGCCTGAGTGTTTGTTTAGGCAGGAACATAAGAGGACAGGCTTACGTCGCTACATGTGAAACGAACAGAAAAAAAATCATTTTCTTTTTCGTCACAGATACTTAGCTGTTTATTTCCGAATACGTGTCGATTTCCGACTGTGCGGTCAGGGAGGAACCTAAGAGGACAGCTTAGATTGCTGAAAACGAAACGACGAACAATAACATTCATACTCTTCCTTGTCACAAATACACTATGTGATCAAAAGTATCCGGACACCTGGCTGAAAATGACTTACAAGTTCGTGGCGCCCTCCATCGGTAGTGCTGGAATTCAGTATCGTGTTGGCCCACCCTTAGCCTTGATGGTAGCTTCCACTCTCGCAGGCATACGTTCAATCAGATACTGAAAGGTTTCTTGGGGAATGGCAGCCCATTCTTCACGGAGTGATGCACTGAGGAGAGGTATCGATGCCAGTGGTTGAGGCCTGGCACGAAGTCGGCATACCAAATCATCCCAAAACGTGTTCTGTAGGATTCAGGTCAGTACTCTGTGCGGGCAAGTCCATTACAGGGATGTTATTGTCGTGTAACCACTCCGCCACAGGCCGTGCATTATGAACAATTGCTCGATCGTGTTGAAAGACGCAATCGCCATCCCCGAATTGCTCTTCAACAGTGGAAAGCAAGAAGGTGCTTAAAACATCAATGTAGGCCTGTGTTATGATAGTGCCACGCAAAACAACAAGGGATGCAAGCCCTCTCCATGACGACCACAGAATAACACCACCGCCTCCGAATTTTACTGTTGGCAGTAAACACGCTGGAAGATGACGTTCACCGGGCATTCCCCATACCTACATCCTGCCATCGGATCGCCACATTGTTTACCGTGATTCGTCATTCCACACAACGTTTTTCCACTGCTCAATCGTCCAATGTTTACGCTCCTTACACCAAGCGAGGCGCCATTTGGCATTTACCGGCGTGACGTGGGCTGATGAGCAGCCGCTCGACCATGAAATCCAAGTTTTCTCACCTCCCGCCTAACTGTCATAGTACTTGCAGTGGATCCTTATGCAGTTTGGAATTCCTGTGTGATGGTTTGGATAGATGTCTGCCTATCACACATTAGACCCTTTTCAACTGTCGGCCTGTACGCTTTTGTGCTGTACGTGTCCCTTCACGTTTCCAGTTCACTACCACATCGGAAACAGTGGATCTAGGGATGTTTAGGAGTGTGGAAATCTCGCGTACACGCGTATGACACAAGTGACACCCAATCACCTGACCACTTTCGAAGTCCGTGAGTTCCGCGGAGCGCCCCATTCTGCTCTCTCACGATGTCTAATGACTACTGAGGTCGCTGATATGAAGTACCTGGCAGTACAACGCACCAAAAAAATGGTTCAAATGGCTCTGAGCACTATGGGACTCAACTGCTGAGGTCATTAGTCCCCTAGAACTTAGAACTAGTTAAACCTAACTAACCTAAGGACATCACAAACATCCATGCCCGAGGCAGGATTCGAACCTGCGACCGTAGCGGTCTTGCGGTTCCAGACTGCAGCGCCTTTAACCGCACGGCCACTTCGGCCGGCCTACAACGCACCCAGTATGATAAACGTATCCTTTTGGGGTGTCTGGATATTTTTGATCACATAGTATTTTTGATCACGTCGCGAAATCACCAACACATTCCTACAAAGAGTTCTCGTTACAGCTGTGAGATTCTCACGCCCGTAAACATCAACTCAGCGCTATAGCGATCGACAAATAGTCTCGTATCTGGTCTCGTTCACGGCGCCACTAGGTCACGATTACGTCACTTTCTGCAAAAAAGTAGTGTGGAACGTACATGAGCCTCGCAGTCACAGTACCTCCCGTACAGTATACACAAGCAAAGGTACGTTGTTAATTGCGAGTTGTGACTAACCACACAGTAACATCTACGGTGATAAATCGCATGGGCTTGTTTATAAATAACTTTCTGGTAATAGATACGATTTTCTTTTATTTACGTTTTACACGGTGCGTTTCGGGATATGATTCTCATTTTCAAATGTGTGTTTCTATGTTTTCGCAATGTTTTCGATGTGTGGGGTCCTGCTTTGTTTTGTTGATTTTACTGCAATATATAAAAAACGCGCAATTTTTCGTTAGGTATTGATGTATATATGTAGTTAAACTAAAAATTGAGCGGTTTTTATGTATTGCAATAAAGTCAACACAGCAAAGCAGAGCGTCAAACATCGAAAACATTACAAAAAAATGGTACAGTACAGAGTAATACACACCTGAAAATAGATTAGATTAGATTAGTACTTGTTCCATAGATCATGAATACGACACTTCGTAATGATGTGGAACGTGTCAGGTTAGTAAATGGTGCCTATACAAGATATTACATTAGACAAAATATTACATGACACTCAATAATTTTCTTTTTTTTCTTTTTTTGTGGAGGCTGGGAAATTACCCACTTCCTATATCCAAAAATTCATCTAATGAGTAGGAGTTGCCATTAATAAATTCTTTTAATTTCCTTTTAAGTGCTATATGGCTATCTGTCAGACTTTTGATGCTATTAGGTAAGTGACCAAAGACTTTTGTGGCAGCATAATTTACCCCCTTCTGAGCCAAAGTTAGATTTAACCTTGAGTAGTGAAGAGGAGGAGATTAGTGTTTAACGTCCCGTCGACAACGAGGTCATTAGAGACGGAGTGCAAGCTCGGGTGAGGGAAGGATGGGGAAGGAAATCGGCCGTGCCCTTTCAAAGGAACCATCCCGGCATTTGCCTGAAGCGATTTAGGGAAATCACGGAAAACCTAAATCAGGATGGCCGGAGACGGGATTGAACCGTCGTCCTCCCGAATGCGAGTCCAGTGTGCTAACCACTGCGCCACCTCGCTCGGTTTGAGTAGTGAAGATCATCCTTTCTCCTAGTGTTGTAGCCATGTACACTGCTATTACTTTTGAATTCGTTCGGATTGTTAATAACAAATATCATAAGTGAATATATATATTGTGGGGCTACAGTGAAGATTTCTAGCTTTTTAAATAATTGTCTGCAGGATGATCTTGGATGAGCTCCAGCAATTATTCTGATTACACGCTTTTGTGCAATGAACACTCTTTTACTCAATGATGAGTTACCCCAGAATATGATGCCATCCCAAAGCAGAGAATGAAAATAGGCGTGGTAAACTAATTTACTCAGATGTATACCGCCAAAATTTGCAATGACCCTAATAGTATAAGTAGCTGAACTCAAACGTTTCAGCAGATCCTCAGTGTGTTTTTTCCAGTTCAACCCCTCATCAATGCATACACCTAGAAATTTTGAATATTCTACCTTAGCTACCGATTTCTGATCGAAGTCTACATTTATTAATGGGGTCATTCCATTTACTGTGTGGAATTGTATATACTGTGTTTTGTCAAAGTTTAATGAGAGCCCATTTGCAGAGAGCCACTTAATGATTTTCTGAAAAACATCGTTTACAATTTCACCAGTTAATTTTTGTCTGTTGGGTGTGATAGCTATGCTTGTATCATCGGCAAAAAGTACCAGCTTTGCATCTTCGTGAATATAGAATGGCAAGTCATTAATATATATTAAGAACAGCAGAGGACCCAAGACCGAACCTTGCGGCACCCCACTCTTGATTGTTCCCCACTTTGAGAAATCACCAGTTTTTTGCATATTACGTGAACTGTTTATTTCACTGAGCATCATTTCCCGAAACGCGTCGTGTAAAACATAAATAAAACACAAACCCATGGTTTTCACAGTTGCAGGCTTTCAAGAAAACAATTCACAATGGTCAGAATCAAATAAATCGCATTTCAACGGTGGTAGGGTACGGAGGGATACAACTTCAGAATTCGTGAACTGCGATTTTAAACTGTGAAAATCGCAACTAGGAATCACAGTGACCGGAAGGTAGCATTCACATAGTGGAAAGTGACAATTTGGCCCATCCCCACTGCGCAGGGACCCGACGCCGAACACGAGCCGGGTGGACGGTGTGCCGCAGTGGCCGCCGTACGAACCACGGGGCGGTCCCTACCTGCGCGTCGACTGGCCGTTCCGCGTGCAGCGCGACTTCGAGGCGCGCGAGTTCAACGTGACTCGCGCCGAGGGCATCGGCAGGTCCGGCAGCCGCCGCGCCGGCGCCACCGTCGCCGTGCTCCTGCTGTGCGGGGTGCTGCGGCAGCTCCTCTCGCGGTGACCGACGCAACGCAGACAATGGGGCGGCTCTGCTGCCCGCCACCATTCGCAAGTCTCGCAGTGTCTGGTGACGGAGATCCACAGCAGCGAGTGACGTGAAGGCTCAGTCAGCAGTGGCGTCGTGAGCTATAGTTAGCGCCAGAGAGCTCAGTACTAAACTGGAAAGACTACTCCACGGGGAGATGCCATTACGCACGACGTCAACGTGCATCCTTCCACACCTACAAAACCTAGATCCTACCTATGCCAATGTTGCACAGATGTCCACTCCACCAAAGCTATGTCACTCCATCCAAATCATTAAACACGACAGACTCCACCTCACTTTCCTCATCCCTTTACCTTTTCCGTGAGTCCATTTACCATCTCACTGAATTCCCACTCTCCTCACATTGAACACTGACTACTACTATCTGCAAACTTATCTCTAACAACTGTATTGAGTAGCCTATAATTTCCAATCCCAATACGCTGTCACTCCCGTGCCAAAAATTTGAGTCGACTACCTCTCCTAGAGAATGACCGAGTGAGATAGCACAGCGATAAAACACAGGACTCGTATGCGGGGGAACGGCAGTTTGTTCCCTCATCTAACATCCAGATTTAGGTTTTGCATGATTTCCCTAAAGCACTTAAAGCGAAAGGCAGGATGGTTCCTTTGACAGGGCAGTGCTGATATCCTTAGTCTGAGCTTGCATTCCACCTCTTATTACCTCATTCTTGACAGGACTTCAAGTCATAATCTCTTCCCAGACAATGAAACTCACTCCAGTAGTTATCCATCCTACTAACTAAAACTCTTTCCCTCCTACAGCATACACCCAGCTCTTCACCCCCCCCCCCCCTCTTCCTCCCAGGTGTAGCTTCCCCTTCACTCACCATCTTTCCCTATCCCTTCCTGCTCATACTGTGGGACAGTCCACACACCAACTCCTACTCCCTTTCTGTCTCCCCACCATCCACTCGAACACCTATTCACATCTCTGTCCACCTGATTCCTCTACTTATACCCACATCTTAAAACACTACAGAACACCTTACATTCCCATCCATTAAACACATTTCTCCAGTGCAGCTCCTTCATTTTTAGTGAAAGCACAGTGCTTCTTTTTAAGATCAAGAGCAGTCTGCCAAGTCTTTAAATATCTTTTCATTGTATCTCATAGTTTTTTAATATAAAGCAAAAATTGGGAAAGTTTACAGTGAAATTCATGCATGAACCACTATCCAAATTCTTCTTTAATTAATTTTAAAAACATTTGTAAATATTTCACCTGTGTATTATACTGTTTCTTCTTTATATGTTTTTAAACTTTTTGGTTGGAGAGAGGCATGATGGCAGTGAATTTGATAACAATAAGCCAAAAAGCCATGACTTCACAACTGCCAAGATGGGTCTAGACAAGTTGTTGAATTCTGTTGACAGACGTGAGAAATGCAATAACTATTTACTGATACTATGCAACAATGTCCCTGTTTAATTTCTAGTTCACTGTTAATATTGATTTGTATCTGCCAGTTCTCCTCTGCAAGATCAGTTTCACAACTGTTATGTTCCATTGTCAGATGTAATTTTCATTATATTGCTGAAGATCTACTGTAATCACCTCCTCAGAAATCTTACTTCTGTACAAGAGAGGTTAGCTTCCACTTTACATATCGGAGCCACGAGACAGCATATCAATACCAAATGGGGGAAGCAGTAACATCATAACTTTTTCATATGATTATTTCACCAAAGGATTTGTGAAGATTCAATAAATCATTTTAATGTGGCCACTTTTGGATCCTGATAGTCTTTTCTGATGGAAACATTTCTCTCTCTATGCCTACAAAAAATATCTTTATATGTCATTAGGCAACATAACTACTTAATCATTGATTATTTTTCAGTGCCTACTTTATACGTAATCCTAAATAATCAACCTAAATAATAAATCAAACTAGTTGCAAACAATGAAAAATGCTTTGATGTTAATACAATAACAGATCCAAAGGTCTTAGGTTCAGTCCTCAGTTATTCCTACAATTTTTACTCGTAACATACCATTTCCTTCATCTTTGGCAGTATTTTTAATGCAAAAAATGCCTAGTTGTAGTGTCGTTCGGAGACCATGTTAAGCTGTAGATCCCTCTGTAACTGGTTGGGTCAATCTGTTCTTAGGTCAGAGGCAGACAATGGTGCATAACCACCAGTAGGAACATGCCTAATAAAGTACTGTGGTGTTAAAACCACACTTTGGTTGATAAGAGCTGGGGACAGGTTGAGAAGGACAAAGGAGGGGATGGACAGTGTGAGGCACAGGACAAACAAAAGGAGGGAGGGCTGGGAGATGCATTAGGAAGGTGAAAGGTGTAGATGGGTAGTGAGCAGGTGGAAAAGAAGTGGAGGAGAGGTGCTGATGGAAAGAGAGAGGGACAGAAGGATATGATCAGAAGGAGGGAGGAGAAAGATATGGTCAGAGAGGGAGAGGGAGAGAGAGAAAGAATGTAGGAAATACACACAGAGAGAGAGAGAGAGAGAGAGAGAGAGAGAGAGAGAGAGAGAGAGAGAGAGAGAAACACATTTTCTTCCTGTTTCTCTGTCTCTTTTTCTTTTTTCATTGCAAAACATAACCAATTACAACTCTGTGTCAAACATTGGCAAATGTAATTACCTAGTCTGACTGATTTTCTGTTGCAAATGGTCGACAAAACTGAATAAACTAGCTGCATCATCATATTTCAGCAGCTATGAATTAACTGTTGGTTATTGTACGTAAGTAGCTCTATTTTACAAAATGATCATTACAAATTATGTCATATGTATTTTGATGGTCTCCAGTATTTCCTGAGTACAGCATGAAAATGGTTTTTAATTCTTGGTGCAAATGAGGATTTCTAAAAATATTTTACATTTCATAGTAGCATTATTTGTTTTTCTCAAAGATAATTTTCTAGCAGTTATATAGCATATGGAACTTCATTGTAGACATAAATATCACTTACTGTTGTCTGTTGATTACTGTATCTATATGTTACACCTCTTGACTTTTTATATCAAATTTAAGAGAAACAATCATTTGAAAGTTGTTAACACAAACACTGCTAACAACTCCAAAATGGTCCTCACCAGTATGACGCATCCTTAACCTTTTTTTTCTGGAAGATTACACCTGTGATTTCTCTCTCCAGTTTATATTGAGTTAACTGGTTTCCACAACTGAGCTAAAAATTCTAGAGACTCGGTTTTCAATATGGCATCAACTGGAAATATGTTGTCTGCCGTTACAGTGTGTTAACTTTAAATTGATCTGTCAGCTTCCTAGTCCTGAACTGGTAGAAATTGACAGAAGTTGGAAGTGTTTGGCTGGTAGTCAGCTATTTTTGGTTGTAGCCAATGTTAGGTAGCTGACAGTACTGGGTGAGATATCCATTGTTGTCTGCTTGTTAATTAGTTGTACCTCACACTGTTTCCTTCCCTTGTGATAAGTGTACATAACTGTTGAAGTTACGATCTTATTAAACATGTTGATATGTAAGACAATTTCACTTTTGATTACAAATAATAATTAAGCAATTTTTACCTTGTTCTCTGACTACTTCTTTCACGGAAGCATAAATGACAGGTAGGGATACTAACATCAACAGAGGCAGGCATGGCTCATTCTCCCCTCATTGCAGTGTATACAGGAGCAGGGCTTCTTTTCCTCCACTTTCCACTACCCCCTCAGGCAATCAATTACTTTAACAGTTAATGCCATATACTTTATAGAAGTAAAGCTGCACTAAGGACTAAATAGGAAGAATATAAATAAAAAATTTAGTGTTCAAAAATGGATGGCATGCACAAACAACATGTGAATGTTAAACACTATTATCAACAATGTTGTTAATTATTCTGTGCCAAATAAGGAGCTACTGGTATCATGTTTTATGCAAATTTATAAAAACAGAACTCCATTCATTAATTTTGTCTTTAAGTACTGAATAATAAGTACAGAAGGTGTTTAGATTTTCATGTCCCAATAAGATGGTAAGTCCAATCAAAATTATTGTGCACCTAGCCTACAGAAAGTTGTCTTCATACTCCGTTTATGAGCAGATTGAAATGCTGTTATCAGAACTTAGATATTCTCCCAGCAGTGTACAACATGATCTCAGTCACTGTAGTTCTTTAATTTTCTCCTCTTTTTAAAAACAAGAGACTGGGACACTACAAACAGTCTTTGTTATAGGCCAGTGAATTGTGCTTATTTAACTGAAATGTAATTTATATAGGAGCATGTCTTATCCACAGGGCAATGCACAAATTGATTGTAATGAGCCCGTAAGAGGAATGACAAGTCAGCAAGTTTGTAAATAAAAGGTCAGAAGAGAATGTCATGTTTCTGTTACCATAACATAAAGCCCATCATTTTGTTGTCATGTTTACTACAATGTTTTTGTACAACATAAAATGTTTACATTTCTATGTACTGGTTGTGAATGCAGCAATAATAAATTAAATCCAGAATGAGATTTTCACTCTGCAGTGGAGTGTGCGCTGATATGAAACTTCCTGGCAGATTAAAACTGTGTGCCGGACCGAGAAGGTAGGAGACAAGGTACTGGCAGAAGTAAAGCTGTGAGGACGGGGCGTGAGTCGTGCTTGGGTAGCTCAGTTGGTAGAGCACTTGCCCGTGAAAGGCAGAGGTCCCGAGTTCGAGTCTCGGTCCGGCACACAGTTTTAATCTGCCAGGAAGTTTCAATAAATTAAATGTTTGTCCAACTTGTAGTGACTGGAATTTTATCACTCAGTCGTAATGCAGTGTTACAGCGACTGTGGCTGTCATCATGTCAGTCATGCCTGAGATAACAAGAATGAAGTATGCTAAGAGTGTCACTCAGCTGCTGTCCGATGACAACATAGGCATTCATCTTAATCACCTACTTGCAGTGGATGGTGTCTAGCTGTTGATGTATTTCATAACAGGGATGGTTGGGGGTGGGGGCAAGACTTGGGGGTATGGAGTATTTTTAATATCTTGGAAGACAAATGGCAACTTGGAAGTAGCCACAAAAAAAGTTGAAAACTGTGTAATAGCGACTTTTAAATCATTTTCTTGGAAAAAAAATACCCTGACAACCCTAATTTTTTTTCCTTTTCCTGAGAATTTGGTGGCAGGGGGAAGGGGAGGGGGAGGCGGAGGCAGAGTGGAGAGCACAGACACCCCTCACCCCTGATGCCTGATATGGCTCCTCAATGTGATTGAACAAGAGCAGCTACTGTATGTGCTACAAACTATCAGTCATCTGTCATGTTACCTGATTGCTATTTGGTGCATAAACATTGTGGCTTCCGAGGTCATGGATAGACAACTGTGTTCTAAGGTGGCGGTAACTTTAAGCTGGCAGTTACTTCCATGCTGCAGCAACTACTCAAAGAGACATGTCCTACATCTTTGTCTTCAAGGCACTGAGATCTGGAGATCAGATCTGAGCTCCTGTTCCTTAGGCACCACCTCGCAGTGGTAGGCGGAGAAGTGCCTGAGGCCAACATAATTTAGAGAGAAGCGTTAACAGTTTTTGCGGCCCCATACCAGCAATGCAGCTCGGCCTTTGAGGCTTACGTTACCAAGCCTATTTGGGTACCAATTCCTTGAATGATGTGGACAGTTGATGTTCTTACATACTGATGCGCTTCCTGGACAGTTTGAAAATAATGGCTCCAACATTAAGAAAATTTGTTATGAGCAATTTTAATATTAATTGAATTGTGAATGGGAAAACTATTTGGCCCCCTCCAGCCAATTGTCCATCATGCAGTCATGACATCAGTGGTGTTTGTTGGCCAGGGAAAATTAGTTTCTATAAGTCAACTTTTAGTGGCACAGCCAAAAGTGATGTCTCTCAAGTTACAACACCACAATGTGGATGATTGCACATACAGATTTAGTGATTTCACTAAAAACAGAATCACTTTAGTTACATGTGCAAGCTCAGCTTTATTGGGAGCATGCCAGTTTCATACACTACTTCAACTGTGCACTAATTACACATGTGGATCCAGGATTAAGTTTGAGGGTGTATATTTGGTGGGTGGGGTCATAGTTTGTTTCTGTCTTGCTGCCAACCCCCGACCTCTCTGCTCCCCACTGCCACTTTTAATGTGCCACAGATATGTGCAATTTTAGTAATAACAGCAATAAAATACATAAAATGTTTTATTATGATGACAATAAATTGTTCAGTTAGAATAAGATACATTAATGTACAGTAATAGTAATAGTAATAGTAATAATAATAATAATAATAATTAAAGAATAGGCCTCCGGTATGTTCTGCCAGTCGTAAAAGGCGACGAAAAGAACAAACCACTAATAGGGCTAACCCCCCTTTTAGTGTGATTACTTGGTTCAGGACAGAACTAAAGAAGCCTCGGACAAGTGCCGTCATGGTCGGGGACGACGCTTGAACCCTATGCCCGCCCACAATGGTAACGACACTGCTAGCCAACTGGAAAAGGATTTAAATCCGAATAGAGGTGTTTTGCAGGATATGCTTCCTGCAACCACCCTACAAGGAAAACAAAGACAGAGGATGAGATGGTCAGATGAAGTTAATCGACACCTCATGTTCTGTTATTACCAAGCAACAAACCTAGGAACCAACACAACTGGATACAGATCACAAGTATACACAACATTTATTACCAGATACCCGGAATTAAAATTTTTAACAGAACAACGACTAGCTGATCAGATCCGTGTAATAATCAAAAATAACAGGATACCCCAGTCAGAATTAGAAAACATCAAACAACAAGTACAACAAATACTGGAACAAAATAATGTGCAATCAGAAGAAGAAGAAAACACAGTAATGGACTCAAACATCCCAGAGCAAACAAACAAAGACCAACACGCATCAATTAAACAATCAGAGGAAAACAAAATCTTAAGACAGCCACCAGAACAAGCACAAATAGAACATGAAGAGACACATGTGTTAGATATAGAAGAGAAATTTCAGCTGACATATATAGAAGACACAAATACAGACATTAGACCATTCTTGCATAGACCGCCAAATAACCCACAAGTCGAAACAACAATAAAAACTATCAACACAATCATACACAACAAAATAAATGAAAACACAACTATGGAAGAGTTACAACTACTGGTTTATATAGGAGCACACACTACACTAAGTATACACACTAGGCAGAGATCAGAACCAACCAACACACAGAAGAAATGCACAAAACCAGCATGGCAACACAGGTTACAGATCAGAATAGAAAAACTGAGAAAAGACATCGGACAGCTAACACAATTTATAAGAAATGAAATATCAGACAAAAAATGAAAAAGGTTAGGTAAAATCTCACAACAAGAAGCGATAAAGCAATTAGATGAAAAGAAGCAGAAATTACAAGCATTGGCCAAACGACTTAGAAGATACAAAAAAAAGTGAAAATAGAAGGAAACAAAACCAAACATTCAGCACAAACCAAAAGAAATTTTATCAGACAATAGATAACACACACTTTAAAATAGACAATCCATCAAACATAACAGACATGGAACACTTCGGGAGCAACATATGGTCAAACCCAGTACAACATATTAGACATGCATGGTGGATACAAGCAGAAACAGACACATACAAGATGATACCACAAATGCCTGAAGTGATAATTTTGCAACATGACGTCACCCGAGCAATTAATTCTACACACAATTGGAAAGCCCCTGGAAATGATAAAATAGCAAATTACTGGCTAAAGAAGTTCACCTCAACACATTCACATCTAACTAAATTATTTAACAGTTACATTGCAGACCCATACACATTCCCTGATACACTTGCACATGGAATAACCTATCTGAAACCTAAAGATCAAGCAGACACAGCAAACCCAGCTAAATATCGCCCCATAACATGCCTACCAACAATATACAAAATATTAACTTCAGTCATCACACAGAAATTAATGACACATACAACACAGAACAAAATTATAAATGAAGAACAAAAAGGCTGCTGCAAAGGAGCACGAGGATGTAAAGAGCAACTGATAATAGATGCAGAGGTGACATATCAAGCTAAAACTAAACAAAGGTCGCTACACTACCCATACATTGATTACCAAAAAGCCTTTGATAGTGTACCCCACTCATGGTTACTACAGATATTGGAAATATACAAAGTAGATCCTAAATTGATACAGTTTCTAAACACAGTAATGAAAAACTGGAAAACCACACTTAATATCCAAACAAATTCAGATAACATCACATCACAGCCAATACAGATTAAGCGTGGAATATACCAAGGAGACTCATTAAGTCCTTTCTGGTTCTGTCTTGCTCTGAACCCACTATCCAACATGCTAAATAATACAAATTATGGATACAATATTACTGGAACATACCCACACAAAATCACACATTTGTTATACATGGATGATCTAAAACTACTGGCAGCAACAAATCAACAACTCAACCAATTACTAAAGATAACAGAAGTATTCAGCAATGATATAAATATGGCTTTTGGAACAGACAAATGTAAGAAAAATAGCATAGTCAAGGGCAAACACACTAAACAAGAAGATTACATATTGGATAACCACAGCGACTGCATAGAAGCGATGGAAAAAACAGATGCCTATAAATACCTAGGATACAGACAAAAAATAGGAATAGATAATACAAATATTAAAGAAGAACTAAAAGAAAAATATAGACAAAGACTAACAAAAATACTGAAAACAGAATTGACAGCAAGAAACAAGACAAAAGCTATAAATACTTATGCTATACCAGTATTGACCTACTCATTTGGAGTAGTGAAATGGAGTGGCACAGACCTAGAAGCACTCAATACACTTACACGATCACAATGCCACAAATATAGAATACATCACATACATTCAGCAACAGAAAGATTCACATTAAGCAGAAAGGAAGGTGGAAGGGGATTTATAGATATAAAAAACCTACATTATGGACAGGTAGACAATTTAAGAAAATTCTCTCTAGAACGAGCAGAAACTAGCAAAATACACAAAGCAATCACTCATATAAATACATCAGCTACACCATTGCAATTTCATAACCACTTCTACAACCCTTTAGATCACATAACATCAACAGATACAAAGAAAGTAAATTGGAAAAAGAAAACACTACACGGCAAGCACCCGTATCATCTAACACAGCCACACATAGATCAAGACGCATCCAACACATGGCTAAGAAACGGCAATATATACAGTGAGACGGAAGGATTCATGATCGCAATACAGGATCAAACAATAAACACCAGATATTACAGCAATCATATTATTAAAGATCCCAATACCACAACAGATAAATGCAGACTTTGCAAACAACAAATAGAAACAGTAGATCACATCACAAGCGGATGTACAATACTAGCAAATACAGAATACCCCAGAAGACATGACAATGTAGCAAAAATAATACATCAACAACTTGCCATAAAACATAAACTAATAAAACAACACATTCCCACATACAAGTACACACCACAAAAAGTACTGGAGAATGATGAATACAAATTATACTGGAACAGATCGATTATAACAGATAAAACAACACCACATAACAAACCTGACATCATACTCACCAATAAAATGAAGAAATTAACACAACTAATTGAAATATCCATACCCAACACAACAAATATACAGAAGAAAACAGGAGAAAAAATTGAAAAATACATCCAACTGGCTGAGGAAGTCAAGGACATGTGGCATCAGGATAAAGTTGACATTATCCCAATTATACTATCAACTACAGGAGTCATACCTCACAATGTTCACCAGTACATCAATGCAATACAGCTACATCCAAACATATATATACAACTACAAAAATCTGTAATTATTGATACATGTTCAATTACCCGAAAGTTCCTAAATGCAATATAACATATACCATACAGTTACAAGGAAGTCACGCTTGACCGAGGTCCGCGTCACGTTCCATTTTTAACCAGACTTAAGTCTGAGAAAAAAAAGTCAATAATAATAATAATAATAATAATAATAAAAACCCCGTGGAGGCCTGGGAAAAACCCCGTGGAGGCCCGGGAAAAGAATAGGCCTCTGGTATGTTCTGCCAGTCGTAAAAGGCGACGAAAAGAACAAACCACTAATAGGGCTAACCCCCCTTTTAGTATGATTACTTGGTTCACGACAGAACTAAAGAAGCCTCGGACAAGCGCCGTCATGGTCGGGGACGACGCTTGAACCCTATGCCCACCCACAATGGTAACGACACTGCTAGCCAACTGGAAAATGATTTAAATCCAAATAGAGGTGTTTTGCAGGATATGTTTCCTGCAACAACCCTAGAAGGAAAACAAAGACAGAGGATGAGATGGTCAGATGAAGTTAATCGACACCTCATGTTCTGTTATTACCAAGCAACAAACCTAGGAACCAACATAACTGGATACAGATCACAAGTATACACAACATTTATTACCAGATACCCAGAATTAAAATTTTTAAGAGAACAACGACTAGCTGATCAGATCTGTATAATAATAAAAAATAACAGGATATCCCAGTCAGAATTAGAAAACGTCAAACAACAAGTATAACAAATACTGGAACAAAATAATGTGCAATCAGAAGAAGAAGAAAATACAGTAACGGACTCAAACATCCCAGAGCACACAAACAAAGAACAACACGCATCAATTCAACAATCAGAGGAAAACAAAATCTTAAGACAGCCACCAGAACAAGCACAAATAGAACATGAAGTGATACACGTTAGATATAGAAGAGAAATTTCAGCTGACATATATAGAATACATAGACACAAATACAGACATTAGACCATTCTTGCATAGACTGCCAAATAACCCACAAGTCAAAACAACAATAAAAACTATCAACACAATCATACACAACAAAATAAATGAAAACACAACTATGGAAGACTTACAACTACTGGTTTATATAGGAGCACTCACTACACTAAATATACACACTAAGCAGAGATCAGAACCAACCAACACACAGAAGAAACCCACAAAACCAGCATGGCAACACAGGCTACAGATCACAATAGAAAAACTGAGAAAAGACATCAGACAGCTAACACAATTTATACGAAATGAAATGTCAGAAAAAAAAACGAAAAAGTTTAGGTAAAATCTCACAACAAGAAGCGATAGAGCAATTAGATGAAAACAAGCAGAAATTACAAGCATTGGTCAAATGACTTAGAAGATACAAAAAAAGTGAAAATAGAAGGAAACAAAACCAAACATTCAACACAAACCAAAAGAAATTTTACCAGACAATAGATAACACACACATTAAAATAGACAATCCATCAAGCATAACAGACATGGAACACTTCTGGAGCAACATATGGTCAAACCCGGTACAACATAACAGGCATGCACGGTGGATACAAGCAGAAACAGACACATACAAGATGATACCACGGATGCCTGAAGTGATAATTTTGCAACATGAAGTCACCCAAGCAATGAATTCTACTCACAATTGGAAAGCCCCTGGAAAAGATAAATACCAAATTTCTGGCTAAAGAAGTTCACCTCAACACATTCACATCTAACTAAATTATTTAACAGTTACATTGCAGACCCATACACATTCCCTGATACACTTACACATGGAATAACTTATCTGAAACCTAAAGAGCAAGCAGACAGAGCAAACCCAGCTAAATATTGCCCCATAACATGCGTACCAACAATATACAAAATATTAACTTCAGTCATTACACAGAAATTAATAACACATACAACACAGAACAAAATTATAAATGAAGAACAAAAAGGCTGTTGCAAAGGAGCATGAGGATGTAAAGAGCAACTGATAATAGATGCAGAGGTGACATATCAAGCTAAAACTAAACAAAGGTCGCTACACTATGCATACATTGATTACCAAAAAGCTTTTGATAGTGTACCCCACTCATGGTTACTACAAATATTGGAAATATACAAAGTAGATCCTAAATTGATACAGTTCCTAAACATAGTAATGAAAAATGGGAAAACCACACTTAATATACAAACAAATTCAAATAATATCACATCACAGCCAATACAGATTAAGCATGGAATATGCCAAGGAGACTCATTAAATCCTTTCTGGTTCTGCCTTGCTCTGAACCCACTATCCAACATGCTAAATAATACAAATTATGGATACAATATTACTGGAACATACCAACACAAAATCACACATTTGCTATACATGGATGATCTAAAACTACTGGCAGCAACAAATCAACAACTCAACCAATTACTAAAGATAATGGAAGTATTCAGCAATGATATAAATATGGCTTTTGGAACAGACAAATGTAACAAAAATAGCATAGTCAAGGGAAAACACACTAAACAAGAAGATTACATATTGGATAACCACAGCGACTGCATAGAAGCGATGGAACAAACAGATGCCTATAAATATCTAGGATACAGACAAAAAATAGGAATGTGTTGTGGTCTTCAGTCCTGAGACTGGTTTGATGCAGCTCTCCATGCTACTCTATCCTGTGCAAGCTTCTTCATCTTCCAGTACCTACTGCAACCTACATCCTTCAGAATCTGCTTAGTGTAATCATCTCTTGGTCTCCCCCTATGATTTTTACCCTCCACGCTGCCCTCCAATACTAAACTGGTGATCCCCTGATGCCTCAGAACATGTCCTACCAACCGATCCCTTCTTCTGGTCAAGTTGTGCCACAAACTTCTCTTCTCCCCAATCCTATTCAATACTTCCTCATTAGTTATGTGATCTACCCATCTAATCTTCAGCATTCTTCTGTAGCACCACATTTCGAAAGCTTCTATTCTCTTCTTGTCCAAACTATTTACCGTCCATGTTTCACTTCCATACATGGCTACACTCCATACAAATACTTTCAGAAATGACTTCCTGACACTTAAATCTATACTCGATGTTAACAAATTTCTCTTCTTCAGAAACACTTTTCTTGCCATTGCCAGTCTACATTTTATATCCTCTCTACTTTGAGCATCATCAGTTATTTTGCTCCCCAAATAGCAAAACTCCTTTACTACTTTAAGTGTCTCGTTTCCTAATCTAATTCCCTCAGCATCACTCGACTTAATTCGACTACATTCCATTATCCTCGTTTTGCTTTTGTTGATGTTCATCTTATATCCTCCCTTCAAGATACCATCCATTCCATTTAAGTGCTCTTCCAAGTCCTTTGCTGTCTCTGACAGAATTACAATGTCATCGGCGAACCTCAAAGTTTTTATTTCTTCTCCATGGATTTTAATACCTACTCCGAATTTTTCTTTTGTTTCCTTTACTGCTTGCTCAATATACAGATTGAATAACATCGAGGAGAGGCTACAACCCTGTCTTACTCCCTTCCCAACCGCTGCTTCCCTTTCATGTCCCTCGACTCTTATAACTGCCATCTGGTTTCTGTACAAATTGTAAATAGCCTTTCGCTCCCTGTATTTTACCCCTGCCACCTTTAGAATTTGAAAGAGAGTATTCCAGTCAACATTGTCAAAAGCTTTCTCTAAGTCTACAAATGCTAGAAATGTAGGTTTGCCTTTCCTTCATCTTTCTTCTAAGATAAGTCGTAAGGTCAGTATTGCCTCACGTGTTCCAGTATTTCTACGGAATCCAAACTGATTTTCCCTGAGGTCGGCTTCTACTAGTTTTTCCATTCATCTGTAAAGAATTTGTGTTGGTATTTTGCAGCTGTGGCTTATTAAACTGATTGTTTGGTAATTTTCACATCTGTCAACACCTGCTTTCTTTGGGATTGGAATTATTATATTCTTCTTGAAGTCTGAGGGTATTTCACCTGTTTCATACATCTTGCTCACCAGATGGTAGAGTTTTGTCAGGACTGGCTCTCCCGAGGCCGTCAGTAGTTCCAATGGAATGTTGTCTACTCCGGGGGCCTTGTTTCGACTCAGGTCTTTCAGTGCTCTGTCAAACTCTTCACGCAGTATCGTATCTCCCATTTCATCTTCATCTACATCCTCTTCCATTTCCATAATACTGTCCTCAAGTACATTGCCCTTGTATAGACCCTCTATATACTCCTTCCACCTTTCTGCTTTCCCTTCTTTGCTTAGAACTGGGTTTCCATCTGAGCTCTTGATGTTCATACAAGTGGTTCTCTTATCTCCAAAGGTCTCTCTAATTTTCCTGTAGGCAGTGTCTATCTTACCCCTAGTGAGATAAGCCTCTACATCCTTACATTTGTCCTCTAGCCATCCCTGCTTAGCCATTTTGCACTTCCTATCGATCTCATTTTTGAGACGTTTGTATTCCTTTTTGCCTACTTCATTTACTGCATTTTTATATTTTCTCCTTTCATCAATTAAATTCAATATTTCTTCTGTTACCCAAGGATTTCTACTAGCCCTCGTCTTTTTACCTACTTGATCCTCTGCTGCCTTCACTACTTCATCCCTCAAAGCTACCCATTCCTCTTCTACTGTATTTCTTTCCCCTATTCCTGTCAATTGTTCCCTTATGCTCTCCCTGGAACTCTGTACAACCTCTGGTTCTTTCAGTTTATCCAGGTCCCGTCTCCTTAAATTCCCACCTTTTTGCAGTTTCTTCAGTTTTAATCTACAGGTCATAACCAATAGATTGTGGTCAGAGTCCACATCTGCCCCTGGAAATGTCTTACAATATAAAACCTGGTTCCTAAATCTCTGTCTTACCATTATATAATCTATCTGATACCTTTTAGTATCTCCAGGGTTCTTCCATGTATACAACCTTCTATCATGATTCTTAAACCAAGTGTTAGCTATGATTAAGTTGTGCTCTGTGCAAAATTCTACCAGGCGGCTTCCTCTTTCATTTCTTAGCCCCAATCCATATTCACCTATTGTGTTTCCTTCTTTCCCTTTTCCTACACTCAAATTCCAGTCACCCATGACTATTAAATTTTCGTCTCCCTTCACTATCTGAATAATTTCCCCCCCATGAACCATGGACCTTGCCGTTGGTGGGGAGGCTTGCGTGCCTCAGCGATACAGATGGCCGTACCGTAGGTACAACCACAATGGAGGGGTATCTGTTGAGAGGCCAGACAAACGTGTGGTTCCTGAAGAGGGGCAGCAGCCTTTTCAGTAGTTGCAAGGGCAACAGTCTGGATGATTGACTGATCTGGCCTTGTAACAATAACCAAAACGGCCTTGCTGTGCTGGTACTGCGAACGGCTGTAAGCAAGGGAAAACTACGGCCGTAATTTTTCCCGAGGGCATGCAGCTTTACTGTATGATTAAATGATGATGGCATCCTCTTGGGTAAAATATTCCGGAGGTAAAATAGTCCCCCATTCGGATCTCCAGGCGGGGACTACTCAAGAGGATGTCATTATCAGGAGAAAGAAAACTGGCGTTCTATGGATCGGAGCGTGGAATGTCAGATCCCTTAATCGGGCAGGTAGGTTAGAAAATTTGAAAATGGAAATGGATAGGTTAAAGTTAGATATAGTGGGAATTAGTGAAGTTCGGTGGCAGGAGGAACAAGACTTCTGGTCAGGTGACTACAGGGTTGTAAACACAAAGTCAAATAGGGGTAATGCAGGAGTAGGTTTAATAATGAATAGGAAAATAGGAATGTGGGTAAGCTACTACAAACAGCATAGTGAACGCATTATTGTGGCCAAGATAGATACGAAGCCCACACCTACTACAGTAGTACAAGTTTATATGCCAACTAGCTCTGCAGATGACGAAGAAATTGAAGAAAAAATAGGAATAGATAATACAAATATTAAAGAAGAACTAAAAGAAAAATATAGACAAAGACTAACAAAAATACTTAAAATTTATTTATTTATTTATTGTATTTTTTTGCATGGAGACACCAACTGGTGTCTTTTGCAACCGTCATAGCAACTTTTTACAAGTTTAGTACTATATATATATATAAAGATAATGAGACTTACCAAACAAAGGCACTGGCAGGTCGATAGACACACAAACAAACACAAACATACACACAAAAATCTAGCTTTCGCAACCAACGGTTGCCTCGTCAGGAAAGAGGGAAGGAGAAGGGAAGACAAAAGGATATGGGTTTTAAGGGAGAGGGTAAGGAGTCATTCCAATCCCGGGAGCGGAAAGACTTACCTTAGGGGGAAAAAAGGACAGGTATACACTCGCACACACACACATATCCATCCGCATATACACAGACACAAGCAGACATTTGTAAAGGCAAAGAGTATGGGCAGAGATGTCAGTCGGGACGGAAGTACAGAGGCAAAGATGATGTTGAAAGACAGGTGAGGTATGAGCGGCGGCAGATTGAAATTAGAAATTAGCGGAGATTGAGGCCTGGCGGATAGCGAGAAGAGAGGATATGCTGAAGGGCAAGTTCCCATCTCCGGAGTTCAGACAGGTTGGTGTTAGTGGGAAGTATCCAGATAACCCGGACGGTGTAACACTGTGCCAAGATGTGCTGGCCGTGCACCAAGGCATGTTTAGCCACAGGGTGATCCTCATTGCCAACAAACACTGTCTGCCTGTGTCCATTCATGCGAATGGACAGTTTGTTGCTGGTCATTCCCACATAGAACGCTTCACAGTGTAGGCAGGTCAGTTGGTAAATCACGTGGGTGCTTTCACACGTGGCTCTGCCTTTGATCGTGTACACCTTCCGGGTTACAGGACTGGAATAGGTGGTGGTGGGAGGGTGCATGGGACAGGTTTTACACCGGGGGCGGTTACAGGGGTAGGAGCCAGAGGGTAGGGAATCCCTACCCAGTCTGTTACCCCCGGAAAGCATCCTTGTAACCATTGATGCCACTTCCTTATACACAAATATTCCGCATGTCCAGGGCCTCGCTGCGATGGAGCACTTCCTTTCACGCCGCCCTACCTAAAACCTCTTTCCTCATTACCTTAGCCAGCTTCATCCTGACCCACAACTTCTTCACTTTTGAAGGCCAGACATACCAACAATTAAAGGGAACAGCCATGGGTACCAGGATGGCCCCCTCGTATGCCAACCTATTCATGGGTCGCTTAGAGGAAGCCTTCTTGGTTACCCAGGCCTGCCAACCCAAAGTTTGGTACAGATTTATTGATGACATTTTCATGATCTGGACTCACAGTGAAGAAGAACTCCAGAATTTCCTCTCCAACCTCAACTCCTTTGGTTCCATCAGATTCACCTGGTCCTACTCTAAATCCCATGCCACTTTCCTTGACGTTGACCTCCACCTGTCCAATGGCCAGCTTCACACGTCCGTCCACATCAAACCCACCAACAAGGAACAGTACCTCCATTATGACAGCTGCCACCCATTCCACATCAAACGGTCCCTTCCCTACAGCCTAGGTCTTCGTGGCAAACGAATCTGCTCCAGTCCGGAATCCTTGAATCATTACACCAACAACCTGAAAACAGCTTTTGCATCCCGTAACTACCCTCCCGACCTGGTACAGAAGCAAATAACCAGAGCCACTTCCTCATCTCCTCAAACCCGGAACCTTCCACAGAAGAACCCCAAAAGTGCCCCACTTGTGACAGGATACTTTCCGGGACTGGATCAGATTCTGAATGTGACTCTCCAGCAGGGACACGACTTCCTCAAATCCTGCCCTGAAATGAGATCCATCCTTCATGAAATCCTCCCCACTCCACCAAGAGTGTCTTTCCGCCGTCCACCTAACCTTCGTAACCTCTTAGTTCATCCCTATGAAATCCCCAAACCACCTTCCCTACCCTCTGGCTCCTACCCCTGTAACCGCCCCCGGTGTAAAACCTGTCCCATGCACCCTCCCACCACCACCTATTCCAGTCCTGTAACCCGGAAGGTGTACACGATCAAAGGCAGAGCCACGTGTGAAAGCACCCACGTGATTTACCAACTGACCTGCCTACACTGTGAAGCGTTCTATGTGGGAATGACCAGCAACAAACTGTCCATTCGCATGAATGGACACAGGCAGACAGTGTTTGTTGGCAATGAGGATCACCCTGTGGCTAAACATGCCTTGGTGCACGGCCAGCACATCTTGGCACAGTGTTACACCGTCCGGGTTATCTGGATACTTCCCACTAACACCAACCTGTCTGAACTCCGGAGATGGGAACTTGCCCTTCAGCATATCCTCTCTTCTCGCTATCCGCCAGGCCTCAATCTCCGCTAATTTCTAATTTCAATCTGCCGCCGCTCATACCTCACCTGTCTTTCAACATCATCTTTGCCTCTGTACTTCCGTCCCGACTGACATCTCTGCCCAAACTCTTTGCCTTTACAAATGTCTGCTTGTGCGGATGGATATGTGTGACATTTTCAGATGTCTGCTTGTGTATGTGTGTATGCGGATGGATATGTGTGTGTGTGTGTGCGAGTGTATACCTGTCCTTTTTTCCCCCTAAGGTAAGTCTTTCCGCTCCCGGGATTGGAATGTCTCCTTACCCTCTCCCTTAAAACCCAAATCCTTTTGTCTTTCCCTCTCCTTCCCTCTTTCCTGACGAGGCAACCGTTGGTTGCGAAAGCTAGAATTTTGTGTGTATGTTTGTGTTTGTTTGTGTGTCTATCGACCTGCCAGCGCTTTTGTTGTATATATATATATATATATATATTTAAAAAGAAAGATGATGAGACTTACCAAACAAAAGTGCTGGCAGGTCGATAGACACACAAACAAACACAAACATACACACAAAATTCTAGCTTTCGCAACCAACGGTTGCCTCGTCAGCAAAGAGGGAAGGAGAGGGAAAGACAAAAGGATATGGGTTTTAAGGGAGAGGGTAAGGAGTCATTCCAATCCCGGGAGCGGAAAGACTTACCTTAGGGGGAAAAAAAAGGACAGGTATACACTCGCACACACACACATATCCATCCGCATATACACACACAAGCAGACATTTGTAAAGGCCTTGGCTAGGGCGAAGGCATGTTTGCGGAGGGAATGTAAATAAAACTTAATGTGGTCGTTGTGGAGGTGTTGTGAGGGTGACATGGTACTAGAAGGTGGAAAGTGGATGTAATGAACTGCTGATTTTATTGCATAAAAATTTGATATGGTTTACCCATCTTAGATTTTCATCTAGGTGAATACCTAGAAATCTGCAGCCTTCTGTGTCCACTACTTCAATTCCACCTATGTTACTGATAGAGGTTTGGTGTGAGTTTGTAAGTTTAAATGGCAATAACTGAGATTTACTGATATTAACTTTCAAACCTTGATCTTGGAAATAAGTAGTTATTTGCTGTAGTCCCTCAGTTGCTACCAAGCTTACCAAGAAATAACAGTGAGGTATCGTCTGCATAGGTTACCAATTGGGAGTTGTAAGGTTGCACTATATCATTTATGTACACTAAGAAAAGGAAAGGGCCCAAAATTGAGCCCTGGGGTACACCTTGTGTGACTGTCTCATATTTGGACTGGAAATTAATGATCTGATTATTGATTTTGTAAGTCAGCTTTGTACACTGCATGCGGTTAAATAAATATGTAGCCAGCAATTGCATGGATGCAGCATTTACATTGTATGACTCAAGTTTACTTAAAAGTAACTCATGGTTTACCGAGTCAAAGGCTTTAGTAAGGTCTAGAAATATACCAGCTGTTTGCATTCCTTGATCAAGGGCACCATACGTTTTGTGAAGAAATTCCGTAATTGCTGTGATAGTACTATGATCTTTTTGGAATCCGTGTTGTGTCTCTGTTAGGAACTTATTTTTCAAGAAATACTCACTAAGTTGTGTCAGCAGCACAACTTCAAATACTTTGCTGAAGACAGGTATTAATGATATGGGCCTGAAATTTGAAACCTCTGCCTTGGATCCTTTTTTATGCACTGGTTTAACTGTGCTCCATTTCAATACATTTGGGAATGTATGTTCTCTGATACTGCAGTTTACCAGGTGGGTGATTATTTTAACTAATTCCTTATTACATTTTTTAATCATGATACTACTCAAACCATCCCATCCAGATGAGAACTTATTCTTTAGGTTATTTATTATCCTGCCTATTTCTTTTTCACTTACTTGTTTGAATTCAAAAGGTGGCTCTTCACAGGGGCAGAGCTTTACCTCACTACTCACAACTGTGTTATTAATTGGACTAACAGCTGCAGATATAAAGTATTTATTGAAAACATTGCAGACTTTATTAGGATCTTTAATTGTGTTTCCTTCATGTCTTATAATTAAAATCTCAGTTTCTGGCTTCGGTGTGGCTTTGCGAAATTTATTTACAATTCTCCATGAGGTCTTGGCTATATTGTCTGATTGAGCTATTTCACTGCTGTATATCTGTTTTCTTAGATTTGAAAGCTCTTTCTTAAAGATTTTCTTGGCTTCGTTGTACTTGGTCTTAAAAACCTGCAGGTTTGTTGACTTGTGTAACACATCCAGGTCCTGGATGTTTTGCCTGAGTTTTATCATATTTGCTGGAAGTATCAGTCTGTTGGTTTTTGCACTTTGGTTATGGGTGAACACTCTTTGTATTTTCTTAACAGGGCAGCATCTGTCAAAGTGTCTTAGCATAGTATCATAGAATTTGGCCCATTTGTTTTCAGATCCTTCAGTCTGGTAAACCAGATCCCAGTCCTCTATAGCTAATTTATTTCTTAGGGCAAAGATGTTACCCTCTTTTAGGATTCTTTTATTTTCGATAACTTTTGTCATTTTTGGGATGCTTGTGTTTACATGCTCTACAAGCTGGCATTTGTGGTCAGAGTAGTGAAACTCCATATTCCAGCACCTAACACTGTCTTTAATATATTTACATAGTATAACGTAATCAATTCTGCTAGATATGGACTTTGTTACCCTGGTATCACTATTTACTACATTTATGAGATTATATGAGTTAAGAGTATCTATTAACCTCATATTACACAAACTGGAAGATTTTGCCTCAATATTCAGATTACCAAGGTCACTAGGTCCACAACATCCCACTACTATACTAACTATGTCTATGAAGCTAACTAAATCAGCCATTGGTGGATGGTAAATCCCAATAACTTTATGTTTTCTCATAACCTCTCTACACTCTTTGGTGTGGACTTCAATGCCTGTCACTTCAATCAAGCCTTCTTTGTTGTACTGGTCTAGATAGTTTATTTTCTTGTACTCGAGATTCTCACTAATGTAAACTGCCACACCACCACCCTTATGTTGCTGTCTACAATAACTATTTGCTAAGGAGTAGCCCTCTAGTTTACAGTAAATAATTTCATCAGATTTTAATCCGTGCTCAGTTAACACTACTATATGAGGGGACTGTTCACTTACAAAAACCTGTAATATATTAAGCTTATTTCTAAGGTACTGTATGTTTAGGTGCATGAGCCTTAGTGGTATTTTTAACTGGTCACTCTGATTATCTTCCTTTAAAATGCACTGAGTTGGTTCACTTACATAAGTTCTGGATCCAGGCACTAAAAGTGTTCGTTCTTTGGCGATCTTGCATTTCTCAATCTACTACCCAACCTGGCTTCTGTCTGTCTAGTTGTCAAGGTAGCTGTTGAGGTGCCTTCTTGCTCCGTGCAGTCCAAGGAGTTGCCGAGCTGCCTGGTGTTGCAGTGACTGGAGTTGTATACTCCACCACATTTGATTAAGTGATGCTGAAGAGTCTGCAGTTGATGCAACAGCTTCTGTTGTTTTAACTAGCTGGCTTGGCCAGTTGTTTTTACCCAGTCCTGGGAATTTGTTAGTTGCTTTTCTTTCCCACAAAAACATGTCACTTTGAACTCTGGGTTTTATTGGTCTTGAGGATCTTCTAGGAGCACAATGTGTTTCTGGACTTTTGAATATCCTGTTCCTGCAAACTGATCTTCCTACTCCATTGTTCGTTACTGTCCTCTTGACAACATTGTGGTTGATTTCTGGTACTATAATTTTTTCTTGCTGGTAGAATTGACAGCAAGAAACAAGACAAAAGCTATAAATACTTATGCTATACCAATATTGACCTACTCATTTGGAGTAGTGAAATGGAGTAACACAGACCTAGAACCACTCAATACACTTACACGATCACAATGCCACAAATATAGGATACATCACATACATTCAGCAACAGAAAGATTCATATTAAGCAGAAAGGAAGGAGGAAGGGGATTTATCGACATAAAAAACCTACATTATGGACATATATCTAAAAAGAAAGATGATGAGACTTACCAAACAAAAGTGCTGGCAGGTCGATAGACACACAAACAAACACAAACATACACACAAAATTTTAGATTTCGCAACCAATGGTTGCCTCGTCAGGAAAGAGGGAAGGAGGGAAGGAGGGGGAAAGACGAAAGGATTTGGGTTTTAAGGGAGAGGGTACGGAGTCATTCCAATCCCGGGAGCGAAAAGACTTACCTTAGGGGGAAAAAAGGACAGGTATACACTCGCACACACACACATATCCATCCACACATATACAGGCACAAGCAGACATTTCAATGTGCCTGAAGCCATGCTGTGAAGGAGAGAGAATCTTATTTTTATTTAGGAAATCAGACAATCTCTTATAAAAAAAACTTTTTCTAAAATTTTAGAAAATACAGGCAGTAGGGCTATTGGTCTATAATTTGAAACACATTCTGGATTTCCTTTTTTGAACAGTGGTTTCAGCTTTGCTGTTTTTAAGCATGAAGGGAAGGTTCCTGATGCCAGTGAGCTGTTGCACAAATGTGTCAAGGGTTCAGCTAAGGCAAGACAGCATTTTTTAATAATTGCATCTGGTATTCCATCAATTCCACATGAGTACCGTGTTTCAAGGTTTTTATAACTGATAAAATTTCTTCAGAATTTGTGGGTGAAAGGAACAAAGATGTAGACACATTTCTCACACTATTGCATGTTGGAGGTGATATTTTGTTGTGTTCTTCCAGTCCACTCACCAACTGTTCACTTACGTTTGCAAAATATTTGTTGAAGGTCCCTGCAATTTCTGTTGGGCAAGAAATCATTTGTCCTTCATAACATAAGTTCACATTTTTATATTGTTTAGTTTCACTTGTTTGATTTTTTTATAACTTCCCATATAGCTTTAGATTTGTTTTTTGAGTTTTCAATGTATTTGTCATTTGCCATTGTTTTAGCTTTCCTTACAACATTTTTGAGGATCCTCTTGTAATTCTTCAGGTACAAATGAAATTCATGAGGCATATTGTGTGTCTTTGCTATATCGTGTAATCTTTTCTCTGCACAAGATATTCTAATACCTATTGTAATCCATTTGTTCTTTTTGAAGTTAGGTTGACATTTTTGCTTTTTTAATGGAAATGCAGTTTCAAAGTATGACAAAGATTTCCATGAATTTTTCAAACTTTTTGTTAGTATTTTCACAGGTATACACTTCATACCAAGTGTCTTCACTTAGTCTCTGTACGAAAAGGTTTATTTGTTTGCTAGTGAATTTCCTTGCTTCTTTTACAAGTTCCTCTTTCTCAGTTGTTTCACTTGGGGTGTGCAAAGCAATAAACTGTGCATAGTGATCACTGAAGCCAGTATTAAGACTTCCAGCACATAAATTGTGATTTACATTTGTGTTTATTAATATCTGATCAATTGTTGAGCTAGTTGTTGGTGTAACTCTTGTAGGAGAGTCTATGGTGGCTTTTATGTTATATGTTTCCAGTAGGGTCGTCGAGCTTTGCTGGTCTTTTGAGATTTCTTGAAAATCAATATTAAAATCTCCACATATGATCACTGTTTTGTTGAAGTTTTTTATAGTATTTAAAGCTGCTTCTAGTTGGTGACAGAAATCATTTAAGTTCCCATCAGGGCTCCTATATACACAGATGATTATTAATTTTAATGCAGGGAGTTCAACTGCAGATACTTCAAAAATTTTCTCTTCAGCTAACAGTTCAATGCATTTTATGTTACAATAATCAATGCCACTTTTAACAAATATACATGACCCTCCATGACTGGATGTAATTCTAGAAAATGATGAAGAAAGATTGAAGCCTGTGACTGACATTGCCTCTTTAAGCAGCCAGTGTTCAGTTATACACACGACAGAAACGTTTTTTAGCTCATCAGTACATAAAATTTCAACTTCACTTAATTTGTTTAGCAATGATTGGACATTGTGATGAATCAGCGTGAAATTAAAGGGTTTGTTAGGCTTTGGCATATTGTTAGACTTTGGCATATTTAATTGATCACTTACCTTTACCTTGTCAATAAAAAATCATTCAGGTGTGCTGGAAGTACTGCTTTTCTTTTCCCGACTGCACCTATTCTTCTATTATCATCTGCAGCAGCATTTTCTTCTGTGTCTGGCTCCCCTGGTAGTTGTTCAGCTGCTGCACCTGCTGTTGATAATATTGCTGCTGGTGTTAGAGCTGGATCTGCAATTGGTAGAGCTGTTACTGCCTGAATATTGGAGGCACCTAGTTCCTTCTTTTGTTGTTGATGTCTTGCTGGCGTTGTTTCCTTCGAATATTTGGGGGGCCAATCCAGGATAATTTTACTTTTGAGTGTTTGATGCCTCTTGGTGATAATTTCTTCAATTTTTCCGACGAGCAGTTTTTTCCCCATGTTGTTAATGTGCAATCCATGTAATGTGTGGAATCTGCGCCCAATATTATTAACATTTACAAGTTCTACATTTCTGAAATGTTTGCAAAGTAATGAAATTTGTTGGTTAGCATTGATTATTTCTTTATTTACGCATGACCAAGGCGGTAAGTCATGCCGATGTGGAATGTTCAGCACTAAAACATTTGTGTGTGTCAACTGTCCTAAGCACCTTTTTAGTTCTTGTTTTGCTAAATGACAATAACATGCCTTATGAAGTTTTACTGCATGAACAGCGAAAATGTAGTAACTGATAAACTTCTTACCTTTCATCATTTTGTGGGAGATGTCAGTGAGGAAAATTTCCAGTAACCTAGCTGCAGGTTGCCAATCTAATAGCTTCTAGAGGCATATAGATAGTCACTTTTTGCTCACTTTATTTGTGAGTGGAGCAGGGAAGGAAATGACTAGTAGTGGTACAGGGTACTCTCTGTCAGGTGCTGTACTGTGTATGACAGTGTATCAGTGTAGATGTGGATGACCCTATGGCAATGCTCCCTCCACCCTCCCCTACCCTCTTCAAACCACACCTGCATCCCACAGGGTTGATAGTAGTGAAGATTAGTCTTTGAAAGACCCCTTTTTCCCCCTAGAGTTGTGGTAAATAATTAAGCTTAAAGTATGAAGTTACAATCGGTAGATGCATTTACGATTATTTCTGAATTGGTGAACCACATGCATTTCAGTGAGGAATGGCAAAAAGGGAAATACTTTCCGCTGAGGAAAAAATAATAAGAGGACTAACTTTCTGGAACATAATCAGAAACAACTGTAAAAGACCAGTATCCCCCTCCAGATTAATACTTTCACATAGCAATAGTATGCAGACATCTGTACACAACAGTAGTGTTTACCGAATTACCGATAACTCTGAGTGCTCACTCCATGTTTATATCACATCAGGTATGTCAGTGATGAAATTTTAAGAGTGTGTTGCTGTAACAGTTCTTAAATCAATTGCTTGAAACATGGTCTTTTCAAATTTTTGGATGACTGCATTTCAAATGATGCATTTCTCTTAATTGCAATTTCGAGGAAGTTGCTGGTAAAGTGATGCTCTTACCACTGATATAAACAAAATATTATTACCATATTAAATCATTTTGTAAGTTTAAGCAATGGAAACTCTGGCAGGAAAAGACAGATTGCTACTTACCATAAAGAAGACACATTAAGTTGCAGGCAGGCACAATTAAAATACACTTACATAAAGCTTTTGGCCAGAGTCTTCATATGCAAAAAAAAGATATACACACCATTCATACATGCAAGCATGCACAGGGCACCCACATGACTGCTAACTCCAGGATATCGGGCCAGAATGCTACTATCATGGGGGGATGCAGGCAGCATTCCAGCTTGAGATGCTGGAGTTGGCAGTCATGTGTGCACAAGATGTGCTTGTTTGTTTGTATGGATGGTGTGTGTCTCTCTTTGACTGATGAATGCTCTGGCTGAAAGCTTCATATAAGTCTCTTTTAATTTCACCTATCTGAAATTAATGTGTCTTCTTTACAGCAAATAGCAATCTGTCTTTTCCTTTATTGTTCATTTTATAAGTTTTATTTTATTATTATCAAAATCCTGTGCATCTGCAATTTGTTGTAAGTGGAGCTAAAAGGAAGTTACATTTGAGGGGGCACTGAAGAGAGGACCACACTGTGACCTGTTCCAGACCCAGTCATTGGATATGCACCTGACAGGATTTCAAATAACTTCAACACCCCTTTCTAAACAAAACTCCCATTTAGTTGCCCATAGAACATCTTCAAAAAATTCTTCAACATGGGGACTTTCACTCAATCAGATCAGCACTGTGGTTATAGGGTGAATGGTATTTTTCCCAGTTACAAAATTCCTATTGACACTGCACTGCCCACTCTCCTGCAAGTTACCGTATTTACTCGAATCTAAGCTGCACTTTTTTCCAGTTTTTGTAATCCAGAAACACCGTCTGCGGCTTAGAATCGAGTGCAAAGAAAGCGGAAGTTCTGAAAAATGTTGGTAGGTGCCTCCACAACTAACTTCTGCCGTTGAATATATGTAGCGCTACACAGGCATGCTTTGCAGGCACAAAGATAAATACTGGCGCCAAAACCTCTGCGTCATTTAAAAAAAAAAAAAAAGTGGAAGACGAGCTTTTTTTCTCTGCCCCCGAGTTTCGACCACTGCATTTTCATACATTATCCAACGAAGTAATTACAAATTCCGTATTGTTCATCTTCGAATGTAGCAGCCTCTCAATGTACTATGAAAATCCGACTGGCAAGACTATTTGGGATGTTTGTCAATATGGCCAACTCTACGTTCTGAATTTTTTCCTACCTGTGACAAGAGATGGTTGCCAATAGGAACTTTTATGAATTGTGAATCACATGCAGTATTCTCTTCACCATAAGAATAATACGAATGTAAACATTTTGCCTTGTATTCCTTCGTGTTTCCTGCTATCTCATTTAAATCCTGTCTTCCTAATAAACTACGAAACTAGAGTGAAACAACAGCAAACGCGGAAGAATATACATATCATGTCATGTTTATATTCGTATTATTCCTATGCTGAATAGTGATACAGTTAGAAATGAAGCACAGCAACTGACTAGATTTTTAAATCTAAGATGACTCTAATTTCTGTGCAGAATGTAATGTACTAAAGAAGTGTCTGCAAAAATTTTGAAACGGAGAAAAATTTTCGCTAAATTTTCGTTCAGAACATCTATCATATGCAGTCTATTATTTGGTTCTTGTTGATCATTATCAAAGAAAGCGGCAGTGTAAGTAACAACAAATAGGAGTCTCTTGCCATTGTTTCGCTAATGAGACGATTCCTCTCTCTTTTTTTTTTAATTGTAAGTGGTGGTAGCGTGCGCAAAAGCAAGCCATGCTGTGAACGGCGACAGGCCGTAAACATGCATTATCAGAATGCGACAGACAATGCATGGCACAGTACAATAATGCATTTTCAGCTTAGAGTGACGGAAACACCTATAAAAAAGAGAACGGCACTTATCAGATCAAAGAAAAATAAGCAATCAATACAAACCAGACGAAGCACGTGAAAAAGGCTCTCTAGTTTAAATACGGACGGAGCGCCTGAAGCATAGCGATGACTACGTGGTAAAGCTTTACTGCTAAGTTTACCACAGGCACCAAACTACTGTAGCTGTATCGTCATTCATTCGACCTAAATTGTCTCATATTACAATGGACCAACTTTGTTTCGGTTTGGAGGTGCGGTCTAAAACGTTTCTCCCCCTTGAATTTCGAGTCTCAAATTTCAGGTGCGGCTTAGATTAGGGAAATTTTTTTCCCTTGATTTCGAGTCTCATTTTTCAGGTGCAGCTTAGATTCGAGTGCGGCTTAGATTCGGGTAAATACAGTAGTCTTCTCTGTCAACTGCCAACTGGTTCCTCCAAGAAGGCCATCTTGTTACTGTTAGTTAAGTCGTAATATCGTATAGGCTTCAAATGACATTGTGGAAAACCCTCTACCATTTGGATTGGTTCAATAACTTAGGTAACAGCATTCAATGAGCTTTGGGGATCTTCACAAGAGATAACTGTGTCCAGCTTACAGAAACTCCCAATGACGGATTCCTCAGTTGTCAACAAAAGAAGCCTAGATGTGAACCATTGCATGCCTGTTGCTGCTGTCTTATGATAGCAACTTAGGCCCATATTTTGACAATCTGATGCAAAAAAAACTCAATGTATGCAATATTAATACTCAGATTAATATGTTGATCCTGTGATTCATCATTAAGGGGACTCATACCCACAATGCTTCACAAAGACACATCATGACCTGTAACGTAATTATAGCAATAGTAATACTAGCATTAATAGCAGCAGCAGCAGTTTTTCTCATCTTTAGATCACTTTTACAAATATATTGGACACGTTGTGGTATACAGAAAAAAAAAGTAAATGTACTTCATACATACACATCTAGTTTGACTAGGATGAGAATGGTGATCCACCAGTGCCACTAACTGTAAGGTGTCTTGCACAGTATATGTATAAATTCATTGCTTTAGCAGTAATGCAGGTTGCTTTCATGCTCACTGATGAAATCCATGATTTTTTGACTTATTACAACAATAACAGCAGTGCTGCCAGTCACTGTTTCGTAGCATGAACTATTCATGTAGGCATAATTAGTGTAATACCTAAATCTATCTTTATGAGGAGGTACATATGCAATTCAATCAGTCAAGGTTTATTAAATGAACAACTTATTTTGCAGTAGACTGTTTCGGACCTAAGTTCATCTTCAGACTGCGATGAGTGATACGGCAAAGTAGTTAGAGCTGTGAACTCTCATTCCACAATTAGTGAAAGGATGGTTCCTTTGAAAAGGCTGCCTGCTTCATCCTTGTCATTTGAGCATATGATCTCCCTCTAATGATCTTGTCATTAACTGGAAGTTAAACTCTTACCTTGTTTCAGTTTTCACCAGATGATAAAATTTGTAATGTTGTAGTTTTTTCTCAGTGCCAAAATACTGGTTATTCAAAAATGTCAAGTTCTTGTGTTGTATCCAAGCTTGAGGTTACTCAGTTACATAAATGAGGTGCCATCCAACCCACAAATGAATAAAGTCCAAGAAGTGTAAGAAATTTTCATTAGCACAGTGTAACCAGTAAGGGTAACAGAACTAATGACATCCAATTTACTCTCCCCATTCTACACCCTGTACTGAATCCTGAACCACACCTCAGTGAAGTGAGACTATCTCACTGTTGGCGGTGATCTGGCCATCGTAAGAAGAAAGCTCAGCTGTCAAGTCAGTGCTACTAGAAAATCACAGACAACACAATGGCACTGGATTTCACCCTCTCCCTTCCACTGATGCAATAGCAACACAAATGCAACATTACTATGTGTGAGTGTACATCACATCGTACAGTGTATACACGCAACGTTTTAAATTTCTTAACACAGTTGAGGAAGCCAATGGCAAATAAACTTTTGCACTTGGATCTTAACTGGTTTCTGCATTTTCCCCAACACTTACTAACAAGCATGAGATACACTTCAAAAATTCTTGCAAAAAGAGCACTGCATTCAGTGTGGCTGGTGCATTGTTACTGTTCATGGTAGCTGTCACTAGGATGTGGCGGAGAATCTGTAAATATGAATACTTGATTTGGCATGGGCTATTATCCAGGGTCCATCTATTCCATTTATTATTGTTATTGGTTGTAGGGTATTCCTCTCTTTTATGTTTGATGACATACATACAATTAGGCCCCTTTTTAAATGACTATATGCATTTGCCAGCTAATGCCATTTTACCTGTGAATGCTGGGTCTCCTTTCTTTCCTGTATCAATTTCTTTAATGATTTAAAGTACTGTTGAGTATGTTTAGTGACTATCATTATTAGAGTTTTGTGACCGTAATCTTATGGACTATACGTACAATCATTCAGATTCTTTCTGTTCAGATGTAGACCTGACGATGTGGCACTATACTACAAAATTGATTGTGCTTCATTAAAGATTACCATACAGCTGTACACAGTATTCTTTCTGCAAGTTGTATTACCACAGCTGCAGATGCTTAACAGTTCCACACTACACAAGTACTAAACGTACTCACTTATATGACACACACGACGTTTCTTCATTAGGGTAGAAACAATGATGGAAAACTTCTCCACAGCAACAACTGGTGTTTTGGATGCTCTGTTTCAACAAGGGCAATTCGGTTACAACTGAACAGTATGGCACTGCAACTCCTACAACTCAAAGCATTTGAAAATGCCACTATCAGTCTGAAGACACTGGTTGCCTCATGCACTCGTTCAAGACATGGAGCATATTCAACAAAGTTTTGTACATAGTCTGCAGACCTATACTCTTGGTCATAGCTGAGAGTTAGCCTTTCCTCATGTGTGTGCTTAGTGGCAAGTCTGTGTTTCAACACATGCTGGATTCAACTGCTGCAAGTCCTTCGTGATGGTCATAAAGAACAATGTGTACTGTTGTCTTTTTTATTATTAATTCTAAATGTAAAGATGGAAGATCACACATTTGGTGTTCAGTGATGAGGTTGCATTCAATTTAAATGAAGTAAGAATACATGAAACACAGACACAACATAGGATAGACAACCACAAGAGAGACCCTCCAAAGCTGCATGTGTTTTGTGCCATTCCCAAGAAAAGAGTTACGGTACATTCTTTTTCGCAAAGATGATGGCTACAGGAATCGCAGACATGTACACCCTGGAGAACTGGCTTTTTCCAGTTACGAGAACATGCCAAAGATTTCAGATGAATAAAGAATCACTGCACTGGCATCTCTGTGTAAGAGCATTTCTTAACATTGAGTTGCCTAAACAGTGAATTGGGACTATACCATTGAACTCCAAAGTCACCTGATCTCATGATACATGAAAGATTCCATCTATGTGCTTCCTCTGTCAACAACTTGTGTGAACTATGACACCGCATAACAGCCGTGAAGACAGTAACTACAGACATGCTCTCAAAAGTGTGGTGTAAGTTTGACTATTGTCTGTGTGTTTGCTGTGCATCCAGCTGAGTGCACATTGAACATCTGTGAAAGAAAAATAACAAATTACGGCAACTTCCATCCTATGTATAACTGCAAAAAGCACTCCAAGGTTGTATGTGCTCACATACAAATTATCAGGAGGTTTTTGAAAATAAAAACCTTTTAGGCCCTATGTGTGTGTTAAACTCCACCTGAAGTTCCTATCTGCATTCTTGTAGAAGATATTATAGTCTTATGAAATCAGATGAATCATTTTGAAACACTCTATACTTTCTACGAACACTTACCTGCACATACATCCTGGTGTATCCATAAACATGCCATGTGTGGACAAGCACTGTCCTGAGGAAAAACAGCAGTATGAGAGGTGACAGAGAGGTGACATGAGGATGCAGGGTATCCGTGATGTACTGTTCTGCCATCTGAGTTCCCTCAGTCATTACAAACTGACTTACAGTCATACTTGATAGTTCCCCATACCATGACACTAGGAGTAACATCAATGTCCCCCTCCAAATGGAACTTCTCTCCAAGTAGCTTCCATACTCACAAACACTGCCACCATACTTGCCAACACTGGTCATCTGGAGTAGTGTAGAATTGTGATCGATTACTGAAAACAATATGACGACATTCTTGAGCAGTCATGCATCCTGGTCATAGAACCATTCCAAACACAGCTGTCTTCGTTGTGATGTTAATGGTAGTCTATCCACAGGGTGCTGCTAGTCTCCAATGAATGGTGCAGAATGACACACAACATTGCAGGATGTGCATCACTTGTTCTCGGATGATTGGCGCAGAAGTGAAGGGATTATGCTGGGCTTGGTGCACAATACAGTTATCCTCCCTTATGGTAGTCAGAAATGGTTGACTGGAACCTCAGTGACAAGTATGCCTACCTTCTTGTTCCCATGCAGTCCAACATTGGGCCACTGCCCACATCTGAATGACACAAAAATCTGGTTATTGCACAATTCAATGAACTAGACATTTGGAGATCACAATGAGGTCCCTTTCAAACTCTGTCAGGTGCTGATAATGCTGCCTCACAAGAGTATGTGAGTCCTTTGTATCCCCCACAGTCATCACCCAACAACTGAAAGTGTTACACTACCAGGCCTGGTAACAATGCTAAATCCAAGCAACCCTATGCCGATGATACAAGTATAGCTATCACACCCAACAGACAAGAATTAACTGGTGAAATTGTAAACAATGTTTTTCAGAAAATCTTAAGTGGTTCTCTGCAAATGGGCACTTATTAAACTTTGACAAAAGACAGTATATACAATTCCACACAGTAAACGGAATGACATCATTAATAAATATAGACTTCGATCAGAAATTGGTAGCTAAGGTAGAATATTCAAAATTTCTAGGTGTATGCATTGATGAGGGGTCGAACTGGAAAAAACACACTGAGGATCTGCTGAAACGTTTGAGTTCAGCTACTTATGCTATTAGGGTCATTGCAAATTTTGGCGATATACATCTGAGTGTATTTTGTATTTGGCTATTAAGTAGAAAGAAGCATTTGTTGCACATGTGAGAGGGGAACAGTGAAACTTACACAGGACCAATTCTTGGATACCTCTTTAATGGAGTTAAGGGTTTTGACAACAACTTAACACTTCATATTTAATCTCAACAGATTTTTTAGACACCTCATCAGAACCCAAGAGGAATATTAACATTCATAGCAACTAAAGAAACATGGCCATTACTATTTCAGTAAAGCTGTAAGTCACTCAGAAATAAAAGAGTTCTGTGGTTATATAAATATCTGGTGACAATGGTAGATGGCCAAAACTCAGTAAAGGTAACATAAAAAGCAAACTGAAAAAGGTTTACTCTTGATAACATCTACTATTACACTGATGAATTGTTACTTAGAAGTATATAATATACACCAAGTGAAGCATCTAAGTATCTCAGCTTTGGCACTTTTAAAAATACTGGTTACATGTTTCCATCTGGATGAATACACACAAAGAGATAATAGCATACTGATCAGTGTGTTTTTGCAACCATTTTGATTTTTCTTGAAGTTTTCCTGTTGTACTGAATATTCTATGAGGTTTCAGGATTGCGGCTGGATCATGTTGACATCCTGCCACAATATTTCAGCTGGAAACTGTCCAGCCATCTTTAGGTGAGTGTCAGGACACTCACCTGAAATCTGTGTGCTACAGACTTGAGCAGTATTCTAGGATGGCTTGCAAAGTGATTTGTAAGCAATCTCCTTTGTGGACTTATTACACTTCCCCAGTATTCTACCAATAAACTGAAGTCTACCACCTACTTTACCCACAACTGAACCTATGTTATCATTCCATTTAATATCCCTACAAAGTGTTACACACAAGTTGGCTGATACCATCAGTGACTTGTTGATATTATAATCATAGGATACTATGGGGGTGGTTTGAAAAGTTCTTGCAACGGAATAGAAAAAAGTACTTAGATCACTGAAACTTTTTTTTTTTCAAAGTAGTCTCCTTGTAGATTAATGCACTTGGTCCAATGATGTTCCAGTGCCTTGATCCCATTGCAAAAATGAGATTCCTCCAGGCCTGCAAAATAGTTGTCAACTCTGGCCATCAATTCTTCATCTGAAGTGAGTCTCCGTCACCAAGAAAAATTTTCAGTTTTGGAAAGAGATGGAAGTCTGACGGAGCCATATCAGGTGAATAAGATGGGTTTGGCAACAATTCATACCTTAGTTCGTGTAACATTGCATGGCATTGGCACATGCGTTTTTGATCCAGCATCAAGAGTCTCGGCACTCATCTTGCAGATAATTCTTTCTTTTCTAATTATTCAGCTAAAATGTGATATCCTCTTTCAGATGACATCTGGCAAGCATGAACAATTTTGCGCACTTTCAATTGGTGATCCTCCATGACCATTTTGTGCACTTTTGCAATGATTTTTGGAGTAGTGACACATCTTGATCGACCAATGTGTGGATCATCATCTAAGCACTCCTGACCAAATTTAAATCCATTTGTCCACTTGGCAACAGTTGAATATGAAGGAGTAGAGTTCCCCAGTGTATTCTGGAAGACAACATGAATGTCCTTTGCTTTCATAACTTTCTTTATAAGGTACTTAATCACTCCTCGAATCTCGATTTTTTTCCATCTTCACAAATTACTATGTGGGAACAACAACAGAGCCATATCTCTGCCACAGATCTCTTCCAAGAACACTGATGTGGCATGTATTTACGGGCAACAGTTCAATGAATATCATGTGAACAACTCGTTGCACTAGCACTGACTCTCATGGTGATTCCAAGAACTTTTCAAGCCACCATTGTATATTTTTTCATTTTGTGAAGTACACAATTTTACATTTCTTAATATTTAAAGCAAGCTGCAAACCTTTCCACCTCTTTCAAATCTTATCAAGACCCAAGTGTATATTTATGCAGCTTCTGTCAGATAGTAATTCATTACAGATAACTGCATCATCTGCAGAAAGCCTGATGTTACTATTGTCTGCAAGGTCATTAAAATACAACATGAACAGCAAGTGTCCCAACACACTTCCCTGGGGTACACCCGAAGCTGCTTCTACACCTGTCTATGACACACTATCCAAGATAACATGCTACATGCTCCCTACCAAAAAGTCCTCAATCCAGTCACAAATTTCACTGGATACAACATATGACTGTACTTTTGACACGAAGCGTTGGTGTGATACTGAATCAAATGCTTTTCGGAAATCAAGAAATACTACATCTACCTGAGTGCCTTGATCCAAAGCTTTCAGTATGTCATGTGAGAAAAAGTGAGAGTCAAGTTTCACATGACCAATGTTTTTGGAATCCATGCAGGAGGTCATTCTGTTCAAGATACCTCATTATGTTTGAGCTCAGAATGTGTTCTAAGATTCTACAACACATCCATATCAAGGATATTGGATTGTACTTTTGTGGATCACTCCTGCTACCCTTCTTGTAGATAGATGTGAGCTGTGCTTTTTTTTCCAGGAAATGGGTGTGGTGTTTTTGTTCCAGGGATGAGGGACTAGTTCAGCGGCAAATTTAGTATAGAATCTGACATAATTAAATTGGTGCTATTTTCCTTGATTTTCATTTTTAAAGGAATATTTGAAAACAAAGATTTTGCTTTGCTACCCTCAATTTCAGTTCTTGTCACATTCACCAGGGACTGGACACTACCGTTGGTGTCACTAAAAGCCTTTACATATGGCCATAATTTCTTTGGGTTCTGTGGTTCAAATGGCTCTAAGCACTATGGGACTTAACATCTGAGGTCATCAGTCCCCTACACTTAGAACTACTTAAACCTAACCAACCTAAGGACATGACACACATCCATGCCCAAGGCAGGATTCAAACCTGCGACCGTAGCAGCAGCGCGGTTCCGGACTGAAGCGCCTAGAACTGCTCGGCCACAGCAGCCGGCCTTGAGTTCTGTGAAAGATCACTTGATAACTTTCTGCTATGATAGTCATTGAAGGCATCATGCATTGCTCTCTTGACAGCCAAATGTATCCCATTCGGCATGTCTCTACCTATAGACCTATGCTTTGTTTTACACCTGTTATGCAGCAATCTCTGTTTCTTTAGAAGTTTCTTTACGGTGACTGTAGACCATGGAGTTTCTCTCCCATTAAGGACTGTTCAACTGGGTACATATCTATCCAGTGCAATATAAGCTATTCTTTTAAACTGAGCCACAGTTCCTATGCATGCTCCTGACCTGTGCTGAAAGTTTCAAGTTCCTCACTGAGATATGACACCACTGGTTTTTTATCTAGTTTCCTGAACATATACATCTTTCTGTTTGCTTTAGTTGTCCTTTGTACTTTGGTGATCATTTTTCCACAACCACATCATGGTCCCTGATACCAGTTTTCATGTGGACATCCTCAAAGAGGTCAGGTCTATTTGTTACCATTAGCTCTAGTATACTTCCACCATGATTGGGGTTCATAATTATCTGTTTTAGGTAGTTTTCGGAGAGGGCATTTAGTAATGTTTCACAGGCTGTTTTATCACACCTGCTTTTAACAAAATAGTAATCTTCCCAATTAAATGTCAGATGATTGAAGTCTCCACCAATGATTACAGTATGATTCAGGAAACTAACACACAAGTAAAGTGACTCTAAAGTTTTCTGTTACATCAGGAGATGAGTCTGGTGGGCAATAGAGGGATCCAATTATCATTTTATGCCAACCCCTGACACTGAGTCTTACCCAAACAGTCTCATATGCAACTTCAATTCCTATCTTGGTGGATTTGAGTTTATTGCCTACCACCAAACATACACCACCTTCATTTCCTGTTTGCCTATCCTTTTGACATAAATATAAATTTTACCCAAACATCTCACTGCTATCAATTTCAGGTTTCAACCATCTTTCTGTACCTAGTATTATGTGAACTTCACTGTTTTTTAAGAGTGCTTCAAACTCTGGCACTTTGTTTTAAATGCTTCAGCAGGTTATCATTACGATTTTAATACTCACACCTGTGGGAGTCATTTCTTTTGATCTTACAATGATGCTTCTGGGATTCCTGCAGCTATTGTTATCTGGATTGAATGGAGAATCACTTAATCTAAAAACACCCTTATGTGCACCCCACACACAGTCAGCTATCTGACTAGCAGCCTCTGATGTGAAATGCACACCTGATCCATTTAGAGGGACCCTACAGTTCTCAACCCTATGGCACAAGTCACACAACCTTTGGAGTCTCTTGCTCAGTCCTTGCACTCGACTCAGAACTAAAGGGCCACGATTATATGTTAATTCCAGCTGCCAAAAGACCACATTCAATGAGTATAGTTTTGTGAACAGCTGTTGCACCAAATGGAAGGTAACGAATATTTTATAAGTAACATAAAGAGGACTGACAAATCTAACTTCACTTGTGAAGGTATTTTCAGCCTACACAATCATTTTTGGTCAAAATAGGACAAACATGTCACCCATGAGCATGGCTTTCAGGCATGCTTTGGCATAAACCTGTGGGCTGTTATTGTGCTTTTGGGGCCTTATCTATTGGTGGACAAGTTGAATGCATCCATGTATCATTTGCAATATTTTGCCTGACACATTAGAAAACATTTGACTTGGTGTTCAGCAACAGCTATAGTTTCAGCATAATGGTGCACTGCCACACTTTGGAATGAGCATGTGTAACTATTTAAATGATGTGTTTCCAGGGAAATGGACTGGTCATGGAGGTACAACATTCTGGCACCCACATTCCCTGGACCTTAACTCACTAGATTTTTATTTGTGTGGACACTTAAAGGAATGAGTTTATAGTACTCCACACATGGATATATACAACCTAATATTTCATATGCATACTGCTTCAGTAATGGTGGATGCAAATGTGCTGCATAGTGCCCAGCAAAGAATGATCCAGAGAGTAGTAAAGTGTTTGCAGATCCAAAGTGATCATTTTGAACATCATCTCTAAAGTCAAAGTTGGTCATATATGTACTTACCAGCTGTGTGAAGATAGGCAAGATATCAGACATACAGGATGGAATTACTGTACACGCATGATGTGCAATCTCATGTAGCTTACCTATTATGTACCTTTTTTGTACCTCACTGAATACAGATGATGATGCTGTATCCACTATTATTTCCTATTGGCTTTATTCATGTCATGGATGAAAAAGAGTGGTCGTTTACACCAGTAAGAAATTCCTGTTATGGTTGGTTGATGTAAAGGAGGGGGTGGGGGAGGTACCAAACTGCTAGGTCATAGGTCCCTTGTTCCGGTTAAAATGATTCCACATGGGTGGGAGTAAAATAATCAAGACATACAAAACACAGCTGGAAGAAACAAAAAACTACAAGAATGACAGAAGGGCATCAAACACTAAAATGGACTAAATCAAACAAGAAAACCACAAAGAGACACAAGAAACATGTAGAAGAGATCAAAACAAGAGAGCAGATAACCATGGCTGACTGTCCATTAGAATAAAAAGGAGAAGCCAGCCATTCTGCAACACATTAAAACTTCCACCCTAAAAGCACTGGAGTGGAGAGCACAGAGGGACGAAGGACATGCACTAAAACTTAGATCAAACGATAAAACCCACCCTCATGAATAAAACGTAAAACAAAAGCTGCTGTTGAGGCATTGTCACCCAACACTGAAGGTAGGGTGCTGGGAAATTTAAAAGTCCACCACAGAGTGGCTAAAAGTGGGCAGTCCAGCAAGTGGTTGATGACCATTATTTGTGAGTCATAGCGGCACCGAGGTGGGTCCTCGCGACAGAGGAGGTAACCATGCGTTAGCCGCATATGGCCAATGCAGAGCCGGCAGAGGACAACTGACTCCCTGTGAGAGAACCGCATGGTAGACTTCCACACACTCGTAGTCTCCTAAATGACACACAGTTTTTTGTGTGTCCTGTTATGCCATTCCATCTCCCAATGCCGAAAAACCCTGTGGTGTAAGACAGAATGCAGGTCAGTTTTGGAGATGCCAACTCCAGAAGCAGTTTCCGCATAGCCTGTTTGGCCAGCCTGTCAGCTACTTCGTTGCCTGGGATTCTGACATGTCCTGGGGTCCACACAAACACCAATGAACAACAGGACCCTTCCAGTGCATAGATGGACTCCTGAATGGATGCTACCAAAGGATGGCAAGGGATTCTGACATGTCCTGGGGTCCACACAAATACCAATGAACAACAGGACCCTTCCAGTGCATAGATGGACTCCTGAATGGATGCTACCAAAGGATGGCAAGGGAAGCACTGGTCAATAGCTAGTAGGCTGCTCAAGGAGCAGTACACAGGAGAAATGACTCGCCAGTGCATGAGCGGATATGTTCAAGAACACGAGATATGGCCACCAGCTCTGCAGTGAAAACACTGCAGCCATCTGGCAAGGACTGCTGTTTAGTATGTCCTCCATGAACATATGCAAAGCCTATGCAACCATCAGCCATCGAGCCGTTGGTGTAAACCACTTCATGGTCCTGGTACATGTTGAGAATCGAGAGGAAGTGAAAGCAGAGAGCCGCAGGATTAACAGAGTCCTTAGAGCCATGCAAAAGGTCCAGAAGAACCTGCGGCCTAGGTGTACACCACGGAGGTGTACATGAATGGAGCTCGAGGAGAGGTGGTAATGGGAAGGACTCCAGTTCAGACAGAACAGACCAGACATGAAATGCAATCATAAGCCCTGACTTGGGCCACCAATGTGGGAGATGAACCACTGTGGTTGGGAAAAGGAGACAGTAATCCAGATGTGCAGGAGAACTATGAGTGTGTCCAACGTAATTGGTGAGCAGTTGTCACACCTAATCTTCAATGGAGAGACTCTCGCCTCCACCAGGACACTGGTCACTGGACTTGTTCTAAAAGCTCTCGTCGCTAGGTGAATGCCACAGCAGTGCACTGGGTTGAGTAAACGCAATGCTGTGGATGCCACCGTACCCTATACCAGACTCCCATAGTGAAGGCGGGATAGAACAAGGGCTCAGTAGAGCTGCAACAGTGTAGAGCAATCTGCACGCCAGTTGGTGTCGCTCAGGCAGCAGAGGGCATTGAGGTGCTGCCAGCACTTCCCTTTAAGCTAACAAAGGTGAGGTAGCCAAGTCAATCGGGCGTCGAAAACCAGTCCTAAAAATTGATATGTCTCCATTACAGTGAGTGGATCATCATTAAGGTAAAGTTCTGGCTCTGGAGGAATGGTGCACCGCTGACAGAAATGCATGACACACGATTACATGGCTGAAAACTGGAAGCCATGGGCTAGAGCCCATGACTGCGCCTTGTGAATGGCTCACTGTAGGCGCCGCTCAAACACCAGTACTGGAGGAGCAGTACGAAATGCAGAAGTCATCTGCATACAGGGAGGGTGAGATCAATGGCCCTACAGCTGCTGCTAGACCATTAATAGCCAATAAAAAGAGAGAGGCACTTAATATGGAGCCCTGCAGAACGCCATTCTCCTGAATACAGGGGGAACTACAGGTGGCACTGACTTGGACACAGAAAGTACAGAGCGACAGGAAGTTTTGGATAAAAATCGGGAGCAGGCCCCGGAGACCCCACTCATACAATGTGGCAAGGATATGATGTCACCAAGTCGTGGCGTATGCTTCACGTAAGTCAAAAAGATGGCAACCAGATATTGGTATCTTGAAAAGGCCTTTGAATGGTAAACTCAAGGGATACAAGATTATCAGTGGTAGTGCAACCCTGGCAGAAATGGCCCTCACATGAAGCCAGTAGGCCATGTGTGACTCCAGGACCCAACCCAACTGCCGACACACTATACATTACATCAGCTTACAAAGAAAGTTGGTGAGGCAGATGGGCCAGTAGCTATCCACATGAAGTAAGTTTTGACCAGGTTTGAGCACTGGAATGATGGTGCTCTCCTGCCATTGCGATGGAAAGGCACCATTGCACCAGATCCAGTTGAAGATGATGAGGAGATGTCTCTTGTAGTCAGATGAGAGATGTTTAATCATCTGATTGTGGATCTGGTCTGGCCCAGGAGCTCTGTCGGGGCACTGTGCAAGGGTGCTGAGGAGATCCCACTCTGTAAATGGGGTGTTATAGGGTTCACTGTGATGAGTAGTTAATGAGTGGACTTTCCTTTCCAACCACCATTTGAGGGTGCAAACGGCTGGGGGATAGTTCTCTGATGCAGAGGCTCCAGCATAGTGCTCAGCAAAGTGCTCGGCAATCGTGTTTGCATCGGTACATAGCACACCATTGATGTTAATGCCAGGGGCACCTGTTGCGGTCTGGTACCCAAAAAGATGTCTGATCTTCGTCCAGACTTGGGAAGGTGATGTATGGCACCCAATGGTCGAGATGTACCTCTCCCAACATGCCTGTTTCCATCTTTTTATCAGCTGGTGAATGCAGGCAGGGAGCCATTTGAAAGCTATTAGGTACTCTAGGTATGGGTGCCACTTATGTCACTGTAAAGCTTGCCCATGCTCTTTAATTGCCTCAGTGGTTTCCAGCTACCACCAAGGGACTGTCTTTCACTGGGGGCACCCTAAAGAACAAGGCATTGCATTTTCCGCTGCAGAAATGATCGTTGTTGTGACCTGCTCAATCACAGCATCGATGGCACCATGTGCACGAGATTCAGCAGTGACAGCAGAAATGAAGGCTTCCCAGTCTGCCTTGTTTAAAGCCCATCTGGGTAGGTGTCCATGGGCATGACGCCGGGGGAGTGACAGGAAGATGGGGAAGTGGTCACTACCACACAGGTCATCATGTGCTCTCCAGTGGATAGATGGGAGAAGGCCAAGACTGCAAACTGAGAGATCAATGGCCGAATATGTGCCAAGTGCCACACTGAAATGTGTGAGGGCACCTGTATTTAAGAGGCAGAGGTCGAGTTGTGACAGTAAATTTTCAACCTCCTTAACTCAGCCAATAAGCATGGTGCCACCCCACAAGGGGTTATGCACGTTAAAATCTGCCACAAGTAGGAAAGGTTTAGGGAGTTGATCAGTCCGTGCAGCCAATATGTTAAGAGATAATGCACCATTTGGAGGAAGATATATATTGCAGACAGTTATTTCCTTTGTCGTCTTTATTCTGACAGCCACAGCTTCAAGAGCGACTTGAAGGGGCACAGGTTCACTACAGACTGAGTTCAGGACATAGATGCAAACTCCTCCTCACACTATATTATAGTCACTAGGGTTCCCGTAATATTCGTTATAGCCACGGAGGGTAGGGGTCCGCATTGCCAGGAACCAGGTTTCCTGGAGGGCAATGCAGAAAGCAGGTGTAAACCTTAACAGTTGCCTTAGCTCAGCCAGGTGGTGGAAAAAACCGCCGCAGTTCCACTGGAGGATTACGTGATTGTAAGACTGGGAAGGCATTGACATTCAATAGGGCAGTCTACGCCTCAGGGTCACCTGTGGCCACCAGATGAGTACCTGTGCGATCAACGTCTATTGTGTCCGAGGGCTCAGCGAGATCTAGGTCCTCAGTGGATTCCAGAATCTCCACCTCATCCTCAGACACACAGCTTGTAGGTACTATTGGTGTGGGTGCCACCTCAGTGCCTTGGTTCTTTGTGGTCTTTTCTTTTTAGGTTTTTCTCACTGCTCCTTAAGTTTGTCTGGCTGGGAGGGCTTCACTGATTCAGTCTCAGGAACTGAGGAGGACCATGAATCCCTACGACCAGCTGCCTGTGGTTGCTTCAGCCACTGGTGGGTGTCCGCTTTGCCACTGGTAGGAACCTGGGAAGGGAGTAACCCAAGAGATCCCTTCTTGGTGAGAGGATCCAAAGAAGACTTATGCTTCTCCAGCTGAGAAGTGGGGACTGACATCTCCAATGGTTGGGGGTGTTGCCCCTGAAGTAGGTTGTGCAGGAGCAACAGGGAGTGAAGTGCCCCCCACCATCAAGGGGGCAGATGGAGTCTGATGGCTCTGAGAGCCAACTGTTCACAGCGGAATGGAAGATGGTAGAACCGTTGTTGTAGCGGCGGCATAGGTTGACATCATATGCACAGGATGTACAGTCTCATATTTTCTCTTAGCCTCAGTGTAGGTCAGTCGGTCCAGGGTCTTGTATTCCATTATTTTTCTTTCTTTCTGGAGAATCCTGCAGTATGGCGAGCAAGACGAATGGTGTTCTCCGCAGTTGACACAGATGGGAGGCGGAGCACAGGGAGTATTGGCACGTGAAGGACATCCACAATCCTGACAGGTGACACTGGAAATACAGCGAGAAGACATATGGCCAAACTTCCAGCACTTAAAGCACTGCATCAGGGGTGGAATATATGGCTTTAGGTCACAGCAGTAGACCATCACCCTGAGCTTCTTGGGTAATGTGTCACCCTCGAAGGCCAAGATGAAGGCACCGGTGGCAACCTGATTATCCCTTGGACCCTGGTGGAAGCGCAAGATGTAATGGACACCTCGCCACTCTAAATTGGCACACATCTCATTGTCAAACTGGAAAAAAAGGTCTCTGTGAAATATGATACCCTGGACCATATTTAAGCTTTTATGAGGTGTGATGGAAACAGAAACATCCCCCAGCTTGTCACAGGAGAGTAGTGCCTGTGACTGGGCAGAGGATGCTGTTTTCATCAAGACCAACCCTGACTGCATTTTGGACAAGCCGTCCACCTCCCCAAACTTGTCCTCTAGATGCTCCATAAAAAGACGAGGTTTCATTGACAAGGGGAGGTGGGGGGGGGGGGGGGGGGAGGGGGGGAATGATTTGGGGTTGTATTTATCTTAGCATTGAATTTAGACCTTGATCGCTTAGAGACTGCTGGTGTTTCACCACCAGAAAGAGATGACATACTACACTTCATGGTGTGTCATCCGCCCTGACGCCACCCACTCCAACCAGGGCCGCCCCTCCACGAGTGCCACCCAATCGCAGCAAAGGCCACCTGGCAGGATGGCCGTTGCCAGGAGTCCCGGTGCCCCAGGGTGATGGGCATCTACTCCTTGGCATACGTAAGGAGTTAAAGGCGCTGGCATCAACAGAATGATCCCTGTGTGGTTAGGGGGCTACAACCAACAAGGTGCATGGCAGCCCCACGACAACTGGCTACTGTGCTGGATATCAGGCACAACTTAGCTAAGAAGTCCATTATCGTCGACAGCACAGAAAGCGATACTGCACAGAGGATGGAGGAGACGCACCCAGGAGGGTGACCTTGCCCAACAACCAGAGAATGAGCGGAAGTGCAGATCCACGTCAACAAAGGATGCGAGAGGTCTCAGCAGATGATGGACACTATGCACCATGTACCGCACCCTTTCCCAGTTGGCTCGCTCTTTGGGAAAATTTTGAAAAATGAAGGTCAAACTCTACAGGGGACCATCACATAAAGGCCGAAACATGTGAGACTCCTTTTAGTCGCCTCTTATGACAGGCAGGAATACCTCAGGCCTATGATAACCCTCGGATCCACAGGGAGGGTTCCAGTTACGTCTTAATGTTTAAGTATGAGTAACAGTAATGGAAAGAAATATGTAACATAATATATTGCGGAGGTGTGAATTGGATAAAACATGATGCTTAAACTGGGAAGAGAGAAAAAAATGATGAGAAGATGATTCTCAACATCTGCTAGCATGAATATTGTTCCCCACGATATTGCCTCACATCACTAGGGTAACGCAACAGTTTTGGCACAGCATGGACTTCATTCTACCTGTTCTTGGCCACTCTGTACGCAGTTACAGTGATACCAGAGCCTCATTTTTTTTAAATTGCATTTCTATTAAACCTACTGGCGAGACTAGATTTTGCTTGATACACTTTTGTTCCGAATTGGAATGAGGAATTGCATGCTGGTTGCCAAGTGAGGCATTTTTTTCTTCATCCTGTATACAAAACAACTATCACAAAAATGTTTGGACTCCTTGAATACATTACTATGTTGTATGGGTCGTGAAACACTACACAAACTTTCCAAAGACCTACTGAGGAATTGATAGGGATCCTAGACTTCCATTTTGCTTACAAAGGTAATTTTTTGGTGGCTTCACCTTTGTGACAACAACATGGACATTATCTTTGGTAAGCTTTCTGCCAGTATATTGACTATGGAATCTTGCCATATGTGTTCTGGCAATACAAAAATGATCTTCATGATATCATGAATCACCACTGGTACATGATCACCCCTGCATACATTGCTGCCCTGATGGATTACCCAACCCCAACAACATTGTGAAAGCTGCATCAATACACATTTATAGCAGGTTAAACTTTATTATGAAAAGGGAAGTGGCTACTCACCATATAGCAGAAATGCTGAGTCGCAGATAGGCACAACAAAAAGACTGTCACAAATAACCTTCCAGCCAGCAAGACCTTCATCAAAAATAGATGACAGACATACGCACACTCACTCAAACACAACTGACACACACATGACCATAGTCTCTGGCAACTGAAGCCACACTGCGAGCAGCAGCACCAGTGCATGATGGGAATGGTGACTGGGTGTGGTAAGGAGGAGGATGGGGTGGGGAGGGATAGTAGGTTAAGGGTGGGGGACAGTGAAGTGCTGGTGCAGAGCACAAAGGACGAAGTGGAGAGAGGGCAGGGTAGCTATGTGTAGTCAGGAGGTTAGATGGAAGGCAGGGGTGAGGTGATTTGGGGGAGAGGGGGTTAGTGGAAAAGGAGAGAAGTACATAGAGTGGGTGTGTTGGTGGAATGAGGGCTATGGGAGCAGGGACAGGGCTTGATGGGTGAGGGCAATGACCAATGAAGGTTGAGGCCAAGAGGGTTGCAGGAATGTAGGATATATTGCAGGGAAAGTTCACACCTGCACAATTCAGAAAATCTGGTGTTGGTGGGAAGGATCCATATGGTACAGGTTGTGAAGCAGTCACTGAAATGAAGGATGTCGTGTTGGACAGTGTGCTCAGCAACAGGGTGGTCCACTTGTTTCTTGGTCACGGTTTGTCGGTGGCCATTCATGCGGACAGACAGCTTGTTGGTTGTCGTGCCTACATAGAATGCAGCAGAGTGGTTGCAGCTTCGCTTGTAGATCACCTGACTGGTTTCACAGGTAGCTCTGCCTTTGATGGGATAGGTGATGCTTGTGACTGGACTGGAGTAGGTGGTGGTGGGAGGATGTATGGGACACTTCTTGCATCTAGGTCTATTACAGGGATATGAGCCAAGAGGTAAGAGGTTGGAAGCAGGGGCTGTTTAGGGATGGACAAGTATATTGTGTAGGTTCAGTGGATGGCAGAATACCACTGTGGGAGAGCAGGACATTCTCATTTCATGGCATGATGAGAGGTAGTCAAAGTCCTGACAGAGAATGTAATTCAGTTGCTCCAGTCCTGGGTGGTACTGAGTTATGAGGGGAACGCTCCTCTGTGGCCAGACAGTGAGACTTTGGGAGGTAGTGGGAGACTGGAAAGATAAGGCATGGGATATTTGTTTATGTACAAGGTTGGGAGGATAATTACAGTCTCTGAAGGCTTAAGTGATACCCTCAGTATATTTTGAGAGGGACTACTCATGACTGCAGAAGCGATGGCCATGGGTGGCTAGGCTGTATGGAAGGGACTTCTTGGTATGAGACGGGTGGCAGTTGTCGAAGTGGAAGTACTGCTGGTGGTTAGTAGGTTTGATGTGGACAGAGGTACTGATGTAGCCATCTTTGAGGTGGAGGTCCACATCGAGGCAGTTGGCTTGTTGAGTTGAGTTGGACCAGGTGAAGCAAATGGCGGATAAGCTGTTGAGGTTCTGGATGAATGTGGATAGGGTGTCCTCACCCTCAATCCAGATCGCAAAGACATCAATGAAACTGAACCAGGTGAGGGGTTTAGGATTTTGGGTGTTTAGGATGGATTCCTCTAGATGGCCCACGAATAGGTTGGTGTAGGAAGGTGCCATGTGGGGGCCCCTAGACATACTGCGGATTTGTCTGCCAGTAATGCCTTTAAAGGAGAAGTAATTGTGGGTGAGGATATAGTTGGTCACGGCAACTAGGAAGGAGGTTGTTGGTCTGGAATCCGCTGGGCATTGGGAAAGGCAGTGTTCAATAGCAGTAAGGCCATGGACATTAGGGATGTTAGTGTAAAGGGAGGTGGCATCAATAGTGACAAGCATGGCACTGTGTGGTAAAGGGACAGGAAATGTGGAGAGTCAGTGGAGGAAATGTTGGGTATCTTTTGTATAGGAGGGTAGGAATTTCTCTCCTTTTCCGCTACCATCCCCCCCCCCCCCCCCCACCTCTCCTCTGCAGCCGTCTAACCTCTCACCTGCATATAGCAGCTCTACCCTCTCTCCACCTCATCCCTGCGCACTCCCCAGTAGCACTTCACTGCCCCCCCCCCACCCCTACCCTGCTATTCCTCCCCCTCCCTGCCCCAGCCTCCTCCTTATCCCCATCCAGTCGATACTCTCATCATGCACTGGTGCTGCTGCTCACAGTGTGGTTTCAGTTGCCAGAGACTGTGTGTGTGTGTGTGTGTGTGTGTGTGTGTGTGTGTGTGTGTGTGTGTGTGTGTGTGTGTGTGTGAGAGAGAGAGAGAGAGAGAGAGAGAGAGAGAGAGAGAGAGAGCCCTTTCATTGTGCTTTCCTTTACATAATATTGACAGGTTAAACATTCTTTGTTTCTTCACACCTCACATTGCATAAGTACTATTGTGCAGCATTTCAGTCCTTGTTTTCTACTTTTTTTCCAAAAAATTGCCAAAGAGTTCTTTGTCATCATACAATATGTAATTCCAGGCTGCCAAGAGACCATAAAATACTCAATGCTGATGGTTGTAGGCCATGTCTTCATCACACACATGTACCAGTAATCACTGATATTCATATTTTTGTAGCATTAGAACAACTATCTGTCATCTCATACAGCAGAGTTTAGTGGTCTACTTTATTAGCAACATCTCATACATCGGCGGGACTTGTAACGTTCCAGGCTTATGGTTACCACCCCTGCATTATGTAGTACTAGATCAATACTCTTATATCTCAAGCTATAATTAAATTCAATTACTTTTCGATAATAGGAAAAAGTCTTTTAGAAGAATAATAGCAATACCGAACATAGTAGTTACAATACCCTTTGTTCCATAAACAATCAAAATCAGATTCAGGAAATTAATATATGGAAAATGTTTAGATAAAAGAATAATATATTTTGTTCTTGTCATCTGTAAATAGTAGGAATTAAATCTCAAGCCTAATTAACAAAATACAGATAATTGATCATTTAGCATTGTTAGAATAATTATTTGTGCAATTTCAATATTAATGTGACTTTCGTGTGTTTAGAAAATGTCTGTAAGTTCTTCTAGGAAAATAGGGAATATTATAGAGTGTTTAATAATGTTGTTAAACTATTTCATATTATAAATTATGTTTTGCATTATTATAACCAGTAGAACATTGTAGGAAGAGTATAAATACTCAGCCTCTAGTATTGTTAGAAGGGATGAGTGTTGGACCCACTAGAGGACAGATCTGTGTGTACAGGTGAGATAAGTTCTTCGTGCACGATACAGGTTTGGATTTACAATAGAACAACTCATGGGTTGGATATTTTCCAAAACAGCATATTAGAACAGTGCAGTGACAAATTATTTCAGAGTGTTAAACAGTTTGATTTAATATCACAAAAGGCAAAATATGTGACTTTATATTCATACTTTGTTGAGTACTAGTGCTGAACAATGCAATGGACCTCACACACATAATTCTATCAAATTACTGCATCTGAACTATTAAATATTGCCAGTGTCATATGTACTACCATCCGTTAGCTGTAGTAGTAACAACGAGGCTTATTACACCGAAGATTGATCATGAACTCATAAGATACAGGTTTTGAAGTGAATAAATCTACGTACATACTTTACTTCAGTTGTGGCCTACATCATTGGAGTGAAATCCACTATGGTATCCTGTATTTATTGAACAAGCATATTTTAGCTCATGTATGCAGTCGTCAAGGGACACCGAAGGCATGATATTCTCAGGTATTTAAACCATTTTTAACTACTCACTAACCGGTGGGACATTACATACTGAAAATGTTGCTGCTGATATGAAGGAACTGTTACAAGAAACACTGGGTAGAGGCACCAATGTGGCAATGTAGTGTTAAAACAACTGGTCATTTACAGTAATACATATCCACTTTACTATGTAGGGAATGAAAATAATGAATTCTTGACAAAATAATTTAAATGGATGGAAAAATAAAAAATCTACTCACCAAGTGGTGGCAGAACACACACATAAAAGGAGGTTATAATTAAGCAAGCTATCACAGCCAGTGGCTCCTCCTTCAGGCAAAAGGGTTGAAAGAGAAGGAAGAGGGGTGAAGGAAAAGGACTGAAGAGGTCTAGCAAAAGGGGTCACCCAGAACTGCAGGTCAGATTTGAAAACCTGAGAGGTTGAAGGTGGAAGACAGGGTAATATGCAAGATGGGGATTACAGCTTAAAAATCATGCATGAGTTAATAAGAGTGAAAAGCTAAGTGCATTGTATGTAACTGAGGTGGTAGGGGAGGGGGGGGTGAGGGTGAAAAATAGTTTGGTAGGACAATGAAATATGCAGAAAACTAAAATGAAGTAAAGAAAAAAGTGGTTACTGTCAAGAAATGCTGAGAGGGAATAAATTAACATAAATTAAGCCCAGGTGGATGGCAAGAACCAAGGACATGGTATAGCGATAGTTCCCACCTGCGGAGTTCTGAGAAACTAGGGTCTGGGGGAAGAATCCAGATGGTGCATGTGGTGAAACAGGTGCCAAGGTCGTGAATATCATGTCGTAGAGCATGCTCTGCAACAGGATATTGCATGTTGCCAGTATACACCCTCTGCCTATGCCCACATTCGTCCTAATTCATAATTTGGTGGTAGTCATGCTGATGTAAAGGGCTGAACAGTGTTTTCATAACAGGTGGTACATGACGTGTCGTTTCACAGATGGCTCTCCCTTTAATAGTATGTTTCGTCAGTTACAGGGCTAGAATAGAGAGGTGGTGGTTGGAGGGTGCATAGGGCAAGTCTCGCAGTGGGGATGGTCACAGAGGTAGGAGCCATAGGGTAGGGAGATGGGTGCAGAAAGAGCATGGGGTCTCACAAGAATATTGCAGAGATTGGGAGGGCGGCAAAAAGTCACCAGTGGTGTGCTCTGAAGTTGTCTTTTTGAGGGGATCAGCAGGATTAGATATGTGGCTCAGGAAATCTGCTTTTTAAATAGGCTGGTGGGGTAATTACGTGCAGTGAAGGCTGAGATGAGAATGTCTTGCAGTGTGCTGTAAAGAGTCTGCATCTGAAGAAATAGATTTGCTTCAAATTCCAAGGCTGTATGGGAGGGAACGTTTGACATGGAAAGGATGGCATTTGTCAAAATGTAAATACTGTTGTTTAATGGTAGTTTTAATGTGGAAGGAAAGTTTAGCTGGACTTAGGTGAGGATAGGATCAAAAACAAGGAAAATGGCACGGGATTCAGAATAGGACCATGTGAAACTTAATTGGGAGAAGGTATTTAGAGATTCCAGGAATTTTAACAGGTCAGTTTCACCATGAATCCTATAGTAAAGATGTCATCAACATATCTAAACCAAACCAGGGGCTGAAGACTTATGGATCCCATGAAAGCCCCCTCCAAGTGGCCCATGAAAAGGTTGGCATAGGAAGGAGCCAGCCTGATTCCCATGGCCATAGCCCTGATCTGTTTGTATGTCTGCCCCTCAAAGATGAAGTACTTCATAGTACTTACATTTTGACAGTTGTCATCCTTTCCCTGTCAAACGTTCCCTCTCAGACAGCCTTGGCATTTGAGGCTAACATATTTGTTCAGATGCAGACTCTTTACAGCAATACACCACCATCCTCACCTCAGCCTTCACTGCACGTAATTATCCCATCAGCCTAGTTCAAAAGCAGATTTCCCAGGCCATCACATCCAATCCTGTTACTGCTGATCCCTCACAAAAAACAACTTCAGAGCACACCACTGGTGACTCAGTATTATCCTGGTCTGGAATGTACTAATCAGCTACATTGACTTCTTAAAATCATGCCCTGAAATGATATTCATTCTGTCTGAAATTCTGCCCACCACACCTAGCATAGCTTTTCATCATCCTCCCAGTCTCTGCAATATTCTTGTCAGACCCTTTTCTCTTTCTGCACCCATCTCCATACCCTATGGCTCCTACCCCTGTGACCATCCCCACCACAAGACTTGCCCTATGCACACTCCAAGCACCACCTATTCCAGCCCTGTAACTGGCAAAACACATACTATTAAAGGGAGAACCATCTGTGAAACAACATGTCACATACCAGCTGTTATGAAAACTTTCAGCATTTTACGTCGGCATGAGTATCACCAAATTATCAGTTAGGATGAATGGGCATAGGCAGGGGGCGTATACTGGAGACACAAAACATCCTGTTGCAGAGAATGTTCTACAACACAACAATCATGACCTCAGTGCCTGTTTCACCACACGTACCATCTGGATTCTTCCCCCAGACACCAGTTTCTCAGAACTGCGCAGGTCGGAACTAGCACTACAACACGTTCTTGGCTCTCGCCACCCACCTGGGTTTAATTTACACTAATTTATTCCATCTCAGCATTTCTTGACAATAACTACTTTTTTCTTCACTTCATATTAGTTTTCTACATCTTTCATTGCCCTACCAATCTATTTTCATGCCCCCCCCTTCCCACTTCAGTTACATACAATGCACTTAGCTTTTCACTCTTATTAACTCTTGCATGATGTTTAACCAATAATCTCTGTCTTGCATATTACCCTATCTTGCACATTTTAGCTCTCACATTTTCAAATCTGACCTGCAGTTCTGAGTGGCTTTCCTGAAATCTACCCCTTTTCCTAGATTTCTCCAGTCCTCTTCCTTCACCCCTCTTCCTTCCCCTTTAATCCTTCTGCCTGAAGGAGGAGCCACTGGCTCCTAAAGCAAGCCTAATTATAACCTTCTTTTAAATGTGTGTTCTGCTGCAGCTTGGTGAGTAGATTTTTTTATTTATCTATCCAATTAAATTACTTTGCAGGCAGACAGAGTTCTTGGGCAGATTAAGTTACCCATACATGTCTGCTTCCAGAGCACTGATGAATGGTCTGTATGGCCCAGTGTGCAGAAATACTGCCGTACATGGACTAAGTAATGTGCCCCTGCCAGGAGTGATATACCACATACAAGCAGAGCTTGGAAACTTCATCAGTCCACATGATTTCATCTTCAAGTGTATTGCACTGATCCCCCTATCTGTTTCTCACTTCCACTAGTGCTCCCCAGTGACTGATGGATTCAAAAGGTGTCTAGGAGATTTACTGCTGGTGTATCAGTCAACAGAAGGTGTAGCTCACACTTTCAGTTTTGGCTGGTTAGCATGTTCCACTTGCATGGAACGGCAACCAGCATCCATCGTCAAAAACTGCGACACTGGTATTCTGTTCCACGGTATGACTGTGTGGCAACCCTCCCACAGCACTGATGCCATTGGCATGAAGTAAATCCATCCTTATTTGCTAATGGTTGCCAGCATGTGCCATGTCTTTGGTATATGCACTCCTGCTGCAACAAAGTAAGTGAAAGATATCTCGTAGCTGGCAGCATTGTTGCAGGACTTATTGAGGTGGATGCTCGAAGCAGGCACAACAAACACACTGCAGTTGTCAGGGATCTTCTTTTACTGACTCTACTACAATAATGCTTGGACAGTGCAGTGTGCTCAAGGAGTAGTATTACGCATCTGCATCATCACTTATGTATGAAGAGTCTCTACAGGCGTGAGGTGAATTCTTCCTCCCCCCCCCCCCCTTCTCCCCACCAACCTGCACAACACTTGGATTCATAATTAGCCTCTGAAACAAGAAGTAGGATATGCAAACAATACTACCATCAAACATAAATAAACAAGACACATTTGTTTTCACAAACCTTGTCAGGACAATACAAATCCTCCTTCATCACTATCCATCACATATGGCTTTGGAGCCACCTTATCAAGACCCCTACCCAGTCCTAGAATGGAGTGACAGGAGCACAAATAAATATGGTCACTGGCGCTCATAAATCAGCGGCCTGAAGTGCTGGGGACATAGCTAAACATCTGGAACTACCAGAGGGGTGCCTTTCAATCCACCACCTCCAGCAAAGTAGCTAACTGGGGACGAACAGTGCACAGGAAAGAAAGAAAAGGCCACAATTGTGCCAGTGAGGTACAGATGGCATTTACAATTACATTATTGTTTGTTTTACCCTTTGGGGGAATGACGTGGTGACCTCAGCACCCCAAGCAGTGCAATTGGTTACAGCATTGCTGGAACTTACTGGCAGTATGATAAACTACCAACAGAGGGTTACCAGTGCGCACAAGGATCTCTACCTCAGCTGATGGTACAGTGAGCACGCACGATCATGAATAGCTCTGTATGTAATTCCACAAAAATAAATCAACGTGTCATACCATAGTTGTGTTTATGCTCTACAAACCCAATATGTCCACATAAAACAGGTAAAATGTATCATGCTTTTGTACTGACATATCCATCCTAGCATGGAAGAGATGCAACAAATGCCGACTTCATATCGCATCAATGGAGCTGTGTAACCCCCTTCCCCAAAAGAAAGTACTAATTAAGCACACTACAACACAAACCCTCCCAACTGTGTTATTTTGGTGGCAGGCTGTGCTTTCATTTCTGCAGTGTAATGATACAGTAATGCCTCACGTCCTCAGGCAGTAACCCAATATTAGTTTTTATAACTATTGTGTACATCATATAGAGCTTCATTTTCATGGGACACCAAGGGTGCTTAGAGGCAAGTACATGTTGTCTGGTGTCGACAAGACTGGTGGGTGAAGATAGTCAGCACCATAAGAAGGCAAATTTTTGGAGATGGGGTCCCACAAGATTCCATTTTAGGGCCCTATCTTTTTTCTTGCGTATATCAATGACCTTTCGTCAGTAACATTACCAGATGCCAAGTTGGTTTTGTTTGCCAATGATACAAACAACGCAATAAATAGCAGATCAAGTGTAGTCTCTGAAAGATTGGCTAATAAAATATTTGTGGACATTAATCACTAGTTCGTAGCCAATTCTTTGTCACTAAACATTGAAAAAACACGCTACGTGCAGTTCAGAACTTGTAAGGGGTGTCCCACGAGTATATGCCTAACATACAATGACAAGCAGATAGAAGTGGACAGTGTTAAATTCTTGGGAATACAGCTCGATAATAAATTCAACTGGGAGGAGCACACCACAGAACTGCTGAAGCGTCTTAACAAAACTCTACTTGCAATGCAAATTGTGTCAGACATAGGGGATAATGAAAAAGCTGGCATACTATGCTTACTTTCATTCTATATTGTCATATGTGCAGTAAGAGTTATAAGTGGTGCGGACTCAAGAACATCCTGCAGACGCCTGTTTAGGGAACTAGTGTTCTAATTACTACTTCCCCATATATTTATTCCTTGATGAAATTTTTCATTAAAAATATATCACTTTTTCAAACCAACATCTCAATTCATGGAATCAATACTAGAAATAAAAATAATCTTCACAAGGATTTAAAGTCACTTACTCTTGTACAAAAATGTATGCATTATTCAGGAACACACAGTTTCAATAACTTGCCAGCAGCCATAATAACCCTGTGTGTGTGTGTGTGTGTGTGTGTGTGTGTGTGTGTGTGTGTGTGTGTGTGTGTGTGTGTACAATCTAACTTCTGCAGTGCAGTAATGTGTTCATTGTAATAAGTATTGTAGTAGTTCTATTTAATGTTTATTACCTTATAAACAAAAACTTCTTTTTTTTTTTTAATTCAGTGCATTAGTGTTTGTAAAATGATTCTTTCATATAGTGTACATTAAAAAAATGACAATCATTCCACTTGGGACCTGTGGAAGGTACATTAGCTTATTTGTTTCAGTTGTAAATACTTGTCATACAAAATTGTTAAGGCTTTCGTGGCCACTTGTTGACAAACTGCCTATTGGCTTCTGTCTCTGGTTCTTCAGCTGACGTTCATCTAATGATTTTTCTGACGTTTCGCCAGCACAAGTGGCTGGCATTGTCAAAGCTTCACCCTGCATTGCCGGTGGTGAACTGGAGCCGAGCTCGCGGCCGCAGACTATATGTACCTGGCGCGCCAACGTCCGAGGGCTTCTCCGCGGTCATTTCCGGTGCGGTTCTCCTCCTCACGCTACCTGCGACGGTCGTTCGCTGCAGTATGGGAAGCCAGGATCCGTTTACCTTAAGGCTTTCCTCTTTCTTGTTCAAACTGTTCGCGTGTTTTTGTATTTCTACAGCTTCTCTGAACAAGCACGTGTGATAGTGCTTCTCTACAGCCAGAACTTCCGTGTCGGCGAATTTTATTACGTGGTTGGTCTCATTCAGTCATGCTCTGCCACGGCTGATTTCTCCACCTGCCTCAACTTGCAACGTCACTTATGCTCTTTGATCCTGGTGTTAATGGATCGTCCAGTCATTCCGACATGTCGGAAATGACCACGGAGAAGCCCTCTGACGTTGGCGCACCAGGTACATAGTCTGCGGCCGCGAGCTCGGGTCCAGTTCACCACCGGCAATGGAGGGTGCAGCTTTGACAATGCCAGCCACTCATGCTGGCGAAACATCAGAAAAAACATTAGATGAACGTCAGCCGAAGAACCCGAGACAGAAGCCAATAGGCAGTTTGTCAATACTTGTCATGTATTATTGTTTTTCTGATATGTTCTACATCCTGGAGGACCTCCTCACTAAGGATCAATTGGAATGAAAGTAAATCTATTCTAATATTCCAAGGTATCCTCTGAATGTGAAGAAAAAACAAGCCAAGTTTTTGTCACTATGAGTCAAATTCATCGGGTCGACCAAAGCGTCCGATCCTACCCGTCCTCTTTGACCCGTGACGTAAGGCTGTTGTGGTGTGTGACGTCACGACGGTGCTGAATTTAGTTTGTGAGAGTGGCATGTTTGTAGGTGTTTTTTTGATGCGATCGGTGGTGCTCTCTGGTGATGTGTTAGGTGATGTTTTTGGTTTAGTTTGAGAGTGTGGTGTCGTGTGTGAATTTTGGTAAATTGCTTTTTTTATATCTTTGGTAGGTATGGATATGACTGGCAGGGTCAACAGTTTTCGGTTGTCGGCTATGACAGGGGACAGTACGCTGTCTCTAATAAAATTTCTTCAACTAGGCCTATTCGGATTTTTGGATGAAGTCGTTTAGTGTTCAGTATGTCGTGAAGAAATGTGGCTTACTTAAAGTTCCGGTGTCTCGGACCATGGACAGCTGTATGTGGAGATGTCTTAAGGATAACACGTCAAGGGAAGTGTTCGATCCCAATGTGTGGCTGTGAATGTTGGTATCGGGAGATGTTTTTGAGCTATATAGGTCAAGGGAAGTCTCCGATTCCAGATGATATTGTGTTCAGCGGTATTTGGGGAGTTTTGTGATGTCGGTTTTTTTCGTCGTTTTGCGTGGTTTTGTATGGGGGTGGGTGCCTAAATTTGTTTATATTTAGTTTGTCCCCACCCAAAAACACCCTATTTCCCGCGCTTGTCCCGTTAGTGTCATTTTCGTCCTCATAATGTGTACGTAACGAGTTTATATGCGCCATATTGGAATCGTGGTTTATGGTCGTTTCCGCCATATTTGTGACGTCATGGGTCAAAGCAGACGGGCAGGATCGGACGCTTCCGTAATTCCAATTCATCTTACATTCTACAATTTTAATTACTACTGTACACTTTTTTAGAGCTGAATTCTATACAAACTTATTCTCAAGTGTAATATCTTAGTTTTTTTACCGGTGAACATTTCACTGATATACTAGCTCTCCCATATGGTTATTAATAAATGATGTAACTGAAGTACTATGTATCAATATTTCATATTTGTCTTGTGTCTTTATCACATACGATTAGCCGTTACTGTACAGATTTGTTTCTGCACACCCACATCAACTTTCTGCAAGTATGAAACCTTAACTTCCGCTATTTTCTGAGATTTACACAGTCTGCTGAACAGGTTTCAAGCAGATAGAGCTCATAAGGGTTAAGATCGGGAAGGACTTACATGTCTTCCGAGACAATTTTTTATGTTGATGAGATACATAACACCTTAAGACTCGCATTTAGCGAACAATAAAAATAAGGCTGAAGATCATGGATAATTAGACGCTGGGCAACCTGAGTCTTTTAAGAGCAACTGGTCAGCGGACCCTCGATATGCAAGCGATAAAACATATGCCAGATCACGGCCTGCAATATATTACGTATTATGAATCTAGAAAACAGAGTTTTATTTGTTTTATTCTCAATGCGACTGAAAAAAAAACAACGCTAAGTATAGCCACAGAAAGGACAAACTAATGGCGTAGACACTATCCGAGCGGCGAAATAAAATTACAGTTACAATAAATGGGATAACATTATTCTCAAAAATCACACCATACATTCACTATTTGTAGTAGTAGGAGAAATATTTTTTTGAGCACTGTCAGTATTTAGACGTCGGAACTGTGAAATCGCTACTCTCCCAAGTGCTAACTATCCTACGTCTTACCCTAACCAACACCGCACTACTGACTACTGACTGAGTAGTGAGTACTGACTAGTGACTCCTGATTCCCTGAACATCTCTGGCTCACGGACGCCAAAGTTGATGCCGGTAGTTACCATATTTCAACATAGGTGGCGTGTGGGGCTATGCTTACGGCAATGGCGTTAAAGCGATTAAAATGTAGTGACAACACCATTGTTTACATGTTTTAGTGTGTAAATAGCTTTGTGTACAGTAGTTTTATGCTGTTGTAATATTGTGTTGAACACATAATTGTTGTTAATTTTGTCGTTGGTACTGTATAGAACACGCAAATATGGATTGTCACGCAAATTCCTCGCATTCCAAAGTTACACGGGGAATAAAGGTACAGTAATTTTTTGACAAATCGTACTTAATTTGGATAAACATTAGTTTAATGGTTAGAACTGATTCCAATGTACTTAAGTAACACTCTAGGTCCGGCGTCATTTATAAATATGCCAATATTTCACCAGTTTCAGGAAGCGGAATGGCCGAGGTACACAACGCCTGAATGAAGATGTTGAATAATAATGACCCTGATCGGTAAAGCATTTGCGCCAAGGACATTATGGCTCACCACGAATTTCTTCCCTTATGTGACGTTCTATTTAACATAATATCTTTAGCGTCCTATTTCTGTGATGTTGTGTTTGATGTTGTTATGGGTTATGCTTTGTTTGAACGTGGTCGACACGTATGGTTTGCTGTTTCATTGACTTTTGTTGCTACGTCTCTTGTGATTAGTCAAGTCATATCTTTAAAATGGTATATATGTGCGTGTGAGTCCCGGAGAAAAGTGAAAGAAAAGTCTAAGAATGAAGATGCTGCGACGGCACCGACGTCAAATAACCGAGAACGTTGCTTTCAATGGCTTGTGGGTCTGTTACATGTCATCCAGTGCGGAGTTTTGTGGCGCTATTTTAAATTATTCATACCAGTTGATCTTCGTTATGTGAAGCACGAAGTGAGAGACTTGTGTATGCTAAGATTATTTCATGCTTTTTGTGAGGCAGCTCCAATGTTACTAGTCCAGCTTTATCTTTTGTGGCAAGAGACTTCACCGAAGAATTTTAGTGACTTAAATATAGTGTCTACAGTGTTGTCTCTTTTTAGTGTTTGTTGGGCTTTGGCCTCGTTTAGCAAAAATGTTAGACTTCAAAATGTGCATCGATTAGTTTTAACATGGCTAGGCGTGATATTTCAATTTATGTGGCGTTTAGGAACAGTCTCATCACGTGTAACAGCATTGACTGTGTATGCTACATTATATGGACACTGGGTGTTTCTGGTGATTGGGCTGCACTGGATATCAATGTTTCTCTGGCTCATTTCTCCAAAGAACGTCTTTCATGGTGAAAGGATATCAAGACGGAGGAAGGCTGCCTTCTCAGCTCTCATAGCATTTGTATATGTTTTCTCATATATAAATTTGCAGGTAAGCAGTTTTAATCTTAAATTCATTAAGATGTAGGTCTACTCAGCTGATCACTGGCAGAGATCCTGTACTTTGAAGGGAAACAAGCAACGGTTCTTTCAGTGAGATGTTTTTTCTCAAACAGGCTACTTCCATATTCTCAGTCAGTACTTCTCACAATCTTAACTTATAGGCCTACTGAAGTACTGCAAAAGACATAATTATAAACTAGGCTAGCTACATTTGAATGAGTGTTTAGTTGTTAATGACCATCTTGTAACATGTTTATCTGGCATATAAATAAATGCTGCATGATTGTTACATGTAATTTTTACCACTAAATGTATTCCTTTGATAATACATTAGTACCATCATTTCATACTTATGAGTGTGACTTTTGGACAGATTTTCAATAATATATTTACAACATTAAAACATATTTTTATGTCTGAAACATATAAATATCAGGCGCTCACTGCTTTCCACCATAGAACTCAAAGTAGAACATTCTAAATCTTTATAGTTTGCATTTTGCAAACATCCATCTCTTTTTAAGTTGATGTAGTTCACAAAATTTGGATGTTTATCCTCACAAGTACACATAATGCTTCTTTAATTGTCATACTTGTGTTGACATCTCCAAAGCCATTCCCTGTCTTCAGATCCTTAACTAACCTAGTTTCTTTCTTTCCAGGTGAAATTCAATTATCATCTTGGAGACTTCTCTCAGAGCTTCAGTTTTACTCCTTCACTTTATCTCACTCTTTTCCTCTTTGGTATGTTGTAGAACAATAACCTATACAGCAATACAGGTACCAGCCTTTGTTAGTTTAACAAGGAGTTTTTACTTGGACTTGTCAGAACTTTCTAGATTCCTTTGAAAGCCATTTCCAAGGATTAACCTCACTTGCAGTGCTAATGGAAATGGTGGTTGGTTGACGCAGGAAAGACTCTTTTTTTCCAATTTTTGCTGTCTTTTGCTCTTAAAATCAACATCTCAAAGACATTTCTGCATATAATTTGTTTGGTTTCTCGTCATGTCTTTTTTCAGCACCCTTGCCTCTTTCTGCCTCACTCATGTTTCATTTTCGGAGACACCCATAACTGTTACAATACGGTATCCAAAATTTGTGGGGGAGAGAGGGGATGGGACACTATCAAACAGATGCCCTACCTACATATGAGCAATTGAGAAACACCACTGTTACTGCCAGTGGCCTGGTCCAGACTGAACCCCCTTTCCTGTCAAGCTAAAATTTGCTATGTAGACTAAACATGATAGTTTTTAACTCACTTCAGCTTTTGCCTCAATTTTCTAATATAATCCTTTGGTTCCCAAAATGAAGAATGTAATGTAAAGTTTGTTAATGTGAAAAACTTGAAGTTGTGCTATGGTTTGGATATCAAAGTTACATATTGAACCCCACCTTGTATAATTTAGTGAGGTAAACATTAGACTTCACTACCAGTAAATTTATTACCACAACCTGATTTTCTGTCTTCACATTTGTTAGCTTCACCAACTACAACTAAACTGTCACCCTCCAACCTAACCTAGTCCTTGGGCTGTACTGCAGATCAGACTGTCACCACAACCAAGATTTTGGGGGGAGGGGGAAACATGTAACTTTAGCTGTGCTTTACAGTCCATGTTAAACTGTATTTCCTTCTGTAATAGGTTGGATAAGTCTGTTGCCAGATCAGAGGATGGCAGATTGATACCACCTCCAATAGGATCATGCCTAATATTGCACTGGTGTTCAAACTAACCCATGAGTTCATGACAGCCTTACCTTAAGGTGTTTGCAGATATTATTTGATAGCACACTAATTCTACTCTATAATATTCATTTGAATTTGCCTTGGCAATCAGCTGCATTAAATCTATACCTTTTATTAGTATACAAGGCCTACTAGCTGAAAGAAGTCAAAGTAATCGCACAGGGTAAACACAGTTGTCACTGCTTAAAACTGAGATGTAATTAATTTTAAGTGAAAAAATATGTGCCTCCCGTGCCAAGTTATGTTTATTTTCTGGAATAATTGTGAACATTTTAAGTAGTGACGTATCTAGGGCATACTAGATAAGAGTCATAGGTTGCAGAAGAATCTAGAGAATTGTTTGTCATTCCCAGTTTGTCCAGAATTCTTCCTTCCATTCCTCCTACTCTTTTGTAAGTGTATCTTCTTGTGTCTTTCACAAGCTACTTATAAAAATTATACCAGATTCATTGGCTTTGCCAATTTACACTGAAACTCTTACCTTTTAACCTAATACAAACCTCCATGGTGCTGCTGATCAGAATGTCATCTCAACTAAGATTTCATATCACATTTGTTGGTTTAGCCAACTCACAGCCAAACTGTCACCTTCTAACCTAACCAGGACTTGGAAACACGGAAGCGTCCGATCCCACCCGTCTGCTTTGACCCATGACGTCACAAATATGGCGGAAATGACCGTAAACCATGATTCCAGTATGGCGCACATAAAGTCGGTACGTACATGTTATAAGGACAAAAATACATCGAAAAAGAAACACACACACTTTCCACAAAAAGCCTAATGACACTAACGGGACAAGGGCGGATAATGGGGTGTTTTGGGGTGGGGGCAAACTAAATATAAACAAATTTAGACACCCACCCCCATACAAAACCACACAAAACGATCAAAAAACCGACTTCACAAAACTCCCCAAATACCACTAAACACAATATCATCTGGAATCGGACACTTCCCTTGACCTATATAGCTCAACAGCAGCTCCCGATCCCATAAATTAGGATCCAACACTTCCCTTGGCCTATATAGCTCAAAAACATCTCCCGATACTAATATCAACACACACAGCCACACATTGGTATCGAACACTTCACTTGACCTGCGCACTGTTAATTTTATCCGTCATATCCATTCCTGAACAAAAACAACGATCTTTTAATTTTACTAAAAATACCACACGATGTACAGCGAACAACACTAAATTAACCGTCACACAAAATCGTTAACTCACTGAAACGAATTCCACTACAAACACAGCCGACACTCGAACAATTCTGGATAATGAGCAAAAGCAAACTGAGCCCTTTACACCACACAAACGAAAATCCTGAACATACCACCAGAAACCACAACAAACCACAACACGACATCATCTACAAACACGCCACACTCACAAACTAAACTCCGCGCCGTCATGACGTCACGGGTCAAATCCGACGCGTGGGATCGGACGCTTCTGTCGACCCCCAGACTTTTTACTAAACTACAGATTAGTCAGCCGCCACAACCGGTGTTCTGAAAATAATATTGTCAAAATAGAAATTGTCTTTGTTCTGTTATATCCCTGATTGCGCACATATGAGGTCACACACCACCACATCGGTGTCATGGGTCATAGTTGACATTTGGTTTCAGTAGCTTCAGCAGCTCTTGTATTTTTTAAATTTGTGCTCTTGTGTACTCCATCATTAAACTGAATTTACTTTGATAGTTATTGATTAGTTTTCTGTATTTTTACAGGAAGTTAATCCTCGGCAGAAAATGGCAACATTTTATGTAGTCATGTTTCTGGAAAATGCCCTGTTGGTTACTGCCTGGCTTGTTGGCGTGTGGAGTGAAGCACCCTGGTATCGAAACACTGTGCCGATAGTTGTGTTTGTTTCATTTGCAACTGGAATTTGCTTCATGATTCTCTACTACCGGTATTTTCATGTCAGAAGGTAGCATAAAAATATATTTTAAGACAGACTATATGTAGTTTAATAACAGTAAATATAATTTGGCTCAATTTTGGTGTCTGCAGGTTACGTTATGAAGCAGGTGGAAGACCAAATACTTATAACAACAATTGTGATTCCACACAGAGATTAGCTAATGTAAATAATGTAAACTGTGGTGAAGTGGTGGCCCATGGCAAAGATGAACAAACTGCAGTGGCAAAAGTAAGTACTGGTTATATTTTTAGTTCACAAAATTGATAATGAGTGTTAACATTGTATGAAGTGCAACAGTTCTGCTGACACACTAACTAATGAAGTCAGGATTGTGACTGCTTGACTGAGAGACAAATACAGAGGAAATTATGGACATAAAGTATTTAGGTTTAGAAATATTTGAGTCGCTTTTTTGGTAGGAGACAGACACTCATTTCCTGTAATGTGTTAATCAATTCTAGGTTTGGAACACCTTTGTCTTTCACCAGCTGTATGTCTTTATATAGTTATATGGGTTAGGTACCGTCTTTTGCAACTGAAATGCATCTTCTTAAGACCATGTTTTGCATCTTCAGTTGTCATTAATAATATGGTCTTTTCTTACGATTTTGTTTGCTAGGATCATGAATAGTTTACTGTAAACAGTATTAATTATTATCTCTAATCTCAGTTTTTTGTTGCTTATCTCATTTTCCCTGTTCTTTCACACACATGTGTTAGATTTTTCCCCTTAGCACTTTCACTAACAGTGGCTGGGGTTCTTCACAACACAAAAACATCTACCACATATGTGTAGAAGAACAGGAAGAACAATGTAAGCAACAAAAAAACTGTGAGTAAAGGTAATAATTAATACTGTTTATGTAGAACTGTTCATGGTCTTCACAAACAAAATTATAAGAAAAAATCATTTTGCTACAGTGACCATTGAGGTTACTTTAAATAAAGCGAATTACATTTGGTCTTAATAAGAGTTTCATTACGGTCTCAAAAGATGGTATTTAACCTATATAACTTGTATAACTGTAACTGTGGAGAAAAGAGGCTAAAAAACAGAGATGATAGTATGTATATCTCTCCTTATGTCCATCTCTTACCAAAAAAGCGACTCAAATATTTCTAAACCTAAATACTTTATGTCCGTCCTGCTTAAAAATTGGAGTTAACTTACTTACCTTTTTTTTTACAATGCCTGAAAAGTTTTCAGCAATAGTATTAGGTTAAAAGCAGAATTAGTTATGCCTCAATAGCATGTTAGAAAATGTATGTAATATAAACATAATTACTGTGGTGATTGGGAGTTGAATTGTAGAAGTGAAAAAATTAAGACATACTGGTACAGGAGTAGCCATAAAGAATAAAAATATAAAAAATGGTCTATGCTTGGAATAAGCTGACAAAGGAATTTAAAATCTCTGAAATATGTACTCATTAGAACACTTCATTTTCAACTTTTTTTAATTTTTTAATTTTACTTTTTTCAGGAAGTGCACTGTAGTGGGAAGGCAGTCAATAACTGCCAGCAGCGGTGCACCAATGGTTACCTGCCCTACCAGCATGGAGGCATACCTGGTGTGTTCAACTGTCGCTTCAACAATCCAGTTACTTCAACAGCTGCAACTAAAAGGAAAAAGAAGAAGCCAACATCATTTGTCCCTCCTCCTGCTGTTACTGCACTACCTTCTGTTGGTGTACCGAGTCTGTCCATTCAACAACAACAAAACTGCTTGCAAGAACCCTACAGCAGCAATATGTCACTACAGCTACAGAATTCTGTTCCATTTTGGAGGAGGCCTTTGCCAAACAACCAACACAATCATCAGGTAAATGTGAGTGACTTGTTATTGCATGTGTCTCAGCCAGTGGAAAGTCCTGTTAGAAAAATTCAAATGATATGATTTTATCATAGAATTCATCATCAGCTGCTTCTTTTTTTTAAATTATTATTATTATTTAAAAAAAAACATGTGCTACCTTCATATTCCTGGCACCTATTTAAAGATCCTTTTGACTGCCCACCAGTGGGGTATCACTGGATTATTATGAAAGTGGCTGACAGTTCCTATCGAGTAAGCTACTTGCGGCCTTGTTCCTAATTGAATATATTTTATGAACATATTTTAAACTTCCTATTGCTTGCAAATATGATATTTGCATCATAGCTCATTGCTGTTATTCTGTTTTTGGACTCGTACCACGAGTGAGCACTTGGTTACTGTCCACTGGCATAGGATCAGGCTGCAGTCTTTCAAATTGAATCTGTTGAGAATTTGCTCTACTTAATGTGTCTGATCTATCAACTAACAAGCTTTCTGTGCAGTTCCTAGTGATTTGGATACCTAAACAATTAATAGTTTCATCAACTTTTAAAATGTTTGAATCTTGATTTTTGGAATATACACCTGGGTCACCTGTTGACCTTTTGAAGTTTAGATTCTGCTGACCATTATAAGTTTAGATTCAGCATTGCCTGTCTAATTTCAAATTCCTGCAGCAACCACCTTGTTTCCTTATTTAGTCTTTTAATACGAGTATCTTTAACTGATTTTGTAACTGAATCTGCTTCTGAAACGTTCACACAAATATCTTCATGTAAGTCATGTTATAACAAAGCCATTATAACATCTAGGTGATCAGTGTCAAGATCATGTTTAGCAGTCTTAGCAGATAATGAATTGTAGCAGAAAATGAGGGATTACTTATAACTTTCGCATATGTCTCATCATAGTCCAGTCATCGCATCTGAGTACAGCCTTCTGTTACTGGCTGTACTTTATAGTATATAATGTGACATTTCTTTGTTTGAAAGACTCAGTTCACATTTATTGGCATTTTTCTGATGGATAACTAGCAGAGTGTCGTGTGATTCTCTTCGAAAGATTATAACTCTTATTGTGTTGCTTTCAGTAAGTTTTCAACGTTTTCGTATGTCAATGCTCCTTCCATTGACAAAGCATCAGAGTCAACTGACTGTTTAGACTGATAAATAGTGAATTCATGCAGTTTCTTTGACTTTGTAATTTTTTATGGCTTTCATATTGGCTCAAGTTGCTGCGACTGCTCGTCACCAATGTTTGCTTTCCGTCAATTGATTCCTCATATAGCTGGTACTCATTGAACTATTACTTGATCTGACAGTCTCAGAAATGGTTTCAGTTTCCTCTAGTTCATTCTCAGTGAATAAAACAGTCAAAGTCCCAACTAATCACTTACGTAAAAATGAGGACTGGTTTCGGGTCAATGAAAGCGTCCGATTCCACCCGTCTGCTTTGACCCCATGACGTAAGGGTGTTGGGATGTGTGACGTCATTATGGTGCAGAGTTTATGAGTTAGTTTTTGTGTATTTCCTTTATTTAGCTGTAATAAAGCAATCACGACCGCAAATAAGTCACGCACAACTGTTCCGTGCATTGCCAACTTCAGCCATATGGTGCTTTAAATCTGAAGACGGCCATAATAAAGGCTGAAACCGGGGGTTACGGAAGTGTCGAATTCCATCAGTCTGCTTTGACCCATGACATCATCAATATGGCGGAAACGGCTACTCTAAGTGTCTCCAATATGGCGCCTGTGATGTCACTACATACACATAGCAACAAATACAAAAATACATATAAATAAGACAATAACATCTCCCTCCAAAAATACAATCAAACTAATGGGACAACCGCGAGAAATTGGGGATTTTAGGGAGGGGACAAGCTAAATATAATAGTAAAAAAAACACACCACGATCCCAAAACACACAAAACAACGAACAAAAAACAATAATTACAAAATTTACAGGAATCGGACACTTCCCTTGACCTATATAGGTCAACTGCAGGTTACGATACCAAAACAGCGACACCTACAGCAAAAACTATGAAAATTGGAAACTGAATTTCCATTGACCACAGCTGATGATACCAAAACACCAATAACTGCATATAAAACTACAAAAATTGAATCGGTCATTTCCCTTGACCTGTATTGGTTAACCATAATGACTGATACAAAAAATTCAACACCTACAACAACAAAAACCACAACATCTCAAAAAGTCAAAAGACAAACATCCCTACGTAAATTAAAACACATTCAATACACAAATTTCCTGTCTAACGTACATCGTAGAGTGTATTTTAATATACTGGACCTATGTTGGTCAATAGCATGTAAATGTGACAATGGAGACATCGTACCCTCCGTCACACTTTAATTAACATGCTTGACCTATGTTGGTCAATGCTAGTTAAGTGTGATGACAGGGACATTGTACGCCCAGTTACACCCTAATTTATTATAGATAATGATTGAGGTTTTAATAAGGGAGACAAATAAGGTGCTTGCTATTAGGCATGTTCGGTGGGGATACTTTACACGATGACCATATGTGCTTAAAGTCGTAAAGGTTATCCTTAACCTTTATATACCCAATCAAGTAAATTTCCTACCATTTAATACAATTTGCGTATAGCGAATACTCATAGGGACTTCATCTACATAATGCTTAGTTTGCTTACAATTACGGTTATCAGCTCCCAACATGTGATATACAGACAGCCAATGATATACAGCCTTGACTCTCCGTAAGCGCACGCACACGAGTTGCTATGTGCTCAGTGCAATTCCGCATGCAACGGCCAGTGCCAACATAGTTTTAATTTGAGATGGTACAATGGTACTATAGGTTTTAATTTTAATGTTGACTGTGCCTTACTCTGGCATTTTATAGTAATTTTATGCTTCTGAAGAAGGCTAGTTTATTTAGCTGAATCCTGGTAAAGACCAGAAAATTTGTGCAACCGAGGCTGATTCTTCAAAATATAAGACAAGAGTAAAAACAACTTGATGTTCTAAAAGTGTGTGGCTAATTTGATGAACACTGCTGACAAAACTGGCTGTAACTTCCGTTCTGTTAAAGATACAACAGTGAACCTGGAAATTTTGGAAATGTCTTGCAACTAGCTTTCCAACAGTTTGTAGTTTTATCATATTCAGAGAATGTACACAATTAAGATCAGTGACCTTGACTTAGACTTTGAATATCTCAGAACATGTCACCTCCAAAATTGACGAAAAAAATATATTTGCTTCTTCATGTTACACTATACAACATAGTAAGAAATCAAGTTGGGATGAGTATGGGATTAGGAGAGATAATTTTATATGTAACAGCAACGTGTTGCATTAATGCAAAATAAATTGTATTCAGACTCTAATAATATGACACAAAGCACTGAAAAATGTGTTTATTGTTAAAAAGGCGGTGTTGTGATGTAGCACAGTAAGTTAGTACAGTCAACAGGCCAATAGCAAGCATTTGTAATACGCAAGGTCACACACAATGACATTCAACCTTCATTGATGCAAAATATGATGTAGCCATCCCAGCCGAACACATGCTTGGAAGGCATGATAAACAGGTTCACATTTACAGAAAAAAAAGTGGCAGATGTCTAATCTATTGTTACTATACCCCAGTACTGGGAAGCAACATATGACACCTTTTTTGCATCTTTTGTTGAAAGGAAATATGTTCACCCAATTACTGTTCTCATATCAATGCAAGAATGTCCTTCTTGTCAACAGTTAAGATGTCAGGATTCTCAGGGTGTACATATGGAGGTGAAGGCCCATGAGGATGCAGGGAGCTAATTGAAATCTCGTTTGTACCTTCATTAACATTCAAAATACATCCAAGCAACCAGTGACCTTCGTACATGCATGCAGCAAACCCTGTGATATAACAAGGTACGAGTCTCGTTGGATTCTAGTTAGAGATTCATTTCTGGTGTCAGGTGAGTTGGAGAAAACTTTCATTTGGTTATAGTTATGGCCTGTGGGAATAACACATTGTAACTTGTGGGTACCTGCAATTGTGTAAGTTTGTGCAGACCACTCCTGAAGGAGAGATGTTCTTCATCATACTCACTGTTAGTTGTGTAATGAAAGTGGCAGACTGGAGCACCATTCAAACAACTGTGTGGGTGTCATTATGTGAGAGTTGTAGATGTACTGCAAACTGACACAGGAATCAAGACTTTTGATGATACCAACAATACCCTCACATGGTTCTTTGCCTTGTAATGTGGCAAAGAAGTGCCACTCTGCAGAGACATTAAAATCAGCATGATGAAAAGTTATGTTGGCAAAATTCTTGTAATTCATCTACTTGGCTATAGCACCATCTGAGAAGTAGTACACGTACTTGAGTGTTCTATGGAAACAGGAGCTCATGAAGTTAGCAAAGTGATGCTGGAAAAGATGAACACTCATTGTGTCATGTTTAAGGCATTTTGAGAGTATAACAAAGGAACATGATCAGTTGGTGGTTTTCTGGATGTTGCATAGTAAACAACAAATAGATGAATGGTGGCCTGTGCATGGTTCCAATGAAACCCCTGCATCTCATCCTGCAGGACAAATGCATAACTTTCTGCAAAATAACATATTCCAATGTATTCATTGTCATAAAGTTTCTACCCAGATGGTGTAGAAATTCAGACTGTTTGGGGGGCTACGAAGGAATGCAACAGAAGCTTTTTTAATTTGATTTCGAGGTTTTCCAATAAGTCTTCCACAGATGAAATACAGGTCTGGAAAGTTGTTCTATCTGCACCTGCTCATGGTTTACATGTTATTTCATCAATTTGATTTTCATCAAACAACTCTTGCAGGTATTTTATGATAGAATGTGTACCTGGGTAGTTTTCACATGTTTTCACATATAGCATTTTGGCTGTGCTGTATTACAGATAATCCAAGGAAGACAGTGTTTGTAGGTGCTAATTTGACAGTTTGCATCACATGTCAACTCCATTAATCTGGAATCTTCCAGCCTGAGCTTCACACTCGGGTGAATACTGCAAACACACAGACTGTGGGTAGCGGTTGCACAAACCAAAAGACAGTTCTTGGGTTGCAACTGGCAGAATTTCATTAATCGTATATTTCAGTTCTAGTTGTTCATCTTTGAATGCCTGACACAATGGATCCAGGATTCCAAACACTAGTCATTTTTGTTTATATATTCAGGAACAATTTACCATGATGGAAACAAAATCTGTCTTCCCAGGCAAACATTGGCTTGTATTGTCTCTGTTGTAGATTTCTATGACACAATTCACAATTTGTTCACTTAAGATATGTTTGGGTCTTGGATTGGGAGTTGCTAAAATAAATATTCTTTAACTAATTGTTTTGCTTTTCTCAATAAATAGTTAAGAGGCCCAGAGTCATTTTCAATCTTTTGAATGCTCCAACTTTTCAGAAGAAGTGTCAGAATTTGGATCATCTCACTGCTTGTGGTGCTGGTACTTAATTTCTCTTTCAATTGCATTATCATTTCAGATTCAACATTTGTTTCATAATCTGCATTTTCTTCTGCACTAGGTATGTATTTACTTCAAAATGCCTCAGACACTTGCTCAAACTTTTTCTGCACATATGTTTTCTCTCCCAGACTCTTCTTTTTCACTGGGGACTCACCAAGAGATACCAAACTATCATTTAATGCATTGGAAGCAATTCTTAGGGCTACAGGTGTGTCTGACTCATCTGAGAAGCTATGCAGGTTTGCAGTTTCCGCTTGTTTCAATGTAGTTGGGTCAGCCACAGGCCCTTGTCCCTAAGTTTAGTTTTTTCTTCATTTATCACATATTTTATATTCTGCCATTATGCCACCAATAATATCAACCATCTGCATTTGCTCTGTATGTAGAGTCTTCTTGTATCTGTTGTGTCCATCTTGCCTGAAAGGATTACAGCAGTACATGATCTTTGCAAACTTCAGCTTCAAGCTAGATTTGTATAATTTCAACACACAACACCTTTTGCAACAAATATCTGTGTACATGTAACAGTTACACTGCCATCCAATATTTGATAGCGATATTGGCGTGCCTACATTGTTACCTTACTGTGCGTTGTTATAACACCACCTTTTTAACAATAAATATGTTTTTCAGTGCTTTGTGTCATATTGTTGGCATCTGAATACAATTTATTTTGCATTAATGCAACACATTGCTGTAAATATTAATTAATATCTCCTAATCCCATTCTCATCCCAACTTCATTTTTTACTAGTTGTATTGTGTAATGTGAAAAAGTAATTTATTTATTTTTTCGCCAATTTCGAAGGTGACATGTTTTGAGAAATCCATGGTCAAAGGTCAAGGTCACAGACCTTAATTGTGTACATTCTTCGAATGTGACACAATTGCATGTAATTGAAAAGCTTGCTTCAAGACCTTTCCAGAATTACCTGGTTCACTGTTGTCTTTTTATTAGAAAAGAAGTTATAGTTGGTTTTGTCAGCAGTGCTTGTCAAAGTGTCTTACTTGTGCTAAAATTCTGTAATTTGTTATTTTTCATTCTCTTGTCATATGCAATGAAAACACCAAATTTTATGAACATTTAAGAGGGTCAGGTTAAGTATTGTATTTTCTGTGTCGATTTGACATGAAATGACTCTTTTTACCACTTTGCCTTTCAACTAGATTTTTAAAGTCATGATGTAGCTGTAGCACTTGATTTTTATTTCTGAGACGTATACAGATATTTTCATCCATTTTCTGACAATCACTCGACTTCCTTGATTCACGCGAATGCCAAACACAAAGAAATGGACCAATATGGCTTAAACTTGGTGTGCATTCTTTCAAAAGATGCTACTAACTAAACATGACCTCAATACACGCCGGTGATGGTATCTCTCGGACTTTGCATGGGCTTTTCAAATGCCCCTCGTAAAACTTACATCAGTATGGCAAGGTGAGATGTGAACTGTGCTCCACCTTGCTCAGTTGTTCGCATGAATTCGAAGTTCTTTTAGAAGGATGTCGTAAAGATGTGTAAGAATGAGAACCTGCTGTAGTGTTATTATACAGATGACTACCAGAGGACAAAATAGCCCATATCCCAGCAAGCATTTATTTCCAGAAATGATTGTAGGACCTAATTTTGAGTGGTAATACCTTTGTAAGAATATTGGACACTTTTTTAAATACCCTGTATTGTTGATTATATTCTTACTTATGTAAATAGGTGCTGTGGAACAATCTGCTTGCCTTATTAGTTATTATTAATGGCAGTTATGCTTATGAGTATGTGTCATAATTTGTTTCGTTTTGCTCTATCACATAGACAAACCTAGAAACTTGTATTGTTATGTCCCTCACAATATGTGGATTCAATTTTTGCAGGGTGGCTCAAGTGAAAATGAAGCGAGCAGTGTTGGCTCGAGGGTGAACATACAGCAGAAACTGCAGGAGAAGAAGCAGAAGCAGTTAGCAGAGCTTCGGATAATTGAGGAAGAAATAAAGCAGGGTAAAATACAGAGACCAGGTTCAGGTGCACCGTCAGGTGTCGGCGATGACTTTGGCTCACTGCCTCGGCAGCCGATACCGAGAGCTAAGCGACACAACCAGGGTGGTTGGCCACCACCAACACCTCCGAGTTCCAGAGCTCTGCCACCACCTTACTCTTACCATTTACTCCCACCCCCACGTGCGAAGCATCGTTCCAAAACACCTGAGATTCTCCTGGCGCCTCATTACCTTGAGGGCAACAGCATCTACTGCAGCTGGGAACACGAACGAGGCCCTGTATATCGGTTGTCAGATGATGACCACATGGACAGGTGAGCATTGTTGAGGACTGATATTTTCCTCTGTGTTACAGTAATGGAATTGCATCCAGTGTTGATAAACTACTTTCATTACATTAATGGTTTGCGGAAACCACAGATAATCTAAGATTCTATGTCTGTGGCCTTTTTTATTTCTGTGAGCTTTCAGTATTTTTTCCAAGTGACTAAATAAACAGTTTTTGTTTCTCGTTTTTCTTTTCCAAAGTTAACATCTTAGATTGAAATCAACCATTAAAAGTTTTCAGTGCCTCGAAAAACCATCCAAAGCTGCAAATTTCACTTTTTTTTTTGTGTGTGTGTACTCAATCAATAGTTTTGAACTGGGGCCTATTTTCAAATCATTGTGCATGGAGAATAAGTAATGTACTGTACTTTTGTTTAGTAACACAATGTACTGCTTTGGGAATTAGAGAAAAGGGGGGGGGGGAGGCTTCTCGTTTTTGGTAGCATGAGCTGTAACTATTGAATCACTTTTTTTCACAAAGTTACTTATGGGAATGCAGTTAGGTGGTGCCTTCGACAATTGCCGATATTTCTGCAGGTACACATCCTGTCATTTTCAAGGCACAAATGTAACAAGGAAATTCTGTGCAAAGGAATTTAAAATCTTGGTTTGTAGAGTATATCCAGAAAGGCAACTCTCTCTCTCTCTCTCTCTTTCTCTCTCTCTCTCTCTCTCTCTCTCTCTCTCTCTGTGTGTGTGTGTGTGTGTGTGTGTGTGTGTGTGTGTGTGTGTGTGTGTGTGGAGTATAGAAAATTCATCTTTCCCACAGCAACAGCAGGTGCACTAATAGTTATGCCAACTGACCAAAATCCAGAAAATCAGAATAGTCAGTTACGCGGTTCTGTTTTTTCAACAACATTATGTGTCCTGCAGTAACAGCAGGTGCACTGAGACAAGTAGGCTAGCTGACTAAAATCCAGAAAGTCAATTAAATGGAAGTGTTTCTTCAACAGCAATATGTGGGAAACATGCCTTTTTCAGTAAGCTTATTGTGGCTGTGGACCCAAGTTGGAGGAGAAAATAGAGTCAGTGGTCCCCATTAGAGTAGTTTTACAAATGCTTTCATTAAAATAGTTTGTGTACACATGTTATGGTATTTTTTCTTCTTTTTTCGCAACACCATTTGATAGCCTTAACGATTGTGGGATTTCAATCTATATAAAAACAAATGTGTCAGTTTCAAATAGTTCATTGAATGTTGAATGGTAGTTCTGAAGTAGCTAACTTAGTTGTTGTTGTTGTTGTTGTTGTGGTCTTCAGTCCTGAGACTGGTTTGGTGCAGCTCTCAATGCTACTCTGTCCTGTGCAAGCTTCTTCATCTCCCAGTACCTACTGCAACCTACATCCTTCTGAATCTGCTTAGTGTATTCATCTTTTGGTCTCCCCCTACGATTTTTACCCTCCACGCTGCCCTCCAATACTAAATTCGTGATCTCTTGATGCCTCAGAACATGTCCTACCAACCGATCCCTTCTTCTGGTCAAGTTGTGCCACAAACTTCTCTTCTCCCCAATCCTATTCAATACTTCCTCATTAGTTATGTGATCTACCCATCTAATCTTCAGCATTCTTCTGTAGCACCACATTTCAAAAGCTTCTATTCTCTTCTTGTCCAAACTATTTACCGTCCATGTTTCACTTCCATACATGGCTACACTCCATACAAATACTTTCAGAAATGACTTCCTGACACTTAAATCTATATTCGATGTTAACAAATTTCTGTTCTTCAGAAACGCTTTCCTTGCCATTGACAGTCTACATTTTATATCCTCTTTACTTCGACCATCATCAGTTATTTTGCTCCACAAATAGCAAAACTCCTTTACTACTTTAAGTGTCTCATTTCCTAATCTAATTCCCTCAACATCACCTGACTTAATTCGACTACATTCCATTATCCTCGTTTTGCTTTTTTTGATGTTCATCTGATATCCTCCCTTCAAGACACTATCCATTCCGTTCAACTGCTCTTCCAAGTCCTTTGCTGTCTCTGACAGAATTACAATGTCATCGGCGAACCTCAAAGTTTTTATTTCTTCTCCATGGATTTTAATACCTACTCTGTATGTTTCTTTTGCTTCCTTCACTGCTTGCTCAATATACAGATTGAATAACATCAGGGAGAGGCTACAACCCTGTCTTACTCCCTTCCCAACCACTGCTTCCCTTTCATGTCCCTCAACTCTTATAACTGCCATCTGGTTTCTGTACAAATTGTAAATAGCCTTTCGCTCCCTGTATTTTACCCGTGCCACCTTTAGAATTTGAAAGAGAGTATTCCAGTCAACATTGTCAAAAGCTTTTCTCTAAATCTACAAATGCTAGAAATGTAGGTTTGCCTTTCCTTAATCTTTCTTCTAAGATAAGTGGTAAGGTCAGTATTGCCTCACGTGTACAACATTTCTACGGAATCCAAACTGATCTTCCCTGAGGTCGGCTTCTACTAGTTTTTCCATTCGTCTGTAAAGAATTCGTGTTAGTATTTTGCAGCTGTGGCTTATTAAACTGATTGTTCGGTAATTTTCACATCTGTCCACTCCTGCTTTCTTTGGGATTGGAATTATTATATTCTTCTTGAAGTCTGAGGGTATTTCGCCTGTTTCATACATCTTGCTCACCAGATGGTAGAGTTTTGTCAGGACTGGCTCTCCCAAGGCCGTCAGTAGTTCCAATGGAATGTTGTCTACTCCGGGGGCCTTTTTTCGACTCAGGTCTTTCAGTGCTCTGTCAAACTCTTCACGCAGTATCGTATCTCCATTTTCATCTTCATCTACATCCTCTTCCATTTCCATAATATTGTCCTCAAGTACATCGCCCTTGTATAGACCCTCTATATACTCCTTCTACCTTTCTGCTTTCCCTTCTTTGCTTAGAACTGGGTTTCCATCTTAGTAGCCTGTAGAATGTGTATCTGTTATATAAGAAAATGTTTTTAGGGTGTATCCTTGTTACACAGTTCTACTTCAGAAGTTGTTGTTACTCTAATAGTGCCTGTTTTAACAACCAGAGGCAGTGGTTGTTAAGATAATCATTATAAATACTGTAGTACAGAACCACTAATATTAGGAACTTAATCTTCAGCAACACATTTAGGGAGTCAAGCTTCCATCATCAGGCTGTCTAATTTAATCCTACATAAACATGTGCTGCACATTCACTGAAGCATTTCTTTGGTAAAATGTTAAACACCAGTCACAGCAGCTGCCTCCCAATGCACTGTTAGTTCATAAACATGTGTAGGCTCCAAGAGACTCATTCCACAACACTCCAAAGATGTTACAAAGGATATGGAGAGACACCATACCAATGCTTATTGATGCAGAATAATTCCCATTTATCATACTAAGACCCTAAAGAAGGTTTTTTTTAAAAAAAACAAGAAGGTATTACCTTTCACATCAGTTTGTATATTAAGTTCATTATCAGACTTAAGTCAGTGGATTGCTATTTCAAGTTCCTCAAGCAGGTTGAGTTTCTTTCCTTTTTTTATGTACATGCATCACCTCTGAGTTCTCTTGTGTGCCTTTCAGGGGGTGACTAGTCTCATATATATGTTTGGCAGCCAACGATCTGCTGTAGCTGCCCAATCTAAAAGTATTTGCATTCTCCCTATATTATGTCAAAAATTTTCTACCTGTTTGCCCTGTATATTTCATAGGATGCACACTGTTTATAAATAAACACCTACCAGTTCAGATTTACTTATTACATTGCCTGCTTTGTGCTTTACACTGTATTTCATTATGTTTTGTACTGTGAATGTCAACTGGACATTGTATGGTCAAAAATTGTTCTCCAGCTTCTGTGAAATTTCCTCGAAAATAGTTATTACTGTTTATAATATTATATCTTCATATTACTATGTTGTGCAATTTTTATATAAAACCTTTAGTTATACATTACTAAACATGTTAACTCTGTAGTAAAAAGAAATCAAACATACATTACATTCTGTCAAAGGGTCATGTAATAAGTATAGTACAAAAATATTACTGCTTTACACATCTTCACATTTTTAGAACTGCACATCATCATCAGTTTCTCCTTCTTCTTCTTCTTCTTCTTCTTCTTCTTCCTTTTTCCTGGCCTTATCCCATCTTATTCACAGGTTCAGAATATTAATCTGGATTTCATGTAGCCCATCTGCCTGCATAAAGTGATATTCCATGTGAAACCATGTGAACATGTCCAAAGTATTTGTAGATTATGTAACCAATATGGAAGGTGGTACCTACTCAGTGTTCACCTAGCTGGATATGGGAAACCACCTACAAACCACATGGAAAACCACCTACAAACCACACGGAGGCTGGCTGGCACACCTGCCCTCATCTTCACTCCATCGGGCAGATTCAATCCAGAGCCAGCACACTGCTCCGAATCCTGGAAGTGGTGTGCTAATGTGCGTGACTATCTGGGCGGGTTATCTATAGAACTGCACCTATTAAAACATATTTTGTACAGTTTAAGCCAGTGAATATAATAGGAAAGAAAACTGGTTATCAGTGAAGGGGAAAATGCTGCTTATTTATACATTTTTGAGGAAAATGGAAGTACTCTCTTTGTCAGAGGAGTTCCAGGACAGGATTTAAAAAAAAATTGCAGTTGCACTTGCAAAGTGATAATCCTAACTCCTATTGAGGTAGTCACCTGGGTTACCGTATTTACTCGAATCTAAGCCGCACTCGAATTTAAGCCGCACCTGAAAAATGAGACACGAAATAAAGGAAAAAAAAAATTCCCGAATCTAAGCCGCACCGGAAATTTGAGACTCGAAATTCAAGGGGAGAGTAAAGTAAACAAAGTCGGTCCATTGTAATATGAGACACAATTTAGGTCGAATGAATGACGATACAGCTACAGTAGTTTGGTTCGAGTCGTAAGCTTAGCAGTTAAGCTTTACCAGGTAGCCATTGCTATGCGTCAGGCGCTCCGTCCGTATTTATACGGGTACCCTTCCTTTTTCACGTGCTTCGTCTGGTTTGAATCGATTGCTTATTTTGCTTTGATCTGATAAGTGCTGTTTTCTTTGTTATAGGTGTTTGCGTCACTCTAAGCTGAAAATGCATTACTGTACTGTGTCACGCATTGTTTGTCGCATTCTGATACTGCGTGTTTACGGCCTGTCGCCGCTCGCAGCATGGCTTGCTTTTGTGCGCGCTACCGCTGCTTACAATTAAAAAAAAAGAGAGAGTAATCGTCTCATTAGCGAAACAATGGCAAGAGACTGCTATTTGTTGTTACTTACACTGCTGCTTTCTTTGATAATGATCAACAAGAACCAAATAATACACTGCGTATGATAGAACATGTTCTGAACGAGAGTTAGGCGAAAATGTTTCTCCGTTTGAAAATCTTTGTGGCCGCTTCTTTAGTACATCAAATTCTGCACAGAAATTAGAGTCATCTTAGAATTAAAAATCTAGTCAGTTGCTGTGCTTCATTTCTGACTGTATCACTATTAGGCATAAGAATAATACAAATATAAACATGACACGATACGCATATTCTTCCGCGTTTGCTGTTGTCTCACTCTAGTTTCGTAGTTTATTAGGCAGGCAGGATTTAAATGAGATAGCAGCAAACACGAAAGAATACATGACAAAATGTTGATATTCGTATTATTCTTATGGTGAAGAGAATACTGCATGTGATTCACATTTCATCAGGTTCCTATTAGCAACCATCTCTTCTCACAGGTAGGAAAAAATTCAGAAAGTAGAGTTGGCCATATTGACAAACATCCCAAACAGTCTTGCATGTCGGATTTTCGTAGTACATTGAAATTCTGCTACATTCGAAGATGAACAATACAGAATTTGTATTTACTTCGTTGGATAATGTATGAAAATGCAGTGGTCGAAACTCGGGGCGGAGAAAAAAAGCTCGTCTTCCACCTTCCTTTTTTTTAATTTATTTACTGACGCGGAGGTTTTGGCGCCAGTATTTATCTTTGTGCCTACAACGCATGCCTGTGTAGCGCTACATATATTCGACGGCAGAAGTTAGTTGTGGTGGCACCTACCAACATTTCTCAGAACTTCCACTTGCTTTGCACTCGATTCTAAGCCGCAGGCGGCTTTTTGGATTACAAAAACCGGAAAAAAAGTGCGGCTTAGATTCGAGTAAATACGGTAACTATATACAGCTGCCAATGTTTCTGGAGGCCCTGCAAATAATCGTGGAACTTTTCAGCTGTGATGCTTGTGAGCTCATTTGTCACAACCCATTGGATGTATGTGATATCTTGATGAAGCTTTCCTTTCAGTTGCCTTTTCATTCATTGAAATGAAAAAATTGCAAGATGAGAAGTCGGGCAAATATGGCGGAAGTGGGATGGCACTAACAGAATGTCTGGCAGTGGCATAGAATTGCTTGTCGCAATTATTTCAAGACTTTGATGTGAAGAGTTTGGTTCATGCTGGAGGTAAACTAATCCTTTACTATAAAGGAATGCGATAAATATCATCTTGGTTCTTGGGGTTGTCATTTGACTTTTTTTGAGGCTGGTGAACTGAGCCCCACCATTCAGCACTTTGACGCTTTGTGTGAGGCTCATACTGGTAGCACCAATTTTCATCCCCAGCAATAATCTTTGACAGAAATGTGGGATCACGCCTGGCTCTGTCCAGTAGTTCAGCAGAAATTCTTCATCTTTCCTCTTTCTGTTTATTTGTTAGTATGCGAGACATGAGTTTTGCATTTTGCATTAAGTTTCTGTTTCCCTGAGTTTTTTTGTCAAATCTATTGACACACATCATGATACAAATTAACTTCTTCTGACATTCCATGCACATGATGGTCTTCTTGCAATAACTGCCTTACACACTCCATGTTTGCATCAGTATGTGCTGTAGATGGGCGACAAGCAATGGGATCGTCTTGTACTGAATCTCTGCCTCCATTAAACCTTTTGTACCTGTCAAAAACGTGATTCCTCAAAAGTTCCTTGTCTGCATGTGCTTGCTTAATCATTGTTCATATTTCACTAGGGGTTTTTCTGAGCTTAACACAGAATTTAATGTTCACTCAGTGCTCACAATTAGCATCCATTGTGTCACAGTAACTAATGGGCAAAGAACCCAAACAGCACTGCTAAGCACAGCCCAATCACGTAGTAAATTCATGCAGAAACACGGCCTAAGTAATTCCGAGGACTCACACATACCAGGTAACATGAAAATAACATAATTAAATTTTGCTGGAGACATTTGAGTCTCAACTTTCTCCACAATAATGATAGAAGCTGAAGATATGAGTCAAAAATTTGTGCCATGGCCGCGACTTGATCCCGAGTCTCCTGCTTACTAAGCAGCCGTGTTAGCCATTACACCACCCTAGCACTATAGACAACACAGCTGCACAGGCTACCCTGGTCCAGTTCCTCCCTAACATAAACTTGAATTCATGCCTTCAGCCTATTTTCCCCATCTTAAACAATCAGTATTTTCAATTTATTATGCACTGGAGAGCCAAAGAAACTGTTACGCCTGCCTAGTATTGTGTAGGGACCCAGCAAGCTCGCAGAAGTGCCACAGCATGACATGGCATGGACTCGACTAATGTGTGAAGTAGTTCTTGAGGGAATTGACACCATGAATCCTGTGGGGCTGTCCATAAATCCGTAAGAGGACGAGTGGGTGGAGATCTCTTTTGAACAGCATGTTGCATGACATCCTAGATACGCTCAATAATGTTCATGTTCAGGCAGTTTGGTGGCCAGTGGTAGTGTTTAAACTCAGAAGAGTGTTCCTGGAGCCACACTGTACCAATTCTGGACACATGGGGTATCGCATTGTTATGCTGGAATTACCCAAGTCTGTCGGAATGCACAATGGACATGAATAGATGCATGTAATCAGGCAGGATGCTTAGGTATGTGTCACCTGTCAGAGTCATATCTAGACATATCAGGCATCCCATATTACTCCAACTGCACACACCCCATTTCATTACAGAGCCTCCACCAGCTTGAACAGCCCCTGCTGACATGCAGGGTCCATGGATTCATAAGGTCGTCTCCATACCCGTATACATTCATCTGCTCGATACAATTTGAAACAATACTGGTCCGACGAGGCAACATGTTTCCAGTCATCAACAGTCCAGTGTCAGTGCTGATGGGCTCAGGCGAGGTGTAAAACTTTGTGTTGTGCAGTCATGAAGGGTACACGAGTGGGCCTTCAGCTCTGAAAGCCGACGTCAGTGATGTTTCATTGAACGGCTCGCACGTTGATACTTGTTGATGGCCCAGCATTGAAATCTGCAGCAATTTGCGGAATGATTGCACTTCTCTCTCATTGAACAATTCTCTGCAGTCATCATTGGTCCCGTTCTTGCAGGATCTTTTTCTGGCTGCAGCGATGTCGGAGATTTGATGTTTTACCGGATTCCTGATATTCACAGTACACTTCTGAAATGGTCGTATGGGAAAATCGCCATTTCATCACTACCTCAGAGATGCTGTGTCCCATTGCTCGTGCACCGACTATAATGTTGCATTCAAACTCACATAAATCTTGATTACCTGCCATTGTAGCAGCAGTAACTGATCTAACAACTGCACCAGACACTTGATGTCTAATATAGACTTTGCTGACCGCAGCAAAGCATTCCGCCTGTTTACATATCTCTGTATTTGAATACGCATGCCTGTACCAGATTCTTTGGCACTGCAGTGTGTATGTACAGGAATGATTTTTCTCGTTACATACAAAGCTGTTGTGCTATTCGAACACCGGAGAGCAGTACTGACGATTTAAGAAGGGAAAAATAGGCTGATGGCGTGGACTGAAGTTTATGTTAGGGAGGCCACTGGAGTAGGGTAGCGCATGCAAGTAATGGCTAACACATCTTCCTAGTAAGCAGGGCACCTGGGTTCAAGCTGGATCCATGGCAAAATGTTTAATTCGTGTCTTCAGCTTCTGTCGTTATCACATAAAAATAACATACGTTCCATATTAGTACTGTAAATCCAGAAATAAAAAAAGACCTGTCGTGCAACTTTTATGACATCACTTCAGCACGACGTAGCTTTAGCTGAGTGTACGATATATTGTTTTTCTGAAGAGTGGGTGACATTTCTGCTGGGGGGGGGTAATTAATTATTTAATGAAGTGCGGTCTTTCATTTCATTTTACGCTACAGCTGTGTTTTATCTCTTCCAGGGAGTGCAGCAGCGACCACGGATCGAGCTACTCGGAGGCGGCGGCCCGGGGAGCGAAGGATGCCGGCTGCGACAGTGGGAGTGCAGGTGCCCAGCAGGCCATGCTCATGTACAAGTCATACCGCATCCCGTCCGACATGGACTCGCAGATCTCGTTACCCCGCTCGTACACACTGCCCCGCGAGTTCAAATACTACCGTCGGCCCAAATCTCGCAAGGCCGTACGCTCAGAGCACTTTGTCGCGTCCACAAATTCTAGCGACGGTAAAATGTCCTTTGTGTTTTGTATGTGTGTAGCTGCTTGACCTTTCGTATTTGGCCCTTTAAGTAGATTGACTGCAGTAGTTTCCAATGGATCCAAGTAAAATCGTTTAATAACACTTCTGAATGGCCTCTGTGCCAGTTGCACACAGCTGAGCAAATTGTCACTTTAAAAAAAAAAATAAAAAAAAAAAAACCACACTAAAATGAATACATTCCATCGCCATATAGCGGAGACAAGTTGCAGACAGGCGCAGCAAAAAGACTACTGAACACACAAGTTTTCAGCCAGAAGGCCTTCTTCCAAAATAGACGACATACACACATTCGTGCAAACGCAGCTCACATACACATAACCACTGGTCGCTTCCGAGGCCAGACTGCAAGCAACTTCACATGTCGGGAGAAGCAGTCTGGGTGGTGGGGATAAGGACTAGGCTGGGGCGGTGATGGTGTGGGAGAGCAGGTTACAGATGAGGGAGGGTAAAGTACTGTTTGTGGCCGCATACAGGGACAAGGTGGAGAGAGTGCATAGTAGCTACGTGCAGTCAGGAGGTTTAGACAGAGAGCAGGGAGAGGGGGGTGGGGGATTGGAATGGAAAAGGAGAGAAGTAAACAGATGGTGGTTGCTCTTGTGGAATAGAAAGCTGTGGAGTGGGAACAGGGAGGGAGATAGATCAATGAAGGACAATGACTAACGAAGATTGGTGGCAGGAGAGTTATGGTAATGACAGATACATTGCAAGAAGAGTTCCCACCTGTGCAATTCATAATTGGGAATTGTCTGCGCAATATATCCTACTTTCCTGTAACCCTCCTGGCGTCAACCTTCATTATTCATTGTCCTTCATCCACCTATCCCCAACCATGTTCCCACTCTACAGCCTTCTGTTCCACAAGCATCTCTCCTTTTCCTTTCCTGCGCGCCCGTCCTCTCCCCCCTCCACCCCCTGTCTAGCCTCCTGACTGCACCTTGCTGCTTTACCCTCTCTCCACCTGTCCCTGTATGCTCCCACAAACAGCAGTTAACTGTCCCCTACCTGTACCTTGCTCTCCCCTCCCCTTCCCCTTTCCCACCACAGCATACTCCTTACCCCCACCATCACGCCCAGTTACTCACAGTCTGACCTTGGCAGCCAGATACAGTGGTCATGTGTGTGTGTGAGCCGTGTTTACGTGAATGTGTGTTTGTGTATGTTTTGCATTTCAGAAGAAGGGCTTCTGGCTGAAAGTTTTCGTGTTCAGTCGTCTTTGTTGTGCATGTCTGTGACTCATGACTCAACGTCTCCCCTAAATGGTGAATAGAAATCTATCCTTTTTCATAATACTGTCATTATTCCATCCTGGATTTACCATTGCTTGATACAATCCATCACATCACACAAGTTTATGCTGGAAAGGCAACTATTCAGTTTCATGCTTGCAGCAATTTATTGCATCAATTACATCATTTTTGTAACACTATCACCAACTTAAACTTCATAATAGTAGCTAATTAGTGCACATCATATATACTGATTATACTTAATATTTTTCAGGGGATGTTGATTCAGGAGATGAAACTCCACATCACAACCACGAACCGCCTCAGCACCATTCGAGACCTGTGAGGATGCGGCCGTATCGGGGTTATGTAAGAAGAGATCTGCATGAAACAAAACTGTGATTAGTATTTTTTATGTTACTACACTGTAAATTGTATTAATCCTTATTTATTTTGTTACTAGCTAACAGTATGCTTCTCATTACATGCTGTGTTACCTGTTAGCAAATCTCTTAGTTATTACTCAGTCTAAATCAGAATTACAATTTCCTCAAAGGAAAAAATTTAAATGGAGGATATTACAGTCATTATGCAAGAACTGTGTAGGAAGTTTATGGTGAAAAATTGGAAGAAGTAACAGTAGAATCTGTTATGCCCACTGTTGAAAAGAAGTTAGTTATTAGTCTTTCAGACAAAATCACAGAATATTTTTTTGTCCTGTGACCGTGTCTGAAAGAAATAAAAAGTAGTACATAATGCATGTCAATCATTTTCTCCATAGACAGATTGTAATTTTTCCCAGAGTTATTAATCCTTTTCTTACAACCATGAAAATATTCCATTGTTGAAATAATACTGAGCGGAAAGTAAACAACATTATGAGGAAACATTATGAGGAATGAGATTCTACTCCTGTGTAGAATCATCAGATAGGCATAGGAACAATGTCTCAAACTTGTGTACTTTGTCAGGGTACTCACACACAGCCTACATGTGTGCGGCTATTGCCATAGTGTGGTGAGTAGTTGTCTTTCCTTGTACAATTCAAATGTCCCACTGAATTGGAATCAGATGAGGGTATTAGAATTATTTGATGTTGCAAAAGAATTTTAGTTGTGGTTTTTGTTGCATTTATTATGGTACATAAGGAAATAGCTCATCTGTAATGCAGGGAAATAGAGGTATCATATGTGCAACCAAAGTTTTTTCTCTCAAGATATTGCACGTAAGAATCCCAAATGAGCTTGTGTGTGGTGTATAATTTCTATACTAATATGTTCCTACTTATCTGTCAGGAATGCCTTATCAGTTTTATTTTATAACAAACAAGAAATCACATTCAATGTCTTGTAATTAATGTTGCAGTAAGAAGGAATTAATGCAACAGAAAATACTATTGATTCAAAATATTTTATTGAATTCCTTATCTGTAAGACTTTTCTCTTTCTGCATTTCTTTTCCATTTTTGCTGTCGTTTGGGAACTTGATGTCATTGATTCAACACATTGTGATCTCTGTTCTTAATCGTATAACAAATCAGCATAGATTTACATTTTGAGGCAGTTCATTAAAAATGGGCAAAAACACTCAGTGTGATTTAACATGCACTCAAGTTTTTTCTAGAATTGGCAAAGATAGTTATTGTACTTTTCCCCCATATTCAGTGGTTCTTGCGGGAGTCTGGCTAACAGAATTTTAGTGCTCCATTCTCTTTTTATGGTGATTGAGAGACTGATTAACACTGAACAAATCATTTTGACTGATTTTACAGGCTCATCCTATCAATTAGCTGAGTTGGTAGGCTATTGTCTGTAAAAGCAAGGATCTGGGTTGGTGTCAAGCTACAAAAGATGAATTTTAATCTGTCAAGGAGACTGAATGTAGTGGAGAATTAATTACTCAGTATGTAACTTTATAAATTTTATATCAACAAATATCGTAAATTGTTTCCCAAAAAGAACACCACTTTTGGATCAAACAAAAATGTAATAATTTATTTAAAAAATTATGTTATTTATGCCTCATTGTAAAGTGCATGCTATATGATAAACTATAAAATGTAGTATTACTCATATGTTTAACACAGCTCTCATCCTAAGCTCAAGAATTTTTTGTGATTTGTTGATATGTATATAAAAGTTTTGAAATTCATGTAGATAGATATCACATGGTGACAAATCACAGTATCTTGGTTTGTTATTCACATCCCTGTTGTGAGGAATCAGCAGTCCGAGAAAGGAATCCATTCTCCCAACAAATTTGCTTTTTTCCTGGCTGGATGCCTAATAGAACCAACTTTATGAACGAAATATGCTTAACACTCACACTGTGTAATGAAGTCATTATAGCTGTGTTAATACATTGTTGTAACATTCTGTTTACTGTTAAATATTCAAAAAAGTACAGCAATATCTCCATTGCCCCAAAAGTCTCAGCAGCGACCCATGAATGCAACAGCTCCCCGCAAGCAATTTCAGTGTTCTCTGTGACCCAACTGTGGTAAAATTATCATAGTTGGGTCACAGAGAATACTGAAACTGCTTGCGGGTGTTAACAAGCCTGCTTAAAAGAAAATGCACCTCACCACTAAAGCTGATTTTACTGCAGAAATTGTTGCCCAATCTCTGTTTCTCAAGTATCCTGTTGAGAGTTCTCAGATCTTAGGTAGTGTGTTTGCTTAGTTCTTGAGCCACTTGTTCAGTAGGCTTACAGTTACACATCATCTTACAGAATCCAGAGCATGGTGCTGCTCCTCTGAATGTTCTCTTGTTGAAAACACCTGGAAATCTAATTCCACAGAGTCTGTGAAGCAGCTTCCCTCACATTGCTGTTGTTGCCAAAACAGCAGTATTAGTACAACCAGACAATTTAATCTACATTCTCTCTTTGGTACCGAAACTCCCCATATTTGTTTTACCTTATCTGAATAATAACATACTGTTCCATTGCGTACTCTTTTATAAGGTCAACTAACGAGATATAATAAACAGTGCCACCAACCAGACAAAGTAAAATTGGTACAATATTCAAAATTTGTGTACTTTAAGGTACTCTGTATGTTCCTTTTTCCTGTAGGATAATTTGACTTCTACAAATGAAAATGATGCCAGTTTGTATTATGTGTGACAGATTTCCAGTTTTTTCTGTGAAAGCTTCTTCAGCAATTCTGAGCATGAGTGATTTATTTAAAAAGTGCCATATTTTCCTAATTTTATTAGCACAAACATCCTCATTATCCTTTATTAATCACCATTCAGGATCCATAAAATGAAAAATAGCAAACAGAATGTGAAAGAATACTACTCACCACATTGTTTTGCTGTCATTTTACGTATCTACATGAAAGTTTCTAACTGCTAATTTCATGGTAACTGTTAATCACACTCATATGGTTCAGTTCTCATGGTGTTTATGTATTTTGTTCTATTTGTATCTTTAAATTGCTATGTGTTCTTGTTAATATGCTTTTATAAATACATTCTTGCATTGCGTGTTTGAAATTGTTAAGAGAGTTGTTAAAAGGCAGCTTAAAGAATAATGCCTTCCACATAGCATTGTTTCAGTATTGTTACATTCCATCCTGGATTTTACATATCATTGTTTTATAGCTAAAAACTTGTTGCAGACTATTCATAATCTTCCTCACAGGATATTGATCAGCCTATAAAATTGAGGCATTTGCAAGGTATTAGCCATTATTGGCTTGGTTAATGTTTTCCATTATTGCTTTCTGCTGCAGAGAGATTTCCCCCCCACAGGATTAAGCCATATCACTCAAAATTTAAGTTATCAGCAAGATTCTGCATGTGTTCCATTTTCTTTGGGGCTAGTGCATCTACTCTTGAGGTGTGCTCATTTCCATGTAATAGATTTTATTTGCTGCAGTGTGTGCTATTAGCAGAAAACAGAACTGTTTTTGAACCAGTTTTGCTTGCAATTTGTATGACATATATTTTTAAAGTGAATTACCTGTGGTAGCTTGTATATATTGATTTTTGTTATTCTTCACCCAACTGTCATCTTAAATTCTTACAACATTCGTTAGCAAGTTTTACTGTTCACTTGTTCAGATTTGTGGATAATGCAAGCACAATTTTTCTGTTACACACATATTATGTCATTCGTTCTGTCTGCATGTTCTTTAAACTACTTGGTATTTTGTATCTGGAAGAATTTCTGCTTTATTCCAATAATTTTTTGATATTTTCAGTATTTTATTTCTGCTGAATATGCATATCAGCTATTATGATACTTATAGTTGTATCAGTCATGCATTATCTTCACTTTTGTTGTCCTCATGTTATTTTGACTACACCCGTTTTGATCAATATTAGTAGCATTGTCATCCATGTAAGGAAACATTTCCAGTGTTCATAAATTACGCTGTGACCAAGTAGCAATTCACAAACTTTATATAACAATTTATTATGTTAAAATGGCACAAAATTAATTGATCATGACATGATAAATTATTATATATACATTTATGAGGTCACACACTCCCATTTTACAATGTTGATTATTGAAAACTCACTTGCAGAATGGACCATTGCATCCTATATTTTTTCCTATTGTTTTGTATTATTGCTTGCTGAAAATGGCTATCTGTGGATTTACACACACTTTTACACTGCTTTTAGAGTAGTGTAAAAATGTGCTCTTATTTTTAAGCCCCAGAGAAGTGTACTTGGACTAATAATACCTTTGGAAGCGCAAAGTAGAAATCAGTATTTTATTCTTTGGGCTGCACAATCAAATTAAAACCATGTGTGCACCATGTACTTATTTGTAGCCAGGACAAAAGTACATAGAACTGCCATAAGTTTGAGACTGCGCATGTCTGATTATACCATCTGATGAATGTTATCATTTATTCAGTTTTTCATCATTGTCGATCAGAGGACACATGCAGTTTATTTCCTTTATGTCGAAAAATTCTGGCATTATCCATAAACTAATTTAAAACTGAAGAAACTAATTTTAGCTGTCTTGCTATTAATTCCTTCCCCTGGGACGAAAGCAGAATAGATTGAGAAATGTTAGAAAGGAGGGGGACACCACTCGGATCTCAGAATGAGAATTGCCCATCTGTTGTGAGGATAAGGGTAAATGAACCTGTTGTTCAGAAATCAGGGAAATGAATATCAAACAGAAAGATGCAAATAGCCCATGTTGTGTGGCAGACATCAAGTTCCTTGAGTCATGCTACAGAGCATGACCTTCAACCACCATCCCTCCCCCTTCTTTCTTACACACACACACACACACACACACACACACACACACACACACACGGTCTCCATTTGATTTCTCTCCATTTCCTTTATTATCTCTGGTTTCTCTCTGGTCTTCTATCATCTCTGGACTGAAGCTAGCACATTGTTAACAGATATACTATCATTGACCGACTCTGTCTGACACCTCACCCACTTTTCCCATTGTTTCCTCTCTTCTTCACAACAGATGGGTCCCTGTCACCCTTGGGTTTGAGATGTCTGCCCCCCATACTAAACTCAATCCATTCCTCTTCCTTCCCTGAGGAAGGAATTAATAGTTCTGAAAGCTAGGTTTAATTTTTTCACTTTCAAATGTTTGTATCAACAGTAGAGGTATTTTGCCTTCCAAATGTAAGTATGGACTAACCATTTTGTCTCTCTGTAATTTTATTGTTTTCGCAGATGAATTTCCCTTTTGACCAATTTTATTGTATTTTTCTTTTATCACCAGAGTTATTTTGCATGCTTTTCATTTTATTGAGAGCTGTCTGCTCAAAAGTAGCTGGTTTATTCCAGCTGTAAATTTTATGGTGATGCACACCATTCAGTCCGTCCATATTTATCAAGTACTGTTTTGTATTGTATTTCCATTTTGTAGTTGCTGAATGTCATCACATCTGGATATCTCCATTTACTCAGTATTGACATTTTTTAAGTTCTCTCACTTTGTATTTTCAGTATTTCCCTAATGACTTTCTAAAGACAGGTTTTCTGTCTGATGACTGACTGACCCACTCCACACACAGACACACACACACACAGACACACACACACACACACACACACACACACGCACGCACACACACACTCTTCCATACTTCACTTGTGAACTCTGAGTTATCATCTGTGATCGCTTCATCTTTTTGCCCTTAGTGATGTAATATTGTGTGATACATTCCAATTGTCTCTTGTTTCAAAGCTACTCAAACGTATTATTTTGAACTGACTGTTAATACATAAGCTGTTTGTTCATAAGCAAAATATGTATATGGATAAACAAGAGAATGTAACCAGAGATTTTTATACATTTTTACACATTCTACTGAAAGACTGAAATTTGTAAGCCTTTTGTAATAAATTATTGTACATTTTCGAAGTGCCTTATATTCAAAATATAAATGTTTATAATATATCTGTAAATTTTTTGTATTTTTTATTGTAAATGTTGGAATTTGTAAATAGATATTAATTCTGCCTTGTTTTAATGTTAATTCAGATGTGTATTTGTTGTTTTGTAAAATATTTAAATGGCATTTTAACCAACACTGTGTTATTTTTTTCTGTTGCACACTACATAAAAATATGCACCACATTACTTACTTTTTTACTCATTCTTTTACCTGAGATTTAAGAATGTCGGTGTCAGATACTGTGACAAAGCTCCTGGTGTGTTTGGCATACCTTAACAAAAGTGACGGCTTGTTCTCTCAACACTCATAAATCGGTTAACAGATAATTTTAGGTTGTCTTGCAGACAGTACTGCTGTTTATAAAGATGTGCCACCCATATAAATTATTGTGGACTCAGAGAATAACCTGCAGTGTGTTATAAACTGGCACAATGCCTGTCTGCTTACCATGAATATGTATTATTGAATTACCTCATGAGTTGTTGTTTTTTTTTTTTTTTTTTTTTTTTTTTTTTTTTTTTTTTTTTTTTTTTTTTTTTTTTCCCCTGACTAATTTGAGGTGGCGTGCCATGAATTCCTCTCCCATGCCAACCTCTTCATCTCGGAGTAGAACTTGCAAACTACATTCTCAATTATTTGCTGGATTTATTCCAATCTCTGTATTCCTCTCCAGATTTTGCCTTCTACATCTCCCTGTAGTACCATGGAAGTCATTCCTTGATGTCTCAACAGATATCTTATCATCCTGTCCCTTCTCCTTGTCAGAGTTTTCCACATCTCCTTTCCTCTCCGATTCTGGGCAGAATTACCATATCAGTCCAACTAATTTTCAACATTCGCCTATAGCGCCACAACTCAGATGCTTCGATTCTCTTCTGTTCCGGTTTTCCCATAGTCCTTGTTTCACTACTATACAATTCTGTGCTCCAAATGTACATTCTCAGAAATTTCTTCCTCATAGTAAGGCCTATGTTTGATACTAGTAGACTTCCCTTTGCCACGAGTGCCTTTTTTGCCTGTGCTGATCTGCTTTTGATGTCCTCTTTGCTCTGTCCATCATTGATTATTTTGCTGCCTAAGTAGCAGAATTTCTTAACTTCATCTACTTCGTGAGTGTAAATCCTGAAGTTAAGTTTTGAGCTTTTCTCATTTCTGCTACTTGTTAGTACTTTCGTCTGTCCAAGATTTACTCTCAGTCCATGTTTTGTACTCATTAGACTGTTCATTCCATTCACATCATGTAATTCTTCTATCATTGATATCCTTTCACCTTGAATTTTAATCTCATTCCTAAACCTCTCTTTTATTACTGTCATTGCCTCTTCGATGTGCATATTGAACAGTAGGGGTGAAAGACTGCATCCCTGTCTTACACCCTTTTTAATCTGAACACTTTGTTCTTTGCCGCACCACTCTTATTATTCCATCTTGGCTCTTATAGATATTGAATATTACCTGTCTCTCCTTATAACTTACCTCTATTTTTCACAGAATTTTGAACATCTTGCATCATTTTACATTGGCCAATGCTTTTTCCAGGTTGGAAAATTCTATGAATGTTTCTTGATTTTTCTTTAGTCCTGCTTTCACTATCAACCACAAAGTCAGAATTGCCTCTCTTGGTGCCTTTATCTTTCCTAAAGCCAAACTGATCATCATATAACACATTCTCAGTTTTCTTTTCCATGCTTCTACATATTATTCTTGTAATTAACTTTGATGCATGAGCTGTTAATCTGATTGGTTGGTAATTCTCACACTTATCAGCTCTCAGTCTTTCGAACGGTGTGGATGATATTTTTATGAAAGTCAGATACATTCTACACACCAACGTGAGTAGTCATTCTGTTGCCACTTCCCTCAATGATTTTAGAAATTCTGATGGAATGTTATCTATCCTTTCTGCCTTATTTGATCTTAGGTCCTCCAAAGCTCTCTTAAATTCTCATTCTAATACTGGATCCCCTATCTCTTCTCAGTTGACTGCTGTTTCTTCTTATATCACATCAGACAAATCTTCCCCCTCATAGAGGCCTTCAATATACTCTTTCTACCTACCCACTCTCTCCTTTGCTTTTAACAGTGGAATTCCCATTGCACTCTTAATGTTACCACCCTTGCTTTTTGTCTCACTGAAGGTTGATTTGACTTCGCTGTATGCTGAGTCAGTCCTTCTGACAATCATTTCTTTTTACATTCATTCCTCAGTGACTTGTATTTCTGTATTCATGAATTTCCCTGACCATTTTTGTACTTTCTTCTTTCATTGATCAGCTGAAGTATTTCTTCTGTTACCCATGTTTTTCTTCACAGTTACTCAGTTACTTTCTTTGTACCTTTTGTATCCTGCCTGGAAGGCGGCGCATGGGTAGGAGCAGGAGCAGGAAAAATACATCGGTACTGCACATAAGTAAAAGTGGTTTACTGGAGCCTGAATAAATACAGAGGCATACATAACTTGTACAGATGAGCACAGTCTCAAGCTGAAGCTAAGTGTCCCGGCCGTCTGCTGTTGATCACATGGGGAGAATCTCTAGCGGAGCCCCACAGCACCGGATAGAGGGCGCTGTTGTCAGTGTCTCGTGGTAGTGCCAACCTAATAACTTTCATACGCCATGGCATCGTTGCTATCGATACCACAGTACCTATGTTTTTCTTTCTATCTTCTGTGATTGCCCTTTTTAGAGACGTTCATTCCTCTTCAACTGTACTGTCTTCTGAGTTGTTCCTTATTGCTGTAGCTCTTCAACTTCAGCCTACTCTTCATTACTACTACATCGTGATCTGAGTCTCTATCTGTTCCTAGATATGCCTTACAATCCAATATCTGATTTTGGAATCTTTGTCTGCCCATGATGTAATGTAACTGAAATCTTCCCGTATCACCTGGCCTTTTTCAAGTATAGCTCCCCCTGTTGCGATTCTTGAACGGAGCATTTGCTATTACTAGCTGAAATTTATTGCAGAACTCGGTAAGCCTTTCTCCTCTCACATTCCGTGTCCCAAGCCTATATTCTTCTGTAACCATTTCTTCTACTGCTTCCCCTACAACTGCATTCCAGTCCCCCATGACTATTAGATTTTCATCTCCCTTTACAAACCGTATTACCTTTTCAATATCCTTATATACTTTCTCTATCTCTTCATCTTCAACTTGCAATGTCGGCATGTATACCTGAACTGTCGTTGTCAGTGTTGGTTTGCTGTCAATTCTGATAAAAACAACCCTATCTCTAAACTGTTCACAGTAACACAATCACTGCCCGAACTTCCTATTTATTATGAATCCTATTCCCATTATATAATTTGCTGGTTCTGTTGATATTACCCTATACTCATTTGATCATAAATTCTTGTTTCCTTTTCGTTTCACTTCACTGGCTCCTACTATATCTAGATTGAGCCTTGGCATTTCCATTTTCAAATTTTCTAGCTTCCCTACCATGTTCAAGCTTCTGACATTCCAAACCCCAACTCATAGAACGTTATACTTTCTTTGGTTATTGGATCCTTTTCTCATGGTCATGTCCCCCTTGGCATTCCCCTCCCAGAGATTTTAATGGGGGCCTATTCCGGAATCTTTTGCCAGTGGAGAGATCATCATAACACTATTTCAGTTACAGGTCACATGTCCTATGGGTACACATTATGTGTCTTTAATGCCTTCTGCATCTTCATGCTGTTGATCATTGCTGAGTCTTTCGCCTTTAGGTTCAGTTTCCCACCGAAAGGACAAGATAGTGCCTCTGTCCGCTCCTCCGCCACGTTTGAAAAGGCCGTTGGCAGAATGAGGGTGACTTCTTATGCCGGAAGTCTTCGGCCACTAATGCTGATTATTAATCAAAATTTAAGCGGTGGTGGGTTTCAAATCCGGGACCAAGGACATTTTGGTTACTAATTGAAAACGCTTCCCCTAGACCACGGGTGATTAGTCTGTATTTTCATAAATACTAAATATACGAGGACTGTTCAACAAGTAATACAACACATTTTATGCTGAAAGTAGGTTGGCTTAATTCAGAATTCCGTTACACCATATTATTCCTTGCTGTTTTGGCTGTAAAACCCTCTTTTTATTATTTATTTTTTCCATTTGATTTATACCACCATACTGGGAGGACCTGTATCCCTTCATGGTACCACTTTATGGGTCAACATAGGAGCCAACATCTTGCTGCATTTATAAGTTTCCCATCATCCATGTACTGCTTCTTGGCCAAAGAGATTGAAGTCAGAAGGTGTGAAATCCGAGCTATAGGGTGGTGAGGAAGAACAGTGGAATGAAGTTTTGTGAGCTCCTCTTGAGTATGCAGCCTTGTTTTAGGTCTTGCATTGTCATAGAGAAGAAGTTTGTTTGCATTGTGGTGTTGAACATCCTGAGGTTATTTCTTCAATTTCCTGATGGTGGCATAATAAACTTCAGAGTTGATTGTCACACTATGAGGAAAGACATCGAACAGAAAAACCTCTTCAGAGTCGCAGGTGTGGCACAAATCATGGTTTGCTGTTTTGTTTCCAGTTCGAAGTTACGGGCCTTGTTTCATCACCTATGATGATGACTGACAAAATATGGTCATGATCAGCCTCATAATGTGCAAGTAATTCTACACAGATGACCCTTTGTTGCTCTTTATGGTCTTCTGTTAGGTGGCAAAGAACCCAATGGGCACACGCATTTGAGTACCCCAACTGATGGATGAGGTTTTCAGCACTACCAACAGAGACTTCCAATTATGCAGCACGATGTTTGATTGTGATCTGTCAGTCACCTTGCATGAAAGTATTTGCATGTTCCAAAACAGCAAGTGTCACAGCTGTGTGCGGGCGGACTGCATGCAGGTGATGATACAGGTTTGCACGACCTTGTTGCGATGATGACAGATGCCTCACCCAATGATTCACTGTGCTTACGTTCAGTGCCAAGTCTCTGTAGACATGTGGCAAGCACCTATGAATATCTGCAGTGCTCTGGTTTTCTGCCAAAAGAAACTCAATGAGAGCTCTCTGCTTCGAACACACCTCTGTTACAAGCACCAATTTGAAGGCTATGTATAGCGCTGCCAACTGTCGGAACTTCATGAAATTTTAGGGGCTGAAGTGGGGATATTCCATTATGTCCCACAACAAATTCCACATTCTTTCAAATTGAAATTAGAGAAGTTAAATAAAAGTGTTGTGTTACTTATTGAACGTCCCTCATATAATCTTACAACCATCTCAAAGAGCAAATTTTTAACTTTAAACTCAACCGGAGATGCTCCTAATGTAAGCTAAGCATGACACAGCAGACATGCAAGTGGCAGCCCCATTCTCTTCAAGTCTTCTCAAATGGGATGCAGTCAGTGGAATTGCACCTCTAATATGGTAAGTAGTATGTTCTCCACCAGTTTCACCATCACTTAATTTCTGTGTTGTATATTGTCCATGAACCATGGACCTTGCCGTTGGTGGGGAGGCTTGCGTGCCTCAGCGATACAGATAGACGCACCGTAGGTACAACCACAACGGAGGGGTATCTGTTGAGAGGCCAGACAAACGTGTGGTTCCTGAAGAGGGGCAGCAGCCTTTTCAGTAGTTGCAAGGGCAACAGTCTGGATGATTGACTGATCTGGCCCTGTAACAATAACCAAAACAGCCTTGCTGTGCTGGTACTGCGAACGGCTGAAAGCAAGGGGAAACTACGGCTGTAATTTTTCCCGAGGGCATGCAGCTTTACTGTATGATTAAATGATGATGGCGTCCTCTTGGGTAAAATATTCCGGAGGTAAAATAGTCCCCCATTCGGATCTCCGGGCGGGGACTACTCAAGAGGATGTCGTTATCAGGAGAAAGAAAACTGGCATTCTACGGATCGGAGCGTGGAATGTCAGATCCCTTAATCGGGCAGGTAGGTTAGAAAATTTAAAAAGGGAAATGGACAGATTAAAGTTAGAAATAATGGGAATTAGTGAAGTTCAGTGGCAGGAGGAACAAGACTTCTGGTCAGGTGACTACAGGGTTATAAACACAAAGTCAAATAGGGGTAATGCAGGAGTAGGTTTAATAATGAATAGGAAAATAGGAATGCGAGTAAGCTACTACAAACAGAATAGTGAACGCATTATTATAGCCAAGATAGATACGAAGCCCACACCTACTACAGTAGTAAAAGTTTATATGCCAACTAGCTCTGCAGATGATGAAGAAATTGAAGAAATGTATGATGAAATAAAAGAAATTATTCAGATAGTGAAGGGAGACGAAAATTTAATAGTCATGGGTGACTGGAATTCGAGTGTAGGAAAAGGGAGAGAAGGAAATGTAGTAGGTGAATATGGATTGGGGCTAAGAAATGAAAGAGGAAGCCACCTGGTAGAATTTTGCACAGAGCACAACTTAATCATAGCTAACACTTCGTTCAAGAATCATAAAAGAAAGTTGTATACATGGAAGAACCCTGGAGATACTAAAAGGTATCAGATAGATTATATAATGGTAAGACAGAGATTTAGGAACCAGGTTTTAAATTGTAAGACATTTCCAGGGGCAGATGTGGACTCTGACCACAATCTATTGGTTATGACCTGTAGATTAAAACTGAAGAAACTGCAAAAAGGTGGGAATTTAAGGAGATGGGACCTGGATAAACTGAAAGAACCAGAGGTTGTACAGAGTTTCAGGGAGAGCATAAGGGAACAATTGACAGGAATGGGGGAAGAAATACAGTAGAAGAGGAATGGGTAGCTTTGAGGGATGAAGTAGTGAAGGCAGCAGAGGATCAAGTAGATAAAAAGACGAGGGTTAGTAGAAATCCGTGGGTAACAGAAGAAATATTGAATTTAATTGATGAAAGGAGAAAATATAAAAATGCAGTAAATGAAGCAGGCAAAAAGGAATACAAACGTCTCAAAAATGAGATCGACAGGAAGTGCAAAATGGCTAAGCAGGGATGGCTAGAGGACAAATGTAAGGATGTAGAGGCTTATCTCACTAGGGGTAAGATAGATACTGCCTACAGGAAAATTAAAGAGACCTTTGGAGATAAGAGAACCACTTGTATGAACATCAAGAGCTCAGATGGTAACCCAGTTCTAAGCAAAGAAGGGAAAGCAGAAAGGTGGAAGGAGTATATAGAGGGTCTATACAAGGGCGATGTACTTGAGGACAATATTATGGAAATGGAAGAGGATGTAGATGAAGATGAAATGGAAGATACGATACTGCGTGAAGAGTTTGACAGAGCACTGAAAGACCTGAGTTGAAACAAGGCCCCAGGAGTAGACAACATTCCATTGGAACTACTGACGGCCTTGGGAGAGCCAGTCCTGACAAAACTCTACCATCTGGTGAGCAAGATGTATGAGACAGGTGAAATACCCTCAGACTTCAAGAAGAATATAATAATTCCAATCCCAAAGAAAGCAGGTGCTGACAGATGTGAAAATTACCGAACAATCAGTTTAATAAGCCACAGCTGCAAAATACTAACACGAATTCTTTACAGACGAATGGAAAAACTAGTAGAAGCCGACCTCGGGGAAGATCAGTTTGGATTCCGTAGAAATAGTGGAACACGTGAGGCAATACTGACCTTACGACTTGTCTTAGTAGAAAGATTAAGGAAAGGTAAACCTATGTTTCTAGCATTTGTAGACTTAGAGAAAGCTTTTGACAATGTTGACTGGAATACTCTCTTTCAAATTCTAAAGGTGGCGGGGGTAAAATAGAGGGAGCGAAAGGCTATTTACAATTTGTACAGAAACCAGATGGCAGTTATAAGAGTCGAGGGACATGAAAGGGAAGCAGTGGTTGGGAAGGGAGTAAGACAGGGTTGTAGCCTCTCCCCGATGTTATTCAATCTGTATATTGAGCAAGCAGTAAAGGAAACAAAAGAAAAATTCGGAGTAGGTATTAAAATCCATGGAGAAGAAATAAAAACTTTGAGGTTCGCCGATGACATTGTAATTCTGTCAGAGACAGCAAAGGACTTGGAAGAGCAGTTGAACGGAATGGATGGTATCTTGAAGGGAGGATATAAGATGAACATCAACAAAAGCAAAACAAGGATAATGGAATGTAGTCGAATTAAGTCAGGTGATGCTGAGGGAATTAGATTAGGAAATAGACACTTAAAGTAGTAAAGGAGTTTTGCTATTTGTGGAGCAAAATAACTGATGATGGTCGAAGTAGAGAGGATATAAAATGTAGACTGGCAATGGCAAGGAAAGCGTTTCTGAAGAAGAGAAATTTGTTAACATCAAGTATAGATTTAAGTGTCAGGAAGTCATTTCTGAAAGTATTTGTATGGAGTGTAGCCATGTATGGAAGTGAAACATGGACGGTAAATAGTTTGGACAAGAAGAGAATAGAAGCTTTTGAAATGTGGTGCTACAGAAGAATGCTGAAGATTAGATGGGTAGATCACATAACTAATGAGGAAGTATTGAATAGGATTGGGGAGAAGAGAAGTTTGTGGCACAACTTGACCAGAAGAAGGGATCGGTTGGTAGGACATGTTCTGAGGCATCAAGGGATCACCAATTTGGTATTGGAGGGCAGCGTGGAGGGTAAAAATCGTAGAGGGAGACCAAGAGATGAATACACTAAGCAGATTCAGAAAGATGTACGTTGCAGTAGTTACTGGGAGATGAAGAAGCTTGCACAGGATAGAGTAGCATGGAGAGCTGCATCAAACCAGTCTCAGGACTGAAGACCACAACAACAACAACATATTGTAAGATCTCACTGGATTTTTAATACCACCTAATTTCTTTGGTGATAGCAGATTCTTTGTTTTAATATACACCAGAAGGTATGAATAATGTCTTTGGGACATTTACACTACAAAATGCGTTTGTAAGTTGAAAACTAGGTCATGCAAATAAAAGATGTCTGCAGCTGAAGCACGACCAGTCCACTGACTTGCTAGTTGTCAAGTCGGATACTTATGGACATCTAACAGCCACAACCCCCCAGCTGTTTGCACCGTAGTTGTAAGCACAGTTGCCAGTGAGCAGCCAACATTACAGGCCATGAATGTTTACCATTTTATCATGATCAGAAACTGTTGTGGTATACACATATTCATGACGTAGGATTGCAGTCAACTTCATAATGACTATATCATCCTGCATTAAAAATCTCCGTATACCAGTGCAGTGAAACTGTGTCTGTGAAAATGAACCCTGTCCTCCTCTGCCATCGTGCATTGTGGCATATTCTTATATGCATAGGCTACTGTGATAGATCTGAAAGTGAAGGAAAATGGGCCTGAAACAAACTATTTGAAAGTAGCATGAACCATATTTACTATTAAGCTATTACAATTGATCCAAAGAAACAGGAATTCCTTGGACCCACGTCACGACATTGTTCCTATTGATTTTTTCACTTCACTTAAAAAATATAAATTTCTTATTGACCACTGAATTATCACAAAACACGTTCAGTTTCTTGGAAATTTTAGGCAGCAGTTTGTTCAAGATCTACACTGATTCTGTAAAGAGAATGTTCCTTAGTTTGATGTTACTAACTTCAGCTGTTGATTGCAGTCCCCAATGACTTTTGTGATCTCAGCAAGAAAGTTTCACACTCTTTGTCAGTAATTTCTTCACTTAAACTTGGCTACACTTGGTTTTTGGGGAATTCTGTATAGGGATCAAATGCAAACAGCCCAATGTAAGTATGATTCATGCCATTTTTTTAAACAAATGTGGTTGTGTGGTGAAGCATGCTAACTCAATGAAAAAATTCCTACCACTAGAGGTAAAGGCAGTTGACCAGTATGGGTAGAGTGAGAGTTAGTTATCTATAGTCATTTGGATGTCCACTTCTCTTGTCAAATATAGAGTGAGTTGTCTGGCTGCAAATTTCAAACTGGCAATGCACAAATTGAGCTGCAGTGACAATGCAATGTAATCTGCCAGGACAGTGCGTGTGTTCTGTACTATCTAGCTCTGAAGAAGAACATCCGATAGCTTGCCTAGCAACCATTCAGAACCTTAACCTTACAGTGAGTTTTTACCTTTAGTCCTTCGATTATTTATATTCCACAAAGGGATCTCGTTTACAGTATATGAGAGTGCAGTTTTGTAGAATCACACTATTCAAGGTGAATATGCTGGATAAACAGTAGGAAAAAGTTTACTTAGGGGCACCGCTAAAAGAGAAATTTAATTCTTTCATTAAAATACTCTTGCAATGGAGAATTACAGCTAAAGCCTCAAAAAGGTATGTGTAACATTTGGGATCAAAGTATCTTGTACCAGTAAGAGAGAGCTTTATTTAACATTGAAGACTAGCTCTAATTAAGACTTTAAGGTATGCTGTAAGCAACTGCAAAGTTCACTGTCATGAAAAAAATGCAAACATCATGCACAGTTCACAAAAAATCCAACAATAAATTAATTTTGTGAGAGAAATGATATTCAACTCCCTTTTGAGAACGACTGCAAGACAGGTGGCACTAGATTCAAATCCTCTATCATTAAATTCAGTGAATTTATAACACTATCTGAAAACAATTGAAAACAGATCCATAAAATTTGATTGACCTTCTATACTTACATGAACAGACATCAGTTTTGCTAAGTCAATTGTTCTGTAGAATTCTGTACTTAGCCCCCTTCTGTTCTTAACCTACATAAATAGTTTGCCAAAGACATAGGATGACTCATAAAAAACATTTATTTTTACAAATACAAGTATATCGAAGGAGGGCTCGAACACATACAGATCAGCCACAGCCTGTAGATCACTGAAACAGGCTTGCAACTGATGCATGCCAAATAGTTAGCCCCTAATCTAAACTCATAGTGTGCAATTCCAGACAAATAAGAATAACTACCAGGTACCAAAAACAGATGGCACTTGGCATGGGAGAAATTGGCCCAAAACGACATACAAAAAAGTTAATTGTCTTTCATGGCTAGTATTTGCCAATAAAAATTATATAAATGCAATTTTAAGTTTCACTGAGATTTCTACAGTAGCATATGCATAAAGAATTCAGTATAAAATAATTGGTTTGCTATGAACTCTCAATTTCAAAAACGCCAATGTGTCATTTTGGGCTATCCGGTGGGGCAAAATGACACACCTTTTCTCTCGGCAGGATAATTCCTTTATTTATATTAATAAATTGCTAGCATAAGCATACATTATAGCATAAACATATATTATAGTTTAATTAAGTCTTGGAACCATAATCCTACCAAATTGAGGATGTGCATTAGTAAAATATACCAAGATGTATTGCAAATTATTTCCAGGAACGTAGAATCTTACAAAGCACATTTAACATTTGAATAGTATTCAATTGATGGATGGTATTTTCAGTTCAATTAGTTAGAAAAAAAAAAAAATGTTACTGGCGCAACTCAGACACAAACTTTTTTGTACTCTTAGGAAGTCCAGCACAGTCAGCATGGCTCCATTTTGAGCAGCTCGTACACTTCACACTTCAGCCACACTTCCCTTTCTTTTGATTGGTTGTATAAATCACAACAGTAAATACAAGCTGCAGCCCTGCATCCTCTTCTTCATCGGTACAGATGTTTATATCAGCTACTCCTTCATCGGGGAGGGGGGGATGGGGGGGGGGACCATAACCAAATGTTGCTTGATTTTCTCAGCTACTTTTCCCTTTTCTGGAACTCATTTTCCTTCAGAACTTGCAGGTTTGGTGTTGCAGTGAGCTCCTGGCAGCCTTTGCCAGCTTTGCGTTTCTTAGGTGTTCCAGAAGTGGAACGAGTTGGAGAAATCTCCTGGAGGAATGTCTCTGCAGTCTCTGTGTCATTTTGCCCTCTTCAATACAAGTGTAATCTTTGGCCATAGCTTCGAAAATTAATGAACACACCCTTAAAATATTGCCACAGATTTAAAGACTTACCTTTATAAGCTGTCCTCCAGATAGTAAATTTTCCACGTAAATAATCACCACTTAACAAATTTGAAAGTTTGCTAATAGAAATATTGGTTTAATTGACTTCAAATATGGCTTCCTGTGCATTTCACATCACCAAATGGAAGCAGGCAAAGATTAATGGCTTGTGGCCAACGTGTAGCCACTACAAGCTATCAAGCAAACCAAAGTTTATGATCCTGTGCCCCCCCCCCCCCCCCCCCCAAAAAAAAAAAAAGGGCCACTATGTTGTTTTGCCCTACTACGTCATTTTGGGGCACTTTCCCCTATTCTAATTGAAATGCCATGTGCAAAATGCCTACATGTGTAGATAGGTAATAAACTGAAGTGGCACCAGCATGCATATAAGTTAGGCAAAAAGCTCAGAGGTAGATATCACATCTTCAATGGATAAGTTCAGATCACCCTGTTTTGCAGTGTCTCTCATGTAGTTGACATGGGAACTAGATTGCTAGGATACTTTCATCGAAACCGCCATATGGCATAGTCTACTAAGGCACTGCAGCGAAAGTAAAAAAAGAAATATTTATTCTACAGATGTGTGCATTAAAAATTTTATGTAAAGTTGATAACTGAACATCTTACTAAAGCCTTTTCAGGGCCTTGGGATTCTTGCATTAATATGTCAAAACATTTACTCAATAATGGCATGTATGGTTATTATTAACTATAAATTTAGGATGAACTGTGAAATTCAAAACCACAAGAGTAAAAGTAATTTCCAGGTAGAACTGGAAATATGACTAATGGATATATATGGAATAATTTTTGTGGAATAAATGATACTAATGATTACATTAAAAATGCTTTTGCTTTGCCAGTATATAGCCAGTTGGTAGTGTTTTGTTTAAAGTTGAATGTCATTGATGGTTTTGCTTTCTTACTATCCTACTTATCCATTTCTCACAGACTGCTTCTGAGCACTTTTTGCAACTTTACACTAGATTCTTCAACCCCACTGCACAGAAGTTCTCTACCTGAAAATGAAATCAGTTGACAACAGTGGTCTCAAGTTCCTTGTTATCTTCAAACCATTCTCGACTGCACCATTTTTTCAAGTGCAAGAAATGATAAATCATTGGATCCAAGGTCAGGATTGTAGTGTGAAAAGTCCCCAACAGAAATGCTGAACCTTATCCTTGGTATGTGCAGTGGTGTGTGCATGTCAGTTGTCATGTAGTAGGACTGTCTTGACAGTTCCGATACCATCAATGGATAGTGCTTCTCCATTGGGGGCTTTGCACCATATGTCAACTGGAACTGGAAAAGGTGCATGACATGGGCCACATGCCATACCACAGATAAAAGGTGGAGTCAGATAAGCAACAGTTGCTTGGTGGTACCAATTTAATGCTGCACTCACTGCATCCTTGGCTACATTTAGTTATGATGGACTGTGCTTTTGATTTCAACTGTGAATACCATTCAGAATCTTAGTATGGTCATGATACCACCCAACTGTATATTGGGATCACTAACTTCAGTGAATGTGTTTCAAATTATTTGTGGTAGTCCTTCAGAAATTTTGTGCTGTTTACAGCTAAATGTTTGTACTTTATAAATAACTGTTACACAAGGAGAGGAATATTAGGTTTTCTGCCAGTTCCCTTAATCCATTTCAGGATACAAAGGAAAACCTTAATCTGGATGACTGAATAGGCATTTGAACTCACTCCTCCCCTCTGCACATCCGGTGCACTTTATGACTATGTCACTCAACTCTGTTAAAATGTCAAAGCTGCTCTTCATTCAGACAGTCATATAACAAATATTCATACTCCATTGATCAAATATGGCAGCATAATTAGGCATATATAAATCAGTGTGCAAAGAGAATTTTAGGTTATGTTGAATATTAAATTGCCAATTTTGAAGTACTGACAGTTTAAAATTAACTGTTAACAGTACAAGATGTGCTAAATATTTATTCTATGTCTCTTGTAATTACAGAGTCGGTATCATAAACTGTTCTTGTAACAACAAAAGTAACACATTAATTTTAAAGAAAAATTATTCTTGTGTTTGTTTCTAACAAATTTGTCAAGTGATACAAATTATGACTATAAGGCTCAGCCAGTTACCATTAGCACACAACAGTATACAATCAGCATGAAATGTGTGAACACAATGTAAATTAAAATAATTTAAAAATTAATTATGCAGTTGTCACTTACAATTTTATGTGTTTCATAATGAACTTATCATCTCTGATTCTATCATAAAAAATGAGATCAGTCTCAAAAAAAGACGTACTTCATAGTTCATAAACTATACACAGAAGATTTTCAAAAAGTTTCATATGATCTATGAGCTATATTATTTTAAGTAATAACAGCAATAAATATTTACTTAATAATAACAGATTTTTTTCCTCACAGTATTATTTACATTCATAAAGACGTAAACATCTTTTTATATTCAGTGGTTGTCAAACTTAATCACCAGTATATTTACATTCACTTATTAGGACATGCACCATGGCAGTTTGGTTATACATTTTATAAAAGGAACTGATTTTAGCATCTAATGAATTATGAAAATAGTCCTTCTGGCTAAATTATAGCAAAATTACAAAAGAAACTCATTTATTGAATCTTTGGTTAAGAAGCAGATAGTGTATGTTAGAAACTTGATTATATGATACAGAAGTAGATGGCTTAGCCAATTGGCTGAATTTTGGAGAACATAGCTTGAACCTTCCTTACCAACTTTGACCCTTGCTTTTGTTGTCAGTGCTCTACCATCTGATTTCAGATAGAAGAGTTGCATCTGTGAAAGGTGAAGACCTGTACTGAGTTCTCAGTCTGACACAGAGGAATTTATGTGAAGGTATGGTGTGTTGTGGATTGAATATATACTGTTTTACATACATTGGTATCCATAACACTGCAGATGAAAGGGTGAAAAAAGTAACACCTTATTAATAACAAAGATATCATAGAATTGTTGATAATACCAAAATAATAGTTAAAACAATGAAACTGCTTTTGACTTAATCAGACAGGTAACAAATATTGGGTGCATAAATGTGGTAGCATGATTATTAGACACACTTAAAACTCAGGTTGTGAAGAGAAATTGCTCCATATATTAAATTGCCAGGTTTTGAGCACTGACAATCTACAATTAACTAAACAAAAGAAGATATGCTAAATATTTATTTTGTGTCCTGTACAGCAAACAATTCTGGGTTATAATTGAAGATATACATTGTACATAAAAATTTCATTTAAAATTCTTCCTTCATCACCACATTTACGCATCACTAAGCTTTAAAATGTGTGAAAAAGTTCCAAGGTAATGGCTGAATAAATGGGGACCAAACCTCTAGATATATTATAAAGTAATTATAAAACAATGTGAAATAGAAAAATGGGATTTTCAGAACTTGAAATTTTTTAATCAGAAACTAAAGAATAACTTTGAAATGACATCAAAGTTATAGGACAGAATGAGTTACTAGAGACAGGCAGAAAAATAACATAACATGAAGTGACTGAGCAGCTATGGGCAGCTACCTTGAGGAATAAAACAATACACTAAAGGAAAAGCTGTATCAGCACTACTTGAACAGATGAAGATTGCAGAAATGAATGTAAAACTTGAAATTAATGAAATTTCAGACAGGATGAAGGCAAACTAATTCAAGGAATGTCCTGAAACAGAAGTAATGAGTACAGAGCATAAGGTGCATGAAGAGTAATTATGTGAAACAGCATAATAAATGCAGTAAGAAAGAAATATAAGATCTTGATGCTGCAGGAAAGTAAAAACTGACATGTGGTGCTGATGATTTTAAGGTGAAGACAGTAACATGGATTTGTGAATATGAGGCTAGGAAAATTCTTATTGTTGTACTTTCAGAACAAGGATACAATATCAAATGAAAATGTCTTGAAAAGTAGAACTTTGTGGTGTCATTATCTACCAGAGAGATTGATGTGACCTTTGTTGTGTAATAAATAGAATTACAGAGATTTATAACATTATAAATGCACCACCTGGGTAATATTGGTCTTCTATATTAAATGGTTCTCAAATATGAGCTAGCTGCTCTTAATTTTTGCACTGTCATACTGTATATAAAAAATAGGGCTGAAAGAAGTTTTAATTTGAATTGTGATGGGAATGTTTTTAAAACCTAGTCATAGAACAGTATTTATAACCATGGAAGGTTTTAGGTACATAGTCTCAAATCAAAATAATTTACTTGTTTGTGTACCACTGTACAAAGTCAAGTACAGAGGTTTTATTAGTATAACTATATATGATGCATTGGTGATACGAATCACTTACTAGTCTTTCAAATTTCTTTACCAAATTTTTTTACTTTGTTTTGAAAGAAGAACAAAGTGTTTCTAAAGTCACTGGATCAGAACATTTCATCTCCTTGTTTTTCTCACCTTTTCAGCAAGGTTGGCTTATCAAGTCCTCATTAGTATTATTTCCCATGTTGGTTTCCATATTTTTTAGTAAATGTAATTAACATATAAATCGTTATAAGGGTTGTATAATGTCACTCTTCATCCATTGTTTCTAAACTTCTGGGATTCATTTCACACTATATTACAGTGAAATTACTTTCTCTTGAATTACTATAATGAATCCTGATTTTGGCACAATAAAGCTTCCATAGTTTAACAGGTTTGTTCTACCTTATGTATGCTGTCATCATAATAGTTCCAAAATACCCAAAAATTTAATGTCATTTTTGCAGTGCATTTACTATTACATTTTTGTTCAGAAAATACTGAAATTACCTCACATTATTCAGCAGTTGAGCAACAATAGTACAGATAGCAGTAATACCTGACTGTGATGCAGTGGTGACTGAAGAAACTTTTGCTGCAGTTAATTCAGGTTTCTGTTACAATAACTTTTAAAAATATTAAATTTTGCATAGATATTATCATACCAGTTTATCCAAGCTATTTTACATTTTGGCACACTTTTTCCTATTAATGGAGTTCAGTTATTATCATTTCAAACTACAAAACTAAGGGTCTGATACATTCTGCACACAGCTGTTTGGATGAAGACATAATACTTTGCACTGTGCACAAGGCAAGTCTTGAACACACAAATTAATCTATTATTTCAACCCCACTTTGAGACATTTTACTACAAAGTATTTAAAAAAATCATCACAAAAATGGTGTCTCATTCAGTCACATAAAAATGTTGCCTTCACATATGAAATTAACCTGGTACAAATTTTATAAGTTAACTGGTAGGCTGAAGGCAGTAGTTGCCAAAGTGGTCCCAGTATATGAGAAAACAAAATCTTCACACATATAGCCAATGTCTACACCTGAATCTTGTCACCACACCAGTTTCTCTGATGGCTTCATGTTCTTCCAAAGGTGAGATATTGTAGGCCAGTCTCTGCAGAAAAAAGGAAATAAAGTTGTTTAGCATGCAAACCTTTAGTTTCTGTAAGCCTATACATGTAATTTAACAATCTTAGCTACATTTGCTTTTCATAGCTACAACTTCTAATAGCCTCATCAGATTTGCTGAGTTGAACTCTGGACGAAACAGGAAGGAATGTGCGGGATGTTGAGGCTTTTGGTTGGGCTGGACAACTTAATCAGATAATGAACTACTTGTAAAGTTAGGTATATGGGTTTGTGTGCAGATGCAGCTCATTTTTTTCAAATTGGTACACTTAATTTAAGAAAGTTTCTGTATGTTGCTGTTATAGCTATTTATTATTGCATGAATCTGTATATCCATAAGTATTTATAGAAATTTCTATAAGTTAGTTGCTTTGATGAATGTACTTTTCCTCGATGTTATATTTTTTGGCAGGAGATACTGCTCACTACATTTATATCTTTCCTGTTTCACTCGCACTTGTACCATGGATAAAATGCTCAAAATGTGGTGCAACAAACACAATACACTTTTTAAAGCTCTATTTTGAACAGCTTGAAGAAGTAGGAGGATGTGTATGTGAAGAAAAGGTGGGCAGAGGGAGGGCAGGAAAAGCTGAATGCAGATTGGATGGATAAAAGATCTACTCATCAAGTGGCAACAGAATACACACACATAAAAGATTGTTGTAATTGGCAAGCTTTTGGAGCCCATGGCTCCTTCTTCGGGTAGAAGGGTTGAAGGGGAAGGAAGAAGGGTGAAGGAAAAGGACTGGAGAGGTCTAGGAAAAGGGGTAGATTTTGGGAAAGTCACCCAGAACTGCAGGTCAGGGGAGACTTACCATACGGAATGAGGAGGAAAGACTGATTGTTGGGGACTGAACTGACGAATTTGAAAACCTGAAAGCTTAGAGGTGGAAGACAGGGTAATATGCTAGACAGAGATTTCTACTAAAACATCATTTACAAGTTGATAAAGTCATGTTGTAGAGCATGCTCTGCAACAAGATATTGCAAGTTGCCAATATATACCCTCTCCTATGCCCATTCATCCTTATTGATAATTTGGTGGTAGTCATGTGATGTAGAAGGCTGCACAGCCTTCATAATAGCTGGTATATGACATGCTGTTTCACAGGTGGTTCTCCCTTTGATAGTATATGTTTTGTCAGTTACAGGGCTATTATAGGTGATGACAGGAGGGTGAATGGGGCAGGTCTTGCAGCAGGGATGGTGACAGGGGTAGGAGCTTTAGGATAGGGAGAGGATGCAGAGGGAGCATAGGGTCTAACAGTATTGCAGAGATTGGGTGGGCAATGGAAAGCTATTCTACGTGTGGTGGAGAAAATTTCAGACAGAATGGACCTCATTCAGGGCATGATTTTAGAAAATCATGGCCTTGTCAAAGTAGCTGATTAACACATTCCAGACCAGGATAATACTGAATCTCCAATGGTGTGTTCCGAAGCTGTTTTGTGGAGGGATCAGCAGTACCAGGATAGGATGTGATGGCCTGGGAAGTTTGCTTTTTAACTAGGCTGGTGGAGTAATTATGTGCACTGAAGGCTGAGGTGAGAATGGTGGTGTATTGCTAAAAAGAGGCTGCATCCGAACAAATAAGTTTGCCTCGGATGCCAAGGCTGTATTGGAGGGAACGTTTGACATAGAAAGGAAGGCTACTGTCAAAATGTAGGTACTGTTGTTTGTTGGTAGGTTTAATGTGGATGGTAGTGTGTAGCTGGCCTTCGGTGAGGACAAGATCAACATCAGGGAAAATGACATGGGATTCGGAATAGGACCATGTGAAATTTAATTGGGAGAAGGTATTCAGAGTTTCCAGGAATTTTAGCATGTCAGCCTCACCATGAGTCCTTATGTTAAAGATGTCATCACTGTATCTAAACCAAACCAGGGGCTGAAGACTTACAGATCCCAGGAAAGCCCCTTCCAAGTGACCCATGAAAAGGTTGGCATAGGAAGGAGCCATCCTGGTTCCAATGGCCATACCCCTGATCTGTTTCTATGGCTGCCCCTCAAAGGTGAAGTAGTTGTTGGTAAGTATAAAGTTGATTTAAGTGAGTAGGAAGGATGTCATAGGTTTGGAATCAGGTGGACACTGAGTGAGGAAATGTTCAGCAGCAGACAGACCATGTACGTGGGGGATGTTGGTATAGAGGGAGGTGGCATCAATGGTGACAAGCAAGGTGTTTGGTGGGAGTGGGATGGGCACAGATTTCAGACAATCTAGGAAATGTTCAGTATCTTTGATGCAGGAGTTGAGTTTTTGTACTATAGGTTGCAGGTGTTGACCAACTAAGGCAGATATACATTCAGTGGGTGCTTTGAAGCCAGCAACTATAGGACAGCCAGGATGATTGGGTTTGTGGATTTTAGGAAGAAGATAAAAAGTGGGGGTGCATGGTTTGGGTGTGGTGAGAAGTTCTATGGATTGAGGTGTTAGTCCTTGTGAGGGGCCTCAGGTTTTAAGGAGGGACTGCAGGTCAGACTTAATCACAGGGATGGGATCTCGATAGCAGATGCTGTATGTAGACATGTCAGACAGCTGGCTTAGACTTTCACTAACATACTCCTTTCTGTCAAGTACTACAGTGGTAGATCTTTTGCCTACTGGGGGGCTGATGATGGAGTCATCAGATTTTAGGGAACAAAGAGCCTGGAGTTCTGCAGAGAGCAGCTTAGGGTCATCTTGTAGGGACCTGAGGAAGGGTTGTGAGGCAATGCTAGATTTGAGGAGTTCTTGGAAGGCTTGTAAGGGATGATTTTGAGGTAGTGGTTGTAGATTAAGTTGGGATCATGGTCTGAACTATTCCAAATCCCATGCCACTTCCCTTGATGTTGATTTCATCCTCACTAAAGGCCAGCTACACGCTTCCATCCACATTAAACCTACCAACAAAGAACAGTACTTACATTTTGACAGTAGCCATCCTTTCCATGTCAAACATTCCTTCCCATACAGCTTTGGCATTTGAGGCAAACATACTTGTTTGGATGCAGCCTCTTTACAGCAATACACCATTCTCACCTCAGCCTTCAGTGCATGTAATTACCTGATCAGCCTAGTTAAAAAGCAGATTTCCCGGGCCACCACATCCGTTCCTGGTACTGCTGATCCCTCCACAAAATAGCTTCGGAGCACACCATTGGAGACTCAGTATTATGCTGGTCTGGAATGTGATAAACAGCTACCTCGATAGGGCTATGATTTCCTAAAATCATGCCCTTAATGAGATCCAGTCAGTCTGAAATTTTCCCACCAAATGTAGAATAGCTTTCCATCACCCTCCCAATCTCCATGGCTCCTACACCTGTCACCATCCCTGCTGCAAGACTTTCTCTATGCACCCTCCTACCACCACCTCTAATAGCCCTGTAACTGGCAAAACATATAATATCAAAGGGAGAGCCACCTGCAAAACAACACATGTCATATAACACCTATTATGTAACCACTATGCAGCCTTCTACATCCGCATGACTACCACCAAATTATCAATTAGGATGATTGGGCATAGGCAGAGGGCAACTCACAATATCCTGTCACAGAGCATGCTCTACAACATGACATTTGTGACCTCGGCACCTGTTTCACCACACACGCCATCTGGATTCTTCCCCTAGACACTAGTTTCTCAGAACTCCACAGGTGGGAACTAGCACTATAACATGTCCTTGGTTCTCACCACCCACCTGGCCTTAATTTATGTTAGTTTTCCATCTCACCATTTCTTCACAGTGACTACTCTTTGCTTCAGTCCATTTTAGTTTGCTACATGTTTCATTGTCTTACCCGTCTATTTTTCATTGCCCCCCCTCCCGCCTCTGTTACATTCACTGCACTTAACTTTTCTCTCTTATTTGCTCATGCATGATGTTTAAGTAGTAATCTCTGTCTTGCATATTACCCTGTCTTCCACCTTTAAGTTCTCAGGTTTTGAAATCTCATTGATGCAGTCCCCAACAATCAGTCTTTCCTTCTCATCCTGTACAGTGAGTCTGCCCTGACCCACACTTCTGAGTGACTTTCCCAGAATCTACCCCTTTTCTTAGACCTCTGCAGTCCTTTTCCTTCATCCTCCTTCCTTCCCCTTCTACCCTTCTGCATGAAGAAGGAGCCATGGACTCCAAAAGCTTGCCAATCACAACAATCTTTTATGTGTGTGTACTCTGTTGCTGCTTAGTGAGTAGATTTCTTATCTATCCAATTAAATAATTAAAATAGATTAAACGTATTTTGTTAGCTATAAATTTGTGTTCTGTAGTATCTTACTGTTTCTTACCATGCACCCTTAATTTTTATGAGTGTTGAGGGAAAGACCTGTATGAACCACAAAAGATTTTATTTTTTGGATCATCCCCAACAGTATGTGCTTGTATGTGTTTTTTTCCCCTGAATAAGATTTTATCTTTAAAGTCAGCTCTTTGTTTCTCATTCAATATAGATTTCATATGTGCTAGATTGGCATGTAAAGAATTTTTTAATGATTTGTGGAACACTTGTGTCTTTCTAAGTTGAATTATGTTATTTAAAACATTAATGGTACTTGACACTTACCTCTTTACATGTGCCTGTGGAACTTAGGAGTTGGACAGTGGCTACAAGTGGTATCATGAGTATGGATGACAGAGCAAGTCCCCAGCCCACCCATTCAGCCCAGCTTGGGTAGTGATAATCATTGTACTGTAAGGGCTGATGGTACAGGAGACCAAACATCACAACACCCTGTAAAGACATACAAAGAAATGTTGTTGTTATCTACATATACATTTATACTCTGCAAACCACCGTGAAATGCATGGCAGAGGGTACATACCATTGCACCAGTTGTCATGGCTTTTTCCCATTCCATTCACTTACAGAATGTGGCAGGAATGATTGCTTAAATGCTTCTATGCATTCTGTAATTCATCTTATGTCTTCACAATCTCTTTGGGTACAGTGCACAGGGGGTTGTAATAACTTAGATTCAACACTTAAAGTTGGTTCTACAAACTTTCTAAATAGGTTTCCATGGGATAAGAATGAGATTTTTAAGCCGCAGCAGACTGTGTGCTGATATGAAACTTCCTGGCAGATTGAAACTGTGTGCCGGACCGAGACTCGAACTCAGGACCTTTGCCTTTCGCGGGTAAGAGCTCTATCCTTGAAGCTACCCAAGCGTGACTCATGCCCCATCCTCACAGCTTTACTTCTGCCAGTATCTCATCTCCTACCTCTCAAACTTCAAAGAAGCTCTCCTGTGACCTTGCAGAACTAGCACTCCTGGAAGGAAAGGATATAAAAGACATGGCTTAGCTGCAGTCTGGGGATGTTTCCAGAATGAGATTTTCACTCTGCAGTTAAGCTGTGAGGATGGGGTGTGAGAGTTGCTTGGGTAGCTCAGATGGTAGAGCACTTGCTCAAGAAAGGCAAAGGTTCCGAGTTTGAGACTTGGACCGACGCACAGTTTTAATCTGCCAGGAAGTTTCTGTGGGATAGTTTGCATATATCTTCAAGTATCTGCCAGTTCAGGTCTTTCAGCATCTCTCCCATGGGTCAGACTAACCTGTGACTATTCATACTGCCCTTCTTTCTATCCATTCAATATCCACTGTCAGTACTATTTGGTACATGCCCCACACACTAGAGCAGTATTCTAGGATTAGTCGTACGAGTGTTTTATATGCAGTCTGCCTTGTAAACTGATTTCATTTCCCTAGTGTTCTACCAATGAACTGCAATCTGCCACTTGTTTTACCAATGACTGAGCCTTTGTGAATGTTGCATTTTATATCCATACAGATTTGTTGTCATATCAACCTTCTAAATGGCAGCAAACAGTTAAGATTTTCTAAGTCCCAGAGTGAAGCTACCTTGCTTACATTACTGCAGTATCGACGTGAGATGGGTGCGAAGAATAATATTTCACCACCAAGAGTGGTTCAGGGAAAAACACTATGTCGGTGCTTCTGGCAAGCCAGACTGTGGAATTCAGCAGGACTGCAGTAGGCACAGCAGCTAGACAGGATCACGTCAACTTCATTATATAGTGACAAAACTTATACCGCTGATACAGTGATGCATGCCAAGAGCTTATACAAACCAGTCCTATACTATAATAAACTCTTCAAGCAAGCACAGCAGAGTGAGAACCACTGATACCTTTGTAGTAACGAGACCTATGCGGTCATGACAAGTGTGTCAGGTAAACATTGGCCATTACTTCGCTCCATAAATACCTCAGCATTTTAACTCATGAGGCAGTCAGTTCAGACAGATAGAAGGCATGCATAACATTCACACTTGATGCCCTGATTGCAGTAGAGTGACGCCTGGCAGAAGTCTGTTATAGGTTTCCTGCATGCTACTGAGCAACAACAGCCACTATAGGGAGTGATGGTTACCTTGCCGTAATCACCAGTTGCAGAGTTCAACAGCACAGCCTGCCACTGTCACATGTCACAGATTGGTGGATCTGTGTTCTTTCTAGTGATCCTGGTTCAGGACACCAGCATTCCTAATGCTTTGTTGGATGGACCAGGACCTTCCTAATCAGCAGTCCAGGATCATCATACTGCACAGCTATATGACAACCGTCATCATGGTTTGACAGATGGAGAAGAACAATAGGGGACAAAGAACCACTGAAATTGGCATGTGTAAGTCCAACACACACACACCACCATCATTCACTGCCGCGGCATCGTGGTATGGTGAGTGAAGCCTCTGTGGGTGGTACTGCCATAGAACAGCCAGTGAGGAATGGGTGTGTGGTGTCTGCTACCTTGAGCGAACAGTAGGCAGCTTACGACACAATTCATTGATGGACTTAGACAACTGATGTCAACAGCAAGTCAAGACACCAGTTGTAATTTATGGAAATAAATAACTAATTCTGCATCTTCTTTCACTGCACCTACTGGTGACAACAGATCACTACCATCCTTCCGAGGAGATCTGGCAAGTAGCAAACTGAGAGAGGGCCTCATGATACAGAACCATGTCTACTTCCACCCTCCTAGCAGTCATCTCTTGCAAAATTGGTGTCAAGAAATGATTGTGCTTCTGATGCTTGCAGTATCTGCATAAGAGGTCTATATGAAATGTTTTTCAATGGAGCCAGACCAGCAGTTACAATTGTGGTGTGTCTCTGAAAGGCTTTGTTGCTCGCACATATATGTTTTGGCTGTGATCGTGTCCAGAATAGTATGCAATGAGTTAAGAGTTACTTTTGTAAAGCCTAATGAACCTATAGACATGTCTGAATTAGGGGGTGATTTATAGGGAAGTGTATTTAGCATTGTAAAATTTGTAATTTGTCTTGTCACAGTGCACCTTGTGATAAGTTTATCCCTGTAATATGTTCTACTTGTGGGAAGTATGGTCCTGCAAAAGAGGACTGTGTTAAGTGTCATTGGGTATCGATGAGATGAAGTAATAAGTAATTTTTGATCTTTGTGATAATGTATATTGTGTGTTGTATAAGGATTAAGCCTACTGTGGTAGAAAAGAGGCTTACTGTGATAGAAAAGGAAACTACATGAATATGGCACAGACATGAGCAACTACTACAGAGGGCACAGTATCAGCTCTAACGGGGCAAGTTAAATTATTAAAGGAACAGAATGAGCAAGTGGCTCTGCAGTTTCATAGTCAGATGTGAGATCATTCACAATCAGGTCTGAGTGTAGCTATATCAATACTGGTAGTGCATTCCTCAACACTGGATCTTGTACCCACCAGCCTTATTTCTATTTTTTATGGCAAAACATCAGAGGATAAGACTATTTTTCTTCAGGACATGATATCTGTAGCCAAGTTGTGCAACTGGTCTGAACAAACATCACTGCAGATGGCCAAATTGTGGTTGTCAGGTGAGGCTAAGACATACATCATGTACCACGATGTTTTGAGTAAGAAAACCTCATTTTCAGAACTGGTAAATGGCTTAAAGCAGTGGTAACAAAAATAAAACAGTGCTTGTTTCTTTCAAGAAAAGTTAAGTAACTTGTGACAAAAGCATTTTCAAGTAGAATACACAACTTGAACATCCAAACTTATGAACTGACTAACAACCCAGACACTGACGCAGTTACATTGATAGAGGCTGAGGATAGGTTACTAGATGTGTTCTTAACATTATTTCTCCAGAATTTTCTTGCAGAGTGAAAATGGAAAATCCACAGACTGTAACAGCAGCAGTGCATGTAGCTAATTATCTGCAAGAGATAGATAGTGCTGCGATGTCTCAGAATGATCAGAAAATGTTTGTGTCAAACAAAGAATGTCACCACTGTGGAAAAAAGGGTCATTTAAAAATCACAGCATCACCAACCACAATGTTTTGATTGGCAACAGGTCGGTCATAAGCCACAGAAGTGTAAATCAAAGAAATTGGGTAACTCTAATAGGAATAAGAAGTTGATAACGGCAATGGGAATCTTTCTTTCATCGAGAAGCAATTCCCATTAAATAGAAGCCCATTAAAAGTGCATGCAGAGATGGAGTGTTCGTTGGTGGCTTGGTTGAAAGGGAAAGAATATGAATTTTTGGTAGATACAGGTGCACATGTATTGGTTGTCAGTCTGGACCTCAGGGATAAGAGCAGACTACAAAAACCAAAGTACAGGTTGCGCACAATAGGTGGCAGTGCAGTTGATTCATTCAAGACAAAATGGCTCAGGTTTAGGATAGGAAACACAGAGTTTTATGTATAAAGTGTTGCTAACTGTGGGACAAGGTGTTGCTGCAATACTGGGGTTGGACTTTCTGGTTAGGCATCATGCTAGAATCAACCTTTTGCAAAGGAAGCTGAACTCGATGGTAAATTATTTCTGTCAGGTACAACAGTTGCAAATGTTTCTGTGTCACAAGATGCCCCTGTTGCAAAGGTGGCATGAATAAACTATATATGAGTACATTAAAAGTTGTTTTGCATGACAGTGTACCAGCAGGTACAGGAAGCTAATCTGGGTACCAGTAGATACTTATGTTCCACGAAATGTTGTGTGTTTGGAAGAACCACTGGCAAGTAATGATGTGTTGGATGAGCAACATTGTTTTGTATGTAGGTGTACAAGGGATATTAAGAGTCAGTTGTGGTACCAATAAGCCCCAATAATTTTGGGGATTACTGATAGGCAAGTTAGAGGTTGTGGAAGAGGAAGATATCGGGTATTCTAGGATACAAAGTAGAACAGAGCGAACTATTGACATATCTCTGTTGTGAGAAAAAGTGAAGCATCTCAAGGGTGAAGATGGATCGTTAATGGAATCAGTGTTAATATGATATAAGGATTTGTTCACTCCACAAGAGTGCTACCTGCTAGCTTTAAAATAGCTATTCGAGAAGATACTTCAACCTGTCTAATGAAATGAGCTTTGAAGCTAAGTAAATTTCAGTAGGATGTAATTCACAAACCAAGTGCTAAACACACAAATGCTGACACATTTAGTAGGAAGACCGGGGCACTGCAAGTCTCTGGGTTTCATCTGAAAGATCAGAAGAGAATGCAAGCAAGTGATAAAGAGTGTCAGGTATACTGCAGACAGCCACAATTTGTCATAAAAGAAGTTCCAGCAGCTTTGCAGATAGAAGTATTATGGCAAGCACATGATCATACTTTATCAGGTCATGGAAGTAAGAGAACAATGAATAGAAGAGTAGTAGAAAGTTTCTGGTAGAGAACAAGACATGCTGATGTTCAACAGTAGGTCAAGACCTGTATTCCATGTGCATAAAATGCTGATTTAAACCATCAAAAGATACAATTACAAAGACTATCAGAGTCTAGCTATCTTTTCCAAATGAAAGGAGCAGTTATTTTGGTGCCATTTCACAGGAGTCAATCAGATAATGAGTACCGGTATGTCTTAACAATTATTGATCACTTCTCAAGGCACCTGGTGATGGTACCAATACCAAATCAGAAAGAAAGCACAGTAGCTCACACTATGGTAAATCATTGGATACTTAAATTCAGGGTATTTCAAATGATTATTAAAAATTGAGTACAAATTTCATGTCTGGTCTCATTAAGCATTTGTGTCACTGACAATTAAGAAATTACTTATGAGTCCATTCCACCCACAGGCAAATGGGCACACAGAATAAGTTCATAGGAGAGAATTCTCAACACATAGGCTGAGACATATATTTAGATTTTACTGTGAGTGCCAACAATTCACAAACTCATACAAGAACAGGGTTATCACATTATGAGGTTGTATATGGATGCTAAATGCCATCTCCATTTGATGTGATTCACACAAAGTTGGAAAAAGAAGGTGAGCATGTTAAGGAATTTACAAAAATCTAAAGGAAGTCTGGCAAAATGTAAAAAAGAGCAAACACAAAATTGCTAGAATGTCCGGAGTGTTTGGGGTTAAGTAAAAGGAATTTACAACAGTATCAGATAGCTCAAGGGCATTACTTGTGAATCCTTACATTCCAAAGGGTAAGATGAAAAAGCTTTTGATGAAGTTTCTAGGTCAAGGTTGAGGTAAATTCACTTGTCTGAAATTTTGCCCACCACACCTAGAATATCTTTCCATCACGCTCTCAATGCTCTACAATATCCTTGTCAGACCCTACACTCCTTCTGCAACCATGTCCCTACCCTATGGCTCCTACCCCTGTGACAGTCCCTGCTGCAAGACTTGCTCTATGCACCCTCCCCACCACCTATAGCAGCCCTGTAACTGGCAAAGTATATACTATCAAAGGGAGAGCCAACTGTGAAACAACACGTCATATATCAGCTGTTATGTAAACACTGTCAGCCTTCTACATCAACATGTCCACCACCAAATTATCGATTAGGATGAATGGACATAGACAGAGGTTGTATACTGGCAACTTGCAATATCCTGTTGCAGAGAATGCTCTACAACATGACAATAGTGACCTCGGCACCTGTTTCGCCACACGCACCATCTGGATTCTTCCCCCAGACACTAGTTTCTCAGAACTCTGCTGGTGGGAATTAGTGCTACAACATTTCCTTGGTTCTCACCACTCACATGGCCTTAATTTACATTAATTTTCCATCTCAGCATTTCTTCACAGTAACTACTCTTTGGTTCACTCCATTTTAGTTATCTATATCTTTCATTGTCTTACCTGTCTATTTTTCACTGCCCCCCCCCCTCCCTCCCCCCCCCCCCTTACCACCTCTGTTTCATTCAATGCACTTAACTTTTCACTTTTATTAGCTCATGCATGATGATGTTTAAGTAGTAATCTCTGTCCTGCATATTAATCTTTCTTCCAACTTCAAGCTCTCAGTTTTTCTAATCTTGTCCAATGCAGCCACCAACAATTAGTCTTTCCTTCTCATCCCGTGTGGTAAATCTTCCCTGACCAGAAGTTCTGGGTGTCTTTCCTGAAATATACCCCTTTTTCTAGGCCTCTCCAGTCCTTTTCCTTCACCCCTCTTTCTTCCCCTTCAACCCTCCTGTCTCTGAAAGCTCACCAATTACAACCGTCTTTTAGATGTGCGTTCTGCCGTCGTGTGGTGAGTAGATTTTTTTATCTATCCAATTATATTATTTTGTCAATAATTGATTGTTTTCGTTGTTATACCTCCTTGAAGAGATAGCTACATGACATACATGGGTGGACGCCAAATATTATTCTTACTGCTCACTTTTGTTCAATCATTACTTTCTTTCTAAGTGATGAGTTACCCCAGAAAATCATTTGATAAGACATGTGTGCAGAATACATCAGGAGGTTGATTTGTTCGTTTCCAAGATTAGCAATTAACTGTTTAAGAAGCTCAGTAATATGATTATTCCATTTCAAGTTTTCATCATTATCTACGCCCAAAAATTTGGAGCATTCTACCCTGTATACTAATTTGTGATCATGTGCTACATTAGTTGTTGGCATGACTCTGTTTGTTGTACAGAACTGAATGAGCAAGGTTTTTAAAAATTTAGGGAGGTCCATTTTCTGAGAACCACTTTATAATTCTTTGTAAACAACAACAAAAATTATTAACCCCCTAGTGGTTGCGCCTATGTATAAAGTGCGCCAATCACAAATAACACTGCCTTGTACTGTTTCTGTGTTGTTTTACAATTGCAAGCCCATACCTATTCCTTCATTATTGCTTAATTGAACACAGTGATAAGTTGTGCTGACATATGTCCAAATGAGCAGCAGTAATATAAAATAAAAGTGAGCAAGGTGAGAAAAAGTTACGATCCATGCAAGAAAATGGCCCAGATTCTGAGCTAGCAGCACAATCCCATAATGAGGCAGTTGTCTATGAGATAATTAGCAATCAAATAAGTGGTTGATTGGGATCCGATGCAGCTGCACTGTTTAGTATTTCAAGTGGGTCATTACGGTCGGGTAACACTTGTATGCGGCAACAGACTGATATAAAGAATGTTTATTTTATTATTGTTTAATAAAACAGTGATTTTGCTCATCTAATGTAAGTTTATTTTATTGTTGTGTAATTAAACTAAGATTAAACTGTGATTTTCCTCGTATAGTATGCCTTGATAATTAAGGGTAGCTGTTCTTTACATGTATAGAAAGTATGCCACACACCCTCTCATGTTATAAAAAATGGCATGCCCACTCAAGGATTAATGAGTAAATTCTGTTGGCAGAAATGTAAGAATTCTAAGATTCTCAAAAATACTGTCTCCATAGCCAGAAAGGGGGGGGGGGGGGGGGGAAGGAGATAAGTGTCACTGCCTTTGGTGTGAAAGGACCTGGTTCGAGTCCTGGTACCTCCTCTATTTTTTTTCTGAAGTAGGAAAGTCTGGTATTGGTTCCACTCAGCCCTAATGAGTCCAAATGGGGTGCTACTTAAATAAAGAAGCAGGGTCATCATCGGGATTCATCAACTGGTAACAGCTGGAGGGACTGGCGACATGCTAATCACATGTTGTATGTCATGGACTGCTGTCATAGTGCATTGTAAGCAACAGTTGGCCAATCAGAACTGGTCTAACACCTAATCCATGAGTGGTGTTTACTTTACTCAAAAAGTGCAAGTTGTGTGGTTATCTACCTTATGTTTTGTGTGCATGGCCCCAGTAGATAATTCCAGAAGATAATAGAGAGTGAAAATATGCAAAACAATTAAACACTTTTGCCGTTAGGTGAAGGCAATGAGAGATGCTTGTAAGAATAAGCCATTAAGCCATGTTGAACTGAGGTTATAAATGTGTTGATGCCATTTTAACTTGTTATCCATCTGGACCCCTAGGTTACAGGTTACACAGGGATTTTCATTTGTATATGAACATTACTACTTCTGGTAGTTTTTTTTGTCATCAGTCTTCTGTTGATTAGATGCAGCCACAGCCCACCAATTATTCCTGTCATGTGCCAACCTCTTCATCTCAGAGTAGCACTTGCACCTAATGTCCTCAACTGTTTTGTTGGACATATTCCAAAGTTTTTATCATATTCAGTTCCCTCAAGTACTATGGAAGTTATCTGCTATGCCTTAACATATCATCCTGTCCCTTTCACTTGTCAGTGTTTTCCTTATTTTCTTTGCCAATTCTGGGGAGAATCTTCTCATTCCTGATTTTATCAGTCCACCTAATTTGCAGTATCCTTATACAGGGCCACAGCTCAAATGCCTTCATTCTCATCTTCTCCAGTTTATCCACAGTCTACAGTTCATTTCCATACAATGCTGTACTCAAAACCTACATTCTCAGAAGTTTCTTCATCAAATTAAGGTGAGTGTTTGATACTAGTAGACTCTGTTGCCCAGGAATGCCTTCTTTGTGTGCACTAGTCTGCTTTTAATGTCCTCTTTGCTTCCTCCATCATGTGTTATGTTGTTTCCAAGATAGCAGAATTCCTTCACTTTATCTACTTTGTGGATTCAAATTTTGATGTTAATTTTATGGCTAATCTCATTTCTATTATTCCTCATTACTTTCATCTATCTTCAGTTTACTCTCAACCCATAGTTTGTATTCATTAGAAAGGCTCTCTAGAGTGTTCATTCAGTTCAGCAGAACCTGCAGTTCATCTTCACTTTCACTGAGGATAGCAATGCCATCAGTGAATCATGTCATTGATACCCATTCACCCTGGATTCTAATCTCACTCATGAACATATCTTTTTATTTCTGTCATTGTTTCTTCAGTGTACAGATTGAACAGCAGGGGGGAAAGACTACAGTCCTGTCTTACATCCCTTCTAATCTGAGTACTGCATTATTGGTCTCCCAGTCTTATTTTCCCCTTCTAGGTTCTTGAACATACTTAATGTTTCCTGTCCTTAAGCCAAATCAGTTGTCATCTGACAGATCCTCAATTTCTTTTTTCATTTGTCTGTATAATTTTCTTGTCAACAACTTGGATGCATGAGCTTTTAAGCTGACTGTGCAATAATTCATTACACACTTATCTGCCCTTGCTTTCTTTGGGATAGTGTGTATGCTGTTCTTCTGAAAATTTGGTGGTATGTCTCCAGACCAACCTGAATAGTTGTTTGGTTTCCACATCCCGTAATAATTTTGGAAATTCTAAAGGAATGTCTTCTGTTTTATTTGATCACAAATTTTCCAAAGCTCTTTTAAACTCTGACTTTAACACTGGATTCTGTATGTCTTCCACATAGACTCCCATTTCTTCTTCTATCACATCAGACAGTTCCCCACCTCATAGAGGTTTTCAATAAACTCTTTCTACTGATCATTTTTCTCCTCTTTGTCTAACAGTAGAATTATATTTGCAGTCCTAGTGTTGAGCATTATGCTTTTAATTTCATTGAAGTTAGTTTTGAATTTTCTGTGTGCTGAATCAGTTGTTGCAGTTATTATTATTATTATTATTATTATTATTACTATTTCAATTCCTTAACACTTTTCCTGCAGCCATTTCCCCCATGCCTCTGTGCACTTTCTATTTTTCTCACTCCTAATTGGTTTCTTTGCAGCTATCTTCTTTGTAACTATATTTGTCTTTTGAACTTCATGATTACTCTTTTTAGAGATGTTTAAAGGCCTATTGTGTTATTAATGATCACAGTATCTACAACTTTAGAGAACTTCAAATGCACCTCATCAGTCCTCAGTACTCAGTATCCCACTTCTTTCAACATTGATTCTTCATAACAATTCTCTTAAACCTCAGACTACTTTTCATCATTACTAAATTGTAATATAAGCCTATATCTGTTCCTGGGTTATGCCTTACAATCCTATGTCTAATATCAAAATCTCTGTCTGACTAATGTGTAATCTAATTGGAGTCTTCCCATGTCTTCAGGTCTTTTTCAAGTATACCTCCTACTCTTGTGATTCTTGAACAGAGTATGCACTACTACCATCTGAAATTTATTGCAGAACTCAATTAGTCTTTTTTCTCTCTCATTCCCACTACTGAGACCATATTCATTCATAACTCTTGTTTTCTACTCACTATTCAATTGAACTGGGACCTGATTATTCCCATAGTGGTGACCCCATACAGAATGATGAATAGATATTCCATCTTCTTTCATGTGTACATGGAGTGATGGAGCCCAGTAACCACATAAGAATAAAACAAGAACAGCTGGTTTTGCCATTGGCCAGTAACGTCACGCCACTGCCACCTACACCAAATGACAATAACAATGCAGGATACTGGAACAGAAACAATAATGTTAAGATTCCATCTTTCTGGCCCACCAAAGCACAGATATAGTTCCTCAATTGGGGGCCACCTTTTGTTTACATGGAATCAATGCCGATGTGGATCAGTTTACAATGGTTGATTCATGACTGGATCTAACTGTACTCAAATAAATTGATGATGTACTACAATAGCAGTCTTAGTCCTCTATTAAAAAGAGTTTTCTGTAATGCTTTGTGCTACCACCTGAATTCCACCTGCATAAAATTCTTGAAAGAGAAAATTGTATTGGTTGTTCCCCTTCTCAAATATTCCAGCCACTGCATTCACTGCTCTCAGAACAATCACTACAGATCTTTTGGATACATAGATTGCCTACAAAAACTAGGGCTACTATGTCTGCATTTGCAGACATCCAATTGATGATCTGGTGTGCAAAACAGATATGACTGCTGTTGTTTGTAAGGATGACAGTTTATGTGCATTCCTACACTTACCACACAGGGTGGCTCAGAACCATGCACAGGTCCACCACAACAGTTAATGACACAGACAGGGCTATCTATTTGCCAGTTGTTCAATGAACTTGCAAGGCTGAATCCCAAATTGGAGAAACACACAGATGACAGAAGACTTAATGTTCCCTGCTGTTCCAAATGATAGATCTTCAACTGGTACTGGTATCACAGATGCTTTTATGATGCTGCTAGACAATGCAAAAGCCCATGTCATTACCCAAACTCCAATGATGGGCAGCATCAGGTATGTGTGCTCATTAAAGGAAGACTCAGCACCTTAATTGTTGCTAAAACACCATGGAATCTGTGGTAGCTGACGCTGGCTGGCTTTTTGTACAAGACTGCTGATTGTTTTCTAGTTGACACATGATGGTACTCTTAGAGCTACAGTGGCTGCTATGCAGACTGAGTTAGATAGTGCAGGTGGTACTGGGTGATGAAGGGGACACTGTGGCTGGTTCTTGGGGTGGTGGGAGGATAGGGGCTGTGAGGGGAAATGGCATGGGAGATCTGTTTGTGAATTAGATCTGGGGGTAGTGCCAGTTTGGGAAGGCCTTGGTGAGACCCTCAGCATATTGAGCAAGAGAGTTTTTGCCACTGCAGATATGCCCTCCCCAGATGGCTAGAATGTATGGAAGGGCTTTTTTGGTGTGAAAGGGATGGTGTCTGTCAAAATTCAGGTACTGTTAGTGATTGATGGGTTTAATGTGGACAGAGGTGCAGAAGAGACACCGGAGAGGAGGAGGTCAGCAACTACACTATGTTATCAAAAGTATCCAGACACCCTCAAAAACATACGTTTTTCATATTAGGTGCATTTTGCTGCCACCTACTGCCAGGTAATCCATATCAATGACCTCAGTAATCACTAGATATCATGAGAGAGCAGAATGGGGCACTCCGCAGAACTCATGGACTTCGAATGTGGTCAGGTGATTGGGTGTCACTTGTGTCATATGTCTGTACGCAAGATTACAACACTTCTAAACATCCCTAGGTCCACTGTTTCTGATGTGATAGTGAAGTGAGAACATGAAGGGATACGTACAGCACAAAAGCGTACAGGCCGACCTTGTCTGTTGATTGACATAGACCGCCAACAGTTGAAGAGGGTGTGTCGAAGCAAACTGGGTTATTTTTACTTCCCCTCTTGTTTTGCCATCTGTCTCCTTAAAATTCATTTTTTCATGTCTGACAAATTACAATTAACATACATGAGTACAATCTGCATTTCATAAAAGAGAAAGGTTGGCCCCCAGTTTTAAAGACTATAACACCAGATCTAGTTTTGTGCTTAGTTTTATGTATGTAATTGATTTTCTAATTTATTTTGACTATTCCCAGTTAGTATCTTTCATTATAGGGTGAAATTAGTAATTGTATTGTAACTTAAATTCTATTGTTGACTTATAGACAAATATAAATTCTGTACTAGTTATAAATATTTGTAAGGTGAAACACTGGCTTTCTTTAAGTATTTATTTGGCTCTATTCGAAAAAATGTTAGCAAAGCCAGCCCTTAATTAATTCCAAAGTAATTAAAAGTTTTGTCAAAAGTATTGATTGCATAACTATGTATGTTAATTTCATCATTTAAACGAATAATTCAGTTTAATTCTTGTAGTAAAAGAAACTGTTAAAAAGAAGGAAGATTTGATGTATTCAGTTAATTTAATGAGTTAGTTTTTAATTGTAATTTTTAAAAATTAAACATGGAACTGTGGATAATTTCAGTGCCTATTATTGTGACGATATACAAGGGCCTGATTTTTGGTCCTAAGACAGTCAGTCCATGGCCGAGTTTCAGACGAGGAACCCGTATTGGTTAGATGAACAACAATGCATCCGCTTAGCTGTGAAATAAGCGTAATAGGCCTTGTGCTAAAACAATGACTGATAAAAATGTACTGTATTATGTGGCAAGAACTGTGTGCTACTATTGCAGCAGTCTGTTGATGATTGCTTGCAACCTATCAATGAGACTTGTTGTTGTTGTTCTGGTCTTCAATCCAGAGACTGGTCTGTGGCAGCTCTCCATGCTACTTTATCCTGTGCAAGCTGCAACCTACATCCTTCTGAATCTGCTTAGTGTATTCATCTCTTGGTCTTCCTCTATGATTTTTACCCTCCACACCCCCCTCCAGGACTAAATTGGTGATCCCTTGATGCCTCAGAACATGTCCTACTAACCGATCCCTTCTTCTAGTCAAGAAGTGCCACAAATTTCTCTTTTCTCCAATTCTATTGAATTCCTCCTCATTAGTTATGTGATCTACCCATCTAATCTTCAGCATTCTTCTGTAGCACCACATTTCAAAAGCTTCTATTCTCTTCTTGTCTAAACTATTTATCATCCACATTTCACTTCCATACATGGCTACACTCCATACAAATACTTTCAGAAACGACTTCCTGACACTTAAATCTATACTCGATGTTAACAAACTTCTCTTCTTCAGAAACGCTTTCCTTGCCATTGCCAGTCTACATTTTATATCCTCTCTACTTCGACCATCATCAGTTATCTTGGTCCCTAAATAGCAAAACTACTTTAAGTGTGTCATTTCCTAATCTAATTCCCTCAGCATCCCCTGATTTAATTTGATTATATTCTATTATCTTCATTTTGCTTTTGTTGATGTTTACCTTATATCCTCCTTTCAAGACACTGTCCATTCCGTTCAACTGCTCTCCCAGGTCCTTTGCTGTCTCTGACAGAAGTACAATATCATCGGCGAACCTCAAAGTTTTTATTTCTTCTCCATTAATTTTAATACCTACTCCGAACTTTTCTTTTGTTTCCTTTACTGCTTGCTCAATATACAGATTGAATAGCATCAGGGAGAGGCTACAATCCTGTCTCACTCCCTTCCCAACCACTGCTTCCCTTTCATGTCCCTTGACTCTTATAACTGCCATCTGCTTTCTGTACAAATTGTAAATAGCCTTTTGCTCCCTGTATTTTACCCCTGCCACCTTCAGAATTTGAAAGAAAGTAATCCAGTCAACATTGTCAAAAGCTTTCTCTAAGTCTACAAATGCTAGAAACATAGGTTTGCCTTTCCTTAATCTTTCTTCTAAGATAAGTCATAGGGTCAGTATTGCCTCACGTGTTCCAACATTTCTACGGAATCCAAATTGATCTTCCCCGAGGTTGGCTTCTACCAGCTTTTCCATTCGTCTGTAAAGAATTCGTGTTAGTATTTTGCAGCTGTGACTTATTAAACTGATAGTTCGGTAATTTTCACATCTGTCAACACCTGCTTTCTTGGGGATTGGAATTATTATATTCTTCTTGAAGTCTGAGGGAATTTTGCCTGTCTCATACATCTTGCTCACCAGATGGTAGAGTTTTGTCAGGACTGCCCCTCCCAAGGCTGTCAGTAGTTCTAATGGAATGTTGTCTACTCCCGGGCCTTGTTTCGACTTAGGACTTTCAGTGCTCTGTCAGTCTCCTCACGCAGTATCATATATCCCATTTCATCTTTATCTACATCCTCTTCCATTTCCATAATTTTGCCGTCAAGTACCTCGCCCTTGTATAGACCCTCTATATACTCCTTCCAACTTTCTGCTTTCCCTTCTTTGCTTAGAACTGGGTTTCCATCTGACCTCTCGATATTCATACAAGTGGTTCTCTTTTCTCCAAAGGTCTCTTTAATTTTCCTGTAGGCAGTATCTATCTTACCCCTAGTGATATATGCCTCTACATCCTTACATTTGTCCTCTAGCCATCCCTGCTTAGCCATTTTGCACTTCATGTTGATCTCATTTTTGAGACATTTGTATTCCTTTCTGCCTGCTTCACTTATTGCATTTTTATATTTTCTCCTTTCATCAATTTAATTCAATATATCTCCTGTTACCCAAGGATTTCTACCAGCCCTTGTCTTTTTATCTACTTAATCCTCTGCTGCCTTCACTATTTCATCTCTCAAAGCTATCCATTCTTCTTCTACTGTATTTCTTTCCACCATTCTTGTCAATCGTTCCCTAATGCTCTGCCTGAAACTCTCTACAACCTCTGGTTCTGTCAGTTTATCCATGTCCCATCTCCTTAAATTCCCATCTTTTTGCAGTTTCTTCAGTTTTAATCTACAGTTAATAACCAATAGATTGTGGTCAGAGTCCACATCTGCCCCTTGAAATGTCTTACAATTTAAAACCTGGTTTCTAAATCTCTGTCTTACCATTATATAGCCTACCTGAAACCTTCCAGTATCTCCAGGCCTCTTCCATGCATACAATCTATTTTCATGGTTCTTGATTTACTGAAAGTTAAACAATAGTGCACTGGCCATATAACTGTGTACTACTGGGGGAGGGGGGGTAGGGGGGGGGGGGGGTTGCGAACAGTGAAAGTAAAAAACTTACATCATTTAAAGTAGTCAGTGTTGAACTTCCAACCCCATTTTTCAGCCAGTGTAGCAACGCAATACATTGACACCAAGGACAATCAATAAATAAATAAAGCAGGCGAACATCACAAGGGTCATAATGTTTAATAGGCAGCCATCTATCCAGATCATCACACAGGAATTCCAAACTGCATCAGGATCCACTGCAAGTACTATGACAGTTAGACAGGAGGTGAGAAAACTTGGATTTCATGGTCGAGCGGTTGCTCATAAGCCACACAACATGCTGGCGAATGCCAAACAATGCCTTTCTTGGTGTAAGGAGCATAAAGATTGGATGATTGAACTGTGCAAAAATGCTGTGTGGATGATGAATCATGGTTCACAATGTGGTGATCTGATGGCAGTGTATGGGTATGGCGAATGCCCAGTGAACGTCATCTGCCAGCATGTGTAGTGCCAACAGTAAAATGCGGAAGTGGTGGTGTTATGATGTTGTCATGCTTCTCATGGAGGCGGCTTAGACCCCTTGTTGTTTTGCATGGCACTATCATGGCACAGGCCTACACTGATGTTTTAAGCACCTCCTTGCTTCCCACTGTTGAAGAGCAATTCGGGAATGGCGATTGCATCTTCCAACACAATCAAGCACCTGTTCATAATGCATGGTCTGTGGCAGAGTGGTTACACAACAATAACATCCCTGTAATGGAGTGGCCTGCACAGAGTCCTGACCTGAATCATATAGTACACCTTTGGGATGTTTTGGAATGCTGACTTTGTGCCAGGCCTCACCTATAGACATCGATACCTCTCCTCAGTGCAGCAATCCATGAAGAATTGGCTGCCATTACCCAAGAAACCTTCCAGCACCTGATTGACAATGCCTGTGAGAGTGGAAGCTGTCATCAGTGTGGGCCAACACCATACTGAATTCCAGCATCACAATGGAGGGCGCCACAAACTTGTAAGTCATTTTCAGTCAGGTGTCAGGATGCTTTTGATCACATAGTGTAGGAAGGTGGCATGCTGGGTTGAGGAGACCACATGAAGTGGATGGGAGAGAAGGTGTTGAGGTTGTGAAGGAACCACCCTGGACTGGAACAACTGAATCACATCCTTCACCAGGGATTTGACTACCTATCATCATATCCTGAAATGAGTCATATCCTAGCCGAGATACTTCCAACCCTTCTTAAAGTGATGTTCCATTGCCCACCCAACCTCCACAACATTGCAGTCCATCCCTATGCCACTCCAGATCCCAACTCCTTGCCACACAGCTCATATCCCTGTGGAAGACCTAGATGCAAAACCTACCCAATCCAACCACCCAGCACTTCCTACTCCAGTCCTGTCACAGGTTTATTCCACCCCATCAGGGGCCAGGCCACCTGTGAAAGCAGCCATGTCATTTTCCAGCTCTGATGCAATCATTGCACATCTTTTTATATTGGTAAGAGTACCAAGCAGCTGTCCCCCACCACGAACAGCCTTCGCCAAACTGTGGCCAAGAGCAAAGTAGGCCACCCTGCAGCATAACATGCAGCTGAACATAACACACTTTACTACCTGAGCCATCTGGATCCTTCCCTCCAACACCAGCTTCTCTGACCTGTGCAGATGGGAATTATCCTTAAAACACATTCTCCTCTCCTGTATTTATCCCGGCCTCAACCTACAGTAACATGCTGTCCCCAAACCCTCCACCCAACAGTTTCCACACCCTCTGCCATATCATTCCTCCCCATTCCCATGTCCTACCCTGTTTATTTGTGCCTGTCTTTTCCTGCTCCTCTCCTTTTTCGTTGCTTTTTTTCCCCACCTCCCTGCCCCACAACCTCCTGATGCTGTGCCTGTTGGCAATCTAGTCCCTGCACACTACACCAGACAGCATTTGTCTCTCTCACCATCCATACACTACTATTGCTTCCCCTTCCCCTTCTCCACACCCTCCAGATGGCTTCTTACATCTCATGTGATAGTTGCATTATGGCCCGAGATGCTGGAGTTGGTGGTTGTATATGCATGAAGTGTGCTTGCTTGTGTGTATGAATGATGTGTGTCTCTCTTTTACTGATGAAGGCTGCGGCCAAAAGCTTTAAGTAAGTGCCCTTTAATTGTGCTTGTCTGCAACTTGACATGATTTCTTTATGGTAAGTAGCAATCTGTCTTTTCTTTCATTATGATATCATATTCTCAGAATGGCCAAAGTGGCCAGAGATAGTGGTCATGTATGTATGAAGTGTGTTTGCTGGCGTAACTGTTTGTTTGTGTGTGTGTGTTCTGTTTTCTGAAGAAGGCTTTGGCTGAAAACTAAATGTCTACAGTCTTTTCATTGTGCCTGTCTGCAACTCAATGCCATCTTTATGTTGAGTAGCAACCTATCCTTTTCATAATATTATTTATATTCTGTCCTGGACTTTCCATTATGATTTCTTATTATTGTGTTATATTTCTCATAAAGTTTTCATGTCTGGAAGCAACCATGAATTACAAGAAAATTACAAAAGGTTCAAATTTATTATGTACTAATGTGTCTTGAAGACATTAATACAAGACAGTGGTAAAAAAATACCAAACAAAATTCACAATGTGTGCAGAATGATAAAAAGTTCAGGAAGGAAGAGGGTAGAAGCTTTCAAAAAGTTGTGCTACAGAAGAACACTGATGATGATGCAAGCAGATCAAATAACTCATGAAGATATACAGAGGTAAATGGAGGAGGAAAGAAATTCATGACACAACTTGACTAAAAGATGGGATCGGGTAAGACACATCCTGAAGCATCATGGAACCATCCATTTGGTAATGGAGGGAAATGTGGCAGATAAAAATTGTAGAGGGAGACCAAAGCTTGACTACAGTAAGCAAAAGTGAAATGGATTTAGGATGCAGTAATTATGCAGTTTGTTCTAACATATCACTTTGAAAGTATTTTTTATTCATTAAATAGTTTAAAATTGCAAACTACTTGGGAGTATTGTTATTGTTTGTTCATATAAACAGGTGTGGACAGGAGCTGCATGACTTTAAGGTGGAAAGACAATGGCAGTTTACTATGCATTGTGGCACCTGCTGGCTTGGCAGTAATTCTATGTTGTGGCACCCTGGCTTGGAGAAGTGGTGTGCACAATCCGGTGAAGAGTACACCATGACAATGAAAGTGACATTACAGAAAACAAGAAAGGGTTGTGTTACCTGTCAAACTGGAGAGAACTGTCATTGATTGCCGTCAGATAATATAATGCCATGTTGAATAAGCAATTCTTACTATTTATGCAGTGTTCCTGCAAAGCTATTTATTGTAATGGAAGACATAATATAAATGTTGTGAGAAGGATTACTTGCTATTATTTAGTAGAAAGTTGCAACATATCAAAGTTTACAGATTCCAGCACGAGAACAAATGGAGCAGAAAAAAGTCTAAACTAAGCCAAGCTACATGGTTTTATCTGTGTGTGTAAACAAGAAGCAGAAGTTCAGAGTTGAAGGATATGAATATTCTCTATCAGCATAAACTTATACAATCATAAATACTAACAGGAACACCACAGTGTGGAGATCTGCATCAGACCAATCATCAAACTGAAGCAGCTAATAATCTAATTTTCCCTTGCCCTCCTCTCCCCTCACATAATGCATAATTTGTACAATATATTTTCTCACACATACTATCATTAGCTAAAATATCTTCTTAGACTAAACATACCACAATAAAGGAGGGACTTATGAATTTCCAACATATCCTCCAGTAAATGCCTGGTTTTGAGCCAAGCATTGCTTCAACATCCCTAGAGAATCGCTCCAATCCTGAAAAATTGAAGAATACAATTATTAGACAATTATACCTCAAAATTCATATGTATCTTTCCTAAATATTGAATTTTAAGGTTTGTGAGAATGTTAAACATTCTTTGTTCATACTTACCATAGAACCAAGAAACAGCAATTGCTTCAAACAGTGCAGAACAGAGAAGTGAAATGCCTGCTGAATATGTATCAAACAGGTGAAACATATATATTCCTCCCTGTAATAAAAAAAGGGAAGTCAATTAACAATATTATGTAAACAAAAAATAAGTTTACTGTTCCATGAAGAGAATGTAAATTACACTTAACAGAGATTAAACTCGCTTCCTTCACATAACATCTTCCTTATAAAACCATGTAACAAGAAGAAAAGAAAAAATAAATGTCACTAACACTGCAATATACTGGAAAATTACTTCATGGGGAATCTCCAGGTTCTAAAAGCATGAGATGTATTGTCTTTGAGTGTCAAAGAAAGTTGCTGCTTTTTACTGGTTTTGTTTGAGTTTTGGGAGCTGATGAGTGGATACCAATCTTGTTTGCCCAAATACAGATTTAGTCCTTTCATTCAAACTTGGATGTTCAAGTGTATGTATTAAGATATATATGTGAAATATAACATTAATAAGAGATTGAATAAATCTGAACTCATTAGAGAGTAAGGTGAGTAGAAGGAGTAATGGTAATGTGGAAGGGCAAACAATAAATCTCAGTTCATACCAGTGTGGAGCTAAACTGTGGACAAACAGAGGAAGAGCTTGGTTTTATTTTCAAGCTAACAGAACTCTGGCATGCAAAGTTAGTGGATCACAGTGTAGTCTTTCATTGGCATTGATTCAGGAGCATGTGTCATTTTATCTCTTGTCTCTTTAGTTCTGTGCACATTCTCAGCAGCTTTATTTAAACATATCAAATTTGGTCTTTGTCTGCAATGCTTTCCACTCCTGTGGCTCTGATTTTCAATGAATACTTCTACTACTCTAAATGTTCTTTCCCTTATTTTTAATTAGGAAGATGCTTGTGTTACTTGACATTTTAAATTCTTCTGATTGCTCAAAGCCAGTATTTTGCTTCTACTTATGTTTTGTATTCAGCTGTAGATCTACTGTCACTATTAGGACCATCCCACACATGATTAGTTTCTATAACCAATACAAGATTAAAGTAAAGTTTGGAAGGTAGGAGATGAGGTACTGTCAGAAGTAAAGCTGTGAGGACGGGGCGTGAGTTGTGCTTGGGTAGCTCAGATGGTAGAGCACTTGCTCACGAAAAGCAAAGGTCCCGAGTTTGAGTCTCGGTTCGGCACACAGTTTTAATCTGCCAGGAAGTTTCATATCGGTGCACACTCTGCTGCAGAGTGAAAATCTCATACTGAATACAAGATTATCTAAAATATTTAACGCAAACAGTACTGCACCACTTCCACATATTTAAAAAATTGCATCATGGAACCTCCACCAACTGCTGTAACGTATTCACAGACAACCCGTTTTGTCAAGTGACCATCTTTAAGTCATTTTATATTTGAATAAATGAAACAAGATTAATGAGCCAATTAGTAGATAGTAAGCAATTGAATTGTGATAAAACTCCAAAACTGCATAACATGCTTATTCCACAATAAGTCCAGATTAAATAAATATTCTTTGTTGCCATAAGACACTTGCTCCACCAGTTTTGTTACTGCCACTTTCCGACATGGTGGAGAAGTCAGAGGAACAATTCATTAGAAGAAAGGATTACAATTGTCTTTTCAGCACTAACTTTCTGACAAATGTTGTTAAAAATTGCTATGCATCAACACTCCTCTGTGCCATGGGACTGATTTATATATTGGGTATCAGGTAGCTGAACATATATGGGAAACAATTTTAGTAGACACAAATTTGAATAAAAACTAAGACAAAGATCGGAACAAACCACAAAGACAGAGCCAAGGTGCACTATGGCACTGAATTCAGCTCAAAACTGAGGAAATTTCTTGTAATAGAGGTCAAATATACACTGAATTTAGATCCATTCTTCTACAATATTATTTAAAAGTACAAGAATTTATCAGTTGTAGAGACAGATGTATAACTAAGTTCTGTATGGCTACAGAAAAGGTTTGCTTACACTGTGAGGAGAAGTAATGTATGAAAGACTGCAAGAAGGATGCAGCCCCAGCAGTTTGTATTGCTTGCAAAATAAGACACAAGGAATCTGGTAATCCTAAGAAGAAATGTGATAGCTGTTAAACACAGGAATTTTATGAACGGATTCTGGCTGATTCAAGTTACTAGAAGAAACCTATCTCCGAATGAGAAAGAACTTCTTCATCTTCTGTGCAGTCTATTCACAAGGAAAAATGCCGCATATGACCTGGATAGGGGTGACGAGATGTTATTCAGGCTCACAGATGTTTAACATAAATCTCAACTAATTCTGAAGGGCAAAGTAAATCCATATAAATGAAAAGGGTTGTTGTTGTTGTGGTCTTCAGTCCTGAGACTGGTTTGATGCAGCTCTCCATGCTACCCTATCCTGTGCAAGCTTCTTCATCTCCCAGTACCTACTGCAGCCAACATCCTTCTGAATCTGCTTAGTGTATTCATCTCTTGGTCTCCCTCTACGATTTTTACCCTCCACGCTGCCCTCCAATACTAAATTGGTGATCCCTCAATGTCTCAGAACATGTCCTACCAACCGATCCCTTCTTCTAGTCAAGTTGTGCCACATGCTCCTCTTCTTCCCAATTGTATTCAATTCCTCCTCATTAGTTATGTGATCTACCAATCTAATCTTCAGCATTCTTCTGTAGCATCACATTTCAAAATCTTCTGTTCTCTTCTTGTCTAAACTATTTATCGTCCATGTTTCACTTCCATACATGGCTACACTCCATACAAATACTTTCAGAAACGACTTCCTCACATTTAAATCTATACTCAATGTTAACAAAATTTTTCTTCTTCAGAAATGCTTTTCTTGCCATTGCCAGTCTACATTTTATATCCTCTCTACTTCAACCATCATCAGTTATTTTGCTACCCAAATACCAAAACTTATTTACTACTTTAAGTGTCTCAGTTCCTAATCTAATTCCCTCAGCATCACCCGACTTAATTCGACTACATTCCATTATCCTCGTTTTGCTTTTGTTGATGTTCATCTTATACCCTCCTTTCAAGACACTGTCCATTCTGTTCAACTGCTCTTCCAAGTCCTTTGCTGTCTCTGACAGAATTACAATGTCATCGGCAACCTCAAAGTTTTTATTTCTTCTCCATGGATTTTAATACCTACTCTGAACTTTTCTTTTGTTTCCTTTATTGCTTGCTCAATATACAGATTGAATAGCATCGGGGATAGGCTACAACCCTGTCTCACTCCCTTCCCAACCACTGCTTTCCTTTCATACCCCTCGACTCTTATAACTGCCATCTGCTTTCTGTACAAATTATAAATAACCTTTCACTCCCTGTATTTTACCCCTGCCACCTTCAGAATTTGAAAGAGAGTATTCCAATCAACATTGTCAAAAGATTTCTCTAAATCTAAAAATGCTAGAAATGTAGGTTTGCCTTTCCTTAATCTTTCTTCTAAGATAAGTTGTAGGGTCAGTATTGCCTCACATGTTCCAATAAATGTTGTTTGAAATGCAGTTAAACACCGTTGTTGTTGTTGTTGTGGTCTTCAGTCCTGAGACTGGTTTGATGCAGCTCTCCATGCTACCCTATCCTGTGCAAGTTTCTTCATCTCCCAGCACCTACTGCAACCTACATCCTTCTGGATCTGCTTAGTGTATTCATCTCTTGGTCTCCCTTTACGATTTTTACCCTCCACGCTGCCCTCCAATGCTAAATTTGTGATCCCTTGATGCCTCAGAACATGTCCTACCAACCGGTCTCTTCTTCTCATCAAGTTGTGCCACAAACTCCTCTTCTCCCCAATTGTATTCAAGACCTCCTCATTAGTTATGTGATCTACCCATCTAATCTTCAGCATTCTTCTGTAGCACCACATTTAGAAAGCTTCTGTTCTCTTCCTTATCGTCCATGTTTCACTTCCATACATGGCTACACTCCATACAAATACTTTCAGAAACGACTTCCTGACACTTAAATCTATACTCGATGTTAACAAATTTCTGTTCTTCAGAAACGCTTTCCTTGCCATTGCCAGTCTACATTTTATATCCTCTCTACTTTGACCATCATCAGTTATTTTGCTCCCCAAATAGCAAAACTCCTTTACTACTTTAAGTGTGATATGGTTATGACTGAACTACTCATACTAGTAGAAGAGAATCACATTGAGCAGAAACTATATATTAGAAATGCCAAGCTTCTAAATCAATTAAATACAGTGTAGTGGGGTAATGGGTGTGAGCGAGTGGTTCTCTAGCGGAGATTAGGAGTTGGTACAGAAGTTTTAGGCAGCCAGTGGTGACAAACAATTTATTTCTGGGATGGACGGATATTGATGCAATGTCCACAGAAGCGGGTGGTGGTAGAGGTCGACAACTCAAGGGGGACAACTCAGGGGGGATGGCTGGTGTGCCAGTGTCAGTGGTTTCATTGATGTCACACGGTGGAAACTTTTCTAACTGAGCATCACTAGGCCCTGTGCAGTACCAAGAGCACACTTATGTTCTCGTAACTGTGGTCAGAATGGGCCAGAGTGCAGTCCCAGCACTGGATAGCTGTGGCCCAGGACTGAACCCAGGACTGGTGAGTCAGAGGCGGTGGCAGATGCTGACAGACCATAGTGGTTCAGAACTGAGAGGATGTAAACTTGACCTCCAGCCCATCCAGGCTGTGCCTGGACCCAAGCAGGAGGTCCCAATGAGATGACTGATAGATGCTGGTGGGCTCACAGCAGAAGCAACACACAGCTGATGCCGATTCAGAGTCCTGCTCTGTTGATGTGCCCAGCCTGGATGGACAGCCAGTTTTTGTACATCTGCATCTACATCTGCATCTCTTCTCTGCAAACCACCATGAGGTGCATGGCAGAGGGTGCATCCCATTGAGCCAGTTATTAGGATTTCTTCCTGTTCCATTCACATATGGAGCATGGGAAGAATGATTGTTTGAATGCCTCTGTGCAAGTAGTAATTATTCTACTTTTATCCTCATGATCCCTATGTGAGTGGTTCATAGGGGATTATCGTGTACCCCTAAAGCAATTATTTACAGTCGGTTCTTGAAACTTTGTTAATAGACTTATCAGGATAGTTTATGTCTGTCTTCAAGAGTCTGTGGTTTCAGTTCCTTCAATATCTTTGACACTCTCCCACAGATTAAACAAACCTCTGGCCATTTGTGCTGCCCTTCTCTGTATATTCCCTGTTAGTCCTATCTGGTACAGGTCCCACCCTCTTGAGCAATATTCTAGAACTGGTCGCACACGTGATTTGTAAGCAATCTCTTTTGTAGACTGATTGCACTTCCCCAGTATACTACCAATAAACCAAACTCTACCACCTGCTTCAACCACAATGCAGCCTACATGATCATTCTATTTCATATCCCTAAAAGGTGTTACACACAGGTATTTGTATGAGTCAGCTGATTCCAACTGTTACTCATTGACATTATAGTCATAGGATACTACATTTTTCCTTTTTGTGAAGCACAAAATTTTACATTTCTGAACATTTAGAGCAAGTTGCCAATTTCTGCTCTACATTTAAATCTTATCAAGATCTGACTGAATAGTTATGCAGCTTCTTGCAGATAGTACTTCATTATAGACAATTGAATAATCTGCAAAAAGGCAGATTTTACTATTAATATTGTCTGCAAGGTCATTAATATACAGCATGAACAACAAGGGTCGCAACACACTTTGGTGTGGTACACCCAAAGTTAATTCTACATCTGAAAATGACTCTCCATCCAACATAACATGCTGTCTCCTCCCTACCAAAAAGTCCTCAGTCCAATCACAAATTTCACTTCATGCCCCATATGATCATACTTTTGACAATAAGCGCAGGCATGGTACAGCATCAAATGCCTTTTGGAAATCAAGAAACACTGAATCTATCTGATTGTTTTGATCCAAAGCTTTCTTTATGTCGTGTGAGAAAATTGTGAGTTGGGTTTCACATGATTGACGTTTTTGAAGTCCATGGTGTTTGGCATTTAGGAGGTCATTCTATCCAAGATACCTTCTTATGTTTAAGCTCAGAATATGTTTAAAGATTCTGCAATAAATTGATATCAAGGATATTGGGCAGTAGTTTTGTGGATCACTTCTACTATGCTTTTCGTAGACAAGAGTGACCTGTGCCTTTTTCCAAGAACTGGGCACAGTTTCTTTTTTCATGGGATCTATGATAGATTATAGTTAGAAGAGTAGCTAACTCATCTGCCAATTCAATACAGAAGCTGACAGGGATTCCGTAGGACCCTGTCAGAGCTTTGTTAAATTTTAACAATTTCAACTGTTTCTCAACACCACTGACGCTAATACTTGTTTCATTCATCCTTTCAGTGGTACAAGCATTAATTTGGTACAATTCCCCTTGGTTTTAATTTGTAAATGAACATTTGAAAACAAAGCTAAGCATTTCAGCTTTTGCTTTGCTACCCTCAGTTTCAGTTCCTTTCTCATTCGATAGGGACTGGACACTAACTTTGGTGCCACTAACAGTCTTTATGTATGAGACAATATTCTGTCACAGTAGTCATTGAAGGCATCACACATTGCTCTCTTAACAGCCAAATGCATTTCATTCAACACCTCTCTATCTATAGCCCTGTGCTTTGTTTCACACCTATTATGCAGTAATCTCTGTTTCTTTAGAAGTTACTTTACAGTGACTGTAAAACATGAAGGTTCCCTCCCATTATGGACTGTTCTACTGGGTACATATCCATTCAGTGCATGGTCAACTATTCTTTTAAACTTGAGCCAGAGTTCCTCTACATGCTCCTGACCTGTGCTGAAAGTTTCAAGTTCCTCACTGACATATGACACTACTGATTTCTTATCTAGTTTACTGAACATATATATCTTTTTGCTTGTTTTAGTTGTCCTTCATGCTTTGCTAATTATTGTTGCCACAACAGTATCATGGTCACTATACCAGTTTCACTGTGAACATCCTCAAAGATGTCAGGTTTATTTGTTGCCATTAGATCCAATATATTTCCAGAATGAAAGGGGTTTCTAACTTTCTGTTCCAAATAGTTTACAGAGAAGGCACTTAGTAATGTTTAACAGGATGTCTTATCACATCCACCATTAAAAAAACAGTAATTTTCCCAATTAATTGTTGGATAATTAAAGCCTCCGCTGATGATTACAGTATGACTTGGGAACTTATGTACAATTGAATTGAAATTTTCTCTGAAGTTTTTGGCTACATCAGGAGGTGAGTCTAGTGAGTGATAGCAGCATCCAATTATCAATTTATGCCCACCTCTGATACTGAGTCTTGCCCAAACAATCTCACATGCAGCTTCAAGTTCGATCTTTGTAGATCTGAGTTTCTTGTCTGCTGTGACAAATGGACCATCTCCATCTCCCTTTGCCTGTCCTTTTAATATACACTTAAATTTTCCCATAAAATCTCACCATTATCAGTTTGATATTTCAACCAGCCTTCTGGACCTAGTATTATGTGAGATTCACTCCTTTTAATGACCATTTCAAACTCTGGCACTTTGTTGCAAATGCTGTTGCAGTTTACCATTAGGATTTTAATACTCTCACATGTGGGAGGCATTTGTTTTGATCTTACAGTGATACTTCTGGGTTTCCTACAGCTATCATTATCTGGATTGGATGGAGAATTGCCTAATCTAAAAAAACCCTTGTGTACATCGCACACACAGTCGGCTACCCTACAGCTGCCTGTTGTGCACCCTATGGTGCAAGTCCAGGAAGTCACAGCCTAGCTTGTCATAGAACTTCAAAGTCTCTTGTTCAGTCCTTCCACTTGACTCAAAACCAAAGGGCCATGATCACTTCTGGGGACAATGCTGCAAATTGTGAGCTTCATTGAAACTCCATGAGCAATTTTTTCTGCCAGATGCTGGAATGATCCAAATATGACCTCGGGTCACATATGACAGGCATCATTTGTTCCAGACAGGCATTATTTGTTCCAACATGCATCACAATCTGCAGTTTGTTGCACCCTGTTTTCCTGATGGCTGTTGGAATAGCCTCTTTGACATGCATAAGCCCCCAGATATACACACTGAGTGCACCCGGTGTCCTTTCCTGTCCCTTGCTGCCATTTTCCTAAGGAGTACCATCATTCACTGTATGTTTGAATTGCCGACAATTAATAGACACCTACCCTTTTGCATTTGCCTCCTCCTGACACCAGACAAAACAGGTTTCCTCAAAACAGGTGAAGTGTGTCCCACTGGCTCAGTTTCAGTTTCAGTGAAAAACAGCACCTCAGGCTTGTTCGTTAGGGGGATTGGTACAACACCATAAGTCCTCCCTGGTCCCCATTCACCCTGTAAAGGACACCTAGATCTACCATTGACATGCCGCTTGCAGTCAAGTGGGCGGATAATGACAGATCCTATACTTTCTGCAGAGGAGACGGGATCCACAGGAGTGGATAGTACTTGAAGTACCTGTGGTACAGACAAGAAGAGACAGATCTTGTTGTGGTTGAGGTCACATACATGGGCCATCAAGTGCTGTCAAAATGCTGGTTATTGCCCCCAGTGCCCTAGATGTGGTTAGCTACTGGCATGGTGTAAGTGCTGAGGTTGAAGATTTCAGTAAGCATTCAGATTTTGGCAGCAGGCCCTCTGGCTTGTTTCCCTGCTGCTACACTCATCTCCTCCTGGAGTAATCGAGCCCACTGAATTGCTGTGCAGCTAAAGTCTGGCTGCAGCAAAGGAGCTGTTCCTACAGTTCATATTTTACAGAATGTTAGCCCAGAACATAAGTTCTAAGTTGGCTATCATATGTTTGTACTCTCCATTCCCCTATTTATGTTTGCACTATCTTCACTGTCCTGAACTTAGACAATGAGTCTTTGTTTCTTGTCTCTGCACTATCTCTGTCAGGGGCTACAGCTATGTCAGGCCCAGATCTGGGGGGGGGGGGGGAGGGGGGGGGGCAAACCAGGGTGTATGCCTCAGGCAGCAATTTCAGGAGGCACCAAATTTATGTGTGTGCAGCTGTGTGTGTGTGAGTTGCTTGTATATATATACACTCCTGGAAATGGAAAAAAGAACACATTGACACTGGTGTGTCAGACCCACCATACTTGCTCCGGACACTGCGAGAGGGCTGTACAAGCAATGATCACACGCACGGCACAGCGGACACACCAGGAACCGCGGTGTTGGCCGTCGAATGGCGCTAGCTGCGCAGCATTTGTGCACCGCCACCGTCAGTGTCAGCCAGTTTGCCGTGGCATACGGAGCTCCATCGCAGTCTTTAACACTGGTAGCATGCCGCGACAGCGTGGACGTGAACCATATGTGCAGTTGACGGACTTTGAGCGAGGGCGTATAGTGGGCATGCGGGAGGCCGGGTGGACGTACCGCCGAATTGCTCAACACGTGGGGTGTGAGGTCTCCACAGTACATCGATGTTGTCACCAGTGGTCGGCGGAAGGTGCACGTGCCCGTCGACCTGGGACCGGACCGCAGCGATGCACGGATGCACGCCAAGATCGTAGGATCCTACGCAGTGCCGTAGGGGACCACACCGCCACTTCCCAGCAAATTAGGGACACTGTTGCTCCTGGGGTATCGGCGAGGACCATTCGCAACCGTCTCCATGAAGCTGGGCTACGGTCCCGCACACCGTTAGGCCGTCTTCCGCTCACGCCCCAACATCGTTCAGCCCGCCTCCAGTGGAGTCGCGACAGGCGTGAATGGAGGGACGAATGGAGACGTGTCGTCTTCAGTGATGAGAGTCGCTTCTGCCTTGGTGCCAATGATGGTCGTATGCGTGTTTGGCGCCGTGCAGGTGAGCGCCACAATCAGGACTGCATTCGACCGAGGCACACAGGGCCAACACCCGACATCATGGTGTGGGGAGCGATCTCCTACACTGGCTGTACACCACTGGTGATCGTCGAGGGGACATTGAATAGTGCACGGTACATCCAAACCGTCATCGAACCCATCATTCTACTATTCCTAGACTGGCAAGGGAACTTGCTGTTCCAACAGGACAATGCACGTCCGCATGTATCCCGTGCCACCAAACGTGCTCTAGAAGGTGTAAGTCAACTACCCTGGCCAGCAAGATCTCCGGATCTGTCCCCCATTGAGCTTGTTTGGGACTGGATGAAGCGTCGTCTCACGCGGTCTGCACGTCCAGCACGAACGCTGGTCCAACTGAGGTGCCAGGTGGAAATGGCATGGCAAGCCGTTCCACAGGACTACATCCAGCACCTCTACGATTGTCTCCATGGGAGAATAGCAGCCTGCATTGCTGCAAAAGGTGGATATACACTGTACTAGTGCCGACATTGTGCATGCTCTGTTGCCTGTGTCTATGTGCCTGTGGTTCTGTCAGTGTGATAATGTGATGTATCTGACCCCAGGAATGTGTCAATAAAGTTTCCCCTTCCTGGGACAATGAATTCACGGTGTTCTTATTTCAATTTCCAGGAGTGTATATACACTCCTGGAAATGGAAAAAAGAATACATTGACACCGGTGTGTCAGACCCACCATACTTGCTCTGGACACTGCGAGAGGGCTGTACAAGCAATGATCACACGCACGGCACAGCGGACACTCCAGGAACCGCGGTGTTTTACCGTCGAATGGCGCTAGCTGCGCAGCATTTGTGCACCGCCGCCATCAGTGTCAGCCAGTTTGCCGTGGCATACGGAGCTCCATCGCAGTCTTTAACACTGGTAGCATGCCGCAACAGCGTGGACGTGAACCGTACGTGCAGTTGACGGACTTTGAGCGAGGGCGTATAGTGGGCATGCGGGAGGCCGGGTGGACGTACCGCCGAATTGCTCAACACGTGGGGCGTGAGGTCTCCACAGTACATCGATGTTGTCGCCAGTGGTCGGCGGAAGGTGTACGTGCCCGTCGACCTGGGACCGGACTGCAGCGACGCACGGATGCACGGCAAGACCGTAGGATCCTACGCAGTGCCGTAGGGGACCGCACCGCCACTTCCCAGCAAATTAGGGACACTGTTGCTCCTGGGGTATCGGCGAGGACCATTCGCAACCGTCTCCATGAAGCTGGCCTACGGTCCCGCACATCGTTAGGCCATCTTCCGCTCACGCCCCAACATCGTTCAGCCCGCCTCCAGTGGTGTCGCGACAGGTGTGAATGGAGGGACGAATGGAGACGTGTCGTCTTCAGCGATGAGAGTCGCTTCTGCCTTGGTGCCAATGATGGTCGTATGCGTGTTTGGCGCCGTGCAGGTGAGCGCCACAATCAGGACTGCATACGACCGAGGCACACAGGGCCAACACCCGGCATCATGGTGTGGGGAGCGATCTCCTACACTGGCCGTACACCACTGGTGATCGTCGAGGGGACACTGAATAGTGCACGGTACATCCAAACCGTCATCGAACCCATCGTTCTACCATTCCTAGACCGGCAAGGGAACTTGCTGTTCCAACAGGACAATGCACGTCCGCATGTATCGCGTGCCACCCAACGTGCTCTAGAAGGTGTAAGTCAACTACCCTGGCCAGCAAGATCTCCGGATCTGTCCCCCATTGAGCATGTTTGGGACTGGATGAAGCGTCGTCTCACGCAGTCTGCACGTCCAGCACGAACGCTGGTCCAACTGAGGCGCCAGGTGGAAATGGCATGGCAAGCCGTTCCACAGGACTACATCCAGCATCTCTATGATCGTCTCCATGGGAGAATAGCAGCCTGCATTGCTGCGAAAGGTGGATATACACTGTACTAGTGCCGACATTGTGCATGCTCTGTTGCCTGTGTCTATGTGCCTGTGGTTCTGTCAGTGTGATCATGTGATGTATCTGACCCCAGGAATGTGTCAATAAAGTTTCCCCTTCCTGGGACAATGAATTCACGGTGTTCTTATTTCAATTTCCAGGAGTGTGTGTGTCTATATATATATATATATATATATATATATATATATTTAAAAAGAAAGATGATGAGACTTACCAAACAAAAGCGCTGGCAGGTCAATAGACACACAAACTAACACAAACATACACACAAAATCTAGCTTTCCCAACCAATGGTTGCCTCGTCAGGAAAGAGGGAAGGAGAGGGAAAGACAAAAGGATTTGGGTTTTAAGGGAGAGGGTAAGGAGTCATTCCAATCCCGGGAGCGGAAAGACTTACCTTAGGGGGAAAAAAGGACAGGTATACACTCGCACACACACACATATCCATCCTCATATACACAGACACAAGCAGACATTTGTAAAGGCAAAGAGTTTGGGCAGAGATGTCAGTCGGGGCGGATGTACAAAGGCAAAGATGATGTTGAAAGACAGGTGAGGTACGAGCGGCGGCAAATTGAAATTAGAAATTAGCGGAGATTGAGGCCTGGCGGATAGCGAGAAGAGAGGATATGCTGAAGGGCAAGTTCCCATCTCCGGAGTTCTGACAGGTTGGTGTTAGTGGGAAGTATCCAGATAACCCGGACAGTGTAACACTGTGCCAAGATGTGCTGGCCGTGCACCAAGGCATGTTTAGCCACAGGGTGATCCTCATTACCAACAAACACTGTCTGCCTGTGTCCATTCATGCGAATGGACAGTTTGTTGCTGGTCATTCCCACATAGAACGCTTCACAGTGTAGGCAGGTCAGTTGGTAAATCACGTGGGTGCTTTCACACGTGGCTCTGTCTTTGATCGTGTACACCTTCCGGGTTACAGGACTGGAATAGGTGGTGGTGGGAGGGTGCATGGGACAGGTTTTACACCGGGGGCGGTTACAGGGGTAGGAGCCAGAGGGTAGGGAAGGTGGTCTGGGGATTTCATAGGGATGAACTAAGAGGTTGCGAAGGTTAGGTGGACGGCGGAAAGACACTCTTGGTGGAGTGGGGAGGATTTCATGAAGGATGGATCTCATTTCAGGGCAGGATTTGAGGAAGTCGTATCCCTGCTGGAGAGCCACATTCAGAATCTGATCCAGTCCCGGAAAGTATCGTGTCACAAGTGGGGCACTTTTGGGGTTCTTCTGTGGAAGGTTCTTCACTCACAGTGAAGAAGAACTCCAGAATTTCCTCTCCAACCTCAACTCCTTTGGTTCCATCAGATTCACCTGGTCCTACTCTAAATCCCATGCCACTTTCCTTGACGTTGACCTCCACCTGTCCAATGGCCAGCTTCACACGTCCGTCCACATCAAACCCACCAACAAGCAACAGTACCTCCATTATGACAGCTGCCACCCATTCCACATCAAACGGTCCCTTCCTACAGCCTAGGTCTTCGTGGCAAACGAATCTGCTCCAGTCCGGAATTCCTTGAACCATTACACCAACAACCTGAAAACAGCTTTTGCATCCCGTAACTACCCTCCCGACCTGGTACACAAGCAAATAACCAGAGCCACTTCCTCATCTCCTCAAACCCGGAACCTTCCACAGAAGAACCCCAAAAGTGCCCCACTTGTGACAGGATACTTTCCGGGACTGGATCAGATTCTGAATGTGGCTCTCCAGCAGGGATACGACTTCCTCAAATCCTGCCCTGAAATGAGATCCATCCTTCATGAAATCCTCCCCACTCCACCAAGAGTGTCTTTCCGCCGTTCACCTAACCTTCGCAATCTCTTAGTTCATCCCTATGAAATCCCCAGACCACCTTCCCTACCCTCTGGCTCCTACCCCTGTAACCGCCCCCGGTGTAAAACCTGTCCCATGCACCCTCCCACCACCACCTATTCCAGTCCTGTAACCCGGAAGGTGTACACGATCAAAGGCAGAGCCACGTGTGAAAGCACCCACGTGATTTACCAACTGACCTGCCTACACTGTGAAGCGTTCTATGTGGGAATGACCAGCAACAAACTGTCCATTCGCATGAATGGACACAGGCAGACAGTGTTTGTTGGTAATGAGGATCACCCTGTGGCTAAACATGCCTTGGTGCACGGCCAGCACATCTTGGCACAGTGTTACACTGTCCGGGTTATCTGGATACTTCCCACTAACACCAACCTGTCAGAACTCCGGAGATGGGAACTTGCCCTTCAGCATATCCTCTCTTCTCGCTATCCGCCAGGCCTCAATCTCCGCTAATTTCTAATTTCAATTTGCCGCCGCTCGTACCTCACCTGTCTTTCAACATCATCTTTGCCTTTGTACATCCGCCCCGACTGACATCTCTGCCCAAACTCTTTGCCTTTACAAATGTCTGCTTGTGTCTGTGTATATGAGGATGGATATGTGTGTGTGTGCGAGTGTATACCTGTCCTTTTTTCCCCCTAAGGTAAGTCTTTCCGCTCCTGGGATTGGAATGACTCCTTACCCTCTCCCTTAAAACCCAAATCCTTTTGTCTTTCCCTCTCCTTCCCTCTTTCCTGACGAGGCAACCATTGGTTGCGAAAGCTAGATTTTGTGTGTATGTTTGTGTTTGTTTGTGTGTCTATTGACCTGCCAGCGCTTTTGTTTGGTAAGTCTCATCATCTTTCTTTTTAAATATATTTTTCCCACGTGGAACGTTTCCCTCTATTATATTCATATATATATATATATATATATATATATATATATATATATATATATATATATATATATATATAAAAGTCACATCATCTTTGTTTTACACCTAAAAAGATGATGTGACTTACCAAATGAAAGTGCTGGCAGGTCGACAGACACACAAACGAACACAGACATACACACAAAATTTAAGCTTTTGCAACAAACTGTTGCCTCATCAGGAAAGAGGGAAGGACAGGGAAAGACGAAAGGATGTGGGTTTTAAGGGAGAGGGTAAGGAGTCATTCCAGTCCCGGGAGCGGAAAGACTTACCTTAGGGGGAAAAAAGGACGGGTATACACTCGCACACACACACATATCCATCCACACATATACAGACACAAGCAGACATATTTAAAGACAAAGAGTAACTTTCCTTTTCATGATATGATTATACTGTAAGATATAGATGAGTGGTTTACTGGCAGAGAGAAGGCCTATGACATGGTCATGGTCAAGGCAAATTAGAAATCACAAACAGGTTAAGGAGAGAACAACAAGAAGCATGGGATAGCTGTGACACTGGGAAATGTGTTTATGAAGCATTTCCTGATACTAAGGAAAGAGTAATGATGAGGGGATATCTATACATCTTTATGATTGGTCTACTTTGTATCTGCATAGGGTCAAAACATGATACACTGATTTATGTGACCATGAACAGTTTGGATTGCCGGGGTATGTTATAATGTAGTGTGCAATACATCAATATATAAAAGAGGAACAATTGTGTATGTCTAATGACAAAAGTATACATGAAGGAGATAGGCGCGTGGAGCACAGAAAATACAACACAAAACAGCATTCACACAAGCTTTTGAGCACTAGCTCTTTCTCTAGAAAGTACACTCATTCACACGTGCACAATCACACAAACAACCATACATACCTTGTTGCAGCCATGGCAAGAATCAGTCTCACTATCAGTCAAATGCTTACAACTGGTAGATATCTAAAGAACTGAGCATTTGATAGCCTTCCCTATGTCTATTGAGAGATACTAGTGACAGATATGCAAGTAACATTGTTTACACAAGATTGCATTATTTTTCGTTTTATGTTATAATAAAGAAAGAAAAACATGAAAAAGGAAGCAACTAAAAAGAAATTTTCATACTAATTTTAACAGTCATTTAATAATTACATAAATGACATATTGACACTGTAGGAAGGAAAATTTTAGAAGAAAAATAATTTATTCAAAAGAATATTTGTATAAAAATAAACACAGATATCAAACTGTTTAACATACCGGAGTGACATTAATGAGTGCAATGGAGAAAGAAACTGCGGCTGCTATGAGTGTAAATATTTCTCTGGCAAATTTCTTTCCGTGGAAGAAACCATGAAATTCATCCATCAGACCAGTGATAACACATTCCATACCACCCATCTGGAATAGAAAAGTTAAATAGTTATTAACATTTTTTGAAAGATACTATTGAAATTTACAGCAAATGTGAGTGAAAATCTTTCATTATTTTTAAATGTGAGTAATTTTATTTTTCAGCTTCTCATGTGCTCTATGTAACATCGTAATGTATAGTTACAAATGGTTAATGAGGATGAGTAGGAAGAACAGACATGTAATGTTTGGATACAATATTACTAGTGTCCTGCTTGACACAGTCAAGTTATTTAAATATCTGGGCATAGCATTGCAAAGCATTATGAAATGGAACAACCATGTGAGAGCTATGATGGGGGAGAATTTTAGGAAAGTGTTGTTCTCCTTTAAAGGAGACAGCATATAGGATATTGGTGTGAACTATTCTTGAGTACTGCTTGAGTGTTGGGGATCTGCACCAGGTTGGACTGAATGAAGACATTAAAGCAATTCAGAGGTGGGCTGCTAGATTTGTTACCGGTAGGTTTGAATAACATGTAAATGACATGTGGAACAATCGGGTCTACTGCCGGATGTTTGTGTCGCTTTGGCACAATATTTCGGCCACGTAACTCATTGTCTTCTTCAGGTGCTACCTGAGACTGCCGTGTTGGAGGATCTTGTCCAGTATTTGTGCCCAGAGGGCGCTAGGTGCTCTCTTTGCCGTTCGCGCCCGCCTGGAGCTGCTTGTAATGTGTTGTCTCTTCCCCGGTGTTCCCTTGGACGTCCGCGCCCGACTTGGGCGCCATCTGTGGCAGCTCTCTGAGGCCTGTCCTGTGTCGGGCATTCCATTCGCGGTCCGCGCCCCTGAGGTTTTTACCCCTCCCTGGTGCTCCCATGGATGTCCGTGCCTGGCTCGTCCACCATCTGTGGTCGTGGCAGTTATCTGGAGCCGGACCCGCATGTAGCATTCCGTTCGTGGTCCGTGCCCGCTTGGCGCTACTCCCGAGGTGTTGGCACTTCCCTGGTGCTCTGACGGATGTCCGCACCCGCCTAGTCCACCATCTGGAGGAGTATCCACAGACATCCAAAGGGCACTTTGTACTACCAGTCAACCACAGGGTACACAAGAGGAGCCAGAGGAGGCAAACAAGGTGGCATACCTGCCGTATGCTGGACCTATTTCTGCAAAGATCAGCAGAATTCTTTCAAAATATGATATAAAGGGTATCTTCTGTCCACCCTCCAAAATTGGGACCATGCTAGGGAGTGTGAAGGACGACCTGGGGCTACGTAAACCAGGCATTTACAACATCCCGTGCCAGTGTGGAAAGTCATACATTGGCCAGACAACCAGGACGGTGGACATCATGTGCAAAGAACACCAGAGGCACACCAGACTCGGACAGGCAACAAAATCTGCCATAGCAGAGCACTGTCTGGAGCTCGGCCACTCAATGGACTATAACAACACCAAAATTGTGACACAGACACCAAGATTTTGGGACAGTGTCATAAAGGATGCCATTGAGATCAAGATCACAGACAACCTAATAAACCGAGACAGTGGTTACCAGCTCAGCTCGGCGTGGAGTCCGGCTCTGGAGCTTATCAGGGCTCAACGAAATGAACCAACAAACTCCTCAAGAAGTAGTAACACTGCAGGGGTAGCGCCAGGTGGGTGCGGACCACGAATGCAACTCCCGACGCAGGACGGGCCTCTGACAGGTGCCACGACCGCAGATGATGGACGAGTCGAGCACGGATGACCGTCGGAGCACCAGGGAAGTGCCAACACCGCAGGATCAGTGCCAGGCGGGCGCAGACCGCGAATGAAGCACCCAACAGAGAACAGACCTCAGAGAGCTGCCACAGATGGAGACCAAGTCGGGCGCGGACGTCCGAGGGAGCACTGGGGAAGAAACAACACCTTACAATCAGTACCAGGTGGGCACGGACAGCGAACAGAGCCCCTGACGTGAGACAGGCCTCAGACAGCTGCCACAACTGCAGATGGTGGACTAGGCGGGCGCGGACGTCTGTCAGAGCACCAGGGAAGTGTCAACACCTCGGGAGTAGCGCCAAGCGGGCGCGGACCATGAACGGAATGCCACATGCGGGTCTGGCCCCAGACAACTGCCACAACCACAGATGGTGGACGAGCTGGGCGTGGACGTCTGTGGGAGCACCAGGGAGGGGTAAAAACCTCAGGAGCAGCACCTGGCAGGCACGGACCACGAACGGAATGCCCAACACAGGACAGGCCTCAGAGAGCTGCCACAGATGGTGCCCAAGTCGGGTGCAGACGTCCGAGGGAACACCGGGGAAGAGACAACACATTACAAGCAGCACCAGGCAGGCACGGATGGCAAAGAGAGCACCTAGCGCCCTCTAGGCATAAATACTGGACAAGATCCTCCAACACGGCACTCTCAGGTAGCACCTGAAGAAGGCAACGAGTTACGTGGCTGAAATATTGTGCCAGAGCGACACAAACATCCGGCAGTAGACCCGATTGTTCCACATGTCAAGATCTCGCTGGAAAAGCCTGAAGAGTAACATGTAAATGTTATGGAGATGCTCCAGGAACTGAAATGGGAATCTCTGGAGCAAAGACAACATTCTTTTTGACAAACACTATTGAGAAAATTTAGAGAACGTGCATTTGAAACTGACTGCTGAATGATTCTACTGCCACCAACAAATGTCGCACATAAGAACCGAAAAGATGAGATACAAGAAATTAGGCTCATGTGGAGGCATATAGACAGTTGTTTCTCCCTCACTCTATTTGTGAGTGGAACAGGAATGGAAATGACTAGTAGTGGTACAGGGTACACTCAGTCATACACCATACGGTGGCTTACAGAGTATGTGTGTGGATGCAGATGTAGAAACTGCACTGTATTAGTTTTGTTTCTCCTTATTTCAGTGCAGCACCATAGAATGGCTATTATTGGCTTGTGCCTGAAGTTTAGCAGATATTTATGGATTTACTAACATTGCTACTTTTCTTCTAGCTGCTGTTGATGTTAAGACATTACTTCAGAAGGTGGTGAATATCCGGTTCTGTCTCAAAAGTAATTATTGTTGTAGTAAGAAACTGAAATGGAAAAGTGAAAAGGAAAATATAGAATCTGAGGCATCTTTTCTCATGTCTCCCTCTGCGTTAGAATATTCTTCAATTATGGACATTTTCTGCAATCTATATCCATTCTCAGTCCATCTAGGTCCCAAAATTTTCCTAATTATTTTTCCTTCATCTTTCTTTATATTTTCTATATCAGTTTTCCTGTTTAGTGCCAAGGTTTCGCTGGCATATAATGTTGATGGTTTAACTAGTGTTTTGTAATATCTAATTTTGTCATTTAAAGTTAATCATTTTTTATTACAAAGGTTTTGCACTAATCCTAAACCTTTATGAGCTTTTTGTATTCTTTCTTGTTGTGCATACTTTTCAGAAATAATTTCCCCTAGATATTTGAAGTGTGATACTCTGTTAATTTCTCCATATTTGGTTTGTAATTTGAAAATTTCTAAATTTGTTGTTGGAAACACTGTCTCTTTTCAAATGATATCTGCAGGCCGACTTTCTCTGCACATTCTTTTAGTGTGTCTATCTGTTTTATAGTCATCTCACAAGACTCTGCCAAAAATTAATCTGTTATTACTATTATTTATTATTATTAATATTTCATTTTGAGTCTCATGGACCTATGATATGAGCATATTACTAGCATTTGTAATATGTAACATTCTGATGAAAGGAATGATGTCTCATTAAATACAGTACAGCCAGTACAGCAGGAATCACATAACAATTTTACACAAGTGATCAAATATTATCACAATTATGAACTTCTACTGTATGGCATGCAGTTCATTACTTCATTATACAAATCCTAAGATGTTTTTCCAATAACAATTACAGATTCTTACAGTGACAGTAACTAGTTCATTGCACCATAATATAGAAGGTGGTCAGCTATTATTTTTATATCACTAACAGACTTTTATTTTGCATCATACAAATCCCCTAAAGTATTTTACACTGTGGAAAAAGTACTGTAGGCAGCACAAGGACTTTTACAGTAGATGACATTTGAGTGCTTTTGCATTTAGCTGGGCCACAGTTAACATACTTAATAAGAACTGGTAAGACATTAGATATCTTTATGTTTTTGTAAAAGATTCTCTTATGAAGTATGTTGACAAGGGAACTATAGATCTAATGCCTGAAACTCTAGGTAATTTCACTGATTAATAATGGTTTTTTAAAGAATTATATTTACTGACAAAAGTTTGTGATTATTTGTGGATGATGTCTACGAAAAATGGAGACTTGGTAGGAGGGTTTAAATTTTGCATCTACATCTATACACTGCAAACCACTGTGAAGTGCATGACACACGGTACATCCCAATGTACATTGATAATATATTGCCAGATGCTTGTCTCAGCTCACACATACCGCACTGTCAAGCCCCAGCATGATGAGCATGAAGAAGAACAGCATGGACCAGAAATGAGAGCCTGGCAAAGTCGCCACTGCTTCTGGGTACACTTGGAAGACCAGCCCAGGTCCTGAAACATAAAATCCTGTCAGTGAGGGTGGTACAATTTTACATAAAATGAAAAATGCAGTTATTATCACATGTATGTTTTATGCTGCAAATAAATTAGAAGCAATTGTATCCACAATTACAACATTAGAATAAAAAATAATCTTTGCTATTTTTCAGTAAAAGCAGCTTCAGCTCTTGTTGAGTTTTCTTCTTATGATTATCATGAAATTCATTGTCAACAGCTTCTGCACACAAGAGACAGTCTGTTTTAAAATCAAACTTTGCTTGAGCTGAATGCAAACTTGGGATTCCATCTGACACTGAACTTCAACAGCTGAAGGCTGTTCCTCTAAAAGAGTTTCTCTCAGAAATCTTTTGAATCAGCTCTGGAGTATTCTTTTCTGGAAGATGTTTAAAAAACATGGTATTTTTTTGTTCCTGGGACCTTCAGTTTTCCCATCTTTTCTCAAGTAACTTGCATTTACCAATCTCTGTATCACTTTTATAACCAACACCATACAAGTCACTGACAACATTGCTGTCATGAATTAAATACTTCTTAAACATAATTTAAATGAACCTAATTTGGGTTAAAGTTCATTTAATAACCACAAATAAGGACAATAAACTGAATATAACTCCACTATATAAATACAAGCAATAGACAAGTTATTCTGTATATTCAAACAAGAGAACTGGACAGGAAATGTCAGGGAGGTATATCTATCTAGAAATGTTTATAAACTGAAGAGCTAGTAGTACTTTTGGTGGGGAAGTGGCCTTACACAGAAGAGCACTGCAACTGCCATACAGGATGATTAAAAATCAATTTCCCATCTAGGAGAACAATGTGTGGAAATTTACATAGATTCTGTACTTATTGATTTCTTGCATTGGTTTTATTAGTAACTGACTTATGTATCCCATGTAATATTAGTGATTTTGTGGAAATAAACTCTCCCTCAAGAGTGTCTGTGCACTGCATCAATAGTGATTTAAAGATACACTGCAGACGTGTCGGTACCAATATAACCTTGTGAAACAGTGTGTAGTTGCTTCTTGTGATGTATTGGGATCAAGAGAATAGGAACTCGCCTGCTTACTTTTCAGTTTACACACACACACACACACACACACACACACACACACACACACACACACACACAAATGAGGGAACTTCCAGACCACATTCTGGTGACTGGCCTTCCCTCATCGTTCTACCCTTCACTACTTCCCCCTGCAACTCATCACATACCTAGAACATAATTTATCCCTTAATACAGCTCTATTGCACTTAGGTGAGGCACAGACATTTAATATTTGGTCCTAATCCACTTCATTTAACAATAAACCTAATTTTATACCATTAAAACAAAAATGAAAATTTAAAGAAACTGAAAAACATAAAAATAAGATTTTAACCAAAAATAGACAAAAAAATTCAATGAAAAGGATATTTACAGATGATGAATGGCAAAAAAGATCAGAACAAATGAGAAGGCACTGAGCAAGTTGGAGAGTAAACTTACTGAAGAAGATGAACTGAAAATGATTTATTGAAGTGTTCTTGAAACCTGTGAAAACCTGAAATTTTTATTTAAAAACCACCATTTTTTATATCTTTGGTCCCTGTATTCCCATTTTTTCCAGATCCCATTGTACCTCTTCTATCCAGCATACTTTGATATTATTTGCTGTGTTAATCTCCCCTGATCCATTCTAAGGATGTCTCCAAAGAAAACACTCCTTCCTTTTCTGATGATGTCTGAGATTCTCTCTATCTTGGTATATAGTACTTGCTTGCTTTGCTCATCTTCTAAATTCACCACGTACTGCTCTTCCAGGTCTCAATATGATCCCGAGAACCTGTTGTTCCACCATTTCTAGTCTCTTAAGTACTCCAGTTCTTACTAGATTAAGAGTTTCTGTTGCATGTAAGGCTTCAGGGTGAATCACTGTCTGCCAATGCTTCAGTTTTCTATTCACTGAAATATTCTTCTTATTGCAGACATTCACAGTTAGTTCATGTGCTAAAATCATTTTCTTTATTTGTGCTCCAATTGCTTCCTTTTCTGTCAGCCGAGTTGCTATCCATTCTCCCAGGTATTTAAATCTCTCCATCTTTTGAATTTTCCGTCTCTCTGTTATCATCCATCTAGGAGCTGCCTTGATGTTTGTCACAGACTGTATCTTTTTGATGGAGATCTGTAGGCCTGCTTTAATTTAGTTTTGTACTGTGAAATGTTTTTGCTAGAGGCTGTAGTTCTCAATATACTCCCAGAAAATGCAAAAATGCGCCCTTAATCATCACCCATGACCCCACTTACCTGCCACTGGGAAGAATTTTTAATATATTTTTCATGGCCCTCCCTATTAGCACTGTAAAAAAAAATTGGGACTTCATGAATTTTTTTCCCCATTTGACCATTTTTGGTCTTTGTTGACTGGGCTATTAATAGTTCAAGATAAATTTGCTGCCTCTTTTACTTTTTTTATATTTTCCGTTTTCTGTCTTTATCTAAAATGTAACAATATCATGAAAAGGAAAGTTGCTACACACCATATAGCGAAGATGCTGAATCGCAGATAGGCAGAACAAAAAGACTGTCAGAGTATAAGATTTCAGCCAACAAGGCCTTTGTTGAAAATAGACATGCACACACACACACACAAACGCAACTCACACATCATGACTGCAGCCTCTGGCAGCTGAAGCAGCACTGAATGTGCCCATAAATACCACTTTCTCAGGCCACAATCAGTGTGGCTTCAGCTGCCAGAGGCTGCAGTCATATATGTGTATGTGTGTGTGATCTATCTCCACTCTATGGTCAGTAGTAACTTTCCTTTTCATAATATTGTTACATTCCATCCTGGATTTTCCATTGTTTGATTTATCTAAACTGTTGTAGGTTAGAATTTCACTATTTTGTCACATCTAAATACGGATGTGACACAATAAGCCACTTCCTTTCCAAACTGGCAGTCATAACTTGCAGCTAGGAAAGTCAGAAAGCTGCCACTACATTCTGCTGCCAAAAGCTATAAATTTGCTGAGGTGATATGATGAAAGTCTGCATTCACACACAAAAGTGAGCTGGTTGGCACATGTTTAGCGCTGCTGCTGATGTTGGGGCTGGGATATTGTCGACTCAGCATGGTATGAGGGCCAGACTTCCACAGTAGTGACTTGGACTACACGCCACCTGGGCCTGGCACTGCACTGTTTCCACAATTTACACGATCCAAAGTGACATCAAATTGTAACATAAAAGGGTTGAGTGTCCGTAAATACCACTTTCAATGGCTGCACAGTACCTGTTGTTGACCACAACCTATCCTGAGAAGTACTCCATGCCAATCACTGACATGATGACAGTCATCCAGCCTCAACTACTACTAGATGGTGCCTCTGAAAGCGGTGCGTCTATGAGTTACATTTTGTCAATGCTGCTGGGAGTTAAACTGGTGCCTTCAAGCTGGGAAACTACTGCCAGCTAACTTCATTTGACTCCAGGATGCAGCCCACAGGTCCTTGGTTCACTGAACACACCAGAGTACCATGCTCCTGACCTACTGTCACTGGCTGTTGTCATTTGGCACATCCACTCCTTATGCTTTTATGAGCCCCTGGCACTGCTTTAACCATAAGGTCGCTGATGCAAGTGACTGCAACAGCTGGCATCCATGCACAACCAGCACATCACCAGTGTTGTGTGGACATGGGCTTTGCTGCCTGAAGACATCACACACAACTGAGACAATGCCTTCAGCTGCTGTATGCATTCTGTAAAATAAACTTGTTATTCTCACTTTGTATATGATTCCTCAACAGCTGAGGAGTGGGTTCATTGTATTTGCTGCCCTGTCTTCAGTCCTGCACCAACATTGTGGCCTATAACAAGGTCAACAACACTCAGGGCCATCCTGGCCCCACTACACCCTTTACGAACATTTTGGTCTTCTTTGATTTTTAATGGTTAATCAGGATAACTTCACTTACTGCTTTATTTTTGTATATTTTACTTTTTCTGCCTTTCTTTTTAATATCTAAAATGTAATAGGTTAGTACTTTACTATTTTGTCACTTTAATAACAGGCACATCTATATAGAGATGTAGTGCATGAAGCCAGTCAGTATGCATTTTGTAATCAGCCCATAAACCACAATGTTACACATGTCAATAAGTGCCTGACAGTCAAAATGTGAAAGTCTATTTGCTCAGTCATTGTCTGCAACTTATTATAGAAACTTTTATGTCCATCAGTCTTTATGCTGTTATGTTATGTATCAGCCCAGGAGTAAATATATAAACTTCTATTTAAGACAACTTGTTTATTTGTTATGCCACTTGTTAATGTTTGCTAGGCTAATGTGGCTTACTGACCCTGATGATAAATTGGAACAGTTCATGACAAGCAAGCTGGTCATATGAAGTGTTTATAAACAATAAATATAAATGAAGTTAAAGTCCATCTCAACTGGATTGTGTACAGTCATGTCAAGTTGTTTATAGTTTATAATAATCATCGAGAAGAAGTTAGTCAAAGAAGATATTCTCTGAGACTTATGAGATGTACAAAACTGGTGAGAGACTGAGCGAGGTGGCACAGTGGCTAGCACACTGGACTCACATTCGGGAGGACGACAGTTCAATCCCGCGTTTGGCCATCCTGATTTAGGTTTTCCGTGATTTCTCTAAATCGCTCCAGGCAAATGCCGGGATGGTTCCTTTGAAAGGGCACGGCTGACTTCCTTCCCTAATCTGATGAGACCGATGACCTCACTGTTTGGTCTCCTCCCCAAAACAACCCCCCCACAACCCAACCCAAAACTGGTGAGTGAGTTACGTTTTGTCCTGTCATCCCTCAGTTAGTCTTAGATGCACACCACAGTTCTTCTAGATAATGATTTTCACCTGGTATAAGTTCATAACTTTCATCATGCTCACCGTTTATGATTGAATTACATGAATGTACCATACACTGCATGACAAAAAAGTGAAGCACTCAGAAGACATGGTCGGATGTCAATGTAACTTTGTACATATGCACACTATCAGTGGGTATGTAAATGGTTGGAGATGACATTGTCTGCTGTTGTATAATGGTCACCAGAGTGAAATAGCATGGTTTCTTGGTCAGTGCTGTTACCAGGACATGTTAGGGTGCAGGGTGTAGGGCCCAGTGAGAGATGTTGAGTGAATGCGGTGAGGGACAAGGAGATGCTGCATGTCTGACTGAGACAGCACAGCACATGACAGAATTTGAAGGGGGCCTCACTGTGGATCTCCACTTGGCTAGGATTTGTTGGACATTTGGATGTGACAATTGGACAATATTGGACTCCATGGGAAACTAAGCACAGGAATATTTATCGTCAAAGTTCTAGTTGACCATGTTCAACCATCACAAGGAATGGTCATCGTACTGTGCACCAAGCACATCATAGCCCCTTCAGTTTTTTGCCTGCCATCTGAGAAGAAGTAATGGACTCACTGCAACAATTTGCGACATTCTGCGCAAGTGATCAGAGACTAGCAGCAACCTGGCTAGAGAACTACCGTCCCACACATAGGCTGCCATTAACGCCACAACACAAATAGCTGTGTTTGGAGGGGTGCCATGACTGCGATGAATGCACCGATGAAGAATGGCATTGTATTGTGTTCAGAGCTGAATTGCTGTTTCACACTATCCTGGATGACCATTGTTGGGAAGTATGGTGGTGATCTGGAGAGATACTATACATCCAATATTTTGGAGAAGTACAGTGATGTTGCTCCTGGTGGCACAGTGCACAGAGAAATTGGGTATGACTTCATGACACAGCTGGTAGTGATTTAGGGAACTCTGATAGCACAGTGGTATGTCACAGACATCCTCTCATGTAAAAGTATGGTGGTGCCATATTTCAGAAGGATAATTCCCATGCACACATGACACAAGTCTCTATGAACTGTCTGCATGATGTTGCGGTACTCCCATCTGACCCTGCTAGAACATGTGTGGTACCAGTTTGGATGTCAGCGCCATCCCAGTGCCAATATCCAGGACCAGTTACAACATCTGTGGGCCATCTTACCTCACGAGAGGATACAACACCTTTAGGACACCGTTACCAAATGATTCAATGCATGCATCCACATCAGAAGGGGTGCAATGTCATATTTATAAGTGGTTCCATATTGCCCAGTCCTTTTGTAAATTTGATTCAATTTTGTTATCACTGAAATAACATCACATGCTCTTTAACAATGTGAAGTTTCATTTCATTTCCTCCTACCCTTCTGGGTGCTTCAGTTTTTGTCAGACAATATAGTTATTAATTTGAAGCAAACAAATTTTCTCAAGAGAAATTATGAAAGGAATAAAAGAGAAACTTTGTGTTTGGTGTTCAAACCAGGAAGATTTTTGATGACATCTTAAGTTGTGATAGTAGAAGAAAATGATCAGGCTTGATGATGAGATCATTAGAGATGGGACAGAACCTTAAAGTAAGGAAGAATGTGGTAAGAAATGAACTGAGCCCTTTTCCAGGGATTCACCTTGGCATTTGCTTTAAGTGACTTAAGTGTTGTGGCACCTGCTGAGGGTCAGACTTTGCAAGCAGCTGAGGGTCTGAGCTGGCCAGTTGTCTGTGAAATCCTGCTACTAGGTGCTAAAATAACACTGGCTTAGCATTCTACAATCCACAGTCTGCCATAGCAGTGGGCTGGGCTTCCACATGCTGTGACACAGTGCTGTGCTTCTGCAGCAACCTGACGGGAGGTGGGTGCCCGTCACGACATAGCTGGTAAGGGTGACTATAAATGCTCTGTGCTCTGCCATGAGCTGCATTTCTTCCTGGCTTGCCAACTGTAGTCGATGCTGTGACAGTCTCCTTGCCAGCTGATGGTCCAATGTGGGGACGAGGAGCTTCAACCTCACCAAGCTGCACCATCAGCTTAGCCACTGGTCTATGAGCTGCCAGCTAGACCTGATGGTTCTGCGTCTTGAGCTAATGCTGCACAGTGAAGGACACTTCTAGGATGCCATTGTCTGACACACCAATCTACTCCAAGGGTTTTGGATTCAGCGCCAGGTATCTGCTGTTTGGAGCTGCAAGTAGTCCAGAATAAGCTTGCTAACTGTTGAGTTAATGTCATCCTTGCGCCAGCAAGGCTATTTCAGTGGCCATTGCTATTTTTCTGTGGTAGCCCGATACACACACCAATGTGTGGCCACTTACACTGCTGCTGTTATGCTGAAATACGATGTCACTACCCCAGGGACCATGCAGTCGCTGGGACACAAATATTGGCCTCTTGTACGGGATAAAGAATGTTGACACTGAATGGTTCTATGCTGGCCACAGTATTGGCGGAATGCAACCCACAGTTCCCGTACATGCTGTTCTGGGACAGAAGCAGTCTTTCTGGCCAGTACTGGTGTCAGTGATGCTCGTTGCTACCCTGCATACCTCAGTGAGGTACAGTGCTACCACATTATTATCATAAAAGTGACTTGGCAGACCCAGTACTATTACATAAGGAAATAATGCAAAAGCTAAATCTGGATGGCTGGATGGTTTTGGAAATTAACAGCAGGAACACCCGGGCAGGCACAGGTTCATGACACCTGTTGTGGCAGGGGGGGGGGGGGGGGGGGCGTATCTGCAAGTACTGTCTTGTTTCAGAGATCAAGGTGCTGATTTGTCATGAGGTGATTAATAAGTTTGTCAAAAAATGTAAGTATTTTCATGTTTGTCACTTCAATAAAATTTTATTAGTTCTGTTCAAATTTCTGATTTAACTTCTGTTACGTTAATCCATTTCTATAGCTTTCAGGAAGAAAGTATGTGCTTGTTGTATTGTATTGTATTTATTGATCCAGGCAATCATAGTATTGTACAGTTGTACATATGATATTGGTCTGGTTAAGAGAGCATATTTACAAGTAATTTTTACAAACAGATTTTTACATTATTTTGTAGTGAGGAAATTATCTATCTTAAACGAAACAGTCCATACAAATCATAGAATTGTACGGTTGTACATATGATATTGGACAGGTCAAGAGAACATATTTGCAAGTAATTTTTAATAAATTGATTTTACATTATTTTGTAATGAGGAAATTATCTATCTTTAACAAAACAGTAAATACAAATGTTGTATAGTACAATACAAACAGCCAATACAAATGTAATAGTAAAATAATCCAGTATATTTCATAGACATGCACAGTATATAATGATCCAGTATATTTCATAGATATGCACAGTATATAGGCCTAATTTTCAGACCTAATTGAAGATTTATTATAAAATTGTTTACAATTTTAACCCCTTTTAAAAAAATGATCAACTGCATAAAAGCATTGGTCCAAGAGATATTTTTTTAAACTTGTGTGTGAAGGCTCTTGGGTTCTTTGTTGCTTTGATTTCATTTGGTAAATTATTATACATTTGTATCCCAACATTTAAAACACCTTTTTGGTAGCAGGTAGCTCTGGACTGAATCATATGTAGGTCAGACTGCTGCCTTGTTGCATAGTTATGAATATCTCCATTGAATTTTAATGTGCAGTCACTGTTTAACAGGTAGGACTTGACAAATGAGACAATATTATAAATGTAAGCAGAGGGCAGTATCTTGTTTTCTTGCTCCTTTTACGAACATTGTCACCTTTGTGACTAATATCCAACATTTTTTTTCCATAACAGAAAAATGTGCTCTTGTAAGTCCTCTGAAACATGCATGGGAAAAACTGGTACAAAGTAATTATAAAGATCTATATCTATACCCTGACAGTCACCTAAGTGTGTGTGGCACATGATACTTTATGTCAATTCACCCCTTTCCTGTTTCAGTCAGAGAGCAACGCAGGAAGGACGATTATTGCTTAGCCTAAATTTGAACTTCCTAATTTTATTTTCACAATTTTAGTTTCCCCATCACTGGACACAGAGATGGATGTGGATGGTTATCGAAGCGGAATAGTACAGAACACTGTCGTGGAGTGTGCACATGAAGCATTGCTTAGGCAGAGTTTATCTGTCTGGCCCATCAGTTCTTAAGATGATTTCATCTACCGTGGACCGGTCCCTCACCTCACACTGTGCTCAGTTTTCCACGTACTAATGACAGTTTTCATGTTCATTGAGTTTGTATTCATCTCCATGCTTCATTTCTATCTAGTGTTCAGATACTATGCCCCCCTTCAGGTTGTGACTCCAATGTCAAGTTTCATTCACTCTTCCAGAATTAAGTTTCTGGCTTGTTGTCGAGCTACTGTCAGCTCGTATAATCTAAATTCATGTTGACAAAGACAGTTCACGGTATTGTCAAGCCTTGTTCAGATACTGACATGATCTTTTCACGAGCTATACATTAGAGGAAGCAATACATTGACTGATTCTCTCAGAAACAACAATTGCAGAATTTTGACAGTAAGCCAGATGGTGATGTCTTGTAACCTCTGCCACTGGAATCGGATAAGGTAATCCATGATATTTTTCCGCTTATTAAACAAAGTCTGATGAAGATAGTGTACTAGATGTATACAATTTTCACATAAGAGAGTACGTATGTTGCTATGCTATTACTGTCAATAATGTGCAATTTAGTAGTAATCTACCATTTATTGTAGTAACATGAATGGCCTAATGGGGCTTCCAAAGTTATCCGCTATGTCATTTTTATACCCCCAACAGGCCATAAAGTTTAGAGACTGGATTAATAAAGTAATAGATAAAAGTTAAAACGGTGGTTTCAATGATTCAGGTGTTCTATACAGTCTCTTCGCACTTGAGTGCAACACACAGAACACTCATACAACTGTGTGGAACTGTCATAAAAAGGTTTCTCTTTGGTTATGTTTAACTTGCAAGTCACAATGGCCTGCACATCGATTATGTTATCAAAGTGTTGGCCCTTTACGCGAATGTCTACAGTTCGTCATTTTGTGGTATGTTTGTATTGATAACATCAACTCCCGTCACCCATTATGACTTTTTCCAGAAAAGTATTGTCCTAGTTTTGCATTTCAATCAAGTCGTCATTTTGCTTTCGGAGTCAAGGTGTGTGGGACAAACTTTGAACTCACTTGAGTTAGAGTTATTGCTCCACTGCGATTTGTGACATGACAACATTGACACACTACGGCCACACATCCACCATTTAACACTGCCTACCCACATCTGACTGGTCAAATACAGATCTATTGTTTACAGTTGTTAGTTCAAGCTACGGCCATAGTTACTGTACTGATGTAGTTTATACATCAGGAACAAAACAAGTCTCAGAACTTTTTGGACGGATTCTCTTTACTATGAATAGTAATGGTACGATAACACACCCTTAGTGTATGCCTGTAGTTACTGTTACATCCGATAATTTCTCCCTGTTAACAGCAACATATCGTACTGTGTTCTGTTATATACGAACTCTTCAATCCAATTCCAAAGATGGGCTGATATACCGTATGCTCTTATTTTGGTAATCAGGTGATAGTCCGGAACTGTAACAAACTCCTTCCATGAGTCAAGGAACACAGCATCAATCTGGGTGCAAGTATCTACTGTCTTCTGACTTCTTGAAAAAGGGAATGACCTTAAACCGTTCACTGAATTTAAAATAAGACCAAATCTATTTTCCAGACCAGTATATAGCACTTTACTTTTGAAATCGTCAAATACATCATGCATGATTCTCCACGCATTCTTTTCGGTGTCGATCAGCTCATGTTTGTCATGAGGCGCTGGCTGCGATTAAATCTGAGATGAAGTTCTCTTTGCTTCATGGCTGTTACATTATATGGCGGGTCTTTCCCATTCCTCATAACATAGCTCGGCACGTACCTGTCAGTTCTACAAAATTCTTTAATTTTGGCCGTATATACTTATTATTCCCAGTCCAGGGACGTATTTTGACTTTTTTGCTCAGGTAATCTGTTCGTCACTCTACGCGGAAATATCTTTCTGTTTGTTGGCAATCCAATTGACACCCATAGTCAGTGATACTATAATGGTCTCATGACTGATCTACGTTTAGTAAATAGAAAAATTCGGGCCTGTTTGTAGTCGGGAGAGTTACGACATTAACCTCACGACTCTGCTAATGAATTGGGCATTTAGAAATTATTGTAACTACCACCCACTCCGATCATTTGAGTCTGCCATTATCTAGCTGTTCAGCTGAGACTTACCCCTAAAACTACATACGATCAGGAACTCTGCGTGCGACATTCTCTAAGTTTCACCTGAAATTTCCTGACACTATGACTTCTGATTACCATGTTCAGTTCACCAGTGACACTTAAACCAAATTATTTCGCATTCTGAACTTTCCAGACTGGATTAAAAACACTTCTGATTTCATCTACCGTTTTTTTGTGCTGTATGGGCACTGTTACCATTTATAAGCGAAGCTAGTTTTTTATCCTTTTCTTGGACGCTGTTGCAGCGGCAGATACGCACCAACTCATTTCGGGTGCACTCTAGTAGCTGCGATCCTATCCTCTTATGACTTAAAACAGTTTTGAGTTGTTGCCCATTGCCGACAGCACATCTGAGCCAGCACGGGACACCTTGTCCGTTGGCACTATGGTTGCCAACTTCTACAACACTACAAAATGAGACATAAATGAAAACTCTTAAATTTTTATGCCGCTCAGCTGTTATTTGATTAAGGTAAGAGCACACACAATGTAATAACAAGAAAACTTAATTGTTTAGCATAAGATACTGTATTAACAACTTTGAATGGAGATACCAGAGAGCTTGAACGAACCCTTTATTGATACCTGCAGCTGTGGTTATTTCTTTTCTAGATCAGGGTTTTCCAAATTGTGTTCCGTGGTACACTAGTGTTCTGCGGGAAGTGAATAAGTGCTCCACGAATAACTTTTAATAAAATGGCATTTTTCGACATCTTGACGACGGTAATTTTTTAAAAAATTCTTATGTTTCTGTTATTAATAATCATTTAAAATTGGAGTAATCAACGAATAAAACAAATTTTTGCGTTTTTTTAAAAATTATGTTAACCTTCAAAATAAACGAGGTGTTCCATCACAGGAAAAGATTGGGAACCCCTGTGCTAGAAGAACATATAGCCGTTTAATTCTCTTAGAACGTGAATTAGACTTTATTACTTGGATGTTAAACGTGCCTGTATAACAAATAACGAAGGTCGAGTGTCGACCGTTGACAACTAACGTGTTATATACACGGGGTATCTCATCTAACTCTGTCACCTCAAGTACCTCTGGAACAACAATAGATATTCAAAAACGGTTTTTACCAGCATGAACGTATGGCAGGAGCTTAGGAAACCAAATAATATGCGAAATTTTAAAACGTGAACAAATACTATTTTCAACACAAACTCGTGAATTTCTAATGGACACCCTCAATTATTTCGTATGCAATTAATAGCATGAAAAATCACAAAAATCGTGGCGTGGATTTCATCGCAATACGTTAATTACATCCCGAGAAATTGCGAAGCGAAGTTGACGCTTGAAATACATAACCGCACAGCTAGCGCACGTCCTGTACCTCACGCTGCCTGTGTCAGGGGCTCACACAGTGGGAAGGTATGCACAATCCATAAAAAATAAAGTGACACGCCCAATGCAAAGTTACATTTTTCAAATTGTAAATGTATGTTTATACTAGTGAAATGACAACTAGAGCTACAATTAGAGACAAGACACTTGAATTCACTTTGTTAAACACATTTACTAGTGCCCTGTCGCCCTCAGAAACTGTATTGTTGTGCATTACATCCAGCATAGAAAATACACCCACATCTTGACCATTGAAACTGTGTCACGTCAACATATATTCGAAGTGCCCTCCGTTTGCATCAATACACCTTTGCAGGCGGGTGACGAGAGAGTGTTGCACACATTGTAGAGTTCAAATGGTTCAAATGGCTCTGAGCACTACGGGACTTAACATCTGTGGTCATCAGTCCCCTAGAACTTAGAGCTACTTAAACCTAACTAACCTAAGCACATCACACACATCCATGCCCGAGGCAGGATTCGAACCTGCGACCGTAGCGCTCACGCGGTTCCAGACTGAAGCGCCTAGAACGTCACGGCCACACCGGCCGGCCGATTGTAGAGTTTCTACACATATTGCCGCACACGACGCAGTAATACGATGTTGCATATACCCTACTGTCATTGGGGATTCTCTCACTGCGGCCCAGAGAAAGAAGTGTAATGGTGTCTAGTCGAGGGACCGTGCTGGCCATCTCACAGTACCTCCCTGCCCCATCCACCTATTTGGAAATTCGCGTCTAGAACGTCTCTTGGCAACTTTTGCATTGTGCGCGGGACGGTTCTAGGCGCTACAGTCTGGAACCGAGCGACCGCTCCGGTCGCAGGTTCGAATCCTGCCTCGGGCATGGGTGTGTGTGATGTCCTTAGGTTAGTCAGGTTTAATTAGTTCTAAGTTCTAAGCGACTGATGACCTCACAGGTTAAGTCGCATAGTGCTCAGAGCCATTTGAACCATTTTTTGTGCGCGGGGCATCCATCATGTTGGAACCACATTGGTAGACGAGTTTCCAGTCCAAGATCCTCCATGAGGAGCGCTAGTGTGTGTTGAAGAAATGATGCATATCGCTATCCATTCAATGTTCCACGGTAGAAATAGGGACCTACAATGCAGTTAGCAATGATACCGAGCCAAACATTGACACTCCACTGTCGTTGACGAGCAACTTGGGAATCCAGAGGGGATTTTGCACGGATCAGTTGTGCATGTTCCGCAGATTCACATTAACATGATTTGTAAATGAAGCCTCGTCCTTAAACAACGTATTGCTTCGGAATACTGGATTACATTGCAACTGCTGAAGTGCAAAACGACAGAATGCAATGCGGGATTCAAAGTCATTCCCGTACAGTTCTTGGTGCAGTGAAATATGGAACGGATGAAACCGATGTCGATGCAAGATTCTGCACACACTACTGTGGCTTATTCCTAAACCTCGTGCAATTTCTCGTACACCCACCTGAGTATTGTGCGCTACAGCAGCCAGAACACAAATTTCGTTTTCATTGCCAGTCGCTGACGTTGTACGTCGACGTTTTCTGTGAGCCCAGCTTCCTGTTTCCGTGAGTATCTTGCAGATGTTGCCAATGGTTCGACGTGACGGACACCGCCGATCTGGGTAGCGTTCAGCATACAGTGTCACAGTTGTCGTTGCATTTCTGTGACATTCGCCATAGATTAAAATAATATCTAGTGTTTCTTCATTACTGAAGGCCGGTATATCGACTAGAATTTTGGAACACGTATTATGTTCGAGTATAATGACTTTTCTGGAGACTAGAAAAATACCCTGTAGGAATCAACATGGGTTTCGAAAAAGACGGTCGTGTGAAACCCGGCTCGCGCTATGCGTCCACGAGACTCAGAGGGCCATAGACACGGGTTCACAGGTAGATGCCGTGTTTCTTGACTTCCGCAAGGCGTTCGATACAGTTCCCAACAGTCGTTTAATGAACAAAGTAAGAGCATATGGACTATCAGACCAATTGTGTGACCGCGCGACCGCTACGGTCGCAGGTTCGAATCCTGCCTCGGGCTTGGATGTGTGTGATGTCCTTAGATTAGTTAGGTTTAAGAAGTTCCAAGTTCTAGGGGACTGATGACCTCAGACGTTAAGTCCTATAGTGCTCAGAGCCATTATAACCAATTGTGTGATTTGATTGAAGAGTTCCTAGATAACAGAACGCAGCATGTCATTCTCAATGGAGAGAAGTCTTTCGAAGTAAGAGTGATTTCAGGTGTGCCGCAGAGGAGTGTCATAGGACCGTTGCTATTCACAATATACATAAATGATCTTGTGTATGACATCGGAACTTCACTGAGGCTTTTTGCAGATGATGCTGTGGTGTATCGAGAGGTTGTAACAATGGGAAATTGTACTGAAATGCAAGAGGATCTGCAGCGAATTGACGCATGGTGCAGGGAATGGCAATTGAATCTCAATGTAGACAAGTGTAATGTGCTGCGAATACATAGAAAGACAGATCCCTTATCATTTAGCTACAAAATAGCAGGTCAGCAACTGGAAGCAGTTGATTCCATAAATTATCTGGGAGTACGCATTAGGAGTGATTTAAAATGAAATGGTTATATAAAGTTGATCGTCGGTAAAGTAGATGCCAGACTGAGATTCATTGGAAGAATCCTAAGGAAATGCGATCCGAAAACAAAGGAAGTAGGTTACAGTACGCTTGTTCGCCCACTGCTTGAATACTGCTCAGCAGTGAGGGATCCGTACCAGATAGGTTTGATAGAAGAGATAGAGAAGATCCAACGGAGAGCAGCGCACTTCGTTACAGGATCATTTAGTAATCGCGAAAGCGTTACGGAGATGATAGATAAACTCCAGTGGAAGACTCTGCAGGAGAGACGCTCAGTAGCTCGGTACGGGCTTTTGTTAAAGTTTCGAGAACATACCTTCACCGAAGAGTCAAGCAGTATATTGCTCCCTCCTCCGTATATCTCGCGAAGAGACCATGACGATAAAATCAGAGAGATTAGAGCCCACACAGAAGCATACCGACAATCCTTTCCACGAACAATACGAGACTGGAATAGAAGGGAGAACCGATAGAGGTACTCAGGGTACCCTCCGCCACACACCGTCAGGTGGCTTGCGGAGTATGGATGTAGATGTAGATGTAGATGACGGCAAATGTAACAAGCCACAAGAAAACAGGTTTTAATGTGGCAACGTACGAGGTGAATTACGTTACGGTATGAGAGTAGCCAGGAGACCATATTAGGAGACTCTTGTACACTGAAGATAGAGCGTGCCGTGGTGATATTTGTATGTTTACGACAGGATACAGCCGCCAGTGCAGGCAACCCCTGCTATGAGCACAGTACTACATGCGATGCATTACGTCAGAAACTGTGACGCCGTTGCTCTCCTTTACAAGACACGTATTTCAGAACTTATGAGGTTTAGAAACGTGAAACTAAGTGTGTTACCACTAATTGTACCTCTAGTTGTCATTTCGCAACAATAAACATTATGCACAGGACATCCATCATTCTGATACCGCATTATTTGTCACATTACAAGAGGTGGACCGGTTCAAGTAAGGTACAGATCAAGAAGGGGCTAAACTATCCTCCTTTAGGAGTGCCATCAATGAAATATGAGCCAGTGATGTGTTGCCATACAATACCACACCATACATTAACACTCCACTGACGTAGTACGTCAACCACATCACGATTACCGGCGGCGTCAGGTGCACCCTTGAGTCTCTAGCTGTGCGCTTCATTTATTTCAAGCGTCAACTTCGCTTCGTAATTTCAGGGAGGCTTCAGGAAGACCCGATCCTGTGCTGAACAGATCCTCAACCTTAAAACTGTACTGGCATACTCCAAGATGAGAAATCGCAAAGTGGTCATCACGTTTTGTTGATTTCAGGAAGGCTTACGACTCCGTTTATAGAAAAACGCTTAGCAAAATATTCCAGGAACTAGGACTAGTCGATAAAACCAGCCGGCTCTTTCTAGAAGCCTTGACCAACACCCATTCCAAGGTCAAATTTAGAGGTGAGATATCAGAAAGCTTCGAGATAAAAATTGGAGTGAGACAAGGAGATGGACTCTCCCCACTTCTCTTCAACTGTGTCCTTGAACAGGTTGTGACAGAACGGCGCAAGGAATTGATCAATTTGGGTGATCAGAGTGGTGTCTAGTTGGGCTGTAAGAATGAAGGACTGATTGTAGATTGCCTGGCTTTTGCAGATGAAGTAGCAGTGATTGTTTATTCTCTTGAAATGGCAACAATGCAGGTAAACTGCCTAAGAAAATAGGCAGTCAAAGTGGATCTTCAAATGTCGCTGGAGAAAACAGAGTTCTTCACCAACATCAAAGAATCTAACAGAGAGATGTTACTAGATCAAGGAAACATCAAAAGGTCTGAGAGGTCTAATTATCATGGCGAATGGATTGAACCCAACTTACCAGAAAAAACGTCGTTATCCATGGGAGTCAACAAGTTGGAACTAGCCTATCGACTGACTATGAACACCTACAACAAAGCCGGCCTCTGGTGGCCGAGCGGTTCTAGGCGCTGCAGTCTGGAACCGCGCAACCGCTGCGGTCGCAGTTTCAAATCCTGCCTCGGGCATGGATGTGTGTGATGTCCTTAGGTTAGTTAGGTTTAAGTAGTTCTAAGTTCTAGGGGACTGATGACCTGAGATGTAAAGTCCCATAGTGCTCAGAGCCATTTGAACCATTTGAA